>NW_028258171.1:7216582-9622832 GCF_053883595.1 Heterocephalus glaber
CAGGCAGTGGAACCACTGAGCTAAATCCCCGGCCACACTTGGTTTTTCATCTGTGAATGTTGTATTTTGTGAAAGCGTTACCAGAAGCAAAGAACAGTGTAGACTTAAGTATGTGACATAATATATATATTAATTAGCTTAATTTAACCATTCCACAATGTATGTGCATATCAGAATGTCATGGTGTACACGATATATGTATGTCATTTTTATATGTATATAATTTTTATCAGTTAAAGAACAGCATAAGAAAGGGCATACATATTAAGATGCTTTTGAGACGTGGAGATGTCAAGTAAGCTTTGAATAAGTGAATCTGAATTTGAAAGGAATGGTCTGGACCATTTTGATATATTTGCACATATATGAACACATTTTGGAGTTATCAGCATAAAGTTAATGTTTAAAGTTTCAGGAATGGGTGTGATCACCAGGAAGATAGTTTGGAGGCAGAAGAGGGGCCAGAATGGACCCTAAAGACGTACGAGGGAAGCTGGGGGAGAGACCAGTTTAGGAGGAAAGAGTGGACTGTGTTTAGAAGCGTGGCAGTGAGCTAGACGGGGTCTGGTGAATTTGGCAGTGTGGAGATGACAGGCTTTTGGTGGGAGCTTCAGTAGAATAAAGGTGAGAAGGCAAGGCCCAGCAGGTTAGCCATCAGCAGTTGGTCAGATGCAGAGGCTGGTGCTGTGATGATTCAAAGCAGTTTTGTCTAGAACTGGTGGTGAACCTGTGGCACGTGTTGCAGCGGGCTGTTTGTTATCATTGAAAGCTCTAAAGGTTCGCCATCACTGGTCTAGATTGATACTGCTTAATAGAGCTACTTCCTTCAAGTCCTGTTTTTTTGCTTACTGCTTAGTGTATTGTGAATTTGCTTATTGTTTTGTGGGTTACTGTGTATGTATTAATGTACTCTTTAGGGTTGTTGTGAAGATTAAATAAGTTAATATATAGAATACTTGGTGGTGTTCTTGCTCACATTATGATGAGTAATGTACTATAAATCGTAAGAAAGGATTGTCAAACTCCCAACCACCCTTAAAAACACGAGAAAACAGTAACAACCTAAACACCTACATAATTTGCAGTTCTTAATTATTGTGCACAAACACTGTTTTCCCTTTTCTATTTCCTTTAATCACCAGTCCATTTTAGATGAGAAACTAAAGCTTAAAGAAATTTAATAAGGACCATGAGCACATGTTTCCCAGAGTAAGTGTGGCTCAGCCATGAAGAACAGGTCTTTTTCCTCCTTTCTTCCGTTCTTTTGTTTTGCAGTGATAAGGATCCAAGCCAGCCCCCAGCTGTATCCCCCGCCCAGTCACATTCTTAGCGTGTTCTCCTTCCTCCCAGTTGCAGGAACGCTGGGAACAGCTTTGAAACTGACTAGAGTTTATCTTTGGAGAACTCGAAAAAATAGCACATTTGGGGATGTATGGCTCTGATGAAAGCAGTAATTGTAGTGAGCAGAAAAGAGAGATTTATGAAATTAGTGGAGGCTCTACAGTGCTGTGTTTCTGTCTGTTTTGGAGGCTACTGGGGGCATCATGCTTGAATTGAAGGATTGTTCCAAGTGATTTAGGTAATTCTTACTTGATTTGCTTAGGACTTTATGATAGCAAATGAGAAGTAAGCCGCCAAGATTATTAAAATTACTAGAGAATGTTAAAAAAAAAGATGTAATTTTTAAAAAGCCTGGGGCCAGAGATATAGCTCAGATGTAGAGAGCTTATCTAGCATCTTTGATGCTCTAGGTTTGAGCCATGGCACTGAACCAAAAATAAAAAATCTTAAAATACGTTCTTTTAAAAAATTATTGTTCATTTGTGTTTTAGATTTATGTTTTGAACTAGTTCTTGTCTAAATGCTTTATTTTTAAAAAACTGTATTAGTACATGTTTGCAGTACATGCATTTTACAGTCATCTTGGGTGTTGGTACATGTACATACTAAATGCTTTTTTTAAAGTAATAATGCTTTCTGTTACATAGCTCAAAACTCCTCTGGAAAGAAATGTGATGAGACCAGAGTGATGATCTTCTCTTCATTTCGAGATAGTGTTCAAGAAATTGCAGAAATGCTTTTAAAGCATAAGCCAATTATTAGAGTAATGACTTTCGTTGGCCACGCTTCAGGGAAAAGCATGAAAGGTTTTACCCAGAAGGAGCAACTGGAGGTAATTATTTTTAGAGAAAATGAAATAAAAATAAAATTGGTTAGCTTTGTAGTTATGCTTCTTTGTTTTAACTCACTGGTCAATTGGCTACTTAAAAGTAATTTTAGCCAGGTGTGGTGGTACATACTTATAATCCCAGCACGTGGGAGGCTGAGGCAGGAGGATCACCACAAGTTCAAGGGCAGCCTGGGCTACATAGTTCAAGGCCACCCTGAAGTACATAGTGAGACCCTGTCTCATGAAGAAAAGTAATTTTATAGTAAACTTGAAAATAAACATATTTTGAAAGACCAGATGAAGTGTTTTAGGCAGTTTTGAAACTTTTGTAAGTAAAGTGTAAAGTTTTATGATGGTTTTGAAACATTTGTTTTTAAGTGCTATGAAGTGTAATGGTTAAGCAGAAATGCTTTAGCATCATACAGCTTACTTTAGAATCACAAGTTGTTTCTTGTCCTTCATTTTTCGTTAAACATACTTTATGGGGTTGTTGTAAGCATTAAATGAGATCTTATTTTATAGCCAACAATAAATATATGTATGTATGTATGTATTTGAGACAGTGTCACTTTATGTAGTTCAGGCTGGCCTTGAACTCTCTATGCAGCCCAGGCTGGACTTGAATTGTGACAATCCTGCCTCAGCCTCCTGAGTGCTGGGATTACAGGCATGTGTATTTTACTTAAGTCCCTTTTATAATTTCTTCTGAATAAATAACTTATTGTTTTTCTGGTTATTTAAAAATCTTACTTTAGAAGTATGATCAGAAGAAGGAATGATGGAATTTAAGGAAGACTCGTGTGCTGTGATATTTTGAGGGGAAATTTTACCTTAAGATTTTTTTTTTTTTTTTTTTTGGTACCAAGGATCGAACTCGGGACTTTGCGCTTGCAAGGCAGGCGCCGGAACCACTGAGCTAAATCCCCGGCCCTACCTTAAGATTTTTATAAAAGTGTACAGGTTTTGGCAGATTAATTGCTGATAATTAGGTGTGTCTTTAATGTCTCATTCATTTGATAGCTCTTTTTTTGATTCTTGATATTAGTAGATAAGGAGTTCCAGTCTTTAAATACCGTTTTAGCTGGGCATGGTGGAGCATGTCTGCAATTCCAGCACTTGGAAGACTGAGACAGGAAGATCTGAGTCCTAGGCCCAGACTAGGCTGCATAGTGTGTTTGTGACCTTCTGTGAACTACATAGTGAGACCTTGTCCCAACCACCCGCCCCCATACCCTTTTTACTAGTCCTCACTGCACTCAGAAGAGTCTGATTAACCGGACTTGAGAATGTGGAGAATCTTCCTCAGTTTGAAGATAACACCTTTACCCATTGTCAAACCATACAGTAAGTACTGGAAAGGGGATCTAGTGATTATTGGTGCACTTTTAACGTTTTTATACATGAATGAAAAATAAAATGAATTTTTGCCTTAGAGGGTCAAGAATTTTCAGGATTTGAGACACCCACAGTACCCAACTCAGCCTGGACCCTACCAGTGTCTTTTTTTTTTTTTTTTTGGTTTTGTTGAGACAGGGTCTCAGGATGCAGTTCAGGCTGGCCTTGAACTCACCATGTAGCCCAGGCTGGCCTCATGCTCGTGGTGATCCTCCTGCCTCATCCTCTCGAGTGCTAGGATCACAGGTGTGCGCCATCAAGCGGGGCATCTGCCAGTTTCAGTATTATGTAGTCATTATTCCCTCAGCTTGTCAGGCATCATAAGAAACTTTATTGGGGGCTGGGGATATAGCTCAGGGGTAGAGCACTTGCCTAGGATCTTTAAGGCCCTGGCTTTGATCCCCATCATCACACACACACAAAAATCTTACTGATTTTATTACCTTTATCATTTACTCATTTATGTCAGTTTCTTTTGTGGTGTTGGGGAACAAACTCTGGGCCTTGTGCATATCTAAGCAACTGCTCTACCACTGAGCTGCATCCCCAGCCCTCGCTAATATTTTTGTGTAGGGTCAGTGATGGCAGCTCTTTTAGAGACTGAGTACCCAAACTACAACCCAAAACCCACTTATTTATCACAAGGTGGAAGCACTGCGAGGACACCTGAATATATGATGCTCGGCTGCAGGGGTAGCTTGGCTCTGCGCGCCCGCTATGGCTCCCATGCCACAGATTTGCCGCCACTGGACCATAGGCCAGAGTAACAACCTTTTAAATTATTCTCATCCCTAATTACATGCATAACAGCTGTCTAATTCTGAAATGGGCTTTCATGCAAACAGTTCTGTAATTATACACGTATTTAGAAATAGGGGATAGAGTCAAAGAGGAAATAGACAGGTCCTTTAGGGTCCTGTAAGTTCTGTTTTGATGACTGAGGGATGTCAGAAGTCTTTGGAAGGTTTGGAGCAAAGGAAGGTCATTTTTGGTTTTTGTATTTTGGTGTTTTTGTTTTGTTTTGTTTTGTTATGTTTTTGAGACAGGGTCTCACTGTGTAGTTCAGGGTATCTGAACTCACTGCGTTGTCCAGGCTGGCCACAAACTCACAGCAATCCTCCTGCCTCAGCCCCCGAGTGCTGAGATTACAGGCATGCCCCACTGTGCCTGGCCTAGGAAGGTCATTTTTTTTTATTTTTTGGTACCGGAGATTGAAGTCTGGACCTTGTGCTTGCGTGGCAGGTGCTGGATCCACTGAGCTAAATCCCCAGCCCCCAGGAAGGTCATTTTAAAAGATTCACTGGTACAAGCTAGGGGACCAGTTGAAGGCTTAGCAGAATTCAGTGTGAAGATGATGGTGGATTAGACCAGAGTGATAGCAGGGAAGTTTGTGAGAAATAGTTCTGGATATATTTTGAAGGTCACGCTGACAAGATTTATTGATAAATTCAGTGAAATGTGAGATAACGGAGCTTGCATTATGACCCCAAGATTTTTTGACCTGAGCAGCTAAAAGAATCTTCCATTAACTGACATGGGTAAGACTATAGTAAAAGCAGGTTTTGGAGAGAATATTTGGAGCTCGGTTTTCTGAGAGGTTATCTTTGTCAGACCTCTTAGATTAATGTGTTTCAAACTTCAAAACTGGGAGTAGCAGTTGATTTCTTCCCATTAATCACTGCCTGATACCTTTGAACAATACAACAAAAATGAATTACTAGAAGCTAGGTGTGGTTGCACATGCCTGTAATCCCAGCATTTGGAGGCCGAGGCAGGAGGGTTGTGAGTCCAAGGAAAGCTTGGGCTACATAGTGAGAGACACCCCCACCCCCCATCACCTTAAAAAAGAATTACTAGAGAGTAAAACTAATGAAAAGCAGAGTTTGATGCCTTTCTTAAAAACTATTTTAGAGTCAACAAGCATAAACTTACCCAATCAAATTTCTAAACCTTTACATTCCATTTAAGTTTCCATTTTTGTATCTCTAGTACTGTGCTCCATTTTTTACCTTTATCTAGGACATCTTTTTTTTTTTTAAGTTACATGCAGATAATATTAAGTCAGTCTTTCTTTGGCTTAATGTCATTGCAGATTCCAAAAGAAAATGAAGTAGTCTTAATTTTTAACCCTGTTCATTGATTTTCCCTGTACTGAGATTTATAGTATTGAAGTAATATCCTTTGACTGTTGATACTGGAAAGGTTTCTAAGAGGACCTATATAAGGTTGTACTTATTTTCCTACTTTTCAGGTTGTTGTTTTTAACAGTAGAATTACTGTTAATCCTTAGTCTTAAGGATTAAGATAGGTTTTTTCGAGTCAAATAGATCTATTATGCTGACAATTATTAGTGAGATTTTAGGTAAGTTAAAAATACCTTAACTTCTTCAGAGCTTCAGTTTCTTTAGTAAAATGCCATGGTAATATGTTCTTCGTAGTGCTGTTGGAGTAGTAGTTGATATCTAAAGTACTTAAGATTAGTACCTGGCACAGAGTATGTCCTTGTCTATAGCAGCTCTCTATTACTATTGTTTCAGTCAGTTTTTGATGCTGGATTATTGTGTTACCACCACCACTTCTCCATCACACTTCAACCTGCACCAGGGGTGTGGCGATGCATGGGGAAACTGAGGCTCACAGCAGTTCAGAACTAAGTTTATAAGGCTCACAGAAGTTTTTCCAAATATTTGGTTGACTTTTCATTAACTCGTTCTCATGCTATTGTAGTTTCATTAGACTGAACGAAGAGAAATCCTGAAATGGCAGTGTGAAAGGTATGATATGAATTCTAGGTGTAATGAAACAGTTTTATTTTAGATACATGTAACTGCATATTTAAATCTAACATATGATAAATAGGAGTAACTCCTCTAGACCTTTTACCGTCCCTCTGCCCCTTTCAGTGGTGCTAAATATAAAATCAATCTCAATCGTGGATTGAGACACTGTTAAATTATGGATGAATCCTTTTACCACCCAGCCATTGTAAAAACAAAGGGATTAGACTGTTCTTCCTACTTGACATTAATCTCTTTTGGCTTACATTGCCATTTTGTGACTTTTTCCTATTCTGTGGTATCCTTAATGCTGATTTTTAATCCGATTTCACCATTTTGGAGTGAGTGGGAACAATATACTGCAATTCTCTTAATTTGCATCTAGTAATTTTTAAGTCTTCTTTTTTTCAGGTGGTGAAACAATTTCGTGATGGTGGTTACAACACACTGGTGTCTACCTGCGTTGGTGAGGAAGGTTTGGATATCGGAGAAGTTGATCTTATCATATGTTTTGATGCCCAGAGGAGCCCAATTCGTCTTATACAACGAATGGGTAGAACTGGACGCAAACGTCAAGGCAGGATTGTTGTTATCCTTGCTGAAGGACGGGAAGAACGCGTAAGTAGCCTTCAGAAACATGGTTTGACTTGAAATTTGAGAAATACAGCTAAAGACAACCAACAGTATTTTAGCATTTGAATTCCAATTTTACAGTAAGTGTATTTATTTTGTATGAGATTTCTTTTTCTTTCTTTCTTTGTTTTTTTTTTTTTTGGTACCAGAGATCGAACTCAGGACCTTGCACTTGCAAGGCAGGCGCGGTGCCACTGAGCTAAATCCCCAGCCCTGTGTATGAGATTTCTTTCTTCCCTCCTTCTCTTCCTTTTTTCCTTCTGTTTCTGCAAGACTGGCAGTTGATCCCAGGGCTTTTGCACTGAGCTGTATCCCCAGGGCTTTTTATTTCTTTCGGTTCGGCATTTCTCTCAGTTACTTAGTTGTGCAAGCTGGACTTCAAGCAACTTGTGGTCCTATGGCCTCAGCCACGGCAGCGAACACCTGTAATCCCAGCACTCTGTGAGGCTGAGGCAGGAGAATCATGTTTGATCCTACCCAGGACAGTTTAGCAATTTAGTGAGACCTTGTCTCGATATAAAAAATAAATGCTGGGGCTATAGCTCCGTATGGAGGTGCTGTGTTCAATCCTGAGTACTATAAACAAGAAAAAATAAATAAAAACACAAAAACTGTATGCTTATATCACTTTGAACTTATGTGTAAATGTCAGCCTTATTCCACACTTGATCTTGGCCAAAAGGCCAAGAAGCAACGTCAGCCTTAGTCAAAACCAGGAAGATAACAAATAAAAACCAGATTTCCTTTGTGTAATATAACTGCTAAGATAAACTTTTATGATAAACATTTTTTTTATCAAAGGTTAATCAGTTCACTTTTAAAAAATTCAAACAATAGGAATTCTGCTCTCTAAGTATTTAAGTGAATTGGTTTAATTGCTTTTTATGACTGAATGAAAATTATAGAAATGTAATTTGACATTTTGTATTTGGTTTTGCAGACTTATAATCAGAGTCAGTCCAACAAAAGAAGTATTTATAAAGCTATTTCAGGTAGCAAACAAGTCCTTCATTTTTACCAGAGAAGTCCACGAATGGTTCCTGATGACATCAATCCAGAACTGCACAAGATGTTCATCACACATGGCATCTATAAACCGGAGAAGTCTTCTCGAAGTGTGAAGCGAAAGTCTTCTCTCTTTTCCTGTAGGAATGGTAAGTAAATAAGTTTAGATTTTTCTTCCCCTCTGTTCTTAGATGGCAGGTCATAACTTGATATAAAAACTCAGTATATGAGTGCCGGGGATTTAGCTCAGTGGTTCCGGCGCCTGCCTCGAAAGCGCAAGGTCCCGAGTTCGATCCCCGGTACCAAAAAAAAAAAGAAAACTCAGTATATGTTCTAAGATGGGTTTTTTGTTTGTTTGTTTATTTATTTATTTATTTTTTTGGTACTGGGGATCGAACTTGGGTCCTTGTGCATGTGCAGCAGGCGGCGAAACCACTGAGCTAAATCCCCCGGCCCTCTAAGATGTTTTAAGTGTTGTGTTTGGAAGGATAAGAAATTGTTCTTTTAGCCAAAGGAAGGAGACACTGTCTGTCCAGGGGTTAGAAACCCTTGTGTTAGCTGGGCTTGTTGCTGCAGGCCTGTAATAGCTACTCAGGAGGCTGAAGCAAGAGGATGGAAAGTTTTGTGCCAGCCTGGGCAACGTGGTGAAACCCTGTCTCAAAATTAAAAACAAAAAGGGTGGGGGATTTAGCTCAGTGGCTTGCAAGTGCAAGGTCCCAAGTTAGATCTCCAGTACCAACCCCCCCCCCCCAAACAATTAAAAACAAAAAGGCTAAGGGTATAGCTCAGTGATGGACTGCCCCTGGGTTCAGTTCCCAGAACTGCCTGCGTGTGCACCGCCGCCCCCCCCAACAAAAATAAAACTCATGTCAGGGAAATTGAAGATAGCCTTCCAACCCAGAGGAAGGAAGGATGCATGAGTGAATTTATTTGTTTGTTTGTGATACTTGGGATTGAACCCAGCGTCTTTGCACTGTATTAAATACCCAGTCTTTTTGTTTGTTTGCTTTTTGGTTTTTTGAGACAGAGTATCCCTTTGTAGTTCAGGCTGGCCCTGAACTCACTATGTAGCCAGGATGGCCTCAAACTCGTGGCTATCCTCCTGCCTCAGCCTCCCCAGTGCTGGGATTACAGGCATGCACCACCACGCTCAGCTCCCCAGGCTTTTTTATGTTGAGACAGGGTCTCTTTCTTTTTCTTAATGGTGCTAGAGATTGGACCCAGGGCTTTTGCACTGAGCTACATCCCCAGCCTTTTAAAAAAAATTTGAGAGTCTCACTAATATGCTTGAGCCCGAACTCAGTCTTCGTGCTTCAGCCTTTTGAGTAGCTGGGATCACTAGCATATACTGCTCTCTCCTTTTTCCAGTGTCTATGATTATTCTTGCCAAGATTGTATATACATTCTATGCATTTTTTTTTTTTTTGGTACCGGGGATCGAACTCAGGTCCTTGTGCTTGCGCAGCAGGCGGTGAAACCACTGAGGTAAATTCCTCATTCTGTACATTCTTTACTGTTTTGGGGAAGTACTGGGGATTAAACCCAGGGTCTTTGCACTGAGCTACTCCCCATAGAGGGCTGAAAATTTTTGGTAGAAGATTGGAGTACCTTCCTATTGGGTCCATAAGGTCTGAAAAGGACCTGAGAGATGATTTAATTCAAACCTTACTTTATAGGTGAGGAAACAGATGCATTTTTTTTTTTTTTGGTACCGGGGATAGAACTCAGGACCTTCCGCTTGCGAGGCAGGTGGCAGTACCACTGAGCTAAATCCCCAGCCCCAGATGCATTTTTAAAAAAGTTTCTAATACAGTATTTGGAAATAGTTGAGACTGAAGTTTCCTAATTCCTTTTTCTTTTTTTGGTACCAGGGATCAAACTCAGGACCTTGTGTTTATGAGGCAGGTGGCAAGGCAGGCAGCGGAACCACTGAGCTAAATCCCCGGCCCCCTAATTCCTTTTTTAAAATATGGAAATACAAAACTTTATTTTACTAAAATGTTTTGGTCAGTATATTCTTGCGACACAATGCATTTATTCATCACGGGCTATGAGTATATATACATATCTCATCTTGGTCCTTTTTCTTCCCCTTCCCCTTCCTAATTCCTAATTCCTAAAAACCTTTCAAGTTTTGTTCCCACCCTCATCTGTACTGGGGAAGAATTCCTTTCTTTTATTGTTTCTTTTCTATTTGGTGATTGTTTTCTTTTCTAGAGATTATGGAAGCCAAGAATTCAATTTTATGCAGCTTTTCAAATGTATTGTTATATTTTAACACAACAAATTGTTCTGCCTACCCTTTGCTCTTCCTCTACTTCTACCTACTTAAAACTAAAGCCTATGACGCGTTTTAGTTTTCATTTTTTTTGTTTTTTGAGACAAGGTTTGTTACGTAAACCCAGGCTGTCCTAGTGGTGATACTCCTGCTTCAGCCTCCTGAGTGCTGGAATTACAGGCCTGGGTCACCATACCTAGCTTAGTCTTAACTTCTGTCATCTCCCCAGGCTTCAGATAATCTTTCCAGTACTGCTCTGATAGAACCATGGTACTAGTTTTCATTTTTAAGTTATCTGATTCTGCTGCATACCAGGTCTTAGATAACAAAATTGAAAGTGCAAAAGAAGCCAGGCCTGAGAGCTCAACTAGCTGGCTCTGTTCTGTGAATGAAATCATTCCTCAGGGATAGCCCCTAGACGGAGGGTTACTTTCAAAGAATGAAGCCTAGGAGATGTGTAGAATCAGGAAGTGACAAGCAGAGTGGTTTTAAATACCAAATTTTAGTTTTGAGACTTTGAATCAGTGTTTTAGCAGAGGTGAATAGACAGACAGACATAAACAAGTACAGAGTTTGGGTTGATAGTGTATATTTTGTGGTTGCCTTGAATATTTTTTAAACTCCAATTATTTATTTTCAAGTTACAGGAATGAGACAGAATAACTCAAATAAGGATTGGTTCTTATCAGAAGAAGAATTTAAATTATGGAACAGACTTTATAGATTAAGAAACAGTGATAAAATTAAGGAGATAACATTGCCTCGAGTTCATTTTCCATCTTTACAAGAAGAAGAAAATGGACCAGTAAGTTCATGTTTTCAGATGGTCTTTATGATTATGTAATAGCTTCGGAAGTTATGAGAGATGTTTGTTATTGGAATGTCAATTTACTTTTTAAAAAGGAAGAAGTAATCAGTTTAAAAGCAATCATTAAAGTCTAACTTTTAAAAATTAGTAATTTCCTTATTTATTGTATATGGATATTTTTACATAAATTTTGTTTTTTCATCATTATTTTCTACTATATAAACATTTGTCTTTTCCTTTTTTTTTTTTTTTTTTGAGATGAGGGCTTGCTGTGTAGTTCAGACTGGCCTTGAACTCACTATGTAGCCCAGGCTGGCCTCGAACTCACAGTGAGCCTCCTGAGTGCTGGGATTACAGGCATGTAATCCACCATGCCCAGCAATATAAACATTTCTAAATAGGCATAATCTTACATCTGTAATCTTCCATAGTTTGCTTGGCTATTTTCCTGATGTGTTTTGAGATTTTTTTTTTTAAATTTTAATAACAAATCATGTTGTTATGTATTTTTTTGTACAAACTGCTTTTGTTCTGAGATTGTATTTAAAACTTTAAATTACATGATTTTTACGAGCAAATTATTGTTGAGCTGGGGCTGGAGATGTAGGTCAGTAGTAGAGTGCTTGTGTAACATGCATCAATGCCTGGGTTTCGTCCCTAGCACCAGCATCAGCAAAACAAGCAAATTATTGGTGAGCTTACTACAAGACAAGAGAACTGAGAAAAGTGGTATATATGCAGAGGAAGCTGGAAAAAACAACCTCGGGAATGATTTCTTTTAGAAGATGTATAGAGATTTTAACTATCTGAATGTTTTTATTTTAATCACTAACCAGGAGAGTGGGGAATGGCAGCAGGCATGATGACTTGGGATCACCAAGATTATGTGCCTTTTTGTTAGAGTTTGGAATCTGAATCTAGCATAATCTAGTAGTTTTGAGACCAGACATGTTTTTTTCAGTAGTTGCTCTTAACGTGGAACTATAAAACAGGAATATGGTCAAGTTATAACTAACTGAACAGTTATTTTAGAATGTATTTAAAAGGACCATCTTTGTACTTTATGAAATTATTTTCCTTTTTCTTTCTGGGATTTTAGCTGGCACTGCCAACATGAATTCGAATTTATATACGTTAGGGTTATTATCTACATATTAGGAGTATTTTTAAAACAAGTCTGTGAAATCTCAGTGAGTACGTATGTCTGATCTTATCATATTTATTATTTTAAAATCATTAATCAAGATTCAAAAACCAACCACTGGAATCCATGAACTCTCTCTCGGCGAATGGAGAGTGTGGCAAGACCATCCCTTTCCCACACACCAAGTTGACCATTCGGAGAGATGCCACCATTTTGTTAGCGTTATGCAAATGATAGAGCGGATGAGACACGAAGAGGTAGTTTTACTGTAACCTTCTCTTTATGGTGTGATAAAGAAGCTGGAATACTTAACTTCTGCTTTTCTTAATTTGAAGACATCATAAGAAACTGAAGTGTTTATTAGAAATAGTTATACCTAAAAATAATTTGTTTTTCGATATAGGTCCTTGTGATTTCAATGAGGACCCAGTTTTCTGTTTTAGGAAAAGAAATAGACTTAATTGATTAGAAGGAAAATATAATCTGTAAATATCATTAGATCAGAGTAAAATTTTAATACTTAATGATTTGTGTACACTATTTGTAAAGCTAATTGAGGATTCTTTTTTTTGGTGCCGGGGATCGAAGTTGGGTCCTTGCGCTTGCGAGGCAGGCAGCGGAACCACTGAGCTAAATCCCTGGCCCTAGGATTCTTATTGAATTGGGATTTATTGAAACATTGTCTAGCATGTAGGTCATTAGGTATCTCTTGTACTCTGGTGGTAGTTTAGGGAATTACTGTTTTCTTGGTCAGTTTCTTGACTGTTTTTCCTTGAGAGAGTCAAAATACTAAACTTCCGAGTGTGAAATCCATAATCCCTCGATTGGAATTCCAACTCTGTCTCTTACTAATTGTATATTTGCAAATTATTTAATCTCGTCCCTCAGTTTCATCTATAAAATATAATAATGATAATACGTACTTCACAGAATTGTTGTGAGAATTAAATTACTTAATATATGTAAGGCACTTAGAATAGGAACTAGTACATAATATGTACTCAAATTGTAGCTACTTTTATTATTATTTATGGATACATGGAAATAAAATATTGTGGACCCCAGAAAAACAGGTGCCATTAAATTAACATTTATTTACTGAGTTCCCACTATATCCCATGCTCTATTGCAGGCCTTATGGCCATATAAGTGAACAAACCAAATAAAACACTCTGTTCTACTAGGAGGGAGACAGCCATTGCTCACTTTAATATTTATTGCATTTATTATTAAAAAAAGTATAGTGGTAACTGCTTAACTCCACGAGTAGTAGAGGAACCCTAAGAGGAAGAAGAGTAGTAGATATGACAGTTTTTAGTAAGACTTAAAAATTCACTTTAAGAGGTTTTGGTTGGCAACTCTGTTAAAAATAGAAGTCTGGGGGCGGGGATTTAGCTCAGTGGTTTCGCTGCCTGCTTACAAGGACCCGAGTTCAATCCCTGGTACCAAAAAAAAAAAAAGTCTGTGTTTTTAATCCCAGCAGTCAAGAAGCTGAAGGAGGAAATTTGCTGTGAGTTCGAGGCCAGCCTGAACTGCATAGCAAGACCCTGTCTCAAAAAAAAAAAAAAAGTCTCCTCAAAGCTATAATCTAGCAGACATACAAGTACTATTATTTTAAGTGTTCTAAAGCTGTTCTTAATATATCAGTGTTGAGAGTAAACACGTGTTTTTCATTAATATATATTAATTTCTTAAATACTATATATAATTTTAGGAAATTAGAATAATTTAAATGTTAGAAGTTTAAAAAGTCAGTATTTATATTCTTACATATTTATTAAATTCTAATCATAGTCTTCTGTGAAAAATACTGGGGATAAAAATTAACTGATTAAAAATAACTGGATAGGCCAGGGATTTAGCTCAGTGGTTCTAGCGCCTGTCTCACAAGTGCAAGGTCTTAAGTTTGATCCCTGGCACCAAAAAAAAAAAAAAAACTGGATAATTTCACAGTATCATTTATAATTTTCCTTGATTTTAAAGTTTAAAAGAAAATTATTTGAATAATATTATTTAGAAAATAATTTTAACATAGAGACAAATTAATCTTTTAGAATTGGGTTTTTGTTGCTCAGCAACCACAGGGTCCTCGATTTGTTCCCCATTAGCACCTCCAAAAAGAAAAGCAAAAAAAAAAATGGGTTCTTTTGCTTTGTTTTATTTTGTCTTCATTTGATTTTACATGTTCCTTGATTATAGGGTGAAAGCAACTATGAATTGGAAATGAAATCGTATTTACAAATGGAAGATGTTAGCTCAACATTTAGCACTCTCGGGAATGGATATAGTAATCCTGCTAATGACATCTTTATTACTCATGAGAAATCTTCATTAACAAAGAATATAAATCAAGCCAATTCATTCTCAATGATAGAATCTGATGAAGAATGTGCTGAAAATTTTAAACAAACTCACATCAAACCTACTAAAATTGTTTCTCTAATGAAAACAGCTTCTAAAGAAACGAAAAAGGACCAGTCTGAAAAAGAAAATAATGGTGATACAGATTTTTTAAATACTGGCAGAACTTCTCCTGTCGAACCTAGTTTCCAGATAGACTTACCAGATGATAAAAAGTCATCAGACATAGATGGAGTTGCTACCACATGTACTGTTAATAAAAAAGTTATTAATCAGCCAGATGTATCACTAACAGAAGGCCAGTTTACAAATAAATCTATTAATTCATTTGCTGTATGTTTTTTAGATTCTGGTTATGGCAGTTGCAGTGATGAGAAATCTGCTTTATCCAACTTATTTCTTCCATTTGAAGAGGAGCTTTATATATCTAGAACAAGTGATCGATTTCATCATTGTCACACATTGACAAAAGAAGTATTAGCTAATGTAGAGAGATTTTTATCTCATTCTCCTCCACCTCTCAGTAGACTCTCAGACTTGGAATTTGAAATGACAGAACTTGAGAATTTACCTTTTCTACCCCACACAGAGCATTTACAGAATTGTAAACCCACTTCTTTGATGTCATGTTCAGCTGTGGATTCTCAACAGAATTTAGAATTGGATTCACTTAAAATTATTAATCAGCCTTCTGAAAAAAGCTGTCTCTTTATTACAAATAATGCTAAGACTTCTGATGAGCCGTACTTATTTGACAGGGATGATAAAGTACATAATAACATTAAAAATGAAAATTTATTATGTAACAGTCATGTTCCAATTCATGTAGATCCTTCAAGGAATTTAGTTGACAAAACCAATCATGATGATGGTAACAATGATTTCCCAATATTGTCCACTGATCAGAATGAGAGTTTACTACTGTTTGAAGATGTTGATGGAGAATTTAATGATGTGAGCCCTTCTCCCTTGAAAAGTCATTGTAAATCTTTGTCTGTATCAGACAAAACTCTTCTAAGTGAAATGGCTCCAATCTCTCGGTTCTTAATTTCTGATGAACTTTTATTAGATGATAATTCTGAACCCCAAGATCAAATAATTCATGATACTGATAGTTGGATATCATGTGCAGATTTGAAAGACACACATGAAGAAAAACTGAAGAGTGGTGAATCTGCTTTTGATTACTCTAGGGATTTATTTTCTGTTACCTTTGATTTAGGATTTTGTAGTCCAGATTCTGATGATGAAATATTCAAACATACATCAGCTACAAATAAGAATAGACTAGATGATCTTCCTGGAAGACATTTAGATATTAAGAAGATAAAGGATGCAAATAATGTTTCGAATCCATCAAGAGATCATGTTGAAAATTTTACAAGTAGAGTCACACCTGTCCTGTCAAGTAAAGATACACAGAGTCCAAATTTTGCACATTTTCCACTGAGTGCAACAAAAATGAAAGAATTTGTATCTCCTGGTTTTTCTCAGTTTTCTTTGCCAGTAGAAGAAAAAGTTATGAGCACATCGCTCTCCAAATCAAACACATTGAACTCATTTTCTAATGTAAGAAAGGAAATACTCAAGATGCCAGATTCTAATAAGAAAAAAGTAAATCTGCAAAGTGGTAAGGAAACATTGAATTCAACTTTTGATGATTCAGGGTTTTCTCTACAGAACGCTAAAAGCAGTCATCAAATCTGTCTGCATCAGTCCTGTCCTGCTGAAGGTAAGATTCCACCTTTATGAAATATGTAAGTCTTTGTAGAATAATTACTCCAGAAATATGTGATTTTTCCAAATGTTACTTCTCAGTATATGATATAATATGTGCTTATGTGTGTTGAATTAGATAATTGATGTATATTTTTCTTAAGTTGATGCTCGCTGATAAAAATTTTTATCTGCGTGCCATGGGAAAAGTATTATGCTAGATATTACAAAGTATACAATGATGTAAAAGATTTAGCCCTGCTCCTTAGTTGTAAAACACAAATATTTATATGACATGCATTTGAAAAGATGCCAGTAAGGGGTGGAAATAGCTACCAATTGAGTAATAGTGGTTTTTTAAGAGATTGACAGGATAGTGAAATTTTGAGTTAGATTAGCTTAAAAAGATGTTATAGATACTGTGTTGATTTTCATTTGGGCTACTCAGGAATACTTATAAATATATTGAAAAAGGGAATTTTGGTGTTATAAAATAATAAAACAAAAGGAAAGGGAGGAAGACCTAAGATATTGGGGGTATAGGCTGAAGTAGAGGATTTATCTAATAAGCTATTTGAGAAATACAGTGGACCCTTGAGTTATGACTGGCCTGACATATGAACAACTTGGGTTACGAGCAGAATTTTAGTTTTAACTTATGACTAAAGTCTTGAGTTACGACCTGAATGCTGGCCACTCTTGCTTCCAGATGGCCTCAGATACAGATTTAATCCTTAAAGAGTTCTGGAAGGAACTTTACAACATCCTTTCCTGTGTGGGGTTGACTGAGAAATCCTGGGCCAGTGTCTCTCTAAGGACACTGGGATCTGCCTATGTACAAGAGAGAGACTTTGAAGGCTGTGTAGAGGAGCCTGAGCCTTCAACTGACAACTTGAGTTACAGCCAGCGAATGAATTGAATTCATAAGTCAGAGATCTACTGTAAGATCATATTTAGAGATTGAGACCAGACCATAAAATAGCCAGAGATCTGGAGATCTATGATCAGACTTTATAGCTACAGAAAAACTAGAAAACATAGTGACAGATGTTTAGTATTAGAATGATATCAGTATCTTTTAAATTCTGCTATAGATCTCAACTAATTTATTTAAAGGTAATTTTTTTGGGCTACTTACAAGTTTTTTTTGGTACCGGGGATTGAATTTGAGTCCTTGTGCTTGCGCAGGAGGTGGCGAAACCACTGAGCTAAATCCCCGGCCCATACTTACGAGTTTTAATAATACTTATGACTGAAGAAAAAGAAATTGTATGACAAAATGAGTGTTTTCCTGTCCTTAGGTTGTTCTCATTAGTGTTGAGGTTGTGATTCATGAATATTCTATTTAAAATGAAAGCATGTTTACCGTAAGTTTTGGAAATATGTTTTAATTTTCAAAATGTGACTGGTTTGCATAGTTTGGGGTGTGCTCTGTCATTTTTATTTTCTGTAAATGTATGTTGCCTATTATCCTTTAAGTTTTGTTTTGACAATATCTATACAGTATTAAGTCCATTTTAGTGGGTGAAGTCATTGTTTTACTTGTGTCAGATCTGCATTAAAACTTCTTTTCTAGCATTGTGTATGACTATTAGTCATGTACATAATATTGAACATATATAAGAGAATATATAGTTCTTTTTTGTTTGATCTAATTCAAAGAAAGGATTTAAGATCACTTACCATGTTAATTGCCTATATTTCAAAAAGTTTATTTAAATACTACTAAAGCAGTTCAAAAGGAAACCTCCTGAAATGGGTTGTGTACTATCACTGAGCCCTTCATTAAATCTGGCTTTTTACAAGGTAATGAAAAAAGAAAATTAGTTGAATCATGTGCAAAAAAAAGGATCATTCCAGTTTATCTGTCTGGATAGATGTATTACTAGCACAGAATGTGAGGAGATATTAATTGTATGGGTTTGTATTATCTAGTGCTGTGTAACAAAGTACCTCAAAACTCAGTGGCTTAAAATAGCATTTATTTCAGTTTCTTGTACGTCAGGAATTGAAGAGCTGTATAGCTGGGTGGTTCTGGTTTTAGATTTCTCATGTGGTTATAGTTGGGATTTCAGCTAGAGTTGTGGAAGGGTTGATTTGATTTGGAGAGTTCTAAAAGGTGGGGGAGCGATAGAAGGTACACAGGAAGCCCTAGTTCTTAACAATTCTCAAATCCAGTGGAGCTGAGGTTAGTTGTAGGGAGCAGGGAAAGGGGATGTTACCAGAACCCCTGCAGTGAGTCCTGGTGTCCTATGAGCCAGGACAGCACAAGATGAATTAATTTGTAAAGGAAGGAAACGAGACTTAGAGAAGAAGCTGAGCTTTGGGCCTGATCGATGCTGCTCTGGGCAGCAAAGATGAAGGCACCTGAAGCTTGCCACACCTTTATTTACTACACGGGAGTAACATATGACTCAGAGGGTGATGATAATCCTAGGACAATGAGAAATTTATGTTGATTAGGAATTTGTCCCTTCCCAGGTGAAACCTTTCTCTTACTACTGGGTTCTCAAGGAACCAAGATGTCTTCAGGTGATGTAATCCTGCCCTGGAGCATTACAACATCACGGGACCATTGAGGTTTTAGCTGTGACCAGAGGCAAAAATGGAGTTACGTCTTGACATGCAATAGCCGGCCCTGTGGGCAAGAAAACTAGGCCTAATCATAATTTAATTGTGAAATGATTTTTCCCCAAGATTATGTAGAATAGCTCCCACCAGTTAGTAGTTCCTTCATTAGGGCTCAAAGCGTGGGAGTATTTTCCGTGATCCTTTCCTCCACCTTCCATCCTTTGGACACTTGGTCTTTTCTCATAACAAGTACCTTTTGAGTTTTCTGAGCCTGCTTCCTTTTGGTAGATGTTTGGAGGTCCAAAGGCCTCTTTCCAATTTATACTATCTGTTCCTTTCATTTGTAGTTGGCTGCATTTCTTCCAGTGTTATAATTCTGATACATCTTTATAGATCTCTCAAGAATCTTCTTAGAAAGTTCATCCCATTAGACACCGTTCATACACACAAATCTTTGGGAAAAAAGCCCTTCTCTTGTTTGGGCTTTTGCTGAGATGTTTGGAGATAATTCTTGAAGCTGTCTGGAGAGGATTTTTGAGAATCATACTTAAAATACTTAGGGGCCTTTTGTCTGACTGAATGGTACGCTGAGGTTCCACCTTTGTTCTTTCTGAGGTTTTAACAGCATCTTCAGTTATATCCTCAAGCTTCATAATATTTTCCTGGCGGTTTTCTGGATTTAATCTTTGCATAGATTTCTTAAATTTAGTATTGCTTGACACCTGAGGAGGCTGAGAATTTTCAAAACCATTAAGTTCCAACTGTTTTATATTTAATATTCTTTTCTTTGGCTTATCTTTTTCTCTCTTATTTTACTATAACAGCAAGAAGAAACAAGCAATACCTTAAACGGTTTGTCCTTAGCTATCTCACCTCATTCATTAGGTGAACTTTCTACTTTCCATATTAGCTGCAATGTTTTTAAACTTTTTGACACTACTTCTAGAGGATTTCCTTTCTTCAGTTTCCCATGAGGCTTTCCTTTTAAGCTCTCACCTGTCGTCTCCTCAGTGGGCATTAAGCTTCCTACAGTTTTTTGAAGCTCTTGAGGCCGTCACAAAAACTCTCAGAAGTCCTGTCATTTTCTACCCCCTGTCTAGTTCTAAAGCTCCTTTTGCAGTTTAGTTGTTTTGTCATGGCTACTCCCAATTTCTAGGTACCAAAACCTATATTATTTATTTATCTAATTTTATACTGCAATTAGCCTCTCCCAAAACTTTAATGATTTACAGCAAAAACATTTAATTTTTCAAGGTTTCTGTGAGTTAAGAATACAACTGTGGCTTAGCTGGGAGTGACTGGCTACAGTCAAGACACTGACTAGATCTGCTTTTAAGGTGGTTTATTTGTAAGATTGCTGGCATGGGGCTTCATTTTCTTGCTATGTGGACATCTCCATAGGGTTGCTTGATTATAGCCTCAAAGTGTAGCATCTGGTAGCTGGGGATGGTGGCCCACACCTGTGGTCTCAGCTACTCGGAAGGCTGAGGTTCAAGGATTGCTTGAGCTCAGGAGTTCTAGACCAGCCTGGGTAACACAGAGGAAAAACATAGCTGGCCTCCCAATACAATTGATATAAGAGAAAGAGCAAGCGTTAGGCCACAATGCCTTTATGACTTAGGTTTATAAATAACACACCTTTGCTTCCATCTGGCCTGCACTCAAGTGGAGAGGAATTATAATGTACTACTGAAGGGAGGATTATCAAAGAATTTGTGAACAAAACACCACCACAGGGTCTCTAATACTCTTAATAGAGGGTTTTGTGAAGATACAAAACAGCATCTTGAATGAAAATTTTATGGAAGTGTAAAAATAGAACTTTGTTTAAGTACTTTAAAAATGTGAAGTATTTGCTTTCATACGTGAGGGATTTTTTGTTGTTGTTGCTGTTCTGGGAATTGAACCCAGGGCCTCATGCTTGCAGAGCATGTACTCTGCCACTGAGCTGCACTGCCAACCTGAGGATTTTGTTTTAACCTTCTTCCTCTTCCCTAAATAGTTAGTTCTAGTTACATTTTGGTGAATATCCTACCAGTTTTTATGCTTATATGCAAACACACATATATATGTACACATATATACGCACAAAAATTGAATCTTTTAATGTATTGTTTTGTAGCATGCATATTCATTATTTTAATTCCTTCAGCCTGAAGGTGAATAAAGGCAAAAGGGCAGGAAGACTATAATAGATTTAGAGGTGAATTCTAGAATCATGGACTAATAAAATTACATTTTGCCTTCTGTTCTATTGACCAGATTTATTTTATCTTTTAAATAAATTATAGGTGAACAATTATTAATAAATAGTGAAAGTGAAGATGAGGTTTTTCTAAGAAAACATAAAAAGCGAAAAAAAAATGTTTTAAAATCTCCTGAGGTGAGTCTTTCAGTCATTACAATAATATAATCACATAAAAGCCATTTTTTTTGCTTGAGGACTTTGTATTACCTTTTACCTAATCTGTTTATTTATTCATTTTAGGATCAGAAAAATAGTGAAATTGATTCTCCAGTTCATGCTGTCAAAAAGCACAGGGTTCGTAGAGTAAGTAAATGACAGATAGTATATAATCAATTTGTTTTAGGATGATATTAAAAGAAAATGTATATGCATAAATATATTTACTCTTATAAGGATATAATTAATGGGAAAATTGGTACTATATATCCTATTAGTTTTCAGAGAGAAGTTCATTGTAAACTTTCTAAGCATAATAAATACAAATATTAAATCATTTTAATTGCTTTTAAAAGTCATTCCTCTTTGGCAGGTCAGCATATGTTTACTTTGGCAGGTCAGCACATGTTTGGTAAATAACCTTTGCTAGGTATGTTAAGGTACTGGAGATACTATCAGGAATATATCCCAAAACTAAAACTCTGGATCCTTCTGCTTGAGCTTCCTAGGAGAATGCTGGGATTACAGGCCTGTACCACCACATTTGGCTTGTATTTTATTTAATTCTCTGATACAATCTAGGATAATTTGGGGAAAATGAATTAAAAGTGCAACCAATACATATTAACTTCATATAATCATAAAATTTCACTAGAAAAATTGCTTTAACAAGTTCTTCTAAAGGAAGCACTATTGAAAATACAAGTTCACATCAAATATATCTGATAGAAAGCTAAATTGAATGAATATTTATGTTACCTAATTTGGCATTTTAGCATTGAGAATTACCTAACTGATTGATTTTTAAACTCGTAAATATGGGGCCAGGAATGTAGCTCGGTGGTTCTGCTGCCTGCCTCACAAGCACAAGGTCCCGAGTTCAATCCCCAGTACCAAAAATAAATAAATAAATAAATAAATTCTTAAGTATTATATATAGATCTGAATTATGAGAGTAATTTTACTTTTGTAAGTGAGTATTAAACTAAAATATTTAAAAAGAAAAACTAAAAATTAAAGGAATTATTTTGACAAATGTACTATGATAAAATTATCAACTATATACTATAATATATACTGATATATTAAAATATACTATGACAAATATCAACTATTATGCATAATTTTATTGAATTTTTATAGTCTGAATTATCATCTAGTGATGAGAGTGAGAACATACCATATCTACAATTAGAGGACTTTAAGAATTGTAATAGGAATACTAGAAGAGGCATCAAAGTCCAAAATGGACAGAGTCACCAAAAGGTAATCTTTCTTTAGTTTTAAAAATTCTACATACATATATATATATGTATATAATAAAGATCATTAGCATTTATATCAAAGTATATTTATGCATTTTTAATTAGAAAAATACCACAATTTTGAAAGAAATGTTTTGGCACCAGTTTTGATTTTTTTTTTCCCCCTGGAGTGAAAATCTCAAAGTGTGTTTTTGTTTTGTTTTTATTTTTTGAGACAGGGTCTCACTGTGTAGCCCAGACTGGCCTTGAACTCATTGTGTAGCCCAGACTGGCCTCGAACTCTCGAACTCAACAGCCATCTTCCTGCCTCAGCCTCCCAAGTGCTGGGATCATCGGTGTGCACCACCATGCCCAGCATTCTCCTTGTGTTTTGATTCCTTATTTTGTAGTGCTGTGTTATTTTGAATAAGTAAATGAAGTACGTGGAAAATTTATTGTTCAAATTGAGGAAAATGTGGACACAGAAACCTGAGCTTTAACATTTGCTTTTACAGTCTTATTATTTTCTGTATCAATGTCCAGTATTCAAATATTTGAAAAAGGTTCTTAGCATCTTTCCTCTGGTCAGTCCTTTTGGTTTGTAGTATTTTTCCTGGCAAAAACTAGTTAGCTGGAATACTCAGGAAACTTTTTATTAAAAATGTGCAGGAAGGGCCGAGGATTTAGCTCAGTGGTTCCGCCACTTGCCTCGCAAGCGCAAAGTCCCGAGTTTGATCCCCAGTACTAAAAAAAAAAAAAAAAAAAATACAGAAAGCTGTCATGATGACTTGTCCATTAGTATACTAAAAATTTATCAGGAATAATTTTAAGTAGACCTATTACTTTATCATTTTTTCTTGCAGATTTTTTTTCTTTTTTGGTACTGGGGATTGAACTTGGGTCCTTGTGCTTGCTAGGCAGGCAGCGGAACCACTGAGCCAAATCCTCGGCCCCAGATTTTTTTTCTTAAAAGCATTAACAGAATTGGGCCTGGTGGTGCGCATCTGTAATCCCAACACTTTGGGAGGGTGAGGCATGATGACTGCAAATTTGAGCCTAGCCCTGGCAGTGTAGAGACTTAGAGCTTGTCTCTAAATGAATGCAGTCATTTTTTAAAAAAAGGGGGTCAGGGATGTAACTCAGTGTGAAGGTACAGAGTGTAGTTCCCAGAGTTAGAGGGAAAAAAACTGCATTGACAAAAAATCCATTTTCCTAAGAGGAACAACTTCTGTAGCACAGGAGGATAACTGGTTGAAAGTTGTGTATTTCAGAGTTGCTACTAGACAGGGTCTTGAACATTCCCAGTATAAAGAAATGCTAAGGTGATAGACGGAGCCGTTGCCCTGACCCAGTCCTTACACATGGTGCGCGTGTGCTGAAAAGTCACACTGTGACCCCGAAATGTATCGTTCCGTTCCAATTGAAAATTTAAAGAGTATTTAATATCCTTTTTCAAGAACTAAAATCGTGAAAGAAAATTATCTTCTCAAGGATATCTTCATGTTTTCTACTTTGTCTTAGCATGTGGCTAGGATGTTTCTGGATGATGAAGCAGAACTTTCTGAAGAAGATGCAAAGTGCATCTCATCAGATGAAAGTGATGACTCGGAAAATGAGCCAGATTCCTCGATGTTGAACTTCTTAAATGATGAAACTCAACTTTCACAGGCTGTAAATGGTGATGTTATGATAATACTTTCTAAAAACCTTTCCACTGTTCCCAGTGTGCTCATATTTAAAAATTTTGAGCAGTTTTCCAAGAAACTATATTTAAAGGGAATTAAATTTGCTGTGTGCAAAATATTTACTTCATAATTTTCATTTAAATTCTATATGCTTGGTTATTTATAGGCTTCTGCTTATTTGAATAATTCTTTCTTGATTGACTGGAGTGGCTCAAGTATCAAATGCTCATTCCACAAGTATTTATGCCTCTTAATGGTAATGTAAGGAACTTTAGAAAATTATGCCATTGAAAAAAGGGGACAAAAAGCTTTCCATATGAAGCTTACCTTCCGGTGGAAAGCGATAGTACATATAATAACTCATTTAGTATAAGATGAAAAATATAAAGAAAAGTGAAAATAATTGAACAAGATAGGGCCTTGCATTGGCCAAGGGTATTAATAATGTTCAAGTGGTCATTTTAAATGAGGTGATTGGGAGTAGGCCTCACTGAGAAGATGATGTTTGATCAGTGACTAAAAGAGGGGTTTACCCATGTGAGTGATTAAAACCAACAGAGAATAAAGCTAAGTTTATTATTGCCGTGTAAGGGAGGTTTACTTTTGGAAAATAGTGTCTTCAAGCAATGCTTGAGCAGATATTATAGAGTTCCAATCCATAGGTTCCATTAGGCTGTAAAAGAAGTATGAACTATTTGATGGGCTTATCAGTATTCTGGTCTTTCACAGATCTTGCCATTTATTCTGTCCTGGCAGTCTCTGATAATGATTTAAAACAGCAAGGTTTCTAAATGTCCAAGAATTTTAAATCAAAAAAGATTTAAAGATAAAATTTTCAGTACTGTATCCTTGATACTGATATGATTTACAGAATAAGATTTTATGCCCTTAAAGGAAGTAAGTGACCTTTGCAGGTTTATAGTATAAAGGCAGGAGTATGCCCAGCCTATTCATGATAGCATTGTGACTAGAATAAGGGAGAAAGGTCACAGCAGGAAGTGAGATCAAAGACAGTCTGCAGCCAGATCATGATCTGACATTTAAGAATCATCTCTAGCTTCCATATTGAGAATGGTCTACAGGGTAGCAAAAGTAGGATGGGCCAGGGATTTAGCTCAGTGGTTCTGCCACCTGCCTCGAAAGCACAATGTCCTAAGTTCGATCCCTGGTACAAAAAAAAAAAAAAGAAAAGAGCAGCTAGGAGGCAGTTGCAGTAATCCAGGCAAAGGGGACAGAGGCTTCTGCAAAGGCGGTGCTGAAGAGGATGAGAATGAGTGAATAGAGTAGAGAAAGCTGACAGGATTTTCTGGAGGATTAGAAAGAAAGGAATGCAATAGGATGAATGCAGTTGCAGTTATCTGACCTGGAGAAGGCTACAGATGGAGCAGTTTGGATGGAGAGAAATCTGAATGTCCATTTCAGATAGTTTATTTGAAATAGCTTTTTTAGATTTCAAAGCTTTTTAAAAAAAAGTAATTCCAAATTATCTTTTATTTTCATGTATCATTTCTTAAGTACCTTTTTTGCTATAACTTTATAAATGATAGGCATAATTTAAAAATCTTTTATTTCCCAATTTTTACTTAACTGAAAATCATGAAACTTTGCTGTGGCTTTTAATGTAAAATGCTTGTATAAATAAGGTACAGTTCTGAAGTATTTATGTACATTTGTTTTTTGGTTTTGTTTATTTTTCTGAGACCAGGGTCTCGTTATGCAGTTCAGGCAGGCCTGGAACTCACAATGATCCTCCTGCCTCAGCCTCCCGAGTGCTGGGATTACAGGCATGCGCCACCCCGCCTGGTTTATGTACATTTGTTTTGAATGAAAAGGGACTATTCTAAACCTGGTTTTCATGAGAAATGGCCAAGGCAGAGAGCTTAAATAAGTTGTCTGTGATCACCCAACTAGATGGTGTAATTTCAGAGGCTTTTTCTCAGCAGTGCTGGGGACTGAAAGCAGGGCCTTAAGCATCCGAGGCAAATGCTTTGCTGCTGACCTACATCCCCAGTTCCTTTCTTTCTCTCTCTTTTTCTTTATGATGCTGGCTATCAAAACCCACAGCCTTCACACTAAGCTACATCCTCAGCCCCCAGTCCCTCTCTTTTCTGAAACAAGTTCTCACTAATATGCTAAGTTACCCAGGCTGAGTTCGAATTTGCCATCCTCTTGCTTCAGGCTCCCAGAGAACTGGGCTCAGTAGTTCTTCCTTCTTCTCCTCTTTCATCCTTTTCCCCCTCCTCCTCTCTTCTCTACCTTCTTTCTTTGTCCTCTTCTCATTCTTCTATCTCTTCTTTCTCCTTCCTCCCTCTCATTATTATTATTAATTTTGTAACAGGGTCTCACTAAGGTGCCCAGGCTGGCCCCAAACTTGAGAGATCCTCCTGCCTCAGCCTCCCAAGTAGCTGGGATTACAGGCGTGTGCCACCTCGCCTGGCTTACTTTGCATTTTGAATCATCATTTTTAGGTATCTTTCAATATATATTAGTATCTTTTATATAAAATATTTTTTCAATGCTTGAATGTAAATTTGGAATAGCTAGTTTTCTTTTAAATCAGTTTGCTACTTTATCTTCATTTCTTATCTTTACACAGATTCTGAAATGAGAGCTATTTACATGAAATCTTTGCATAGTCCATTGATGAGCAATAAGTACAAAATGGTCCATAAGAAACATAGAAACATAAACATTTTCTCACAGGTATGAACTTATAGAAATAATAATTTCCTCATGGTGGTGATGAAATATGTTCCTGTTAGTGAAGCTTCTATTTTGTTCCTAAATATGGGCCATCAGCCATCTGAGCAAATTTCTGCTGTTAGGAAGGTGGACTAAATGAATTCTCAAGATCCCTTTTAGTCCTAATTTGATCAAGTTGTATCCTTTCTTTAATTTGAATTACTTAGAGTAAAACATTTCCAATTAGAATGTTTTAGAGAACAGAATTTCACCATCTACCAGTTAGGTTTTTAATTCTCATACACGTCATATTTCTCTTAAAATTTATTTATTTTTCATAAAAATGTTATGTCTAAAAATTACAAATTCTTGTTCATTTATAGATAACACTTCTTATATTCCTAGATTTGTTCACCATGTTTGGCTTGATAATGTGATTATTCACCTCTCTATACTTACATTGTACTTATTAAATAGCACTCATCCGAAATATTATTATTGCTTACTTTTCTGGGTGCCTTACCAGACTGTAAAATTCTGTAGGATAAATCAGTCTTTATCTCCCAAGTACCAACTTTCCCCCATAAAGAAGGTACTTAGTGTATGTTAGTTGAACAAGTGACTGACTTAAAATAAGCGAAATAAGCATTAGTGCTTAAAAGAATATATGTATGGAACATGTTGAATGTATGAAAGGAATTTCAAAGACCTGTGTTTTTATTACAGATTCCTGAACAAGATGAAACCTATTTAGAGGACAGTTTCTGTGTTGATGAAGAGGAGTCTTGCAAAAACCAATCAAGTGAAGAAGAAATTTGTGTTGATTTTAACTTAATAACTGAAGATTGTTTTTCGAGTGAGAGCAAAAAATATACAACCCGACGTGCAGTAATGCTAAAGCAAATGAAGATGCAGCAGAATTGTGCACGTTCAAAAAAGAAATTATCCAGAATCATTCTACCAGATGATTCAAGTGAGGAGGAAAACAGTGTAAACGATAAAAGAGAATCAGATACTGTGGGTAACTCAGGCACTATTGACAAGAATAATCCCCAGGAGGATCCTTTGACTTTAATGCCTGCTGAGTCTTCGGTGCAGCTGAAGGTCCTTTCTAATCTAGTAAGTCAGTCGATAGAGCAGAGCCAACAGATGCCACTTCATTGAGAGGGTACGATTTCTGAAGTCTTGGGCATCAAACTTCAGAGCCTTAAAACCTAATCAACCTCATCACCATAGATTACTATTGAGTCACATAAAGAATGTAGAAAATTTCTAATTCAGTCGAAGGTATGGATGAATTTAAAGAAAAAAGCCTTCACATGTTTGACAAAAAGGTTTTTGTAGTGGGAGAAGGAAAATCGTTTTGGGTGTTTTGGGGGTATGTGTGTGCTTTTTTGGGGGTTGGGGGGTATATGCAATAACTAGATCAAAGAAAACTGAGCAAAAATTTGAAGAAAATTTTTTCAAGCCAGGGATGATGATACCTGTCTATAATCCCACCACTGGGGAAGCTGAGGCAGGAGGCTCAAGGCCAGTTTGGGCTACACAAGCAAGACCCTGTGTCAAGAAAACAAAGAAGAAAAATTTTCTTGAAATAAGAAAATGATACACTAAATTATCGGAAGTTTATAGGATACTTAGGTTTTAATTATTTTTAAATGTATTGATGGTTTTCTGTCAGGAGGCATAATTTTATCAAAAGGTAGGAAAATAGTGCTTCCTGCAAGATGAAATTGATAAAAATTCTATGCACAGAACTAGTCCCCAGATTTGCTGTTTTTCCCCCAAAATACTTCAGGTATTTTTAATATGCTTACTTTCTCTGGCTAGAACTTCCCATCCTGTGTTCAATAGAAGGGAAAGAGTGGGCATCCTCTCCTTGTAGCTGTGGAACAAAACCTGTGTGATGCCAGCTGTGTGCTTTTCTTATCTGGCTTTAACTGTGTTTGTTATGCTCTTAGTTTTCAGGGTTTTTATCATAAAAGGATGTTACGTTTTGAAAAATGCTTCTCTGCATCCACAGAGATGATTTTGTGTGTGTGTATGTGTGCGTGCATGTTTGTGCAGGTGCATGATTTCCTTCTTCATTGTATTAATGTGATGATTGGTTGATTTTCATATGTTGAACTACCTTGCATTCCTGGGATAAATCTTACTGATCATGGAGTATAATCTTTTTTTTTGGTACTGGGGATCCAACTCGGGTCCTTGCGCTTGTGCAGCAGGCAGCGAAACCACTGAGCTAAATCCCCGGCACTCATGGAGTATGATCTTGACAGCTGCTGAATTTGATTTGCTACTATTTTTTATCTGTCTATTTCCCTACGGCATATTGGTTTGTAGTTTTATAGTGTCTTTTACTGGCTTCCATATTATGGTATTACTGATTTCATAGAATGAGTTAAGAGATACTCTCTCTTCAAATGATTTGGAAACCATTGGTGTTGATTCTTTGAATGTTTGGTAGGTAGAATTCATTAATAAAGCCATTTGCTCCTGGCCTGTTCTTTGTTGAGAGGTTTTTGATTACTAATCTAATCTCTTGATTACTAATTTTTTTTATAGATCTATTCAGATTTTCTGTCTATTTTTCAGTCAATTCCATCAATTTATGTGGTCTGAGAAATTTGTCCAGTCATTTAGGTTATGCAACTTGTTGGCATATAGTGTTCATTGTGTCCTCTTTGTAGTCTTTTTGTTCTGTAAATTTGAAGTAAGGTCCTGCTTTTTATTGCTAACTTTAGTAATATGTCTCTTCTCTCATCTACTGTTTGGTTATCCAGTAATATAGTTTGTGTAAGAAGCGCAGATTTTTTTCTCTGTATCGGTTTTAGAACAGTAAGTTTGTTTACTAGCATTCTCAGCAGTTTTTGTTTGTTTGTTTTTGTGGTACTGTGGATTGAACCTAGTGGCGCTCTTCCACTGAGCTACATCCTGGGCCCTTTTATTTTTTATTTTGAGGCAGGGTTTTACTGAGTTACCCAGGCTAACCTCTTAACTTCTGATTCTCCTGCCTCAGCCTCCCAGTACCAAGAATTAAGGGTGCACACCACCATGTGTGGCTTAATCTTTTACTGTTATGATTAGGCATATAACAAATTGCCATGTACCTGTCTTCTCAGATTTTGCCAGAGAAGCTGGGGAGTGGATTCTCTGCAGTTACTGCAAAAGGCAAATGCAAATGCGATGGTGCCAGATACCGCTGACATCTCCATAGGGTTTCCTGCCTTTTCCTTCTCCCAGCTGCATACAACAGTTGCTTCTCAGGCAGGGCCTCCTCAGGAGAGAATACTGTCAGTCTATGAGAATTGGTTTTTCTGTAGTTTCAAGTCAGTATTTTTCTTCCAGCAACATTTTCATAGTTCTAGTTTTCATACAGTTCCTGTGTTCATACAACCATATGGTTCCTAGGCTTTCTTTTCCGAGGCTCTTTAAGTTTTGTTTGAGGTTTTTATGGACCAAGTGGGTACTATGTGTACATATTTTTCCAACAAATTCACAGGGCTGGAGGATTACTTTGTCCTGAGAGGATTTTCCCTTTTTACTAGATATCAAGGTTGACTTTTTTGCTTTCTTCTTTTATGGAATAAATTTCTTTGTTGCACTTACACTCAAATATTTTAAGTTTTTGAAGGTTTGGACATCTGGCACTCTGTATGTTTCCCATGGATTGACCTATATAAAAAGAACTCATGGTCAACAGGATTTGACAGATAATTTGCTAAGGGAATCTGGGTTTGTTCTGGCTTTGTTTCCAGGATTCTCACTTTTGTTGTTTTTTAGTGCTAGGGATTGAATCAAGGGTCTTGCAGATGCTTGGCAAGTGTTCTACCACTGATGCTTGAACTCATGATCCTCCTGCCTCAGCGTGCGGGGATTATAGATGTAGGCTTCCGTGCTCAGCTCAAAATATTTCTTAAGACATTATTTAGGGGCTGGGGAGTATTGTTCAGTGGTGGAGTGGTAGAGCTCTGGGTTTGATACCCTGCACTGCAAAAAAACCCACATTATTTAGGAGGTTCAGTTCTTTTCAGTTTAAGATACTTTCTGGTTATCTAATCTCCCAGTTTTTCAGTAATATCTTGTGCTAGTTTCCTTATTTTCTGAGATGAACTCCTCACATACACTTTAAGGGTATTATTTAACCATTCTTTCATTTGTCTACCTTTTGAAAACTGATTTGCTTCCCTGTTCATTTTTAGATTTTCTCCTATTTCACATCTTCCACTCTTAGCTTTTGTTTACTTGTAGCTTTGTAATATATTTTGAATTGTAAGAATGGTGGCTTGTTCCTTTATTTAGTCACATTGGTTGTGCTGAAGGAAAAAAAAGTAAATATCACAAGGAGAATCAGCGTGATGGGTAAGAAGTTTCTGGTACTGATATATATTTGACCAGGTGGTGATCACTTGTTTTCTGCTCTTTCAGGTGGGTCATGCTCTGGAGGATCCTAGCACTCCAGGGGCACACTGTTCCAATTCAGGATCCCATGTGGCGGAGCCCCATACTTCTCTTAGATTTGCACCAGAAGAAAAAAGAACCTGTGTTCTTGTAGCTAGTCGAGAAATAACTTCTGGTTTCCAAGTAATTTCTTCCCTAAGAGCAGTTCATGGCTTCCATGTAGAAGTCTGTCCTCTTAACGGCTGTGACTACATTGTGAGTAACCGCATGGTGGTGGAGAGGAGGTGTCAATCTGAGATGTTAAGTGCTGTCAATAAGAACAAGCTCATTGAGCAAATCCAGCACCTGCAGAGCATGTTTGAAAGAATATGTGTGATTGTGGAAAAAGACAGAGAAAAAACAGGTTTGTATTTTAAAATGTCTGTTTATAAGATGGTGAAGAAACGTGATTATTATTACTTCATTCTTTAACTGTCAGATGGAAAACCTGAAATATAAATACGTACTTTTACATTTTAATGCCATTATGTTTTTCATCAGTCATTGTATTTAAATGAATCTAATGAGAATTGAAGGGTGGCAAATAGGCTAGTGAATCAATCAGAAGACATTTTCAGGAACCCCAGGAAGGATGAGGGCCTTCAGGAAGACAGCAGTGGGGAAGTGGAGGATTTGGGAGGTGTTTAGGAATCAGAATTTGCAGGAGTTGGTGGGAGTTGAGAATTACTCCTAGCTGACCAGCTTGTTGGTGATGGGGAGGTTAGGTAATGGTGCTTTTACTACAATTATAAGTATAAAAGAAACAGCAAATTTGAAGGGCAAGGTAAGGTCAATTTTAAATGTTAAGATGCTTAAGTTTGAAATGAGTAGGATGCATTTGTAAATGCAGGACTAGTAATACAGTTAGGAATTTGAATAGTAATTATTTAATTGTATGGGGGAATCCCAGAGACTAGTGAAAAGGTCATGGCATATGGAATCAGAATATGTATGGATCTCTGGTTTCTCTATAGCTAAGTGCTGTTGTATTGACAAATCATTCCCTCTGTGTAACAAGTATACTAAATATTGATAATATGTGTCCTACATTTCTCATGGTATCACGAGAGTTAAGTGAAGTCATATAGATGAAAGTCACTGTGCAAAAATTGAAGAATTATACATAAAAGGAAATACTGTAGTTTATGTAAAACATTGGTTTGGGATTAGGCAACTTTTTATACCCCCCATACTGTCATGGGTAAACCATGCAACCTTGAATAAGTTACTTTTTCAGTGTTGCAGTTTTTTTCCCCTTTATCAGTGCTAGCATGAAAAATCATAGAGGTGTAATATAGTCTTGCTCTGCAGGCATATAAACTCTCCCTTACCATTCACCTTCCTATGTTGCCTTCAGGTTAAGATACTTATAAAGACCATTCTCCTTATTTTTTTTTTTTTGGTACCGGAGATTGAACTCAGGTCCTTGCGCTTGCACAGCAGGCGGCAAAATCACTGAGCTAAATCCCCAGCCCCCAGTCTCCTTATTTTATCTCTCAGATATCTGAGAATCACTTTAAAACTTACCTGTGAGGTTTCTCATTATAGTATGTGGCAATAGTTTGTTCAGTGGTATAGATTTTAGACTTTTAATAATATATATTAATGAACCTATTTTATATTACTTACTAAAATTTGCATTTTCTTAAATATGAAATATTTAGGAGACACATCAAGAATGTTTAGGAGAACAAAAAGCTATGACAGTCTGCTGACCACCTTAATTGGCGCTGGAATCCGAATTCTTTTTAGTTCCTGCCAAGAAGAAACTGCAGATTTGTTAAAGGAATTATCTTTAGTGGAACAGAGAAAGAATGTTGGTATTCATGTTCCAACGGTGGTGAATAGTGGTAAATGTGAGGCACTTCAGTTTTATTTAAGTATTCCCAATATAAGTTACATAGCTGCATTAAATATGTGCCATCAGTTTTCATCTGTGAAAAAGATGGCTAACAGGTATGTCTATTTTAGTAATTTTTTATTTTTTTTTGGTACCGGGGATCGAACTCAGGTCGTTGTGCTTGCGCAGCAGGCGGCAAAACCACTGAGCTAAATCCCCAGCCTATTTTAGTAATATTTTAAAATGATTGCTTTTCAGTGATTCTTAGCATTTTGTAGAATTTGAATATTTTCAAAAAGAGGCATGGTGACAGCTATATTTTATTCTATGAAGTTTCTTTTGACTGCTAACATTACTGCACGAAGCTGAATACTGGGAAAATCTGAAAAATAGTATAGTCATTGCCATTAGGGAACTTAGAGCTATATGGGGAGGCAGACAATAAACAACACCTGCATTTGACCTTGTACTCTTAACATTTCTGGGCCATTCAGTTCTCTAACTAGAAAAATATTCAAGGTGAGAATTCTACTAGTTTTTTTTTTTCCTTGTGGTGCTGGGGATCAAACCCAGGTCTATCCCTTGCCTATATAACGTCCTGGAGTGGATAGCAATGGTGGGAGCACATGCAGGGGCAAGTTAGCACATCTAAAGCCAGGCCCAGAGAGAGAAACTGGGGTTCCATATCCCTCACAGGGACAGCGCTACCTCTGATAACCAGAGGACCAGGCTCCCACCTCTTAAAGGTCCACCCATCTTCTAATACTGCCGCCTTGGGGTCCAGGTTCCCTACACATGAGCCTTTTGAGGGGACACAAACCATATCCAATCCATAGCACCAACACAGTGAGACTAGGGTTCCAACATCTGATTTTAGGGGGACACAAATATTTAGTCCATTGCAAATGTTGAAATCAATATTTTTGCAGGTTGGTGTTCTTTGGGTGAGTTAAGAATATTAAATTTTATAAAGGCCAAAGTTTTGAGTATAATGTTTTTCTCTGTCATTTATTTTCCAGCTCACCTGAAGAAATCTCCATGTATGCACAAGTAACTCATCGAAAAGCCGAGGAAATCTATAGATACATTCACTATGTATTTGACATGCAGATGTTACCAAATGATCTTAACCAAGATAGATTGAAATCTGATACATGATCAGACTACTCAAGATGCTGTTATTAAAGAACTCTCACAATACTAAATGCACTTCAATAATTGTGGTTTGTGATTATCAGTTTAAAATACGTAAATATTTATCATTTAGATATATATATATTTTTATTTATATGGAATATATAAATTATTAAAAAAGGATATCTTTGTTGTGCAATAATCATTTTGACTAACTGGAGTATGAAACTAACTTTTGAAATTAAATAACATTTGTTAAAAGTGCTATTAAGGGTAGTTAGATGTCTCCCCAAAACTTCAGTCATAGGTGGAGCTTTTCAGAGGTGGCTGGATCTAGAGTATGTGATGCTGGGATCAAGGGTGTGTGATTACTGAATTAGTCCTCTGATTGGTTTGGCCTAGTTCTGGGTATGGACAATGGGAAGGCCCACCAAGGGTGTGAGTGCTACCTGACCTGAGGGTGTGTAGCCTGGATAGAATATAAGGGACAGAAAGAGGGCTGCTGTAGTCGTTTGTCGGTTACTCCTTGCTTGCTGCTTCTTTGCTACTTCACTGCTTTGCTGCCTTCTGCCCGGCATAAACTGTTGCTCCTCTTCAGTGTCCCTCTGCCATGCTGCCCTGCCTTAGAGCCAGCCAACTGTGAACTGAAACCTCTAAAAGCTGTGAGCCAAATAAACCTTTTATCCTTTAACTTTGGGTGTGGGCTGTTTTGTCTCAACAAAGAGAAAAAACTAAAACACTAGGGGTGTGGATGGAAGGTGTGTTGTTAGATAAATGACCCAGTAACAAGGAAAAAAACTTAACTGTCATCCCCATCAAAGGTAACCAGGTCAAACACAATCAAACCCTACTAACATGAACTCCAAGCTACATTCTTTTTATTTATTTATTTATTTTTTGGTACTGGGGATCGAACTCGGGAACTTGTGCTTGCGAGGCAGGTGCCACAGAACCACTGAGCTAAATCCCCAGCCCAAGGTGCATTCTTTTTGTTGTTGACATATAGTCAGTGAAGTGGTACATTGGCTTAGACTTGGAAAGTTTCTTTTTTGTATGTTATTGAATGTGGACTTTTTTTTTTTGTACCTGGGATCGAACTCAGGACCTTGCGCTTGTGAGACAGGCAGCGGAACCACTGAGGTAAATCCCTGGCCCTGGACTTTCAGTTTGATGCATTGTGTTATTTGTGATGGTGTTGTATGTTTTAAAATGACTCCATGTTTATATCTGCAATGTGAACAAGGCCAAGGCCGTTTCTTCTACTCCTTGTTTGGTGAGAGGACACGGGGAATCTGAGCATGTGGTCATCTGCATGGTCAGCCACCAGGTCAGTGTGAAGTTGTGGAGGGACCACATGCTTCTGGGGCATAGCTCCTCTCCACACCCCACCACATGAACTATTGACAGACTGTGTGCAGAAAGTAGCCTTTAATTAGGGGCTGTTTTCCCTCCATCTAGAGTCCTTTCCTTATTTTTGTTTCCTGTTAACACTTGGGTAGTTGAACCAGTCACAGTGCAGCACTTTCAAGGCAAGCAGATCTCACCTACTTCAAATTGCATTTTTCCTTCCTTATTATATAATAATAATGAGGCACAGAAACAAGTGACTTACTCAGATTTAGCCCAGCAAATCTAAAACTTGAATCTGGGATCTAGATACTGTTGTTTCACTCTGCTGTATACTGGTAGGAGCAGGGAGGGGAGGTTATTTTAATGCTGAACTTTGCTCCTCGGAGATACTATAAATTGAATTCTTGTGACAACAGCTGACTTCTTATCTACAACAGCTGACTTCTTATCTACTGTCCAAAACTGTAAAGCCAGAGAAAAAAGAAATATCGTGTATATACTATGGCTGTTTTGTAGTTAAAAATTTTACTACTTTTCTGAAGACTGGATTTTCTCCTTTACATTGAACAGATGCTAAGCTTTGTCAGGAGCAGAAGAGGCTGTTCTCACTGGTTCCATTGTGCTGCCTCTCTTGTGTTCCTGCGCATGGTCTGTTGGTGGGGACGCGTGGACAGTGCTCTCCTCAGGAGCATGCAGTCCAGTCCCTGCACAACTGCACCTTGACCTGGATGGATGGCCCATGCTCAGACCCTCTCTGCATGTCTTCTCAGCAGACAAAAAAAAAAATGCAAACATTAACATGATGGGAGAGAAGTAACAGAGGACTTCATTTATTTGTAAATTATAAAGAGCTCTTTTTATCCCAGCTTGTAGTTGCCTCCTGTGTTCTCATTAGCACCCTACTGATTACCAGTCCATCTTCAGTGGACCCTCAAGTTACAACCACCTTGACATACCAACACCTTGGATTATGACCGGAGTTTCAGTTTTAACTTATGACCGAAGTCTTCAGTTACCAACCAAATGCTGGCTACTTGTGCTTCCAGATGGCCTCAGATAGATTTTACCCTTACAGAGTTCTGGAAGGAACATTACAACATCCTTTCCTGTGTGGGGTTAACTGAGAGATCCTGGGCCAGTGTCTCTCTAAGGACACTGAGATCCGCCTATGCACAGGAGAGACTTTGAAGGCCATGTAGAGGAGCCTGAGCCTGCAATTGACAACTTGAGTTACCACCAGCCCTTGGGAAAAAATTGTAAGTCAAGGGTCCACTGTATTTCAGTCCTTGAGCCCTTAGTCTTTTTTCTCCATTTAAGTCTTTGGTTACTTACCTTAGGCATTATTATTGGCTTTTTTTTTTTGAGACAAGATCTCACTATGTAACCCAGGCTGGCCTTGAACTCGAAGTGATCCTCCTGCCTCAGCCTCCTGAGTACTGGGATTATAGGCCTGCACCACCATGCCCGGTTATTAGCTTATTTTATGACCTAATAGAACCTTGCAGGTGGGGCAGACTAGTATAGGAAGGACACTGAAGGAACTCCCAGTGAGCCAGACTTACTGGTTGGCATCAAGTGTGTGCCATGTCAGAATGACCCTTTTTTCTGTGGTGGGGTTCCATAACCTTAATTTATACAATCTCAAACAGCACAGCCCATTAACCTCAAATAGCACAGCATTATATTAGCAACTCCAGTTCCACAACAGTACTTTTTAAGATCCTCTAAAAAAAATTCTTTCCACCCTGCATCTAGCAAGGTCTTTGGGACAGTAATTATCATAGTGTTTTATAGATGGAACCTATGGTTATACAACTGCTGTTACTGACTAAAATTCTGAAAAAACAAATTTATTTTCTACTGAAAGTTCAGGTATTTTTTGAGTAAATTTAGAAGCATTAACAGAGTGGACACAGGTTTTCTTTCTCTGAATAGTTAAAAAAACAAGGGGCCGGGATTTAGCTCAGTGGTTCCACCGCCTGCCTCACAAGTGCAAGGTCCCGAGTTTGATCCCTGGTACCAAGAACAGAACAAAACAAAACAAAAAACAACAACAACAAAAAGAACAACCAGAAACAAATCCTATAAAATCAAACTAACTTTATTTGAACAATCTACCTAGAAAGGATAGATGAATATGTACTATGACCAGGGGGAAAATATTTTATGTCAAATTTTAAAAACAATTGGTAAAATCAGTTAAAAGTTTATTTCTAAAGGAGCTGTTAGTGAAAGACAGGGTATTTACTATAACATTAACTTGTTTCCTTATAATAGTGGATCGATTAACTGAATGTCTAATATTTTTATTTTTTTAGTGTTTCAAGACAGGGTCTCGCTCTGGTAGCTCAGATTGGCCTTGAACTCACTATATAGCTCAGGCTGGGCTCAAACTTGTGATTACAGATATGTGTCACCATGCCCAGCCTAGTCATTTTAATATTGAGACCAAATTTAAACTTTATTTGTATATGTAAAAGGCTGCAGAATGCAACAGAAATCTGATCTCTAGTTCTATCTAATAAAATACTGAAGCAACAAATTAAATTTATAGTTTTGATAGGCCAATCACAAGTTTCAAGAAAAACAATCAGGAGAGAAGCATGTCACATAGTTTCAACAATATATGATTTAAATAAACATCAGATCAACTATGGCTTTAATACATGGTGGTGACAAAGCTAAACATTTCCATGAATTTAGTAGCCACCACTCTTCCATCTCCCTTGTGCTCCTCACTTTGGGAAGCAACATTTTTTGGGAAAACTTTAAAAATATATATTTGGGACATGTTTTATTAAAGCAAACAGATTTGGATACTTGTAAGAGTTAACTATATATTTTAATATTACAAACCATATTTACAAATGTCTGCACGAAACAATTTTCCTTACATTTTTGGTAAGATGCAACAATGGGGAATATTTTGGGATATTTTACTTTGCATTGCAAACATGAAACCTTTGAAAAAAGAATCCACATTTTCATATGAACCTACATCATAAAGAAAATACATAAATACTCTCTAAATGTAGATAAAAATACACCATCTGCTTTTTCGTAAGTCCTGGAAATCACATTTTTCTACACAGAATCAGAGTTTGAAAAATAATAATCTTTCTCTTCTTCATCTAAAGATTCCATAGCATTAGTGAAAAGTTTTCCAATACCAGAGTTTTCTCCTAAATCTGTAAAAAGGAGTTTAATAAAAGGATTAGTAAATTTCCACGTAATTTCAACAAAACTGAAAACAACTGTAAGGAGCTAAATGGCAGGTCTGTTGAACACAATCAACTAATTTTAGGACCATCTATGTAAAGAGATTACCTGATAATAAAACCATAATGCAAAAGAAATTACCTCTGTTAAACAGCGTTTTTCTTGTTGGGCTTGAGGAAACAGTTTCAACCTACAAAAGAGTTCATATTAATGCTAAGAGTAAATAGTATCTCCAGTGATAACGTGTCAGACGTGTGAAGTACGCTTTCTCTGCAGATGCTCTGCAACACTACTCACTATTGTTATCTATCAAAACCAATTTTAAGTTGAGTTTATCCAGGTAAAAAACCATGACTTTGTAAATGTTGTTTCTCACTGTCAGCAAACATCACTATAAGAAAATATTTATGAATGGATGCTACAGTGACTGAAGGATAGTCTATGGCCTTGAAAAGTTGCCAAACTGTACTAAGTACTTATTTGAATAATTACTGGGCTAGTAAACTTAAATCACACACACACTTTTTAGCATAATTAAAATAACTGGCTATAGGTAGAAACAAGAACACTAAATTTAGAAAACATACAGTATGAGAAAAACTCCCTGTACTTCACATTCTTGGCTAAAATGGTAATAACATGGCAAGTTTTAAGTGCATTCTCATATACATTATGTCAAAGCATTGGCCATATTTTTTTCCCTAAAAAATGAAGTAATGGGCTGGGGATTTAGCTCAGTGGTTCCACCAGCAGCCTCGCAAGTGCAAGGACCTGAGTTTGATCCCCAGTACCACACACACACACCAAGTAATGCAATAGAAAATATGACATAGTATACAAATATGACAAAGTACGACAAAGTAAGTATTGTTTGTGAGAAACTAACTTTGGAGATAAAAATTCATGCTCAGTAATATAAATGTATTTTTTCACTGTGAGAAGAGGCAAAACATTAAAATAATTCAGTAATGTAAACTAATATCACGATCCCTGTCAAACAACATGAAGAAAATAGATTAGAAAGCACAAGTAGCTTCCTCGGTGTAAGCAAGCATGGGTTTCAAACACTGAGGTGAGTACTTTTAACAATCCATGGCTCTCTCTCCTAAATATTGGCTGCAAAATATTAAGCTATGAAAAAATGTGACTAAATTATAATGGTATTATAGTTTGGTGGATCACTCAAATTATAGCCTAAGGAAAAGAAAAGGGACATAAAAAGAATTAAGATGTGTTATGTACATGTATCAACTCCCCACAATGAATGTAATCGTTGTGTACTGTAAACATGTACCAATAAAAATTTAAAAAACACCAAGATGATTCCAGAAACAGAAATTACAGTTCTTAAAAGCAAGGACCTTTTCATTTTGATTCTTGTACTGAGGATTGAACCAAGACTTTCACACTGAGCTATTCCCAGTCTTAAAAATTTTTATTTTGACACAAAGACTAAGTTGCTCAGGCTGGTGATCCTCCTGCCTCAGCCTCCCAGAGTGCTAAGATTATAGGAATGGGCTACCATGTCTGGCTAGGAAGGACCTGTTTTTCTTTTTTCTTTTTCAGTTTTTTGAGACAGGGTCTTGCTACGTAGTTCAGGCTGGCCTTGAACTCAGTGATCCTCCTCTGCCTCAGACGCCCAAGTGCTAGAATCACAGGAGTGCACCACCAAGCCTGGCTAGAAAGGGATTTATAGATACATCCCTATCAACCTCTTCTCATTTTGCAGAGAACAGACTAAATGTATTACAGCCTTGCCACTCAATATGGTCTGAGGATCGACTGGAGCTCAACAGAAATGCAGAACTCAAACTACTTCAGAATCTGGGATTTAACAAGATCCCCAGGTGAATTCTATGCACATTTGTGTTTGAGAAACACTGGAGGAGGGCACTTACCAAAGCAACCCAGTTTACTGGCAAAATGAACTATAGAAGCCAAATCTTTAGACTCCCATTACTTTGTTAATTCTAGGTTCTTTGCAAAATAACAAATTTCATTCTCATTAAGGACTTTGGGATTGGATAAAGGGATCTTAGAGACCAGTGAGGAGTCTGTCTTATTTCATTAGGGAGCACAGAGTTCTTTGGAAGAACTGAGTCCCCAGACTAATTTTAAATCAAAGTCCCCACTATTTCCCATGTACAAATGAAGTCTACAAAGATGGATGTGATTATGGGCCTGGATTTAGCTCAGTGATTCCACCGCCTGCCTCACAAGCGCAAGGTCCTGAGTTTGATCCCCAGTACCAAAAAAAGGATGGATGTGATTATGTAATCTCAGGATTTATAGACTCTTGAGAGGAATTATGCTTTAGTCAGCCTGCAGTGTGAATATTTTAAAGTGCATATGATAGGGAAGGTTGCCCATAAGCTAGTCTGAAGGATACTTTCACGGGACAAAGGAGCTATCATACTTCAATGTTAGCTATTTACTCTGTGGAAATTTGAGGTGAATCACCTTTCCTAGAAACTTACTAATTATTTCTGGCTATCAGCTGTTCAAAATAAAATCAGTAAGTTAATTTTTAAAAAGAAATGCAGGGGATGTAGCTCAGTGGTGCCACATCTGCCTGGGAAGCGCAAGGTCCTGTATTCGATCCCTGTTTACTGCAAAAAGAAAGAAATGCAAGGGGATAAAGGACTTTATTATTATTTTTTCTTAAGAAGATACAGATCATTCTTATGGCAACCTTGAATTAACATTTTTGTGATTGTATTTTAAATAATGTTAAAAAAATTAAGTAGCTGAATCTAAAAAAAACATTTGAAGCTGGGTATGGTGGTGCATGCCTCTAATCCTAGTACCCAGGAGGCTGAGGCAGGAGAATCACTATGAATTTAAGTCCAGCCTGAACTACAGAGACGTTTTTCTCAAAACAAACACACTTGAAATTATTTTAAACATGCAAGGGATTTGATGAAAATTTCTTATTCTATGAAAATTCATGACTCCCTTAATGGGGATGGACCATTACCCAGTTACTGAACTGCTTGAAATTCCCTTCCCTGACCTGTATTTTTCACCTAACCTCACTTTTCAAATGGAAATTTTTTAGCTATTCTCACCTGGCCTCAATGCTTTGTTCGGTCTATGAGCTGCTGTCTATAGCCCTACAAGCATTTTTATATGTATTTCATTCATACCAGAAAATTAGAATTTACTTAAGTCTAAGTCCCTGGAGGGCATAAGTTGTATCTACCACAATTTATCACAGAATATATTGTTCTACAGATAAGTATTGGATGGGTAAAAATAAAAACACTTACTTTTTTTTTCTTAATGTTGCCCCAGGCAATGCCACCATTACTCCTATGATTTTTTTGTATACGAGAAACATATTTATCACAATCATTCCTGTTTGGATATAACATAATTTCAAGTCAACATTAATCATCATACTTTTGCCTACAAGTTGAACAGCAATTGATAAAATCTATTTTAATATTCAAAAAGTAGACTTTGTTTTAAAGATGGCAATGGTGCACCTATGGAAATAACAAAATCCTTCAAACTTTTTTTTTTCCTTCAATCCTAGGAACTGAAACAAAGCCTCTGCACTGAGCTATTTCCCCACCCCCTTTTAAAATTCATTTTGAGACAAGGTTCTCTAGGTGATGAATTGCTCGGCTGGGCATGAACCACCTCAGCTTCCCTGAAGGGTGTGGTTACAGATGTGTGCCCCGCACCCAGCTTTCACCAAACACTGTAAGGGAAAGACTGACTAAGACTGCTCTAGGAAATTATGCTTTGGTTTCTGTCCCATCAATACTCTTCCTCAAGTGTATCTTGCTGCTTCTCTTCTCCAAAACCCTGAGTTCTTGTCGCTGGATACCCTTTTGTTACGCCGTGTACCCCCTTTTTCTGTTCACTTCCTTCACTATCCAGATTGAATTTCAAAGGTGATCACTTTAAGGATATGCCTGATGCTGAAAACCCTCAATTTGTACCTTCCGATTGTGTTGTTTTCATCCAGCTTAGCAAGCCTTTTATTTCTACATAATCAAATGCATTTTCCATATCAGCTATGAAAATTTCAGTGATTTTTCCCATTTCTGTACTGTGCCAGGTACTCTTATTTATCAGTCTGCACGGATGAAGAGTCTCCTGGAGAAGTGACTGGAGCACAGGGATGCTGCACCACGTTCACAGCTGCCTGGGGTCAGGAGGGGGCCAGCTAGAGGAGTGGTCACTGTGCCCACGGGGCGCATCTCACTGTGCAGTCTCCCTGCACTCGGCTTCCCACCCCCTAAAGGGAGCAGCTTGCTTTTCCATGTCTTCTGCCAGCATGTTCCTGCCTTGGAGGGAGCCAACTATGTGTTGAAAGCGAGCAAAGCTCTTCTCTAAGCTGTGGGTGTTGGGTATTTTGTCCCAGCAACAGGAAAGTTGACTAATACATTTACCTTCTTTCATCTCCAGCTCATTCTTAGCAAAAAGCACTGACTTATAATTTACTGCTGAAAACTGAAGCCAAACAAAATGGTTATTTTCCATTTCCCTCCCTCCAATTCCTAGTCTCACTTATGACAGTAAGGAGGTGAACAATTCTCACTCTCTCAGTCCCAAGATCTCACATAAGCCATTATTCTCTTTTCATTATGACTGTATAGGAGCATCTTCAAAGGTATATGATATAATAGAAATTTGTAAACGTGTGACTGTATTACAATATTTATATTAATCCAAGCACTGCTATGCAGGAAGGGCAAAGTGCAGTTGCTATTGCTTAACAAAGGAATAGGCCTGCTCAACTATGTAGGATCAATACCTCCTAACTACTGTATGAGGCAGAGAAGTTTTCACTTCTGAAGCGCTGTTATAAAACTGTTATAAAATGTAAGCCAACTACTGGAGCTGGTGAAGTCAGGAGATAGTAAAGAGGCCTAGGAAGTGAGAAAACAAACTTAAGAAACACAGATTCATGATGTGAGCAAGTCTGTGATGCATGTTCTCTATAAGAAAAAGCAGGCACATTTCCTGAATTGTAACAGCAGTAAAAACAGAGAAATGCCTTTCCATGAAAACAAAAACCTAAAACGTACACCACCAGTGTCATTCAGTAGCCTGATGATAATGGCTGTTGATGTTTTAACCCCCCAAATTTTATTTCTCTAATGAATTCATGTTGTGTAAAATTGGGTTCATGCTGTATGTGCTTTTATTTCTTAACTGTGAAAAATTACTCTCCACTGAACATTATGTCATTAAAAATTCTGGAAAACATGATTTAAAAAAAAATTTTTTTTTTTGGTTTTTTGAGGCAGGGTCTCCCTTTATAGTTCAGGCTGGCCCTGAACTCACTATGTAGCCCAGGCTGTCCTTGAACTAGCAGCGTTCCTCCTGCCTCAGCCTCCTAAGTGCTGGAATTACAGATGTGCGCCACCATGCCCGGCAAAAACATGATTTTTAATGTTATATATTATTTTGGTATATGGAGATTTTCAAGACCATTCCCTTCTTTTAGACTTTTAGGTTATTTTCAGATTTTCAGTATTATGTATTCTGATGAATCTTTGTTTATACCAATATATATATTTGTCTAAATCTCTTATTTCCTTAGAATTGACTAATAAAATTCATATTTTAAGGTTTTTACTACTGATTTAGCCAAAGTGTTTACCAAAACCTTATCCAAAGTTATACTATCAGTATACTTCACCTGCCTTAAATAGTAAAACAAAATAAAAAATAATTTGTGGATTGCAAAATTTTTTTTTCTCCAATAAATGCAAAGTAAAATTTCACCAAGCTTTATGAGAGTATTGACTAGGTTTTCTCAATCATCATTTGGCTTCTCTCAATACTATGGAAATTGCTCTAAGATCAGCATTGGTCTCTTTAATTGCCCAGTTGCAGGCCTCCTTGTAATGCTTTCCATCTTTTCTGTGATATTTGAATGTTGGCTACTCTTACTCTTAAAATTTATTCATATTTCAACTTATGTCCACATGGTTCAAAATTTAAGCCTCCCTTTGTCCCTCATTACCTTAGTTCCTCTCCTAAAAGATCAATTTTAGTTTTGTATATATCGTTTCAGATAATTAATCTAATAAAAGTTATTATGTATATATGCACATATATAAGCACACACCTACATATATATTATATCTATTTTTTAAAAAGAGTCCACCAAAAAATGTATACATCAGGAAAAGAAAAACTTGTATAAATATTTTAATACTAAATTTATTGAAACATCATGAGATTAATACAAGTTACCTTTGGCCTCTATAATTCAAGAGGTGCTCAGGGTAGTGAGCATTAGCTTCCAGACATTTATTAATACAGCAAACTGCTGAGGTGTGTCTACATTTTTAGGGCAGACTTTATATGTACGGCCTCCATTTATAGAAAGAGTAGCACATAGTCCAATGCATCTAGTGTCTTTCACTTAATATATCTTGGGGATTTTATCAAATATTAATAAAAACTTTTCTTCATTAATTTTGACAACTACATATGTATTAGCTTTCTTGTCACTGGGTCACAACACCCAACACCTGCAACTAAAAAGAGGGGAGGTTTAATTTAGTGCATGGTTTCAGCGGATTTAGTCCGTGGTCAGCTGACTCCAGGGGAGGAACATCACAGTGAAGGGCGCAGTGGAGCAAAGAGGCTTAGTCCATAGTAGCTAGGAAGGAGAGCAGGGAAGCACTGCCAGAAAGTTAGTTTCTCCCCTTAAAGATCAATTTTAGTTTTGTATATATCTCTTCAGATAATTAATAAAAGTCATTATGTATATATGCACATATATAAGCACTTTTAGGAATTATTCATTCTTCATTTTTTTTTAATCTCTTTTTTTTTGGTACCAGGGATCAAACTCAGGACCTTGAGCTTGCCAGGCAGATGCAGCACCACTGAGCTAAATCCCTGGCCCTCATTCTTCACTTTTTTAAAAAAATGATAACTCTTCCTATACTGCTTCTACATTCCTTAACCTACAAAATGCTTAGGAGAAATAACAGTACAAGAGGGATATGCCCGAGATGACCTTGGGAAAGCCCAAACCAATTGCACCAACAGCTTGGATTCTCTGCGTGGGCTTGAGTGAGCAGGGCTGGACAAGCCCACAGTACTGATGGACACTCCAGGAGTGTAAGATCACCAGTCTGCATCCTCTCCTTTTTCAGGGTGACTGCTGACCCAGGCCTTGGAACCCCTCTTGACCTGGGACCTACCTTAAGCCCTAAATCCAGCCACAGATGGAGGCGGAGAGCTCTCAAAGACCCAGGAAGAGAATGTGTGGTGTGCTGGGGGAGTTGGATGTCTCAGCCTGGCAAACTCAACATCTCTGTGTTGTCTTGCAAAAGCCACCAAAGGATTACAGAGGGGAGAAGGTTGAGGCTCGGGAACACCCAGGCTCCAGCCCTTCCTTGCCTCCCGTTGCAGGGGGACCAGATACTCTGGTGTGTTAAGTTTCCAGGGGCTAAATAAAATCAAGGTGTCAGCAGAGCCAGCTCCTTCTGCAGGGTTCAGGGGAGGATCTAGAGGCTGCAGTGCTTCCTGGCTCTGGGCTGCACCATGCCCATCTCTGCTCCTCATGTCTTTGCTCCTTCTTTCTCTCTGACCCTTCTGCCTCCCCGTTATAAAGACCCTGTGATTGCCAGGCACTGTGCTGCATGCCTGTAGTCCCAGCTACTTGGGAGGCCAAGGCAGGAGGATCCCAAATGTGAGGCTTAGCTTGGGCTATTTAGCAAGACCTGGTCTCAAAAAAAACCCCCACTAAAATACCTCAAAATACAAAAATACTTAAATGTTCCCCAATCTGCTGATGCAGGAAATTAACATATCACACACATAAATATTTACCTTTTTATAGAGGCTAGCATGCCAGGGCTGACGTGCTGACATTGAGGAGTTTTTGCCAATGGAAAGGTAACTGATGGAGTTGCTGGATTTCTGTCCATAGCTGGCAGAATGTCATCACCATCTTGACTGTCCCAGAAACTTGGCAACTAGAAAACAAATTGGACAGAATATCATTGTCATCTTGACAACTGGAAAATAAATATTTTCAGCAGACACCTGAAAAGATGAATTTTCTTATTATAATAAAATGATTTTTGGTGGGCTGAAAAATTGTTTTCCTCTTTATAATTCTCCAGATTAGAGAATTTATAAAAGTAAGCAGGTGAGAGCCTTAGTTACTAAGAAACTAAGTTTTTCTTCTGCAAAATGGAGACAGTGACACCTATTTCTAAAGGCTATATAGACCAGAGAGAGATAGACAAATATTTTCTGTAAGGAGGTCTGTCACTGTAGCATGAAAGCAGTCATAAACAATATGCAAACAGGGCCAGGGATTTAGCTCAGTGGTTCTGGCACCTGTCTCGCAAGCGCAGGATCCTGAGTTCGATCCCCAGTACCAAAAAAAAAAAAAAAAAAAAAAGAGACAATATGCAAACAAATGGGCATCGCTGTGTTGCAATAAAATTTTGTTTGAATAAACAAGCAATAGGTTGATTTTAGTCCACAGGGTGGAGACAAGACAAGACTGTATTAACTATGATGCTTGGTAATTAATGGGTACTCAACCAGTATCAAATCTTTGTGCACATGAACAATTCAATCCTTAAGATTTTACTTAACCTTCATATTAAAATAATAGACTTTGCAGGGGATTTAGCTCAGTGGTGCTGCTGCCTGCCTTACAAGCACAAGGTCCTGAGTTCAATCCCCGGTACAAAAAAAGAAAAAAAGACAATAGACTTATGCTATAGAAAATGAGCAAATTCATTGCTTTTGATTTTTATTTTCTATGTTTTTAACGTTGCTATTATTGCCTTTAGGCTCACACATACATATCTGGGACATGAAATGATGGTGGGATAACATAAAGGGTATAATCCCTAAAGAACCATGGTGCTGAGAAGGGAACACTGTAGGGACTAAGATCACTGGCTTAAAATAACCTTCTGTAACTTGTATAAGTACAAAGGAGGCCGAAATAATGCTGTTATATACCTTGGTAAAGCACTACACAGCCTTTTAAAATTGAAGATGATCGGATGATAATATAAAGAAAGTAGTAGCTAAAAGAGTCACTTTTTAGTCTAGTTCACTAATTCAAATCTTTTTTTTTTTTTTTTTGGTACTAGGGATTGAACTCTGGTCCTTGTGCTTGAGCAGCAGGTGGCAAAACCATTGAGGTAAATCCCTGGCCCCACTAATTCAAATCTTTAAAGTTTTACACTCAACCCATTTATGCCTAAGATTGAAATTTTTTGAATTTTTGCATGAAATTCATATATGTTACCTAGAAAAATTCAAGGAAGAAGACTTTGAAGAGAAAACATTTCATTATATTCCATTGTTATGGGAATTCCAAAAACGGATCACTAGGTATTGAAGGGTTAATAGATCAGTTGTCCACATCCACATATACATGCATTACTTTAATTTTAACAGAGATAAAACTTCGATTCTAGAAATAATCCTAAATTTTCACTTAACATTTGTACCATTTTTCACTGTTTATGAAATAAATTTATTGGATATGTAAATTACTTCCAGGTTTTTCTGTAAAGATAAATTTAAAATGAGTATCTTTGTAAAATATTTAGTCTTCTAAATTTCTTAGGATGAACTCTCAAAAAGAGAATTAGTCTTCATAACTTGAAAAATATTACCATGATTTCTGAAAGGTATGAATGTATCTCCATTGATATGACTATAACAATATCAGGTTTGATTTTGATAGTGGGAGATATTTTGACTTACTTTTTAAAAAAGAGATTCTTTAATTTAGAAGGTATGCATACAGTTTATTTTCTTCTATTACTAGGAAAAATGATCACTTCCTCAAATGTTTTGCCTTTAAAATTTCTTGTCTTTTTTCTTTGATCTTATACTTTATTATTCCAGTTACATTTGAATGAATTCTGTACACTAGATATTGACTGTGTTGTATTTGTTGTCGATATTTTATTCCAACCACTAAAGTTTTTATTTATGCTACTTTTCATAAAATAAAACTTTTTATATCCTTTAAAGTGTTGTCTTATGGCATATTAATTTTTATTGACTGATTAAGACAGGGTCTCACTATGTTGTTTGGGCTGGCCTTGAACCAACTATGTAGTCCTGGTCTTGCACTTGTAGCAATCCTCTGTCTCAGCCTCCCAAGTGCTGAGATTACAGGTGTGTGCCACACATCCCTTGCTATTATTTTATTTTTAAATTGATAATATTCTTATTTATGTGATAGTGATTATAATTCAGTATGTGTATACAAAGTATAATAATCAAAATCAGAGTAATTAGCATTTCTACTTCTAATATTATCATTTCTATGTGGTGGTCTATAGTATAGTTTAACTCTAATGTTTCTTTGCTTTTTCTATTTGGATGATCTGTCCACTGATGAAAATGGATTTTGAAATCACCAACAACTGTATTACTGTAGCCAGCATTATATTTTCTCTCCCTTTAGAATTAATAATGTTTGCTTTATATAACTAGGTGCTCCAGCATTGGATGCATAGATGTTTTTAACAGTTATTTCCTTTTGTTGAATAGTGACTTTTTTTTTTTTTTTGGTATCAGAGATTGAACTTGGGTCCTTGCGCTTGCACAGCAGGTGGTAAAACCACTGAGCTAAATCCCCGGCCCAAATAGTGACATTTTTTGTCTCTTTTTGTGCTTTTTAACTTAAAGTCTTTTATGTGACATAAGTATAGCTATTCCTACTCACTTTTTTCCCATTTGTGTGGAATACTTTTTCCTAACCATTTAGTCTATGTGGTAGTATTACTTGTAAAACTTCTTCTAGGTAGCATATAGTTGGGTCATTTTTATCCATTCAGCCACTCTGTATCTTTGACTGAGATTAACATTAAAGGATATTATTAATAAAAGTTCACTCCTCCTGCCATTTTGCTAAATGATTTTGGATTGTTCTTTATACTCTTTGTTCCTTTTCATCTCTCACTATTTTTGTGATTTGGTGGTTTCTTGTAGCATAGGGTTTGATTCTTTTCTCTTTTTCATTTACATATCTTCTTTACCAGTGCATTTTAGCTATTTGTATATTTTTATAATGTAGTACTTATTCTTTCATTTTTAGATGTTGTACTCTATGCATTTCTTAGAGAGGCTGTATAGTGATGATGAATATCCTGTTGTTGTTTTTTTAATCTTAGAAAGGTATTATTTCTCCTTTAAAGGATAGGTTTGCTCAGTATGCTATTCTTGGTTGAGTTTTTTTTTCTTTTAGAATATTGAATATATTGTTCTATTTCTCCTACAAGATTCATTCTGTTTATTTTGTCTTATAAGGTTTTTGCTAAGAAATCTGCTGTTGGTCTAATGGGGTTTCCTTAAATGTGACTTGGTATTTTCTTTTGCTGTTTTTAGAATTCTCTTTGTCTTGGACTTTTGCCAGTTTGAATATCATATGCAACAGAGAGGATCTTTTTATTCAGATATATTTGGGTCTCTAAAGTCTCCTGGATATGTATGTTCTCATCTTCCCCAAGATTGGCGAAGTTTTGAGCTATTGTTTTAATGGCTAGTTTTTTGTTCCTTTTCCTTTACCTTTTTCGAAGCTTATAATTTGAATTTTTTTTTTCATTTAATGGTAGCCCCTAAGTTTTAGAGGCTTCTCTTCATTCTTTTATCCTTTTCTTTCTGATTGCAGTATTTCAAAAAAACCTTTCTAAAGTTAAAAAATTCTTTGTTTCATCTAGAATGTTGGTAAAGTACTCAACTGTATTTTTTATTTGACCTAATGAGTTCAATTTGTGATCTCCATTTCTTTGATGAATTTGGTTTTTTTTTTTGGTACCAGGGATCAAACTCGGGACCTTGTGCTTGCGTGGTAGGCGGCGGCACCACTGAGCTAAATAAATCCCTGGCTCTTTGATGAATTTCTTATTCATAGCAATAGCTGTTTTCTTATTTTCACTGGATTGTCTGCCTGTATTCTCTTGTATCTCACTAAATTTACTTAGGATTATTCTTTTGATGGGGCCGGGATTTAGCTCACTGGTTCTGGCGCCTGCCGCACAAGTGCAAGGTCCTGAGTTTGATCCCTGGTACCAAAAAAAAAATCTTCAGGATTATTCTTTTGAATTCTTTAGGCAATTCATGAATATCCTTTTCTTTGAGTCTGTTGGGTTCCTTTGGAGGTGGCATATTATCTTGATTTTTTTTTCATACTTCTTGTGTTCTTACATTGCTTTTTCTGCATCTGGCAGATGAGCTGATTCTACACTTTTATAAGTTTTCATGGAAAGCTTTCTCCAGATATGTTCATTTTTATTGTGGTGGTAGTGGAGTTTTTCTGTTTGTTTTTATTTTTGGTCCTAGAGATTGAACCTTGAGACTTCATACTGAGCTATACCCCCAGCTCTTTGTATTTTTTTAAAATTTGAAACAGGGTCTTGTTAAGTTATCAAGTTGCCCAGAGTGGGCTCAAACTTGTGATCCTGCTGCCTCAGAATCCCAAATTGCTGAGAATGCAGGCATGTGCCACCACTCCTGGCTTGGTCTGGTTTTTTGAGACAGGGTCTTGTTACGTAGTCCAGGCTGGTTTTGAACTTGATGATCTTCCACTGGCAATGGCAGTGGTGGCATCAGGAACCCAGAGTAGAGTAAAACCCCTCAGGCATAAGCTCTGCTGTTGGCAGGGGCAACCAGTAATGGCAGCTGTAGTGGTGCTGGGGCACTGAGTGTGCTCCCTTAGCAAAGGCAGGTTGGGGACATGGTCCAGGCCCAGTGGTGGCCACTGGGGCTGAACCACCTATCCTTGTCATGCAGGGCACTGTGCAGGCCTAGGTACTGCAGCCACGGCAGAAGCTGTAGATTCCTGTCCTAGTGTGGTACAGTATCAGTGGGACCCTGGGGCTTATTGCTTAGGGAAGTATGAATTCTGTGACTCTGTTCTCAGGATGGTGCCAAGCTGCAGCAGTCTAGGTTCTTGAAATGTAGTTATCTAACTGTTGCTTTGATCATCTTTACAGAGGAAGAGGTAAGAGCTGGGCACCTCTGTTCCACAATTTGCAATCTTCTTAAAATTTAAATAGCTATGTTTGGCTTACTTTTTTGTTTTCTATTTGGTTTTACAAACCTTGCCTTTGAACCACTGATGGCAGATGCTAGAAACCAGTGAGAATGGCAGGTTCCAGCATGTTGTTTTCTATACTATTCTTTGGTCATGTTTATGGATGCTACTGCTACTTGGCCTAAATATTAGTGATGAAGATTAACCATGCATACAAGTGAAAGATGAAGAAGTCAATATAGGTAAAGCAACCAGCAGTTTCATGCATTTGAGACTCTTACCAGTACTCTTTGATTACGCAAAGGTGTTGTACTGAAAAAATCATCATGGTCATCTTTTGGCATCTGTTCCAGAAAATCCCTCATTTGTTGCTTCCTTTTAAGTGTTCCCACTTTGGCAGTTATCTGAACAGTCTTCGTCTTATTAGCACTGTCTGTGTCACCTTAAGAGTTAACAAGATATTTTGATAAAGATTTGGTCATTTACAATAATGGCTTTATAAACCTAACAGGCTCTGTTATTTTAAGTTTCCTGTATTTCAAGTGATTTCACACTGAGATCTGTAGAATGTAATTAGCCCACATGACAATCATGAAGAACTGTGAGGGCCGAGGATTTAGCTCAGTGGTTCTGCCACCTGCCTCGAAATCCCAAGGACCTGAGTTTGATCCCCGGTACCAAAAAAAAAAAGAAGAAAAAAAAAAAAGTGAGATCATGGTAAAAAGATGTTGGGCCAGCAATTTAGCTCAGTGTCAAGGTCCCGAGTTCAATCTCCGGTATCAAACAAAACAAAACAAAACAAAACAAAAAACCTTTGGCTGGGGATTTAGCTCAGTGATTCTGCCACTTGCCTCGCAAGCACAAGAACCTGAGTTCGATCCCTGGTACCAAAAAAAAAAAAAAAAAAAAAAAAGAACTGTGGAAGATCAGGCAGGGTGAGAATGCAACTGTCATTACATTGTGAGAAAGGCAATATCCCATACTCTCATTACTGAGTGCCTGATTTATTTGGCTAAAACATAAACCTTGGAACTATGCTAGGCTAAGTATTCTCTGAAGATTATTGTAGGACTTTTCTGGCATAAAACACCTTTTACTAGGAACTATGAGCAGGATGTGCAATCCTGGGACTATGAAAACTAAATTTACTCTCAGCTCAGTATCTTCATGAATTATTAGGGGCTCTTAATCAAGTAGCTTCAAATTAAGTTAGACTCTCAGAGCAATAATTCACAAACTGAAATCTCTCTATCCAATTTCAGATTTTCTCGAAAAAATTCAAAGCACAAGGGTACTAAAACTAGTATTGATGCAAGTAGCTACCTAGGTTAAAACTGAAAAATTAAACATGATCTCTGAAGTTCTTTTGAACTTTAACATTTTAAGAAAACACTTGTACTAGGAAAAAAACTATTATAAAGGTTACCATATTGACCTTTGGGATTGGCTTGCTTTCTCTTGGCGGTATTTTTCTGAGATTGTTTTCGTCGAGGATCTTCCATGTATTTCTTCTGGCATTCTTTAGCAGTTCGAGAACCTACCACCAGAGCAACATCTGACCAGAAGCCAGGTTTGTGCTTTGGAAGAGATGCAAAAGCACTATGGAAGACCAAAAGGAGTTAAGGAACAAGAAACTCAAATCAATAAAAGTAAATTCCTAAAGGCATATCACTGAGCTAATGAGATTTACTGGGCTGAAGGAATTTTACCAAAATTATTCTAGATAACTATTTGGGGGAAAAGGACGCTATTCCCTTTACTAAGTAATTCACTCTAGTGCTTCAAATATGAAGATGTCATTTTACATATTGAGAGACATCTTCTTGCTCTTTTGTTGTATTCTATTAAACCTGAAAACTTTTCCCATCTTCCAATTTTCTTTCTTTCTTTTTTTTTTGAGTCAAGGTCTATATGGCATAGGCTGGCCTCGAACTCTTGATCTTCCTGCCTCAGTCCCTCAACTGCTGGGATTACAGGGATGTGCCACCATGCCCAACATTCACTGTATTTTTTCTTAGTCCAACTATTCAGTGAGTTGATATTTGGGGAACTCTGGCATGACTATCTTTTATACAGTGTTTCTCAAATCTTACTTGTGCTAAGTGTGCCAGGAGAGAAATTCTTAGTTCTTAACTATTCAAGGTTATAAACTCTTTATCAGAAAGTTTTATGCTTGGGAGGGATAGAAAAATAAGGTGGTCTGGATATGACCAATGCATGATGTAGGCATGTATAGAGCTCTCACAGTAAATCTCATTAACAATTAATGTGCTAACAATAATAAAAAGAAACTACAAGTTGAGCATCCACTATCTGAAAAAAAAGTTTTATGCTTGATTTCTGTTTCAGTATATATGCTGTTGAAGCAAGCACATGCTTGATTTCTTGTACTCTTAATTTATACACCTCAATATATTGTATTATTTTTTTGAGACAGGGTCTCAGTATGTAGTTCAGGATGGCCTTGAACTCACTAAGTAGCCCAGGCTGGCCTCAACTTGGGGCCATCCTCCTGCCTCAGCCACCTCAATGCTGGGATTACAAGCATGTGCCACCATGAGTAACCTCAGTATTTTAGAAAAAATGTTCTCAATTAAGGAAAGCAAATGAAATAAAAAAATATATTACTAAACATAATGTAGTTCCCAATTCAACATATGAATTACTTTCTAAAAGTTCACTTGTAAATGATTGTTCACAACCTGGTATACATGCTACCATCCCCACCTACAGTAAAAAAATGATATCACTGGCTGACAAGTTCAGCCAGAAAATATCTATTTAAATCACCAATTAGCCTTAAAATGGTACTTATCCAAAATGCTTCAGATTTTAGAATATTTGTGTATATATATAATGAGAGATTTTGGGGGATGGGACCCAAACCTGGACACCAAATTTGTTTCCTGCATACCTAGTACCCTAGATCAAAAGTTTTTGGTTTTGCCATGCTAGTGACTGAACTCAGCCATATGTATGTGAAGCAAGCACTGTACCACTGAGCTACATCTTCTTACCAAAGGTAATTTTTTACGCAGTATTTTTAGTATGCCTGTGACCCATCACATGAGGTCAGTGGTGGATTTTTCCACCTGTGGTATTCGTCAGCATTCAAAAAGTTTTAGTTTCTGGAGCATTTCTGATTTTCAGGTTAGGGATGTTCAACCTGTACTAAAGTGTTATTTCAACCATACCTTTAAGTTTACTATTTCTTTGACAAAACATAAAGTGGTTTTCCACATTCATAGTTCTACAAGCACAGATTCAACGAAAATATTCAGGGGAAAAAATACATCTATGATGAACACATACAAATTTTTTTTCTTGTTAGCATTTCCTAAACAATACACTAGAGCTATTTATGTATTATTTACATTATAGTCAGTATTATAAGTAATTAGAGATGATTTAAAATATACAGGAGGATTGTGTAGGTTATATGCAAATACTACATAACTGTATACAAAGGACTTAAACACCTACAGATTTTGGTATCCACAGTTGGTCCTAGAATTAATCTATATGTATGGAGGGCTGAATGTATTTTTCTGGTCTGTAGGCATACGCTTCACACAGTGGTATGCTAGCAAATTTTTAGTCAGCTCTCTGAGGTTACAAAGCTCTGAAGTATAGTGTCTTCCAATGTCCATATGGTAAATATCACTACTGTGGTTGATTTCAAGCTATGAGCCTGACATCACTGAAGGTGATGAGCCGGTAGGAAATGTGCTAGCACCCTACTATTATATACTATTTTCACCAAACCTAGATGCAGAACCAAACCTCAAGGAAGTGATGAGTTTTGAGTATTGCTTTTATTTTTAATATTTCATTGCAAGTTAGCATAATTAAATTTTTAATGTCTGTTTAACAACTGATCTGTAAAATTTCTCAAAATTTTAACAGCCAAGGATTTAGCTCAGTGGTTCCACCACCTGCCTTGAAAGTGCAAGGTCCCGAGTTTGATGCCTGGTACCAAAAAAAGGTATTGCTGTTTAGGCAGGGTGTGGTGGCGCATGCCTGTAATCCCAGCACTCGGAAGAGTCAGGAGGATCACTGCAAGTTCCAGGATAGCCTGGGCTACATAGTGAGTTCAAGGCCAGTTTAAACTACAAAGCGAGACCCTGTCTCAAAACAACAACAACAAAAACCCCCAAACAACAACAAAACAAAACAAAACAACCTCAAAAAACCCAAACATTTAACAGTTAACTCTTGTGAACAGCTAGCAGTTGACTATTGCATGCCTTCCATATATGAATGGGAAATAAATACTTACAGGCATTAAACATTTGTTACTGAATGCTCTCTTTTGCATAATTAATCACTTTGTAAATGTTCTAAAATGGAGGATTAGAAGGATTTGGGGATCAAGCTTCCCAATTTGTGTAGGTATATAGCTTATTTCCAAGTCTAGGACTGTCTAAAAGGGTTACTTTTTATAACAGAAATATTAAATGCATTTAATAATAAATGGTCAATAACTAACAAATACCCTCTAGATTATCCCAGGTAATTAAAAAAAATAAATGTAAACATGAAACTCCAGTCCTGTTTAAAACTTCATTATGCTTGCTGGGCACAGTGGCATATGCCTATAATCCTAGCACTCTAGAGACTGAGGCAGGAGTATCGCCACGAGTTCCAGGCCAGCCTGAACTACACAGTGAGACCCTGTCTCAAAAACAAAACAAAACTGGGCTGGGGATTTAGCTCAGTGGTTCTGCCGCCTGCTTCCCAAGCACAAGGTCCCGAGTTCAATCCCTGACACAAAAACAAAACAATAACTTCATTATTTTTAGCATAAAACCCAAAATCTTTACTGTGATCTATATTATTTCTTGACACACTAATCTCATCTTGTATTGCTCTTTCCTCAGCAATTAGTATTCTAGTTGTTTTATCCTTCTTTCAGTATTTCTAAATATGCCTCTCTCATTCTACATGTATATATGCTGTTCCAGCTAAAATTCATATACTTTCAATCTCTGGCTTAAATATTTCTTATGTAACTTCTAGATATTAGTTCAAATATCCATCTAAGCTAGCTCAGAGTGCCTTGATAAGGATTTTTATAAACTTCTTACACTGATGACTGTGTGTGCTGACTCTAGCATGATAAGAGGTACAAAGCAGTGGGTTATGACTCTGATTTCCTTGAGGAGTTGACAGTAAAAATGCAAGCAAGTAAATAAGCAAGTAAGTAAAATAAGCACATAGACTATAAACACTACTCTGGAAGATTTCAATCCAGTAGGTCTGAGATGGCAGTACTCTGCATTTTTCACAAGCTTTGCAGGAATTCTTTTGCTGTGCAGTCAGGACTGGAATTGCTTTTTGTTGTTTATAAGAATGAGATACCACTTCTTTTTTTCTTTGGTACCAGAGATCGAACTCGGGACCTTGTGCAGGCGCTGAGCTAAATCACTGGCCCTATATCACTTCTAATTAAGTAGCAGGAGTAAGTGATAACAAGGAAAGATTTTAGGAAGGTGGTGATAGGTGAGAGGTAGTTCTCTCTGAGTTTTAGGTATGCTGGACCTCAACTGATGTTATTGTAGCCCCTGTAGGATTCCAAGGGCCTTAAAGGGAAAGGGAAAAGAAAGATAACTAGTGGGTTTCTTCTACTTTTTAGTGTTAGAGGTCCCTTTTCTTGCTCAACCCAGAACTGAGTATCTTCTATGTGAACTTTCTTTGTGCCTTAATACCCACTTAAACTTTCTGGTATCCTTGTATCTAACTCAGGGGTAAAGAGGAAAAATTGGAAACTTACTGTTAGTCTGATGCCACTTAACATTCTAGATTTCTCCAATTAACTCATTATTATTTATTTCCTAAACTGACAAAAATCTGTTTGTGCGTTCTATCCAGGTTTTATAGCTGCACAGAACAAATGGCGGAGTATACTTATTCCACCTTTGAGAACTAAAATCTCTGCAGTCCAGGCATCTTAAAATTTCTTTAGATGATTTAGACAAACAGTAAAGGTTGAGAATGAGGAAATAAGGAGGTCTACAGCTGGAAAAGATAAAATCATAACACGGTATGCGCTTGATCCAAGCAGAACCAGCAGTATATAATTTGAGATCAGTACGAATGCAATGAAGATCTAACAGAACCACAGCTATGTATTAAGATTAATCTGGAAATATCTGAGGCTACTACTGCCTAGCATACACAAGGCCCTAAGTTCTGTACCCAGTGGTGCAAAAACAAAAACAGAAACAAACAAGCAAAAAAAAAAAAAAAAAAAAAAAAAAAATCCAAAATTACGGCTTCCCCAATTTAGGAAAAAGGCATCAAAGGTCTGAAAATGAAGTGTCAAAATATGAAGCGTGCAGATAAAATAGCTCTTTGCCAAATGATTAGAATTTTTTTAAAAAAATAATGATGACAAAGAGCTGAAAGCTAGCTGATGGGAAAGAATTATAGTTCCAGAAATAAGAATGAGCAGGCAAAGTAAGCAGAGGCATGGGAAAATAAGTTTAAGCTTTTCTGCCTTTACTGTATTACATTAGATTCACAAGTAAGGTAAATAGGAGAATTCAGCAGGGCATGGTGGCACATGCTTGTAATTGCTGGTACTCAGGAAGCTGGGGCAGGGGGAATCACAAGTTATAGGCCAGCCTGGGCAATTTAATGAGAACCTGTCTTAAAAAATAAAAAGGGCTGAGGACGTGAGGCTCTGGAGTCAATCCCTCGTATGGGGGAAAATAATTCAGGGCCAGAGATACAGACTTTGGAGTCACTGTATAAAGAGGAAAGTTAGAATTTTGGGTGGATGTAAGATCACTGAGTAGGGTATCAGCAAAAAGCACCCAAGAAGAACTTTGGAAAGGAAAAAAAGACTCCCTTTTCTGCCTGAAAATAAGAAGAAAAACACCTGGAAAACCGAAAAGTATGATATTATGGAGATGCATTAGGAAAAATGTTTCAAGAAAATAGATTTGAAAATGAATCCCAAACGTTGTAAAGTTAGAGAGGTACAAAGGAAATGAACACTAAATGTAGAATGTGCCTGTGTCACCTTTCACTCCTTTATCAATCACATATTCATTTCTTTCTATCAGCATAACACTATACTCTGGTATCAGCCATTTATAAATAAGCAAGTGAGCAAACAAACATATCCCTTTATCATCAAACTCCCTTCTATTACCCTGAAGTTTTTTGTTTGTTTGTTTATTGGTAACAAAGATGTCAGGACCTTGCTCTTATGAGGCAGGTGGCAACACCACTGAGCTAAATCCAGGGCCCAGCCCTGAACTTTTCTACACCCCATCATCACCATGTTTGTTGGTTGCCCACCCAGGTTTTCCTTACTTCTTTCTTTATCTTCTTTTACCCATTAACACTTCATCACTCAATTATGGTCTGGTTTCCATAAGACCACTACTGAAAACGCTTGTCAAGTCTATGTAGCTAAATCTAATTCTAATCACACTTAATTTATCAAAGCAATACACAAGAAATCCCACTCTTCTGAAAAAAAACTATTTGCATCACTACAGTGATAATCCCTGGAAGTCATCCAATCAGCTCCTTACTGCTCTTTTTTATACATTTAACTGCTTTGTAATCACTGTGTATATATTCCAGAGTCAAGTCTAGCTACTTACCAATGAAGTTTCTGTAATTCTTTCTCATTCCACTCTTCATCCTGATTTATGCCAGGTAAACATTTTAAGGAAGGCTTGTTAGTTTTGTCAGGTTCCATTGCCTCAACTGAAAACTCATTTCTAACACCACATTTCAGAAGAGTTTCTTTAGCAGAAGACCTAGGTTTCTTGTGTTTGACATGATACTCCATGTTACTTTCCTCAGTTTCAGATTCTGAAGTCACTATGATATGCCTTGCGGTGTTTTTTTTGCTTTTGCTCAGGTGAGCAACTGTTTCTTTGCTATTTCTTGCCCTGTTTTTCTTAACTCCAGCTTTCCTTCTAATTTCCTTTTCAGTTTCACTCTCTTCACTTGACAAATCTGATGAGGACTGACAATTATAAAATGACACAGCTACTTCATTTTCAATTTTCTTCAATTTTGATGGCAACCTGATATTTTTCTTAAAGTCTCGAATGCCCATGTGTTCATTTTTAGGGCTAGGTGTTTTTATTTTCTGGTTGACAGTGAGTAAATCACATTCATTGCAATATTCCTTGTTTTTACTTTTATGATCCACACTGTACTCAGATGTATTTCCTAAAGTCTCTGTGGACTTATTGATGGAACTTTCATTTAAGTCTGGTTCACTTTTTTTTTGAGGCTTTGGCACTAAAAACTCTGTCGTTGCTTTCCTGGTGTCATAGAACAGATTATACTTCTTGCATTTTTGCTCTATCACCTTCTTAGTTTTAAGTGGTGTTACTAAAATACAAGCTTCTTTCTGATTGACAGTCATGTATTTTCTCTCTTCAGCTGAAAAAAACTGTTCCCGTGAAGTCAAAATATCAGTAGATACATCTGATTCTTCACTTCTCTCTCTAACTTCATAAGACAAAAACCAAAGACCAAAATCTCAAATTAGCCCCAAACATATTTAAGCATAAGAAAAATATTTTCACAAATAAAATGTATTTTATTTTAAGTCTCACTGTACAGCTTATTATTATATTAATCTTCTTGAAGCATAGGTCTAGTCAGATCACTGCCCCTTCAAATATAAACACACACACCTATTTATACAAACCTGTCAATGACTTCTTGTAGTCTCCTGGAAATCATAGGCTCTGCCTGGTCTTCAATCTATTTCCAATCTTTCTCTGTCCTCAAATGTGAACTGTATTCTAGGTTTGTTTGTTTGTTTATTTATTTACTGGTACCAGGGATTGAACTCGGGTCCTTGCGCTTGCACAGCAGGCGACGAAACCACTGAGCTAAATCCCGGGCCCCTGTATTCTAGGTTTATTAGACCACTTATTGCTTCTCAAATGTGCTTTGTTCTTAACTTTCATTAATGCTAATTCTACTTGAAAATTTCCCTTTACTAACAAACCAAATCACTATATGCTTTGATTTTATTCTCTAACCTACTTGGTCCACAAACTTTGTCTTGATTTCCCTCAACTGAATGAAAGCTGTTTCCATACTACTTATGTCCTGTATTATAACCACACATCAGTCTTATCTTTTAATTAGACTGGAAAAATAGTTAATGGTAAGAATTTTATTTTCATGTTTAGATATTTTGGCCAATGTTAGTAAGATGAAAATAGTTGTTAAATCAACTCTTTAGAGGTCAAATATTTAGAAGACATAAGAAAAACATACGTCACTAAAACCTTACTGGGCATGTGTACTGTATATGAAATAGAAGTTGTGCTAGATAAGGATGTAAGTAACCAACATGGAACAACCTGAGAAGCTTTGTTATTTCATGTCTCTAAGGAAAGCAAATTAAAAGAAGTGCAATTTTCTAATTTGAAACTTAAGGGCCAGGGATTTAGCTCAGTGGTTCCGCTGCCTGCCTCGCAAGCGCAAGGTCCTGAGTTTGATCGCCGGCACCAAAAAAAGAAACTTAAGATAACAGAAGCTAAACTAAAATTGTAAATTTAAACAATCTAAATGTAATTATAAATACATATAAAGTATCACACTAATCATCATAATGAAATATGCCAACAACCTACACATACTATATGCCATTGTTTATAAGATTAACGACAAATTGAAAGGCTAATGGATAATACTGAATACTGGAGAAAAAAAAAACCCTCTAAATTATAATTTAAAAGAAGTGGTACTAATCAAAAGCAATGTAAAAAGTTTCTACAAATTTTATTTATAGCCACCATATATCTTCAATTTTTTTGCTATTATTTTGTTTTTGGTTTTTTGAGACAAGATCTTGCTATGTAGCTCGGGTTAGCCTGAAACTCACCATGTATCCAAGGGGTGTCCAAATCACAGAGATCCTCCTGCCTCAGCTTCCCAAATGCTGGGATTATAGACATGTCCTACCACACCTGGTTTATACCTTCAAATTATAAGGAAAGTGTTTTCTTCTAACTCTTCATTAAATCCAACAAGTGTTCAGTTGGAATTTGAAAATTTTGAACATTCTGATTTTGAACAAAACACTGCTGTTCAATTTAAAAAATCACTTTCTTACATAATCTGAATAACAATTCAACCCATTCTAGATACTTTAACTTGTATGAATTTGTAATCTAAGCAATATTGCTTTCCTCTTTTATTTTTTGAATGCTTATAAATGTTTTTCATTTTCACTATTTTTCAGTTAACGAATATTAGAAAAATGCTATTAGACTGGTGGATTTAACCCAACATGAACTCTTGTACTTGCTATTATGTGCAGAAAAGGCTCTGTAAATTCTGGTATACAGGACATCAACAAATCACTCTGAAAATCCACACACATACAAAAATTACGATATTAACTTCATAAAAGGAATCAGGCTTTAAACATTCTTGTAAGTATATTTTAAATGATGTCCAATTTTATGTTCCAAATAAAATTATTTAGTACCCAAATTAAAGAACAGAAATAACGTGGCATTTAAAGTAATATGTTATTTCACTATGCAAATCATTGTCAAAATAACAAGTAAACATTTAAAAATATTAAAACCATTTACCATTTTAGAGAAGAAAATTTATAGGATCATCTTTATCATATTAAAAACATTTCAAATAGTAGCCTCCTACTTATCACTGCAAAACCATTAAAGATACATTACCTTGTTTTTGACTTTTAGTTATTCTTTTATTTATTCCTTCACAATTTTTGAGTTTCTTTGAAGACAATTGTTTATACTCTCTTTTGACAATTAATTCCTTCAAAACAAAATGAAAAGAATTTGCCTTTATTTTAACAACCACTATTTAAACATGATCTCCAACATTTTTACAGCATGCATCAAACATACAAACTTGTAGGTGCTTCTAAATTCTATTAATGTTGACATTCAGAAACTCATTTGCTCTGCCTGACCTGTAAAAGCACATTCCGGGCATCCATGATCCTGTATAATTTCTTTATTTTTAAGTGCTTTTTATATACTTTACTTCATTTACTTTTTCAATGAAAGACTGGGAAAATAAGTATCAAGGCATTTACTTATAGTTTCAAAGTTGATGAAAGGCTATGAACATTATAGGACAATTACAATGAAATCAACATGGAAAGAGCATTTCAAAATGGAGTCAGAAGACCTTCAAGGGAGGACTTATACAGGATTTCAGCTACTGCCCAGGAATGTGAACTTTGGCTATCTTCTGACTGGGCAGCTGGAACAGATGGTTACATTGTACTCGTATTATGACATTTTTATTAAGCATACACCTTATTTTCTTTATCTTCTTTTGGTCACATAGCTCCTGTCACAAGCATCTGTTCTCCAACAGCAGCTTCCTCACAAAAGAATTTTCACTGGATTGAAGTAATTCAACAACCATTTGCTCAATATAAGCTCTCACTTTCCCAGCCTTCTCTGGAATACTGATTCAGACCTATCTGAATCTGTTTCCTGAACTGCAATTTCTTCGAGTCTAAATGAAGTCCCTTTCACTTTTGCAATTTCTAAGTTTGGATTGATTGATAAAACTATTACTTATCAAACAAAACATGTGTCTTATGACTTGGTCCTGAACCCTTTCAAGTATCACACCATTCTTTTTTTTGGGTACTGGGGATCGAACTTGGGTCCTTGTGCTTGCAAGGCAGGCAGCAGAACCACTGAGCTAAATTCCCGGCCCTCACACCATTCTTGTAAACATCAAACAACACATAGTAATTAATTTCTTACCTGATTCCTTACCTGTAAGTTATCACCTCCTACACTGTCAATAGCTTTATTTACTTGGTCAGGTGGGAGCATTGTTTGTGGTTTACTTTGATAATTACTATTGCCAATGTTTACTTTTGTAGTTCCTGGCAACCCTCTTTGCTTATTATTTTTCAGTTCTGCGAGTACAAGATGGAGAATTCAATAAGTGATTACATAAAAGGTAAACTGCTTTTATACATTAAAGAGCTAACTTTGCAAAAAATCAGTATCACATTCAAATAATTTTATTATGACGAAAACCAATTTCATTGGACAAAATCACTCTGTATAGGGTTTTGTGTGATATTTAAGACACTTGATATCTCACAGTTTTAAACAAAGATCTAATAAATTATACTAGGAAAATGATAGAACCATAATAAAATACAGTAGCATCTGTCCGTAAACTGAACTTCCTGAAGGAAGGTATCTGGGTCTTAATTGTCTCCAAGTTCCTAAGAGTTAACACAGATCAAGATCTTTAGAAGGTGTTTTATTTTTTAAATTTTAATTTATTAGTTCATGTTTGTGATACATAATGACTATTTTTTTTTTTTCTTTTGGTACCGGGGATTGAATTCGGGACCTTGTGCTTGCGAGGCAGCCGGTGGATATAATGACTATTTTCATTGTGGGTATTTGGTACATGTACATGACACATCTTGATTCTTTTTTTACATTCCTTTTCCCTTCCTTCCTTCTTCCTTCCCTTCATCTCCTGGTCCCCTTCCCATTTGCAGTAGATCTATCTCCCTGTTTTATCTATCTTTTCTTTGTTCTTTTTTATTTATACTTATCATATAGGTGAAATCACACAGTATTTAAGCATGTGATTTATTTCACTTAACATTATGTTTTCAAGGTGAATCCATTTTCCCACAAATGATTCAAATTATCCTTTATAGTATCTTTATCAGTTCAACTGCTGATGGACATAAAGGCTGCTTCCAGGATTTAGCTACTGTGAGTGGAGTTGTGCTGCTGTAAACATGGATATGCATGTATCACTGTATTATGATATTTTTAACTCTTCCAGGAAGATATCTAGAAGGGGAATAGCTGGGTTGAATGGAAGTCTCCTTTCAGTGTTTTGAGGAATTCTCACCATTATGAAATCAGTATAGAGAAGTTTTTGGTTTTTTTTTTGGTACTGGGGATCGAACTTGGGACCTTGTGCTTTTGAGGCAGGCGCCAGAACCACTGAGCTAAATCCCCAGCCTGAGGAGTTTTGAAATTGAGTGATTACCTATCAAATTTACAAATTTAGCTCAAATTCCTAAAAGGTGCTGCTGCGGGGTGGATAAGATCTAAGAACAAGAAGATTAACAAATAATAAGTAGATTCACTTCTAAGAATATTTTTGATTTAGAAGTAAAATAGCATTTAGAAGTCAATAGCAGGTCCTATAGTCCCAGGACTCCAGAATACTCAAATGGTCTAGCAATGACAATAAGAAGTATACCTTATTTAGGGCAAAAAGTTGACTTTTTTTTTGTACTAGGAATTGAACCCAGGGACTTTGCATTGAGCTGTATCCCCAGCCCCTCTCCTTTAAAGAAAATTTTAAGATGGTGGTTGCTAAATCGCTGAGCTGCTCAGGCCAGGCTCGAACTTGCAAACTTCCTGCCTATTGTTCCCAGAGTGCTGGGATTATAAGCCTGCACCACAATGTCCAGCTAAGTAACTTCTGATAACTAAGGGGTACATGACTTTTTTGCTAGCTCTGGGCAAGCTAGCTCTGCCATCTACATGTTAAATTATCCCTTTCTCTGTACTAGTAAGGATAAGCAAAGTGTCAAGGAAGTAAGTTCAGTAAGAGCCAGGAAGGGAGCGGTTAGAATGAGGTACAGGTACATCTATATCCAATATAGTACCATGTGAGTGTGTGTGTGTGTTACTGGGGATTGAACCCAGGTCCTTGTGTTAGGCAAGTGTTCCACTACTAGGCTACATCCCCAGCCCTTTTTTTTTTTTAACTTTGAGATAAGGTTTTGCTAAGTTGCTAAATTGTCCAAGTTGGGTTTGAACTTGTGATCCTGCTGCCTCAGCCTCCCAAAGTCCTGGGGGATTACAGATGTGCACCATCATGCCTGGCTCTCCAGCCCTTTTTAAATTTTATTTTGAAACAAGGTCTCACTAAATTGGTGAGGTTGGCGGCTTTAAACTTTGAATCCTCCTGCCTTTGCCTCTCGAGTAGCTGGGATTACAGGCACATGGCCATCATACCCAGTTTGGTGCTGTTTTTGAGTCTTGAATTCAAATTTTATAATTAAGAATTATTTTTTGCATGAGTTTTACAGCTTGTAGTTTACAAGAACAAGGTAAAATTTAAAAGATATGTATATGTATACGTATATAACCAGTTTTAGTAACTTACTCATCCATATTATTTAGAAATGGCTATAAATTAATGTTTATATACCTTGGGGGTGGGAGTGGGATGTCAGGCAGATTATGGGGGTGGTAAAGAGCTGACACAGAACAGTTCTGCCAGCTCCCTTTATAGCAATGCCCATTCAATAAAACATGCTATTTCCTCCTTGAAAGCAAGCTTTTTCCTATTAGGGGGTATAAAATTTAGCATTATTTGTAGGTTTTTACTGGAAGTTTGGGGTAGGTTGGCAGCCTAAACATCTTGGGTCTAGGAAACTAAAAGAACAATTATCTTTCATTAATACATTTATCAGTGTATTGGAGATCATTTGTATTTTAATTAAAAGGTTTATATAATGAAATTAGCTGAAAGATGACCATGACGTGTCTGCATCACAGTTATGTCAGGAGTGAAAAAAGTAGGAATTTTTTTTTGTGTGTGTTTGTGTGTGTGTATGGTACTGAAGACTGAACCCAGAGGTTTTGTACAGAGCTACATCCCCAACTCTTTCTTATTTTTCATTTTGAGACAGGGTCTTGTCAAGTCACTAAATTCCCCAGATTGGGCTTGAACTTGTGATCCACCTGCCTCAGCCTTCCAGAGTGCTGGATTTACAGGTGTGTGCCACCATACCTATCTTAAAAAAAAAAAAAAAGTAATTTTCTGGTAGTATAAAGCAAAGAACGTGATACCATATATACAATATATAATGTAGAGACCATTAAGAATTTATCACTATGCCCAAAGAAAACCAAGGCCAAACATACCAAAGTTATCACAGTCATGGTCATAGGTGGTGCTGGTCTTTTGGACGTCATCTGTTAGGTTTTCTGCATCATTTTTCACTGATTTTGGTAGGCCAGGGACAGATCTTACAGTTTTCTGTTTTTGTCTGGCCTTTTTCATTTTCCTTTCATCAGCCCTAAAAACAAGTATATTATTTTTCCTCTGATAATGGTTTTCAGAAATATTATTTTTCTCTAATATTGCCAACAAATAAAAAAATGAAAGTCCCTCACATAAAGCTCTTTTTTCCTCCCAGGCAAGAGTATCTTTAATGTTGTATTTTTAATCCTTTGATGCTTCCATCCCCTCCTGTCCCCAAAACTCAAGTACAACCTCCTAAATGCTTCCAACTCCATTCTCTAATAGTTCCTACTTAAGCTGACATTATAAGAAAACTATGGGGCAAATGCTGCCAGCTACCAAGTTCTGTAAATGAAGTTTACTGAAACACAGTGATGCTCATCCATTCACATACTACTACTCAGAGCTGCTTTTTGCTACAAAGGCAGGAGTGAGTGGTTGGAATACAGGCAACATGTCCACAAAAATATAACCTGACCTTTTACAGGAAAAAAACTGCCAGTCTCCACTGTAAATTATTTATATTGTGATTAACTTAAACTCCACATCCCCCATTAGCTTCCAAAAGACAAGAATTAATCAAATTCTTTGTTTTCCCAGGGTCAATCATAGTGTCTGCTAAGTAGGTGACACTCAATGACTACTGATAGTAAGTGAGAGAAAAATACTCAACAACTTCAGCCTAATATTGACAGCTACATGGCTCTCAACAAGTAGGTGACTGAAAAAGACTCCTTGAAATATGCCACAAGTTTTATTTTCCTTTTAGATTTACTCCACATGACAAAAATTCAGGTGAAGTGTTATTGTTTCTGAAACTCTCGTAAGATCAAAGATAACTTCAAAATAGGCACCCCCTCAAAAAACCCCCCCCACAAAAAACTGAAAAACTAAAACACTGGTTTACACGAGTATATATATTTATTACATTTTGTGCCTAAAGTGGGTATTTTTAAATTAATGACAATTATACAATAAAGTTAAAATTCAAAAACTTAAAAGAACACTTTACCTTAATTGTTCTAGAAAATTAGCAATGTACTCTTTCCAATTTTTTGGAAATCCAAACATGAATTTTCTTGTGAGATAATATGGATATCCTAGTTAATAAAAAGAAAATTATCTAAAAGCCTAGATTTTAAAAGAGATATCATTAATCCATTAAATCAGTCAAGAAAAATATACATATACTTATTGTTCACAGGCACTGTCAATAGATACCGAGGATTTAGCAGTTAACAAATATCAGATAAAGATCCCTGCCTGTATAGAAAGCAAACCAATAAACAGAAAGTCTTATTTGCTAGATGGTATTGCAGGGAAGTTGGTAACGATGTTCATGGGGGAGAAAATAAATTTTAAAAAGGTCAGGGAAGTTCTCATTGAGATAGTGAGCAAAGTGCTAAAAAACCTGAGAGAATGAGCCATGTAGAAGTAGAGTTAAAACATCAAAAGCAACAGAAAATGAAAAGCCACAAAGCAAGAATATACCTGGCCTGTTTGTGGAACAATAAGATTAGTGTTGTTGCAGAGGCATGAGCTGTCAGTACTAGGAGGCTCCTCAAATGGGCAATAGACGCAGCAGGTGAACATGGTTTTGGGATCATTTTATGGACCTGGCCATTAATTTGGGGCAAAATGGGAAGCTATGGAAAGATTCCATGCAGAGGAGCTACTGGATCTATGACTTTAATAGGACTGTATTAGCCTCTATTTTGAGAAGAGTATATGAAGTACAAGTAGAGGAAGAATGAGACCAGTTAGGAGATCATTATAACAATCCAGACAAAAGATGAAGGAAGTCTGGACCACAGGGAAGGTAGTAGGGGTAGTAGAGGTCTGGGTTTTGGATATATTCTGGAGGTAACGCCAGTGGGATGTACCGAAATGTTGGATGTGGATATGAGAGCAATTAAGGACTTAAAAATATCTCCAAGGACTTTGGCTAGCCACTAGAAGAATGGAAAAATGGTGAGGAGTATAGGTCAAGCAGATTTAAGGGAGAAGATTAGGGTTTAGACATTATAGACATTCAAGTGGAGATGTCAAATGAGCACATGGAAAATAAAGTGGATACTTAGGGTAAGCCTTGGCTTGAAATATAAAATTGGCATTTGTTATCATACAAATGATAACATATAGGAAGAGAAAAGGAATCAGCACAGAACCAAGAGTAGAAAGAGCCCTAAACTTCTCCATTATTTAGAAGAAAAAAGGAAAACACAAAGAAGGAACAATTAGGGAGCATGAATATTGAAATACGGTAGTTCAGAACCCAAATAAAGTATTTCAAGGAGGTAGGTGGATTAACTCTATTAATCGTATAGTGGATTTTGCCATTGGTAACTTTCATACAGGCTGTTTTTGTGATGAACTGGGGGATAAAGTATGATTAAAGAGTTAAAAAAATTGAGAATTTAAGGGAAATCAGATACAAGTAAGGTAAACCTTCTGAGTTTTGCTGTACAAGTATGGATAAAAAAGTTTTTTCAAACAGTATAGAAAATTACTGGAGCTGGGGATTTAGCTCAGTGGTTCCGCCGCCTGCTCTGCAAGCGCAAGGACCCGAGTTTGATCCCTGGTACCAAAAAAAAAAAAAAAAATTACTAGAGTGATGTCCTTGAATAAAAGAGGGAAGAGAGGAACCAGTGTACAAATGGACAGACTGACACAGACAGGAATAGGGATAGTACATCCATAATAAAAGCAGGTATGGATGCAACCAGAGGAGTAAAAGTGATAGAGAAATTCTCTTCTGATTGTTCCTCTGTTCAGGTTCTCCCTTTTCATCTCTCTTCTTACCTAAGAAAATATTAGGGAGGAGACTGTGGACATTTCCAAAAACCTGCAATAGTTATCAGGGAGGATGGGAGAGGAATGGATTAGGAAAGTATAGTAGGATGCCAAGCAACACACAAGGATCACTAAGGGACTATAACTTGTTGCTGGTAATTCTAAACTCAAAGTAGACTACGTTCAGTTATGCACAATGCATAGGTAGAAAATTAGATTTTATCAAGATTGGGGTTGTACCAGCTAGGTTCAAGAAAGACAGGAACCAGGAAGTTAAACTATATTCTTATAAAAGAAAAGTTAAATTACATTTTTATATATCTTTATATATACAGAGAAGTCCATTTGTTTTTTTATGACAAAACTTAAATTATAAATAATGAGAGCAAAGAGATCAATACTTAAGTTATACATGTGATCAAGTTTTAAATTGTTATTTTAAAATTCTAATTAAAAAAATCAAAAACACATATATGGATTTTATACTACTAGAAACATGGTTAAATACTTTACTTTGATACTTTACTCTGGTAAAATAATTTATCAGAGGAGGTGAACCTTCTGGGCCACCGTACCAATGCCCCCAGCACCGAGGAGCAGAGCTCGCCCCAGTGCAGAGGAGGTGAACCTACTGGACCACCGGACCACTGCCTCCAGCACTGAAGAGCAGAGCTGCCCCCAAGCAGAGGTGAACATTCTGGGGCACTGTATCACCAACCCCAGCGCTGAGGAAATGAGACCTGTGGGCACCAGCAGCATACCCCCCCCCCCAAATGGACACCCCCTTCCCCACCATTGAAATGAGAAAACACGTAAACCAGTCTCAAAACCAGACTTCCAGATCACCTAAAGCAACTCCAAAGGGAAATGAGATGGAACAATCTGATACTCAACCACCTGGACTCCCTGAACTCGCAACAAAAGAGGATCTGGAAAAAATGAAATCAGAAATAATTTCTCAGATAACAGCAGAGATTGTGCCCAAGGTGGAAGATATGATTAAGAAATCCAGAGAGGATACAGATAAAAAAATAGAGAAGCTGAGGAACATGATGGAATCCCAACATAGGAAACAAATGGAATCGATAAAACAGATGCAAACAGATTTCCAGGAAATTAAAAACTCCATTGAAAGTTTATGCAGGAGAATGAGCCAATGTGAGGACTGAATTTCAGATATAGAAGGTAAGATTATAATTAGTGACTAGGAAAAGAAAAATTTGTTTAAAATAGTAAGGGACCACGAGAAATCAATCGAGCAGCTGCTAGACAATGCAAAGAATAACATACGACTGATCGGACTCAAGGAAGAAACAGGAGAGAGTGCAGACGACATAAAAAAATTGTTCACAGAAGTGATGGCAGAAAATTTCACAAGCAGGGGAAAAGAACTTGACATACAGATAAGTGATGCATACAGGACTCCAACTAGCATTGATCAAAAAAAATCTGCATATAGGCATATTATAGTTAGGATTCCAGAAACCCAAAAGAAGAATAACATTCTATAAGCAGTTAGAGAAAAGAAACAAATCACATACAAAGGAAAGCCCATCAGAATCATAGCAGACTTCTCAACACAAACCCTCAAGGCAAGAAGAGCTTAAAGTGACGTATTCCAAGCCCTAAAGGAAAACATCCTTCAACCCAGACTGACACACCCTACAAAACTATCTTTCAAAATATATGGAGAAATAAGGTACTTTCATGACAAAGAGCACCTTAGGAACTTCATGAATACCAAACCAGCACTCCAAAGAATTTTAGACAATATCCTAGGAAAAAGATAATGAGGATCACAATCCTAGGTAGTCCTGCAGAATGAATCCATTGGGCATGACAAGAAATTAAAAGCAAAGGGGGAGAATCCAACAACAAGAAAAAGTCATGACAATGATAACTCAATAGGTATCAGTTATAACTATCAATGTTAATGGTCTCAATTCACCAATCAAAAGAAATAGACTGACAGAATGGGTCAAGAAGCAAGGCGGAACAATATGCTGTATATGAGAAGCACACTTAATTCAAAAAGAAACTCACAGACTGAAAGTTAAAGGGTGAAAAACAATACTCCATGTGACAGGAACCGCCCCAAAAGCAGGAATAGCTATCCTCTTTGCAGATCAAGTGGATTTCAAACCAATACTGATTAAGAGAGACAAAGAAGGAAACTATATCCATGTAAAGGGAACAGTCCAAGAGGAAGACATGACAATCATAATTATCTATGCACCAAACTCTACTGCACCCAACTATATAAAACAAATACTAATGGACATGAAAAATCAAATAAACACTAATACAATAGTAGTGGGGAACCTCAATACCCCATTGTCACAAATAGATAGATCAACTAGACAAAAAATAAGCAATGAAATACTAGAACTCATTCAAACTCTTTTAACAAATGAACTAAAGTAGACCACATACTCGCTCACAGAACATGTTTAAGTACTTGCAAAGGAATTGAAGTTATCCTCTGTATATTATCAGACCACAGTGCAATGAAATTGGAGATCAAAAGCAAAAGAAACCTCAAGAATTTCATAAACACATGGAAATTGAACAACACACTTGTGAATAATCAATGGGTCACAGAAGAAATTAAAGAAGCAATCAGACAGTTCCTACAATTAAATGACAATGACAATACAACATATCGGAATCTATGGGTCACAATGAAAGCAGTCTCAGGGAAATTCATAGCAGTGAATACTCCTATTAGGAAAATAGAGTGAGCCCAATTAAACAAGCTTCTAGAAATAGAAGAGCAGGACAAACCCAAAGCTCATACAAGGGAGGAAATTATAAAGATCAGAGGAGAAATCAGTGCAATGGAGACTAAGAGAATGATACACAAAATCAATGAAGCCAAGAGTTGGTTCTTCAAAAGAATAAACAAAATTGACAAACCGTTAGCCAAACTTATCTGGAAAAGGAAAGAAAAGGCCCAAATCTATGCAATTAGGAATGAAAAGGATGAAATTACAAAGGACCCAGCAGAAATCCAGAGGATCATCAGTACGTACTTCGAAAACCTATATGCTAATAAGATGGAAAACACAGAAGAAATGGACAGATTCCTAGATACATATGAATTACCAAAGTTGAATGAAGTAGACCTTAAATTCTAAACAATCCAATATCAATGAAATTGAAAACATAATTAAAAACTTACCAGCTAAGAAAAACCCGGGTCCTGATGGCTTCACTGCCAAATTCTATAAGACATTTAGAGAGGAACTACTGCTGCTACTGTTTAAACTCTTCAACGAAATTGAAAGGGAAGCAATACTCCCAAATTCATTCCTAGAAGCAAGCATCACTTTGATCCCCAAAGCAGAGAAAGACCCAACTGAACTATAAAAGAGAACTATAGGCCAATCTCACTAATGAACATAGATGCAAAAATCCTTATTAAGATACTGGCAAATAGAATGCAGAAGATCATCAAGAAGATCACACACCCTGACCCAGTGGGATTCATCCCAGGGATGCAGGGATAGTTCAACATATGCAAATCAATAAATGTAATACACTGTATTAATAGAACCAAGGAGAGAAACCATATGATCATCTCAATAGATGCAGAAAAAGCATTTGACAAAATCCAACATGCATTTATGATAAAAACTCTACAAAAAATTAGAATAGACGGTCTCTACCTCAAACTGATAAAAGCTGTCTATGAAAATCCAACAGCCAATATCATACTAAATGATCAGAAACTGAAATCCTTCACACTAAAATCAGGAACAAGACAAGGATGTCCACTATCACCACTCCTGTTCAATATAGTTTTGGAAACATTAGCCACAGCAATTAGAAAAGAGAGAGAAATAAAAGGAATAAAGATAGGAAATGAAGACGTCAAATATATCAAAGACCCCAAGAATGCCACCAGAAGTTTTCTAGACTTAATAACCAAATTCAGTAAAGTAGCTGGATACGAGGTCAACACACAAAAATCAATAGCTTTCCTCTACATGAACAGACTCACTGAGAGAAATAGGGCAAACAATTCCTTTCACAAGAGCATCCAAAAAAATGAAATACCTAGGAATCAACCTAACAAAAGAAATCAAAGACCTGTTCTCTGAAAACTGCAGCACTCTGAGAAGAGATTAAAGACAATATCAGAAAATGGAAAAACATCCCTTGCTAATGGGGAGGAAGAATCAACATAGTGAAAATGGCCATACTTCCAAAACTGCTATATAGATTCAATGCAATCCCAATTGAAATTCCAGCAGCATACTTCATGGACCTTGAGAAAATTCATTGGGAACAAGAAGAGACCCAGCATAGCAAAAGCAATTCTAGGTAACAGAGACATTGCAGGGGGTATCACAATCCCCAACCTGCAACTATACTACAAAGCTACTGTGATAAAAACTGCATGGAACTGGCAAAGAAACACACCTGAGGACCAGTGGAACAGATTAGAAGATGCAGAAACAACTCCAGACACAGTCAGCCACCTCAACTTTGACAAAGGAGCCAAACAATCTCACTGGAGGAAAGACAGCCTCTTTAATAAATGGTGCTGGAAAAATTGGGTTTCATCTTGCCAATGATTAAAACTAGACCTATATCTCTCACCATGCACTAAACTAAAATTGAAATGGATTAAACATCTGAATATTAAAATAGAAATGCTGAGCTGGCTGGAATAGAGGTTAGCCAGAACTCTTGAAGACATTGGTGTAGGACAAGATTTTATGAACAAAACCTCAGTTGCCTATGAACTAGCACAATCAACAAGTGGCATCTCTTCTCACTAAAAAGCTTCTGCACAGCAAGAGAAACCACCAACAGTGTGAAGAGACAATCCACAATGTGGGAAAAAATTTTCACCTGCTTTTCCTCAGACAAAGGTCTACTATCTAGAATCTGTAAAGAACTTAAAAAATCAGACCTCCCAAATTTAAAGACCCAACCCAAAAATGGGCATCTGAAATGAACAGACATTTCTCACTAGTAAATAAACATATGAAAAAATGTTCAACATCACTGGTCATTCGAGAGATGCAAATGAAAACAACGCTGAGATTCCACCTCACTCCAGAAAGAATGGCTGCTATCATGAAATCAACCAATAACAAATGCTGATGGGGCTGTGGGGAAAAAGGAACCCTGCTGCACTGCTGGTGGGAGTGTAGACTGGTGCAACCACTCTGGAAATCAGTATGGAGATACCTCAAAGAACTAGGACTGGAAGTCTCATTTGAGCCAGCTATTCCACTGCTGGGTATCTTCCCCAAAGAATTAAAAGAATCATACTACAGTGATATATGTGCACCCATGTTCACAGCAGCACAATTTGTAATAGCTAAAACTTGGAAGCAGCCCAATTGTCCATCAACTAGAGACTGGATAAAGAAAATGTGTTTTTAAAATAAAATGTAGTACTGCTCAGCCATAAAAAATGAGAAATTAGAGACATTTATAGCTAAATGGATGCACATTGAGCCAATACTCTTAAGTGAAATAAATAGGACACACATGTGTAAATACCAAATAGTTTCTCTAGTGTGAGACACTGAAAGTGTAAACAGGGACTGAAAGGTATAATAGATAATGTGAAATAGGAAGAAAAGGGGCAAAGGGGAGGGCGAAGTGGGAGGGGTAGGGGGAAAGGAAAGAAGGGAATGGAATAAATATGAGAAAATGAAAAAAATGGAAACAAAGTTTGTGTAAATAGGGAGGATGAAGGGAGAGCAGGGGAATGGGGAAAAAATAAGAACCAAGAGCGATTAAGCAAAGGTGCAAATTTCCAATGATGAATGTCATTATACTGTATACCTAAAATGTACCAATACAATTAATTAAAAAATAAATTAAAACAAGTTATCAATTAATAATGAAACTCATTTACCTTCTTCTTTCATGGAAATTTGGTCTATCAATCCTTTTAATATATAAATGTTGCCTGATAAAGTCCTAAGTTCATTGTGCTTAATGCGCTCTACAATTACATTACTGTGCCAATATAAGTGTGTCATGTCTCTGAGGAGGGAAAAAAAAAAAGCTTTGTGAAGGCCAAAATATTCACATTTTACCTGGAGTCACAATGTACATATATAAGTACAGTATACATATTCATAATACATAGTAGTAATCTTGCACTCTAGCTATAATAGTATTAACAACTGAGGCCCAACCATTGCAGCAGACCTCAACTGGCTGGCACATGCTAAGAGTATGTGCCAAGAAATTACACTGCATAAACCGTGCCCCTAATACAAAATATATCATGAGCATGGAAGCAGAAGCTTTTCCTAAATATTTGGTGTTAATGGTGCTTGCAAGTTCAGCTTAACTGAGGCTGAGCATATCTTCTGTGGCCCTCTCCTTCAGGCTGTACACTGTGCTGGCTTTTGTGCAGAAAGGTAGGACTCGCTATTCTGCCCAGGCTGGCATCGAGCTCTTCATCCTCCTGCTTCAGCCTTCCAGATAGCTGGGACTGCAGGTGCCTCCTCCCGTGCTTGGTTTAGAAATGTAGATTAGATCCATCTAATCTTGGGATTTTTTTTTTTTTACCCTCAGTACACAGCCACAGGTTTTTACCTTCCATTAAAAAAATAGCAAAACAGAGGCTCAAGTTAGGAAAAAACAAACTATAGTAGCAAGTGACTGACCCATAAATCTATTCTTTATATTGCTCTAAATGAAGGTAAGCATGGGTATGAAAAAGAAAAAAGTATTAGATAAGCATCATTCATTCATTAGATAATAAGAAACACACTAAAAATTCTTTTACACTTGATCGTAGCCAAAAGGCCAAGAAGCGATAAAATTAAATTCTTTTAATTCAGTCAAATAGGCTTAAATGCTATACTAAACTCATTATATTGCACTTTAACACAATATTATCTTTCATTCTTTCTAATTTCACTGAACATTTAAATGATCTAAAAGCAATGTTCTCTAGTATTGTTTCCCAGTGTGGTGGTGCATTCCTATAATCCTATAACTGGGGAGGCTGAGGCAGGAGGATTGCTTTGAGTTCAAGGCCAGCCTGACCTACACAGTGGAACCTTGTCTGAAAAAACAACAACAAAAAGGTTACTTAATTCTTAAAATTACCTACAAGGTAGGTAATAAATATATTATCCTTATTGTACAGAAAAAAAAAGTGAGACTGAAAGAGAATAAGTAACTTGTCCAGGTGATACTGGTCGTAGCAGCAACAACGGGATTCCCACAGTGGCAGTCTTCACTGCATCTTGGATAATAAGAAAACGAGCACCAACTCTGATTTCATATACATCCTCAACTTAAAAAATTTTCATGTAAGTACATTAAATTGTGATATCTTGCATTGTTTTACTGGAAATCTGTTTTACTACTGAGAAAAACAGAAAATGGAGCTGATAGAGTAGCAGATTTAGGCAAAGCTCACCTCCTTACAGATGCTCTCATTTTACAAGTTGGAGAACCAGAAAGTGTTAATTTTATTGTGTGGCAAAATTTTCAATAATTTTGGTTCCTTTTCTGGATCAGTAATTTTTATCTAGTTGTTCCAATTCACATGCCCCCATTCAGATGTGAGAATGTGGACTAAAACACAAAATAATTATCAACAAATCATATATAATCAAGCAGATAATACTAGCCTACACATTAGCACCTCAGAAAAAAACACAGTGATCCAAATTTGAGCTGTTACTACTTTAAAAAATAATTTGAGAAGACAGGCAGAAACAAAAAAATTGGTAACAATCATGGTGAGGACCTGCGTGGTTCTTTTTTTGGTTGTTTTTTGAGATAGGGTCTTTTGGGGGGGGGGTACTGGGGATTGAACTCAGGACCCTGTGCTTGCGAGGCAGGCGGCAGAACCACTGAGCTAAATCCCCGGCATGAGACAGGGTCTTGTTAGGCAGTTCTGTCTGGCCTCGAACTCGAAGCAATTCTTCTGCCTCAGCTACCAAGTGCTGCTATTATAGGCGCACACCAGCACACCTGGCTTTTTTGTTGTTGTTTTTTGAGACAGGGTCTTGAACTCAGTGACCTTCCTGCTTCAGCCTCCTGCATGCTGAGATTACTGGTATGTGCCACCACGCCTGGCTCCTGCATACTCCTTTTTACTTTCAGTTCATAACCTCATAAGAAGGTGTTTCTTTGTAGGAAGATACTGTTTCTCATGAATCACCTTTTAAAATTTTATACACAACCATCTTCTCAAATTTTATTATAAGAATATTTAAATGTTACACTTACGTCAGTTTTCCTTCTACACATACAGCAGTGTTATTATTGATGATCTTAATCACCCATTCCTGTAGCTGGATTACCTAATTAAGCGTAAAACAAAGCACACATTTCTTGTACTATTTGCAGCATTAGCATTACACAATGAAATTACAAGAAAAAAATCATCTAATAATTCCTTAGTCCCCATCTATACAATTACGGGTTACTAAACAGCAATTGTTAAAACTTGTATATAATGAAACAGAAAATATGAAGAAAAAGACTGAACTGAGGTTGTACTACATAGTTTGTCTTATAATCCAAAAGAAACTACATTTCAAAATTCTTACATCAAATATCTCAATGACAAAGGCAGGTGTAGTGGCCCATGTCTGTAATCCCAGCACTGGGGAGGTTGAGACAGGAGGACAGCTGCGAGTTTGAGGCCAGCCTGGGCTACATAGAAGACTTTGTTTCAAAAAAACCTCAACTCCCCAAAAAACCCTCAGCCACATGGTGGGAGGGATCATGTAAAACACCAAGGTATACATTAAAACACCAAATTTTGCAAAAGCTCCAATAACTTGGAGAAAGAGTTAACTGTGTTGTATCCCATCATCCTTGTCCCTAAAAATATTAGACCTTTTAAAAAAAAAATTTGACTTAAGAATTACATTTTGATTTCCTATAAAGGTAACTGCTAGTAATATACATTTCACAGCATTGTATTTCAAAGCAAGTATCTGGATAACTCAGAAAATTACAGTAGTACATATAAAATCCTGTTCAAATGGAAAAATTTCTATGAACATCTATGCAAAAATTTATATTTCATAATAATTTAAAGTTGAACTATTTTTTTTTTTAAAGTTGAACTATTTCTGATGAGAGCTGAAGCCAAGATTCATAGAGTAACTCGTCTGAGTGGTCATTTACTTTACATAAAATTATACATTTATATATAAAGCCAAATTCTCCACTGTGGCTTTATATACTCAATCAGGAAAATATATTAAAATGGGAGGATTGTCTTTTTATTGCATTCCCAGATATGTCCATTTAAAATTTTATACGTAAAACTTGGGGAAGAGACAGTAAATAACATTCCTTTTTTTCCTATTCCCCCCATTTGGAATTACCTAAGATATATCAAAGCATCAGTCAGATGGAGATAATGTTAAAATAAAAACTAACATTAATAGTGTTTCCAGCACCTAGATGTGTTGACTCATCCTCACAAAACTAGGAGGTTGTAGGCAGTACTATAATCCTCATTGTACAGATGCAGTCTAGTTAGATAATTTTGCCATGTTATTAGAAAGGGGACGACTTTAAACAAAAGGAGCCAGTAGTAAGAGAGCATGATGCTCGAAAGTGAGAATTCAGTGCTTGTGCTTACTAATGCCAAGGTAAGGGCAGGTCTAAGACGGAAGGTGAGGGTAGGAGAAGTCATTAAAGCTGAAGAAACCAAGTTTGAGAGAGTTGTTAGTAGAGGGTGTAGTTTAGTTAAAGCAAGGTTAAAAAAATGTTCATAGAACTAGATAATACAACATTTTGCTCCACATACCTTGAGTTCAAAGAGCACAATGTAATGTTTAGAGTTGACGATGAATGAGATTGGCTCAAAATTAGGGGATGTACAGAACTATGTAGGGGCACGAGCCCTGGGAGGACTGGACATTTTATGGTGACTGGGAAACAGCAATGCAGAGATGAAAGAATTAGTATTGTGGGAGTCTGTTAAGATAGCTGTCTTCATACTGTTTGCTCAACTCACTTTACACACTTTTTTTTGGTGCCGGGGATCAAACTCAGGTCCTTGCGCTTGCGCAGCAGGTGGCGAAACCACTGAGCTAAATCCCCGGCCCCACTTTACACATTTTAAAGTCAACATTTAAAACTTTTCATCATAAGTTTAAAGTCATAACTCAATTTCCAGTGAATTCACTGAAAGACAAAAACTGTAACTACTATATCATTCTTTAAAATTAGGATGGAATTTGAACACCATCTTAATTTGATACCCTCATCATCCTTTTAAAAATTAATGGGCAAATTTTTAACAATTAGAAATTTCACTTTGTATCTTTCTTTTTGAGCCTGAATTTCTATTCTATTTCCTTTTAAGAATTTATTCTAATGTATCATAGTTTGATTCGATAGTGTTTATTGATCATCCTATTATTACTACACATCAGGAAAATTCTCAAATCTTTAGATGCTATAATTCCTATTTCAATTGTTCTGTTAATAGCACTTCAAAAGTTAGAAGAAAAAGAACAAATTAAGAGCAGGAATGAATTCAGTGTTCTTCCCTAAAAGAGGTAAGTAAATTGTTGGAGCAAATCAAACACCTGGGTTTTCTAACTTTCAGACCACAGGTCTTTTCCCTAGGCTACACTGTTGCTAAATAATAAATGAAACATAAATGAGCGTAAGCCTGCAACCTGAAGGAGCAGAAGGTAGAAATATATATTGATATAAAAATTTTGCTACCAAAAGCATGTGTGGTGGCACATGCCTGTGATCCCAGCAATTGGGAGGCAGAGGCAGGAGGATTGCTTCAAGTTTGAGGCCAACCTGGGCTACATAGTAAGTTCAAGGCCAGCCTGAAATACACAGCGAGACTCTGTCTAAAAAATAAACAAACAAATTAAAAAAAAAACAAAACCCAAAAGTTTTCCTATCTTTGCCAGGCATGGTGGCATTCTCCTGCAGCTCAGCACTTAGGAGGCTGAGGCATTAAGAGAGCTGAGAGTCCCAGGCTGGCCTCAGCTACACAGTGAGTTCAAGGCCAACCTGAACTACATAGCAAGATGCTGTCTCAAAAAAACAAAATACAGTTTTCCTACCTTATTTTTTTTAACTTCGTTTGTAATGGTTTGAAATAAAGTTGGAGGAGAAAGCTTTGAAATATTTCTTTTTGACCTCCGAGGTATTGTAAAATGAAGTCTTGGACTTGCAAGTACAATTTTACATGTATCTTCCATGGAATTGAGAAGACTAGTCTCTGTGGACACTGTTTTTTCATTTTGTTCTGTACTTGCCCCTTGTGAAATCCCTTCTGTTGTCATATCACTATCAGAAACTATTCCTTGACTACCGCTTTTAATAGGAATACAATTAGTACTAGAAGTTTCAACATCAGAATTTTGGAATTTTTCATTGGCAGAATGAATGCTTTCTAAAACAAACGTGTCCTTTTTGGACTTAGTGATTTCAACTATGTTTTCTTTTGAGTGAAGAATCTGTTTAGTCAACTGAGCTCTAGCTAATCCTTTGTTTGAGACTCCTACTGCTGAAACATTTTTGTGTTCTTGGTTCAGAATTGGAAGTTCTGCAAAAGACACAAAACAAAAATTATATAAGGATCATGAAATTAAAAGAGAGAAATAAAAGTCAAGTTAAAACTGCTTATATTAAAAAGAAGTCTTTGAGTTAGGAATGCTCTATCCTCCTGCCTAGTCTCTGAGTGCCTCTGACTTTTAAATAATTCACGGTTAATTCATCAATGCTTACTGCCCCAACTTGGAAACTAAGAAACAAACAAGAACACTTTACCATAAGTTGAATTGTGCAGTTGTGTTTTCTTTTCTTGGTGGTGTTGAGTCTTTTGATTGAAGGGAAGGAAATGTGATGATTCTAGAGTAACTTCTTGGACAGAAGCTTTAAAAAAAAAAAAAGAAAAATAAAAGAAGTTGATTACTACAGAGGAGAAAAAAATGCTTTTTAAAATTAAGTTGTAATGATCAGACCAGTAGGGTGTAATTTTGCAGTATATGAGAGGTACATCCATATTTCCCTTTATTGTCTTTTTACACCTTCACTACATTCTCAATACTGGTATCATGCTGAAGGGGCATTTAGAAACTTCTCTAAGCCACAATCTGCCTGCTCTAGACAAAAGCATAGCATGAGCCTTCTGCGAGTGTAAGGGTCTGGGTCATGGCCCCTCCTAGTATAGACGGCAGCAAGGTTCCAGGAGACCCAGGCTGAGCATTCGGACAGCCTTGATACAACTTCTGTCCAGCACCACGTACCAGACTGCTTGGTGCCAGGAGCTGCGCTGGACAACCAGGCCCCAGGTGGCTGGGCACAGAGCTTGCTGGGAGATGTTGACTAAAGGGCAGATAGACAGTGTCACACAGTGGCTAACAGGGTGATCTCTGCTGTCAGGTGAGGACTCTGGGGACAGGGAGAGAAAGGGGGAAAGTATACTACTAGACTTAGAAGTCTGGAGATCTGGAATAAAATTCCAGTGCTGCCACAAATTAAGCATATATTTGTTAAGAGTATACATGAAGTGCTACCCAGTCTTAAAAATTCTACTTGTTTCTGATTACTGTAAATTCTTAAAAAACAAAAGAACAGAGCTGCAACTTATTCTTTAAGTCAAAATGTTGAGACCCAATAGGAGATTCAACTATAATTTATATTCCCTTGACATCTCTTTTCCTTTAAAAGCACAAAAGCTAACTAGACAGGGCCAGGGATTTAGCTCAGTGGTTTCACTGCCTGCTGCATAAGCGCAAGGACCTGAGTTTGATTCCTGGTAGGAAAAAAAAAAAAAAGAAACTAACTAGACGAAACAAGTATTGTTTATTCTGATTTACAATCTAGCTCTTTAAACTTTAATTTTTTTGAATATAGAAATGAGTTTCTTTCACACATAAAGAAAACAGACTTAAAAGTTGTAACAAAGAAGGAAAATTTGAATTTCGTTTAATGTCAAGTATTATACTTTAGAAAATTGGTAGTGATCATGCTTTAACAAGTATGCCACTTTGGCCTTAGAAATCTGAATATATAGATTATAATGATGAGTCATAAAAAGAAGTGAATAATTTCTACTTTAACTCGTTCCTTTGGAATGGCAGGTTATGTATTAAAAACAAGCAGGTAATTCCATCAAGTAAAACATGCTGTACAACATAGGTCCTTGATAGCCATGCAGAGACTATAAAAAAAATCTCTGAAATCATATTTACAAAACTTGTGTGTACTTTCTGGGGAAAGAGTCATCACATTCTCAAAGTAGACCAGCATTTCTATCTCTCTCAAACTCTATTTTGTAGATAAAACATGCTTTAATATGCATAATTTCATTTGTTTCTCCATTTTCTCCTAGGCTGTAGACTGTTGGGAGCAATGCTACATAATTCTAGGGAAAAATCATTTGAGTAGGCCTAGTTCTCCAGCCTACAGACCAGCTATGACATTCCAGACATAATTGCATTTTGGCTTCCGCTCACAACTGAGACCTCAGTGATTCCCTGGATGCTGTAGTGCTCCAGAACAAGACCACACCTGCGGGAGACGCCTGGGAGGAACCAAATCTTCATCTGTATAGTTCCTCATTGTTCTTAAGATTTCCACTGCCCCCCCCCCCCCAGTCTTTTTACACCTTGTTTATCCCTATGTGAAGTACTGAACTCTGCATTTTCACTTGTTAGATCTGTTTCCCCTTGTACTGAATAAAAAGTGCTGCAAGCTAGGGGGCTTTTGTCTTTGTGCTGTCCAGAGCAGCACTGATCAGACCCAAAGCTCAGCTTCTTCTCAGTCTCATTTGTCTACCTTTCCTGTAATTCGCCGTGTGCTGCCGTGGCTCACAGGAGACTAGGACTTACTGCAGAGGTTCTGGTAACATCCCCTTCCCCTGTTCCCTACAATAGACTATTTTGTATACTCCTCCATCTCCATCCTACACTCCCTTAGAAAATTCTGTTCTCTGTATCAGAATATGTCACTGTCTTTGAAATACAACAATATGCCTACAATCTACCAGGTAGTGGTTAAGATAATGAGCTCTTTATAAGAGCTATTAATAAGTTCCCAGTGTTTGCTAAAAGGATCAAATAAGAGAATGTATGTTAAATATTTTTCATTACCAATTGCTGAAACATCAAAATCTCACTTTCATGTGTGCCAATTTTTGAACACTTTCTATTTTTCCACATCATTCTCTCAAATCCTCTATCCCAACAAGACCTGTACAGTACTTGTTTACACTTCCCCATACCAGTCAGATCTACTTAGCTCTGAGTACCCAGCTTAGATTTTAGAGGTGATCACGGTTACCCCCTTGCACTCACTCTCAACTTCGTCTGTCATTTCATGTTTGGCAAAAACATAACCCAGATAAAATCCAACCCCTAGCTTATTCCCTACTAGCATTTATGCATTTAAAAAAGATAGAGAGGGGCCAGGGATTTAGCTCAGTGGTTCCACTGCCTGCTGCGCAAGCACAAGGACCAGAGTTCGATACCCGCTACCAATAAAATAAAAATAATAAAAAAGATAGAGAAAAACTTACAATAATATTTACTGGTCTCACTTTAAACTCCTGCCTACAAACTTGAGTATATCTTTGTTATCTAGAAAATCAAATTTAAGCCTAGACAATTTACTGTTCCCCTCTTCTGCACTATTCAGACCTCTACCTACTCAAACTTCAACACTGCATCATCTCCTAAGTATTTTCAGCTCATGATGGCCTTTCTTATTTCAGATTATCTGTGAAGTCATATAATAGTGATCCACCAGCACGTGTATTTGCACAAACTGCTTTCATTCTTAACAATTTATCCATTTTTGTCCTAGCTAAAACCAAATCTTTACTTATTAAATTCTATTCCTTCTCAAATACTCAGGTATAACACTAGCAATCTAAGTTTGTGCCTCTTGTACATTATTCCCAACTGCATACAAAAATGTTATTTCACCAAATACTCAAAACAACAAAACCTTTAACCATACTTCTGTATGTTTTCCTCAGAAAGACTTCTGTGGTCACCATTACCAATTTCTCTCATCATTCTGCCTCTTGAACCAGCTCAAATTATGTTTTTATGCCTACTATTTCACCAAAACTGCACTCCTCAAAGTCACCAATAACCTCCACACAGCTAAATCCATGGACCAAATCTCAGCCTGCTTGATCTACTAGCAGAACCATACACAACTGATGACTCGCTAATCTTTACAGCAATTTGCTCTCTTGGCTTCAGTAAAACTCTTCTGGTTTTTCTTGTTCCTGATCATCTCAGTGGTCTTCCACTCTTTAACTTCTTAAATAGTGAAATGCTTCAGGGCTCAGCCCTTGGAACATTTTCTACATTTATTTCTTGAGGATCTTATCTAATCTCACAGCTTCAAACACTATTAGGTTCTAATAATTCTCAAATGAACTTCTGTGCCCTGGATCACTTCCCTAAATTCCAATTAATTTTTTTTTTCCAACCTGACATCTGACTTTTCAATCATCCTTCCAATTACTCAGGCCAAAACCAAAATCCAAAACAAAATCAAAACAAAACAAAAAAATCTGAAGTTATCCTTTTTTGTCTTATATTCACACTCAATCTATAGGCCAATTACTGGCTCTACCTTCAGAATATATCCAGAATCTAAGCACTTCTTAATTCAACCACTGCTGCCAAGGCAATACTGGACCAAGGCAACCACTGGACCTAGGCAATACTGTTACATGCATTACTGTACGGCTTCTATTTCAAATTAAGGGCCAGAGAGAAGTTTTAAAACATTCCTCTGCTCAAAGCCCTCCAGTGGCTCCTTATTTTGCTCATATTAAAAGCCAATTTACACCAGGCATGGTGGTGCAGGCCTATAATCCCAGCATTCCACTCTGAAAGCTGAGGCAGGAGAATCACCACAGAGTTCAAGCCAAGCCAAGACTACATCGTGAGACCCTATCTAAAAAAAAAAAAAAAGTCAACTTACATTTACCCATAAGGTCCTATATTACCTGACTCTATCTTATTTATCCGCTTTTCTTCAGCTCCGTCTATTCACTCCATGACACTCACCTCATACTAGGCCCTGTATTTATCAGCCATTTTCTTATTTCATGGCATTTAACTGTAATCTGCTTGCATCATCCTTCTCCATTTCCCAAAACATCTCTACCTATCACTTCCTTCCAGTGTTTGGGGCCAGATGCTATCTTCTGAAGCTTACCTTAATCATTCCACTGAAAAATACAACACCCTCCAACTCTATCATCCTTACTCTGCTTTTTTTTTCCTGCCTTCCTCTTCTGTACCAAAAAATTACTTTTTAAAATTCACTTGAATGTGAACTATACTCAGAGGCAGAAATTTTGATGCATTTTATCCACTGCTGTATCTTGAAAACCTAAAACAGTATCTGACACATTAAGCATTTATCACATTCTAGCTCTTTAGCAAAAACACAATAAAACTACTCTCTTAGCAAACTGTTACCTGATTGAAATGAACCGTTATTCTCCTTTTCTTCACACAGGTAGATATGCTGCAATGGTCTTTTCCCATCTTTGTTAGGAGTAAAGAGTTTATTATTTTCACTGTTCGGTGGTTCCAGCATACTACTGTTTCCTGATGCTTGTTCTTGTTTGTCACGCAGTACTTTTTCTTTCATTCTCTGAAATACTTTTCCTGGTGATTCATAGGCTGCTTTATTTTTTAATCCATTGCTATTGGGCTTTATAGCACTGATATCAAGATAACTATTAGAGGTGGCAGGCTCTGTTAGCATGGTAGATTGAAATACATTTTTATTGTTAGAAGTTGTCATTTCTAGAAACTGATTCTTTTTATGGTCATTCAGTTTTAAAGAGGACTTCTTATATTTCACCAAATCTTTCACAGGAGTAAGTGTGCCTGCAGGAATGTTATCAAAAAAGATCGCATCCATGGGCATATTTCTTGTTTGAGAAGACATCTCTGAAGATAGGTGAATTCTTGGATATTTCAAAGGTGTTGCAATCATCTTGATAAGTCAGTAGCAACAAAATTCCTCTAACAGAAAATTCAAACACAATTTTCAGGATAGAATTTCAGCAGGGACCCAGAGAAACCTGTAGTTCAATGTGAAATCAATCTTTATCATGCTTTGGTGCAGAAAAAGTTTAGTTTATTTGCTTTCTGTAACAACATTATAGTAATTGAAAAGTTTAATTAGTTCATAACAACAATGGATAATCTAGAATTCACAAATCAGACTAGGATTTTAGTTTTTTGTTAAAGTCTTATTTTTCAATAGAATAGTCATTTGGTCTTTAAATTTACTTCTTTCCAAAAAGCAGCATTCACTAAATGATATATTTAATAGCTCTAAGATCTGAATTTTGAATATCTGTTTTGAAATTTACTTGAACATCAAACCTTGGAGGTTCCAATCCAATATTTACATCAAAAAGAACATCTGCATGACACTCTATTGAATTATGAAAGATTTTTAACTTTCACAAATGTAGTTTTTCCCTTTACTCACTCAAATTTAAGGTTAGAGCTACAATGATCTATCCTACTGACAGCTCAAAGATTCATTCAATTATTTAAATAATCTCTAACCCTGACTTTATTATGCTCCAGAACATTTAAATTACAAGATCTTAGTTGAAAACCTTCAAATAAAAAGTAAATCTTAATTGTTTTAAAACATAATGCTATTTAAAGACTTTCTTTAAATTCTTACATGTAAATTTTATTTCTCATAGCTAGTAATTGTAATTATTACATTAAGTAATTCTTGGAAAATAAAATATTTCAATCCAAGAGACCTGGAACTTACTAATCAAGATTTCTAGCAGGTCTTACTACTGAATTTATAACTTTACCAATATTTTCTGATATTATCTAAATATAAAAAGCCTACCACAAAAAATACTAATATAGTCAGATGAAAAGACATCAAGTATCTTTATCTACAATAAATTCTGTGAAAAATAACCTAAAAATAACTTAAAAATTCATATATAAAGTACTATTTTATCCAATAATTTGGGATTGTAAGGGGGGGAATATTCTTCAATAATCGTAGTTGACAAAGAGGGGTAAAAGTGTGACTGACTCTGGGACTGGAAAACTACTGTAATTCTATAAATTCTTCTCCAAATATATATGCAGTAATGATAACCAGTATTTACTAAATAGTACCTAGTGCATGCTATACAATCTTACTGCAACCCTTAAGATTTAAGTAATATTATTGGTCCCAGTTTGAAGATTAGGGAAGTAAGGTGCTACATTTAACAGCCAGAAAGAGTAGTAACCAAGTCCACCCTCAAAACCCAAGTTCTTTAACAACAGGCAATATAATCTACTACTACACAAAAGTTCACTGCAGTATTGGGGAAATTAGAAGACAACATAGATGACCACCAATAAGAGGCAAAATAAATTCATAAATTCTGCTACATTTATAAAATCGAATTCTATGTCTTCAACAAAAAGATATATAGATACTGACATGCAAAGTTCCCCAGGAAAATTAAATTTGAAAAGGAAGCAGAAAGCTGGGCCTGGTGGTGCACGTCTGTAATCTTAGCACTATGGGAAGCAGAAGGATCCTAAATTCGGGCCCAGCCTAGGCAATTTAGCGATTGAGGGAGACTATATCTCAAAATGTAAAAGGGGGAGGGCTGAGGATGTAGCTCAGTGTAAAAGCTCTGGGTTCAATCTCCAGTACACACCAAAAAGGACATGGAGTTGCATTTTCGTTTTCAAAAAAATGAACATAAACATAGGGGGAAAATCTGGAAGACAGTGCATCAAATCGTGAAGTGTTTAGCTAGGAAAGGTAGGGTGAAAGGGCTTTCCATTGTAATTTCATTAGCACCTAAAACTTTTTACAACCAGCATGTAAATTTAATCAGAAGAAAACATAAACCGGAGAGATCCATTGTGAAAGGGCCTTCCATTTTCTAAACAATTTTGTTAATATCTAAACTCTTTGCAACCAGCATGTAAGTAGTGTAATCAGAGGAAAACATAAACTGGAGAGATCCACTGTTTCTATATTTCGAGGTGGAGTCTTAGGTCCCAAGATGGAGAGCTGGGTACCGGGGCAATTTTCCTGACAATCATTCTGACCTAAGATTTTCCCACCCAGAACTGATTTTAGAAAGAAAAGACCAGTGCACTCACCATCCGAAAGAATCAGTGAATGTTCTTTTCTCCTGACAACCGCAGCAGCCCCGCAAGGAAGCACTTAGGAAACGACTGTTAAGGCAGGAGCTCTAGAAAAGCCCAGGCCAGGGCAGAGCGCGCCAGAGGTCGGGGTCGCGCCCGGCAGCGGGACCGGGACCGGAGACCCTGACCTGCGGGCTGGGAGCGGGGCGGCACCTCGTACCTCGGGTGAAGGGTCTGGCACAGGGTGGTCGTAGTGTCCGACTCCCGCGCCAGCACCCGAGGAGCACAGCTGCACGCCCAAACGACAACCAGCGCGTCGCGAGTCCCCTCACACCAGTCAGGGATTTCAAATCTGACCCCGCCCTCCCGCCGGCTCGGGATTGGCTCGCTCAGCAGCTGCGTCGCCACGCGTCTCGCTGCGACTCAAGGAAACCTGGGGCACCAATCTAGCGCCGAGTGGACACCGCTGTGCCCGTAAAACGTGTGTCACCCCGTGCGGCCAAGAGTATGGGGCGCAACCCGATCCGCGGAATTCATTTCGTTTTTACAGGGCGCGCGCCCACATCGCGTTCTGCCATTCTTCCCAGGGTGCTCTGCGGCGGAAAAACACGTCACAGACGCCGCCCGCGTTCTTAGAGCTACATCGGTTACTAAGTTTGGCCCTTCCCGGTCACCCTTCCCCATTACCGACCTCGTTTGGCTGAAGGATGGTTTCCAGATCCCTCGTCTGAGAAATGTGGGTTGCTTCGTGGGTTTGAGAGAACTTTAATTTTTCTCAATTCGCCATATATTCGAGGCCGAGAAAGGACGTTTTGTTCTCAGGGGATAGTAGACCGAATACAAAATTACACACGCAATGTAATTTTTAGTTTGAGGTATTCCGGCAGGAAGTGGGTTGTTTTGTTTTGAAACAGGGTCGCGCTATATACATAGTGTAGGCTGGCCTTGAACTTGCAGCGATCCTCCTGCTTCAGCCTCCCGAGTGCTGAGACTACAGGCCTGCACCACTTTTTTTTTTATATATAAAGAAACAGCACCTCAGGTTCTAGAAGTATCAATATTGACGACTATATATTGCGATGCCTTTTTTGACAGACCAGACTATGCCAGGCGTTAGAGTGGAGTCAGTTGGCTTCTGCTCCAACAGCTGCGGAGTTAAGAGCTTTTCTTGACGAAGTCGCTGGCTGGAAGCCTTGTGTAGGACGACCTATTTCTGTCTTGGAAGTGAAGGTGTAGCCAGAACAGTCAGTGGTAAACCCTATCAAAAGCTGTACCATGCACCGTGTGACCATAAATTGCCCTCTTCACCCCAGTCAGCATTTGCAGCAGAAGACCTCTGTATGTTTCATCTAAGAAAATCCCTCAGTTTCGCAGAGTCATATCACGTTTCACAGTTAAGACAACACTGGACTGGAGAGGTTGCAGTGGGTTAAATTTTTGAAGTGGCTTTTGCAGTCCCCTTTTGGAAATTCTGTATCTGCTACATTTTGTCACAGCAAATATTTCGAATCCAAAATATAAACATAAAGGCCCGGGGATTTGGCTCAGTGGTTTCGCCGCCTGCTGCGCAAGCTCAAGGACCCGAGTTCGATCCCTGGTAACAACAACAAAAAAAATTGAGACAAAATATAAACGTAAAACATCCAAATGAACGAAAGGAACGAAACAAAATCCGTTGGACAAGGGAAGCAAATCTGCATGGATAAAATGAGGTTTGCTGTCTTTACAGCATACAAGCCACTTCTTTTACAAGAAGATCAGAGTTACATATTTCCATCCCTGCCACAGAAGAAACTAAAAGCTCATAACAGAAGTATTTTATTTTCAGTAGCTTTCAGCTATTTTTTAACTGCAACTCACAGTAGAAATATACTTTATAACCTAATAAATATATAGTACACAATCTGCTATTTTCTATTTCCTTTTTTTTTTTTTAATGCTTGTATGCCACTGTAGTATAATGTGAATATTTTCATGTTTCTGCATGGGTGGCTTTTCATTTTTAAATAAAGTAAGGCAAATTCACATGACATAAAATATCCATTTAAAATGTGCAGTTCACTGGAGAAAGGAAAGGAAGAAGGATGAGAAAGCATGGCCGCTGTAGTTGCTGTTTGCAGTGGTCTGGGGAGGAAGAAGTTGACTCACTGGGTGACAGCTGCTGTCTGGCTCATGGATCCCGGACCTCCCACGGTGCTAAGGACAAGTTGTTCATAGTCTAAACAGGTAACCAGCAATGACAACCTGCCTATTACAATGGAAAGTCTTTATAAGGAGCCTCTTAAGAAGTGTATCTTGTGTGGGAAATGTGTGGCTTTTAAGAATGTGCAGCTTTTGTCCCAGTTTATTTTTCCCTTTACTGTATGCATCCATGGAAGGCATATAATGGGTCTTTGTGGGAAGAAACAAATTTCAAAAGCAATTAAGAGAGCTCAAATAATGTGATTTATGCCATTTACATACAAGGGTCCTGCATGTCTCAAAGACCCTAAAGCTTGTAACATCAAATATGAAGAATAAGTTACATAAAGTTGCTACCAATAAATTCAGTTTATAGTAAAAAAAAATAAAATGAAGCGTACAATTCAGTGACATTTAATACATTCACAATGTTCTACACCACCTATGAAACATTTTTATCTCCTAAAAGAAAAACTCATGCCTATTAAGTAGTCACCCCCATAGTCCTTGGCAAAGGCCAATCTGCTTCCTTTCTTTTTTGGGTTTTTGAGACAGAGTCTTGTGTGTTTTCCAGGCTAGCCTTAAAATCACTATGTAGCCCAAGCTGGTCTCAAATTTACTGCAGTCCTCCTGACTCAGCCTCCTGAGTGCTGGGTTTGTGCCACTATGCAAGCAAGACCAATCTGCCTTCTGTTTCTATGCTTTTTGTTTCTATTTGTTGAGATATTTCTTATGAATGGAAGTATTGATCTTTTTGTCTAGTTTTCTTCATTTAGAATTTTTTTGAGGTTCATACACATTCATCAGTATTTTACTCCTTTTTATGCTTGAGCAATATTACATTGTTTGCATATATCACAGTGGATTTATTAAGGGCCCACATATCAAGATGCCCATATCTAATCTAATATTTGGCCTGAGGACACGTGGGCCTCTTCAACAATAACTTAGAGTGAGGCTGGAGGTCCTACCTGGTGCACAGACCTGCTAGTGTCTTTCTTCTTAAAGTTTCTGTTATGACAATTCAGCAAACTTCTGGATCGATTTTCATACCTGTGGTTTGTACCGAATGCTTACAAACCAGGCTTGGTAGCCCTTGCCTGTAATCCCAGCACTTGGGAATCTGAGGCTTGCTATGGATTGCTGTGAGTTCAAGGCTAGCCTGAACAACATAGAGAGACCCTGGCTTAAAACAAACAATTATCAAAAGCTCACACCTGTTTTCTCACAGCCCTTGTCCAATTTAAACAAATACCTGCTGATTCATTGATCCCCTGCATTACCTGCTCACCACACCCATCTTCCAGACCTAGACCATACTGGAGGCTGTATAATTTGTTTGAGAATGTTCCAAGTGTCTCTTTTCAGACATATTCACCTGGGAGTAGTCCTTCCTTGCTAATAAAGAAACCCTGAAACACTGGTAAGTGATTGCTTTGCCACACGAGGAAAGTTCAAAGTAAGGTTCTCTTGTATTTTAGCTCTGATGCCATCTTGTGGTTGAATGGATTCTTGCAATTGGAACCTTTTAGTCTAATCCTGCTGGTTGCTTGCTGCCAGCTATGATCCACCCCCACCCCAGCTCCCAGAGTTCAGGATCTAACGGAGAAAAATGGAAAACTCAGAGTTCAGTGTCCTCCAAATTGACCAGGTTCAGTATGAAGGGATGCTTGGGGACAGTTTCATCCAGATCGCCCAAAGCTATTTCAAGCCAAACATACTCAGAATAGAACTCTCTATCTTTCTGCCAACTCCAATTTACCTGCTAATGATTTTTCACTCTTAAATTCCCTCCTCTTCTGTTTGTTTCGGGGAAAGGCTGCCTACCCATAACTAAATCAGAGGTGTAAGAGCCACTCTGGAGTTTTTCCCTCTTACACCTTTACCCTCTTCTGCCTCTCAAATTCAAGTAACCACTAATTTCTTTTCTATTTCTTTCATTCTTCTGCTACTAAGTAATGACTTTCAACATTTCTCGCCAAAAATACTGCAAATGTTTGTCTCTATTTTGTTTTCATATCTTCAGTCTTAAAGCCTTGCCTGTATCAAAAAGCTCTTTCATATTTTCTCAAACATGATTGATCTGAAGCTCAAACTTGAAAATTTCAAGTGTCCCTGCAGAACCTAAAAGGTAAATCCAAGATCTTTCATGTTGCTTACAAAGTGTTCAGACAATCTGTTTCATGAAGCAGAGTTTTAAGTGCTTCCCTCAGAAAATGTTCATCTGTCCTACAGTGAATTTAATTTCTTCTAGGCTCCAGCACTTAAATATCTATCAGGCCTACTTTTTTGTTTTGATGAGAATTTTTTACTTATTTGGTGACTATATGAGTATTTAATGGAAAGTTGGGGAAGGCTACAGAGAAACAATGAATAAAAGCTAGCAAAACTCCCTCCTTTGCTTTGTGTACAAATTTGAAGTTGGATTAACTTTCTAATTATATATAACTGGAAACCTAGTAAAGATGAACTATCAACTGTATAATTAGTATTATAATAAAAAAGGTCCTGTATGTTGAATTCTCCTCTATTAGGAAGATTGTGAGAACTACGAATTCTAGATGCCCAAAACTTTGGGCTTTCCTAAGTAATGTAATATGTCTTTTGTGGAGACCTGGCAGCTATACCCATGAATGGTCATAAGGCTTCTAATCCTGGATGACTATGGCATATACCCGCTTGGGTCTTGTTCTCTTCCACTTGAGCTGTATATTGGAGTGGTCAAAGAAGACAAACCTTTGAATTGGTGGATTGCTTTAAGGACTCTTACATAAGAAAAATATCTAGTAATGCCCTCTTGACATGCTGGTGCTTCTGTCCTTGCATCTTTTTGAGTAAATTGGTTCCAAGTGAAACCTATTCTGGGTTAGATTCTAAATGAGCAACAGGAGCATTGCTAAGTATTAAAAAAATAGACATTGGCCCGGGGATTTAGCTCAGTGGTTCCGGCACCTGCCTTGCAAGTGCAAGGTCCCGAGTTTGATCTCCGGTACCAAAAAAAAAAAAAAAAAAGATGTTAGGGTTTTTTTTTTAGAGCAGTTTTATGTTCACAGAAAATTGAGAGGAAGATACAGAAATGTCCCACGTGCCACCTGCCCTCACACATGCATAGCCTCCCCCATTAACCATATCCCCCACGAGGGGTAATGTGTTAAATCTGTTACTCGAGTACATGGCCCAAGTTACTTTGGAGAATTTTGAAGTATTCCCATTCCATGACTTTTTCCTCTGAAATCTCTCAGCCTGTTGTACCGATTCACTGGTGGATATGTGGATCCTGTGCATAAAAAGAACGGACTAAAGAGAGCCAATGTGTAGCCCCAGGCTTATCCATATACAGCTGCCTGCAGTTGCTGTTGTACTGTCCCTTTGCGTCAGGTTGGAAGTGGTCATATGCAGAACTTCCTTTGGACATTTGACAGAAATATAATAACAATATGATTTTTAAAATTCTGTGTAGTTTATAAATTTTAAAACACTCTGAGAACAGGTCTGTAAGATTCATCAGACTTCCAAACCTGGTCCATGGCACACACAAAAAAATGTGGGAATTCTTGTTTTCAGCTGCTTTCTAATATGTGTCTTAATATTCTTGAGTTTCCCATATCTGTTTCGATGTTTTCTAAACTCACTCAAGCTTTGGACAGAATTTCAGGGGCACAGGAAGAGATAGATTTATAAGAATCCAGGTGTCTGACATATTGACTGTAACACTGGCTTCTTTCTTCCTTCTATAACACTTTAGCCTGGAAGGGATAAATTTCCATTTCTATGTTAGTGATTCACAAACCTCTTGGTTTTATGACCCCTTTATACTTTTAAGAAATATTGAAGGCTCCAAAAAGCTTTGTTTTGTTTGGGTTATATTTATCAATATTTGTCATATTATAAACTGAAACAGGCATATTAATATTTATTCATCAGTTATAAAATGTATTATATAAATATTTTATAAAATACTGTAGATAAAATACTGTATATTTTATGAAGTAAAATAAAATTAATAAGAAGAATGGAATTCTTTTATATTTTCTAGTTTGCTTTAATGTCTGGCTAAATAGGAGATAGCTTAATAGGCGTGCATATCTACTTCTGTGTTTGATTTGTTGCAATTTCACAAATCATGTAGCCCCTGGAAATTCCATTCTACACTTAGGAAAGAATGAGTGAAAAAAAACCATACTGTTTTAATATACTGTGAAAAATTTTGACCTTGTAGACCCAGGGAAATGATCTTGGTGATCTCCAAGGGATTGCTGTATGACACTTTGAGAGCAGCTATTCTATCCCCTACAGAGCAGGCCTTACGGTCTAGCCATTTAGCCAGAAGGAGTGTACCCTCTGATCTCTCTGCCTAGTGCTTTTCTTTTTCTTTTCTCGTTCTTTTTTCTTTTTTTTTTTTTTTTGAGACAGAGTCTCACTATGTAGCCCAGGCTGGCCTTGAACTCATGGCAATCCTCCTGCCTCAGCCTCCCAAGTCGCCTAGTGTTCTAAGTGTTCTAGGCTTTTCCTGATATATTCTTGGGACTAAATCAATTTAGAAATTACTAAGCCTGACTTTCAAGACTTGCTTTAAGACCCTATTTTGGGCCGGGGATTTAGCTCAGTGGTGCGGTGCCTGCCTCTCAAGCACAAGGTCCTGAGTTTTTGCTGTACCGCAAAAAAAAAAAAAAAAAGAGAAAGAAATAAAATCTAAGCTTTAAGAAAAAAAAGATCCTTTTTTGATTTCCAGAAGCTCAATAGTAAATTTTGGTTTCATTTGCATTACTAATACACTTAAATATTTTCAAAGGCACATGGATATTCCTATCAGAAAGTGAGATTTATTACAAAGAAATGCAAAAAAATAGAAAAATTAAAATTCCTGTTATTTTATTGGTGCAATCTTTTTTTTTTTTTCTTTTGGTACTGGGGATTGAACTCAGGACCTTGCACTTGCAAAGCAGGTGGCAGAGTCACTGAGCTAAATCCCCAGCCCTCCTGTTATTTTATTATGACAAAACAGTTTAGTTTGTTTTGCTTGCTTTATTTCAGACTTGCTTCTCTGGGCTCATCTGGAGCTCCCAGTTCTTTTTATTTTAAAATAACTTCAAGCTTATAGAAAAGTTTCAAGTATAGTCCAGAACATTTAAAAAATAATTTTAGTGTATACTTCCTACAAATAAGAGCCTTCTCCTACATAATTACAAAATAACCAAGAATACCAGGAAATTTACATGTGTACATTACTCCTCTCTAATCTTCAGACCCCAATCAAATTTTGACAATTTTCTCAATAATACCATTTATAGCTAAGAATCTCTTCAGAAGCATGTAGTATATGTAGTTTTCATATTTCTCTTTTAGTTTTTCCTAGACTTTCCTGGCCTTGACACATATGAAGATTTACAAGCTAGTTACTTGGTACTACTGTTTCCCTCTGTTTGGATTTATTTTCTCAGGATTAGACACAGGCTGTGCAACTTTGACAGAAATATCAGGGAAGTAATGCCACATCTTCTCTTTGTATCCTTTTAAGCATCACATGATGTCTGTATTCTTTTACAGATATTACAGAATACAGATGTTTAAGGTAGTATCCACCAGGATACTACCACTATCCTCTAGGATTCTAGGATACTACCACTATCCACTAGGATTCCCCAATATAATGTTACTTCTTTGCGCTTTGTAATTAAGAAGTGTTTTATGGGGAGATACTTTGAAATCATCTTGTTATTCAGTTCTTCATGTTGTTATTCAGTTGTTCAGCTATTAGTGTTTTATGTAAGAATCTCTGCTTTCCAATTTTATTCAATAGATTGCAATCCAATATCACCATTATTATTTTGACTTAGACTGTTCTGGATTTTATAGTTCATCTTTTCAAGCTTGATTCTGTTTCCTTTTGTCATGTTAAATCATTCTGTATGCTCTCCCTTGCTTTCTGGGACCAAAGAGAAGTATCTGTTTATCTATTTTGGAATTCATGAGTTTACCTCAAGCCCTTCATTTTTATTCAACACCGCAGGGTACATTCTAGTTTTCTCCCTCTTTGTGTTTGTAAATCTCTCCATCATTGATGAAACTGGATTCTATAAGTGACATATTTATTTGATCAATATTACTATATATAATCATTCTGTATAGCCAGCACTTCCTCCTTTCTTGCAAGGATGACCTACTTGCTACACTTAGGCTCTACCACCCATGGCTGGGTCCCTTTCAACTTGTATAGTTAGCCGTTTCATTCTGGTTCTGAAACACCATGCCAGGAACACCTCTATGTATCCATCTCATTCTCTTTGGAGTCTGTGATAGTTATTTTTAGGTAACAACTTGTCTATATTAAGGGTATTATGGCATAGATGTATAATGTCCCCCAAAAGTCTCATGTGTTTGGAAGGTGATTGAATTATGTGAGGTTGCTATACTCATCAGTGGATTCATCCATTGATGAGTTCAGTAGCTAAATGTGCTGTTGGGAGGTGGGTCACTGGGATCATGACCTGGAAAGGTACATTCTTATCCCCAGCACTTCTTTTCTCTCTCTGTTTCCTGGCTGCCATGAGTTGAGCACTTTTCCCCTAACATGGCCCTCTGCTATCTTGTTTCTTCTTTGGAGCTAGCTGACCATGGACTGAAACTGTGCCAAAATAGACCTCTTCTTCTGTAAGCTGTGGGTGTCAGGTATCTTGTCCCAGTGATAGGAAGTAACTAAGACAAAGGCATACACAGATAGCTGGTAAAGTATTGTCTCTGGACATGTCTGTGGTGGAAGACGCAGTCTCACCAGTCTCAATGTGGGTGGGTATCATTCAACTAGCTAAGGGCCCAAATAAAACAAAAATGAAGAGGAACAGTGAAAACTCTCTCTTTCTCTCTCTCTCTTCTATAGAGCTGAGATTACCTTTGGACTCAAAAACTAGTACTAGTAGCCCCCTAAATTCTCAGACCTTCAGCCTCAGACCGAGTTATACCAGACTTCCCTGGTTGTGAGTCCTTTGGACTTGGAATGATTCTCTAGCACTCAGACAGTATATATCCCTCACTAATAATACAGAGTTTTGGCACCAGGAATGTTTAGAGGAACAATTTTAAGGATTCTCTTAATTGGTTTCAGAGTTTCTGGAATTGGTTCTCTAATCTGATTACACTAACAATGCTACAGACTCTACTTTGAATAGTATAGAAAACATTGCTAGTTCATAGCTTGAGCTCTTTATAAAGATACATTAATTATCTGCATTATATAATACTAAGCAGCTGCTTAAAAAAGACAATGAATTTAGTGACTGATACTTCTTATCATGCTGTTCCTCCATGGGGATGCTCTTTTCTCTCCACTTGACCCTGAATCCCATGACAGAAAGTGCTCTAACAGAGCTGCTCAAGCTCTGATAGTCCTCTCTATGGCTCTGCTTCATCTAATAGTTTAAGGGCTGGATTATTCAGGTAGAGAAAAGAAAGAGAAGAAAGGGAAAGAGATATGGGTTGAATTGTGTCTTCCCACCTCTTATTCATATGTTGACACTATATCAGTCAGTTTGGACTGCTATCACAAAATATTCCACACTGAGTGCTTTAATCAGCAAACACATTTTTTTCAGTTTCCTTATGTGACTATATATATAGATAGAGCCTTTAATAAAGAAAGATTAAATGAAGTCATAAGGATGCAACCCTAATCTGTTAGCACTGGTGTACTTTATAAAAAAGGATAAGAGACAGGCTTGGTGGCACATGCCTATAATCCCAGCACTCTGGGATGCTGAGGCAGGATGATTGCAAGTTTGAGCACAGCTTGGACTATTTAGCAACTAGGCAAGATCCTGTCTCAACATTAAAAATAAAAAAGGGCTGGGGATGTGGTTTAGTGAAGAGGCTCTGGGTTTAATCCCCAATGTTGGAGCGGGGTAGAAGGAAAAAAGAAAAGAAGAGGAAGAGTTACTAGAGTTTCCTTTCCCTCTATGTAACTACCAAGGAAAGGTCATGTGAGGATGCAGCAACAAGTCAGCTCTTTGCAAGCCAGGAAGGGAGTCCTTATCAGGAGCTGAATTGGCCAGCGCCTTGACCTGGTACACCCAGCCTCCAGAACTGTAAGAACATACATCTCTATTATTTGAGACACACAGTCTATAGTATTTTCGCTATGATAATTTGTATTAGTATGTTTGCAAAGGGAACCTATGGGAGAAAACCCTGGGGTCTTCCCTGGAATAAGTCTGCTCTTGGGGGCTCTGGGCCTGTGGTGAGAGGGGTGGCCTTGAAGATGTCTGAGATGCCCTGTGGGCCTTTTTATTCCCATTTTCTTGATATTCAGCATCTAATCTTTAAGATCTTTAGAGATTTTTTTTTTTTTTGAGACAGGGTCATGCTTTGTAGTTTAGGCTGGCAATGAACTCACTGTGTAGCCCAGGATTGCCTCGAACTCGAAGTGATCCTCCTGCCTCTGCCTCCCGAGTGCTGGGATCACAGGCATGTGCCACTACGCCTGGCTTTTAGAGATCTTTAGCAGGCAGTCTCAGCTGTACACTCACTTACTTTTTCCTAGCTCCCTTGGCCTGGTTGCAAGTTTTCCAAATCTTTCCAGTCTATTTTTTTCTTTTGCATTTCATTATAAAGCTCATTGAAAATGACCAATAATGTCCATGATACAGACAGAATGCTGTATTATTTAGAATTTTTTAAATGTCCAGTAATCTAGTACATCATTCTTAAATTTAGCCATCTTTAAAGTCCTAGAGCTTGGTCACAGTTCAGCCAAATTTTTTCCTACCTTATAACAAGGATGACCTTTCTTCCAATTTCCACTAGGATCCTCATTTCCATCTCAGAGTAGTTTCCTTGATTATCTTTGGGGTTCTCACCACAGTCACCTATAATTCTCTGATTCCGACATCCTATGATTTTTCTAGCCTATCTCCCAAACTCTTCTAATTTCTGCCTGTTATCCAGTTCCCTAGTCACTTTCATGATTCCAGAGAGAATCATAGCAATGAACCGCAGTGCTGGTACCAGTTTTCTGTATTAGTTCATGTTCTATTACTATAACAAAATACAGGAAGCTGAGTACTTTATAAAGAAACATTTAAGCCAGGAGTGAGTGGTGCATGCGTGTAATCATAGCAACCAGAAGGCTGGGCATTTATTGTCTTAGATATTACATATATCAAGAACAGAGTATTGGTAGAAATGTGTGTGTTGAAACTCATTCTGACCAGGTCTCAAACATAAATGAGGAACATGTTTTTGGAAACTGGAGGGAAAGTGATTCTTGTTATAAAGTGGCAAAGAATTTGGCTCAATTGTGTTCTAGTGTTTTGCGGAGGGTATAATTTAAAAGCAACAAAACTCCATATTTAGTTGAGGAAATGTCTAAGGGAAGTTTTGAAGGATCATCTTGATTTTTCCTTATTATTTGTAGTAAGATGTGAGAGGAAAGAGATAAGTTGAAGAAATTGTAAAGCAAAAAGAACCCAAAATTTGGGAATATCAGCTTATCCATTTTGCAAAAACTGAGAAAGCATGTTTCTAAACAGATCACTAAAGGTTTGAAAAAAATATCATGGGTACAGCTCAGGGATTTCACCAGCCATCTCAGCAAAATCCAGGAACACAGATATGATCATACCAGTAGAGATTGCTAATTTTGAACTAAAGGAAACAGAGAAAGTGGATCGAAGTTAAAGAAGACTGTTAGACTTTTAGGATGCTACAGGATGCAACAATGGAACTATTTGACTTGGAGCTGCTTTATCCTTCAAGAAAAGGAAACAATAACCCTAAGAACAATTAAAAAACCATTAGCCAGCCACGCCCACCACGGGCCCTGGGTATAAAGATTGCTTCCTTTCCGCTCCTTATTTTTCCTTTTTGGATTAAGAATCTTGATTCTGTGCCTGTCCCAACATTGTATTATGGAAGCCCATAACTTACCTGGTTTCAGTATTTCACAGCTGAGAAGTAATTCTGTTTCAGGGTGAATTGTACCTTGAATCTCACCAATACCTGATTTAGATGAGATTTTAGACCTTATACATTAGATCTGATGCTGGGATCAGTTAAAACTTTTGAGACTATTGGGATGGACTGAATGTATTTTGCACAGAAGGACATGAAAATTTTTGAGGGGTCAGGTGCAGAATGTTATAAACTGACTGAATTTTGCCCCTTCCAAATATATGTGTTGAACCACTAACTCCTCATTATTTGGACACAGGGCCTTTAAGCATATAATTAAGATGAAATAAATTAATAAGGGTGGGGCCCTAACAGGATTTGTTGCCTTATAAGAAGAGAAGGCTCTCTCTTTCCCCTCTCATTCTGTCTCTCTTCCTCCATTGTTGTCTCCCTCTTCTTGCTCTCTGTGCCTGACAGAGGAAAGGTCATGTATGGATACAGCGTGAGAGCCCACCTCTACAAACTAGGCAAAAAGCCCTACAGGAGCAGAATGGACTATCACTCTGATCTGGCACATCTATCCTCCAGAACTCTAAGAAAATAAATTTCTGTAGTTGCAGCAACCCCATTAGCCAAGCAGACTAATATAGAAGCGGGGAGGAAGGAAAGAGGAGAAAGAAGAAGGAAAAAATGAAGGACATGAGCAAAGTTTTCAGGGTAATGGATATATTTGTTATCTTGATTCCATTCAATCTCTAGGTCAATATAGGAGAATTGACATATTAACAACATCTAATCAATGAATAGCACATGCACCTTCATTTAATTAGATCTCTTTAATTCTGAATATTTATTTATTATAGGATTTTGCTGTGTATCTCAAGTTGGCCTTGAATTTATTATCTTCCTGCCTCACCCTCATGCATGCTGGGATTATAGACCTGGGCCAGCATGACTGGCCAATTCTTAAATTTTTTTTTTTTTGTATTGTACTGGGAATCAAACTTAGGACCTTATGCTTGCCAGGCAGGCATTGCATTGCTGAGCTACATCCCCAGCTAATTCTTAAATTTTTATTTAGGGCTCCAGATCAATGTATCTGTTTTCTTTACCCCCACTAATAGTAATCTGAAGAGAAGGTAGATAATATTTTCATCTTTCCGGGGGAATCTTGGAGGCCATAGCCTTATTTCCTTCAAGAAAAAGATGGCAGTATTTTGGGAGGTGTATCATCTGGGCAATAATAAATGTGATTAGCTGTATTAAGTCATTTTCTGGTTGCCTCTCTATTATCCCTTGACCTTCCTTTTAATAACAGTATCTGATTTTGTTTCTAAAATACAGACTTTTCCTGTCTTCAGACCTAGATGGTGCTTTACCTTTGGCTCTAGGGATGCAATAGGCTTTAATTAATCAACATCTCACTACTTGGTCAGAGTGCTTGATTCAGGGTTCACAAATCATCTAGATAGGTCTACTCACAGTGAGTTTTAGGAGATTTGTTACCAAAAAAGTAGAATTTCTTTTTTTCATATGGACATGAAGCAGAGAGCATGTGAGCAGTTTCTGTGGTCATTTTGCCACCACATGTGCTGAGTTTTTGCCTAAGAAAAGAATCAACACAGAATAGGCAAAGGTAAAGATATGGAGAGAGAAAACCAGGTCCTGGATCAGGCTGCGTCTCAGTCTAAAATAACCTTTGGCCAGGTGAGGTGGCACAGATCTATGATCTCAGCCCTCTGAGAGACTGAACCAGGAGGATCACAAGTTTGAGCCCAGCTTACGCAACTTAGTGATTTAGCAGGACTCTGTCTCAAAATACAAAATAAAAAGAACTGAGAATGTAGTTCAGTGTGAAGGCCCTGGGTTCAATTCCCAGTACTGAAAATAAATAATGATAACCTTTGACTTAGTTATGTCAACTAATGTTTTTTTTTTTTTTTTTCTGCTCAAGCAGGTTCATTTTGGGTTTTATCACTTATTGAAAAAGCTTCAACTTTTCTCTGAGAGCAGCAAAATGCTCAGCTAAAAAATTACATTTTCCAACCATATTTGGAGGTAGACACGATCAGTTGACTAAGTTCAGTTGAAATTTGTATGGGACTTCTGGGAAGATAATTTTTTAAAACATTAATTTAATTTTAACTGATATAACAAACCATAAAAATGTATATATTAAAGGGGGTATCATGTAATTATCAATACATGTACACACTGTATAATGTTTAAATCAAGTTAAATTTATCTAGCTCCTCAATTATCACTATCTTTATCATGAAAGCTTTCAAAATATTTCCTAGCTTTTTGTAATGTGCAGTATATTGTTATCTATAATTACCCTACTACTATATTTCCCCCAAAATAAGACCTAACTGGAAAATAAATCCTAGCATGATTTTTCAGGATGCTTGTAATATAAGCCCTACCCCCAAAATAAGCCCCAGTTAAGATCATCAGCAAGACAGATGCATTTAGTATGTCCTCTGAAACACAATGGATGTATTGAATTATAAAATAATAATATTAATATATAATTAAATATAAATAAATGATTATTGACATTGATACTTAAAATAAATAATGATATAAATTATAGTTAAGTGTTTGTAAATATCCAAGAAGGCACTTTTGGCAGAGAGGTAAATGCCTATGTAAACAGATGAACTTGAGACTTATTGCCAAATGACTAGTGGGAGTATAGACACAACGCATGAATAATATGCGCACTTGATAACGGATGGACATGGTTGTGTCTAATATGAATCTTCATAATTCAGTAAATCATGTGTTGTAACAGACGTACTGAATGAACTCATGTGAAGTAAAGAAACGTTTTCTGAATTTTAGTGCCTGCAATTTTTCATCGCTTTTGTGTGGACCATCGTTCTTAACTGCCAGCATTTTTGTTGCCACTCCTGATTAACACCTGATTTAATGGAAACTTTGTGAAGCCCACCTGCAAGAGGTTGTGACTTGGGTGAAGAGTTCATGGGATAAAATCACTGATAGCTGTGTTTCCAATGCACTATGAGCAGGCTTTATGCACAAGAAGTGCTCATTTAAGGAGAGCTCAATTGTTGGACATGAAAGATTGGGGCCAATGATTCAACAAGAAATTGAGTCACAAGAAATTCAGACTGGAATTTTGGATTTGGAGAGTTACGTTGTTCCAAAAGAAGATGACATGACTTTTAATAAATGTAGATTTTTTTTACATGAATAAATGAATAAATTTAAATTGTTGTACATGAAAAAATAAGACATCTTCTGAAATTAAGCCCTCTTGTGTCTTTTGGGGTAAAAATTAATGTAAGACCTTGTTTTATTTTGGGGGAAATACACTATGATGCCATAGCATACTCGAGGTTTTTGTTCCTAATTTTAACTTAGTTTACATTGAATAACCGTTCCCCATACCCTATTTTCCCACTCTGGTAACTACTACCTTACCCTTAACTTTTTTGAGATCAATGTTTTTAGATTCCTCATAATAATGAGGCCATGTAGTATTTGTCTTTCTGTGTCTGGCATATTTCACTTAATGTAATGATCTCTAGTTCAATCCACATTGCTACAAATTATGAGATTTTATTGTTTTTTTAACGGCTTAATAGTACTCCATTATATATTTGCCACTTTAAAAAATCTGTTCATCTGTTGATAGACACTTAGGTTATTCGCATTTCTTGGCTTATGTGAATAATGTTGCAATGAGTATGGGAGTGCAGATGTCTCTTTGACATACTGGTTTCATTTCTTTTGGGTATTTACCCAGTAGAGGGATTGTTGAATCATATGGTAGTTCTATTTTTAAGTTTCTGAGGAACTTCCATATGGTTTTCTGTAGTACCTGTGCCAATATACATTCTCACCAACAGTATGAAGTGGTTCCATTTTTTTCTACATCTTAACTATCACTTGTCATCTTTAGTATTTTTCATAATAGCCATTCTTACTGGGCAGGAAGATTCTTAATAGGAACAAGTTTGATTGAGATAGGACTCATTTACTTTTTCTATCTGGAATGTGAATGTGATAGCTAGAACTCAGTAGTCATCCTGGTTCATGAGGTGACTTTGAAGGTGAAAGCCACTTGTTAAAGATAGTGGAGAGGATTGAATGAATTAAGAAGGCTTTTTAGCAGCCACCATGTTAGCTTTTCACAGAAGAGAATGAACATTTGAGTGGTTAAATTTTTTTAAATTTATATCTATGCTGTTCTTAATATGATAAATGTTTCTGGTTATCATTATTTGTGATTTCTTAACCACTGATTATATTGAAAGTATGGATAATTTAGGGTGAAGGAATGAACATATGGGACAAGAGATCCTTTAGCCTAATAATCGCTTAACTTGCTTCCAGGGAGTGGTCTCAGACATGAGAGAAAGTGCAACTCTAATAACAGTAGTTAATATCTGTTCTATGTTTATTCAAGACACATTAAAGATAATTTGAGTTGTTCATTTCAACGAACTATAGAAATGATCCCTTAAAGTATAGCCTTGAGCTGTTCATTTCAATAAAAACATGACAGAATGTACAATTTCAGTGATTTTTTAAATGAAGAGTATTATAGCTTAAGTGGCAATGACTTTTTAAAAACTATCTTTTACATAGGAAAGAAAAACTGTACAATTTTACATAATGTGAATGACATGGGATATGTTTGCTTCATTATCTTTCTTTTTTTTTTGAGACAGAGTTTTGCTGTGTAGTCCAGGTTGGTCTCAAACTTGTGGCAGTCCTCCTATCTCAGCCATCCCTGGGAGGACAGCCATACACCATCATGTCTGGCTTAATTAATCTTTTAAAAACCTCATATAATTACCAGAAAATGTAGTTGCAACAGATTGTTTAGTAAAAACTTAAGATTCAAAGTAATCAGAGGGAAGATTCTCTTTCTTTGCCTTTTGAAGCTACTAGTGGCTGCTTCTATATCTTGGCTTGTGGCCCCTCTCCTTTATCAAAACATATTGCTCTAGTCTTTGCTTCCATCAGGACATTGTCTTCCCCTCTGACTGATTTTCTTGCCCCTGCAATAATTTAAGATAGTCTCCTCTTTCAAGAGGCTTAATTTAATTTCATCTGTAAAGTCCTTTTTTTTCTACGTAGAAATTCCCATTGTGAGCAGAGTTCTGTCAGACTTGCCAAATGATGAGACTTAGGCACAGCACCAAGTAAACTGCAAAACAGAAGTAGTACATTTAGGAGTAAGTAAAAAAGCATGACCAGATGGCAAAAACAAGCTTTATAAGTAGGTGTCACAGAACTCCATGGCATTTACAACATTTTTATCAAGGCCCTTTTCTCATGTAATGCCTATGATTTTATGGAGGAGTTTACCTGAAAGATAAAGAAAAATTCAAGCTTAGTTTCTAATTAGCTCAGTATATAGGTGAAAGTTAAAGTTTTCCTTGAAAGACAGAAGGTCCTGGGAACCACTGTCTACCATACCCTTTGCACAAATGCATTTCTCTTTGATCTCACTGGTCCATCCTTCCTCCCCCTAACCATAGCTCCTCCCTCATTGTATTTTTAAACCACTATCCTTTCAATTAATTTTATGAAATCCACTCACTTCTTTTAAGAATTATCACCCATAACCTTGTCACATTTCCTCCTTTTTAAAGCAGGAACCTTATTCAACATGTAGATTAGTTACCACTTTGACCCAGGAACTATATACATCTTGGCCATTTGCCAGTATAATTTGCTAGAGATATAGAGTAGTTTCATAACTTGGCTACTTCATTTATCTTTATAGTTATAAATGGAATAATATTAAATTCAAACTAAGCAAGCCTTATTAAATAGGATAATTGTTAAAAAGGAATTAATTAGGATTTTTTTATGATAAGGAAATGGTTTCAGAATTTTGTCTAGAAAAAGATACATGTAAAAAGAAAGGTTACTTGTAGAAACAAAGACTCTGAACCTCAAAATCAACAAGGAAGCTGGGAACAGGAAAATACTTATATTCTTAACCTTTCTACCTGGGCACTGTGGAAGAAATTCTGACAGCACCCTAAATAAATGTGTTTTTAATTGTTAATTATTTTCTAGAATTTTCTTTCAAGCATAACTTGAGAGTGTCACGATATGCATGTTCTTTTGTAAAGTAGATCGATTCTGCTGGATCAGAAGATAATTCAAGTTTATCATTATTGTTATTGTTATTTTGTTCTACCACAGAATATTTTCTTCCTATAGAATTATGCAGAAGGATATGTGAAGGAAATTTCTCAAAAGGTACAGTATTATAAAGTGAATAGTTCACTTTAACTCCAGAATTGGCCAGAATTTGGAAGAAGCACTGGAATTTAACAGGTTTCCACTAGATGGCAAGCATAGTCTTTGAATTTCTCAGTGGCATCAAGCTAAAAAATTACTGCTATTTAGAACATATCTTTGTGTGAGAGAGCTGCACTTGTATCAAAAAAATGATAAAGGCACTGATTCACAAATTTAGCCACATTTAGAATCAAGTTATTCAACTGAACTGAAAATACATTGTGATATTTAAAGTTTCATTAGAAGAATATATATTCATTCATTTATTTGACAAACACTAAATATTTCAGATATGTTTTCGTACTTTGTTTCATTTATCTCCCCATCAGTGAAGTTAGGTATTTTTATTAGTTTCAGTTTAGAGATTGTAAAACTGAGGTTTATAGAGATTAAAAAATTTATTGGCCCTACATATGCAGGTACAGATTGAGACTCTACACAGCTGTTTCAGAGCCTGGTCCTATAACTACTCTTTCTTGGTGCTTAACATAAATAAATTATAGAAAACCAATTTAAAGTGTTTAGGCACAGTGGTACATAGTGTTTAAGAATGTTAGTATTTTCTTCTTATAGACATTAGTGGGGTTAAATCTTATGGCATTACCTTTAAGAAAGATTACCTTAAAGAAATAAAAATGATTGCAAAACATACTATGTTTGAGCACATAAGTCTGTACAGTGTTGCTTATCCTAAGCATATGCAAAATGAGAAGAAATGGCATAAAACTGCAAATATATATCTGGGTGTGGTGGCAAATGCCTGTAATCCCAGGAGGCTGAGGGAGGCTGAGCTATGAGGATTGCCATGAGTTTGAAGCCACCCAGAACTACACAGTGAGTTCAAGGCCTGCCTTACCTACATAGCAAGACTGTCTCAACAAACAAACAAATGCAAATATACAGAGTCCACCAAAAATATATACACATTTCAGGAAAAGAAAAACATATAAATATTTTAATACTAAATTTATTGAGACATCATGAGATTAATATAAGCTACCTTTGACCTCTGTAATTACAAGAGGTGCCCAAAGTGGTGGCCATTAGCTTCCTTACATTTATTAATATGGAAAACTGTTGTTTGGGTAACCTTGGTAATTGTGATTGCTGCACATGCAGTTTCAATTTCTTCTCTAAGGGCCTGTGGGGTAGTGGATTTTCTGCAATATACGACATCCTCTAGGGTTCCCCATAGGAGGCTAAAATCAGCTGTTGAAAAAACATCATACTATTTTTCTTTTCCTGAAGTATGATCAATTTTGAGGGGTAGATTTTGTATAACTGAGGAAGGACAACCTATAGAGAGACACAGAATGAAAGCGAGAGAAATGTATATATGAAAACACATGAGGAAACTACCTGTAAAATGTCATAATTTCAGTACCAGAAGCTGTTTCCTTGTGAATGCTTCTTGCTGTAAAAGAGTTTTACACAAATATAAATTCAATAAAATGAAAGTTGGAAGACAAGACTATAAAGGAACAAATAAAAAGCCAAATCCAAGGTCAAGTAAACTAAGATGTAAAACAGCATTTTAAAATCTAATAAATATATTTAAAAATAAGGATCAGAAGAGACAGTTAAAATTCAAATTCACGTGATAGTAAAAAGTTACAAGATCAGTGAATGAAAGCAAGATTGAGATGAAAGCAATTAGCAAGAGGCCGATAGGCATGAATGATTGACAAAACAATTGGCATCTCCAAAGAAGACAACAGATGGTATTCAGAGACATGATAATGGAAAATTTCTTTAATAAGAAGGTGCACATATCCAACAGGAAAAATTGAAACCACATTATCAACACTGAGAATTTGCCTTTTTGTTATTGAGGATTTTAAAAAAAGAATTCTAAGATGGGTGCAGTGATGCATGTCTGTAATTCCAGCACTTGGGTGGCTGAGGCAGGAGGATCACTGCGAGTTCAAGGCCAGCCTGGGCTAGAGTGATTTCAAGGCCAACTTGAACTACGTACAGAGACCCTGACTCAAAAAAAATAAGTAAGTAATTCTTTAAGATAATTTAAAAAGGAACAATTCAAGCTTGCATCAGACTTTTTGCATACACATTTAATTCTGGAAGCAACAGGGGGATGTCTATCATATTTTTAATATTATATTCACAAATGTTATTTAAATATAAAGGATTCAGAAAATAAACATGTAAGAGCTCTTTAAAAAGAAAGAAAACAAATACACTAAGCTTTTGTTAAGTAAAGTTCAGCTAATCAAGAAATTAATAATAAAAAAGAATTAGAGAATCCAGAAATGGAGATACAAGATCTAGTGAGAACAATGATAAATGCTTGGTAGTGCACTTCTTGGAGTTACAGAGAGGAGTAAGGTATTTATGTCTTCACAGAACTTAGTATAGTGGAAAATTCAGAAATATTGATCAATCCGAGTACACTAGTAAGTGCTACTCTGTTCATAGAACAAAGACTAAATCTACTTGGGGTAACTGGAACCTAAATCTTGAAGATGAACATCCAAAAGAGAGGACCTTCTAGAAAGGGGGAACAGAGTGCAAAGGCTGAGCAACTTGAGTTGGCAATGTGGAATGACTGGTGGGGATGTGGAAATGTCAGGAGATGAGCCCAGAACGTCATAAGCAGCTCATGAAGGGATCCCAAGTATTTGCTAAAGGGTTTGGTCTTAATCCTGTTGACACTGAGGGGCTTTAATCTGAGAAGTAACTAATTTTCACATTAAAAAAAGGTTGCTAGAGGATGAAGTGGGAGGGCTGAAGAATTATTGCTCTGTTATTGTAAAGTTTCAATTATGCAAGATGAATAAATTATAGAGATTTGCTGTACAACATGTTTTCTATAATTAACATGGTAGTGTTTTGCACTTAAAACGTTGTTAAAGGGAAGATTTCAGATTAAGTGTTCTTACTATGACATAAAACAAAACAAAACAAAACACACAAAGGGATACAAAGAAACTTTCAGAAGTGATGGCTACTACCTTGATTGTGATGATGGTGTCATGGGTGTATGGATACGACCAAAGCCATCAAATTGCATTCATTATACAAATGTAGGTTTTAATTGTTTTCTGTTTTGTTTTATCTTAGTATCTCAATTCTACTTCATTAGAGCTATAAAAATTCAGAGTAACAGCTTGGAGAGATATAAGAAATTTGCACAAAATTCCGATGCTGTTAATTGTATGAGGTTGTTGAGGAGCAATTTTGCACAGAAACCAGACACGGGCTTCTTCTCTCAGCATACAGGCAGGGTGTGACAAAAAGACAAAGGGAGAGACCTGCATCATGAAGCCCTATGACACTGCCTCACCTGTACATTATTCTGCACAGAAATTCTATTTTTTTAAACAACAATTTGCTTTTGGCATCATGATTCTCTTCCTGCCTTTGTCTTGGATGTCCTTCTTTGATTTCTATGTAGTTGCTTCATTTTGTCTTATTTAGTAGATCTTTGGCAGCTTTATACTTGATAAGCATACTGAGTAAATGTGTTATCAAATTCATCAAATTTATTGTTTTTGATCAATTATAGTTTTCATGTAACCCTCATTCTTGCCTGTGCAGTCAGTTATTTGCATATTATTTGACAAATTCATACAATTTTTTCATTCTAGTTAATTGAAAAGGAACACAGGACTCAAGAATACATCTGTTATTAATGTGTTTTAGGTATTTCAATAAGAGTACAGAATCATGGCTATGGAAGGTCAGAGCAAAAGAAACTTGTAAGGTCTATAGTGAGAGTATTTTTCAAACTTTAATGTGAATGTGAACAACTGACAGTTGTTTAAAATGCAGATTCTGATTATGACATAGGGATGAGGCCTCTGATTCTTCATTTTTATTTCTATTTTATTTTATTTATTAGTGTTTGTTTGCAATACATAATAGTGGCATTTATTTGGGGGATCAGTTTATGGATATAGTGTATCTTGATCATTTTCAATTCCTTTACTCCTCCATCCTTCCTCTTCTTTCCTCTTCTGCATTTTAAAAAGGCTTAAAAATGCTAGGCCAATGTCACTTATCTACAAAGCATATTTTTGTATCAGGGTACTACAATACAAGTAAAAATACTCAAATATCCTATTTCCATAAGTATATAACAAATATTTATAAGTACAGTTTCATTTGTTTGGCTGTATCTTGCACATTGGCCATGAATCCAGCAGGAAATTCAGGAAATGCTCCTCACATAGTATTATGGCTTGTATTCAGATGGCCCCCCCAAAGCCTCATGCACTTACAGGTGGGGCTTTTCATAGCTGGCTGGAGTTAAGGTGTGTTATACTGGGAATAAGGGTTTGTGTTACTAAATTAGCCCACTGATTGGAATTAGCATAGTTTTGGCCATGGCTGAATGGGTTTACTAAAGACAGAAGCCCCACCCTGGGTATGGGTGGCACCACTCAAAAGGCTTATAGCCTGGATAGGATAAAAGGGAAAGGGAGGCTTACTGCTTGCTCCTTTGTTGTCTTCTGTCTGCCATGCCATAGACTGTTTCTCCTCTGCCATGCTACCCTGCCTTGGAGCCAGCCGACTATGGACTAAAATTTCTACAAACTGTGAGTTGAAATAGATCGTTCTTTCTTTTTTTTTTGTATATCCATTTATTGGTACATTTTAGGTGTACAATATGACATTCATCATTGGAGATACGCACCTTTACATACTCTCTTGGTTCTTATTTTTGCCCCTTCCCCTGCCCTCCCTTCAACCCCTCCATCCCTCCCTATTTACAAAGACTTTGTTTCCTTTTTTTCATTTTCTCATATTAATTCCATTCCCTTCTTTCCTTTCCCCTACCCCTCCCACTTCCCCTTCCCCTTTTCCCCTTTGCTTCCTATTTCACATTATCTATTATACCTTTTAGTCATTATTTACACTTTCAGTTTCTCACACTAGAGAAACTATTTGGCATTTACACATGTGTGTCCTATTTATTTGACTTTCTTTTTGGTACTGGGAATCGAACTTGGGTCCTTGCACCTATTTATTTGACTTAAGAGTATTGCCTCAATGTGCATCCATTTAGCAATAAATATCTCTAATTTCTCATTTTTGATGGCTGAGTAGTACTCCATTTTATAAAAAACCCACATTTTCTTTATCCAGTCTCCAGTTGATGGGCATTTGGGCTGTTTCCAAATTTTAGCTATTACAAACTGTGCTGCCATGAACACGGGTGCACATATATCACTGTGGTATGATTCTTTTAATCCTTTGGGGAAGATACCCAGCAGGGAAATAGTTGGGTCAAATGAGACTTCCAGTCCTAGTTCTTTGAGGTATCTCCATACTGATTTCCAGAGTGCTTGCACCAGTCTACACTCCCACCAGCAGTGAAGCAGGGTTCCTCTTTCCTCACAGCCCCACCAGCATTTGTTATTGGTTGATTTCATGATAGCAACCATTCTTTTTGGAGTGAGGTGGAATCTCAGCATTGTTGTCATTTGCATCTCTTGAATGACCAGTGATGTTGAACATTTTTTCTTATGTTTATTTGCCATTTCTACTTCTTTGTGTGAGAAATGTCTGTTCATTTCAGATGCCCATTTTCGGATTGGGTCTTTAAATTTAAGAGGTCTGATTTTTTAAGTTCTTTGTAGATTCGAGATAGTAGACCTTTGTCTGAGGAACAGCAGGTGAAAATTTTTTCCCACATTGTGGGTTGTCTCTTCACACTGCTGGTGGTTTCTCTTGCTGTGCAGAAGCTTTTTAATAAGAAGAGATCCCACTTGTTGATTGTCTGTGCTAGTTCACAGGCAACTGAGGTTTTGTTCGTAAAGTCTTTTCCTACACCAATGTCTTCAAGAGTTCTACCTAACCTCTGTTCCAGCCGGTTCAGCATTTCTGTTTTAATATTTAGATCTTTAATCCATTTCAATTTTAGTTTAGTGTGTGGTGAGAGATACCGGTCTAGTTTTAGTCTTTGGCGAGTTGAAACCCAATTTTTCCAGCAGCATTTATTAAAGAGGCTATCTTTCCTCAAGTGAGGGTGTTTGGCTCCTTTGTCAAAGATGAGGTGGCTGAGTGTGTCTGGAGTTGTTTCTGCATCTTCTAATCTGTTCCACTGGTCCTCAGGTGTGTTTCTTTGCCAGTTCCATGCAGTTTTTATCACAGTAGCTTTGTAGTATAGTTTGAAGTTGGGCGTTGTAATACCCCTGCCATGTCTCTGTTATCTAGAATTGCTTTTGCTATTCTGGGTCTCCTCTTGTTCCAAATGAATTTTAAGATTGTTTTCTCAAGGTGCATGAAGTATGCTGCTAGGATTTCAATTGGGATTGCACTGAATCTATATAGCAGTTTTGGAAGTATGGCCATTTTCACTATGTTGATTCTTCCAACCCAGGAGTAAGGGATGTCTTTCCATTTTCTGATATCCTCTTCAATGTCTTTTTGCAAAATGCTATAGTTTTCAGAGAGGAGGTCTTTGATTTCTTTTGTTAGGTTGATTCCAGGGTATTTCAGTTTTTTTTGGATGCTATTGTGAAAGGAATTGTTTGCCCTATTTCTGTCTCAGTGAGTCTATTGTTTGTGTAGAAGAAAGCTATTTATATTTGTGTTTTGACCTTGTATCCAGCTGCTTTACTGAATTTGGTTATTAAGTCTAGAAGACTTTTGGTGGAGTTCTTGGGGTCTTCTATATAGAGTATCATGTTATCTGCAGATAATGACAATTTTACTTCTTCATTTCCTATCTTTATTCCTTTTATTTCTTTCTCTTGTCTAATTGCAATGACTGATGTTTCCAAAACTATATTGAACAAGAGTGGTGATAGTGGACATCCTTGTCTTGTTCATGATTTTAGTGTGAAGGATTTCAGTTTTTAACCATTTAGTATGATATTGGCTGTTGGTTTTCATAGATGGCTTCTATCAGTTTGAGGTAGAGACCGTTTGTTCCAAACTTTTGTAGGATTTTTATCATAAATGCATGTTGGATTTCATCAAATACTTTTTCTGCATCAATTGAGATGCTTATATGGTTTTTGTCCTTGGCTCTATTGATATAGTGTATTACATTGATTGGTTTGTGTGTGTTGAACCGTCCCTTCATCCCTGGGATGAATCCCACTTGGTCAGGGTGTATGATCTTCTTGATGATTTTCTGCATTCTATTTGCCAGTATCTTAGTTAGGATTTTTGCATCTGTGTACATTAGTGAGATTGGCCTGTAGTTCTCTTTTTCAGTTGGGTCTTTCTCTCCTTTGGGGATCAAGGTGATGCTTGCTTCCAGGAATGAATTTGGGAGTATTGCTTCCCTTTCAATTTCATTGAAGAGTTTAAGCAGTAGTGGCAGTGGTTCCTCTCTACATGTCTTGTAGAATTCAGTGGTGAAGCCATTAGGACCCAGGCTTTTCTTGGTTGGTAAGTTTTAAATTACGCTTTCAATTTCATTGATTGATATTGAGTTGTTTAGAATTTTTAGGTCTTCTTCATTCAACTTTGGTAATTCATACGTTTCTAGGTATCTGTCCATTTCTTCTGTGTTGTCCATCTTATCGGCATATAGGTTCTGGAAGTAGGTATTGATGATCCTCTGGATTTCTGCTGGGTCTGTTGTAATTTCACCCTTTTCATTCCTAATTGCATGTATTTGGGCCTTTTCTTTCCTTTTTCTGACAAGGTTGGCTAAGGATTTGTCAATTTTGTTGATTCTTTTGAAGAACCAACTCTTGGCTTCATTGACTTTTTGTACTGTTTTCTTAGTCTCCATTGCATTGATTTCTGCCCTGATCTTTATAATTTCCTCCTTTCTATGGGCTGTGGGTTTGTCCTGCTCTTCTTTTTCTAGAAGCTTGAGGTTCAGCATCAGGTTGTTTAATTGGGCTCGCTCTGTTTCCCTAATATGAGTATTCACTGCTATGAATTTCCCTCGTAAGACTGCTTTCATTGTGTCCCATAGATTCCAATATGTTATATTGGCATTGTCATTTAATTGAAGGTACTGTCTGATTTCTTCTTTAATTTCCTCTGTGACTCATTGGTTATTCAGAAGTGTGTTGTTCAATTTCCACATGTTTATGAAATTCTTTTGGTTTCTTTTGCTATGGATCTCCAATTTTATCACACTATGATCTGATAATATACAGGGGATAACTTCAATTCCTTTGCACTTACCTAAATATGTTCTATGAGCGAGTATGTGGTCTATTTTGGAGAATGACCCATGTGGAGCTGAAAAGAATGTATATTCTGATTTTGTGGGGTTGAACACTCTGTAAACATCTGTTAAGTTCATTTGTTAAAGAGGTTGAATGAGTTCTAGTATTTCATTGCCTGTTTTTTGTCTAGTTGATCTATCTATTTGTGACAATGGGGTATTGAGGTCCCCCACTACTATTGTATTAGTGCTTATTTGATTTTTCATGTCTGGTGGTATTTGTTTTGTATAGTTGAGTGCACTAGTGTTTGGTGCATACATATTTATGATTGTCATCTCTTCCTCTTGAATTGTTCCCTTTACAGGGACATAGTGGCCTTTTTTGTCTCTCTTAATCAGTGTCGGTTTGAAATCCACTTGGTCTGCAAAGAGGATAGCTACTCCTGGTTTTTTTGGGTTCCTGTCACTTGGAGTATTGTTTTCCACCCTTTAACTTTCAGTCTATGAGTTTCTTTTTGAATTAAATGTGTTTCTTGTATGCAGCATATTGTTGGATCTTGCTTCTTGATCTTGCTTTCATTCTTCCAGTCTATTTCTTTTGATTGGTGAGTTGAGACCATTAACATTGATGATTATAACCGACACATATTGAGTTATCATTGTCATGACTTTTTCTTGTTGTTGGATTCTCCCCCTTTGCTTTTAATTTCTTGTTGTGCCCAGTGGATTCATTGTGCTGGGCTTCCTGGGGTTGTGATCCTCATTGTCTTTTCCTAGGATTTTGTCTGAAAGTTTTTGGAGTGCTGGTTTGGTATTCATGAAGTTCCTAAGGTGCTCTTTGTCATGAAAGTATCTTATTTTACCATCAGTTTTGAAAGATAGTTTTGCAGGGTACATCAGTCTGGGTTGGAGGTTGTTTTCCTTTAGGGCTTGGAATACGTCACTCCAAGCTAAGGCTCTGAGGGTTTGTGTTGAGAAGTCTGCTGTGCTTCTGATGGGCTTTCCTTTGTATGTGATTTGTTTCTTTTCTCTAACTGCTTGTAGAATTTTGTTCTTCTGTTTGGTTTCTGGAATCTTAACAATTATATGTCTATGTGTAGATCTTTTTTGATCAAGGCTAGTTGGAGTCCTATGTGCCTCGCTTGTCTGTATATCAAGCTCTTTCCCCCTCCTTGGGAAGTTTTCTGCCATCACTTCTGTGAACAGTTTTTTTATGTCATCTGTACTCTCTTCTGTTTCTTCATTGACTCCAGTTAGTCTTATGTTATTCTTCTTTGCATCGTCTAGCACCTGCTGGATTGATTTCTCATGGACCCTTACAATTTTAAAGCAATTTTTCTTTTCCTGGTCACTAATTGCAATCTTGTCTTCTATGTTTGAAATTCTGTCTTCACATTGGCTCATTCTGCTGCATAGACTTTCAATGGAGCTTTTAATTTCCTGGAAATCTGTTTGCATCTGTTTTATGGATTCCATTTGTTTCCTCTATTGGGATTCCATCATGTTCCTCAGCTCCTCTATTTTTTTATCTGTGTCCTCTCTGTATTTATTCATCGTGTCTTGGAGCATGGGCACAATCTCTGCTGTTATCTGAGAAATTATTTCTGATTTCATTTTTTCCAGATCCTCTTTCGTTGCTAATTCAGGGTGTCCAGGTGGTTGAGTATCAGAGTGTTCCATCTTGTTTCCTTTTGGGGTTGCTGTAGGTGATCTGGAAGTCTGGTTCCGAGGCTTGTTTACGTGTCTTCTCATTTTGATGGCAGGGGTGGGAAGGTGCTGCTGGTGCCTGCACAGCTCACGTCCCCTGTGCTGGGAGCTGTGGCACACCTACCTGGAAGCCTCCTCCAGGCTATGAGCTGAGGCACACCTATCCAGAAGCCTCCTCTGGGCTGGGAGCTGTGGCATGCCGACCTGGAAGCCTCCTCTGTTCTGGGAGCTGTGGTACACTGACCTGAAAGCCTCCTCCATGCTGGGAGCTGCCTGAAATAGATCTTTCTTGCTTTAATTTTGGATGTTGAGTATTTTGTCTCAGCAATAAGAAAAATAACTAAGATACATAGTATACCGTTTACCTTAAAAATAGGCCATTCACTGACTGTTACATTGTTTTTATGAATCACACTGAAGTTCTACTAAATCATGTTTCACCTCACCGTGTCCTGAGGTAATGTTACTCTGGTATCTGGAATTGTGCTTGTTGGGGGTCAGTTTCTAGTACTTAAGCCAATTTAGTCACTAGCTTTACCAATATAAACAAAAGTGAATATTTCTGTTGAGTTATAGATATTTTGAGGCATCTAAAGGTAAGAATGCAGTGTCTAGTATGCTGAAATTGTGTGATTTCATTAATTTAAATTCATTTGGAAGAAAAACCCCATTTGGAATATGTAATAATATTCTAAGTTCAGATTTAATTTGCATTGAACTCTTATAGAAGTCTGGGTTAAATATAAGACTTTCTAATGGAATCAGTAAGTAAGAGGTGGAATTAATTTATTTAGAAACATTTTGTTACCCAACTGAGTAGCTGCCACTTTGTTTAATCTATAGTGGTATTTGGAACCCATATTTTGACATGTTTATAATTTAAGCACAATTTTCCCATTTCTGATAAAAGAGCTTTGTTTTGGTTGCAAAAGAGCAAGTTCTACTTCCCTTTTCCTCTCATTATCTCATATACAGCCTGTGGATAATAGAAATTAAGTTAGTTGTATGATAGACTCCTAACCTGGCTTATCAATGTGATGCAGTATTCTTCCTTTGCCATTTGTGTCCTTTGTCACACTGAAAAAGGCATCAGAAAAGTATAAAAAGTGCACATTTTCTCCTGAAAATGTCATAGCTGCACCTTCCCTGTTGACATGTATCAAGATTCAGGCAAAAAAATCACTCTTTTTATGGTGCAGAGGAGTGTTATTTTGGCCTTACTCATTATTTTTTTCCCTCTTCTTTGTTTTTGAACATCTGCAACTCCCACAGCATTGTGCTGTGCACTAAAAATAAAACAACTATAGCCCATGATTCACCTCATTTTCACTGAGTCAGGGCTATAGATTCTAGGGAAGAATCAGTGACATAAGAGTGTTGTAAAAATGGCAAAGAAATTGCTGAATCTGAAATGAATTTAGAAGACAATCATAGTAGCTTGCATATGCCAAAATTGAGCCTATATCTGAAAGCTCTGACTTCTCCAGATTTTATATGGAAAAGTCAATTTAATGTTGACTTTAATGTTACAGATGTGATCATTACCTGGAACCTAAGGGATTCTGCATGTGAAATTGTTTGCCAGAGATGTTTGCATAAGAAATATATATCAGAGCTTATGTTTAAAACAAATCAGCAGATCATATCCTCCCAAACCAGCTTCATTGAAGACAATAGTGTTGATAAATTCTCAGCATAAATCAACCCTATTATGGCAAAAAGGAGTTAAAATTCCAGGTAAAGATGCTATTAGCTAGTATAGACTTATGAATAGGGAGATAACAGAATATGTACTTGTGGCAGGAAACTTTCTCCCACAACTCTAAAATTTCATCTTTAGAAATTAATTTCTGTTGACCTTGCAGGCTTTTTGGTCTTTTAAAGGTTTCACACTAAAATATAAACATGCTTTCAAGGCCTAGTACATTAAAAATTCAGAAATTGGATTTGTAACTGACTTGAAGGCTGTATTCAAATAGTGCCTAAGAAGATGATCTGTCTTTTTTTTTTTTTGATACCAGAGATTGAACTCAGGACCTTGCGCTTGCAAGGCACCTGGCAGAACCACTGAGCTAAATCCCCAGCCCTGCCTAAGGTATATCTCTAGCAATGTACCTTTGAAATGTAGAATTCAACATTTAAAATTATTTTATTAAAAAGACATGCTCACTAAATTAATAAATTATGAAGTTGAGAGACATAGCTAATATGTTGAGTGATAGAATTAGTATCTAAATGATCCTAATGATTAACAGGAGTGAGAGATGAAAGGTTAGATTTAAGTTCAGAAATGAAATTTTCTAACACTATTTGTAAAATGTTGCATTTTTAAGACAACTAACAACCACCAAATTTGTGTCTAATGTAGCACATGTGAAAGCATCTCAGGAGTATTGTTGAGAGTAAATTTAAAATAAATTGATAGTGTGTTACAGCTGTGAACACACCTGCCTTCCAAGTCCCAAACTCATAATGCAGTGATTGTTCTAACCATAAAGGAAATGATATCTTCTCTTACCTACAAGATACATCTGATGGATTGTGTTTAATTCTGGATATCACCTTTTGGAAATTACCTACCAACTGGAATATACATGGGGAAGACTAAGTTGAAGTCACATAATAGCATACTGGAGAGACTGGAAGCTGGATAAAATGGAAAGAGAAACTTGGATGGACTTGATTCTGTCTTTAAATAGTTGAAAGATTGTCATATTGAAGAATTATGTTTATTCTGGGAAGCCTCAGAGGCAGACTAGAAGAGAATTATTGAGTGGTTGGGGATACTTTTGTTTTTAAAAGAATTATCTGAAATGGCTATGTTTCTTTAGGAGGAATACATTGAGAGACTTGCCAATTAATTTTTTGTGGATCTTATGGGAGATATTCCATATTTAATGCTGTCTGCTATTGTTCATGAACATCTTAAAGGAGTTCATGGTACAGTCAATAGTGGGACATAAAATAAGTGCTTGGAGTCAAGGATAAACAGGGCAAGGAGGAGAAGTAATCTTATGAGAGAGATTTTTTCTATGCAGTTTCTGCCGAGAGTCAGCCTGTGTTGTGTGAGGTGATGAACTGAAGAAAAGAGGGCATAATGCAGGGTGTTGTAGAATATCTTTCATTCATTTGATCACTTCAACAAAATACTATGTGCAAGGTCTGATGCTAGGAACTGGAGATATAAAATGAATATAATGTAATTCCTGCCCATTGGAGCTCAGATCCAGGTAGAGGAGATGCACATATAGATACAAAAAATAATTTTTTCTTCCTTGGGATTTTTCATATACTAAATCTGGTGGAGGAAATTTCAAGACATTCAGGCTGTGGCATGGGCACTACTGGCTGCTTTTACCCACATTTACCCATATTAGAAGTAAAAAGAAGGGCAGAAAAAATTGAAAATACTTAAAATTTTGGCCCAGAAGAAATAATGTATAAAGTTGGGATTGAAGGAAGAGTGGCTGATTAAAAGGAAGCCAAACATTTTGCACAGGAACAAGAAGAAAGATGCTTTCAGGGCATCTCAGAAATCAGCAAGACCCTACCAATGGCAGGGTCAAGAGTGCAAAAGTGTCAACCTCTTATTTGGGAAAAGAATCCCTGGGAACCCTGCTTTAGAAGGGCTTATAGAGAATTAATTCCTTTGAATTCATTTCATGAAGCTTAGCTGTCAGCACTCAGAAGCTTCTTCAGTCATGGTCCAAGGGGTCCTGGCTGCTGCTTCTATTGATAGTAGAACTTGGCATCATTCACATGGTGCTGGTTTACTGGAATACAGAGCACAAGAGTTGTATAATCTGGAAGGTTTCTACCCAGATTTCAGAGGAAGGGCTGAGAGGTCAGGCAAGGAGCCCTTGAGAGGGCAATGTGTGAAGCTGTGAGAGTGAAGCTGCAGGTACACTGGATCCCCTAGGAAGCTGGAGATGCCAGGAATGTGGAACATCAGGTGAGGAAAGCTGCAGGTTGTGAGTGGAGCCAGCCTAAAAGAGAGATCTTCTGCATTGTAACTGGCAAGACTGTAGAGGTGACCACCCACATTTATACCCTTTGGAACCCACATTTACCACTATTGCCCTAGATGCTGCACATGGGGCTACAGGATTTAATCTTTGCCCTGCTGGTTTTTGGTCTTGTTTTGATTTGATTCTTTTCTATTCCCTGGCGAAGCCCGACCAACCTCCAATGCTGCTTGACAAAGTTCCAGCTGGGGGAAAAGGAGGGTGGAACACATCATACCCTCATGTTTTATTTTTTCTTGCCCTAATGTTTACAATTGTTACTCTGGTCACAGGAATCATTGTATTTGTGACTAACAACATATTCTCCATGATACAAATTGGCAATGTTGTATTGAAATCTGATCTGGCTCAAAAGTCCCAAATTCCTGTTTCTCTTAGTTCTATTGTCACACCCACTTCTAAAGAAACCCCTCCTAAAACTCCCTCTGTTTTCCTGACACTGTAACTCCTTTCCTCTATTAATGACTTTCTTTTTACTAAAGGGGTCTTATAAAGAGATTGAAAGGACAGATTTTAGATGTAAGACACAGTAGAAAATGGGAAATAGAAAGAAAGTTAAGACAGATAAATACACTAAGGAGGCAAGTTACTCAGCTTTTCTCAAAGTACTGTAAACATTTCCTGCTCATGGACCATGAACCCAAATAACATTTAAGCAAGATGAATAGAGGTATAGAAAAAATAGAGAGCTAATAGCAAACTATATTAACCATTGTGCAGTTTCTCAAGGGCCAGCTGACGACCACAAGTTTGACATTTAATTAACTAAATCTTGCTTGTATCCCCGCTGATATAGAGATTTTGATTAAGTTACTTTCTGTTCTGCTTAGGTGTGGGTAAATAAGGGGACAATTGTAATTTTTAAAGGTATTTATGATGTTCAATGAAATGAATCAGCTTAGGAAAAATATACTTTGTTTAGTAAAAAATAACCTTTATTTCTATAGAAATTGCTAAGGCAACCTAAAATGTAAACATGTTCTGCCCAATGCCTCCTAGCCATTGCTTAAAGATATAAAAATAAATCAGACCCTGAGACTTCTCAGAGGGAACCTGCACATTGCTTGTGAAGGTTCTTTTCTCACTCGCCGGCCTGAGACCTCTCCCCTTCCTACCCTGCATCGACTGCAGCTGGTCTGCGGCAATTCCCCTGTTCCTCCCTTTTGGCATGGGAATACTTTGAGATTATGTAATTTATTTTTTATTTTTATAGAGGTTTACAGCTGAAGGTTTGACTTGAGTTTCAGAAAAGACTTGGACTTTTGAAAAATCTTATAACTGTTGAGACTTTGGGGGAGGAATCATTGTGTTTCCACTTGTATGTGAGAAAGTTATAATAGGTGGAATTATGAGTTTGCTGTTATCTTTATTTGGAGTTTAAGGAGATGTGTTTGGGTATGAAGTTGAAAAAGACTGAATTGTGACTATAGTCCTTATATGTCAACTTCAATGGATTAAGAAATCGCTAGGCGATTAGTATAGCATACACCTACATGTGTCTGGGTAGGTCATGGAAGCATGGCTTTGTGTACTATAAATGGCTTCTCACCCCTTTCTCTATGGCATTCTTCCTCTGCTCTGCTTCCTGCTTGCCATGAACTAAGCAGCTTTGCTTAGATTTGCTCTGCCACACACTTCCACCATGGTGTTCTTGCCTTGGAGCCAGCCAACTATGCACTGAATCACCCCAACTGTGAGCAAAATTAAACCTTTCCTCCTTAAATTGCTAGTGTTGAGTATGCATCTAGCAATGGGAAAGCTAATACAGCTGCTTTCTTCAGGTAGAATTCACACAGCCTGGAGACGAGATATTCCATTTGAGATAATGCAAAGTTTGATTATTTTCTTTCCATTTCCACCAATTTGATGGTTGTATACTTCTTTATAGGTTAACAATTTTCCTCATTATCATATCAGTGATATGGCTCTTTGCTTTATCCCCATCACCCCCATTATCTTGGGTAAAAGAAGTTAAGTACTGGGTGGGGTTGGCAGTTCTCATTTCAGTGTCATCTAAATGGTGTTCATAATTTGACCATATAGCAATCAAAGTTGTTGCTTTTTAAGAAACTTGTTTCTATTATACAGTTTTATTTAATGGACAATTTAACTGACAGTCAAGGCTCTGCAAAGTTAATATGCCCACTTTAGTCTATGCTACTTTGCTATCTAGTCAAAGTTTTAAAGTGTGTAAAGTTTATTTAGAAGTTAACTTCTCCATTTCCAAATATCTTATCAGCCCCACATCACATTATATAATCTGAGGATGATTCTGCTATGGATAATTTAGATTTGATGTAAAGATTTTTTTCATAGAAGTATTCATATTTTCAAATATTTCTAATTATTAAATTAAATAAGTTTTTGTCTTATTAAAGTGATTGTGGAAATCAACGAGTACGTGGATTAAGGGAAATAAAATTAAGTAATAAATAAAAAATTGTTTTAAATTGAAAAGTCTTTACTATTCTTAGGAACTAGGTAGGCTCCCACACTCCCACCTCTTCCTGGGGTTCTGGTAACCAGGAAAGAGATTTGCAAAATTGGGTGTTTCTCTGGAGATTTTGAGACACTAATCTGATTCTCCTGTCTAGGCTACTGAGCATTATTATCTGGGGATGTAGCTCAGTGGTGCTGTGCCTGCCTGGCATGCACAAGGCCCTGAGTTTGATTCTAGTACAGAGAAAAAAGATACTGAACATTATCTGGATTGAGTAGGAAGTCAGAACAAATGATTTCAAATTGCTCTTCCAACTATGAGTTAATCTATTACATAAATCATCTCTAAGCAAGTTAACCCAGTCCAGTTCTTTATTTGGACTTAATGCAGGGAATTTTAATAAGACTGCTTTTATAGGGGTAAAATGTATCATTAAGGCAACTGACTAGGGGACAGTGTTTGGAGTAAGCTGATCAGTGAGTTTATAAACATGACAACTCAAATTGGCAACAAGAAACCATGATGATACCATATTGATCATTGTCATCTAAAGTATATACTCAATAGTATATTACTGAGTCATTCTATGGGAAATGTATAGTAAAAGGACATCACCTTAACAACAATTCATGCAAAAGTCTTGGGGATATTGTCTACAAGATCAGGTGCATTCACAATGTGATATGGCAGCAAAAAAAAGCCTGTGCTATTGTAAAAACACAATAATTGATGTATAGTATCCAATGGAGGTGACATCAGTCCATATCTGACATATATAAAGCACTGTAATTTAAGGGGAATATTGGCAGCATAAGCAGAATCTTTTAAAAAGTTGTATGAAATACAATAGAAGTAACAATGTTTTCCTTTGTTTAGCTTGCTAAAGATATGATATATAAGGAATCTAATCATATATTTTAATGATACTTAATGTCATGTGGAAGAATGATTAGACTTACAGGAGTTTGAACTGGAGTATTCTGGACCAAACTAATTTAGTAATTTTCTGTAGACTAGATCATAGCTGCCCTTTTACGTCTATGAATGGATTTTCCTACCCATGCAAAGGTGAAACTAAGTGAGGAGAAAAAGAAATCCCATCAACAGGAAATATTACATAAATTATAAGAAATACATACCTAAAAAAAAATACATACCTATGATAGGGTAGGAAAATATTGCTGTTGCTTCATTCCATTCCCATAGTAGACAGTGCTGATTGAAATCTCTGATAACATATTCCCATCAGCCATGGGCAACTGTAAAAAGTTGTTCTAATATATTAAAGTACTTCCTTTTTTATTAAGCAAATATAACATTTCCACGGTTTTAAACATTGCTTTTTCCCTTTTTTTTTTTTTTTTTGAGATGCTGAGGATCAAACCCAGGGTCTTGAGTGTGCTGGCCAATTGTTCTGTCACAGAACTACATCCTCATCTTCCATTGGTTATTCGTAATATAGTGTTCCAGGCAGCCACTACAATTTGATAGGTGGTACAGACAAGTTGAAACTTATTTATTGTCTTGGATTTGTATCGAATTTAAAAGTGTCCAGATGATTGATCAGATTTTAATGTAATAAAAATTGAATATTTCTCAGTCATCCGTAGGGACCAGATACTAGATTCAGTGTTACACTGGCACACTTGAATTAACTTACAATTCTCCCAGCACCTGCGTGAAATAGGTATTAACATTATTTCCATGTTACAGATGAGGAAATTGAGGCTTAAAGATCTAAGGTAAAGGGCCGGGGATTTAGCTCAGTGTTTCCGGCGCCTGGTTCACAAGCGCAAAGGTCCCGAGCTCGATCCCCGGTACAAAAAAAAAAAGGATCTAAGGTAAAATTCCCCAAAGTCAAAGTTAATAAGTTGGTGATCCCAGTATTAAGATTTGCTCTGCCAGACTTTCTGACTTCGTAACCTAGGCTCTTAAACACTGTCTGATATCACCTCTTATCATTAAAGTCTTTGTTGGTGTATCAATAGTCCACTTCAGGCTGCCTCTGTAGTGTGCCATGCACTATAATGAAGAGAGGTCTTGTTCTCTGGGAGTGAGATGGAGAGCCTTGTTTTTTTGGTGAAGGAAAGAGGAAACCCCATTATGATAATTCCTTACAGCACAGCTTGGAATTTTGGACCACTGTACTGATTTTAATATTATGTAATAACTTGCCCCTAAAATATTAAAAAAAATACCCTACTCTTTAAATTAAGCAAACATAATATTTCCTTGGTTCAAATGATGCTCCATTGGTTAACAAATGAAAGATAGTTGAATCAGAATTAATCACTATCTTTTATCATAGATTGAGAAATGAAATTAAAACTATAAGTTGTGCCCTGAAGTGTTATTTTTTTTCACTAAAAATATAGGAGTTTAATAATAAATCACATTTTAACAAATATTATTGAAGCATAGTTATTGAAAATTAAATAATTGGAACTTTAAGAAGTTATAGAAATAAACTTTATTTTTAATTTTCAGAAGTATAAAAGTTGTAACACTTTGTATAAATTGTTAACAATTTAGTTGATACCCAGTTAATCTCACACAGCATTATTTTTTTCTTTTCTTGAAAACTTATACTTGCATCCTTTAAAAGACAGACTAACATATATTAGCATTTAGTAAATTATTTGAAGAGCAAAATTCTAGAATATCCATGTTTGTCATGGTACTTGAAATATGTTTAATATATTAATTTAGGTAATGTATCTGGGAAGTAACAATTATAATCATTAGTTCTCTAACCTTTAGGTCTGAATAAAACCTATCACTTTTCACAATGAGAAAGCAGAAAATAATACAATAATCAAATGGAGCTAACCTGAAATCATTTAATTCTCTTGGGCCTTTAAGAGACAGGGCCTGGTGGGATGTCATTATGGGACCCTCCCATTTTCTGGCTTCCTGTCTTGCCATGTGATCTTTCCCTCTCTTGTGCCCTCCCAGCACTGTGATAACCATGCACCATGACATGTAGCGGAAAGAGGAGGCCTCACCAGAGCCAGCACTGTTCTGTCTAGACATTCAGCCTCCAAACTCATGAGCTAAATAAACTTCTTTTCTTTATGTTATTCAGCCTCTGGTATTCCGTTATAGTAATGAAAAACAGAATATATCTTCTATATAGCATTTTAATGTAAATGAAACACAACTTTCATTTTTAAATAAAAATTACAATACCATATTTGAAACTGCAAATGTGATTCACATTATGAGAGAGAATGAGTTAAACAGCAAATACTAGATAATTGTTTCTCATGAGTAATGAGTGTGACTTAAAGTTCTCATATTACTTATTTTCAACTCAAGTAAGGACTATTAGGCCACAGGAGTCATTTCTTCATTCGAGTCACTTGATTTGCCTTTTAATTCCATTTGCCCTAAATCTTTGTCTATAGTTAAATTCAGAGTTTTCTTGTTGTGCTTCTTAGCAACCGCATCATTCGCACAAAGTTTTCTCATTTTAATGTTTGGCAATTTCTTCAGATCCAAATCCCATTCCCTAAAGGTTTTCAGACTACTTGCATGTAAAATGTCTGGAATCAAAGCTGTAGCTTTCGTATTGCTGTCATTCACGCTCCATCGTCTGCTTGATGACCGTCTCCCAGGCTTGGTGGCGCCCTCCCTGCCTGTCCTTGATGCTATTGTGTAACTCAGTCTGCTCCAGCTTACTGCTGAATCGATTTAAATACCTTTCAATTAATTCACAAGCGTCTTTTTTGAATATCTCATTTTTTTGGGATCTAGCTCATTTTGAAACCACTGCAGTTTTTCACCAATAAGGTTGAGACATAAAGCCTTTTCATTCTTCAATTTTTCCTTCTTTTCTTGTTTGTGGGCCTCTCTTGTAATTTGAGCAGCTATTCTACTATATGGGTGGATGATTTTTTTATTCTGTGCTTTTTCCCTTTGGTGTTTTAGGCATGGTGACATCCTGGAGGCCGCAGGGGACCTCCACACTCCAGACCGCACGGGCTCACAGCCCGGAGCGGCGGCTCTCACGCCCGCTCTCCTGAAGTGTTATTATAGAACTGACAGTGTGTATAGTCTTGGAAAATATTAATTCATAAAGAATAATAGATGTTACTGCTCCGCTCAGCATTTTGGTGTCACCATTAGAAATTGTACAGGATAGTTAATTGAATATTTTATGCTTCTAGAAAGAGTCTTGATTCTCAAAATTGCAAACTAATTCTCAAATTCTTTTTATATAATGTAGAATTCCTTTAAATAATTAAAAATTTATTTATATTTCAGATGAAGGGATTAGATATTTTCCCAACTTTTAATTTTTTAATTTTTATTTATTTATTTATTTATTTATTTATTTTGTACTGGGGATCGAACTTGGGACCTTGCGCTTGCAAGGCAGGCGCCAGAACCACTAAGCTAAATCTCCAGCCCTATAAATGGTGTACAGTTAATACTGCATTTTAGGCAGTCTGCACATCAATTTTTTTTTTTTTTTGGCGGTGTACCGGGGATCAAACTCGGGTCCTTGCGCTTGCACAGCAGGCGGTGAAACCACTGAGCTAAATCCCCGGCCCTTCCCAACTTTTTAAATGAAAAATATCTAGAATTCATGTGTTAATTTTGAATTTATGGTTGTTAGACTTCTGAAACAAAATACCAATGCAAATTATCATTAATTCCCCTATGTGGCAAGGCCTTATTATTTTGTTTTTGGTTTTTTGAGACAGGGTCTCGTTATGTAGCTCAGGTTGGCCTTGAGCTCACTGTGTAGCCTGGGCTGGCCTCAAACTTGCAGCGATCCTCCTGGCTCAGTCTCTCAAGTGCTGGGATTACAGGTGTGTGCCACCACACCTGGCTAAAAAGCATCTTTTATATGAGCAATTCTTATTATTTTTCTAACTGTAATGAGTTGTTAGATGAAGATGGAAAATATTACATGCTGCAGCTTTCATTTGTTAATAATCTTATTTGGCCCTTTCTTTTTCTCATTTTGTAAATTTTGAGCTTTTCAGCCTAGCCTATTTTTCTCTAGATGTTAATTAATGAAATTTCGGTATTACAAATAAAACTGTAGGGACTTCTAACTACTGATGAAAATCACAACAAGATAAGGATAAAATATTTCCTCTTTCTCTACATCTATAGAAACACTGGCATGCTTTTATGTTTGTCATAAAGCCATCCTTGGCAATTTTATTTCTAATAAAAATCTTATGTCTGAATTTTGTCCCTTGTTGCACAAGTAACTTATAACCTTTAAATTTGGTTACTTTTCTTACATAATAATGTGTTACTCTGTAAATAATATTTCAAATAACATTTGTTGTTGTTTTTTTTGGTACTGGAGATTGAACTCAGGACCTTTTATGCTTGTGAGGTAGGCGTGGTGCCACTGAGCTAAATTCCTGGCCCCTAAAGAAAGAAGAATTTAATGCATAAAAACCAGATTCTCTAGGCCATTGAGGCCCTTCTCCAAGAGAGAGATTGATAAGTAATTCCCTTTTGCTTTTATTATCTCCCATTCCTCTCTCTGGAAGGATTCAGGAATGAAAATGTTTGGTCTTTTTGAGATTTTTCAGCTAACAAGATGTGGATAGATAGACCTTACTCTAACTAAGCCTGGTAAGACTAACTAAGTTGAACTTTCTAACTCAGAAGAGTTTTAATTCACATCAGCTTTTTTGCATCTGTAATGCATTACTTGGCCACTTGGAATGAGCAATAAAGAGATCTTAGATCAAGACAGTCATGTGGTGTCTTCAGCCATTTTAACATGAAATGTGGTTGGGCACACAGGCAGCAATATTCACAGTATATCATCTGGTTGCAAATATGAAACTTCACAATGACCTGTGTCAGTTATGAGTACAACTGACAAGAAATCCAACATATACAATTCCATCTTTGTAGATTGGTACAAATATTCACTTTACAAAACTATTTAGCACAGGATTTAGGTATTATATTCTTAATTCATTTTAAATTATTGAAATAGAAAGCATGTTTAGAATGTAAAATAAAAACTATTTTCAAATAATGGTAGTGCTTATATTTTCTAAAGACTAAATGGCATTAGAAGGTTAATAATCTCTAATATGGTAAAAATAATATATGAATGAAAAGATAAAACTTATATTAATTACAATGACATTTCACTCTTGGATATCTCTCTGATATTTTTTCTTAGAGATCCTGATTATTTTAAATTTGCATTGGAATTATGTAATGTGTGTGTGTGTGTTTGTGGTGTATGTGCAGATATGTTTTATGTAATCTCATTGTGCTATTTGTGGAAGCTTGATTTTATGACTGAACCCTACTATATAGAGTATAATTGCAAAAAAAAGAAACAATAACAAAAACAATCAAACAAAAACCAAAAAGACCAAAGCAAAAGACAAACATCTACAAAAACTCCATAAAAACAAGAAAAAAATCATCCATGGACTAACTAAACATATTGTAAAAATCCTTTGAAGACATTATGTATTATTTAATCAGAGCAAAAGGTGGTTCAAAATTGTTCCTTCTGTAACACTGTATGGATATGAGTGGTTTGAATTAGAAACTTTTAGTTATGAGCCAGATTTATAGGCTACTGATATGAGAAAGAAATAAAGAGAGGGATAAAAAGAGAAGATATCAAAGATCAGTTATACTCCATATGAGAGAGGTCTGGATGAAGGGACTCTGAAACTCTCACAATATCACTATTTTTGTGGTTGTTGTGGTAGGCACAACTTTGCACATTAGAGTTGTTCAATAGTTTTTAAAAAATAAAATGCTATATTCATCAAAGTGATTGTTTTTAATTGCTTTGAATAATTTCTATCCCTTTCTTGGATATAGAAGATTGAGAAAGATTGGATTTGGGGAAAATTATTTCTTTCCATATCTGCACATTTTTTTTTTTTTGCACTGAAGACGCTCATGTGAGGGGGAAACAACTTCAGAGGACCCTTCTTGGGTTATTTGGTTACTCTGTAATTATATGTTACAGAGAGAATAAACATGAAGACACTTCCTGATTTTGATCCTGTATTTGAACATTACATTTAATTAACTGTTAGGTTCAAATATAGAAATTAGTTTTGTTTTGAGAGGATGGACACGAATGGATTGTTTGTTCTAGATGATTATCACCAGTGTTTTGGATGGCGATGTACTGTAGTAATTGGTAGTAGCAGAGACCTGTGACCAAAGGAAGTATTTATGAGACCTATTCAGTATTGCAGAAAATTACAGTTACAGGTAAGGTAAGGTATAAAAGAATCGAGATAATAAACTGCCCTACCATTTTGTTTTTTTACAGTTGTGACTCATTCAAACTTCAAATGTCTTGAGTCACTAAAGGAATAGTGTGGTAAGTGGAACCATCAGATGGATTGTATTTAGAGTTTTGGCTTTGCTTTTACCTTTCCTTATTTGAAAAAATGAAGATGAATAATATTATCTTCTGTATCATGATGTAATCTGGATTAGGTGTAATAATGTATATATAAGTGTGATTGCAAAATTGCAAAGGTTATGACAATGGCACTAAATGGTACTTCTACACAGCTTGTCTTCCCTCATGCATTCTTTCTCCTATTTATGTCAATTTTAAGTAGAATAGTGACAATATTTAGAGGTAAAGAGGTGAGACTAAAGTGATATTGATTTATTGTGTTCTGTGGGAAGTTCTGTATGCTTCTCTTAACCTTTCTGTTTCTTTTAGATTTAGAGCTTGTGAACATAAGAAAAAATAATTTTCTTAGGAAGATGTTGTTTGAATAACTTTATACACACAGCCTAGAAGTGTAGCAAAGTCTTCCGAAGGGATCACTGTAGCATATGTAGCATGTGCCATCCTCTAAAGGAGTGGAGAAATAAAAACGATAAAATAATGAGCAGTAAGGGTCATTAAGTCATTGCTCTGCCTGTTCCTGGGTTAATATTCAAATCAGTTTTGGTATCAGTGGAGCTGACCTTTCCAGGGTATCTAAGCAAGAAAAAGCAGGATGGGAGTGAACATATGCTGGGTTGTCTTCCTTGTCAGCTGTCCTCTTGGCCGGCCACCTAATGCAGGCTTTTAAATCCAGTGCTCACAGACAGCTTATCATAACTTGCAGCTTGTTTCTTGAGGGCATTCTTTCCCATCCTCTCTGAGGTAATGGCCTATGTTGCACGTGTCCTACCAGATAAAGCCTCTTCAACAAACTGAATTGTTATGGACAGGTCCAGATTAATAAGAAATACCATTTTAGTCATACATTTTCTGTATATAGACACATACTTTTTAGTATATGTGCTGCCGAAGCAAGCACAAGACACATACTTTTTATACTTCCATAGGCTGAACACAGACATTTGAATTCTTCAGCCTTTATAAGAATATGCCTTTATTTACAGACCTGGGGGAATGACAGCCATTTCATGGTAAATGGTCAAGGGCGATAAACCCAGTATACAAATCTGGGGTTTTCTTCAAATCTTTCTATAAGAGGAAGAAAGTTGATCTATCGTATTAATAAGTGACACTGCTTGATATTAATTATAAAGGAGTCAGATAACTTCTCCCTTGTTTGCTAAAAATTACATCAGAATAGCTTTGTATGGCTCAGTGATCAATATGGTGGATTTTCTTGTGTCATTCTCTGTTAGTAGATAACACCAGTGTTTTTCAAACATTTTGATTTGTGACTCATAGTAAAAATACATTTCATATCATGACCCAATACACATACAAAACACATACTTACATACAAATATGAAACATAATAAAAAATTAATTTCATGACCTACTAAACAGTTGCAAAGCATAGTTTGAAAATTATGTTAGTATTGAAAACTAGTTAGCTGAATATCTGGCATTCATTTTCTTAGAGTCAGTTACGGTTTTCCTTCTGAAAACAAGGGTAAAGTGGGAATGGTAGACTGATTTCTTTTACTATATGTGCATTGAAGATTTTGTTGTATTTTGGCTTTTTGAGATGAGTTTTTTCTATGTAGTTTAAGCTGGCCTTGAGCTCACTGTATAGACCAGGCTGGTCTCAAGCTCACGGCAGTCTTGCTTCAGCCTCTTGAGTGCTGGGATTACAGGCATGAGCCACCATGCTTGACAACATTTAAGATTTATAAGGTCTGGGCTGGGGATTTAGCTCAGTGGTTTTGCTGCCTGCTGCGTAAGTGCAAGGACCCAAGTTCGATCCCTGGTACCCCCCCCCCCAAAAAAAGATTTATAAGGTCTGCTTTGTGGGGTCAAGGACTGTTGCTATGGCCTTTTGGGAAGATGAAAGAATAAGATAAAGACATTGAACCAAATACATTTAGAAATATAAATGTCTCAGGACAGAGATAGTAAGCTCTTTTTCCTGACAAGTCCCTTTCTCCTCCCTTTCCTCCTCTTTGCATGTTACATGGATGTAGGTGTTACACTGAGATGGAAGGAGATTTGGGAGAAAATTTAATAATCTTACTGTACTGTGGAGACTTAGAAGATCTTCATGAAAGATTCTTTCTTTCTCATGATGAGATCCTCTTTGAGGGTAGAGATGATATGAATGAAGTGTGATACTTTCTCAATAAAATTCTTAGATTTCCCAGCCAAATTATCTTGGACCTGAGGACCTTAGGAGCCATTGCTCTTGGGAAGTGTGGTAAGGAGCAGGAGAGGCTCCTTTTAGCTTCAATAAATTTGTCGACTTGTCTCTTCTTTTAAACTACTATGATCCTTTTTATCTATTTCAGACAATTTACTTCATTGCTATATGCTCTCTGACAATAGGCTCTATTTCATATATATAAATTGTGTCTCTTCCAGTTCGTGAACAGGCTTGTTTCCTTCCTTTCTCCCCCCCCCCCCCCCCGCCGGCCCCCTTCCTTGGTCTGGGGATTGAATCTAGGATGTTTGCACTGAGGGAGATCCTCAGCCCTTTAAAAAATTTTTTTACTTGGCAACATGGTCTCATTAAGTTGCTCAATTGCCCAGGCTGGGCTCAAATTTGTGATTCTCCTGCCTCAGCCTCCCCAGATTAGGGCATGTGCCACTATGCCCAGCTCCAGTGAGCATCCCCTTCCCCTATTTTATTTGAGAGAAAGATGAAGGATAGGAAGAGGAGAATACATCTGGCTTTAAACTGGCTGTTACCACTTCCTCAAGGAATATGATGTATAATGTTAGGAAGGGAAGATCACGGTTATTCAGGTTTTGCTTCCCGTTAGGCAAGTTCCACCTGAGAAAGCCAAGAGAATAGTGCTGGGGGGCAGGAACAGATGACGTCTGACACATCGATGTTAGGATATAAACTGAACTCTGTTAAGGTGAATCTCACTTTTTTTTCCCCCCATTAAGTTTATTGGCACATTTTAGGTATAAAATACAGTTACATTCATCATTGGGATCTTGTACCATTACATGAGTATCTTGGTTCTTATTTTTTTCCCCTTCCCCTGCCCTCCCTTCACCCCCTCCACCCTTCCCTATTTGCAAAGACTTTGTTTCCATATTTTTCCTTTTCTCATATTTTTGCTTTTCCCTTCTTTCCTTTCCCCTACCCCTCCCACTTCCCCTGCTCCTTTAGACCTTTACTTCCTATTACACAATATTAATTATAATTTTAAAAATTATAATATCAAGATCTAGGAGACATTACCATGGATTTCACAGAATTTAAAAGGATATAGAAAGCATATTTCAAAAATCTGTTTTGAAATAAATTTGACAACTTTTAAGAAGTATCTTGGAAGACAAATTAATGAAACTAACTCTGGAGGAAATATAAAATTTGAATAGCACCTTTTAAAGAAAGTACATTCCTAGCTTGAAAACCTACCTATATGACAACAACAGGCTCATATACATTTTATCTGATAAATTACATCAAACATTTAAAGCAGAAAAAAAAGGATCACTTCTCTCCTCATTTTAGGAACTCAACATTGTGCTAATCCTAAAACTGGATAAAGATAATAGAAGGAAAAGTATGAACACAGATAGAAATTGGTTTAACAAAACAAACTATTAGAAATCAGATCTGGCAGGATGTAGAAAGTGGTTTTGTTATAGGGATGGCAGTGTTGGTTCAGCATTGGAAGTTCCACCCCCAGAAGGCATCATTTGAACAGAGGAAAGGAAAAAGCCATATGATCCTGTCACTAGTTGTAGAAAAAGTATTGGACTAAATTCTACAGCTGTTCATGGTAAAAGGTATCAGGAGACTAGAAGTAAAGCAGAAACTTCTCAACAGATTAAAGACATGTAATCCATACTTCCAGCAAAAACGCCTTATATGAATGGAAAAGATACAGTGCTTTCTCCTTAAGGTGGGGAACAAGGGCAGATATGCCTACTCTTCATCTGTCCATTAGACTTTGAAACGTAGGCCCAGGCCAAAATAGTCTGGCAATAAAATGACACAAGTAGGATAGGATTGGCAAGGTAGAAGCAAAATCTTTATAGGTAAATGAAATGATCATCTACAGAGAAAATACTAAGAAATCTCTAGGAGCCCCTAGAACTTGTATTTGAATTTAGCAGGATTAGAAAACAGAAGGTATATATAAAAATTCAGGCCTATGTATACTTGCTATAAATGAAGAATTGGATATTGAAATTTAAAAGTTATGTACGAGTACAAAGGACCTAGAAAAGTAAAAAGGAAAAGAAAAAGAAAAAAACCAGTGTTGTAAGAAGTTTAATACCTAATTTTAAGACTTCATCTAAAGCTACAGTAATCAAGGCAGTGTTGGTGTAAGGAAAGACATATAGATCATTGGAATAAAAGAGAATCCAGAAATAGAACCACACATATATGGTCCACTGAGTTTTGAAAGATTATTTAACATTAACATTTTATAGAATATAAACTCAATTCAAGAGCTGAGGAAAAGATAGTGTTTTCAGCAAATGGCACTAGAACACCTGGTATCCGTATATAAAAAATTAACCTCGACCCTTTATTTCCATACATGACAATAACTTGAAAGGATCTATGAACCTAAATATGAAAGACTAAAACTATGAAACTTTAAGAAGAAATTATAAGGGTAAATGTTTATGAATTTAGGGTAGGCAAGAACTTCCTAGGATACAAAAAACATGTTTAAAAGAAAAAAATTGATAAATGAGATTCTATCAAAATTTAGAACTTTAACATCGTTAAAATGAAAAGTAGTCCTTAAACAGACCATATTTACAATGCATATAACCTATGACCAGAATATATAAAGAACTCTTACAGCTCATTAATAGACAACACAATTAAAAAGTAGACACAAGAAGATGATAAATAGCCAGTACAGCACAAGGAAAGGTGTGCAACACTAGAATCAGAAAAATACTAATCAGTACAATAATAAGATTGAATTATACACTCATTAGGGAGATGAAGTTAAAAGTTTTAAAAGCCTTGTCATGACTTTTTCTTTTTGTTGGATTCTTCCCCTTTGCATTTAATTTGTCATGCCCAATGGATTCATTCTGCTGGGCTTCCAGGGGTTGTGATCCTCATTGTCTTTTCCTAGGATATTGTCTGAAATTTTTTGGAGTGCCGAGTTGGTATTCATGAAATTCCTGAGGTTCTCTTTATCACAAAAGCATCTTATTTCTCCATCAATTTTGAAAGATAGTTTTGCAGGGTACATCAATCTGGGTTGGAGGCTGTTTTCCTTTAGGGCTTGAAATACATCACTCCAAGCTCTTCTTGCTTTGAGGGTTTGCATTGGGAAGTCTGCTGTGATTCTGATGGGCTTTCCTTTGTATGTGATTTGTTTCTTTTCTCTCACTGCTTGTAGAACTTTGTTCTTCTGTTGGATTTCTGGAATCCTAACTATTATATGCCTATGTGTAGATTTTTTTTGATCAAGGCTAGTTGGAGTCTTATATGCCTCACTTATCTGTATGTCAAGTTCTTTTCCCCTCCTTGGGAAGTTTTCTGCCATCACTTCTGTGAACAGTTTTTTTTATGTCATCTGCACTCTCTCCTGTTTCTTGATTGACTCCAGTCAGTCTTATGTTATTCTTCTTTGCATCGTCTAGCAGCTGCTTGATTGATTTCTCGTGGTCTCTTACAATTTCAAAACAATTTTTCTTTTCCTCCTCACTAATTGCAATCTTATCTTCTATATCTGAAATTCTGTCCTCACATTGGCTCATTCTGCTGCATAGACTTTCAGTGGAGTTTTTAATCTCCTGGAAATCTGTTTGCATCTGTTTTATGGATTCCATTTGTTTCCTCTGTTGGGGTTCCATCGTGTTCTGCAGCTCCTCTATTTTTTTATCTGTGTCCTCTCTGGATTTATCAATCCTGTCTTGCACTGTGGGCACAATCTTTGCTGTTATCTGAGAAATTATTTCTGATTTCATTTTTTCCAGATCCTCTTTTGTTGCCAGTTCAGGGAGTCCAGGTGGTTGAGCATCAGATTGTTCCATCTCATTTCCTTTTGGGGTTGCTGTAGGTGATCTGGAAGTTTGTGTTTGAGGCTTGTTTACATGTCTTCTCATTTCCATGGTGGGGGGGGTGTGCTGCTGGCAACCACGTGGCTCACCTCCTCTGCCCTAGAAGCGGTGGAATGGCTGTGGGGAGCCTCCTCCTGGACTCTGGGATTGGCTTACCTCCTCTGCCCTAGAAGCAGTAGAATGGTGGTGGGGAGCCTCCTCCTGTGTGCTGGGATTGGCTCACCTCCTCTGACTAGGAGCGGTGGAATGGTGGTGGGGAACCCTCCGCCTGAATCTCACTTTTGTTGGAATTGCCTGTTTAAAAATTCAGTTGACTTACTGTAGATCCCCAAAAAAGTTTCATACCACTTGTTCATTCTAGAAAGCTTTTGCCCTGTGTCTGACCAAGAGCAGACAGGACCTTTGGTGAGCAAAATCTTCTGAGGCCTAGCTCATTAGCATGGCTAGAATCATAGAAAAGATGGACCAAATTAGAGTAGGTGGAGAGGTTTGAAATTCTCAAAATTAACAGAGGAGTCCATTATGGTTCAAAGATGGGATCTTAGCAGACTGAGGAAGGGACAGATGATGCCGGAGGGTGGTGGCACTGGGCATCTATCTAGTCAGTTCAGGTGGTGGATGGCTCTCTTCTCACTGCCAAGCACAGCGTCATTCATGCCAGTAGTTCCATTTTGTCACCTGCTTCACCACACCTGGTGCCCCTCCCACTCGGCTTCTTGCTCCTGGGCTGAACTTGGTGAACCAGGGAAGCAGGCTCCAGCCGTGAGGACTCTGGGTAGTTTCCCATTGTTCCTTTCCTACTTGGGATGGCCCAAGACAGGCCAGACCCCTCACCCCCTTGTTCTTTTCCCCTTCGCAGCCCCTAGGGTTCAGGGAGTTTCTTGAGAACACCTTTTATTTTTGCACATATTGCATAGCTATGGGTAACTATTTGACTCCCTTCAAAGGCTTCTTATTATTTTATTTAGTAGAAGGGAAGGAAGGATATAAAGTCTTCTTGTCTTATATTTAAAGCAATGGGAAGGGATAGAAAAAGAATTAAGATGTGTTATGTACATGTATGAACTCTTTACTATGAATATAATCATTATGTACTGTGAACATGTACTTTAAAAACTTTTAAAAAAGATTTGAAAATCAATCATCACTCTTTAAGCATTGTACAGACTCATCCTAGACTGACTGAGGCAAAAATTTCAATCACATCATTTACTTTCAATATTCCTTAGTTTGTAAATTTATTCATGAGATTCACTTAAAAATAATTAGTGAAACTTGTTATGTGCCACACATTGGGAGAGATATAACTATGAGCAAAATATTGTGGACTTTTCATGTATCCTTTTTTACCATTTATTTTTTACAACATAGCACCTATGTTTCTACAACTTCACTCCTGATTACTCATGTTACTCTTCCAAATTCACCCTCAGATCTTCTATTTACACTCTAGTATAAATAACCAATAAAGTGCTATTATTAGAGCCATTTATATTTTTATACTAAAGGAATTCCTTTAAATGAAAGGAAGAATTTTAATCATTAGCCACAAATTTATTAAGCATTATGTTCCATGCACTATTGCAATGACTATGTAGATTAACTCACTTAATTTTCACAGTAGCATATTCAGGTTGGCACTATTAGGTTAGAGTCATGGATGGGAAAACTAAAGCACAAAAAACTTAAGTGATTTGTCTAAAGTTGGTAGGTCCATAAAGAGTGGAGCGGGTTTGAAACTAGAGAATGTAACTTAAGCAATCAGACTGTCAAGCATAACATTATATTACTATATTGCCGTTGAGTCATACATTCCAAAATTGATCATTTTCAGTTCATGAAATCACACATCAATTATAAAAATTCCAGGTGGTGTCTTAGTCACCTGTATTGTTGCTGAGATAAAATACTCAATACCCAACGTTAAAGGAGGGAAGTTTGTAGAAGCTCAGAATTTGTAGAGGTTTCAGTCCATAGTTGGCTGGTGGCATGACAAGGGGCCACCACAGGGCAGGCAGGAGGTTGCAGCAGTCAAGCAGCGAAACCACAGAAGCAGCAGAGGTCTTTCTGTTCCTTATATTCCATCCAGGCTGTGAGCCTGTTGATTGATGCTACTCACACCCAGGATGAGGCACACTTAATCCCAGCATCACACACCCTGGATCCAGCCACTTTTGAAATTCCCCTCCTATGACTGTGTGAGGCTTTGGGGGGACATCCAGACACAAGCCACAACAGGTGGGCTGTTTCCAATTCGAGGCAAACCTTCTCACTGAATTGAAATCCATAGTAGTTCTATCTTTGCTCCATGTATTTTTCTGAGTGTTACAACTCAGACCTTCTTCAGAATTTAGGAACAGTTTTATTAGAAGATATGTTCTTCCAGGTGGAAGTTTTAGTTAATTAGTATGTCAACTATTAAGCCATTGTCTTTCAGCTCCAATTGACACCATATAATTGGTATTCCTGGAACTAGAATTCTGCCAATCATTTTTGGTTGATTGGTTTCCTACTGGTATCTGCCAGAGGGAAAGTAAAGAGAGATTTTTGCTACTACCACCAATGTTGCCACAGCAATGCACCATCATCCAGGTATCTAAATAATTGTTTTCAGTACAAAATTTAGGAGTCTGACTTGGTACTCTTCCTGCTCCCCAAACTGCTATTAGCAATTTGACTTATTTCCTGATAGCCTATTGTAAAAAGCATTCTTGTGGTCTTATATTGTTGAACAATTATATGTTCTTCTCTGTTCATTTGATATTATAAACATTCTAGCATGTCATAAAATATTTAATATATTAATAGCTTTCTTAGAATCTGTCATGTAGATATATGTATACATACAGTCCCCAACTTACAATGGTTTGATTAGTAATTTTTCAACTTTACAATGGTGTGAAAGTTATACACATTCATCCAGTAAAAACTGTACTGTTGAGTTTTTGTCTTTTTCCAGGCTAGAAATACATATGTAGTGTCATGGACTATATATAGTGCTATGGTGTATCAAATACATTTTAAGTTTACAGTATTTTCAAATTGCAATGAGTTTACTGGGATCTAACTCCATCATAAATTGAGTAACGTCAGTAATCATTACAAACACTATTATACTCATTGTCATATTTTAGTTCTCACAATTCTGTGAGGTCAGTGGGACTTCATTTTACAGATAGGAAACTGAGGTTCTGTTAAGTTAAATGTCTTATGAGCCAGGCATGGTGGGTCACACCTGTAATCTTAGCACTTGGGAGGCTGAGGTGGTAAAAGCCCCATGAGTTCAAGGCCAGCCTTGAACACCCCGTTTTTTTAAAAAAAAGCAAAACAAAAGTGAAATGTCTTACTTGAGAGCACAGAGGCACTAAATAGCAGAATCAGGATTTTAAAATTGTTAATTGCTATTGTTTATACTAATAATAACCAATACCCTTCATTGAGAGTCTGCAATGAAGTTGTATAGTAAGTGAATGTCAGAGCTGGGCTTTGAATTCTTTTTTTTTTTTTTGTGGTACCCTTTCACTTGCTAGGCAGGTGACAGTACCACTGAGCTAAATCCCCAGCCCTGGGCTTTGAATTCTTGTCTTAAAAACTAAACTCTTAGTGCTGGGCATAGTGATGCATGCCTGTAGTCCCAGCAGTGAGGGAGGTGGAGGGAGGAGAATCACAAGTTTGAGCCCAGCCTGGGCAATTTAGTGACTTAGCAGTCTCAAAATAAGAGATGAAAAATGAAAAAAAAAAAGAAAGAAAGGGAAAGTGACTGGGATGTAGCTCATTGCAGAGGTCTTGGGTTTAATCCCCAGTAATGCCAAAACAAACAAACAAACAAAACAAAAACTAAATGAAACCTCTTCATTCTGTCATTTTGCCTCATTAAATCATGACATAGAATCATGCAGTGCATGACTTTCCTTCATAGTAATTTAGAAAGAGGAGTGGTCAAGGAGGGTTTCCAGCAGAAGAGCTGACTTTAATTAGACCTGAAATGATGAGTAGGAATTGGAAAGAAACTGAGATGGATAGTAGAGAAGAGCTGCCAAAGATCAGAGGAAAGATAAGAGAGGGGTGTAGGAGAAATGGAGGAGGGGGGTGTCACACACCAAAAAGGAGCCATCACAAATGAAAGCATGGAAGAATAAATGAATTGTAAGAAACTGGGAAACCTGATAACATGATTTACTGTATTAGGGAATGAGACAAATTAGATTTTTGAGGTTGTTTTTATGGTCTTTATAATTGGTAGGTCAGTTAAAATTTGTAATTTACCAGAATGAAAGTCTATTTCCACATGGAAACTGTATATGTCAGTGATTGTGGAGGAAGCTGAGAGCATGAAATAACTGCTAAATTTAATTTTTTTTTTTTGAGTTTCCAGTTTGTTTTTAAAACTAAACATTTGCCCTTTCCTTACTCTCTATATTTAGTCATTATAACCCTGGAACAGACCAGAAGTATTATAGAGTAGAGTAAAACCCTTCAATAATTCACTTGATCATATTTGTAATACTATTCCTCAGGGAGGAAAAATCTCATTTTAATCTCAGCTAGAAGTCAGTTTATTCACTACTGCCTCAGGATTAGATCTTTTGTATAATTTTTTTGAGAAAATATGTTGTAAGAAACTCATGCCTTGGCAAACGTACAGTTCAGACAGGTCTTTTCCATAAAGTTCACTTCCATGAAGTGACAGGTTGACACATAAAACTATTTCTAGGTTGATTTTTATGTTTATTTCTTCCCCCAAAACTGCTTGTGGTAATTAGGGTAGAGTCAATTTGATTGTTTTGGGATCTGCCCAGAGGATTGGTGGTCTGGGTATGTCTACTGAGGAAGATTATGGAGGCATGGCCTCGAGGGCTGTGTCTGTCCCCTAGCCCCTTCCTCTCTGGTACTGTTCCCCTCCTCTGCTTCCTAGATGCCACAATTGAACAGCTTTACTCTACTATGTCCTTCTGCCATAATGTTTCTGCTTTGGATCTGACATGGAATAAATCCTGAACCATGAACCAAATTAAATCTCTCCTCCTTTAAACCGTTAGCATTAGATATTATGTTCCAGTGACATGAAAACTGACTAATATAGAAAATTGGTACTAAGAATGGAGTCATTTCTGTGACTATACCTGACCATATAGTTTAGAAGACTATAGGAGAAGTTTGGGAAGGTTTGGAGATTTGGCCTAGAGGAGCTCTAAAATGCTGTGAACTGAGCATTGATTAGGTGATTCTGGTTGGAGCTCAGACCAGAATGCTGCTGCAAATATGGACAGTAAAGGCCAAGCTGAGGAGTTTCCAGTTGGGAACAATATCTCCACTGGCAAACGGACTAGAATCCATGTGTATTAAACTCTGGCATAAAATTTGTCTATATTTTGCCCGTGTCCTGAGACTAAGTGTGGTAGACTAATTAATTTGGTGAAGAAAATTTCAAAGACTGCCTGGCATTTAGGCTGTGGCACTGGTACTGCTGGCTTGTTTAAGCCATATTTATACCGAGACTCTGGGCCAAATAGAAAGTAGAGATTTTTTGGGCCGGGGATTTAGCTCATTGGTTTTGCCTCCTGCTGTGCAAGTGCAAGGACCCGAGTTCGATCACCAGTATCAAAAAAAAAAAAAAAAAAAAGAAAGAAAGAAAGAAAGAAAGAAAGTAGAGATTTTTTTGAAAAATTTAAATTTTGGCCCAGAAGGAACCATGTATAACATTGGGGCCAAAAGAGGTGTAGTTGCTGAAGAAATTAGTGCCTTTTAAAAGAAACCAAGAACTTTGTACAGGGACAAGAAGAAAGATGTTTTGAAGTCATCACAGACATCAGTGAGACTGTACTCATGGCAGGCACAAGGTTGCAAAAGTATAAACTTTTCATTTGAGAAGAGAGTCCCTTGGATGCCTGCTTCAGAAGGGTCTCCATAAGGAATTGGTTCCCTGGAATTTCACCATGCTCAATGCTCAGCTATCTAGGCACTCAGACTGCTGCAGCCACAGTCCAAGGGGGTGTGGCTACTGTTCCCATTGCAGACAACCTTGGTGTCTTAGTTACTTTTTTTGTTGCTGAGACAAAATACCCAACACCCAAAGTTAAAGGAGGAAAGGTTTATGTAGCTCACAGTTTGTAGAGGTTTCACTTTATAGTTGGCTGGCTCCATGGTAGGCCTGCATGGCAGAGGGCCATTGCAGAGGAGAAAGAGTTCATAGCAGGCAGAAGACAACAAAAGCAGGCAAGCAACAATAGCAGCTTTTTTCTTCCCCCTTTATAGTCTATCTAGGCTTTCTTAGGGTGGGTGCTAAACTAATTAGTGGACTAATTTAATAATCACACATCCTTAACCCAGCATCACACATTCTAGATCCAGCCACCTATGAAAAAGCCCCACATATGACTGCATTAGGCTTCCTGGGTACATCTAGACACAAACCACAACACTTGGTATCATTCATATTGATATAGGGGAAACATATGTAACTCCCAACCTGCTAGTTATCAGATACGCTGAGTTTCTGTTTCCCAAAGTCAAAGAATGAATTCTAAGGAACAGTGGAGGTTAAGAGTGGGAACATTTATTGGGAATAGGAATAAGGAATAGAAATAGCTCCTGAGAGACAGGAGGGGTCCTGAATGGGTTGCTAACAATCCCACTTCTCCGAGAAGATTTTATAGAGCAAAGTCATGAGGGGTGGGTACAACATGGGTCAAATTATCAACCAATAAGATTACAAGTATGACCATTTAGCTAATATTTACCTAATAATAATAATAATACTGATCCAATAATAACAAGGGCATATAGATGACATCATTAACCTTGGTCAATAATCCATAGTCTTAGTCTTGTCTTTAGTCTTAGTGTTAGTAGTCTTAGTGTTAGTAGTCTGTTTTAGAGAGTGGGAGAGGATGGACTATCTCTAATGAGATAATGGTTTATTTATATGGAAAATATCAAAAGGGTGATTCCAGTAATCTCAAGCTTCCTTAGGAAAGTATATAAATCCAGCCATTGTGACTTTGATCTTCTTCAGATGTGCCTCCAGCCAGTTTTTGATATTTTCATCTTCTATACTGAATCCATCAAGGCCCTAGCCCTGACTGCTTATACTATTTCTACCTAATTTAGCTGTCTGTAATACTATGATGCTGGTTTCACTGGTACACAGAATGCAAGTGTTGTAATGTCATAGAGGCTTCCTCCCAGATTGGAAAGGAACTGTGTGAAGCTTGGGAATGAGCCAGAAGTTCAGTATAGGTCTCAGGTAGTTGGTTATGCCAGGCATGTGGAAAGTCTGCCAAAGAAAGCTGCAGGTCCTGAGTGGAGCCACACACCGAGAGAGAGTTGTGTGGGTAAGCCAGCAAGGCCACAGGCATGGGGCTGCCTAGCCTCTAGAATTAACACCTCACCACTCTGGGCCCTATATGCTGCATATGGACAGATAGGATTTAATATTTGCCCTGCTGGATCTTGGTCTTACTTTGGACCTATTCTTTTCTACCTGCCTCTTTCTCCCGTTTGGAATGGGAATGTTTATCCTGTTCCATAGTACCTTGGGATTATGTAACTTGGTCATGATTTTTATAGAGGTTCATACCTGAGAGTTTGTCATGGGTCTCAGGAGAAGCTTTGAATCAGACTTTTGGTAAATCTTAGAACTGTTGAGACTTTGGGGAAGAGACTGTTGCATTTCCCTTATTATAACAGGATAGTTGTAATATGTTAGGTAGAATTATGAGTATGCAATTGTCTTTATTTGGAGATTAAGTATGGTTTAAGGAGAAATATTTTTGGTATGAAGTTGGCTAGGGTTGGAATTTGGTGTTTAGGGTGGGGTATCAATTTGCCTGGCTTTGGGATCTGCCCAGGCAATTCATGGAGCCCACTTTTGGGTGTGTCTGGGTGGGTCATGGAGGCATGGCCTTAGGGTCTATTTTGGGTCTTTGGCCCCTTCCTCTCTGGTGGTCTTTCCCTACTCTGCTTCCCAGCTTCCATTAACTGAGCAGCTTTGTTTTGATTTACTTTTCTACCATGATGTTTCTGCCTTGAAGCCAGCTGGCCATGGAGTGAATCTTCTGAACTGTGGGTCAAATAGATAACTGTATGTATCAGAAAGGACTTCAGGGGGCTGCAAGTAACAAAAGCCCTAACTTAACTAATTTAAACAAATTTATTATCTCAACAGAAAATCTAGAAGTAAGGTAGCCTGTGTGTTTACCTGGTTTAATGGTTCATTAATAGCATCATATCCTAGACTCATTCTGTTTTTCCATTATACCATTTCTAGTGCCAGACTTCACACTAATGCTGATTCCTGCTGAGGTACTTATTTTCTTGTTCATGTTGAGCTATAGTATGACACCCATTTTTTTGGGTCTCTCTCTCTCTCCTTCTCTCTCTCTCTTTCTTGACAGGGCCTTGCTCAGTAGAGCAGGCTAGTCTTGAACTGACTATGTAGCCCATGCTGACCTTGAACTCATGATGATCTTCCTGCCTCAGCCTCCCAAATGCTGAGATTACAGGCATGTACTACCATGCCTGATTGTCACTCTAATAATATGTGTTAGTTGTCTTTCCATCATTTTAACAAAATACCAGAGGTAATTAAACTATAATGGTTAAAGTTTTATTTTGACTGATAGTTTTGGAGGTTCCAGTTCACGATTATTGGCCCCTTTGCTTTGGGCCTGTGATGAGGCAGCACATCATGGTAGGATGTATGGTGCAGTCAAGCTACTTACTACATGGCCTGGAAGCAAAAAAGAAATAGGAAGGTGACAGGACCTCTCAATTCATTTTGAAGGCAAATCTCTGGCGAGCTAAGGAACTTCTCCTAGGGCTAATCTTCTAAAGGTTCCACCACCTTCCAGTAGTGCCATCATTTGGACCAAGCCTTTATTTAATGCCTGGGCCTTTTTTAGTCCTCAACAACCAAACTATAGTTTAAATAAAGAGTAATATTTTTATAAGTTTCCTGAAGTTTACTCTCATGTGTGATTGATATATTACATACTCATTTTCAAGAGAATCATTAGCAAATATGAGCATAGATAAATTAATTAAGCCATATTTCTTTGACAGCAAAACTGATTTATTTCAAATATAAAAGTATAAGCTCAAAGATTACTAGCTCCTTGTATTAGTCACTTTTCTTTCTTTCTTTTTTTTTTTGGTACTGAGCATCAAACTCAGGACCTTGCACTTGTGAGACAGGTAGAGGAACCACTGAGCTAAATCCCCAGCCCTTTTTTTGGTTTTTGTTTTTTTTTGGTACCGGGGATCAAACTTGGGACCTTGTGCTTGTGAGGCACGTGGCAGCACCACTAAGCTAAATCCCCGGCCCCTCAATTTTCTTTTTTTATAATTTTTTTACTGATACATTTTAGATATACATAATGATAATATCCAACATAGGGAATTTGTACCTGTACATGATATATATTGCTTCTTTTTTTCCATTCCTGTCCCCTCCCTTCAACTCCTCTTCTCCTTATTTACAAAAGCTTTGTTTCCATTTTTCCTTCTATTTTCCTTTTTTTGTCCCTTCCTTCCTTTCCCCCTCCCCCTTCCCTTATTCCTCTTCTCATTTGAACATTTTCTTCCTATTTCCCAATATCTATTATATATTTTGGTCCTTATTTACACTTTCAGTTTGTCAGACCAGAGAAACAATATAGTATTTAAACATGTGTGTCCAATTTATTTCAATTAAGAGTATGGTCTTAACGTGCATCTATTTAGTTATGTCTCAAGTGTATTCTTCTTTATGGTAGAGTACTATTCCACTGTACAAAAAACCCACATCTTTATCCATTCATCAGTGGATGGGCATTTGAGATGTACTCAAGATTAGCTATTACAAACTGCACCACTATACACATGGGTGTGCATATATTGCTGTGGTATGATGCTTTTAACTCTTTTGAGAAGATACCCAGAAGGGGAAAAACTGGGTCAAATGGAAACTCTAGTTTTAGTTTTTTAAGGAATCTCCACACTGATTTCCACAGTGGTTGCACCAATCTACACTACCACCAACAGTGGGGAAAGGTTTCTTTTTCCTCACAGCCCTGCCAGAATTTGTTATTTGTTGATTTCTTGATAATAGCCATTCTTTCTGGAGTGAGATGGAGTCTCAGTGTTGTTTTAACTTGGGTGAACAGTGATGTTGAACTTTTAAAAATATATTTATTTGCCATTTGTACTTCTTCATCTGAGAAGTGTCTGTTCATTTCAGATGCACATTTTTGGATTGGGTCTTTAAATTTGGGAGGTCTGATTTTTGAGTTCTTTATGTATTCTAGATATTAGCCCTTTGTCTGAGGAACAGCTGGCAAAAATTTTTCCCACTCTGTGGGTTATTTCTCCACTCTGTTGGTGGTTTCTTTTGCTGTGCAAAAGCTTTTTAATAAGATGAGATCTCAGTTGTTCAGTTTTTGTAATATTTCCTGTGTGATTGAGGTTTTGTTCATAAAGTCTTTGCATATACCACTGTCTTCAAGGGTTCTACCTATTTCTATCTTTCAGCATATCTGGTGTTTCTGTTTTAATATTTACATCCATTTTGATTTTAGTTTAGTGCATGATGAAAGATATGGGTCTAGGTTTAATCTTCAGGATGTGGAAAGCCATTTTTTCCAGCACCATTTATTAAAGAGGCTATCTTTCTTCCAGTGAAGGTGTTTGGCTTCTTTGTCGCAGATAAGGTGGCCTACTGTGCGGTACATATATATTTATGATTGTTTTCTCTTCCTCTTGGATTGTTTCCTTAACAAGGATATAGTTACCTTCTTGGTCTGTCTTGATCAGTCTTGGCTTGAAATCCACTTTGTTTGTAAATAGACTAGCTACCCTTTCCTGAGTTCCTGTTACATGGAGTCTTGTTTTCATTCCTTTGGTTTTTAGTCTATGAAAATCTTTTTGAGTTAAATGTGTTTTTTTTTTTGCCAGAAAGGTTTTATTTTAGCAAAGTGGGTGGGGTAAAATATATTTGCAGAGTATTTATTTTTTAGCTCTGCCAGCAGTACAACAGTAGCAGCACATTTCAGAACACGTGGACCTCAGCCAAATACGGTTGAATTGAGAGCACTTCCACCCTGTCCTCCTCCCCTAGCAAAGCTCAGGTCTCGCACATCTGTCCTTTGTTCCTGTCCCCGCCTACCATCCAGGCAGGAGCTCCCTGAAGTGCAGGCTTCAAACTCTCCTCTTGCAGAGAGAATGCGAATTCTTTTTCTCCTTTCTGAAATTGGAATTCACTAACATCAGTTCCTTTCATGGCTTCTATCTTACTAAAAGTTTGTGGAAATGATAGGCAGCTCTGAAATGGAAGTCCCATTACTTCCAGTTCATCCCTTCACTGTGAATTTCAATATCCTCCAAGAGGCCTGGGGCAGCGATTCCTCCATGTATGGTTTGTAGTTTTTCAGGGAGTTGGTGCCAAGTCTATTTTTAAAGTAATAACTGTAGTAGCAGTTTGGCTTTAAGAGCTTTTTCTTTTCAGGTGGATTTTTGGGTTTGTTTTTAAAAATTAAATATTCTTGGACCTGCCATGGAGAGAAGTACTAGTTTGTTTTAGACCTAAATGTGTTTCTTGTATGCAGCATTTGTTGGATCTTGCTTTTTGATCCATTCTGCCAGTCTGTTTCTTTTGATTGGTGAATAGAGACCATTTACATTGATGGTTATAACTGATATATATTGATTTATTCTTGCGATATTATTTTCCTGTGGTTTGTTCTCTTTCTTCCTCTCTGTTTAATTGCTTCCCTTACCTGGTGGATTCATTCTGTTGGCATTCCTGGAGTTGTAGGCTTCGTTATCTCTTTCTAGGATATCCTTCCAAACCTTTTGGAGTGCTTGTTTGGTAGTCATGAGTTTCTTCAGGTGTTGTTTGTCATGGAGGTATCTTATTTCTCCATCAATTTTGAAAGATAGTTTTTCAGGGTACAATCAATGTGCATTGGGGGTTGTTTTCTTTTAGGGCTTGAAATAACTCAGCTGTCTTTGACTTAAGGCTTGTGTTGAGAAGTCTGCTGTGATTCTGATAGGCTTTCCATTATAAGTGATTTGTTTCTTCTCTTACAAGTTTTCATATTCTGCTCTTGTGTTGAATTTCTGAAATCTTGAATATTTTATGCCTTGGTGTAGATATTTTTTGACCATAGCTAATTTGAGTTCTATTATACCTCACTTATCTGTATGTCAAATTCTTTTTCCATGCTTGGGAAGTTTTCTGCCATTACTTCTGTGAACAGTTTTTTTAATGTTCTTTGTACTAGCTCCTCTTTTTTCTTTCTTTCTTTTTTTTTTCCAAAGCCTAAAAATTTATTGCCAGAACAGCAAACTTCATAAAGACATCTTTTTAAAGTACATAGAAAATGACAAGCAAAATAAACAAAACTTTGACCAAAGAAAAGCAAAAATTACTGCTATCATGCACATATAGTCAAATTAATACCAGGCCAAACAACTGCATTAAAGAATATATGGGCTATACAATGCATGCTTTTTCATCTAAAGGAAACCCATTCCAAAATACTTGGGTTTGGGGCAGGGTTTTTTGGCAGGTGTATGGATAATTTTCTCCTAATGCAGAAAATGGAAATATTTAGATGAAAAACAGAATGATGACTAAAATATCAGATTGCTTTAATTTTCATCTCCAGGATAGACATCTCCAAGATAGAAATCTGTCTTATAGGCTCCCCCCAAAACTAAAAAAAAATCTAAACACAGTAGACAAAAAACAAATTCTAAATTCAATTTGTGCTATCCTTACAAGTGATTACCTCTTCATTTAACTACATCAAAGAGGACTACATTAGTTAAGATAGGCTAAAAAGATAAAAAGCCAGAAAACCTTTACTATTCTATTCCAACCACGGCTATGTTTTAAGCATAGAAAGTTCTATTCACTATACTGCAAGCACCAAGTTTTCCTTTTAAACTAGAAACTCATATAAATGAATCCAAGGTATAGAAACCATTTGCTGCTGACTACTAGTGGCCAATTGAGCTACTGCTAAATAAGTAGGAGTATGAGTAGGAAGAATTTCCTGTGGCATTGAAGGTTCCTCTCTGGTACCTACTTCGGGAAGCAGAGTGGGAGCCGGAGTGGGAGCATGGAGCTGAAGACATATTGTAAGGGCTAGGTAAGCTCTTGGAAGACACCGAGGCAGCTTCCAGGAGGCGTAGCCTGGTGATATCCTCCACTATGGTAGCTCCTCTTTTTTCATTGACTCAACAAATTCTATGTTATTGTTCTTTGCATCATCTAACAGCTGTTGGATTGATTTTTCATGGTCCCTTGCCATTTTTAAGAAATCATTTTTTTCATGATCACTAACTGCAGACTTGTCTTCTAGATATGATATTCTGTCCTCTCATTGATTCATTCTGCTGGCTATACTTTCAATGGAAGTTTTAATCTGGATATCTGTTATAATCTGCTTCATGGATTCCATTTCTTTCCTATGTTGGTTATTCATGGTTTCCATCCCAAGCTTCTCTATTTTTTTAATCTGTCTCTGCTCTAGATTCACTATTCATGTGTTTCATTATGGCCATCATCTCTGTAGTTATCTGAGAAATTATTACTGATGTGATTTTTTTCTATAGCCTCAATCATCTGTCTTGTTACTTCTGCTGTTACCACTTCAAAGGATCCAGGTACATGGTTTTTGAAATGTTCCACCTCATTGCCCCCTGGGTTTGCCTTTCATGAGGTGGATGTCTGGGTTTTCATCTTGTTTAAGTGTCTTCTCATTTTCTTTTCTTCTTCTTCTTTTTTTTAGTTTAATTCTTGAGTTGATGCTTATAAATTGCTTATGGCAGGTAGCTTTATTGCTAGTATTTAGAACCCTTAAGAAATTACTACTTCTCAGAAATGTATTCCAGGTGTATCTGGATTTGGGTTTTGATTCTGTTGTAAGATTATACCTCTTCAATTTATTGGTGATGAGAAATTGCTGCCTATTTGGCCTAATCTTTAGTGCTTTGGCATTGGCCTATAGTATTGTTTATGACCCTCAAGCAATCTCTTGATATAGAAGGATGAACAAACTGATTGGAACAACTATGTTACCTTGGCTAACGTAGTACAATCAGCAACAACAATAGCATCAAATAGAGCCTAGAAAATGACATATTGTGTCAGTAACTGTTAATTTGCCACCTTTAACTATAAGAACTATATTTGTGGTTATAAAACAAAATCTAAAATGAACCAGAAAATTTTATACAGTAAATATACCCTCAATATGGAGATTTTATACACAAGGAAGAAAAATTGAAAAGGAGTTAGGGGGAAAAATAGAGAAATAGAAGAGGAAGACATCAGATGCAAGGCTGAAGCACAAAGGAAGCCTATGGAAACTTTCAGAAACTGGTGAGGAAGAAAGGAGGAAAAGAGAGATGGAAGAAATAAAAACAAGAACAGAAGAACAACAAAAAACTAGAAACAATGTTCACATTCATATAAAAATAAGAACAAACAGGAAAACAAAACAAAAACAAAAACCAAAAAAAACAAGAAAAGAAAAAAATATCCACTTCAGAGTGTGTCTCTGCTGTCACTAGAAGACAGAGTGGGCAGACAGAGTCCAGATCTATGTTGATTGATCCCAGTAAGCCAGTTGTGATTTATGGTGGGGTAGTGAATAATCCTAGCAAGTCTGCACCTTTAGTTCCACAGAAGTTCAGGTTGGTTTCTGGCTGTGAGGCTGGAATCTGATTTGTTTAGCCTGCAACACTCTATGTGCCTCTTGACATCTTGAACTTGGCTCCTTAACCTCCTGCCAACTTGAACTCAGTTCTGCCTCTCTCTGACACTGGGAGGCACTTGATGGAGTCAGCCTGAAGCTGCTATTATTTCTGAGCTCAGTTGGCCCCTTTCCAAGATGGCTGCCAGCCAATTGCCCTCTCCTGGGGGATGGCTGAACCCAAATAACTCACCATCCACTGGAGTCCATTGTGTCCACTGCTACATTCCACTGGTTCATTTTTCTGTGGAGGCCTCCAGAGTCACCAGTATTCACCATGCATCTGCATGTTTGAGCCATCCCTCCCATGCAGTGAGTCAGGCCTCAGGGAGAAAGCACCACTTGCCATCTCTGTCTTCTGTGTTGAGGTCTCTCTGTCCTCCCCACAGGCTTCAATTCTGGCTTCAGATCCTTCTGGGTCCCGGGGACCCATTTCCTTCCTTCTTTTATTGCTCACATTCCTGAATTCCAGTGTCTGGACACCAAAGCTCAGAGAGGCTGTTTCTCCGCTATTCACCACTCTTCCATCTTCCTAGAAGTCCTTTTTTTCTGAATCCATATTTCTGTTATTCCCTGGAACAGCAATAAAATAAATATTGAGTGTCTTATAAGGTTCACTACAATTATTCAATTAAGTAGCTCTTGGATTATCTAGTATATAATATGATTCACATTATAATCTTTAATATTGTATTATTCAAAGCACAATATAGTATAAAATATCTATTTATTAAATATAAAACGTCTTTATTTCTCTTATTTTTGAATGGTTATAATAATTGCTCAAAAAAACTTCATGTGGGAATCTAAAACTTTAAATGCTTCTCTCTGTCACTTACGACCTACACCAGAAAAATTCCCAAGGGAAGGAACAATGGTAGTTCTCAACTCTTAGATAAGAGAATACAATTTCTTTGAGTAGAGGTTGACTCAAATAATGAGAACAAAATAAGATAGGAGGTATGTATGAAGCAACACAGTAGTCTCTTCTGGAATCTTCCATGTATCTGTGTTTTGAGGAGAGATAGGCTTAAATGTGGATATGTTAATATGTATGTATACAGAAGGAGATTTGTTGCAGGAAGAGGATTTACTATTAAGAATAACCAGCTGATTACTCATGATGCTAGTCCTAAGTGCTAGTAGCTATATGGAGCAAAAGAAAAACATATTCTAATTCTTGTGCCACAATAAAATGGAAAATAGTTTGGTGAGAAAACCAAATACAAAATATTTGTTACTGAATGTAAATCTATTGTTTTTGGCTTCTGTCAATAATTTGGGATTTGGGCTGGTGAAAACTTTTGTATATTCAACATTGTATTAAAAAGAAACATATCTGGGATTGACATTTGTTTTTCAACTGGACTAGGTCCATTCTTTTTATTCAATCAATATAGATTGTAATACTCCAGTAGGTCAGGTGCCATGCTAGGTACTGAAGACACACTGCTGAGAAAAACATGTCTCTGCATTCATGATTTCAATGTGACTAGAAGCAGGAGATTTGTTTGTTGGTGATGTAGAATGCTGAACATGAAGATTGGAAGGAACCTCATAGTTATTCCAGTCTGCATTCTCATGTAATAGAGGTGAAAGTCTAGACAAGTTTTGTTACTTGGCTGAAGTCAAATCAAGTCTATGGCAGATCCAGAAATAGAACCAGTTTCTTGGTTCACTTAACTCCCTGAATTCTTTTAGTTGATACTAGACTCCTTTGTATTGGTGATGTGCTGGACTAGAAATGTAACCCAGTGCCTCTGAGAGTCACAGTGTATGCCATCTTATCCTTGGAGCTCCGGTTCACCTCTAAATCAGGTTTGCATGTGAGGTGGACACTACTTGGACATTATCTCACTTTTAAGCTCTAGCAAGATGTATTTGTATTACGTTATCCTACAAAGCAAACATTTAGAATGTAAAGTAGCCACAAGATGATTATTATTTCTAAATAAATGAGCTAATTTAATAAATAAGGCATACACCCCAACAATAGAGATGATACATCTTTGTAATCACTTTGCATTGTTTCAGCTGGCTGTGAGAGAACTGCCAAAGAGCTAGAAGAATTAGGTTTCATGAATTATTCATTGGATTCAATTTAACACTCTCATTATTTATAGTGCTTCAGGTTAGTCTGTGGTGCTGACTTAATTGCCTTATTTGCCTTAATAAGGATAGGAAGAATGAGTTGGCAGTGTATCTGTTTGTATAAGTGTGGGCTATTGTTTACTGAAATGAAGCCCAAGGTATTTTTAGAAATATATCTCTTCAAAAATAGTCACGACTGAAAAATATTATATTTTATTCTTTGGGGCCTAAAAACTTTATTTGTATGAAATATTTTATCTTTAGTGAATATGATTAATGCAATGGAACAGTATTTATGTTTAAGGTATTACTGCTTATTCAGAAAATGCATGGTGCAATTGTATAAATCTTTCTAAGCCTAGTTCATTTTGTAATTTAAAAAATGGCATTAAAGAGGCAAATTAGAACTAGTTAGGATAAAGGCTATGTTAATTTTCCACCACTGTGACAAAATACCTGAGATAATCTTGTTAAAAGGAGAAAATGTTTATCTTGGCTCATGGGTTCAGAGGTTTTAGTCTGTGGTTGCTTGGCCCTGTTGCTTTGTGTCTGTGATAATATGATGCAATATTGTAGGAGCCTGTGGCTCAGAAACCCATTCACATTGTGGCAGGTAAGAAAAAGAGACAGGTAGAAACCCAGGTCCCAGTATCACCTTTATGGGGACCTCACTCCCCCACAGTGACCTAACTTCCTTTACCAGGCTTCAGTTCCCGAGGGTTCCACCACTGCCTAATAATGAGGCTGGTCACTGAACCTTTAGCACATGGGCCTTTGAAGAGTATCCCAGATCCAAACTATAGCAAGTATGGTTTACATAATACTCTTTTGGTATTTCAATTTCAGCGATGGGTATCTATTTTAAAGAAAAATGTTTGCTTTATAGGTTAGACCATATTAAGTACTTCCTGAGTTTGATCTATTTCTTGGATTAAATTTATGTGCATATAGTGTTCAATGGAGAAGATATATCTGATGGCCCAGTTCTGAAGATGTGCTATATTAAATCTAAGCATGAAGGGCAGTATGTTTTGCCCCCTTTTTTTTTTAACTCAAACTCGGGTCATTGTGCTTGCGAGGCAGGGGGCAGAACCACTGAGCTAAATCCCCAGCCCTGTTTTGCCTATTTTTAAGAGAGTTTTATTAAGTTCTACAAATAGTTCTCTTTTACAGGAATAGTATACTAGAAGAAAAAGGAAAGGTGTTTAGGTGAAAGAGCAAGACATAATAAATCATTAATAATAGTTAGAAAATATTTCTAATAATTTCCTACACAGTTAGATTGGTTGAACTTTTTCAAAAGAGCTACTTATATAGCTATAGCTCTCTGCAACAGTGGTTGAGAGATTAGTCTAGATTTTCTTATCCATAGAGTTCCCCATCTTTTTCAGATGTAACCAAGGTGCTTCTCTACAGCCTCACCTGACATTTTTAATCATCAAGCTGTGATTAAACCATTGTGCAGGTAACTGCCTCAATTTGAAGTGTGAGCTGAAGTTGCTTTGTGAGGCTTAGCCCACAGGTATTCCTCCAGCTCATCTCTATTTTGGAGAATATTCACAGATTGGTTGCATTAAAAATGCATGATTTGTATTATAAATTGAGCCTTCTGTGCTATTGAGAAATTCTTTTATGGTTCCCTAGTCATCTTTCTTATTCTACACAGCAACTAGTAAAAATTTCTTTCTTCTATTTAAACTTGAAACCTCTGCACTTTCTTTATCACTATTTTTTTAAAAAAATTAATTTATTAGGGCTGGGGATTTAGCTCAGTGGCACCGCACCTGCCTGGCAAGGGCAAGGTCCTGAGTTCCATCCCTGGTATCAAAAAAAAAATTTTATTACTGGGTGTGGTTGCACACACCTATGGTCCCAGCTACCTGGGAGGCTGAGGCAGGAGGGATTTCAAGTTCAAGGCCAGCCAGGGCAATTTATCAAGACCCAGTGTCAAAATAAAACATAAAGTTTGAGGATGTAATTCAGTGTTCTCTGGGTTCTGTCCTTAGTACTAAAAATAGGTGTCTTTTTGTGTGTGATACATAAAAAGATAAAGTGTTACATATTTTTGTGGTACAATGTGATGTTTCATTTCAGTAATGTTAAAATCAGTATAAACAAATATATTTCCTCAAACTTGTGGTAAAAATGTTCCAAATCCTTTCTTCTAGTTTTTGAAATATACAATATATTATCATTATCTATAGTCACCCTACTGTGCAGTAGCACCTGAACTTCTTATTTCTATATAATTTAGTATCCACTGATCAGCTTCTCTCCATCTTTGTCTTACCTGCTATTCTTCCCAGTCTCTGGTAATCATCACTGTACTGTAACTTGTATGAGACTGACTTTTTTATATTCCATATACAAATGAGATCATGCTATACTTGTCTTTCTGTGCTTGGTTTATTTCACTTAACATAATAATCTCCAGCTCCACTGATGTTGCAAATGATAGATTTTATTTGTTTTTATGGCTCAGTAGTATTCCCTTGTTAATGCATAACCACCTTTTCTTTATCTACTCATTAGTTGATGGACACTTAGATCATTTCCACTTCTTGGCTGTTATGAAGAGTGCTGCAATAAACATAGGAGTGCAGATGTTTCTTTGACATACTTATTTCACTTTCTTTGGATATTCATCCAGTAGTAAGATTGCTAAATTATATGGTAATTCACTGTTTAATTCTTTACGAAATCTCCCTAATCTTCTCTCCTTCTCTCCACCTGTTATCTTTGTCTTTTTAAATATTTTTTAAAAATTAATTTTATTGGTACATTTTAGGAATTCAATATAATGACATTCATCATTGGAAATTTGCACCTTTACATAATCTCTCTTGGTTCTTATTTTCTCCCCATTCCCCTGCCCTCCCTTCATCCTCCCTATTTACAAAGACTTTGTATCCACTTTTTCATTTTCTCATATTAATTCCATTCCCTTCTTTCCTTGCCCCTACCCCTTCCACTTCCCCTTCCCCTTTGCCCCTTTTTTTCCTATTTCACATTATCTATTATACCTTTTAGTCCTTATATAGACTTTCAGTTTCTCACACTAGAGAAACTATTCAGTATTTACACATGTGTGTCCTATTTATTTCACTTCAGAGTATTGGCTCAATATGCATCCATTAGCTAAAAATGTCTCTAATTTCTCATTTTTTATGGCTGAGCAGTGCTTCATTTTATTAAAAAACAACAACTACATTTTCTTTATCCAGTCTCCAGTTGATGGGCAATTGGGCTGCTTCCAAGTTTTGGCTCTTACAAATTGTGATGCTATGAACATGGGTGCACATATATCACTGTGGTATGATTCTTCTAATTCTTTGGGGGAAGGTACACAGCAGAGGAATAGCTGGGTCAAATGGGACTTCCAGTCCTAGTTCTTTGAGGTATCTCCATACTGATTTCCACAGTGGTTGCACCAGTCTACACTCCCACCAACAGTGGAGCAGTGTTCCTCTTTCCCCACAGCCCCACCAGCATTTGTTGTTGGTTGATTTCTTGATAGCAGACATTCTTTCTGGGGTGAGGTGGAATCTCAGCATTGTTTTCATTTGCATCTCTCGAATGACCAGTGATGTTGGAACATTTTTTCATGTATTTATTTGCTATTTCTACTTTGCCTGAGAAATGTCTGTTCATTTCAGATGCCCATTTTTGGATTGGGTCTTTAAATTTGGGAGGTCTGACTTTTTTCAGTTCTTTATATATTCTAGGTAGTAGACCTTTGTCTGAGGAACAGCAGCTGAAAATTTTTTCCCACATTGTGGGTTGTCTCTTCACACTGTTGGTGGTATCTCTTGCTGTGGAAAAGCTTTTTAATAAATAGAGATCCTACTTGTTGATTCTTTGTGCTAGTTCATAGGCAACTGAGGTTTTGTTCATAAAATCTTTTCCTATACCAGTGTCTTCAAGAGTTCTACCTATCCTCTGTTCTAGCTGGTTCAGGATTTCTGTTTTAATATTTAGATCTTTAATCCATTTCGATTTTAGTTTAGTGCATAGTGAGAGACACAGGTATAGTTTTAATCTTTGGCAAGTTGGAATTTTTCCAGCACCATTTATTAAAGAGGCTGTCTTTCCTCCAGTGGAGGTGTTTGGCTCCTTTGTTGAAGATGAGAAGGCTGTGTCTGGAGTTGTTTCTGCATCTTCTAATCTGTTCCACTGGTCCTCAGGTCTGTTTCTTTGCCAGCACCATGCTGTTTTTATCACAGTAGCTTTGTAGTATACTTTCAAGTTGGAGGTTGTGATACCCTCTGCCGTATCTCTGTTGCCTAGGATTGCTTTTGCTATTCTAGGTCTCTTCTTGTTCCAAATGAATTTTTGGATTGTTTTCTCAAGGTCCATGAAGTATGCTGCTGGGATTTCAATTGGGATTGCATTGAATCTATATAGCAATTTTGTAAGTATGACCATTTTCATTATGTTGATTCTTTCTACCCAGGAGCAAGGGATGTCTTTCCATTTTCTGATATCATCTTCAATCTCTCTTTTCAGAGTGCTATAGTTTTCAGAGAAGAGGCCTTTGATTTCTTTTGTTAGGTTGATTCCTGGGTATTTCAGTTTTTTGGATGCTATTGTGAAAGGAATTGTTTGTCATATTTCAGTCTCAGTGAGTCTGTTGTTTGTGTAGAGGAAGGCTCTTGATTTTTGTGTGTTGACCTTGTAACCAGCTACTTTACTGAATTTAGTTATTGAGTCTAGAAGATTTTTGGTGGAGTTCTTGGGGTCTTCTATATAGAGTATCATGTCATCTGCAAATAATGACAATTTTACTTCTTCATTTCCTATCTTTATTCCGTCTATTTCTTTCTCTTGTCTAATTGCCATGACTGATGTTTCCAAAACTATACTGAACAAGAGTGGTGATAGTGGACATCCTTGTCTTGTTTGTGATTTTAGTGTGAAGGATTTCAGTTTTTGACCATTTAGTATGATATTGGCTCTTGGTTTTTCGTAGATGGCTTCTATTAGATTGAGGTAGAGACCATCTATTCCAATTTTTTTGTAGGGGTTTTATCATAAATCCATGTTGGATTTTGTCAAATGTGTTTTCTGCATCAATTGAGATGATCATATGGTGTTTGTCCTTGGCTCTATTGATATAGTGTATTACATTGATTGATTTGCATATGTTGAACCATCCCTGCATCCCTGGGATGAATCCCACTGGGTCAGGTTGTATGATTTTCTTCATTCTATTTGCCAGTATCTTAGTAAGGATTTTTGCATCTATGTTCATTAGTGAGATTGGCCTGTAGTTCTCTTTTTTGATTGGGTCTTGCTGTCCTTTGGGGATCAAAGTGATGCTTGCTTCCAGGAGTGAATTTGGGAGTATTCCTTCCCTTTCAATTTCACTGAAGATTTTAAACAGTAGTGGCAGTAGTTCCTCTCTAAATGTCTTGTAGAATTCAGTGGTGAAGCCATTAGGACCTGGGCTTTTCTTGGTTGGTAAGTTTTTAATTATGTTTTCAGTTTCATTGAGTGATATTGAGTTGTTTAGAATTTTTAGGTCTTCTTCATTCAACTTTGATAATTCATACATATCTAGGAATCTGTCCATTTCTTCTGAGTTTTCCATCTTATCGGCATATAGGTTCTGGAAGTAGGTGTTGATGATCCTCTGGATTTCTGCTGGATCTGTTGTAATTTCATCCTTTTCATTCCTAATTGCATGTATTTGGGCCTTTTCATTCCTTTTTCTGATAAGGTTGGCTAAGAGTTTGTCAAGTTTGTTTGTTCTTTCGAAGAACCAACTCTTGGTTTCATTGATTTTTTGTATCATTCTCTTAGTCTCCATTGCATTGATTTCTCCTCTGATCTTTATAATTTCCTCCCTTGTATGAGCTTTGGGTTTGTCCTGCTCTTCTTTTTCTAGAAACTTGAGGTTCAGCACCAGGTTGTTTAGTTGGGCCTGCTCTGTTTTTTGAATATGAGTATTCACTGCTATGAATTTCCCTCATAAGACTGCTTTCATTTTGTCCTATAGATTCTGATATGTTGTATTGTCATTGTCATTTAATTGTAGAAACTGTCTGATTTCTTCTTTATTTTCTTCTGTGACCCATTGGTTATTCAGAAGTGTGTTCAATTTCCACGTGAATTATGAAATTCTTTTGGTTTCTTTTGCTATTGTTCTCCAATTTCATTGCACTATGGTCTGTTAATACACAGGGGATAACTTCAATTCCTTTGCACTTACTTAAACATGTTCTATGAGTGTGTATGTTGTCTGTTTTGGAGAACTACCCATGTGCAGCTGAAAAGAATATGTATTCTGATTTTGTGGGGTGGAACACTCTGTAAACATCTGTTAAGTTCATTTGTTAAAAAGTTTAAATGAGTTCTAGTATTTCATTGCTTATTTTTTGTCTAGTTGATCTATTTGTGACAATGGGGTATTGATGTCCCCACTACTATTGTATTAGTGCTTGATATTTCTTGTCCGTTAGTATTTGTTTTGTATAGTTGGGCACACTATTGTTTGGTGCATAGATATTTACGATTGTCATCTCTTCCTCTTGGATTGTTCCCTGTACAAGGATGTAGTGTCCTTCTTTGTCTCTCTTAATCAGTATTGGTTTGAAATCCTCTTGGTCTGCAAAGAGGATAGCTACTCCTGCTTTTTTTCGGGTTCCTGTCACATGGAGTATTGTTTTCTTCCCTTTAACTTTCAATCTATGAGTTTCTTTTTTAATTAAGTGTGTTTCTTGTATGCAGGATATTGTTGGATTTTGCTTCTTGACCCATTCTGCCAGTCTATTTCTTTTGATTGGTGAATTGAGACCATTAACATTGATGATTATAACTGATACGTATTGACTCATCATTGTCATGACTTTTTCTTTTTGTTGGCTTCTTCCCCCTTTTTGTTTAATTTCTTGTCACGCCTGATGGATTCATTCTGCTGGGCTTCCTGGGGTTGTGATCCTCATTGTCTTTTCCTAGGATATTGTCTAAAATTTTTTGGAGTGCTGGTTTGGTATTCACGAAGTTCCTAAGGTGCTCTTTGTCATGAAAGTATCTTATTTCTCCATCAATTTTGAATGATAGTGTTGCAGGGTACATCAATCTGGGTTGAGGCTCTTTTCCTTTAGATCTTGGAATATGTCACTCCAAGCTCTTCTTGCCTTGATGGTTTGTGTTGAGAGGTCTGTTGTGATTCTGATGGGCTTTCCTTTGTATGTGATTTGTTTCTTTTCTCTAAGTGCTTGTAGAATTTTGTTCTTTTGTTGCGTTTCTGGAATCTTGTACTTTGTTTTTTTTTTGTTTTTTGTTTTTGGTTCCGGGGATTGAACTTGGGATCTTGTGCTTGTTAGGCAGGCACCAGAACCACTGAGCTAAATCCCCAGCCCCTTGAGCTAAATCCCCGGCCCCTGCATTTCTGGAATCTTAACTATTATGTTCCTATGTGCCGATTTTTTTTTTTTTTTTTGCTCAAGGCTATTTGGAGTCCTATCCTATATGCCTCACTTATCTGTATATCAAGTTCTTTTCCCCTGCTTGGGAAGTTTTTTGCCATCACTTCTGTGAACAGCTTTTTTTTTTGTGTCATCTGCACTCTTTCCTGTTCCTCCATTGTCTCCAATCAGTCTTACATTATTCTTCTTTGCATCATCTAGTTGCTGCTGCATTGATTTCTCATGGTCCCTTACTATTTTAAAGCAATTTTTCTTTTCCTGGTCACTAATTGCAGTCTTATCTTCTATATCTGAGATTCTGTCCTCACATTGGCTCATTCTGCTCCATAAACTTTCAGTGGAGTTTTTAATCTCCTGGAAATCTGTTTGAATCTGTTTTGTGGATTCCATCTGTTTCCTCTGTTGGGATTCCATCATGTTCCTCAGCTCCTCTATTTTTTTTAATCTGTGTCCTCTCTGTATTTAGTCATCATGTCTTGGACTATGGGCACAATCTCTGCTGTTATCTGAAAAATTATTTCTGATTTCATTTTTTCCAGATCCTCTTTTCTTGCCAGTTTGTGGAGTTCACGTGGTTGAGTGTCAGAATGTTCCATCTCCTTTCCCTTTGGGGTTGCTGTAGGTGCTCTGGAAGTGTGGTTTTGAGACTTCTTTGTGTGTCTTCTCATTTCAACAGGTTTAGGGGTGGGAGGGATGTGTGCCGTTGGCACCCATGCGTCTCTGCTCCTTGGTGCTGGTAGGTTTGGTACAGTGGCCCGGAAAGTTCACCACCTCTGCGCTGGGCACAGCTCTGCTCCTCAGCGCTAGGGGCAGTGGTACAGCAACCTGCTTTGTCTTTTTGATAATAATTATTTTTACTGGAGTGAATTGATATCTCATTGTTTTGATTTACATTTCTCTGATGATTAGTAATGTTGACCACTTTTTCATGTACTTACTTTATGTCTTGTTTTGAGAACTGTCTATTTAGGTTTATTGCTCCTTTTAAAATCAAGTTATTTATTTTTTGCTGTTTAATTCATGAAGTTCCTTACATGTTATGGGTATTACACCTTGTCCAAGTATAGTCTGGCAATTTTTTCACATTCTGTAAGTTGTCTCTTTACTCTGTTGATTCCTTTGCTGTGTAGAAGCTTCTTAATTTGATATAATCCCATTTGTCTATTTTCTTTTTTTTTTTTTTTTTTTTTACTTTTTTACCTGTTCTTTTGGGGTAGTCTCAAAAAAAAATACTAGTCCTTTTTTTTGGTATCGGGGATTGAACTCAGGACCTTGCTCTTGCAAGGCAGGTGCTGGAACCACTGAACTAAATCCCTTGCCCAATACTAATCCTTTTAATGTCCTGAGGCATATTCCTTATATTTTCTTCTAATAATTTCATGCCTTTCATTTAAGTATTTAATTCATTTTGAGTTGATTGTGTAACAGATGAGAGATAGGGGTATACCTTTTTTCTTCCTTCTTCTGCACTTGAATATTGAAATTTCCTAGCACCATTTATTGTAAAGACTGTCCTCTCTCCACTGAGTACTCTTAGCACCTTTGTTGAAAGTCAGTTGGCTGCATGTGTATGTGTCTACTTCTTCTGTTTGTTTGGTCTACATGACTGTTTTTATGCCAATACTGTGCTGTTTTTTTCTTTTTTTTGGTACCGGGGATCGAACTTGGGACCTTGCGCTTTCGAAGCAGGCGCCGGAACCACGTGCAGGTGCTTGCGAGGCAGGCACTGGAGCTAAATCCCCGGCCCTATGCTATTTGATGATTATAGCATATTTTGAAGTCAGGTAGTGTAATTGCTCATGCTCTGTTTTTTTTCCTCAAGTTTGCTTTGGCTACTTGGGAATTTTGTTTCTATACAAATTTTAGGATTGTTTTTTCAAATTCTGTGACCAATGTCATTGGTATTTTTTTTTTTTTTTGGTAGCAGGGATCGAACTTGGGACCTTGTGCTTGCAAGACAGGCACCGGAACCACTGAGCTAAATCCCTGGCCCCTGTCATTGGTATTTTGACAGAGATTGCATTCAATCTGTAAATCTTTCATGTATTGTGAATATTTTAATAATATTTATTTTTCAATCTATGAGCAGGAGATGTCCCTTCATTTTTGTGTTTCTTTTCATTTTCTATTATTATAGGGAGCTAAGTTAGATAGAAATTAATAGATAGACAGGGACAGGCCCTTGATGAAGTCTGACAAAAAGATGAAAATATATCAAAACTGGCTGGAAGCACATCTGAGGAAGGCAAGGCCTCAAGATAAAGTCACAATGGCCAGAGTTGCATACATCCCTAAAGGATGAATGGAAACTTGAGATTATACTGTAATTGGTACCATTTGGTCCATTAAGTCCAGTTGTGCATCAGATACCCAGGTGGGTGACCGGCACAGCTAGTCCCATTTCTTCCCCAAATTGTTCCTGTTTTAGAAGTCATAGAAAGCCAAGGGTAATGATGTCAGCCATATGCTTCATTCCCTGCTTCCCTATTTGGATCAATATTAGCTAAGCTGCTATACCCATAAAGTTACTGGTTGATTATCATTTGGCATATGTTGTACCCACCTCATGATTTTGCTCCATAAAACATTCTTGGAGAAATGACCTCAGTGGCTACCCACTTGGGACCCCTCCTGTCTCTCAGGAGCTAATTCTATTGATATAGGGGTAAAAAAATGTAACTCCCAACCTGGTAGATGTCAGATAGGCTGAGTTTGTGTTTCTTGAAGTTAAAGAATAAATTCTAAGGAACAATGGAGGTTAAGAGTCAGAAAATCTATTGGGGAATAGGAATAGCTCCTGACAGACAGGAGGGGTCCTGAATAGGTTGCCAATGAGCCTACTTCTCTGAAAAAGATTTATAGAGCAAAATCACAAGGTGGGCACAACATGGATCAAAACTACAATCAACCAGTAAGATTAGAAGTATTGCCACTTGGTTAATATTGATCCAATAATATCAAGGGCATATGGATGACATGATTAGCCTTGGTCGATAATCTATAGTTTTAGTCTTAGTCTTGGTAGTCTTAGTCTTAGTAGATGGGAAAGGATTGCCCACCCCAATAAGATAATAGTTTATTTATACAGGAAATCTCAAAAAGATAGTACTAATAGTCTCAAGCTTCCAATTATTTTTTAATTTTTTATTTATTTATTTTTTGTGGTACCAGGGATCGAACTCAGGGACGTTGTGCTTGCGAGGCAGGCTCAGCACCGCTGAGCTAAATCTCCAGCCCTCAAGTTTACATTTATTGCTTAGGGAAGTATGTAAATCTGACCATTGTGACATTGACCTTCAGGTGTACCTCTAGCTACAGTTCTGATGTGTTCTCTTCTTCATTGACTCCCTTGAGGGTCTAACCTGTCAGACTGCCTATAATATTTATACTTAATTTAGCTGTCTAAAATACTATTTCTCCATAAGCCTTTCCTACTCTTAACCTCCTTTGTCCTTTGTAATTCATTCTTTGACTTCAGGGGACACAAACTCGGCACATTTGATATCAAGCAGGTTGGGAGTTATTTTTCTCCTATATTACTATCATCAATAGTTTACAGTTTTCGTTTTAGAGATTTTTCCTTTCTTTGGTTAAATTTATTCTTAGATATTTTATTATTTTTGTAGCTATTGTAAATGGGATTGCTTCCTTGATTTTTATTCTGGGTAATTGACAATAGGCATACAGCAGTGCTACCAATTTTTGTATGTTAATTTTGTGTTCTGCAGCTTTGCTAGATATATTTATTAGTTCTAATAGTTTTTGGGTAGCCTTTGGGATTTTCTTTTCCCCCACTTGAACTCAGGACCTTGAAATGGCAAGGCAGGTGCAGCACCACTGGGCTAAATCCTGGGCCCTTAGTCTTTGGGATTTTCAGTGTATAAAATCATGTCATCTGCAAGCAGTGACAGTTTGCCTTCAGTCTTCCCCTTTTGGATGTCTTTTATTTGTTTATTTATTTGCTTGATTGCTCTGGCCAGACCTTCTAGTACAATGTTAAATAAGAGTGATAAAAGTGGGAATCTTTGTTCCCAGATCTTAGTGAATAAACAAAACATTTGACTTTTTTCATTTGGTGTTATGTTAGCTGTTGGATTATCTCATATGGTCTTTATTATGTTGAGTTACCATCTTTCTATGTCTAACATTTTCAGAGTTTTTATCTTGAAAGGATGTTGTTTTTCATATATGTTCATATATGTTTTTCATATATTTATCTGGCATTTGTATTTCTTCATCTGTGAAGTTATCTGTTCATTTCAGATGCCCACTTTTGGATTGGGACTTTAAATTTAGGGGGTATGTTTTTTTCAATTCTTTGTATGTTCTTGGTATTAATTCTTTGTATGAGGGACTACTGGCTAGAATTTTTTTCCCATTCTGTGGGTTGTCTCTTCACTCTGTTGGTGATTTCTTTTGCCATGTAAAAGCTTTTTAGTAGGATGAGATTCCAGTTGTTGATTCTTTGTATTATTTCCTGTGAGATCGGAGTTTTGTTCATGAAATCCTTGTCTACATCTAAGTCCTCAAGAATTCTACCTATTCTCTCTTCCAGAAAATTTAGTGTTTCTGTTTTAATATTTAGATCTTTGATCCATTTTGATTTCAGTTTAGTGCATGTTGAGAGACATGGGTCTACATGGGTCTAATTTTAATCCTCAGCATGTGGAAAGCCAGTTTTTCCAGCACCACTTATTAAAGAGGCCATCTTTTCCCAGTGAATGTGTTTGGTCCCTTTGTCAAAGATAAGTGTGTTTAAGGTTGTTTCTAATTTAGGTTTTTTTTTTGGTACTAGGGATCGAACTCAGGACCTTGTGCTTTTGAGCCAGGTGCCGGAACCACTGAGCTAAATCCCCGGCCCGTTTAATGTTGTTTCTGCATTTAGTTTATTCCATTGATCATTAGGTCTGGTTTTTTTTGTTTTTTTTTGCCAGGACCATGCTGTTTTTCTCACAGTAGCTCTGTAATATAATTTCAAGTCAGGATAGCAGATAACATCTTAATACAGCTATTTTATAACTTGTATTCTAGTTTTATTTTAGTTTTCTTTTCTTTTTCCCTCTTTTCCAGTCTTCCTTTGTGACTAAGTTATTTACTGTAGTAAGATGTTTTGATTTCTTGCCTATTATTTTTGTTTGTCCAGTATATATTCTTATTTTGTGGCTTGAGGCTTACAAAAACTTTTTTTGATTATAAGAAGCTATTTTGAAATGATAACAATTGAATACAATTATAAAAATGAGAACAGAAACAATAAAAAAGAGAAATAAAACAATATAAAACTTAACACTTGTACTATACTCCTCCCGACAGTTTGAATTTTGATGCCTCATTTTATGTCTTTCTGCTTTGCCTATTTCTTAACATATTAACGTAGTTTTATTATTTTACATTGTTTTTAGTCTTGATGCTAAAGATATGAATGGTTTATTTACCATATTTATAAATTATAGCATTCTAATCTTCTTAAGGTATAAATTCAATAAAAGTATTTTTGTAACATTTACTGATAACTTTTTTTATCTGTTCTTGCTAGTCATCTAAAAAGAGAAGACATAATAGCACTTAAGTGCCCCAAAATAAATAAAGCATTATTTATTGGGTTTTTTTTTCCTGGAAATAACAGTTGGTTTAAAATCAGTTAAAGAATTAAGTGTATCAGCAATTAGAATCTCTACTTTTAGTAAAAAAAGTGAAAAATGAGGCATCATCCTGGAATTTTTTTTCAATAGATAAGCTGTTCTGTGGGAAGAAAATCTTTAGAAAGATTGGATATTGTACAATTTAAATGAAGCAGTGTTTGGTGTGTTTAATTAAAAAAACAGATGGATTATCTGGCCTGTTGACAGAAGCTTTGTGAGAATGACACTTCTTTTTCTTCAGAAGGAAATGGGAGAAGAGACTACTTACTGAATAAATTTTATATTTTTATCAACCTTCTCAGAGTCTGTTCTCAGCATGGTGCTGATTTTTAAAAAGATCAGATAGGAATCAAAGAGAACTAAGAGCCAGCTACTAAAATACAGTAAAAATTCTTGTATTTCTTAGTTGACAAAAAGTCTTAAGTGTGCCATTTAAAAGCTTACTTCCAATTATATCATATTTATTTTTATATTTTCTTGTGTTTTTTATTTGTTATTTTAGTACAACTTGTCCACTTGGACAGTAGTCATGGTATCAGAGAGCTACTTTTTCTCAAGTTGCTTCAGTATAAGAAAGTATTTTCTATTGTTTCCTAAGGCCTTTAGAATTTTTTGTAGGTTTCAATAAGCATGCTATTCATTCATCCTTTCATTCATTCAAATATGCATTAATATAATTCCTGCTCAAATGAATTTATAGTCAAGAAGAGAAATAGACTTAAATCAAATCTTAGGAGTGAATTTAAAGTTATAATCATGCTAAGTGCCTGAAAGCATATATACTGGTTCCCTGAAGGTACAGATCTAAAGAATGAGTAAACATTAAGTGAATATAAAATGTGAAAGTGGTGGGAGTGATGGAGTGGCAGGAAGTGGTGGAAGAAAGTGTTCAAGATGAAAGGAGAATGATGGCCAAAGAGCCAATGGTGGAGGGCATATGTAGGGTTCAAGTTACTGAAAGAATACCATTGTGGCTGGAGGAGAGAGAAGGATGTCTATTATAGGGGAATATGATGGAGATGAAGGTCAGACTTAACCATGCACAATTTTTGAAGACCATTTGAGGCTATTAGTCTTTATCTTAATAGAAATGGAAAGCTACTGACATAGACTAAGTAGGAAGGTGATATGGTAAGATTTCCATTTTGATGAAATCACTGGCTGGAAATAGAGAATGGAAGGGAAAGAATCATCCCTAGAGACTGATTACGAAGTTCTTATAAGCATACAAGTAAAGATGGTGGGAATTTAGACAAGGTAGATAAAGTTGTATAGCTAATGCACTTCACAAAGCCTGCTAATTCCAGTTGCTCATAAGGCTTCATCCATTCAGAGGAAGTACCTCAATAATGAATGAGAAATGTGTGCTAAGGACAGGAAAATGTGTAGAATGATTTCTGAGTTATGGAGTCAACTGAATAGAGGGTGATTTATTCACCATACATGCTTAGATTTGTGACATTAAAAGTATCTTTCTGTAGACTGACATGCAAGGTTTTTGAGCCCTGTCATCTACCATTCATCTGACTATAAAGCACAGTTTATTCATAGTAATGGGAGATCCCTGAGAATTGAATGATGACTTTATGCTTCTATCCCTTTGCTGATCCTATTTTCCCTGACTAAATAAGAATACTTCTCTTCTCTTATTCTGCATAGAAAACTCCTAATTAGAAATGTAAGGCTCTATCCAAAGAAGACCTCATATGGGACCTCATATGCTTCTTGCCAACTCATTTTGCCTAAGGAAGAATGGATTATGATTTCTTAATATCAAGGAAAAAATTGATGTGTAGTACTGTTGATTTGGAGCACTTAAAGCAGAGTTGAGAGGCCTTTGTTACATCTCAGCTACATCTGCAGCTGAACCTTTGAACTGGGTCACAGACACATTTATCCTTAGATGTGAGTTGACCTTTGAAACACAGTTAACTTGGGATGGCCTTCTGACATGGACTCCGTCTCTCAAACTGCCCAAAGACTGATACTGCATTCAGTCTCTTTCTTACAAAATAGCTTAACTTTTTCCAGAACCAATCTTAATTCTAAATAGTGATGTAATTTTCAACCCCCATGTGGTTGAAAGTTATAGATACGGCCACCATTTTGTAAAAATCTCAGAGCACATTTCCAAGATTGCTTGAATCTGTATTTTCCTGGATTGCAATCCTAACTAACCCTAAATAAATGTAATTTTCTTTGTTCTTGACTAGTTTGACTGTATTTGGGTCAATATTATGTTGTCCCTGAACATATTAATATTTAACCAATTGTCAACTGATGATGTCTTCCATTAAACCATGGATACCTTGAGAGCAACGGGTTTTTTTTTCTTCTTCTTTCTTTTTAGAGGTTTATTTCCTTTTTTTTTCTTTTTCCTTTTTTTCAGTGCCGGGAATTGAAGCCAGGGCATTACATCTGCTAGGAAAGCACACTACCTCTGAGCTATACCCTGAACCCCTATTTTTTGTTTTTAATCACAGAGTTTGAAAATAAAATAACAAACCAAGCCTTGCTTAAAGTAACATCTTGACTCTCAACCATTTTCAGAGGCAACCATTTTCAGCAATTTAACCATTTTCTTTTGATCATGTATTGCCATATATCCAAAGAATAAACTTATATTCTTCCTTATTTTCCCATTTTAGATATTATCTACCAACTCACTTCTATGCAACATGATAGCTTTTTTCCCCTTTAATAAGTGATTCAACTTTTCTTCCACATCTTACCCCCAATATTCATTCACTAGTATGTATACAGTCATGTATTTTGCCTCTCATCATTTCAATAGAGCTATATTATAATTTTGGTTACATGAAAATTCAGTATTTAGATTTGTATGAGTTTATATATGCTCTTTAAATGAACCATAAGACATGCATACATAATTTTTTGTTTTCCTTGAGGTTAATAACTTTTTTCTATTTGTTTTGTTTTCTAGGTTCTTATTATGTCAGCTCTCTCAATGTGTTCAAATATGTCAGGTATTCCATAAATTTCATCTTCTTAAAATGCACAAGAAGTGTTGAAAATGGCTTCTTTTCTGTCTTCATATCTAACTGATAGTTTGTCTACTGTAGAAATCTAGCAAATAATTCTAGTAAACAATACATTCTAAGAAATAATTTTGAAGACACTGTGCTACTGAGAAATTTGACTCTATTCTGATTCTTGAAACCTTATATGAAGCTTTTTCTCTTGGGAACCTTATAAAAGATGGGCCTCCAGCAATCAGATAACTTTATATCTTGAATTTCAGTACACAAACATGCATGTTGACATTCTGGAAAGAACATGAGTTAGATAGACTTAAATCTTGGTTCTGCCTAAAACCAATGCTATCTCCAAAATACCAAACTATCAATTGGATAGGGAGAAATTAGAATATTAGATTTACTTTTTAAGTAACAAAGTTGGAGTTCAGCTTCCTTCTGGTCAAATTATGAGTAAATTATGGAATTATAATTCAAATCTTCTTGATTGTTAGTTTCCAATTGCCTGACTGCAGACTTAGTGATACCAGTAAGAGAAAGACTAGAAAAGGAAGATAAACAGCCTAGATTTGAGGAAGACAGATTTTATAAAGTGGAAAGGAAGAAAATGGCATAATTACATGGCATGAGTCCATGAATTAGACACAACCTAAAGATTTAAAAAGTATCTAAAGGCAATTTGTTCTTTATGATTACAAATGAGGAAGAAGAGGTAGAAGGACCCAAACAAATCATCATAAATACACTGCAAATTCTTTAATGAGCTCAGATTTTTAAAGCCATGAACAAAAGATAAAAGAGTACATGACTGAGAATGAATGAGAAACTATCATAGACTGTTAAGAATAGAATCAGAAGGACTGTATCTTCAGATAAGTTGAATTATGAAGAAATATGAAAAGGCCAGAAAAGCTCTTTAACGCTCTGGGATATTAAATTGCAGAAGTGCTAAGTCTTCCTGAGAACTGATGAAAAACAGCTGGGTGAAAAAGAGAAAGGAGAATTCACAAATCTAATTTTGCCTCTATTTCCATATTAGAAAAAAGAAGTATTTGTCAAAAATAGTTCAGAGCTGAGATGTAGTTCAGTGGTAGAATGCTTGCTTAGCTTGCACAAGACCCTGGGTTTAATCTCCAGCACTCAAAGGAGAAGAGTTCACTGATATTGTCAAATAAAGACATCAAAAGCAGCATCTTGCTTTCCTCTACTTCAGAAAGCTCTATTGTATGGATTCCTGAATTGCTATAATGAATTTCAAATAAAGTAATGTCAACTTGGATAATATGCTTTAATTTCTCTAGGTCTTACTCTCCTTATTTGCACAATAAGGGCTGTAGTCTTGAGTTCTCAGTCTCTCTCTCTCTCTATGTGACTATGGTTTTAATCATCATGCTCTATGGTTTTCAAGAGGCAGCTGAGAAATCAAGGTCATAGCAGAATGAGTGCAATCCATGAAAAACAAACTGGCAAGGAGGTCTGTTGACCTTATGTCATCTTAAAATCTCTTGTTAGCAATTGACAGCCCATTTCAAAACATGCAGGTGTAAAAGAGAGCTGACAGGAAAAATTAGGTTATGAAGAGAGAAACCAAGACCCATAGGTTAGACAAAGATTAAGGTTCAAAAGAGAAGAGATCACAAGTGTGTCTGGAGATTAGTAGGTCTGATTTGGCTTTTTAAAGAGCTTATTACTTATTTCCTTCATTTCATAAATTACTATTTTTTCTCTGCCAGCTAATTTTAATATATACTATATTGTTTCCAACACTTGAGTTTAAAGTACAATGTTGTTCTTTGTTTGTTTTTGTTTTTGGTACCAGGGATCAAACTCCGGACCTTGCATTTGCTTGCGAGGCAGGTGATGGAACAACTGAGCTAAATCCCCAGCCCTACAATGTTGTTCTTACTGGGTGTGCTGGCACATGCTTGTAATCCCAGCACTTGAGAGGGTGAAGCAGTAGGATTGGATCTTTGTGAGTTTGAGTCCAGCCTGGGCCACATAGTGAGTTCAAGGTCAGCTTGAACTACATAACAAGACCCTGTCTCAAAAAAACAAAAACAAAATACAATGTTGTTCTTTAAAGTTTAATGTCTCCACTTCTTTTCTTTGTTCATTTTTGAATCTTGGTTCTAGCATCTTGGGAACAGCTCCAAAGGGATCTATTATCATCATTCAATCTTATACTTTCTGAAGTGCAACAACAACAACAAAAACTTAACTTCTCTACAGGGGAATAAAAGAAAAGCCTCAAATACAGTGTTAAAAGAACTACGAAGTGTCAAGAGGTTAGCTTGTTTACAAACTCACAAGTTAGCCTGCACAGTTTGAAAAATGTTGACAGAAGACATAGTATTCCTGAGCCAGACACACGGCTTTGTTAAAGCACAACTGTCAGCATGAGCTTCGTGTCCCCCTCCCCCACTCACCTACCGCGTCCCACAGGGATCATGGAGTTGCAACTAGGTGGGTGCTGTGTAGCGGATTTGCGTCAGAGCTGAAGAATCCAGGTTTAGATACCTCAGCCTCTTGTAAATGACTGTAAGAAAACCTGTCTAAACTTAGCAGTAGAAGGAGTTCTTTGTTATACTGAACAGTATGTTTGCTATTCAAACATCTTTGAAGAGATACTCCAGGAAAAAAGCTGTTAGTGTTCCTGCTTGCAAGAAACTCAGGAAACATGAACATTGTCTCTCACCACCCAGTTTCACACAGTTGCTGCATATTTAACAAAATAAGGCAAAATAAAACAAATACACCCTTTAAAGTTTCATTTAAAGAATTTCCCCAGTTTTTTCAATTGTACATATTTGAATTCATTTTCTTAATAAAATATATATCAGCTAGGTAAATTTTAAGTAATATATTCTCAGTTTTGTATTTCATAGGAACTACATTGTCACCTACTGGAAAAACTTTTGAAGGATGACAGTTCATAAAAGAGTCAAATATAACACCTTTTTATTCTATTTTAGATTTGGAGGATAGGGTAAAAAAAAAAAATCTCAGCAGAAGAAAGGTGGGGAAGTAGCTCAGTAGCAGAATGCTTGCCTAGCATGCAGAAGGCCCTGGGTGTGATCCTCAGCACCATCAAAACCAAAATAAAACGACTTAGCCATAAAAAGTTTTACCTTTTCATTGCTATTGCATCTTTTATTATTTAATTTGTATTAAAAGATTTAAAAGATTTTGATATTAAAACAGAGAAGTTCAATGTATTATTGTCAAAGCTCTTAATATAGCAGACGCTTTTTAAAAAAATAACTTTATTCTCAAACACACATACATACAAAAAATTAAAACCATTCAAAGGAGAATAATGCAAGGGGAAAAAAAACTACAATAATATTCAAATACAGTAGAACTCAACAAAAACAAAACTGAAAAGCACTTAAACATTTTTCCATGTAACTTAAAAAAGCATCTCAAGCACCAACAAGACACCAGAGGATGTAATTTGTTTCAGAAAGATCCCCCAAACCATCACTGAACAAATAATGATCTGGAAAAAACTCCAGTTAGTTAGCAGATTCCACATAAGCCAAACTTCTCTCTAATTTAAATTTCGATACAGTCATATGACACGCGATGGAAACACTTTTAGCAGACACTTTTATGATAAGATGATGTTATGAAATTTATTGTAAACATGAAAATTAATAGGCTGTTACTTATACTGTACCATACAATTGTGCAATAAGGACAATGAACCATAAGGTGTTAAAACATATTATTTCTGAATATTTCTGGGAAAATTCCAAAATATATCAGCTGTTTTTGGAGCTCAGAACAAAATATCACAAAGTATGGTGTTGTGGCATGCTGAGTTGTTTGAATTGAATGAACTTGGAAAGGCCTCAGAAGCAGGTTCTCTCTGACCTTCTGCCGTCCTCCTTCTGTCCCCTTTTCTCCCCCTGAAATCAATCAAATAAACTGGAATTCCTCTTCTTAAAGGTCAGTCATATAAACTAGAACTCTTCCTCTTCAAGGCAAGCCGTAAAACCTAGTATTATCAGTCTCTAACCTTTTCCCCTTGAGATCCTCATTCTAGAGGGGCCCTGCCCCAGACTGAGGGGGAAATAATACTACATATAGAGGCCAAGAAGAATCTCAAAAAATAGACTAAGTTGTCCCAGTTAATTATCATTTGATTATGCAATTTTTGGTTCAATCATATTTCTATGTGGTTGTCCAATCTTCATTAAACCTAAGCATTAAAATATGTAGATTTCCTTGGGGATTTGGGTCTTCATTTCTTAAGGTTCCTATGTTGGCTAAACTTTGATTAAATAATTTTGTTATGCTTTTCTCTTGTTAGTCTTTCTTATAAATGTGTCAGCCTTGAACCATGAGATTGCTGAAGAAAAGGTATTAGACTTTTTTCCTTTATACTATTGGCCCCCAACCTTTTTAGCATCAGGGGTCAGTTTCATGGAAGATAATTCTTCCATGAAAAATTGTGAGGGTTGGGGAGAGATGGTTCTGAGAGGATTCCAGAGCATTATATTTATTGTACAGTTTATTTTTATTATTACATTGTACTATATAATTAAATAATTGTATAGTTTACCATAATGTAGAATCAGTGGGAGCCCTGAAATTATTTTCCTAAAACTAGATGGTCCCATCTGGATGTGATGGGAGATAGTGACACAAGAGTGTGTAGTTTATGTCCAATCTACTTCATAATCTTATTTTCATTGCTGTCACTACAGAAAACCCTGCTTCACAAAGATAAGATGTTGGCAATGAAGTAGGCTTTACAGTGCTTTTATAGCAATTTTAGGATATTCCTCCTTGACTCTAATCCAGAATATATGGAAATTTGAAGTTGTCTCAAGCATACTTTTAAGTCCACCATCATTTTCAATCTAAGCAGTTTATCCTCTGCTAGCATAGACAAAGTTGATTCACCTGGATTATTCACAAACAGGTTGTGGATCCATTCCTTTCCAGTCTTGGGGTTATTTGTGGCAAGTAATGATCAGACTCTTTTAAAACCTGAAATAGGTAATTATACCCCAGCTAGCACAAAGAAGGCCCTGGATCAGACTTAGAATCTCTGCTAATGCCTGAAACATGTCAAAAATCCCAACGTTCATTTGTCACCCCCATAATTCCAGTTCAGCTTTGAATGCAGCCACTTTATTTTTTTTAAATTTTATTTTATTGGTACAATTTAGGTATACAATATAATGATATTCATCATTGGAAATTTGCACCTTTACATAATCTCTCTTGGTTCTTATTTTTCCCCCTTCCCCTGCCCTCCCTTCAACCCCTCCATCCCTCCCTATTTACAAAGACTTTGTTTCCATTTTTTCATTTTCTCATTAATTCTATTCCCTTCTTTCCTTTCCCCTACCCCTCCCACTTCCCTTTTCTCTTTGCCCCTTTTCTTCCTATTTCACATTATCTATTATACCATTTAGTCCTTATTTACACTTTCAGTTCCTCACACTAGAGAAACTATTTGGTATTTACACATGTGTGTTTTACTTATTTCACTTCAGCGTATTGGCTCAATGTGCATCCATTTAGCTATAAATGTCTCTAATTTCTCATTTTTTTATGACTTAGCAGTACTCCATTTTATAAAAAAACTACACTTTCTTTATCTAGTCTCCAGATGATGGGCATTTGGGCTGCTTCCAAGTTTTAGCTATTACATATTGTGCTGCTATGAACATGGGTGCACATATATCACGGTGGTATGATTCTTTTAACTCTTTGGGGAAGATACCCAGCAGGGGAATAGCTGGGTCAAATGAGACTTTCAGTCCTAGTTCTTTGAGGTATCTCCATACTGATTTCCACAGTGGTTGCACCAGTCTACACTGCCACCAGCAGTGGAGAAGTGTTCCTCTTTCCCCACAGCCCCACTAGCATTTGTTATTGGTTGATTTCATGATAGCCGCCATTCTTTCTGGAGTGAGGTGGAATCTCAGCATTGTTTTCACTTGTATCTCTCAAATGACCACTGATGTTGAACACATTTTCATATGTTTATTTGCCATTTCTACTTCTTTGTGTGAGAAATGTCTGTTCATTTCAGATGCCCATTTTTGGATTGGTTCTTTAAATTTGGGAGGTCTGATTTTTTTCAGTTCTTTATAGATTCGAGATAGTAGACCTTTGTCTGAGGAACAGCAGGTGAAAAGTTTTTCCCACATTTTCATTTCTTTTGGTGGTTTCTCTTGCTGTCCAGAAGCTGTTTAATGAGAAGAGATCCAACTGGTTGATTGTTAGTGTTAGTTCACAGGCAACTCAGGTTTTGTTCATAAAATCTTTTCCTACACCAATGTCTTCAAGAGTTCTACCTAACCTCTGCTCCAGCCAGTTTAGCATTTCTGTTTTAATATTTAGATCTTTAATCCATTTCTATTTTCATTTAGTGGATGGTGAAAGATATATGTCTACTTTTAATCTTTGGCAAGTTGAAACCTAATTTCTCCAGCACCATTTATTAAAGAGGCTATCTTTCCTCCAGTGAGGGTGTTTGGCTCCTTTGTCGAAGATGAGATGGCTGAGTGTGTCTGGCATTGTTTCTGCATCTTCTAATCTGTTTCACTGGTCCTCAAGTCTGTTTCATTGCTAGTACCATTCTGTTTTTATCACAGTAGCTTTGTAGTATAGTTGCAGGTTGGGGATTGTGATACCCCCTGCCATGTCTCTGTTACCTAGAATTGCTTTTGCTATTCTGGGTTCCTTCTTGTTCCAAATGAATTTCTGGATTGTTTTTTCAAGGTACGTGAAGTATGCTGCTGGGATTTCAATTGAAATTGCATTGAATCAATATAGCAGTTTTGGAAGTGTGGCCGTTTTCACTATATTGATGCTTCCTTCCCAGGAGCAAGGGGTGTCTTTCCATTTTCTGATATCATCTTCAATCTCTCTTCTCAGAGTGCTATAGTTTTCAGAGAAGAGGTCTTTGATTTCTTTCATTAGGTTGATTCCTAGGTATTTCAGTTTCTTGGATGCTATTGTGAAGGGAATTTTGGCCCTATTTCTGTCTCGGTGAGTCTATTGTTCATGTAGAGGAAAGCTATCAATTTTTGTGTGTTGACACTGTAATCAGCTATTCTACTGAATTTGGTTATTAAGTCTAGAAGACTTTTGGTGGAGTTCTTGGGGTCTTCTATATAGAGTATCATGTCATCTGCAAATAATGACAGTTTGACTTCATTTTCTATCTTTATTCCTTTTATTTCTTTTTGTTGTTGTTAAATTCTTTTATTGGTACATTGTAGGTATACAACACAACTACATTTCTCATTGGGAATTGTACCTTTACATAATGCATCTTGGTGCTTATTTTTTCCCCATTTCTAGCCCTCCCTTCACACCCTTCACCCTTCCCTATTTACAAAGACTTTATTTCCATTTTTTCCATTTCTCATCATTTTACCTTTCCCTTCTTTCCTTTCCCCTGTGCCTCCCACTACCCCTACCCCTTTGGACCTTTTCTTCCAATTATACATTATCGATTATTCATTCTAATCATTGGTACATTTTAGGTATACAATATAATGACATTCATCAATGGAAATTTGCACCTTTACACAGTCTCTCTTGGTTCTTATTTTTCACCCTTGTCTAGCCTTCCCTTCAACCCCTCCATTCCTCCCTATTTACAAAGATTTTGTTCCTATTTTTCCATTTTCTCATATTAATCCCATTCCCTTCTATCCTTTCCCCTAGCCCTCCCACTTCCTTCCCCTTTGCCCCTTTTCTTCCTATTTCATATTACCTATTATACATTTAGTCCTTATTTACACTTTCAGTTTCTCACACCAGAGAAACTATTCGGTATTTATACATGTGTGTCCTATTTATTTCACTTAAGAGTATCGCCTCAATGTGCATCCACTTAGCTATAAATGTCTCTAATTTCTCATTTTTTATGGCTGAGTAGTACTCCATTTTATAAAAAACTCACATTTTCTTTATCCAGTCTCCAGTTGATGGGCATTTGGGCTGTTTCCAAGTTTTAGCTATTACAAACTGTGCTGCTATGAACATGGGTGCACATATATCACTGTGGTATGATTCTTTTAATTTTTGGGGGAAGATCCCCAGCAGTGGAATAGCGGGGTCAAATGAGATTTCCAGTCCTAGTTCTTTGAGGTATCTCCATACTGATTTCCAGAGTGGTTGCACCAGTCTACACTCCCACCAGGAGTGGAACAGGGTTCCTCTTTCTGCACAGCCCCGCCAGCATTTGTTATTGGTTAATTTCACTATAGCAGCCATTCTTTCTGGAGTGAGGTGGAATCTCAGTGTTGTTTTCATTTGTATCTCTCAAATGATCAGTGATGTTGAACATTTTTTCATGTATTTATTTGCTATTTCTAATTCTTTGAGAAATATCTGTTCATTTCAGATGCCCATTTTTGGGTTGGGTCTTTAAATTTGGGAGGTCTGATCTTTTTAAGTTCTTTGTAGATTTAAGATAGTAGACCTTTGTCTGAGGAAGAGCAAGTGAAGATTTTTTCCCACATTGTGGGTTGTCTCTTCACACTGTTGGTGGTTTCTCTTGATGTGCAGAAGCTTTTTAATAAGAAGAGATCCCACTTGTTGATTGTTTGTGCTAGTTCATGGTCAACTGAGGTTTTGTTCATAAAATCTTTTCCTACACCAATGTCTTCAAGGGCTCTACCTAACCTCTGTTCCAACTGGTTCAGAGTTTCTATTGTAATATTTAGATCTTTAATCCATTTTGATTTTAGTTTAGTGCATGGTGAGAGATATAGGTCTAGTTTTAGTCTTTGGCAAGTTGAAACCCAATTTTTCCAGCACCATTTATTAAAGAGGCTATCTTTCCTCCAGTGAGGGTGTTTGGCTCCTTTGTCAAAGATGAGATGGCTGAGTGTGTCTGGAGTTGTTTCTGCATCTTCTAATCTGTTCCTCTGGTCCTCAGATCTGTTTCTTTGCCAGTTCCATGCTGTTTTTATCACAGTAGCTTTGTAGTATAGTTGCAGGTTGGGGATTGTGATACCCCCTGCCATGTCTCTGTTACCTAGAATTGCTTTTGCTATTCTGGGACTCTTCTTGTTCCAAATGAATTTCTGGATTGTTTTTTCAAGGTACGTGAAGTATGCTGCTGGGATTTCAATTGGGATTGCATTGAATCAATATAGCAGTTTTGGAAGTGTGGCCGTTTTCACTATATTGATGCTTCCTTCCCAGGAACAGGGGATGTCTTTCCATTTTCTGATATCATCTTCAATCTCTCTTTTCAGCGTGCCATAGTTTTCAGAGAAGAGGTCTTTGATTTCTTTTGTTTGGTTGATTTCTAGGTATTTCAGTTTTTTGGATGCTATTGTGAAAGGAATTATTTGCCCTATTTCTCTCTCAGTGAGTCTGTCATTCGTGTAGAGGAAAGCTATTGATTTTTGTGTGTTGACCTTGTAACCAGCTACTTGACTGAATTTGGTTATTAAGTCTAGAAGACTTTTGGTGGAGTTCTTGGGGTCTTCTATGTAGAGTAGCATGTCATCTGCAAATAATGACAATTTGACTTCTTCATTACCTATCTTTATTCCTTTTATTTCTTTCTCTTGTCTAATTGCCGTGGCTAATGTTTCCAGAACTATATTGAATAAGAGTGGTGATAGTGGACATCCTTGTCTTGTTCGTGATTTTAGTGTGAAGGATTTCAGTTTTTGACCATTTAGTATGATATTGGCTGTTGGTTTTTCATAGATGGCTTTTATCAGATTGAGGTAGAGACCATCTATTCCAATTTTTTGTAGGGTTTCTATCATAAATGCATGTTGGATTTTGTCAAATGCTTTTTCTGCGTCTATGGAGATAATCATATGGTTTTTGTCCTTGGCTCTATTGATATAGTGTATTACATTGATTAATTTTTGTATATTGAACCATCCCTGCATCCCTGGGATGAATCCCACTTGATCAGGGTGTATGATCTTCTTGATGATCTTCTGCATTCTGTTTGCCATTATCTTATTAAGGATTTTTGCATCTATGTTCATTAGTGAGATTGGCCTATAGTTCTCCTTTTTGATTGGGTCTTTCTCTGCTTTGGGGATCAAGGTGATGCTTACTTCCAGGAATGAATTTGGGAGTATTGCTTCTCTTTCAATTTCATTGAAGAGTTTAAACAGTAGTGGCAGCAGTTCCTCTCTAAATGTCTTGTAGAATTCAACAGTGAAGCCATCATGGCCTGGGCTTTTCTTAGTTGATAAATTTTTAATTACATTTTCAATTTCTTTGGTTGATATTGGGTTGTTTAGAATTTTTAGGTCTTCTTCATTCAACTTTGGTAGTTCATATGTATCTAGGAATCTGTCCATTTCTTCTGTTTTCCATCTTATTGGCATATAGGTTCTGGAAGTAGGTATTGATGATCCTCTGGATTTCTGCTGGGTCTGTTGTAATTTCATCCTTTTCATTCTTAATTGCATGAATTTGGGCCTTTTCTTTCCTTTTTCTGATAAGGTTGTTCAAGGGTTTGTCAATTTTCTTTTGAAGAACCAACTCTTGGCTTCATTGATTTTTTGTATTGTTCTGTTATTCTCCATTGCATTGATTTCTCCTCTCATCTTTTTTTTTTAAGCAATGAATAAATATCCTTTTAATAGTTATCTATATATATACAAACATACAACTATATTAGCCTTAGTAGCTGTGTTCTTTTTTCTCTTTTACATTGGCTTTTTACTTGGTGCTTTTTCTTGTTTTGCACTGGTGGTCTGCATTCTTATTTTCTTTGGGTTCTTGTCTGGTTCTAAAATGATCATTTCTTCTTCTTCACTATCTGAGAGTACTATTGGGTCATCTTGGCTTCCAATATCAGAAGCTTCTGCTCCAGTGTCCATTTTTATATTGTCAAGAATGACAGCTTCATCACTGCCACCTTCATCCTCATCTTTCTCAGAGTCTTCAAGATCACCCCAGGAGTTTTCTACTCCTTCTCTAATCTGGGCAGTTCCAGAGGTCCAGAGCACAGGCTTAGAAACAACTTCTGAAGGAGGTTCAGCTTCAGCAGTGATTTCTCCTGCTTTCTCCTCAACATCAGAGGTATCAATGGGGGTTTTTCCATTTTAAATGTGATCCTTTTATTTGCTATCGATTTTGCAAAGCTGAACTTTCCACCTTCTTTCCTCACTTTCTGGTTGTTTTCCAAAGTTTTCTGAATTAGCTCTGTAATTTCTGCTACTTTCACACCAGTTATTTTACTACATCTCAAAACCTGATCTTTTAGTAGCATTATTCCACCACTATACTGAATGGTACAGATCTCTCGATGCTTGTTCATGGCAATCACCAGCAAACCATCCATTACACATTCTTCTCATTCATTTGGATCCACCAATAAGTATGTTCCTTGCTGAAAGAAGGCAAAACTGACACAAATGGGCATGTGGTGGATGCTCAATGCTACAGGATCATGCTCTTCAGGTGTATACAATGTGACTTCTCCTTGGACAGAGACATCAGGTCTTCGGAAGTGACATGAGGCAACAATTGCATCAATGCTGGCAGCATCAGTAATATTTCCATCATGATTTAATAAGTGTATGTCCACACGTATTTGCCAAACCTTTTCACCAGCAACAGCACAGAGAGATTCAGTGTCTGTACACTTCAAATTTCTTAGACATCTTTCCAAGAGTCGATTCAACTTCACCAAGAGATCTGACTGCCTGCCAGGTTCAAAAGCTGGAGCAGCCATCTGAGAGAGTTCAAGGTTAAAGAAAAGAATACCTTCTGTTGCCCTATTGAGTTTTGGAGCAACAAGTTCACAGGAAACCTGTCCAAGAACTCTTGTTTTCCCAAGTTCCACAATACAGCACCCATAATCAGTTCCAAATGAGATCTTGATGTTCCTATAATCATAGGTTTGTCTGCCATCCAGCTGCTTCTTTTCTTCGATGGCACAGAGCAGGAAGCGGTGCTCACAGTTCAAGAGCAGCGTTTCCTTCATGATGTAGGGTCACAGCTGTACGGGAACAGGAGTCAGTGGGCAAGGGAGTCCTGAACCTCTTCATGCTGGCCCACCTCGCTGTGCATCGCCTCCTCTGATCTTTATAATTTCCTACCTTGTATGAGCTCTAGGGTTGTCCAGCTCTTCTTTTTCTAGAAGCTTGAGGTTCAGCATCAGGTTGTTTAATTGGGCTCATTCTGTTTTCCTAATATGCGTATTCACTGCTATGAATTTCCCTCGTAAGACTGCTTTCATTGTGTCCCATAGATTCTGGTATGTTGTATTGTCATTGTCATTTAATTGAAGGAACTGTCTGATTTCTTCTTATTTCATTTCTTTTTTTTATATTAAATTCTTTTATTGGTACATTGTAGGTATACAACACAATTACATTTCTCACTGGGAATTGTACCTTTACATAATGCATCTTGGTTCTTATTTTTTTCCCATTTCTAGCCCTCCCTTCACGCCCTCCACTCTTCCCTATTTATAAAGGCTTTATTTCCATTTTTTCCATTTCTCATCATTTTGCCCTTCCCTTCTTTCCTTTCCCCTGCCCCTCCCACTACCCCTACACCTTTGGACCTTTTCTTCCTATTTTACATTATCGATTATTCATTCTAATCACTGGTACATTTTAGGTATACAATATAATGACATTCATCATTGGAAATTTGCACCTTTACATAGTCTCTCTTGGTTCTTATTTTTCACCCTTGCCCAGCCCTCCCTTCAACCCCTCCATTCTTCCCTATTTACAAAGATTTTGTTCCTATTTTTCCATTTTCTCATATTAATCCCATTCCCTTCTATCCTTTCCCCTAGCCCTCCCACTTCCTTCCCCTTTGCCCCTTTTCTTCCTATTTCATATTACCTATTATACATTTAGTCCTTATTTACACTTTCAGTTTCTCACACCAGAGAAACTATTTGGTATTTATACATGTGTGTCCTATTTATTTCACTTAAGAGTATCACCTCAATGTGCATCCACTTAGCTATAAATGTCTCTAATTTCTCATTTTTTATGGCTGAGTAGTACTCCATTTTATAAAAAACTCACATTTTCTTTATCCAGTCTCCAGTTGATGGGCATTTGGGCTGTTTCCAAGTTTTAGCTATTACAAACTGTGCTGCTATGAACATGGGTGCACATATATCACTGTGGTATGATTCTTTTAATTCTTTGGGGAAGATCCCCAGCAGATGAGTAGTGGAGTCAAATGGGATTTCCAGTCCTAGTTCTTTGAGGTATCTCCATACTGATTTCCAGAGTGGTTGCACAAGTCTACACTCCCACCAGCAGTGGAGCCGGGTTCCTCTTTCTGCACAGCCCCGCCAGCATTTGTTATTGGTTGATTTCATGGTAGCAGCCATTCTTTCTGGAGTGAAGTGGAATCTCAGTGTTGTTTTCATTTGCATCTCTCGAATGACCAGTGAACATTTTTTCATGTATTTATTTGCTATTTCTAATTCTTTGAGAAATGTCTGTTCATTTCAGATGCCCATTTTTGGATTGGGTCTTTAAATTTGGGAGGTCTGATCTTTTTAAGTTCTTTATAGATTCAAGATAGTAGACCTTTGTCTGAGGAAGAGCAAGTGAAGATTTTTTCCCACATTGTGGGTTGTCTCTTCACACTGCTGGTGGTTTCTCTTGCTGTGCAGAAGTCTTTTAATAAGAAGAGATCCCACTTGTTGATTGTTTGTGCTAGTTCATGGTCAACTGAGGTTTTGTTCATAAAATCTTTTCCTACACCAATGTCTTCAAGGGCTCTACCTAACCTCTGTTCCAACTGGTTCAGAGTTTCTATTTTAATATTTAGATCTTTAATCCATTTTGATTTTAGTTTAGTGCATGGTGAGAGATACAGGTCTAGTTTTAATCTTTGGCAACTTGAAGCCTAATTTCTCCAGCACCATTTATTAAAGAGGCTATCTTTCCTCCAGTGAGGGTGTTTGGCTCCTTTGTCAAAGATGAGATGGCTGAGTGTGTCTGGAGTTGTTTCTGCATCTTCTAATCTGTTCCACTGGTCCTCAAGTCTATTTCATTGCCAGTACCATGCTGTTTTATCACAGTAGCTTTGTAGTATAGTTGCAGGTTGGGGATTGTGATACCCCCTGCCATGTCTCTGTTACCTAGAATTGCTTTTGCTATTCTGGGTCTCTTCTTGTTCCAAATGAATTTGTGGATTGTTTTCTCGAGGTCTATGAAGTATGATGCTGGGATCTCAATTGGAATTGCATTAAATCTATTTAGTAGTTTTGGAAGTATGGCCATTTTCACTATATTAATCCTTCCTACCCAGGAGCAGGGGATGTCTTTCCATTTTCTGATATCATCTTCAATCTCTGTTTTCAGCGTGCCATAGTTTTCAGAGAAGAGGTCTTTTATTTCTTTTGTTAGGTTAATTCCTAGGTATTTCAGTTTTTTGGATGCTATTGTGAAAGGAATTATTTGCCCTATTTCTCTCTCAGTGAGTCTGTCATTTGTGTAGAGGAAAGCTATTGATTTTTGTGTGTTGACGTTGTAACCACCTACTTGGCTGAATTTGGTTATTAAGTCTAGAAGACTTTTGGTGGAGTTCTTGGGGTCTTCTATATAGTGTATCATGCCATCTGCAAATAATGACAATTTGACTTCTTCATTACCTATCTTTATTCCTTTTATTTCTTTCTCTTGTCTAATGGCCGTGGCTGATGTTTCCAGAACTATATTGAACAAGAGTGATGATAGTGGACATCCTTGTCTTGTTCGTGATTGGAGTGTGAAGGATTTCAGTTTTTGACCATTTAGTATGATATTGGCTGTTGGTTTTCCATAGATGGCTTCTATCAGTTTGAGGTAGAGACCATCTATTCCAATTTTTTTAGGGTTTTTATCATAAATGCATGTTGGATTTTGTCAAATGCTTTTTCTGCATCTATGGAAATAATCATATGGTTTTTGTCCTTAGCTCTATTGATATAGTGTATTACATTGATTGATTTTTGTATATTGAACCATCCCTGCATCCCTGGGATGAATCCCACTTGATCAGGGTGTATGATCTTCTTGATGATCTTCTGCATTCTGTTTGCCATTATGTTTTGAAGGATTTTTGCATCTATGTTCATTAGGGAGATTGGCCTATAGTTCTCCTTTTTGATTGGGTCTTTCTCTGCTTTGGGGATCAAAGTGATGCTTGCTACCAGGAATGAATTTGAAAGTATTGCTTCCCTTTCAATTTCATTGAAGAGTTTAAACAGTAGTGGCAGCAGTTCCTCTCTAAATGTCTTGTAGAATTCAGCATTGAAGCCATCATGGCCTGGGCTTTTCTTAGTTGATAAGTTTTTAATTACATTTTCAATTTCATTGGTTGATACTGAGTTGTTCAGAATTTTCAGGTCTTCTTCATTCAACTTTGGTAATTCATATGTATCTAGGAATCTGTCCATTTCTTCTGTGTTGTCCATCTTTTTGGCATATAGGTTCTGGAAGTAGGTATTGATGATCCTCTGGATTTCTGCTGGGTCTGTTGTCATTTCACCCTTTTCATTCCTAATTGCATGTATTTGGGCCTTTTCGCTCCTTTTTCTGACAAGGTTGGCTAAGGGTTTGTCAATTTTGTTGATTCTTTTGAAGAACCAACTCTTGGCTTCATTGATTTTTTGTATTTTTCTCTTAGTCTCCATTGCATTGATTTCTCCTCTAATCTTTATAATTTCCTCCCTTGCATGAGATTTGAGGTTGTCCTGCTCTTGTTTTTCTAAATGCTTGAGTTTCAGCATCAGGTTGTTAAATTGGGCTTATTCTATTTTCCTAATATGTGTATTCACTGCTATGAATTTCCCTCGTAAGACTGTTTTCATTGTGTCCCACAGATTCCGATATGTTGTATTGTCATTGTCCTTTAATTGAAGGAACTGTCTGATTTCTTCTTTAATTTCCTCTGTGACCTATTGGTTATTCAGAAGTGTGTTGCTCAATTTCCACATGTTTATAAAATTTTTCGAGTTTCTTTTGCTATGGATCTCCAATTTCATTGCATTATGGTCTGATAATATACAGGGGATATCTTCAATTCCTTTGCACTTACTTAATCGTGTTCTATGTGTGACTGAGGTGGTGTATTTTTGAGAATGACCCAAGTGCAGCTGCGAAGAATGTGTATTTAGATTTTGTGTGGTGGAACACTCTTTAAACATCTGCTAAGTTCATTTGTTGAAGAGTTCGATTGAGTTGTAGTATTTCAGTACTTATTTGTTGTCTAGTAGATCTATCTATTTGTGACAGTGGGGTGTTGAGTTCCTCCACTACAATTGTATTAGTGCACATATGACTTTTCATGTCCATTAGTATTTGTTTTATATAGTTGGGTGTACTAGTGTTTGGTGCATAGATATTTATGATTGTCATCTCTTCCTCTTGGATTGTTCCCTTTACAAGGATGTAGTATCCTTCTTCATCTCTCTTAATCAGTGTTGGTTTAAAATCTACTTGATCTGCAAAGAGGATAGCTACTCCTGCTTTTTTTTGAGGTTCCTGTCGCATGCAGTATTGTTTTCCACCCTTTAACTTTCAGTCTGTGAGTTTCCTTTTGAATTAAGTGTGTTTCTTGTATGCAGCATATTGTTGGATTTTGCTTCTTGACCCATTCTGCCAGTCTATTTCTTTTGATTGGTGAATTGAGACCATTAACATTGATGGTTATAACTGAAACGTATTGACTTGTCATTGCCATGACTTTTTCTTTTTGTTGGGGTCTCCCCCTTTACATTTAATTTCTTGTCATGCCAGCTGGGTTCATTCTGCTTTACTTCCTGTGGTTGTGATCCTCAATGTCTGTTCCTTGGATACTGTGTAAAATTCTTTGGAGTGTTGGTTTGGTATTCACGAAGTTCCTAAGGTGCTGTTTGTCATGAAAGTATCTTATTTCTCCATCCATTTTGAAAGATAGTTTTGCAGGGTACATCAATCTGGATTGGAGGCTGTTTTCTTTTAGGGCTTGGAATATGTCCCTCCAAGCTGTTCTTGCCTTGATGGTTTGTGTTGAGAAGTCTGCTGTGATTCTGATGGGCTTTCCTTTGTATGTGATTTGTTTCTTTTCTCTGACTGCTCGTAGCACTTTGTTCTTCTGTTGAGTTTCTGGAATGTTAACAATTATATGCCTATGTGTAGATTTTTTTTGATCAAGGCTATTTGGAGTCCTATATGCCTCACTTATCTGTATGTCAAGTTCTTTTCCCCTGCTTGGGAAGTTTTCTGACATTATTTCCGTGAAGAGTTTTTTTTTTATGTCATCTGCACTCTCTCTTGCTTCTTCATTGACTCCAATCAGTCTTATGTTTTTCTTTGCATCATCTAGCAGCTGCTGGATTGATTTCTCATGTTCCCTTATAATTTTGAAGCAATTTTTCTTTTCCTGGTCATCACTAATTGCAATCCTGTATTCTATATCTGAAATTCTGTCCTCACATTGGCTCATTCTGCTGTGTAGACTTTCAGTGGAGATTTTCATCTCCTGGAAATCTATTTGTATCTGTTTTATGGTTTCCATTTGTTTCCTATGTTGGGATTCCATCATGTTCCTCAGCTCCTCTCTAGATTTATTAATCACGTCTTGCACTAGGAGCACAATTTCTCCTGTTATCTGAGAAATTATTTCTGGTTTCATTTTTTCCAGATCCCCTTTTGTTGCCAGTTCAGTGGGTCCAGGTGGTTGAGTATCAGAATGTTCCATCTCATTTCCCTTTGGGGTTGCTGCAGGTGATCTAGAAGTCTGGTTTTGAGACTTATTTACGTGTTTTCTCATTTCGACTTGGGGGGGGGGTTTGGGGGGTGCTGTTGGCGCCTGCGAGGATCACCTCCTCTGAGCTGGGAAAGGTGGGATAGGGGCCAGGAGTGGCAGTAGGGATGATGGCCCAGAAGCCCCTTCCTCTGGAAAGGGAGTGGCCAGACAGAAGGCAGCCCAAAAGCCCTTTCCTCTGGGCTGGGGGCAGTGGGAGGAACGGTGGCCAGGAAGCCACTTCCTCTGGACCAGGAGGAGTGGGACGATGGGTCAGAAGCCCCTACCGCTGGGCCGGGAACAGCGTGACCCAGTAGCGTGGTTTGTTGTTCCAATGTCCTCTGTGTCTCTGTAGTGTGGAACCAGGAGTCTGTACAGAGGAGCGTGGTGTGCGGGGGTGTCCAGTGGATTGCTGCTGGGGTGTGGGCCGATTTGGCGTGTTCCTCATGACTTGCCTATTCCTTTTATTTCTTTCTCTTGTCTAATTGCCAAGGCTAATGTTTCCAAAACTGTGTTGAACAAGAGTGGTGATAGTGGACATCCTTGTCTTGTTCCTGATTTTAGGATTTCAGTTTTTGACCATTTAGTATGATATTGGCTGTTGGTTTTTCACAGATGGCTTCATCAGATTGAGGTAGAGACTGTCTATTCCAATTTTTTGTAGGGTTTTTGTCATAAATGCATGTTGGATCTTGTCAAATGCTTTTTCTGCATCTATTGAGATGATCATATGGTTTTTGTCCTTGGCTCTATTGATATAGTGTATTACATTGTTCAGTGAAGCCATAAGGACTCAGGCTTTTCTTAGTTGGTAAGTTTTTAATTACGTTTTCAATTTTATTGGTTGATACTGGGTTGTTTAGAATTTTTAGGTCCTCTTCGCTCAACTTTGCTAATTCATACGTACCTAGGAATCTGTCCATTTCTTTTGTGTTTTCCATCTTATCGTGGTATAGGTCCTGGAAATAGGTGTTGATGATCCTCTGGATTTCTGCTGGGTCTGTTGTAATTTCATCCTTTTCATTCCTAATTGCATGGATTTGGGCCTTTTCTTTCCTTTTTCTGATAAGGTTGGCTAATAGTTTGTCAATTTTGTTTATTCTTTTGAAGAACCAACTCTTGGCTTCATTAATTTTTTTTATTGTTCTCTTAGTCTCCATAGAATTAATTTCTGCTCTGATCTTTATAATTTCCTCCCTTGTATGAGCTTTGGTTTTGTCCTGCTCTTCTATTTCTAGAAGTTTGAAGTTCAGCATCAAGTTTAATTGGGCTCTCTCTGTTGTCCTAATATGAGTATTCAGTGCTATGAATTTCCCTCATAAGACTGCTTTCATTGTGTCCCATAGATTCTGATATGTTGTATTGTCATTGCCATTTAATTGTAGTAACTGTCTGATTTCTTCTTTATTTTCTTCTGTGACTCATTGGTTATTCAGAAGTGTGTTGTTTCATTACCATGTTTTTATGTAAGTTTTGCAGTTTCTTTTGCTATTGATCTCAAATTTCATCAAACTATGGTCTGATAATATACAGGGGATAACTTCAATTCCTTTGCACTTACTTAAACACTTTCTATGAGTGAGTATGTGGTCTATTTTGGAGAATAACCCATGTACAACTGAAAAGAATGTGTATTTAGATTTTGTGTGGTGGGACACTCTGTAAACATCTGCTAAGTTCATTTGTTCAAGAGTTCAATTGAGTTCTAGTATTTCATTACTCTTTTTTGTCTAGTTGATCTATTAGTGACAGTGTGATATTGAGGTCCCCCATTACTAGTGTATTAGTGCATATATGACTTTTCACGTCCGTTAGTATTTGTTGTATATAGTTGGGCGCACTAGTTTTTGGTGCATAGATATGTATCATTTTCATCTTTCCTCTTGGATTGTTCCCTGTACAAGGATGTAATGTCCTTCTTTGTCTCTTTTAATCAGTGTTGGTTTGAAATCCACTTGATGTACAAAGAGGATAGCTACTCCTGCTTCTTTTTGGGTTCCTGTCGCATGGAGTACTGTTTTCCTCCCTTTACCTTTCAGTCTATGAGTTTCCCTTTGATTTAATTTTATTTTTTGTATGCAGCATATTGTTGGATCTTGCTTCTTGACCCATTCTCCCAGTCTATTTCTTTTTTATGGTGAATTGAGACCATTAACATTGATGGGTATATCTGATACAGATTGACTTATCGTTGTCATGACTTTTTCTTTTTGTTGGATTCTCCCCATTTTTGTTTAATTTCTTGTCATGCCTGATGGATTCATTCTGCTGGGCTTTCTGGGCTTGTGATCCTCATTTTTTTCTCTTAGTATATTGTCTAAAATATTTTGGAGTGCTGCTTTCATATTCATGAAGTTCCTCAGGTGCTCTTTTTCATGAAAGTATCATATTTCTCCATCAATTTTGAAAGATAGTGTTGCATTGTATATCATTCTGGCTTGCAAGCTATTTTCCTTTAGGGCTTGGAATACATCACTCCAAGCTCTTCTTGCCTTGATGGTTTGTGTTGAGAATTCTGTTGTGATTCTGATGGCCTTTCCTTTGTATGTGATTTGTTTGTTTTCTCTAACTGCTTGTAGAACTTTGTCCTTCTGTTGCGGTTCTGGAATCTTAACAATTATATGCCTATGTGTAGTTTTCTTTTTTTTGATCAAGGCTATTTGGAGTCCAATATGCCTCACTTATCTGTATGTCAAGTTCTTTTTCCCTGCTTGGGAAGTTTTCTGCCATTACATCTGTTAACAGTATTTTTATGTCATCTGCACTCTTTCTTGTTTCTTCGTTGCCTCAATCAGTCTTATGTTATTTTTCTTTGCATCATCTAGTAGCTTCTGGATTGATTTCTCATGATCCCTTACTATTTTAAAGCAATTTTTCTTTTCCTGGTCACTAATTGCAATCTTATCTTCTATATCTGAAATTCGGTCCTCACTTTGGCTCATTATGCTGTGGAGACTTTCAGTGGAGTTTTTAATCTCCTGCAAATCTGTTTGTATCTGTTTTATTGTTTCCATTTGTTTCCTATGTTGGGATTCCATCGTATTCCTTAGCTCCTCTATTTTTTAATCTGTGTCCTCTCTAGATTTATTCATCATGTCTTCAACTATGAGCACAATCTCGGCTGTTATCTGAGAAAGTATTTCTGATTTCATTTTTTCCAGATCCTCTTTTGTTGCCAGTTCATGGGGTCCAGGTTGTTGAGTATCAAAGTGTTTCATTTCCTTTCCCTTTGGGGTTGCTCTAGGTGCTCTCAAAATTTGGTTTTGCAACTATTTTATGTCTCTTCTTATTTTGATGTATTGGGGGGGTGCTGCTGTTGGTGCCCATGTGTCTCACCTTCTCTGCTCTGGGAGTGGTGGAATGGTGACCCAGAAGCCCCTTCCTCTGGGCTGAGAGTGATGGGATGGTGGCTCGGAATCCCCTACCTCCAGGCTGGATGTGGTGGAATGCAAATGCAGCCACTTCATCTACTTATTGGAATTCAATTATTATTCTCCTCTGACAGATTGAGTTCATTGAGCAGGTTGAGTAAATCTCATTAGTAAGTTGTGTATCCCATTCTGTGTCACTGAAATGTGCTGCCATTGGTGAATTTTTCTAAAAGCAATCTCTGGAGATCTCATCATTAAAAAATGTTGGCAGTGATCTACCTTTAGAAAGCTGTCTCACCTTTGTGTATGAGAAGACATGTGTGCTTGGCATCCATCTCCTCACAGAACTGCACAGACAGACATGAGTTGAGGATGTCTACTTCAATATGGCTGAAAATTTTAATCACATCCTTCAAAATCCAGGTGACATTTTTTTGGCTAGCCAGCATTTCTCTGTAGATGAGGAAGATTTAGACTCATATTCAAAATTGTCCTCTTTGATGTGAGTAGTGATACCAGAAAGCTGTCTATTCATAGTAACCACTGCATCCAAACAATAAATGACCAATTCAGTTTTCCTGATATTTAATCACTCAAAGACTTCAGAAGTTCTGCAGTTGTGTTTTTGGTTGGTAACAAAATTGCATATACATTTCCTTATGATAAATATATATTACAAAAACAAGCATTGTTGCTTTGTTGTGACATCAGTAGACTCATCCACCTGTATTGTATACCATGGTGACTCATTAATCCTCTCTAACACTGTGCCTCAGTATCCTCTGCTATTTTATTTTATTATTTTTTTAAACTGTATATCATTTTATTAGTACATTTTAGGTATACAATATAATGACATTCATCATTGGAAATTTGCATCTTTACATAATCTCTCTTGGTTCTTATTTTTTTCCCCTTCCCCTGCCCTCCCTTCAACCCCTCCATCCATCCCTATTTACAAAGATTTTGTTTCCTTTTTTTCATTTTCTCATATTAATTCCATTCCCTTCTTTCCTTTCCCTTACCCCTCCCACTTCCCCTTCCCATTTGCCCCTTTTCTTCCTATTTCACATTATCTATTGCACCTTTTAGTCCTTATTTACACTTCTTTGCTATTTTGTTAAGTCATCTAGCTATGGTGCTAGCTGAAAGAGTAACATATGACACTTCTTGAATTATAGCTTTTCCTAAAAGTACATGATAAAAGTCTTTAGCAGGAGGCAGGATCAACTCTTTGCCAATTATAAAGGGTTTCTTACCTTTAGATCTGCAGTTAGCCACTGAATGATGCTTTCAGTGCAGACACATTTGATGAAGTGGTAACCTTTAGTAATTGCTTTTGTTTTTCATGTCCACATTTTTTTTTAAACTCTGAAGGCTTATTTTCTTTAACGCAGGCTACTTGGTTTCCATATGGTAAGACAATTCTGAATATTTTATGTGTTTGTTGGACAGTTGGTTGCCACATATTTTACAAAGTGGTCTTTGAAAATGTGAATCACCTGTTGCAACAATGCCAAAATTTAAGTGCGACTTTTGGTATTCTTTTATATGTAGCTTTCTTTTTTTTTCTGTGTTAAATTCTTTTATTGGTACATTGTAGGTATACAACACAATTACATTTCTCATTGGGAATTGTACCTTTACATAATGCATCTTGGTTCTTATTGTTTTCCCATTCCTAGCCCTCCCTTCATGCCCTCCACCCTTCCCTATTTACAAAGACTTTATTTCCATTTTTTCCATTTCTCATCATTTTGCCTTTCCCTTCTTTCCTTTCCCCTGCCCCTCCCATTACCCCTACCCCTTTGGACCTTTTCTTCCTATTTTGCATTATCGATTATTCATTCTAATCATTGATACATTTTAGGTATACAATATAATGACATTCATCATTGGAAATTTGCACCTTTACGTAATCTCTCTTGGTTCTTATTTTTCACCCTTGCCCAGCCCTCCTTACAACTCCTCCAGTCCTCCCTATTTACAAAGATTTTGTTCCTATTTTTCCATTTTCTCATATGAATCCCATTCCCTTCTATCCTTTCCCCTAGCCCTCCCACTTCCTTCCCCCTTGCCCCTTTCCTTCCTATTTCACATTACCTATTATACATTTAGTCCTTATTTACACTTTCAGTTTCTCACACCAGAGAAACTATTTGGAATTTACACATGTGTGGCCTATTTATTTCACTTAAGAGTATGGGCTCAATGTGCATCCACTTAGCTATAAATGTCTCTAATTTCTCATTTTTTATGGCTGAGTAGTACTCCATTTTATCAAAAACCCACATTTTCTTTATCCAGTCTCCAGTTGATGGGCATTTGGGCTGTTTCCAAGTTTTAGCTATTACAAACTGCGCTGCTATGAACATGGGTGCACATATATCACTGTGGTATGATTCTTTTAATTCTTTGGGGAAGATTCCCAGCAGTGGAATAGCAGGGTCAAATGGGACTTCCAGTCCTAGTTCTTTGAGGTATCTCCATACTGATTTCCAGAGTGCTTGCACCAGTCTACACTCCTACCAGCAGTGGAGCAGGGTTCCTCATTCCCCACAGCCCTGCCAGCATTTGTTATTGGTTGATTTCATGGTAGCAGCCATTCTTTCTGGAGTGAAGTGGAATCTCAGCATTGTTTTCATTTGCATCTCTCCAATGACCAGTGATGTTGAACATTTTTTCATGTATTTATTTGCTATTTCTACTTCTTTATCTGAGAAATGTCTATTCATTTCAGCTGCCCATTTTTGGATTGGGTCTTTAAATTTGGGAGGTCTGATCTTTTTAAGTTCTTTATAGATTTGAGATAGTAGACCTTTGTCTGAGGAAGAGCAAATGAAGATTTTTTCCCACATTGTGGGTTGTCTCTTCACACTGCTGGTGGTTTCTCTTGCTGTGCAGAAGCCTTTTGATAAGAAGAGATCCCATTTGTTGATTGTGCTAGTTCACGGGCATCTGAGGTTTTGTTCATAAAATCTTTTCCTACACCGATGTCTTCAAGGGTTCTACCTAACCTCTGTTCCAACTGGTTCAGAGTTTCTATTTTAATATTTAGATCTTTAATCCATTTTGATTTTAGTTTAGTGCATGGTGAGAGATACAGGTCTAGTTTTAATCTTTGGCAAGTTGAAACCCAATTTCTCCAGCACCATTTATTAAAGAGGCTATCTTTCTTCCAGTGAGGGTGTTTGGCTCCTTTATCAAAGATGAGATGGCTGAGTGTGTCTGGAGTTGTTTCTGCATCTTCTAATCTGTTCCACTGGTCCTCAGGTCTGTTTCTTTGCCAGTACCATGCTGTTTTTATCACAGTAGCTTTGTAGTAGAGTTGCAGGTTGGGGATTGTGATAACCACTGCCATGTCTCTGTTACCTAGAATTGCTTTTGCTATTCTGGGTCTCTTCTTGTTCCAAATGAATTTGTGGATTGTTTTCTCGAGGTCTATGAAGTATGATGCTGGGATCTCAATTGGAATTGCATTAAATCTATATAGCAGTTTTGGAAGTATGGCCATTTTCACTATATTAATCCTTCCTACCCAGGAGCAGGGCATGGCTGTCCATTTTCTGATATCATCTTCAATCTCTGTTTTCAGCGTGCCATAGTTTTCAGAGAAGAGGTCTTTGATTTCGTTCATTAGGATGATTCCTAGGTATTTCAGTTTTTTGGATGCTATTGTGAAAGGAATTATTTGCCCTATTTCTCTCTCAGTGAGTCTGTCATTCGTGTAGAGGAAAGCTATTGATTTTTGTGTGTTGACCTTGTAACCAGCTGCTTGCCTGAATTTGGTTATTAAGTCTAGAAGACTTTTGGTGGAGTTCTTGGGATCTTCTATATAGAGTATCATGTCATCTTCAAATAATGACAATTTGACTTCTTCATTACCTATCTTTATTCCTTTTATTTCTTTCTCTTGTCTAATTGTCGTGGCTAATGTTTCCAGAACTATATTGAATAAGACTGGTGATAGTGGACATCCTTGTCTTGTTCGTGATTTTAGTGTGAAGGATTTCAGTTTTACCATTTAGTATGATATTGGCTCTTGGTTTTTCATAGATGGCTTCTATCAGTTTGAGGTAGAGACCATCTATTCCAATTTTTTTAGGGTTTTTATCATAAATGCATGTTGGATTTTGTCAAATGCTTTTTCTGTGTCTATGGAGATAATCATATGGTTTTTGTCCTTGGCTCTATTGATATAGTGTATTACATTGATTGATTTTCATATATTGAATCATCCCTGCATCTCTGGGATGAATCCCACTTGATCAAGGTGTATGATCTTCTTGATGATCTTCTGCATTCTGTTTGCCATTATGTTTTGAAGGATTTTTGCATCTATGTTCATTAGGGAGATTGGCCTGTAGTTGTCTTATTCAGTTGGGTCTTTCTCTGCTTTGAAGACCAAGGTGATGCTTGCTTCCAGGCATGAATTTGAAAGTATTGCTTCCCTTTCAGTTTCAGTGAAGAGTTTAAACAGTAGTGGCAGCAGTTCCTCTCTAAATGTCTTGTAGAATTCAGCATTGAAGCCATCATGGCCCGGGCTTTTCTTAGTTGATAAGTTTTTAATTACATTTTCAATTTCATTGGTTGATATTGGGTTGTTCAGAATTTTTAGGTGTTCTTCATTCAACTTTGGTAATTCCTATGTATCTAGGAATCTGTCCATTTCTTCTGTGTTGTCCATCTTATTGGCATATAGGTTCTGGAAGTAGGTATTGATGATCCTCTGGATTTCTGCTGGGTCTGTTGTCATTTCACCCTTTTCATTCCTATTTGCATGGATTTGGGCCTTTTCTTTCCTTTTTCTGACAAGGTTGGCTAAAGGTTTGTCAATTTTGTTGATTCTTTCGAAGAACCAACTCTTGGCTTCATTGATTTTTTTTTTTTTTTGGTGGTACCAGAGATCGAACTCGGGTCCTTGTGCTTGCAAGGCAAGCAACAGAACCACTGAGCTAAATCCCTGGCCTGCTTCATTGATTTTTTCTATTGTTCTCTTATTCTCCCTTGCATTGAGTTCTCCTCTGATCTTTATAGTTTCCTCCCTTGTATGAGCTTTGGGGTTGTCCTGCTCTTCTTTTTCTAGAAGCTTGAGGTTCAGCATCAGGTTGTTTAATTGGGCTCATTCTGTTTTCCTAATATGCATATTCACTCCTATGAATTTCCCTCATAAGACAGCTTTCATTGTGTCCCATAGATTCCAATATGTTGTATTGTCATTGTCATTTAATTGAAGGAACTGTCTGATTTCTTCTTTAATTTCCTCTGTGATCCATTGGTTATTCAGAAGTGTGTTGTTCAATTTCCAAGTGTTTATGAAAGTTTTTGAGTTCCTTTTGCTATGGATCTCCAATTTCATCGCACCATGGTCTGATGGTGTATGTGGGATAACTTCAATTCCTTTGCACTTACTTAAACATGTTCTATGTGTGAGTATGTGGTCTATTTTGGAAAATGACCCATGTGCAGCTGAGAAGAATGACTATTCTGATTTTGTGCAGTGGAAGACTCTCTAAACATCTGTTAAGCTCATTTGTTCAAGAGTTCGATTGAGTTGTAGTATTTCATTACTTATTTGTTGTCTAGTAGATCTATCTATTTGTGACAGTGGGGTGTTGAGGTCCCCCACTACAATTGTATTAGTGCATATATGACTTTTCATGTCCATTAGTATTTGTTTTACATAGTTGGGTTCACTAGTGTTTGGTGCATAGATATTTATGATTGTCATCTCTTCCTCTTGGATTGTTCCCTTTACAAGGATGTAGTGTCCTTCTTTGTCTCTCTTAATCAGTGTTGCTTTGAAATCTACTTGATCTGCAAAGAGGATTGCTACTCCTGCTTCTTTTTGGATTCCTGTCACATGGAGTATTGTTTTCCACCCTTTAACTTCCAGTCTATGAGTTTCCTTTTGAATTAAGTGTGTTTCTTGTATGCAGCATATTGTTGGGTTTTGCTTCTTGACCCATTCTGCCAGTCTATTTCTTTTGATTGGTGAATTGAGACCATTAACATTGATGGTTATAACTGAAACGTATTGACTTGTCATTGCCATGACTTTTTCTTTTTGTTGGGCTCTCCTCTTTACATTTAATTTCCTGTCATGGCACATGGGTTCATTCTGCTTTACTTCCTGTGGTTGTGATCCTGAATGTCTGCTCCTAGGATATTGTGTAAAATTCTTTGGGGTACTGGTTTGGTATTCACGAAGTTCCTAAGGTGCTGTTTGTCATGAAAGTATCTTATTTCTCCATCAATTTTGAAAGATAGTTTTTCAGGGTACATCAATCTGTGTTGGAGGCTGTTTTCTTTTAGGGCTTGGAATATGTCACTGCAAGCTCTTCTTGCCTTGATGGTTTGTGTTGAGAAGTCTGCTGTGATTCTGATGGGCTTTCCTTTGTATGTGATTTGTTTCTTTTCTCTCACTGCTTGTAGCACTTTGTTCTTTTGTTGTGTTTCTGGAATGTTAACAATTATACGCCTATGTGTAGATTTTGTTTGATCAAGGCTATTTGGAGTCCTATATGCCTCACTTACCTGTATGTCAAGCTCTTTTCCCCTGCTTGGGAAGTTTTCTGCCATTATTTCTGTGAAGGGATTTTTTTATGTCATCTGCAGTCTCTCCTGTTTCTTCATTGAGCCCAGTCAGTCTTATGTTATTCTTCTTTGCATCATCTAGCAGCTGCTGGATTGATTTCTCATGTTCCCTTATAATTTTGATGCAATTTTTCTTTTCCTGGTCACTAATTGCAATCTTATATTCTATATCTGAAATTCTGTCCTCACTTTGGCTCCTTCTGCTGTGTAGACTTTCAATGGAGTTTTTCATGTCCTGGAAATCTGTTTGTGTCTGTTTAATGGATTCCATTTGTTTCTTATGTTGGGATTCCATCATGTTCCTGAGCTCCTCTCTAGATTTATCAATCATGTCTTGTACTAGGGGCACAATTTCTCCTGTTATCTGAGAAATTATTTCTGATTTCATTTTTCCCAGATCCCCTTTTGTTGCCAGTTCAGTGGGTCCAGGTGGTTGAGTATCAGAGTGTTCCATCTCATTTCTCTTTGGGCTTGCTGTAGGTGATCTGGAAGTCTGGTTTTGAGACTTATTTATGTGTTTTCTCATTTCTACTGGGCCAGGGGACTGTTAGCAGCTGCATGGATTACCTCCTCTGAGCTGTGTGAGGTGGGCCAGGGGCTGTGACCAGCGGTAGGAATGATGACCCAGAAGCCCTTTCCTGTGGTTTGGGAGCAGCGGGAGTGATTTTGGCCCGGAAGCCCCTTCCTCTGGACCAGGAGCAGTGGGATGGCAGCTCAGAAGCCCCTCCCTCTGGGCCAGGAGTGGTGGGAGGGATGGTGGCCTGGAGGCTCCTTCCTCTGGGCCAGGAGCAGCGGGACAGAAGGTGGCCCAAAAGCACTTTCTTCTGGGCTGGGAGCAGCGGGAGGGATGGTGACCGGGAAGCCCCTACCTCTGGGCCAGGAACAGTGGGACTCAGTACCTTGGTCTGGTGGTCTGGTGTCCTCTGCATCTTTGTAGTGTGGAACCTACATGCAGCGTTCTTATTGTTAGCAGTCTTAGTGTCTTCTGTTTTTTCATCATTGGTTCTTCCCACCTTTTCAAAAAAGATCTCCAGCGATATTTATTTTTTACTCATTTTGGTTGAGGTTAGCTTGAGGGCTTGCCAAAGGTGTGACACAAAAAAGTGCACATTGTAGGAATGAGGCACAGACAAAAGTGTTTAATGAAACAATGGGTGAATCATGTGCAGACTAAAATAAGTGTTGGATTCTGACTTTAAACCTGACACCAGATGCGGCTGTACAATTGAAGTACATCAACTCAGTTGTCACTGTAATGTCTGCCACCAGATGCAGCTTAATTGTCATCTGCCATTCACTGGCAGCATTTCCGTACAAGTCTGCAAGCAATTGACTTATGTTCTCTGTGCAGTCAAACCTCTCTGCCGATGTTAATCTGTATTTGCACCCGCTCCCCTGTGCTAGTATCACTGCCTCAGCTTCACCTGAGATCATCAGGCTTTAGATTCTCATAAGGAGGGCACAACCTATCCTTCACACGCACAGTTTACAGTAGTGTTCAGATTCTTATGAGACTCTAATGTCATTTCAGATCTGACAGGAGGAAGAGCTCAGGTGTAATGTGAGCAATGTGTGAGTGGCTGTAAATACAGATGAAGATTTGCTTGCTCCCCCCACACCCCTGCTGTGTAGCTCAGTTCATAATAGGCCACAGACTGGTACTGGTCTGGGGGTTGAGAAACTGTGCTTCACACTATCTAACACAGAGCTCAGCATTTATTAATTTGTTAATTTATGGGTTATAATATAAAATACAATGAATGTTTAAATAAAAAAATTACTTCTATTAAAGACACATTGACTTTAATGTTACTCAAAATACTCATCACTTCAAACACACTTATCCATCATTGTTTTGCTCTCTAAAGTAGTTCTGGAAATTCTCTTTTATAAATGTCTCTAGTTGTGCTGTTATAGTGGCCTAGATGTTCTAAACTGATTCAAAACATTTACCTTTCATGGTCATTTTGACTTTCGTGAAGAACCAGAACTCACATGGTGCCAGATCTGGTGAATAAGGTGGAGGAGACATAGCCTAATGTTCTTATAAGCTTACTTTTCCTTTGGATGGCATACAGCAACAACATTTGCCATAATTTTGATCATACCTTGTAAAGACAGAAAAGAGGACGTCCAGTACTGCTTCAGAAAGTGCCAATAGGGATGGGATAAATGTATTCTAAACCAGGGGAAGTATTTTGAGGGGGATTAATGGCATTGTGTATTTCACTGAAGTAAATTTTACAAGTTAAATATTTAACATATATTTCAATAACACCTCATATATGATTTGTTGTTTCAAGGAATTATGTGCCTGTTAAAAACAAAAGAGGAAGAAAGTATTCTGGAAGGCATTTAGTCTCTTTAAATAGTATACATAGTAATAATTGAATAATTAAGTAATTTAATGTAAGTGAGTTGTAAACTAGTTTAGTTATGAGCATCAACATCTTGATCCATGACTATGGGAAATACTTTTTAAATTAAGCACTTTATAGTAGCTCTAATGGCCTTTGTAGTTCATTGTTCTTCACTTTTTTCATTTTTAAAAAAATTTAAAAGCAGACTGCATGCTGGGATGCCATTAAATTTTCCCTTTAATTAGTCTATAATGGAAAGTGTCACATTTCAATATCTGCCTTATAAAAGCAGGTACCTCAGGAGCTTGGGTTTAATGTTTTACCAGCATAGCATGGGGTAACATTTAATGTTTTTATTTTAAATAAAAGATTGGAATTAACTTTTAAAAAAAGCCTTAGACTACTGGCAATGAATATATACTAACTGATGAGGTAGGAAAGAATGTTTTATTGTGATTAAGAGCTAGGATAAAGCCAGCTCAAATAAATTTCTACAGGGGTTCAAGAATATGCATGGTAGTGATCAATAAAGAGCAGTGATATTCTGGGAGACATTATTCCTGTTCTTGCCACTATATTCCCAACAACAAGGGAATGTGTTATTACTAGCAGGGCATACAACATAGGCAAATGGGGGGCGAAGGCTGTGGAATAACAACCTCATTCCATATATTGTAAGAGGATGGGAGAAGTCTCTGGGATACTAGTGAAAAGGGGTAAAGCACCAGAAGATAAATAGCTTGGGAAGGACAGCAGCCTTGGACATGCAACAACATTTCCTATTTTATTATTTATTTATTTTTCCATTAAGTTTATTGGTACATTTTAGGTATAAAATACAGTTACATTCATCACTGGGATCCTGTACCTTTACATGAGTATCTTGGTTCTTTTTTTTTCCCCTTCCCCTGCCCTCTCTTCACCCCCTCCATCCTTACCTATTTGCAAAGACTTTGTTTCCATTTTTTTCCTTTTCTCATATTTTTTCTTTTCCCCTACCCCTCCCACTTCCCCTGCACCTTTAGACCTTTTTTTCCTGTTACACAATATCTATTATACATTTTTTAAAATTACAATATCAAGATCTAGGAGACATTACCACAGATTTTACAGAATTTGAAAGGATATAGGAAGCATATTTCAAAAATCTGTTTTGAAATAAATTTGACAACTTCTCAGAAGTACCTTGGAAGACAAATTAATGAAACTAACTCTGGAGGAAATATAAAATTGGAATAGCACCTATTAAAGAAAGTATATTCCTAGCTTGAAAACCTACCTATATGACAACAGCAGGCTCATAAACATTTTATCTGATAAATTATATCAAACAATTAAGGCAGAAAAAAGAAGGAACACTTCTCCCCTCATTTTAGGAACTCAACATTGTGCTAATCCTAAAACTGGATAAAGATAATAGAAGAAAAAGTATGAACACAGATAGAAATTTGTTTAACAAAACAAACTCTTAGAAGTCAGATCTGGCAGTATGTAGAAAGTGTTTGTGTTATAGGGATGGCAGTGTTGGTTCAGCATTGGAAGATCCATCCCCAAAAGTCATCATTTTAACAGAGGAAAGGAAAAAGCCATATGATCCTGTCACTACTTGGAGAAAAAGTATCCGACTAAATTCTACAGCTGTTCATGGTAAAAGCTATCAGGAGCCTAGAAGTAGAACAGAACCTTCTCAACAGATTAAAGACATGTACTCCATACTTCCAGTGAGAACACCTTATATGAATGGAGAAGTTACAATGCTTTCTCCTTAAGGTGGGGAACAAGGGCAGATATGCTTAGTCTTTATCTGTCCATTAAACTTTGAAACCTAGGTCCCACCAAAATAGTCTGGCAATAAAATGACACAATTAGGATAGGATTGGCAAGGTAGAAGCAAAATCTTTATATGTAGATGAAATGATCATCTACAGAGAAAATACTAAGAAGTCTCTAGGAGCCCCTAGAACTTGTATTTTAATTTTAGCAGGATTAGAAAACACAAGGTATATATAAAAATTCAGGTCTGTGTATCCTTGCTATAAATGAAGAATTGGATATTGAAATTTAAAAGTTATGTAGGAGTACAAAGGACCTAGAAAAGTTAAAAAAAACAGAGTTGTAAGAAGTTTAATACCTAATTTTAAGACTTCGTCTAAAGCTACAGTAATCAAGGCAGTGCTGGTGTAAGGAAAGACATATAGATCATTGGAATAAAACAGAAACTCTAGAAATAGAACCACACAAATATGGTCCACTGAGTTTTGAAAGATTATTTAACATTAGCATTTTATAGAATATAAACTTGACTCAAGAGCTGAGGAAGAGATAGTGTCTTCAGCAAACGGCACTAGAACACCTGGTATCCGTATATAAAAAATTAACCTCAACCTTTTATTTCCATACATGAAAATAACTTAAAGGGATCTATGAACCTAAATAAGAAAGCCTAAAAGTATAAAACTTTAAGAAGAAATTATAAGGGAAAATATTTATGAATTCAGGGTAGGCGAGAGCTACCTAGGATACAAAAGATATGATGTATAAAAGAAACAAATTGACAAATGAGATTCCATCAAAATTTAGAACTTTAAATGACATCATTAAACTGAAAAGTAGTCCTTAAACAGACCATATTTACAATGCATATAAACTATGATCAGAATATATAAAGAATTCTTAGAGTTTATTAATAGACAATCCAATTAAAAAGTAGACATAAGATGATAAATAGCCAGTATAGCACAAGGAAAGGTGTGCAACTCTAGAATCAGAAAAATGCTAATCAGTACAATAAGAAGATTGAATTATACACTCATTAGGGAGATGAAGTTAAAAGTTTTAAAAGCCTTGTCATGACTTTTTCTTTTTGTTGGATTCTTTCCCTTTGCATTTAATTTGTCATGCCCAATGGATTCATTCTGCTGGGTTTCCTGGGGTTGTGATCCTCATTGTCTTTTCCTAGGGTATTGTCTAAAATTTTTGGAATGCCAGTTCGATATTCATGAAGTTCCTGAGGTGCTCTTTATCATCAAAGTATCTTATTTCTCCATCAATTTTGAAAGATAGTTTTGCAGGGTACATCAATCTGGGATGGAGGGTGTTTTCCTTTAGGGCTTGAAATACATCACTCCAAGCTCTTGCCTTGAGGGTTTGTATTGAGAAGTCTGCTGTGATTTTGATGGGCTTTCCTTTGTATGTGATTTTTTCTTTTCTCTCATTGCTTGTAGAATTTTTCTTGTTGGATTTCTGGAATCCTAACTATTATTTGCCTATGTGTAGATTTTGTTTTGATTAAGGCTAGCTGGAGTCCCGTATGCCTCACTTATCTTATGTCAAGTTCTTTTCCCCTCCTTGGGAAGTTTTCTGCCATCACTTCTGTGAACAGGTTTTTTATGTCATCTGCACTCTCTCCTCTTTCCTCATTGACTCCAATCATTCTTAGGTTATTCTTCTTTGCATCGTCTAGCAGCTGCTGGATTGATTTCTCGTGTTCCTTTACAATTTTAAAGCAATTTTTATTTTTCTCCTCACTAATTGCAATCTTATCGTCTATATGTGAAATTCTATCCTCACATTGGTTCATTTTGCTGCACAGACTTTCGATGGACCTTTTAATCTCCTGGAAATCTGTTTGCATCTGTTTTATGGATTCCATTTGTTTCCTCTGTTGAGATTCCATCATATTCCTCAGATCCTCTATTTTTTATCTGTGTCCTCTCTAGATTTATTAATCATTTCTTGCACCATGAGCACAATCTTTGCTGTTATCTGAGTAATTATTTTTGATTTCATTTTTCCCAGATCCTCTTTTGTTGCCAGTTCAGAGAGTCCAGGTGGTTGAGTATCAGATCGTTCCATCTCGTTTCCCTTTGGGGTTGCTGTAGGTGATCTGGAAGTCTGTTTTTGAGGCTTGTTTATGTGTCTTCTCATTTCCACAGGGGTGGGGGTGGTGCTTCTGGTGCCCACGCGGCTTACCTGCTCTGCCCTAGGAGCTTGGGATGGCAGTGGGGGAGTTTCCTTCTGAGTTCTGGGACTGGCTCAGCTTCTCTGCCCTAGTAGCTTGGGATGGCGGCGGAGTAGCTTCCTTCCAGGTGCTGGGACCCGCTCCTATTTTATTGTTTATTATCTGTAAGGTATGCAGTATTTCCATTTGCTAGGAGAGTTATTAGCAATAGGAATTTATTTCAATGATTTGGAGGCAAATAAAATTTTTCTCTGAGCTACAGTACTTAATGTTCCCACTTGAGAAGGCTGATGAACTGCCCTCTTCTCCCCACCTACTTTGGAAGAGAAGTCTTTTATAAATCGACTTATAATCTAACATCAAAGGTGAGCAATTCAGAATGTTTTTTCTTTTTTCTTTTGCTTCTTAGATGTAATTGAATGTATTTTAAGAATTCATAAACTCCAAATGGTAAATATTTACAAGCAGATATATTTCTAACAAGATATCAACATTTCTCAAAGTAGTAGTTCTTATGGCCCCCTGGAAAGGATTCAGAATTTGAGTGTCAGGAGACACGAACAGTTCTGGATGGGCCTCTGACTGGGTAGTTACTCTGGGCTAGTCAAACAGTGTGGGAAATTATAGAATTTAGTTATCTAATTGTAAGAATGTGATCACAAGAAGTTTGTTAACTTAGAAAATTAAAAAGTTGTTTCTGTGAATTTCCACCAGTCTATTTGTTAAAAGAATTCCAGGAAACTTTAAGAGATGTTGTAAAAGTTTTATGGGAGAAAGACGTTTTCCTAGCTTTCTTAGTAACCATTGTCCAGGGTCAGAGGACCGTGACCCAATGACTCTATGGATGGTGAGAGAGATATGATTCACTATGTACATATGTGATGTTTGTGGTGGGCCAGTGGGCTTGACTTCTGCTGAGGTTGCCCTGCTTTCTTGGTACCATCTGATAAGAAGAGGGCTGCAGTGCACTCTTAGATGTATGGATCATGAACGGAAACAACGGACGTGTAAATTTGCCTGTAGCTTTTATGAGTCACTTAGAGTCACTTGTTATCACCAGATGTTAAAACCAAAAAGACAGCAACTAGAATGAATAAGCTGTTTTCCTATATGTATAAAAGCCTTACTTCTTTCCTTTGTGATTGTCGAACAGTGTCAGGAGAATAACTGCTGTTCATCCCCCAGGCTGTCTCCTTTTCTTTCTTTAAAGGTTGGTGCTCTCCAGGGTCTCTGGTCTCCTTCTAGAGAGACCACTGACAAAACAGTGCCTCTAACTCATAGTTAATTTACCTGAAAAATAAGTGCATTGGGTCTTTCCTTGGGATAAAAGGTGCCCTGTCACATCCCAAGGTTCTCAGCACGTGCCTCATGGTCTGCATGGAGGCTACTGATGGCTGCCCCCCCCCGCCATTGAGCTTGCTTCTCATATAATTTTTAGCTTGTATCTGTTGTACATATTAAGTTAGGTTAAAAAATGGTACTCAGGCTAAGAAAGCTTGAAAAGATTCAAAATAAAGAAAAAAACCAGAAATTGTATTCAAGAGAAATAATTCTTTATGTCTTTTTAGCACCTAGTGTGCATCAGCTACTCCATACATCTTTGTTATATGAATGCAGTGGTTGGAATGTGAAAGTCATAAGTGTCACCAGACAGCTTGCAGGTTCACTGACCCCCATGGTAGAAAAGGAATTTTGCGAACTAGTCAGTGAGAGGCACAGGCAGAATTTATAAGGCCCAAACTAAAAGTATACACTAAGGAGTGAAGTGCAGGCCCTTGAGTGCAAGCTGCATTATGACCTGGTGCTGGGTATATTTATGGGACATTGAAGGTGTCTTCAAGATTCGTGATCTAGGATGTGTGTCCTACTATCTGTCAGGTTATCTCTCTGGAGGGCTATGTCAGAATGCAAACCATCTACATATGTTTCAAGTTGAGATATACTACCTGGTAATATTGTCACTTCCTTGAGAATGGAGAAAGCCAATTTGCAGGTGAAGATAATAGGCCCAGAGCCCAATTTACAGACTTATTGTGTCTCTAAGACGCTTAGGAAATTTTGAGTGAGTTTTGTGTAAGGGAAAAAGACTTGAGTAACTTTAGTGTCCTGAAGTTGCAGTGTTTCTTAAATATAGTTTAAAAAATTTTGATTTTCCTTGTTTCCTTTCTGTGTGTCTTTATTTCTTCCATCTTACCTCAAGAAGGAAATGCAAAAGCAAAAGTTATCATATATGTGTTGCTATGCTTGGGTGTCATTCCTATATATCTTGTGATAACTAGAAGTGAAAACCGATGTGTACCATGTTTGACAGGGGATTGCCAATTGTATAAGATTTGTGTACATAAAATAAGAAATTCAGGGCCAGGGATTTAGCTCAGTGGCTCCACCACCTGCCCTGCAAGCACAAGGACCCAAGTTCGATTCCCAGTACCAAAAAAAAAAAAAAATGAAATTCAGTCTAAGGACACGATAGCTTAACTATCAATTCCAGGAAATTTAGACAGATAAACTGTTCTGTTTAGAACAGACTAGAAAACTAACTCAGTCAGTCTAGAAAGCACAATTTAAGAAATAATTCATTTGCAATTCCTTTCAAATAGGATTGAATACTCCTTTATGTAGTTTGTAAACACATAAAACATGTTCTCTTGGAAATATCTATTTGATGCCCTCCTGAATAAAGAAAGGATTTGAAATTTCTTCCCTGTTAAATGTTTGTGTACATGTTGTAAAAACAAGAGAGAAGCGAGAATAGCACTAGCAGATGCTAAAAGGTTTAAGTTTAAGAGTAAATGTAATTCATGGCCATTATTCTGCGTGCTTGCATGACTGTTCCCAAATTACAGTTTAAAAAATTTAGGAGTGAATTGATTTAACTTAGAGTAAATCAGTAAAGGTCCCTAAACTACAAGTAAATAGGCAAAAAATTAGTTGACAGGACTCCTTTAAAGAAAACAACATTCAAGTAACTGATGAGGTATTCTCCTGACCTGGGGAATTACTTAGCCCTTAGCAAGGTGAAGTCAGCTTCAACTGGAAGTAGGTTTGTTTTAAAACTGAAATGAGAAAAAGGACCTGGGCCTACAAATGATAGGAAGATACATAACCAACAGGGGATAACCCCAGAAAATACCAAACAACTTGTTTCCTCAAGACAATTGAAAGGACAAAGAAGGAAAGCAATTCAGTGTACCCTGGTCATGTATTTACTTTGTCCCTACTAACAGCTCACCAAGATGGCTTTGGAAATTGGATGAATATAAGTAATGAATCATGATAGACATTGGTGAAATACTTTTATTCCTATTCTTCTGTGATTCATTTTTTTGTTTGTCTTTCAAGATTACACTTGCTTTCATACTTCAAATAGTCAGTTTTTTACTTCCCTGGTCATGAGGTTGACCAAAAGAAGAAAGTCACTCTAGTGTCTACTTGTTCTCATTCTCTCACTCCTCCCCTTGTCCTCACTCTCCCTAGCATATCACTCTATCAATAGCATTGAATCATGCATGAACTCTCTGGTTTTAAGCTTGACTCCCAAATTACATCTCTGATTATATGATGATGATTATTGCTATTTTTGAGATAGCCATCATATTCTCCAGCTTTAATGAACTCTTTACCGAATAGTCTTATATAATATGCACATAATAAAAAAAAATTTCAAAGTATCAAACAATTCCAGTGTCCACAATTCTTTATTTTTGTTGTCTTTTATAGTTATTGGAAGGATCATTTTTAGATTTAATTGATATCTTATCTCAGTTATAATAAATTAAAAAATAATACCACTCACTATTATTTTTCTTTCTATTTCCTCTATCACAGTTTGGGTAAGTCTGCTTGATACCCAGTATTATATCCAGAACAAATTAATTTTAATAACTAAACCTTGATATGTTACCTCTGCTTTAGCTTTTGTTCTAAAGACTCAAAGTGAATTAGCATAGTCTTTAGCACCAGGGAAAAGTTCACTTAAAAATTATAATAGAACATTGTATGGGGTTATTGGATTGTAACCCTATTGTAAACCAATCATAAGTTGAGGAACATCTGCACGTCCATTTATATGAATGGATTACATATGTATGAATTACATGTGTGTGAAAATTATTAATATCAAGGACAAGATTACAAGGTACACATTAGATCCAAGGGAGAGAGTAGTGAATTAAAAAAGAATCACTGGGGTATAGAATTAGAATGGAATGCATTTTTGCATGGGAGGACACTTTGAAAGAAGGAACTAGAAAGTCACTGTAAGGAGCCTAATTGCTTTATGTGAAAAAATTTTTTTGGTGTTTTTGAGACAAGATCTTGCTGTGTAGCTCAGATTGGCTTTGAACTTTTGGAGATCCTCCAGCCTCAGCCTCCTGAGTGGTGGGGTGTGCACCACAACAGCTGGCTGAATCCAGGTATTGCTCTTCATCAAAATGCCTAAAAGGACAGGATATACGGACTTCACCAGGCTTACAAAATTATTTGGTTATTTGGGGGATATGATGGCAAATGAATGTTTTTGTACATAGTAGAATTAGTTTTGAAGGTTACTTTCATTGTAACCTTACCACCTGGTAGTTAGGTTGTAGAGGAGAAATCAACACTTCTGCCAATCTGTACTGGTTGTAGGCTCTTTACCAAAGAACTTAATAAGTATGAATGGTTAAGTTGTCTTACATAAATTTTCAACACACACACACACGCATATATATATATACACACACACACATATATTCACAGATGAGTAAAATATGCTGTGGCTGTCATAAATAAACCAAAGAGAAATTTGCCTAATTTTCAAACATTTGCTGGTGTGCTTTGTAGATTTTATATTAATCCCCCTTATTGTTCATGACTTGCTACGTTTTGGGTCTAGATGTCCCCCCAAAGCCTCATACGGTGGTTGAATCTAGAGTGTGTGATGCTGGGATTAAGGATGTGCAATTACTAAATCAGTACACTGATTGGTTTAGCACTGCCCTAATCCCAGTGGTCTGAATAAGATAAAAGGGGCAGAAAGATACTGTTAAGGTCTCTTGTTGCTTTGCTTTCTTTGGGCTGCCATGAACTTTTGCCCCTTTGCCACTCTACCTTGGAGCCAGCTGATTATGGACTGAAACCTCTACAAATTATAAGCCAAATAAATCTTTTTCCCTTGACTTTGGGTGTTAGGTATTTTGTCTCATCAATGAGAGAAAAGTAACACAGAAATTTGGTACCAGAAGTGGGGTAATTGCTGTGACATTACCTGGCTATGTGGCATAAGAGCCGTTGGAACTGGCTTGTGGGAAGAGGAAGGGTTAAGAAAGGTTTGGAAATGCCAGCTGAAGACATAGAACTGGAATACTCTAGGGTGTTCTATATGGGAGATTATGGTCAGTTCTCAGAAGACCAGAAAGCTGGTAAAGACCAGGCTCAGGAAGTTTCTGCTAGAAAGAAGGACTGCATTGGCTGCTGGACTCCAGACGATGTGTGTTATGGCTTGGCAGAAAGTTTGTCTGCATTTTGCTCATGTTCAGAGACTTTGCCAAAAGATTTGGAGATGTCAGCTGAAGAAGTAGAGCTGAAACACTTTAGTCTGTTCTGTATAGGAGATTCTGGTCAGAGATCAGAAGACCAGAAGGCTGGTAAAGACAAGGCTCAGGAAATTTCTGCTGGGAAGAAGGACTACATTGGCTATCGGACTCCAGACAATGTGTATTTCGGTTTGGCAGAAAATTTGTCTGCATTTTGTTCATGTCCAGAGACTTTGCCTGAGACTGAGATTAAGGGCTGCAGACTAATTAATCGTGCAGAAGAAATTTCAAGGCAGTCTAATGTTGAGGCAGTGGCATGGCTGCTGTTGGGGGATTTTAGCCAGATCTATGTTAAGAATCAAGAGCAAAGAGCCCAGCAAAATGATGTAAAACATTTTGAGTTTGGCCAGAAAGGAAGCTCCAATAAAGTTGGGGCCTGCAAAGATAGATCAGAGGAGATCTTGACTGCTGAGAAGGAACAGGAGAATAGAAAAGATGGCCTAAGGGCATCACAAGAAGCAGCAGGACTCCACCCTTTCCAGCCTCAAAATTTCAAAAGTGAAAGACTTTGCTTTGAGAAGAAAGCCACAGAGCGCCATCTTCTAGAATGGTGATGGCTGCACCATGTTCCAGAATTGTGCCAGGCTAGAGAATTATTCCTCAGGATTTGGTTCATAGGCACTGGACACCTACAGCCAAGAAAAAAGGAAGCCTGGCTATTGCTCCATCTGGCAGCAGACCTTGGCATCATCCACATGGTTTTAGGCACATCAGAATGTAAGAGTTGCGGAGTCAGGAAGACTTCCCCAGATTTCAAAAGAAGGACTGGGAGGGCAGGCAGTGTGGGCCTGAGAGGGCAATGTGTGAAGCTGTGAGTGTGAAACCAAAGATACAGTGGAGACCTCAGAAGTTTAGAGAAGCCAGGAGTATGGATCCTCTGAGGAAAACTGAAAGGAGGGAGCAGAGCTGGCCCAAGAGAGAAGCCATGGAAGCTACAACTACTGCCAATACCATAGGTGTGGAGCCACCCAAGCCCTTTGGTGTTTACAACTTGCCACAGATTGCCTTGGATGCTGCACAGGGAACTACAGGATTTAAAGTTTACCTGGCTGGATTTTGGACTTGCATTGGTCCCATTCTTTTGTATCCTCCTATTTATACCTTTTGGAATGGTAATGTTTATCTTGAGTCATTGTATCATTGTATGTAGGAAATATTTAACTTTGTTTTCATTTGTACAGGGACTTGCAGCTAAATTTGCCTTAAATCTCAGAGGAGATTTGAGACTTCGATTTTCAGCAATGGTGAAACTGTTTGGACTTTGGCAACTCTTAGAGATACACTAAATACTTTTTGCATAAAAGGATGTACATGAGTCTTTGAGGGGTTCAGGAGTGGAATGTTATGGTTTGGGTCTAGATGTCCCCTGAAAGCCTCATGTGGTGGCTGAATCTAGAGTGTGTGATGTTGGGATTAAAGGTGTGTGATTACTAAACCACCACACTGGTTTGGCACTGTCTTAATCCTTGTAGTCTGAATAAGATAAAAGGGGCAGAAAGATGCTGTTGAGGTCTCTTGTTGCTTTGCTACCTTCCAGCTGCCATGAACTGTTGCCCCTCTACCACTCTGCCTTGGAGCCAGCTGATTATGGACTGAAACCCCTATGAACTGTAAGCCAAATAAACCCTTTCCCTTTTAACTTTGGGTGGTGAATATTTTGTCTCAGCAGTGACAGAAACGTAACTAACACACGACTCATCAATAATTTGGTATATTGCCTTCATGACTCCCATTCTTACTCCTCTTGGGTAGCCATTCACATTGCCACATAAATTTACCACTTATTCCATAAAGAGATAGACTGTATTTTTCTTTCATTGAGTTTGTGTTTGTGTTTATGATTTGCTTTGGCCAATATGATACTATAAGTTGTGATATAAGAGGAAGCATTAAAAAGTATTTGTGTGATTTCACTTGGTCTGTAGCAGTTCTGTCATTGCCTTGAGGATGTTGCCAGCCTCAGCTGCTGGTCCTGAGAGGAACAGATGCATTGATGAACCTAGTGGAGCTGAGCATACCTCTAGAAAATTCACAGGTATGTGAGCTAGAATAACACTATAAATGACTGTTTCAAACCTTCAAGTTTTGTTATGGTTTGTTTTCTCATAATAGCTGGCACTAGCATGACAATTTCCATTTGTGTTTTTTATCTGGTAGTAAAATAAATAAAGTAACTGTCCCTATATTGAAATATTGTGTTATTGTGTGTGTGTGTGTGTGTGTGTTATTGGGGATTGAACCCAGGACCTTCATGCTGAGCTACATCCCCAACCCTTTTTAAAAAAATCTTTAATTGTGAGACAGGTTCTTGCTGAGTTGCTGGGTTGCCCAAGTTGGGCTTAAATTTGTGATCCTCCTGCCTCAGCCTCCCAGAGTAGTGGGATTACAGCCATGCCCCACCGTGCCCAGCTTGGTTTATATGGATTTTTGCCCAGAGAGAAAAACATTTGTTTACAATGGATCTTCACTTTCTTCAAAATGACACTTAACAGTGAAGTGATCCAACAAATAAACTTCTCAAGGTCATCTACTCCCAAGGCTGTAATGCTATACATTTTCCCTTTATGTATAGTATAGAAAGCTTATCTCTAGTGGTTTGACTATTAAACTTCTCACAGTTGTAAGTCGTTCATTTTATTAACAAGGTAAAATAGAATGGATTTCTTTTTATCTGTCACAAACATTGTGCTAAAAAATATGTTGCAGATTTTTACTGAGGGCTGTACTATTAACCTTCCCAGAGTGATTAATGACCACCTCTCAATACCCTCAAGATCATGTCTCTGTGTATTCATTTCTTTCCTCTGTGAATTAATTTGTCTTTTTTTTTAATTGACATCAAACAAGTTTTACAGTATGAAGTGATAGCTGAGCCATATTATCAAGTAAACTTAACATAGAAATGTAGGGAAAAAAATCTAATGGCCATCCAGTGCATTCTCTGAAAGAATTTTATTTTCCATGAATAAAGGCCTCCTGTGGTATTCTTTTTTAAAGCTACCATAAACACATATGAACCATATAAAATTAAACTCATTATTTCCCTTCTGGAAGAAGAAAAGATAATTCAAATGATGAATTCTCTATCTAGACTGAAATAAACTTTACAGAAGCTGTTTAGCTCATTAAAATTCTGAGTTATAATTGTCTCGCTAGCTAGAGTTAAGTTTCTTAAGAGACAGAGGTTGGTGGAAGTAAGATCTTATTTTCATGTAAAATTCCTTGTTTTTGTTTTCTAATCAATAACTTAAGGCTTCATATGATCATCTGATACATACATCATACCAACTTCAACCTAAGTGTAACACATCCCTCTCTCTGTAATGTTAGTGTATACTTTTGGAAAAAAATTCTTTTTGTTGTTGTTGCAGTACTGGGGATTGAACCCAGTGCCTCTGCACTGGCCTACATCCCCAGCCCTTCCTCCCTCCCTCCCTCCCTCCCTCTATCTCTCTCTCTCTCTCTTATTTAACTTTGAGACAGGATCTTGCTAAGTCACTAAACTGCCCAGGCTGGGCTGGAATTTGTGATCCTCCTGCTTCAATCTCCCAGAGTGCTGGAATTACAGGCATGCAACGCTGTGCCTGGCTCAGAAAAAATTATTTAAGGCCATAGTGTCAGAAGAATGATGCTCTGGTGCCTCAGTAGTTTTTGCTGCTTTTCAAATGTTATGGCTATCTTTCTTTTTTCTTTTTTGTACCAGGCATCAAACTTGGGACCTTGAGCTTGCAAGGCCGGTGGTGGAACCACCGAGCTAAATCCCCAGCCTTGTTATGGCTATCTTAAAGCCTGAGAGAAATAAAATCTGAGTTAAAGTTGTATATTGTTGACACATTTAGAGAGAACCTGGAGTATGTCTGGTTTCCTGTGTGCATATGGACCTAAAATAAGTTGACTTTGAAGGTAAATGATTCTAAAGTGGAAGTGTGAGCAGACCACAACAGTGCAGGTGTCTTTGCCCTCTTTTCTGTGGATCCAACTCATGTTTGAAGAAAGTTTTAGGTTCTCATTCTCTCTAGGCCACAGAGAAAGATTGTAGCATTTTCAATACAACTTTTGTAGGAGTTTCACAAAGTTTGTGCTTGATTATACTTTTTATTAAAGATGGACTTTTTATCTCATTGACTTTAGATAGTAGCAGTCCACCAAATTTTATGCAACTTATATTGGATGGTGGAACTTGACCTTCATTATCTTTAGGAATGTGCAGATCTTTGATCTACCATGGGCATTCATATTCATTTTTTTATCCAATATTTTCTACCCACTAGCAGTTATAAAGAAAAGAGATATTTAAGTCCTATGATTTAAATGTGTATTTAACAAAATGAATCATTAGTGGATTTTCTGAGATATAGTCTCCTGAGGAAACAATAAGATTGGAGTGTCATTTGTTGATGAAGGAAAAATTGCCTGTATGATGAGATAGCATATTTTGGGTGAGAAATTGATTTTTCTGTTTAAATGATTAGGGGGCCTCACCTGGAAATGTCTCTCATACTAACTGAGTGACATAATGCATAATTATCTGTTACAGTTGTTGATGTGTTTTATGGGTAGGTTATGATGTTCATTGAAAGAACATCCCACTTATAAGATTCATATAGTACAGCAGATAAAGAAACTTCATGCCCCAGAGTTTTAAAAGTCATTAATCAATTAAGACAGTTAATCAAGCCTTAGACACTGACAAATGATTGTCCCTGAGGATTTTTACCTTGAAAACCTTTAGAAAATAATGGTTTCTGTTTTCTACTTAACTGCTTCAGTAAGCCAATTCATTTTCTTCAGGAGAAGCTCAAGGTTGACAATATGACTATGTCAGTTTAAAATGATGTTTTTCCTCACTCATGTAAGCAGACTTCCATTGTTATGACTTATGCTGAGAGTGATCCTGTCAAGAGGAAGCCATCAGATCATCCAGGAGGAAATTAGGTGGAAAGAGAGACTGATAATACTGCAGATTCCAATTTGTTTTAAAATGAAAATATTAATTCAATATTTGTACCTTGAGATGCAGTTGTTTTTTAACAATAAGTTGTGAGTATGGCTCTATTATGAATATATGCAGAATAATTGGGCTAGGCTGTGGCATATTACTCTGGAAAAAAATCAAAGAAAATATCTAATTGGGTTAATCTATATAAATGATATAATTTCTGTAATTAATTTCAAATGGAATTTCTCAATCAGTTTTTCTGCTTTGATTCTCTTGGGCTTCATGGTAGCAAATTGTTCCAGCACTGAGTCATGGAGGCTGGATTCTTGAAGTTTGGCAGAGGCAAATGTCTTGTGAATGCTGGTTGGTGAGACATCTGTGATGAGCCTGCACATCTGGTCTATCAGATGTGAGACAGCTGGGAATCAGATGCCACCAGAAGGAGGGGCTCGCATCACTGTTTTCAGAAAATGATTTCATAACCTCAGATTTACTTGCTGACTGTTTAAGGCTTAAAGGTACAAACTCTTCTAGTATATTGCCTTCTACAAAGGGAAAGTGAATTGGAGTGTTGACTCAAATGTTCCAGAAAATTCTAGCCAGGCTCCACCCTTGGCACAGTGAGGTCCCAGGCATGGCTTGGAGCCCCTGCCCTGTCCTGTGTTCCATTCGGCCTGACCAGCACAAGATGAGGAGCCAGGCAGCATGAAGCCCTTGGCTCCGTTATGGGCTCTGCTTAGCCATGCAGGCACCTGCAAGGCCCAGTCCTGCTCCCCTCCACCCCCGTTGTCCTCATCAACACCCCCCCCCCCAGTCTCCTGGCTCTTCTGCTGCCTGGTTCCACACTACAGAGGCACAGGGGATTACAAAGGCCCTTGTCCTGAGCACCACAAGACAGAACAGAAATTAGCAACAGAAAGAGGGCCTCTCAGGCTCCTTGATGAAAACTGAAGCTCAGTGGAAAAGTAAAGAGAATCTCTACAATAAAGGCACACCAGACTACCATACTTGGTAAGTTGGAGGGATTACCACCAGGATCATCACCTCCCATCAGAAACTGCACTATATTCAGGGGAAGGGCAACTGGAACTTGCAGTAGAACTTTGCAGAGTTCAACCCTACAGGAGGACAGGGAGCTCAACTTGGGACTAGCAGCCAGAAATTTACCTGAATCTCTCAGTTCTGTTACTGGGTTGCTGAGACTTGCTGAGACTTTTGTACGCACACAGCTGCCTACATTGCCTACTGTGACAGCAGAGACATACCCTGAAGGAGGCCTGTCATTTTAATTTTTGTTATTTGCAAAAAAGAAAAAATTTTTTCTCTTATTTTTAATTCTTAATTTTTACTTTTTTCTACTCTTTTCAAATTTTTACTCTTCTTTTTTTCTTTCTTTTATCTTCTCTCTCTCTCTCTCTCTCTCTCTCTCTCTCTCTCTCTCTCTCTCTCATTCTCTCACTGTTCCACTTTGCTCTTCATCTCCCTATTTGTTCCTTGCTGGACTGAATTTGGATTTCTCCTTTATTTTTCTTTTTTTAAATCTTTTTCCTTCTCTTGATTATCATTAGTTTTAAAGGAAAGTAAATACAGTATCTAGCTTCCCTATTGCTGTTAGGTGGTTCTGTTCACATCTTTGTTCTTTCATTCTGCCTTTTCCTCTTACCATTAATAATTTCTTAGAGTTTGTGTGATCTTCCTGTGTCTTCTGGTCTCACCACTAATCTTTCCTGATATTTCTATGGGTCCCTCCCTCCCCAACTCCTTCTAACTCCTCATCCCAAAGGGTAAAGTTGCTATATTGAAGAGTTTATTCACTATAAACATATGTTGGATTGGCCCTCAGTTTTGATTTATTCACACAATTAAATGTGATAGATTAATAACTACCACAAATTGTCATTTTCTAAGGTGTGCCTGATGCTATAGTATTGCTGATTGTATCATTTGGGCTAAGATGTTGTGATTGATATAATCAGTTTTCCTTTCTGATATAATGAAAATGAAATAGCCTCAGAGTCATTAGAATCTCAAAACCTAAACACCAGCTATATCTGGAAGACACCTCTGAAAAGCAATCATTTCATAAGGGTTTTAAACAAAAGCAACAAAGATACCTACATTAAGCAAGTTTGAAATATCAACCCAGGAATTAAACCAAGGACAGTACCAAAAACAAAAATGAGAAGACATTTAAGCAAGGCACAAACTCAGGCTTCTACACCACAAAAGGCAAATTGTGGGGGAAATGAGGTGGAAAAGTCTGATAATCAACCACTTGGAGACCCTGAATTGATAGCACAGAAAGTAACAAAACAGATGCATGAGGCTCTAGAAAAATTCAAAGCAGAAATAATCTCCCAGATAACTACAGAGATGGTGAGCAGAGTAAGACATGATTAGAAGCTCTAGAACAGAAACAGATAAGAAAGTAGATTAGATCAGAAACATGCTGGAAGCCATGAATGCCCAGTATAAGAAAGAAATGGAAACCATGATCGCCCAACATAAGAAAGAAATGGAATCCATGAAATAGATTCAAACAGATATTCAGGGGATTAAAAACTCCATTGAAAGCATGCAGAGCACACTAAGAGAATCTGAAGACAGAATATCAGATATAGAAGACAGGATTGCAGTGAAGGACCGTGAAAACAGAGATTTCTTAAAGGGTGTCTTTTTTTTTTTTTTTTTTGGTACTGGGGATCAAATTTGGGTCCTTGCGCTTGCACAGCAGGTGCAATCCCTGGCCAGAGATTTCTTAAAGATAGTGAGGGACCATGAGAAATCAATCCAACAGCTGCTAGATGATGCAAAGAAAAATAACATAAGACTGCTAAGAGTCCACGAAAAAACAGGAAAAAGTACAATTGACATAAAAAAAACAGTTCACAGAAGTAATAGTAGAAAACTTCCCAGACAGAGGTGGCAAATTGGACATACAGATAAGTGAGGCATATAGAACTCCAACTAGCCACGATCAAAAAAAATCTACACCTAGACATATAATAGTCAAGATCCCAGAAACCCAACAGAAGAACAAAATTCTACAGGCAGTTAGAGAAAAGAAACAAATCACCTATAAAGGAAAGCCCATCAGAATCATGGCAGATTTCTCAACACAAACTCTCAAATCAAGGAGAGACTGGAGTGAAGTATCTCAAGTCCTAAAAGAAAATAACTTCCAACCTAGATTGTTGTATCCTGCAAAATTGTCTTTCAAAATTGATGGGAAAACTAGATACTTCCATGACAAAGAACACCTGAGAAATTTCATGAACACCAAACCAGCACTCCAAAAAATTTTAAGCAATATACTAGAAAAAGACAATGAAAGTCACAATTCCATGAGGCTCAACAGAGGGAAGCCACCAGGCAAGGAAAGACACTAAAGGGAAAGGGGAGAAAATAAGAAATAAAAGAGCCAACAACAGTAAAACATCATGACAAGGATGAGTCAATATCAATTATAACTATCAATGTGAATGGCCTCAATTCACCAATCAAAAGAAATAGACTGACAGAATGGATTAAGAAGCAAAATCCAGCAATATGCTGTATACACATAACTCAAAAGGAAATTTATAGACTGGAAGTAAAAGGATGGAAAACAGTTCTCCACATGACAGGAACCAAGTAAAAAGCAGGCGTAGTAATCTTATTTGCAGACAAAGTAGATTTCAAACCAAAACTAATTAAGAGAGACAAAGATGATCACTACATCCTTGTGAAGGGAACAATCCAAGAGGAAGAGATGAAAATCATAAATATATATGCACCAAATACAAATGCCCCAACTATACAAAACAAATATTAATGGACATGAAAAACCAAATAAGCACTAATACAATTGTAGTGGGGGACCTCAACACCCCTCTATCACAAATAGACAGATCATCTAGAAAAAAATTAACAATGAAATCCTAGAACTGAACCAAGCTATTGAACAAATGAACTTAATAGATGTTTACAGAGTGCTCCACCCCACAAAATCAGAATACACATTCTTTTCAGCTGCACACTGGTCATTTTCCAAAATAGATCACATGTTAGCTCATAGGACATGTCTAAGTAAATGTAAAAAAATTGAAGTTATCCCCTGTATATTATCAGACCATAGTACAATAAAACCGGAGGTCAATAATGTAAGAAACTGCAATACTCCCACAGACACATGGAAACTGAATAACACCCTCCTAAACAACCAATGGGTAACAGAGGAAATTAAAGAAGAAATTAGACAGTTTCTACAAGTAAATGATAATGCCAATACAACATACAGGAATCTATGGGACACAATGAAAGCAGTTCTACGAGGGAAATTCATAGCAGTGAATGCCCATATTGGGACAACAGAGAGAACTCAGTTAATTAACGTAATGCAGAACCTCAAGCTCCTAGAAAAAGAAGAGCATAACAAACCCAAAGCTCATACAAGAAAGGAAATTATAAAGATCTGAGCAGAAATCAATGCAATAGAGACTAAAAGAATGATACAAAAAATTAATGAATCAAAGAGTTGGTTTTTTTAAAGAATAAATAAAATCGATAAACCTTTAGCCAACCTTATCAAAAAAAGGAAAGAAAAGGCTCAAATCCATGCAATTAAGAACAAAAAGGTGAAGTCAGAACAGATCCAACAGACATCCAGAAGATCATCAATACCTACTTTGAGAACCTGTACTCTAATAAAATGGAAAACACAGAAGAAATGGACAGATTCCTAGATACATACAAATTGCCAAAATTAAATGAAGAAGATATAGAAATTCTAAGCACCCCAATAACAATGAGTGAAATTGAAAATGTAATAAAAATTTTATCAACAAAGAAAAGCCCAGTCTGGATGGCTTTACTGCTGAATTCTACAAGACAGTTAAAGAAGAACTATCGCCATTACTCTTTAAACTCATCAAGGAAATTGAAAGGGAAGCAAGGCTTCCAAGTTCATTCCTGGAAGCAAGTGTTACTTTGATCCCAAAACCAGGGAAAGACCCAACCCAAAAAGAGAACTACAGACCAATTTCCCTAATGAACATAGATGCAAAAATCCTCAACAAGATACTGGCAAACAGAATACAGAGTGTCATCAAGAAGATCATACACCCTGACCAAGTTGGATTTATCCCAGGGATGCAAGGATGGTTCAACATACTTAAATCAATAAATGTAATACACTATATTAACTGAGCCAGGGACAAAAATCATATAATCATCTCAATAGATGCAGAAAAGGCATTCGACAAAATCCAACTCCCATTCATGATAAAAACGCTACAGAGAATTGGAATAGAAGGTCTTTTTCTCAACCCGATTAAGGCTATCTATGAAAACCCAACAGCCAACATCATACTAAATGGTCAAAAACTGAAAACCTTCATGCTAAAATCAGGAACAAGACAAGGATGCCCATTAACACCATTATCACCACTCTTGTTCAATATAGTTCTGGAAACATTAGCCACAGCCATTAGAAAAGAGAAAAAAATAAAAGGAATAAAGATAGGAAAGGAAGACGTGAAACTGTCATTATTTGGTGATAATATGATACTTTACATAGAAGACCCAAGAAACTTGGTCAAAAGTCTTTTAGACCTAATTGACAGATTCAGTAGAGTAGCTGGATACAAGGTCAACACTCAAAAAACAATAGCCTTCTTATATGCAAATAGCAGACTCATTGAAAGATAAATTCGGGAAATAATTCCTTTTACAATAGCATCTAAAAAAATGAAATATCTAGGAATCAACCTAACAAAGGAAGCAAAAGACCTCTACACTGAAAACTACAGCACTCTGAAAAAGGAGATGGAAGAAGATACAAGAAAATGGAAAGATATCCCTTGTTTCTGGGTAGGAAGAACCAATGTAGTAAAAATGGCCATACTTCCAAAACTACTATATAGATTTAATGCAATGCCAATTAAAATTCCAACAATATACTTCACAGAACTAGAGAAAACAATCCAAAAATTCATTTGGAATCAGAAGAAACCTAGAATAGCAAAAGCAATTCTAGGCAACAGAGATATGGCTGGGGGTATCACAATCTCCAACTTGAAACTATACTACAAAGCTACTGTGATAAAAATAGCATGATACTGGCAAAGAAACATACCCGAGGACAGTGGAATAGATTAGAAGATGCAGAAACAACTGCAGACATACTCAGCCACCTCATCTTTTTTTTTTTTTTTTTTTAAATTCTTTTATTGGTACATTGTAAGTATACAACACAATTACATTTCTCATTGGGAATTGTACCTTTATATAACGCATCTTGGTTCTTATTTTTTCCCCATTCCTAGCCCTCCCTTCACACCCTCCACCCTTCCCTATTTACAAAGACTTTATTTCCATTTCTCATCATTTTTTCCTTTCCCTTCTTTCCTTTCCCCTGTGCCTCCCATTACCCCTACCCCTTTGGACCTTTTCTTCCTATTTTACATTATCGATTATTCATTCTAATCATTGGTACATTTTAGGTATACGATATAATGACATTCATTATTGGAAATTTGCACCTTTACATAGTCTCTCTTGGTTCTTGTTTTTCACCTTTGCCCAGCCCTCCCTTCAACCCCTCCAGTCCTCCCTATTTACAAAGATTTTGTTCCTATTTTTCCATTTTCTCATATTAATCCCATTCCCTTCTATCCTTTCCCCTAGGCCTCCCACTTCCTTCCCCTTTGCCCCTTTTCTTCCTATTTCACATTACCTATTATACATTTAGTCCTTATTTACACTTTCAGTTTCTCACACCAGAGAAACTATTTGGTATTTACACATGTGTGTCCTATTTATTTCACTTAAGAGTATTGCCTCAATGTGCATCCACTTAGCTATAAATGTCTCTAATTTCTCATTTTTTATGTCAGCCACCTCATCTTTGACAAAGGAGCCAGCCACCCTCATTAGAGGAAAGATAACCTATTTAATAAATGGAGTTGGAAAAACTGGATTTCAACCCGCCAAAGATTAAAACTAGACCCATACCTATCACTGTGCACTAAACTAAGATCAAAGTGGATTAAAGATCTAAATATTAAGACAGAAATACTAAATTGCTGGAAGATAAGTTAGGTAGAACTCTTGATGACATTGGCATAGGAAAAGACTTTATGAACAAATCGTCAGTAGCGCTGGAGCTAGCACAAAGAATCGACAACTGGGATCTCATTGTATTAAAAAGCTTCTGCACTGCAAGAGAAACCACCAACAGAGCTAAGAGACAACCTACAACGTGGGAAGAAATTTTTAGCAGCTGTACCTCAGACAAAGGTCTACTATTGAGAATATATGAAGAATTGAAAAAAATCAGAGCCCCCAAATTCAAAGACCCAATTCAAAAATGGGCATCTGAAATGAACAGACATTTTTCAGACAAAGAAGTAAAGAGCAAATAAATATATGAAAAAATGTTCAACATCACTGGTCATTCGAGAGATGCAGATGAAAACAACACTGAGATTCTACCTCACTCCAGAAAGCATGGCTGCTATTAAGAAATCAACCAATAACAAATGCTGGTGGGGTGTGGAGAGAAAGGAATCCTTCTCCATTGCTGGTGGGAGTGCAGGCTGGTGCAACCACTGTGGAAATCAGTATGGATATTCCTCAAAGAACTAGGACTAGAGATTCCATTTGACCCAGCTATTCCCCTGCTGGGTATCTTCTCCAAAGAATTAATCATACCACAGCGATATATGTGAACCCATGTTTATAGCGGTAAAGTTTGTAATAGCTAAAGCTTGGAAACAGCCCAAGTGCCCATCAACTGGAACCTGGGTGAAGAAGATGTGTTTCTTTTTTCAAATAAAATGGAGTAATACTTAGCCATAAAGAATGAGAAACTAGAGACATTTATAGCTAAATGGATGCATACTGAGGCCATACTCTTAAGTGAAATAAATAGGACACACGTGTAAATACTGAATAGTTTCTCTAGTGTGAGAAACTAAAAGTGTAAATAAGGATTAATATGATTAAAATGAATAACTGATAATTTGAAATAGGAAAAGCTCCAAAGGTGTAGGGGTGCTGGAAGAGGAAGGGGAAAGGGAAGAAGGGAAAGGAAAAATTATGAGAAAAAAAAGGAAACAAAATCTATGTAAATAGTGAAGGGTGGAGAGCATGAAGGGTGCACAGGTAATGGGGAGAAAAGTAAGAACCAGGATTCATCATGTACAGGTACAAGCACCCAATGATAAATGTAAACGTGTGGTATACCTAAAATGTACCAATAAAAGAATAAAAAAAGAGATAATTCTAGTTTTATTATTATTTTTTTTCCCCATTAACTTTATTGGTACTTTTTAGGTATACAATACAGTTACATTCATCATTGGGATCTTGTACCATTACATGAGTCTCTTGGTTCTTATTTTTTTCCCATTCCCTTCCCCTCCCTTCACCTCCTCCACCCTTCCCTCTTTGCAAAGACCTTGTATCCATTTTTTTCCTCTTCTCATATTTTTTCCTTTCCCTTTTTTCCCTTCTCCTACCCCTCCCAATTCCCCTGCTCTTTTAGACCTTTTCTTCCTGTTACACAATATCAGTTATACATTTTTAAAATTACAATATTAAGATCTAGGAGACATTACCACAGATTTTACAGAATTTAAAAGGATATAGAAAGCATATTACAAAAATCTGTTTTGAAATAAATTTGACAACTTCTAAGTACCTTGGAAGACAAATTAATGAAACTAACTCTGGAGGAAATATAAAATTTGAATAGCACCTCTTAAAGAGAGTATATTCCTAGCTTGAAAACCTATCTATATGACAACAGCAGGCTCATAAACATTTTAACTGATAAATTATATCAAACAATTAAAGCAGAAAGAAGAAGGAACACTTCTCTCCTCATTTTAGTAAATCAACATCGTGCTAATCCTAAAACTGGATAAAGATAATAGAAGAAAAAGTATGAACATAGATAGAAATTTGTTTCACAAAACAAACTCTTAGAAGTCAGATCTGGCAGTATGTAGAAAGTGGTTTTATTATAGGGATGGCAGTGTTGGTTCAGCATTGGAAGATCCACCCCCAAAAGTCATCATTTTAACAGAGGAAAGGAGAAAGCCATATGATCCTGTCACTATTTGGAGAAAGAGTATTGGACTAAATTCTACAGCTGTTCATGGTAAAAGCTATCAGGAGTCTAGAAGTAGAATAGAACCTTCTCAACAGATCAAAGACATGTACTCCATACTTCCAACAAAACTACTTCTATGGATAGAAACAATACAATGCTTTCTCCCTAATGTGGGGAACAAGGGCATATATGCCTACTCTTCATCTGTCCATTAGACTTTGAAACCTAGGTCCCACCAAAATAGTCTGGCAATAAAATGACACAACTAGGATAGGATTGGCATGGCAGAAGCAAAATCTTTATATGTAGATGAAATGATCATCTACAGAGAAAATATTAAGAAATCTCTAGGAGCCCCTAGAACTTGTATTTGAATTTAGCAGGATTAGAAAACACAAATTATATAAAAAAATTCAGGTCTGTGTATACTTGCTATAAATGAAGAACTGGATATTGAAATTTAAAAGTTATGTAGGAGTACAAAGGACCCAGAAAAGCCAAAAACAAAAACAAAAATAGTGTTGGAAGACATTTAGCATCCAATTTTAAGACTTCTTCTAAAGCTACAGTAATCAAGGCAGTGTTGGTGTAAGGAAAGACATATAGATCATTTGAATAAAACAGAGAATCTAGAAATAGAACCACACATATATGGTCCACTGAGATTTGAAAGATTATTTAACATTAGCATTTTATAGAATATAAACTCGATTCAAGAGCTGAGGAAGAGAAAGTGTCTTCAGCAAACGGCACTAGAACACCTGGTATCCATATATAAAAAATTAACCTCAACCCTTTTTTTCCATACATGAAAATAACTTGAAGGGATCTATGAACCTAAATAAGAAAGCCTAAAAGTATAAAACTTTTAGAAGAAATTATAAGGGAAAATATTTATGAATTCAGGGTAGGCAAGAACTACCTAGCATACAAAAACCATGATGTATAAAAGAAAAAAAATTGATGAGATTCCATCAAAATTTAGAACTTTAAATGACATCATTAAAATGAAAAGTAGTCCTTAAACAGACCATATTTACCATGCATCTAACCTATGAGCAGAATATATAAAGAATTCTTAGAGCTCATTAATAGATAATCCAATTAAAATGTAGACATAAGAAGATGATAAATAGCCAGTATAGCACAAGGAATGGTGTGCAATTCTAGAATCAGAAAAATACTAATCAGTACAATAATAAGACTGAATTATACACTCATTAGGGAGATGAAGTTAAAAGTTTTAAAAGCCTTGTCATGGCCTTTTCTTTTTGTTGGATTCTCCCCCTTTGCATTTAATTTGTCACACCCAATGGATTCATTCTGCTGGGCTTCCTGGGATTGTGATCCTCATTGTCTTTTCCTAGGGTATTGTCTAAAATTTTTTGGAGTGCCAGTTTGGTATTCATGAAGTTTCTGAGGTTCTCTTTATCATGAAAGCATCTTATTTCTCCATCCATTTTGAAAGATAGTTTTGCAGGGTACATCAATCTGGATTGGAGGCTGTTTTCCTTTAGGGCTTTAAATACATCACTCCAAGCTCTTCTTGCCTTGAGGTTTTGCATTGAGAAGTCTGCTGTGATTCTGATGGGCTTTCCTTTGTATGTGATTTGTTTCTTTTCTCTCACTGCTTGTAGAATTTTATTCTTCTGTTGGATTTCTGGAATCCTAACTATTATATGCCTATGTGTAGATTTTTTTTGATCAAGGCTAGTTGGAGTCTTATATGCCTCACTTATCTGTATGTCAAGTTCTTTTCCCCTCCTTGGGAAGTTTTCTGCCATCACTTCTGTGAACAATTTTTCATGTCATCTGCACTCTCTCCTCTTTCTTCATTGACTCCAATCATTCTTATGTTATTCTTCTTTGCATCGTCTAGCAGCTGCTGGATTGATTTATCATGTTCCCTTACAATTTTAAAGCAATTTTTCATTTCGTCCTCACTAATTGCAATCTTATCTTCTATATGTGAAATTCTACCCTCACATTGGTTCATTCTGCTGCACAGACTTTCAATGGAGTTTTTAATCTCTTGGAAATCTGTTTGTATCTGTTTTGTGGATTCCATTCGTTTCCTATGTTGGGATTCCATCATGTTCCTCAGATCCTCTATTTTTTTATCTGTGTCCCCTCTAGATTTATTAATTATGTCTTGCACCATGAGCACAATCTTTGCTGTTATCTGAGTAATTATTTCTGATTTCATTTTTCCCAGATCCTCTTTTGTTGCCAGTTCAGAGAGTCCAGGTGGTTGAGTATCAGAGTGTTCCATCTCGTTTCTCTTTAGGGTTGCTGTAGGTGATCTGGAAGTCTGTTTTTTTTAATGTGTCTTCTCATTTCCACGGGGGGGAGGTGCTTCTGGCACCCATGTGGCTTACCTTCTGTGCCCTAGGATCTTGGGATGGCAGCAGGGGAGCTTCCTTCCAGGTGCTGGGACTGGCTGAGCTTCACTGCCCTAGGAGCCTGGGATGGATGCAGGGGTGTTCCTTCTGGGTGCTGGGACTGGCTCAATTCTAGCTTTTTAAGCCCACTTTGCCTTGGATACATGGAAATGTAGCAAATCTTGAAATTTGTTTTTACTATTTATTTATTTTTGTAGAGGCTTTCTGGCCCTTGATGCAATATGAGAAATTTTTCTTTCTCAAACTGTATTTTCTTTTTTTAAAGGAAAAAAATAATGCTTAGGATTTTTGGCAGTAATCATATTGAAAATAAAGCACTTAAGATAGTCATCTTTCTGCAGCAATATTTTCCTGGCCTACAGTTTTTTTTTTTTAATTGTAGACAATAGCTTTATTATTTGGAGGTTGTGTAGATTGTTTCTTATGTGTCATTAAGTAAATGCTACCAGTAACATGTAAATTTTCCATTCATAGAACCTTTAAAAACATTGAAAGATAGAGTGCAGTAGTTTAAAGAACAAAATCAGGGACTGGATTGCCTCAGCCTCTACACAGAATAGCTGTGTAACCTTGGGCTATTTATCATCTGGATAAGTCTTTGACTTCGTTATTTCTTAAATGGGGTCAACAATGTTTTCTATTTCTTTGGACTGTAGGAAAATTAAAAATGAGTTAATATACATGATTCATAAATATATCTAGAACTCAGTGTTTCATAAATCTACACTATTACCATTATCATTATTTTACTATTATTGAACTACTTATCTCACATAAAATTGATTTTCAAAAATAAAACTAATAATTGCAGGCCAATAAGTTAAATAAATAAAGAGAAATGGAAATGATATACAATTGCTTCAACTAAGTAAAAAAAAAACTATTGCTGCTTTAAATAGAAATGGTCTTAAAGGTCATGTGGTGCATGCCCAGCTTTGCAGGACTTTGGATACCAGGGGCAAAGAGGGGCAGTAGCCAACTCCGAGTCCTGGAGTGTGAGGAAGCAGTTAGGCCACTTTGCCCCATCACATTAAATTCCTCTACAATTCTTATACTATAAATTTACTATGTTAAATTTAGTTTTCAACAGATTATCATTTAACTTGTGTTATTAATAAATCTAATAAAGAAGGTCTTACTGCAAGATCTTGTGAATATATGCAAACTTTGGAGTAAGAATGCACTAATGTATACATTGTATGTATGTTGAGCTCTTCAGTAGGTTAATGACAAAGTGAATGTCTTAGTTTGCTAATGGTGCATATTTCTCAGAATTTTCAATGCATGTGAGTAATTGCCTAAGAGCACTGGCTTTGAAGTCAGACAAACTGACATTTAGATTGCAAGTCCTGACTCATAATTTTAATAATTTGTCACAATTTTGTTTCTTGTAAAATCTGGATAATAACTCCATCAAAGCTTTACTGTGAAGGCAAAATAAGATGAAATTGTTATATCCCTTAAAGTGCCCGGCAATCAGTAAATACTATCTAAAACTGCTACAGATGTAGAGGATTCTCATCTAGGATCTCTCACCAAACTACTCCCAGCACTCACCTATTATCTGTGTGTGCATGGATTTTCATTGCTAGTTTTTGTACATGGTTGGAGCTAAACCAAGGATACTTGATAAAACCTAAATATTTAAGAGGAATTGGAAATACTGAACTTTCTGGAAATCTCTGTTCAGTCCTGAAATTCACAGAACCCAGAGTAAGAGCAGGGACTTCACCCCATTTCATGGAAAAACCACCTGGTACTCTCTTCATTTTCCAAACCTCTTGCCAAGTAAATAGCAGTTTCTGTGGCATCAATGGTTTTTGAAGTTCTTTGGGATTTTCCAGTTTGCATGCACAGATAAGAATGTCTGGACAGAGAAGGTGAGCCAGTCCCACCACCTGGGAGGGAGCTCCCCCGCCGTCATCCCAGGCTCCCAGGGCAGAGAAGCTCAGCCGGTCCCAGCACCTGGAAGGAAGCTCCCCGCCTCCATCCCAGGCTCCTAGGCTGGCCTACAGTTTAATATTGGAATACACTTTATAGTGAATGACAAAGTAATACAGGCAAAAAACAACAGTAAGTAGGAGACATTAAAGATGGTGATATTTTGCTTTCATTGTCTCCTTTTCCACAGAATGATGGCTAAAAGAAAATTATGCCACTTTAAAGTGAATTTTAAGCATTAAGTGAAAAATAAAAGTAAGGCATTATTATAGCAATACAAAATGATACGTTTTTTCTGAAGAATTTGAACTATCTACAAAGTACTTTTTCAACCATTAGCTTGTCTAATCCCTAAGGCATTTCTCTACTTTTTTCAATATACCTTACCAGGCCTTGGCATAAATCCATTATAATGATTCCTACTCATGTATCAATGATAAGTATAACAAGTATTGAGAACTACTTGAAATAAATTAAAAAATTTGTGAATAGATAATGAAAGTTGATGCCTAATGAATAATGAAAAGAAGAATGGCTAATAGGTTAGCTTTTTGGCTTTTCTACTTTCAACTTTGAAATATTAAAATTAATATGTAGAGAAATAAAAATTCAGTTACCAGTAAGCTGGATCCAGAAAAATAATAATTCATAACAATATTTCATAGAATAATTTATAGAGCTCTTTTTATTTTGAAAACTGAAACAAGATAATTTATTTTATAAATTAGTAATTTATTACAACTGTGCTAATTAAGCTTATATTGCTATAATTAAGTCATACCATGATTAAGAGTCTTTCTGCTTTTCGCAACTACAAATAAATATTTTAAACCATTATCTCAGGATACCATGGTGTTTTCAAGGAAGGATTTTTCTTAGTCAAATGCAAATCAAACCTTAATTTACACAAACCAAAAATGTAGCATCTTTTATCCATTTCATCAGAGTGATGTGTGGAAATTAAGGCAAGGATTATAGTCTTACTTCCTGTGTGGTAAGCAGAATGGAGAATAAAATAATAAACATTTAAAATAATAAAAAAGAAAGCCTAGGAAGAAATAGCTCTTGGACTGAAAGATATTTATTCTACTTCATGCAGAACTAGTGTTCTGGGCTTGCCTTTTGAATTTAGCTATAAGGGAGACTGTAAATATGTCCAAACAAGAACTTGTTCATAGGGTTCTTGTTGCTATGGGCCGAATACAATCCTGCTGTCACTGGATGAGGAATCGGGAGGTCTTGTAGAGGAGAGGGAGCCTCAACTTGCTTCCGCCCATGGAATAGGCAGTTGACTAGTCACAGAAAGGCATTTCAGTGTATGTCAGTGTGAGGGATAAAGAGATTTACTAGGCAGAAATAAGTGGGAATGTGGCGCTCATAGGATGGGGCACATTAAGGGCTGGGGCAGGGGGTATTTAAATGTTCTTGGGAAAGGAAACTTGCAGAATTTATGAATCTGTGGAAAACCAGGATCAAATTACATTTCTTAAAGGTCCACTTTTTGAAGTTATAATTTTCCTTGTCTTCTTTGTATCTATTTTTATTTTTTCTATGCTACCTCGCCTCCATAATGACCAAACTGAAATAGCATAGCTGGCCACTTAATTCCTCTATGTTCTGGTTGAGTTTTCAGAGCAATGTTATATAATTTTAGGGAAAAATCATTTGGTTAGCCTGATTGTCCTGCCTACAGCCCAGCTATGGAATTCCAAAACATAATTCCATTTTGGCCTCCGGTCACAACAGAGACCTCAATGATCTGGTGATGCTGTGATTCCCCAGGACAAGATTACACCAGCTGAAAACATCCTGAGAGGAACAAACATCTACTCAGTTCCTCGTTTTTCTTGAATTGTTACATCTTGTTTATGCAGGATGTACTGAACTCTCTGCAAGTCATTTGTTACATTTGTTTCTCCCAATGTACTGAATAAAAGGTGTGGTAAGCTGAGGGCTTTCGTCTTTGCTGCCCAGAGCAGCACTGATCAGACCCAAAGCTCAGCTTCTTCTCAGTCTCATTTTTCTACCTTTCCTGTAATTCGCCTTGTGCTATCGTGGCTCGCAGGAGACTAGGACTTACTGCAGAGGTTCTAGTAACATCCCCTTTCCCTGTTCCCTACAGTTGAGGCCATATAATTTGATCTGGAATTGATTTAATCTATCTCAAATAACATTATCAGGCAAATTACCCACTTGCCCCTGTTGAACCAAGAAATATTTGCATGTCCATCACATTTATGTTACTCTGTTACCAGTATTTGTTGTTCCAGTGATTTTTAAATTGAGTACAAAGTACCTGCTCAGCAGATAAGTAGGGTCTGTGCATAAACACTCATAGCTCCTATTCTTACTTAATGTACGGTGTAATGAATGAGTTGGGGAAGCAAGTAGACACTCTGTACAACATGTACTATTGAAGAAATAATATAAAGTATTTTGAGAAAAGTGAAAATGAAGATCACTACTTCATCTGCAAGAGGTGGAAAAAGGGGCAGACACCTAGAGATGAGATTGCTTAGGTCAGTGATGGCAAACCTTTTAGGCTTTCAATGGTACAAACAACCCACTGTGGCATGCATGCCATAGGTTTGCCATCACTGGCTTAGGTTTTCAGAGAAGACCAAGTGTTAGTAAGTTTGTAAAATAAAGGACAGGCATCCTGGGAGCAGAGTCACCAGGCAGAGGGAGTGATATGTGATGACTAACATATATTTAAGTTCTTTCTAGATGCCAGCTGCCTCCTGTCTTCTTTGCATACATTTCCTTCATTTAATGCTGACTAGAACTGGATGAGTTAGTAGTATCATCCCTATTTCATAGATGAAAAATTGAAATTTAAGAGGTTAAGTTGCCAAGGGCAAACACTGTCAAGGGAACTGTATCATTTAGGTGAACACATATCTACCTATGTTTGCATGATCCCAAAGCCTATGTTTACTTAGAGCCACAAAATGAGGTATTACAGGAGCTGCATGCTGTTCACTCATTTAACAAATATTTACTGATCCAGGCATTGTGATAGGTCCTAAGGCAAAAAGTTCAGAAATGACCTTTTTCCTGGAGATCTCTTTTTAAAAGAATAGATATAGCTAGGTAAGCAGCAAGATGTATAAATAGTGTGTTATAGGTACATTCTTAGGGTGTATAACAGATTTGGAGAGAGTAGTTGAAGCTGTGGTGGGTGTGGGAGTCAGTAGAGAGTCAAGAAAGTTTAATTAATTGGGGGACATGATACTGTATGAATCCTGAAAAAATGACTGGTAGGGAAAGGAAGAAAGGGCATTGCAAATAATAAAATGGAAAAACTATGGAGATATAAAATAGTCTTTATTTGGAAGTAATATCCAATAATTCTGTGTAACCAGGGTATAAATAGTGACAATCAAATTTGGAGGAAATGAAAAAGGAAAAATGTTTGGGGAGGGGGATAATTTGGTTGAGTTGGTTATGTCTGAATGTGGGGATGAGGGAGAGAGGAACCTACAATAACTCCTAGATCTGTCTTTGTTGGTTGGGTGGTTGGATATTGCAAATTACAACAGAGTGGATATGATAGAAAAACAAAGTAGAAATTGGGTTGGGGAGAAATAATAAGGTTAATAAGTTTAGTTTAATATATATTGGATCATGTAGAGACATCTGTGGACTGTTGGCCTGGATTTTGGGACAATTACTTGGTTGAAGATCTACATTTATAGTTATAAGGATACAGAAAGCTCTACTTGAAGTTATAAAAGTAAATGAAGTCTGTATGAAAACATGTCAAAGTAAGAGGAGAAATCAAACATAAAACCATGAAATATATCAGTATTGTATTTGGGAATAAGGCCAGAGAAATAAGAGTCTAAAAAACAATATGGAAATGGGTAAGTGTACAGTCAGAGAACCAAGAAAGTGATATCACTAAAGTAAAATTAAAAGCAAAGTAGAATTAAAAGTGCAGTGTGGTGGTACACACCTGTAATCTCAGCACTTGGGAGGCTGAGGCAGGAGGATCCTTGTGAGTTTAAGGCCAGCCTGAACTGACCCTATCTCAAGAAAGAAAGAAAGAAAGAAAGGAGGAAGGAAGGAAAGAAAGAAAGAGAAAGAAAGAAAGAAAAGGAAAGAAAGAAAGGCAGAAAGAAGATTGAGAAGGGATCTCAGGTTTCTAAATGCTCCAAAGAAGTCATGGGAGAGAAAATTTGCAGAGTTGTTAGGAATTGGCATGTGAGTAATGGGAAAGCTAGTGAAATAGTGAACTTGTGAAAGGAAGAGGAAGCATTGAAATACTTGTTAGAATCAGAGAGGATCTGACTAGGAGAAGAGGCCCAGCAGAGATCAGAGATGCAGAGGACAGTGCCACCAATCTGCATTTTTATGTGGTTTTCTTAAGAAGCTCTCAGAAGCCTGGGTAAAGATCAGAGAAGGCTGACTGTAAAGTTTACCCCATGTCTAGTATACAGAGTGGCTGTGGGAAAAAGATAAGGGGACTAGGATAAGTATTGAGAGCACTAAGAAGAGATTAACTGAAAAATGGCATTATGGAGCTTAGGCTAGTAAGTGAAGGAAGCAAAGGCATGGGAGAGTCATGATGAGTGAGGATAAAATGGAGGGATCAAACATCTAAAGAGGCTTTTTGAGCACCTTCCTTATACTTTACTTCCTGAGAAACTCCTAGCCCTTAAGTCTGGATTAGGTACTTTTCATATAAATCCCTATATCATTCTGTTCTGATATCATAGTTCTTTCCACTCATTTCTTGGTTAATTGTAGTTATTAGGTTATCAATTCTGTGAGGAAAAGGATCTTGTCTGTCTCATTTATTACTTTTCTTTGTGTCCTATTTAATGCCTGACACATGTAGGTGATTGAATGAATAAACAAATATAAAAGGACAGTGAAAGAGAAGGTAGACTATGAATTTTATTTCAGAGAGTAATATTTTGGGATTTAAGTTTTCCAAGTTGATGCAAAAAGACAAGGTCCAGGCTTTGAAGTGGACAGAGAAGAGTTGAAATCAAGGGGGCCATAAAGATGAGGCCATGGTATTATTGGGGTCATCAGCATGGGTAATAAACTTCACAGAAAATCAGTAAGTCAGGAAGTAAAATGATTCTGGGGTCCCAGAACATACTTCTCAATCAATGAGGAGTAATAAAGTGAAATTCAGTAAATGAGAGCAAGAAAGAGAGAAATAATGTGGCAAAACAGAACGGTGCAACCCTACGAGAGGAAGAAACTTTTCCTAAGAGTATAAGTGACTATTTCAAGGATATACTTGAAGAGACTACTTCAAGAGTATAAGGCAGTGGTGACAAACCTATGGCATATGTGCCACAGCTGGTTGTTTGTATTGTTGAAGGATCTAAAAGGTTCCCATCACTGGTATAGGGTATGGGCTAAATGAGTTAAAACAGGAGGCACAAACAGTGTCCTGATGTCAAAGGGTCTAATGAATCAGGCGGAGAATTTTGGATTTTATCCCATGAATAGTATCAATACAAGAGATAGGAAAATGTTCTTAACTTTTAAAACGTGTCAAAGTAACTTTGGAAGAGAGGAATAGTGAGAAAAGGACTGCAGGACTTAGAAATGTGGAGACAGAGGCACTGGACTTGCCTCAACATCTCTCTCTCTCTCTCTACCTGGTTGTGTGTCAGTGGGCAGATTACCTTTTATGTATGAAATTAAGGCAATTGATTATGTCATCTTTAAATTCTTTTGCTTGGCTAGCAAAGTTTTATAACCTGTCACCATTATACCTATTCAGCATTTTTTCTATAACTCAATGAGACTTGCCAGGCTAGTCTATAAGATGTAGGAATAGACATTGCTCATTTTGACTTTAATAATTTCATTTTCCTCGAGTATCCTACATATGCCTATACAACCATTTAAGGCCCAATTTAAGTTTCCTTACTCTATAAAACCTTCTTGACCTACACCACTGCTGACTAATGGCTGTCCCTTCTGAATGCCAGCTGTGCTGAAGGTCTGTTCCACCATAATTCTGCATTTAACTTATTATTGCATTATTTTCAGTGTTTGATGGGGACCTCAACAGCAAAATATCATTTCCCCTTCTGGAAGTTGGAAGATTCGAGATCTATTGTAAATAATATTGTACTCTTGTGCACTATATTTTTCATCTTTAAAATGAAGAAGGAAAGCTGTTTTGGTTTGAGTACCACCTGAGGCAGAGCCAGAGATGAGGGCTTGTGTGTAGTGGTTTATTTTGGGCAGTCATCCCCAGGAGCAGGAGAAACAGCCTGAGGAGGGTGAGACAGGGAAGGAGAAAAATGTAATGCAAGGGAACATTACTGAGGTTACTGAAGGTGCAGTGGAGCTTGATTGTGTTGGGGACCTGAGAAATGTACAGAATACCTCCAAGAATTGCTCACTAAAAGCAGATAGGCAGGAACATTTATCCATTGGCTTTATTGCTCACCAGCCAGGGTTACCCTTGGGGTGGTTTCTCCCCTAAGCTTCTGAGCTGTAGGTGTAAGCTGTGGAGCTGGACTTGCTGGGAGTCAGAGGCATAGCACATTGTTTACATGAAGTCCAAGCTTCTCATGGAGACATCCACCTACCCACATCTGAAATCAGAGAAGAAGCTGAGAGGAAGCAAGTTGGGATCCTAGACTGCTCATTTTACAACTCTGTAAAATGATAATACATTTTAAATAATCCTTACATTTTAATATCATAGACAGAGTTGCTTTTGGAATGTTAACTTCCTGTCCAGAGTTGGGACACAGCTCAGTAAATCAAGGACACACAAAAAGTCCCAGGTTGTCTCGCAAGTGGGACATTTTAATTAATTATAATAGTACTTGCCCAAAAGCTACTAAAAGGAAGAAGTGAGATAAAATATCTGTAGATATTTAAAGTGTTCAAGTGAATGATTATAGCAGGAATTTTGAAGAGACTTTGAAATAATGCTCCAGAGTGCCCCCTTTTAAATAAGGCAAAATCTCTAGGAATATTATTTAATAAAGCTATTTAATAAAGAGAATTGTAACTGGAATATAACTAAAAATTACTTAAGAAACAGAAACTGGGCCGGGGATTTAGCTCAGTGGTTTCGCTGCCTGCTGCGCAAGAGCAAGGACCAGAGTTTGATACCCGGTACCAAAAAAAAAAAAAAAAAAAAAAAAAAAAAAGAAACAGGAACTGTACATTAGATAATTTTAAGGGAAATTTGCAGGAGTAGAGAAAACATCAGATGCTATTCCATGATAAATAAGTGTATGTGGGACAGCTCCGGAATTGAGGGGTGACCCAGAGGAAACAATTCTTGGGCAAGCAACTATTACACAGGAACCTCAATATTGATCTTTCTCTAAGACCTGAGACATTGCTTTTCTCCTTGCTTTTCCCTGATGATTCCATTATGGTTGAACTTCCATAGCCCTTCCTGCAGATCTTTAATTTCAGGAGATTTTTAAATTGCTGAAAGAAATGGGGCTAACAAAATCTTAACTTCTTGTCTAGGACATGCTAGCCATTTAAACTCTCTAGAAATATTTTTCAAGTGGGTACCTTTTCCTGGCGTAGAAGGACTAATAAAGTATTACTTGGGAAAGGATATAATACCCAGGACCTCCCTTCTGTTCCTCCTAGTGAGTTTTGGACTTTTGTCTAGGTTTAATCTTCCCATATTTTACTTCTGTGGATAGTAGTCTCCTGATATGGTTTATATCTAAATGTCCCCCCAAAGTCTTATGCAATCATAGGTGGGGCTTTGGGGAGGTGGTTGGATCATGGATATGATGATCATCAGTAGATTAATTTATAGCTGATTTTGTTAGGGGGTGGGATCTGGTAGGAAGAGGTGGGTCACTGGGGGTGTGGACTGGAAGGGTTATCTCTTCCCTACTCCTCCCTTCACTCACTCTCTGCTTTCCCACTACCATGCCATAAGCAGCTCTCCTCAGCTGACTTCCACTGTGCACCTGTGTCATCCTGCCTGGGAGCTAAATGACTAGGGACTGAAACATGAGCCAAAATAAAGTTCTCCTCTGTTTAAGTAGTGGGTGTTGGGTGTTGTGTCTCAAGGAAGAGAAAAGTGACTAAGACATCTCCTAAAGGATCTTCCATGTTCTTTGCCCAGCCTTGTTCTCCTATGATAATTGTAATCTCCAAGTCTTTGGGGAGAGTGAGTGTGTGTAGCAGAGAATATAGAAGAGAAGGAATAATCTGCTTGTCTCCTTAAACTTCTTGGCTTTTGCTCCTTGTCAGGCTAGATGTGAACACCATCCTGATCATGTCCTACCATCCTTGGCTCTGTCAGCCAGAACTGAGCTGCCAGTGTTGTGTTTGGGCCTTGCAGTGGACAGTGGCCAAAGGTTAGACAGGGCTGTATCTTTGATAGCAGTTATCTTCCCAGTTGCCAAACCAAAAAACTGAAGGTTATCCTTGAAAACTGCCCTCCTTTTTCTCTGGCTTGCTCATCCAACCATCACAATATTCTTTTGTTTATACTTTCCTTTGATTTGTATACTTCCCTCCACACATACCACATTTAATTTGCCTATTTTTCTTTGTGGATTGTGGAAATGACCTCCTATCATCTGCTTGTCATCATACCCCCTCAATTGTTTGCAAAAAGATTGAGTAATTTTAATGTGACCAATCCAACCGACTTGCTGTCTTGGTTAAAATCTCTTCAATTGCTCTTCATTTACCTAAATATAACAAAGAAGGCCTGTCATGATCTTACCACAGTTTGTCTCCAGCCTCCTCCATTTAACTCTCCACTTTGCATTTTAAGCTACAGTTCTAGTGTATTATGTAAAGTTCCCCAAGCAAGGTGGATATCCAGTTATACTCATTTGTTATGATAGTAGGAGTGCTATTGAAAATATTTACCACCTGCTATGGTATGGGTACTAGACAATCAAAGCAGAGAAAACAGTCCACTCTGAATATGATTGGCATCTCTTCCTCTTGGATTCTTCCCTTTACAAGGGTGTAATGTCCTTCTTCGTCTCTCTTAATCAGTGTTGCTTTGAAATCTACTTGATCTGCCAAGAGGATAGCTATTCCTGCTTTTTTTGGGGTTCCTGTCGCATAGAGTATTGTTTTCCACCCTTTAACTTTCAGCCTATGAGTTTCCTTTTGAATTAAGTGTGTTTCTTGTATGCAGCATATTGTTGGATTTTGCTTCTTGACCCATTCTGCCAGTCTGTTTCTTTTGATTGGTGAATTGAGACCATTAACGTTGATGGTTGTAACTGAAACATATTGACTTGTCATTGCCATGACTTTTTCTTTTTGTTGGGTTCTCTCCCTTTACATTTAATTTCTTGTCATGCCAGATGGGTTCATTCTGCTTTGCTTCCTGTGGTTGTGATCCTCAATGTCTGTTCCTAGGATATTGTGTAAAATTCTTTGGAGTGTTGGTTTGGTATTCATGAAGTTCCTAAGATGCTGTTTGTCATGAAAGTATCTTATTTCTCCATCCATTTTGAAAGATAGTTTTTCAGGGTACATCAATCTGGGTTGGAGGCTGTTTTCTTTTAGGGCTTGGAATATGTCACTGCAAGCTCTTCTTGCCTTGATGGTTTGTGTTGAGAAGTCTGCTGTGATTCTGATGGGCTTTCCTTTGTATGTGATTTGTTTCTTTTCTCTGACTGCTTGGAGAACTTTGTTCTTCTGTTTTGTTTCTGGAATCTTAACAATTATATGCCTATGTGTAGATTTTTTTTGATCAAGGCTATTTGGAGTCCTATATGCCTCACTTATCTGTATGTCAAGCTCTTTTCCCCTGCTTGGGAAGTTTTCTGCCATTATTTCTGTGAAGAGGTTTTTTATGTCATCTGCACTCTCTCCTGTTTCTTCATTGAGCCCAGTCAATCTTATGTTATTCTTCTTTGCATCATCTAGCAGCTGCTGGATTGATTTCTCATGTTCCCTTATAATTTTGAAGAAATTTTTCTTTTCCTGGTCACTAATTGCAATCTTCTATATCTGAAATTCTGTCCTCACATTGGCTCATTCTGCTGTGTAGACTTTCAATGGAGTTTTTCATCTCCTGGAAATCTATTTGGATCTGTTTTATGGATTCCATTTGTTTCTTATGTTGGGATTCCATCATGTTCCTCAGCTCCTCTCTAGATTTATTAATCATGTCTTGCACTAGGGGCACAATTTCTCCTGTTATCTGAGAAATTATTTCTGATTTCATTTTTTCCAGATCCCCTTTTGTTGCAAGTTCAGTGGGTCCAGGTGGTTGAGTATGAGAGTGTTCCATCTCATTTCCCTTTGGGGTTGCTGTAGGTGATCTGGAAGTCTCGTGTTGAGACTTATTTACGTGTTTTCTCATTTTGACTGGGGCGGGAGGCTGTTAGCGCCTGCACGGATTACCTCCTCTGAGCTGGGTGAGGTGGGACAAGGGCCGGGAGCAGCGGTAGGGATGGTGACCCAGAAGCCCTTTCCTGTGGGCTGGGAGCAGCTGGAGGGTTGGTGGCCAGGAAACCCCTTCCTCTGGACCAGGAGCAGTGGGATGGTGGCTCAGAAGCCCCTTCCTCTGGGCCAGGAGCAGTGGGACAGAAGGTGGCCCAAAAGCCCTTTCCTCTGGGCTGGGAGCAGCAGGAGGGATGGTGACCAGGAAGCCCCTTCCTCTGGACCAGGAGCAGTGGGATGACGGCTCAGAAGCCCCTACCTCTGGGCCAGGAACAGTGGGACTCAGTACCTTGGTCTGGTGGTCTGGTGTCCTCTGCGTCTTTGTAGTGTGGAATCAGGTGGCTGCCTGTCTGCAGCGGGGTGATTCGGTGTCTTCTGCGCAAGTCAGGACCTCGGTAGGGCGTGCACAGACCTGCCTGTCTGCAGCCAGCTGATTCGGTGTGTGTTCCGGGAGACTAGGGACCTCGGTAGGGTGTGGGCAGACCTGCCTGTCTGCAGCGAGGTGATTTGGCGTCTTCCATGCGACTCCCACTCTGAATAGATATCGACTATACACAGGTTCCTGAGGAACCTCCAGGAGTGTGTATGCAGTACTTACTACAGTGTAGTTCTTAGAGTAGATGCTTCTGCACACACGGGAAGCATCCGTTTCTGTTGTATTGCTGGCTATGTTGTAGAAACTCAGTTTTTTTTTAGTTAGTTTAATGAATGAATTTCACAGTTAAATTCCAACTTGACCTATTTTTGAAATCCTGTTCCTCATCCTGTTCTTCTAGTGAGCTATAAGCATTAAGAGTTATGAAAAAATAGATCTTCCTTTGTTGAAATTGATCAACATCTCTACTTTGGGTTTGTACTTATTTGTCTCTCCCTTTATCCCACTTCTTCTGCAGCTAATGCCAGAGTTGTTGAATACATTACTATCTTTTGAATATGATATACTATATTTCATTTTTTGACTTTTGGATTTGCATTTCTTCTAAATTATGGAGTTATGATTCATAGATGGCTAGACCTTCAGATATTCTATCCAGCAGGATATGATAAGACTATATAAATGATAATGAAATCTGTTCATTAGTATAGTTCTTCTGCAAGGTGATAGGACTATAATGGCAAACCCTTATTTCTCTCTTTTAGATAATCATATTTCCCATCTCATATGCTTTCATAGAACCTTATCAAGAGACAGAGTGTGTGGGCCAGGGATTCAGCTCAGTAGCACTGAGCCTCATAAGTGCAAGGTCCTGAGTTTGATTCCTGGTACCAAAAAAAAAAAAAAAAAGAGAGAGAGAGAGTCTGGATTTATGCCTCTTGTTTTTGACAATGATTTTGGCCTTTGAGGTTTACTTCAACCAATAGAGTATAATAGAAGTGAGACTCTGAAGCTATGTCATAAAAGCACAATGCTGTTTTTGGATCCTATTCTCTTAGAATGTTTGCTCTCAGAACCAGATTGTGAGAAGGCCAATACAGGGACTGGGAGAAGGCTCATGTAGGAAATCCAGGCCCTGCAGCATCCGTCATTCACTTCTAGATATGTGAGTGAATGAGCCTTCACGTGATCTTGGCTCCCAGAGGTTTGGGTCACCTCTTCAAAGTCTTTCCAGATGATTCCCTCAGTGTTATGGAACCTCTGTCAGCTGTATCCTTTCTGAATTCCCAGCCTACAAATCTCTAAGCATTGTAGAAAAATCATTGTTTAGGCTGCTGATTTGGAGATAGGATGATTTGTTAAGAAAAAATAGGTAACTGGAGTAGATCTCTACTTTTCTATTTTAAAGGTAAAGAATTTTGTAAATGTAGTGATTGAAGTCTACAGAAGTATCTGAAAACTTACAAACATTTCACTTTTCTTAGCAATACCTTTGATCATCGCAGTCATATTCAGAACACTTTTTAAAATTGAATTTCTAAAGAGAATTCTAAGCATGGGTATAGAAATAAAGATTAACAGAGACATTAATGCATTTCTGCTCTTGTTGCTCCTTTTCTGGGCAATCTCAACTATTTGGAAGCCAAAAAAGAAAGAAAAAGAGAATATGTCAAATGAGGTGGGAAGAAAAACCTAAACCTTAAATACTCCTGACATTTTTTTTTTGGTACTGGGGATCGAAAAACACTCTTAATATTCAAAACCTCATTTCTACATGGTTTTTGAAAGATGTTATCTTTTTAGAAATGTGAGTGAGGCCAATGGAGAAGCTGAATAAATATTCATATGTCCCCCACTCTGTACCTTTAGATGGAGTCATGTGACTTCTTCTGGCCAATGGATTGCAAAGGGAAGAGAAATGGGTCGCTATTCCTTGGTGACCATGGAATCCATGTGTTTGTTAGCTTCTTGACAGTGATGGTCACAGAGCCCCATTGGAGTACTGAACCACTGAAAAAAATATTTTTTTCATTAAGCATAGCCTACCCTGACCAGTATAAACACTGGCACTTGGAACTAGCTTTAGTATGCTCAGTTGCCCCTAGATTGTGCTCCTATGAGGCTCCAGTGAGCAAGCTCTATCCAGGGATGCATAGCCTTTTACTCACTTTTAAATATGAAGGAGCAGCAAAGATCATATATTTAGTGAATGTTCCTATATTTAAGTAAATATTCCCATATGAACAAAATTGACTGTAATAAACTACAACAATAAAAAAATAAATCTCAGAGGAAATAGAAACAAAACAATGAACACAAGAAAATTTCAAAAAGAATATAGCTTATAAGCTTAAAAAGGTGTGAGAAGATTTTTTTTCTGTGAAACAAAAATAGGTTGTTACTAACCAAAGGGACAAGAAAAAAGAGATAAAGAAAAAGGCTTTGGGAATAAAAATTAGGGTAAAAAGAGCTAATGTGAAAATTCAATGAAAAGCAGAAATAAAGTGTAAAAATCTTTTACAAATACATGGATAATGGAAAAAATGGTAAAATTAGAAAAAATAGTAAAGAGCAAGGTGTTCAAAGAAATCTTTTCATTCCAAAATTAAGTGTCAAAATGATTTCTACACTTACTCAAACAGGAGCTAGTGTAGTCTTCAGAACAAAAGCCTCCTAAATGAAATAGTGAAATGTTTGGAAAGGGAAACCCAAGATTGGAAGGAGCAGGGCAGAGAATGTCTAATTTTCCTGAGTCTTATTAGTGCAATTTAACTTTTAAAACTAGGTCATGCATTAATTGATTAAAATGAAAGTATTTTTATTGTGGTTTTTTTTTGGGTACCAGAGATTGAACTCAGGACCTTGAGCTTGTGAGGCAGGCGGCGGAACCACTGAAAATGAAAGTATTTTTAAAAAGTAAAAATTTTTATTTTTTCCCCTTCTAACCCTGGTTTTCTCACCTGTGGCACAATGACACTTTGGCCAGATGATTCATTCTGTGGGTGCTATCCAGTGCATTGCAGGGTGTTTACCAGTATCCCTGGTTTCTACCCATTAAGATGGCTTTACAACTCTGCCCTTCCCCAGTTATGACAACCCCAAATGTCTCCAGACATTGTCACACATGGCCTGGGGGATAAAATTGATCCCTGGTTCAGAACTACTGCTCCAAATCTACACAACACTAATATTGAAAATAAAAATCTACAAAGTCACACAAGCTCTCTAAATGTCCATCTACAACATATCCGAAACAGAGATCACATTGAATTGTAGTTTCTTGAGACCCACAGGCATTGAAATGTAAGTTCTCAGCTTCTGTGCATTTAGAAATTGTGATGTAATGTGTTGCAGGGGTAATGTCATTTGCCTAAAATCAAGATATTAAACCCACTATGTGCCTTGACTTTCATCTTAGCTACTGTGAATTGATTAGTAACATAGGAGGCATCCAGAACCTTTTGGCTTCCTGCTGGATAGTGTGTACACTCCTCTCATTCAGAAGGTGCTGAATAATAATGCACTGTTCCAAAGGAGATGACTAACTATGGAGGGGATGTAATTAAAAATAGTAAGCTGTGCATTCTGGTTATCACAGTATCAAGTTTGGCTTTGTGTACTTGAGCTGTTTGTTTGCAGGAAGATCCAATAGTTTTCACAGAACTCTTTCTGTGTCCATCTTAATCAGTGCTCTTGTGGTCAATCAGAAGTTCAACTGATGCTTTCCTACTAATAGGATAACTCTGCCAGCTAAGAACAGAACACAGAGAATGGATATAATAGACCTTTGCAATTCTAGTGGCCATAGCCTTCAGTTTGGAGAGTTTGTCAGCCTCAGTTAAGGAATGAGCAGGCTGATTTCTTTTTAGTTGGGACATGTGATACTCAGGATTTCACTTGCCACTTTCCAAGATGTAATGACCAGGCTGAGGAACCACATGTCAAGTAAGGTGTTCACATCATGCAATTGAATATAATGCTTTCTCACTGTTTGAGGATATATTTTCTTGGTTCACATACAGAGGCTCTCAGGGAGAATGATTTTATAGTAAAACAAAGAACACAGAGAGTCTTTAATAAGAAGTTTTCTTGCTGAATGTGGTGGTACATAGCTATAATCCCAGCACTGTGGGAGGTTCAGTCAGGAGGATGGCAAGTTTGAGCCCAGCCTGAGCAACACAGTGACTTGGCCTTTAAAAAAAAAAGGGCTGGGGATGTAGCTCAGTGTGAAGACATTGTATTCAGTCCCCAGTGCCACAAGAAAAAAAGTCTTCTTAATGATTAACTTGTTAAAATTTATTTGTAACATTACACTACTTTAGAATTACTTTGTACTGGGTTTCATTTCTGTTTTCTATCCCTCTAGGGCATCTTCCTGTGTCTGGGAAACTGACCCAACTTTTCCCATGCCAATTCTAATAGATTATTCTTTTCCTGTAGCAGCTAAATGCTTGAGCTTCATTTGCCCTAGGCATTTTGACAGATAAATGTTCTTTCTTTTCCTGTGTTTTACTTTCCTTGGGCTTGTGGTATCTCTGGAGTGCTGTGTAGCAGATGGAGAAATGATGCCTGCTGTTTCAGATCATGAACAGCTTACCTTCATGATTCAAACTGGAGATCAAAGAACTACATGGGTTTATGAAACAGACACATCAAGATCCAACCTTTTAGGGCTACCGATTTTTCATAAATCCACCCCAAGGCAGCCTAGTCAAAGGCAGCATACATGTCCTTTTCCACCAAAGAAATAATAGAATGTAATTTCAGGGGCACAAAGACTGTCCCTTTTCTTACATGTAGATTTGTGCTTAGAGATTGGATTGAAAACTTATTCAAGAGCTTAATAAAGCAAGGTTACACATGGCAAAGTAGGGAACAGTGTTCTTGAAACATTCTTTTAGTTAACATGAATTATGATGAAGCAGAAATGATAATTTTGTCTATGTACAAATAAGCATGGTGCTTAGGACATAGAGTCAAAATAGAGAGTCAAAATAAAGAGAAAGGGATTTGACAAATTTGAGAAATTCACATATAAATATTTAATTGATAACTGCTCCTGATGCTACTTTCTTCCGCAAGGAAAGCTATGCATGAGTAGCATCTTGGCTGTTCTGAACTGACTAGGCATATGGAGGTATAACTTTTGAATGAACTAAAGGAATTTGCCACATTTCTACATGATTATCTTTGAAATTAAGATGTCCAAGCTAGCAAAATTATTTTAAACGTATTCATATTGGATAGATGGGCTCCAGAGCAGCCCCTTCAAAGATGACACCTCTGCTTGAAAGGACACCCACCTTTGGTAGTGATATATCTAGGTATTCAGGAAGTTAATAGATAGAGCTGGTATTCCCAACCAGTCTTTTACTGGAGGAAATGTACTACTTCATCCTTATATTCCTGGTTCTTACATTCAACAAACATTGAGCATTTATTATATCACAGATAGCATGACTGGTGCTAAAATACAAAGGCTCTAGTACACAGTTGTTGGCCTCAAGGAACTCACATTTAGTGGAGAGAAAGACAAACATGTTCATGATGCCATGGTGAGGGCTGAGATGGAGCTGTATGTAACTCTGGCTGAAGGATGCATTGGGAGTCAGAGAAATGAGTTTGAGAGAAGATGTTGCAAATTTTGAAGGACCACAGAGATACAGCCTGCTGAGAAAGAGGAAGTATGCATTCCAAGAGTTTGTGTCTAGGTTTTTCTATACTTTCTGGCTGCTTGGAACTTGGGCAAGTGCTGAAGATGAATCAGGAGAAGGATTTTTATTGGGTTTATGGGGAAAGGTCTCATCTTTGAGGGATTTTTTCTTTGTGTTAAGACTTAGGTTTTGTGGGTTTTTAAAATTTATTTCATAAAAGATAGAAGAATTCCAAATGATATCATTTGAAGCCTATCATGGCTGTGTTGAAAGAATGACAAGGCTAATTTATTTTATGAAAAAATCTCAAAGATTAATGATTATTAGGCATCATCTAATCTATGTGTTAATTGATGCTTGTTTGTTTATTTGAAAGTGGTGTTTTATCATAGATGAAAAGTGAATTCAGGTATAGTTTCTAGTTGCTTTTCAAATCTGGCAAAGTTGGGAGGCAACCCAGGACTTGAGTTAACTTAAAAAAAACTCTAGCTTTTTTTTTGTTGGGGGGATGGATGGAATGTTTTTATAGGTTAAACAGATTTCAAACAAATCTTAAAAGAACTCCATAATAAGTAACCTGCTTGAGAGCTATTTGTTAAACTAGGTTTTCGAAGCTTTTACCCCTAACCTTTTATAATCAAAAGAATGATAAGAATTACATTTTTAAGTGACAGGATCAGAATTTGTTTTTAAAGTTATTGCAAATTTTTAATATCAAAATGAGAACGCATGCATTTTCAAAGATTTCCCTCCATTATTAGTAAGGATTTGCAAAACAACTTTGTCACAATGCCAGGACAGATTATTTCTATCAGACCATAACATAAAATGCCATTAGATGCTAAAAGCTTACCAATTAAGGGGTTTATCTTTGCAACAGAGGCAGCAGGCACATGACAAAAACATGGCCTTTTTATTCACTGTAATCTGTGGAGCTGGTTAGCAGCAGATTGGTTCTATTAATAAAATTCCATACCTTTATCTGCAAACCAGTCACAACTTGGCTTCCTCCCTGGTCCTTTCTCATGCTTTTCTTTTTTTGCCTGCTTACTAATAAAAACTAGGAATGTAGTAAGTCATTTGGAGAAAGGCTCTTGTTTCCATCACATGGGGGAAAGTGCATTATAAATGTGATGGACACGAACAAAGAATTCTGGACTTTAGAATGCTTATTAACTTAGAAAGAACAGCTGGATGAAGACTTTAATATAATGACAACTAAGGAACAGTGGCTTAAGTCAACACCCCTAAGAAACCTGAGACAGCTGCATTATTATGGTCCCACTAGCATATGTATTTGTGTTTCTGGTATAAGTTACATTAATTCACTTCAGCTGTAGACTTACCGGTTTATGATTGATGTCTGACAAGGCATACTAGGAAATCCTAGGGGAAGGAAAGCTACTGTAACTATAACTGTGCTTTAATACAGGGTTGTGGCTCCTGGTGCTATATTGGTGTGACGTTTTAAAAGGCATCTCTTCTGGGTCAGGCAGATTTTGGATGGCAGAGTGAAAGCTGGATTTCAGCCTGCTCATCCCCTCAACCTGGCACCCTGTATGGCTGATAATGCTCATTGAATGGCAGGGGTTTTAATAGAGGTCTGTAAGTGAAGCCTCAGCAGCTATAGTTCATAAGCAGAGCACACTTAGCATGTACACACTCTTTAAGTGTAAGGCTCATACTTGCTTTTTTCCCTCTCCATTTTATCCTGTGCCTAGTACAAAACTCAGCTCAATAAATACTTGATTTTTTTTTTTTTGATACCAGGCATTGAACTCGGGACCTTGAGCTTGCGAGGCAGGCAGCGGAACCACTGAGCTAAATCCCCAGCCCAATAAATACTTGATTTTTAACTGTGACTGATTACTTGACAAGTAACTTAGAAGGATTTTTGCTGGAGTATATCTCTCAAATATACCTAAGGAAAAGGGACAGCTGTGATAAGGCAATTGGATTTTTTTCAGTAGCTCTAGACCTACAATTTTACCCATCATCTACTAATAGTAAAATGTCCCTCTTTAACATGGGTGACTTGCTACCCAGCTGTTTTCTTTATCAGAAGAGGCTTTATTAAGTACTTCAGTCTATTCTTAAGCATAGTACAGCCAAATCACTATGGAGACATACGAATATTCATCAAAAGTTCAGATATGACAAAATGTAGACGCACAGAAGGGCAGTGAGAAATAAAGAGAGACAAAGAGGGGAAGAAATCATCTGCAGAAATAGTGAGTCAGAGGTAACTGGCTCAGTGACTATACTTTCTTCTATTATTCTTTTCCTCTCCATCCACAGGGAAATTTTTTTTTCTGAGCAGGCGTGAAGCTTCTTTCCCTATTTTCAACAAAGATATTTCCTGCTATCTCAGTACCAGGGTCATCAGTACAGACACTTGTCTGATGAAACAGGCCTCTGCTGTTTGGATAGATTACGTTAACTACAAACATATGCCACCTGTGAAGAGTGTCCTAGCTGTAGCCTAAAGCATCTTTCTTTTGAACACTTTTACTTTGCATTCAAACTGGGTTTTGATTCTTTGCCAAAAATATATCTTGCAATTCCCTTATTATCATAAACCAGAGGTAGCATTCTTAGCTTGAACCACAGGTATTCTTTCCCTTACATCTTGTTATCAGCTGTACTCAGTATTTTGACTCCATAGGCGAATCAGATGCACAAGAACTTTTATGCTCAGCTTTTTCCTCCTCTACCATTGATTCAGAAACTTCTCATTTTACCAGAGAGGCAGTTGAAATGCTAGCCACGTTTTCAATTTCTTCTCTGAATCCACCTCTGTTTCTATAAAATTTGTAAAGGTTGACTTCCAAATTTGCATTCCTTCCTGGTGGTTATTTTTGTCCATGAAGAAAGAAACTCAACAGAAGCTAGGAATTTAGTAAATTTCATCATGGGAAGTGTTTTTTTCCTAAGAGTCTCAGTTGGAATCTTTTTGATTTTTACATGATGGTGGTGATAGTGCTGGAGGAGGACAAGACAAGGCCCAGAAATGCCTTTAAATTTGCTTTGAGCTCTGTATGAGCTTCATGACTCATGAACTTCATTGATTATCTGTAGCTCAAAAACATCCTGAAAAAATTGCATCTATATCAAACATATGCAGACATTTTTCTTGTTATAATTCCCTAAAGAATACAGCATAAGCACTATTTACTTAATGTTTACTGGGTATTATAAGTGTACTAGAGATGAATTGAAGTATATGGGAAGCTATGTATAGGTTAGGGACTACACAAAAATCTGTAGATACTCAAGTCCCTTATTAATATAATATTTGTGTATTACCTACACACATCCTTCTATATAGTTTAAACCATCTGTAGCTTACCTATAATACCCAAGGCAAAGTAAATGCTATGTAAATAGTTAATGTGCTGTTTAGTTTGGGGAATATTGACCATGAGAAAAGTTCTTACATGTTCAGTAATTTTTTTCAAATATTTTCAATTCACAGTTGGCTGAATCTGCAGATGTGAAACTCACAGATACAGAGAGCTGACTGTATTTATTCAGTTTAATCTGGGAAAAGACAGTATGTACTACAAAGAACAAGGTGCATAGAAAGTTGATTTGTTTTCTTAGCCAAATATTTTCTCATTCTTGAATATGACCTCAGTTATAGAATAGTTAAAAATTGACATCTCACCCTGTCGTCATCTTCATTTCTTGGTAAGAATATAGCGAGGTGATACCTGATGTGAAAGAAATCAGGGCCAGAAGACTTTATGGGGTGAGAGGTCCATAGCCCCAGAGCCCTGTTAACTAGACCAGCGGAGGAAGGCTTAACTCCATTTGGCTAATCAGCAATTTTTCTTTTCAGTAGAGGGAATTCTAGCAAACAGTTTTTAGGCAAAGAAATAAAAATGGCTTGGGGTGATGCTATTAAGTCTCCAGCTATAACATTTGTAATTTGATAAGGATTTTTGGCACTTTCCTATAGGAAAGAACCATGCTGACCAGCTTACATTAGCATGGATGCTTGTCCTCATTAGCTTCATGGCCATCAAGATTGTAAATTTTCACTCTTCACTTGGTGTGAAAGGCTATGAACTCATGGTTACAGAGAACATACAAAAGCATTTATTTTCCAGAAGACTTAAGTGATTGGAATATTGGACCCAGTATTTTTCTTTTGAACTATATCTGTTCTGTATAACTAGTTGCAGAAAATAAAGAATAGAACTTTGAATGAGCTTTACCTGAAGCAAAATGAAAGTTAAGAACTAAACAGCTTAGGAAAAGAGCAATTAGAACTAATTTAAAAATTAAGATCAAAAGCAAAAGTATAACTGGATTCTAACAATTTCTTTTATTATTTTAATTAAAATATAATTTTGAAATCATTTTTCCTCTCCATTAGAAAACAATCCACTGGTTTAAAATATGGAATAATATTACTTTCTCTTAGTATGATTTCAAGGAAAGATAGAGAACAAATATCAGAAAATAAATGTCATTAAGGTATTTCTGAAAATTTGCCTAAGCTTTGTGTACACTGTATAAGGATGTTAGCAAAATTTTATTCTTCTTTTGATACTTTCTCCTTCTAGGAGACAATTTTATAATTATGCCATCTGTAAGATGCTAAGCAATAGTTGCATTTGAAAATTATCTCCATCCACCAATTCTGGAAGCACCACTTATTATGAAAAGCACACCTAAGATTGTAATAAAAAGCTCCTGACAACAAAATAACAGGATACACCGATCTTGGAAGTGTGAGAACAGGACAGGAAGGGGATTACATGTGGGAACACTCCTTGGAACAGAGCACTCCATAAAACTAATAAAACAATAGCAAATGTGATTCAGCAGCACATGGTCCAATAACTGCAGGGCAGAAAAACAATGTGAAACATTGCCCAATGATGAAAACTCCATTAGGAGTCGAGCTTTGTTGATTACAAATTAAATGTTATCCCGTTCTGCAAACTTACGTTTGGAACATGAGCCAAGAGCCACATCAATTTTCTTTGGACCTTGGTCTAACTCTACTAGACGAATGTATTCCCTATGCTGCAAGTGTTCTGGGGGAAGCCAGGTACTGTGGCATTACATGGAAAAGCTACTGGGCTGGAAATTTGAAGCTTGGCTTCTAGCATCCAAGGTGTCACTAATTAGGTTTGCCTAATTGGATTTATTAAATTGTTAACCATTGTTTGTAGTTCCCTGAATTCTTGTGACAAAGGGAGATGGCAAATTTGAAACCAACCGACATGGAAACTTTGCCTCAGGGTTCAGTGCTATGAACATGTGCAGAGCATGCTGCCTTCTTTGTCTGTGGTATTATTATTAGTAGTAGGAAAGGGGGAAAAGGTTCTGACTGTTAAGTTTGGATACTAAAGGGGACACAGCAATTTTAGTAATGCAATGAAATGAAAGTGAAGAATATAAATTATACAATGTTAACAGAAATCAAAGGAAACTTATGGGGAAATGTATTCTAAGCCTTGAACAAGATCAAATAAGACTAGTTGCTATTTTCAGGCTAGCAAGATGAAGCATTTTCTAGAAAGCTAGTGTTCCCCTGGCTGAAACAGCGCAGACATGTACCAGATGCACTCATCAGAGACCTCCTTAACTGCTTAGATTTCACGGATAGACCCAACTTCACGAGCCTTTCTATACTACCACTAGGTGGCACTAACAGTACATGGTCTACATACAAAACGCTGCTTTCCATTTGGGGAATTTCTTTCCTACTAACTTCTCATGGGCCACAGAAGGGGGATAGAGAGCCAGAGAATGTGACTTAATGATTTACTGGCCTCACTTCTGTACTTGTAAAAATAACAGTGTAACTTCAAGACTGGTCTGTGAGCAACTTTGCCCGGCTCCCTTTTTTATTGTGCTTTCAAATGGATGAGAATCTTGGAAGTCCTTTTTTTTGCCTGTGGCATCTTCACAGGAGGAGACTCAGGTTAATACCTCAAGGGAACATTTCTTGATATGCACTTTAAAAATTATTAGATTTAAACATTTATTTTGAAAGATAAATATAATTTTAATTGGTACATAAAAGTTGTACATGTTGATGGGATAATGTATTTTGATAGTATACATGGTGTAACATTTGATTAAGGATAAAAAGTTTTTCAAATACTTATCATTCCTTTATGGTGAAAATTTTCAAGATCCTTCTAGCTTTTTGAAATGTACAGTACACTTTTGTTACCTATAGTCACCCTTCTATGGAATAGCACACCGAAAATACCAATCTCTGGTAACCACTATCCTACTCTATAGCTGAATTCAAATGTACTGTGGTACAAAGATTTGACTGAACACCCTTTAAAGTATTACGGCTGACATATTTGAAACAATCTTCCATGTGCTTTTCACTGCATTTCCTCCCATTTTCTTCTCCCTATTCAAGCAAGAAGTCAGTTTTGGGCTCATTGCCTCAGAGGAGCTATGTAGCAGGACATAAAATAGACACATATTGTAAATATCTCTGAACTTTATGCTTCAAAATTCTAAATCTTTGTGTGAAGTGGATTTATAGGCATAGGACAAGAGCTGATCAGAAGCTAGGAAGAGAACAGGCTATATACCACTCACCAGACTACAAAAGACTTTTCTTGGGGGCAAGAAAAGGAAAGGGACAGAGGCTTGTGGGACTTAGGAAAAAAGGGACCTGGGGTGTGCTCACTTCCAGTGCCATTTGGGTGGTTATGAGATTCCACACTGGAAAAATGGAAATGCTATTGGGCCATTGACGATTTCTCTCCCAAAATTGTGTATGGAAAGAAAGCCGTAAAATTGAATGGGGTATATCATTAGAGATAATGGATGCCATAGTAACAACCCACTTGTGTAGACTGGACCACTCTTTATTAATCATTAGCTTGTAACCCTGAGGGCCTTGGTACTTTGTCATGTTATAGATCTAAAATGTTCTCCCAAAGTCTCACGTATTCAGAGGTGGGGCTTTTGGAAGGTGATTGGATCAAAGGATTAATCCATTGATGAATGCATAGTTGAATTTGCTGTTACAAAGTGGGCCCTGGTTTGAGGAGGAGGGTCACAGGGGTGTGATCTGGTAAGGTATGTTTTTGTATATTATTTTAAAATTTGTTTACAGATGGGATCTCACTATGTCATCCAGGCTGATCTTGAACTGGGTTTAAAGGATGCTCCTCCCTCAGCCACCCTAGTAGATGGAACTAGTATGTGCCATCATGCTTGGTTTCTACTTGCCCTTAGAAGGCAAATGTTCCTGGGAGAGAAGACATAATGGCTCTTAGTCACATTTTAGTGAAAATCAGCTCAGTTTCTTTTCTAATAATATAGGTCCTGAATCGAGTGTGGTGGGGAAACAAGTTAACTTTGGAATGTAGTCACAGGACATCAGAGGATGGCCCAGGCCACAGACAGGTGGAGTGAAGGGGAGTCCAGCAGTGAATGAAAGGCAAATACAAGGATAGGAGAAAATCCCCAAACCAAAAGCCTCCCCCATTTTAAAAAAAATTTTTGTCCTGGACTAAACTTGGTAGTTGAATGATGTTTCAGCCCATTCAGGTTGGCTAGAACTTAGTCCATGACATGTCAAAGTCTGTTATTTAAACTACTCCACATGAATTCAGCAGTAAAGACATTTTATTTCAAGATTTAAGTGATGCAACCTTTGCAAGAGAATCTTATGAATTATTGAAATGGTAGAAGAAGCAAGCAGTTACCTAATTTTCCCTTGATGATGAATGACAGGGATTTAGTGATAAATCTGTTTCTTTGAGTCTTATTTTGTGTTAAATGAAGATGTGGACACTATCATTTGAGTTGGACTAGAGTGGAAAATATCTTTCCAAACTTTGTTAGCTTTTCAGCTGTGAATGTAATAAACATCTTTTTGCAAATTAATCTTTGTTTTCATTCTTATAGTCTTAGCAATTGTTTTCTATTCTAGGGCGTAGAAGTGAAGGTGTTGATTTGGGAATAAATTACCTCTGCCATCAGTGGTTTAAGGCATTAATATGTAGACACTATTTTCTATGAAATGGTAAAAATCAGGACTTTTTGGGGCATCTATTACTTATAAGATTACTTATGCTATTTTTGTGGTTGTTTAGTGTTTCAATTCAGAGCAAAGTCTTATTTTTATTTATTTTAGTTCTCTTTGTGTTTAACATGTAGTGATATGAAACAAAGCATTTTCTTTGTATTGACCCAGTTGAATGTTTTCTTTTTTAATCTTCAAAATGTTTTAAAATCTTGATTATTTTAATGGAATCATTACAAAATCTGAATGGTTATTTTAAATTATAGTGATAATCTTAAAATTTTAAGAAGTAGTCCAAGATACTTGTCTTACAACTGTGATCTGAGTCACAGAATTCCTTCCTTTCTTCCTTATTTTAGTAACTCAAAGGCCTACAACAAGATACTATAGATATTCCATAAATATGTGAACAATGCATGTGACTGATTGAACAAAAAGTTGGTCCAATGATACTTGTAACATCAAAGTCAATCCCTTATGTTCTTTTGATTCACTCCTTTCCCCAAAGAGTCTGAAACATGTTAATTATTTGTGTAATGTCCAAAAATTAAGCAACGTAAAGTACTAATAAAGAAATAGAAAGCAAATGTTAAATCTTATCCATAACATTTAACCATGTATTCCTAAAGAAGTGGTTATGATAAAATCTTCATCAGTGGTTGGAATTTTCATTACTAAGATAATAACCAGTATGAAAGCAGTTATTATTCCATTAGTAGCAGGGTTTGGCATATCAGCAATTTGTCATTGCCATGTTTTCTACATTTGTATTCTTGCCATACAGCAATATATTCAACACCATGTTTCTCTAGTCATTTTTTTTTTTGATTCCTGAACCAGGAAGCATGAAACTAGAATGACTATTTCTAAATATAAAAGGAATATCATCATTTCAACTTTATTATGACCAAGTGAGCCAATGTATGGCTGTAAATCAGAATCTTAAAGGCTTATGAGTTTAGATCCTGGTATGTTGTACTAGCCAGAAGGGACTTGGGAAATATTTTATGTTATGCTTTTATAGTATTATTGACAGTGATAGACTCAGTCTCAATGCTAAGTCAGTCTCTCTTTTGTGCTTGACATCTAGAGATGTTTCTGAAGTCTGTTCCAGAGACATTGCAATACTTTCATTGGAGGTTAGTTGAACAGTAATAAATCATTGAGTCCCTCAAGCCAAATACACTCCTTTGGCTGTAATCTATACAAAGGACATGGATAATATTTCATCTTGCTTTGTAGTCCTTTGTGGTTTCTCTACAGTTGTACTTCTAAAGGTCCAAAGCATTTGGAGGCTTAGATCTTCAAAGATACATCACATGCCTCAATATTTCCTTTGATTTGGAAGCAGAGAAATTTTTAAATGGAAATTATTGAACAAGAGGACTATGGGACAGATAGGTGTCATCTTAGCAGAGAAAATAATGAACTTTGATCTCAAGAATAATGTACTAAGTGGGAATAATAAAACTCTCACTGAGTTCACAATATTGCTTTGTGAGAAGTAACTTTATTACACTTTATGCTTTTCTTAAAAATGAAATATGGCTGATGTAACTAAAATATGCAAGAGTGAACCTATTTGGCATGGGTTAATGGAGTAATGAAGAAGTGTTCTATATTTTTGGCGTGATATGATCCTGCATATAATTTTTTTCTGCATCTGCTTGTACAGAATGTGCTTGCTCTATGATTTATAATTATTTAAATCTGAGATTCTGTTTATGCATTTTATATTTAAATTTAACAATATCAAAGTGCCAATGTGGCTTAATAATTAATAGACAGAATAGTGAGGAGGAATTGTTGTGAATGTATGGTTTTATTTTTTTTCTTAAAACCTGCTCTCCCAACTTGTATCTTCTGATTATAAAAATGATAAATGCTAAATAAGAAGAGCTTGGAAACTATAAAATAGTGTTGAAAAAGAAACGATCACTCTTCATTGGTAACCATTCTTGGTTAATAATTTGAAGTTCCTTTTCAATTTAATATTTACTTATTTCATGTAGTAAACATAATTTGTAAATGCATCTTAAAAAGTATTTAAAATCATTTTTTTTTCTCATGCTGGGGATCAAACTCAGGACCTTGTGCTTGTCAAGCAGGTGTGGCACCACTGAGCTACATCTCCGGTCCTTAAAATCATTTTTGATGTGAGACCGTTAGAAATAAAATTGCTGGATTAGAAGTAATGAATGTTCTAGGGATTCTTAATAATATCTGTACTATTCTTAGAGCTTTGGTTTTATTGGAAAAGATCAATTTGGTTCTTTGGTAATTTTATAATGGCTTAAAAATCACATTTAATACCATGATTACTTTGAAATAATTAAAAATTTACTCCAGGAACTCAATATCTTTATGCCAAAATATGAAACTTAATTATTTTGTGAGAGTCTAAAAGACAAGTCAACAGACTTTTTTGTTTTGTTTTGTTTTTTGATACAAGGTCTTGTTTTGTAGTTCAGGCTGGACTTGAACTCACTTCAATCTTCCTGTCTTGGCCTCCTGAGTGCTGGTATTACAGCTGTGTGCCACCTCTCCCAGCAAATCAACAGATTTCTTTGCCAGGCTGTCTCACATGATTGGCCATTTGTGGGAATCTTGATTCTGAACTGTCAAAATCCTGAAAGTCTGCCACAGGGTTTAGATTCTGCTGTGTCTTACCCAAAATTGAATGGCTGCTAAATTGTGAGGTTTAGAATTGACCATATTCCTTTTCCTCCAACATGAAGCTCAGAAGTACCCATTTCCTTATCAGGTCAGTTTCAGAAAATGTCCTAATGATCTTAATAATTTCAATGAATTAGTTTAAGCAATTTCTTTTTTTCCTTTCTCTCTTCTCTCTCTTTCTCCCTCCCTCCCTCCCTCTCTCCCTTTCTTTCTTTCTTTCTTTCTTTCTTTCTTTCTTTCTTTCTTTCTTTCTTTCGACAGAATCTCACTATGTACTTCAGGCTGGCCTTGAACTCACTATGCAGCCCAGGCTGGTCTTGAACTGGTAGTAATCTCTTGCCTCAGCCTCCTGAGTCCTGGGATTATGGCATGTGCCACTACACCTGGCCAAGGAATTCTCTTTAAAAGAATAAATTTCATTAACTTGGTTAAAGATAGTAAAAAATAAAATATATATTTAAAAACAATCATAAACAAGCCCCCCTGCCCCAGACCTTAAAAATCCTAATGTGAGAGTGAGTATCTGAACTTAAGAGGGAACTTGTCAGCATACGTCAGATCCTTTTCTTGGTCCATATATTATTTTGGATCATCATTTAAGTGTGTAGTGTTTAAAATCATTGGTATAGCGATAACTCAAATTTTGACATAGTTTTAAAGTTTTGGCCTGTATCTATGCACAGTTTGGGTAAAAAATATTGACACGTGTAGTTTATATTAGTAATTTTAATTTAAATTTATTGGAGAAGGAAATGAAAATTCTCATCATTTACTTCTCAGAATACCACATACTCTCAGGTTATAACAACAGAGCCTGCTCCCAAAAATGAGAGTTAACTTTATGCCAACTAATATTAATCTGGAGTGTGATTTAACCAATTCAGAGTCAATGTCAATGAAAATAACTTGCCAAATGGTTAAAATAATCAATTTAAAAACTTACTTTGTATATGGTATAATATTAATATAAGCTTATTCTGTTAAAAATACAAATATTATGAAAGACTTGAAACACCAATCAAAAAGAAAATAATCCTACCTACATGCCATCACTTGATGTATTTATTATTCACAATTATAGGTACTCAAATACTATTCACAATGTTTGTACTGTTGTTGAACTCTTTTCTTTTTATTAAATTCTTTTATTGGTACATTGTAGGTATACAACACAATTACATTTCTCATTGGGAATTGTACCTTTACATGATGCATCTTGGTTCTTATTTTTTCCCCATTCCTAGCCCTCCCTTCACGCCCTCCACCCTTCCCTATTTACAAAGACTTTATTTCCATTTTTTCTGTTTCTCATCATTTTGCCTTTCCCTTCTTTCTTTTCCCCTGTGCCTCCCACTACCCCTACCCCTTTGGACCTTTTCTTCCTATTATACATTATCGATTATTCATTTTAATCATTGGTACATTTTAGGTATACAATATAATGACATTCATCATTGGAAATTTGCACCTTTACACAGTCTCTCTTGGTTCTTATTTTTCACCCTTGCCTAGCCTTCCCTTCAACCCCTCCATTCCTCCCTATTTACAAAGATTTTGTTCCTATTTTTCCATTTTCTCATATTAATCCCATTCCTTTCTATCCTTTCCCCTAGCCCTCCCACTTCCTTCCCCTTTGCCCCTTTTCTTCCTATTTCATATTACCTATTATACATTTAGTTCTTATTTACACTTTCAGTTTCTCACACCAGAGAAACTATTCAGTATTTACATGTGTGTCCTATTTATTTCACTTAAGAGTATGGCCTCAATGTGCATCTACTTAGCTATAAATGTCTCTCATTTCTCATTTTTTATGGCTGAGTAGTACTCCATTTTATAAAAAACCCACATTTTTTTTTATCCAGTCTCCAGTTGATGGGCATTTGGGCTGTTTCCAAGTTTTAACTATCACCAACTGTGCTGCCATGAACATGGGTGCACATATATCACTGTGGTATGATTCTTTTAATTTTTTTGGGAAGATCCCCAGCAGTGGAATAGCAGGGTCAAATGGGACTTCCAGTCCTAGTTCTTTGAGGTATCTCCATACTGATTTCCAGAGTGCTTGCACCAGTCTACACTCCCACCAGCAGTGGAATGGGGTTCCTCTTTCTGCACAGCCCCATCAGCATTTGTTATTGGTTGATTTCATGATAGCAGCCATTCTTTCTGGAGTGAAGTGGAATCTCAGCGTTGTTTTCATTTGCATCTCTCCAATGACCAGTGATGTTGAACATTTTTTTATGTATTTATTTGCTATTTCTACTTCTTTGTCTGAGAAATATCTGTTCATTTCAGATGCCCATTTTTGGAATGGGTCTTTAAATTTGGGAGGTCTGATCTTTTTAAGTTCTTTATAGATTCTAGATAGTAGACCTTTGTCTGAGGAAGAGCAGGTGAAGATTTTTTCCCACATTGTGGGTTGTCTCTTCACACTGCTGGTGGTTTCTCTTGCTGTGCAGAAGCCTTTTAATAAGAAGAGATCCCACTTGTTGATTGTTTGTGCTAGTTCACGGCCAGCTGATGTTTTGTTCATAAAATCTTTTCCTACACCAATGTCTTCAAGGGTTCTACCTAACCTCTGTTCCAACTGGTTCAGAGTTTCTATTTTAATATTTAGTTCTTTAATCCATTTTGATTTTAGTTTAGTGCATGGTGAGAGATACAGGCCTAGTTTTAATCTTTGGCAAGTTGAAGCCCAATTTCTCCAGCACCATTTATTAAAGAGGCTATCTTTCTTCCAGTGAGGGTGTTTGGCTCCTTTATCAAAGATGAGATTTCTGAGTGTGTCTGGCATTGTTTCTGCATCTTTTAATCTGTTCCACTGGTCCTCAGGTCTGTTTCTTTGCCAGTACCATGCTGTTTTTATCAAAGTAGCTTTGTAGTATAGTTGTCGGTTGGGGATTGTGATACCCTCTGCCATGTCTCTGTTACCTAGAATTGCTTTTGCTATTCTGGGTCTTTTCTTGTTCCAAATGAATTTTTGGATTGTTTTCTCAAGGTCCGTAAAGTATGCTGCTGGGATCTCAATTGGAATTGCATTAAATCTATATAGCAGTTTTGGAAGTATGGCCATTTTCACTATATTAATCCTTCCTACCCAGGAGCAGGGGATGTCTGTCCAATTTCTGATATCATCTTCAATCTCTCTTTTCAGAGTGCCATAGTTTTCAGAGAAGAGGTCTTTGATTTCTTTTGTTAGGATGATTCCTAGGTATTTCAGTTTTTTGGATGCTATTGTGAAAGGAATTATTTGCCCTATTTCTCTCTCAGTGAGTCTGTCATTCGTGTAGAGGAAAGCTATTGATTTTTGTGTGTTGACCTTGTAACCAGCTACTTGACTGAATTTGATTATTAAGTCTAGAAGACTTTTGGTGGAGTTCTTGGGATCTTCTGTATAGAGTATCATGCCATCTGCAAATAATGACAATTTGACTTCTTCATTACCTATCTTTATTCCTTTTATTTCTTTCTCTTGTCTAATTGCCATGGCTAATGTTTCCAGAACTGTATTGAATAAGAGTGGTGATAGTGGACATCCTTGTCTTGTTCCTGATTTGAGTGCGAAGGATTTCAGTTTTTGACCATTTGGTATGATATTGGCTGTTGGTTTTTCATAGATGGCTTCTATCACTTTGAGATAGAGACCATCTATTCCAATTCTTTGTAGGGTTTTTATCATAAATGCATGTTGGATTTTGTCAAATGCTTTTTCTGCGTCTATGGAAATAATCATATGGTTTTTGTCCTTGGCTGTATTGATATAGTGTATTACATTGATTGATTTGCATGTATTGAAGCATCCCTGCATCCCTGGGATGAATCCCACTTGATCAGGGTGTATGATCTTCTTGATGATCTTCTGCATTCTGTTTGCCAGTATCTTATTAAGGATTTTTGCATGTATGTTCATTAGTGAGATTGGCCTATAGTTCTCTTTTATAGTTCAGTTGGGTCTTTCTCTGCTTTGGGGATCAAGGTGATGCTTGCTTCCAGGAATGAATTTGAGAGTATTGCTTCCCTTTCAATTTCATTGAAGAGTTTAAACAGTAGTTGTAGCAGTTCCTCTCTAAATGTCTTGTAGAATTCAGCAGTGAAGCCATCAGGGCCCAGGCTTTTCTTAGTTGATAAGTTTTTAATTACATTTTCAATTTCATTGGTTGATATTGGGTTGTTCAGAATTTTTAGATCTTCTTCGTTCAACTTTGGTAATTCATACTTATCTAGGAATCTGTCTATTTCTTCTGTGTTGTCCATCTTATTGGCATATATAGGTTCTGGAAGTAGGTATTGATGATCCTCTGGATTTCTGCTGGGTCTGTTGTAGTTTCACCCTTTTCATTCCTAATTGCATGGATTTGGGCTTTTTCTTTCCTTTTTCTGACAAGGTTGCCTAAAGGTTTATCAATTTTGTTGATTCTTTCGAAGAACCAACTCTTGGATTCATTGATTTTTTTGTATCATTCTCTTAGTCTCCATTGCATTGATTTCTCCTCTGATCTTTATAATTTCCTCCCTTGTATTAGCTCTGGGGTTGTCCTGTTCTTCTTTTTCTAGAAGCTTGAGGTTCAGCATCAGGGTGTTTAATTGGGCTCATTCTGTTTTCCTAATATGCATATTCACTGCTATGAATTTCCCATGTAAGACTGCTTTCATTGTGTTCCATAGATTCCAATATGTTGTATTGTCATTGTCATTTAATTGAAGGAACTATCTGATTTCTTCTTTAATTTCCTCTGTGACCCATTGGTTGTTCAGAAGTGTGTTGTTCAATTTCCAAGTGTTTATGAAATTTTTTGAGTTTCTTTTGCTATGGATCTCCAATTTCATCACACTATGGTCTGATAATATACAGGGGATAACTTCAATTCCTTTGCACTTACTTAAACATGTTCTATGTGTGAGTATGTGGTCTATTTTGGAGAATGACCCATGTACAGCTGAGAAGAATGTGTATTCTAATTTTGTGTGGTGGAAGACTCTGTAAACATCTGTTAAATTCATTTGTTCAAGAGTTTGATTGAGTTCTAGTATTTCATTACTTATTTTTAGTCTAGTTGATCTATCTATTTGTGACAGTGGGGTGTTGAGGTTCCCCATTACAATTGTATTAGTGCATATATGACTTTTCATGTCCATTAGTATTTGTTTTATATAGTTGGGTGCACTAGTGTTTGGTGTATAGATATTTATGACTGTCATCTCTTCTTCTTAGATTGTTCCCTTTACAAGGATGTAGTATCCTTCTTCATATCTCTTAATCAGTGTTGGTTTGAAATCTGCTTGATCTGCCAAGAGGATAGCTACTCATGCTTTTTTCGTGATCCTGTCACATGGAGTATTGTTTTCCACCCTTTAACTTTCAGTCTATGAGTTTCCTTTTGAATTAAGTGTGTTTCTTGTATGCAGCATATTGTTGGATTTTGCTTCTTGACCCATTCTGCCAGTCTACTTCTTTTGATTGGTGAATTGAGACCATTACCATTGATGGTTATAACTGAAACGTATTGACTTGTCATTGCCATGACTTTTTCTTTTTGTTGGGTTCTCCCCCTTTACATTTAATTTCTTGTCATGCTAGATGGGTTCATTCTGCTCTGCTTCCTGTGGTTGTGATCCTCAATGTCTGTTCCTAGGATATTGTGTAAAATTCTTTGGGGTGCTGGTTTGGTATTCACGAAGTTCCTAAGGTGCTCTTTGTCATGAAAGTATCTTATCTCTCCATCCATTTTGAAAGATAGCTTTTCAGGGTACATCAATCTGGGTTGGAGGCTGTTTCCTTTAATGGCTTGAAATATGTCACTGCAAGCTGTTCTTGCCTTGATGGTTTGTGTTGAGAAGTCTGCTGTGATTCTGATGGGCTTTCCTTTGTGGGTGGTTTGTTTCTTTTCTCTGACTGCTTGTAGCACTTTGTTCTTCTGTTGAGTTTCTGGAATTCTAACTATTATATGCCTATGTGTAGATTTTTTTTGATCATGGCTATTTGGATTCGTATATGCCTCACTTATCTGTATGTCAAGTTCTTTTCCCCTGCTTGGGAAGTTTTCTGACATTACTTCTGTGAAGAGATTTTTTTATGTCACATGCACTCTCTCCTGTTTCTTCATTGACTCCAATCAGTCTTATGTTTTTCTTCTTTGCATCATCTAGCAGCTGCTGGATTGATTTCTCATGTTCCCTTATAATTTTGAAGCAATTTTTCTTTTCCTGGTCATCACTAATTGCAATCCTATCTTCTATATCTGAAATTCTGTCCTCACATTGGCTCATTCTGCTGTGTAGACTTTCAATGGAGATTTTCATCTCCTGGAAATCTATTTGCATCTGTTTTATGGTTTCCATTTGTTTCCTATGTTGGGATTCCATCACGTTCCTGAGCTCCTCTCTAGATTTATTAATCACATCTTGCACTAGGGGCACAATTTCTCCTGTTATCTGAGAAATTATTTCTGATTTCATTTTTTCCAGATCCCCTTTTGTTGCCAGTTCAGTGGGTCCAGGTGGTTGAATATCAGAGTGTTCCATCTCATTTCACTTTGGGATTGCTGCAGGTGATCTGGAGGTCTGGTTTTGAGACTTATTTATGCATTTTCTCATTTCAACTAGGGTAGGGGCTGTTGGTGCCTGCAGGGTTTACCTCCTCTGAGCTGGGAGAGGTGGGACAGGGACTGCAGCAGTGGTAGGGATGGTGACCCAAAAGCCCTTTCCTGTGGGCTGGGAGCAGCAGAAGAGATGATGGTGGGGAAGCCCCTTCCTCTGGTCCAGGAGCAATGGGATGGCGGTCAGCAGCCCCTACCTCTGGGCCGGGAGCGGTGGGAAGGATGGTGGCCCGGAAGCTCCTTCCTCCGGGCCAGGAGTGGCGGCACAGGAGGTGGCCCAAAAGCCCTATCCTCTGGGCTGGGAGCAGCGGGAGAGATGGTGGCCAGGAAGCCCCTTCCTCTGGACCAGGAGCAGTGGGACAGTGGCTCAGAAGCCCCTACCTCTGGGCCGGGAGCAGCAGGACTCAGTAGCGTGGTCTGTTGTTCTGGTGTCCTCTGCGTCTTTGTAGTGTGGAACCAGGTGGCTGTACAGAGGAGTGGGGTTGGGGGTCCAATAGATTGTTGCCGGGGCATGGGCTGATTCTGCTTCGGCTCAACTGGGGACCTCGGTAGGGCATGCACATACCCGCCTGTCTGCAGCCGGCTGATTCGAAGTCTTCCACTGGACTTGGGACCTCAGTTGGGCCTGCACAGACCTGCCTGTCTGCAGCAGGCTGATTCGGTGTGTTCTGGGCGACTTCTGTTGAACTCTTAATAAGTTTTTAGACAACTTTTAAATAGAACAATGCTGAGGTAGAACTCATTGTGTTAAGAAAGTCATCATATTGAGAGGGACTTAATGCTTAAAATGGGTGAATTAGAGAAGAGTATTTATACAGTTTTAGGTTTGGAATGAGTGATTTTTTTGTGTCATTATACATTTCCAACTATTGGAATTAGACACTTCTGCATTGTGCTTGCCTTGGCAGCACGTATGCTAGACCCTTCTGCATTGAGTTTTATTATAAGTATGAGGACTGTATATTAGTAATTTTCCCATTGCTGGAACAAAATACCTGATACCAGAAATTTAAAGGAGAAGAGATTTATTTTGGCTCACAGTTTTAGTGGATCAGTTCATGGTTATCTGACTCCAAGGTAGAAACAATATGACCAATAGCATTCTGGATGAAAGCTGTCAACCAGGAAGCAGAGAGAGAAAGGAGAAGCCAGGGACTAGAAATATATCCTTCCAAACATGTCCCAGATGACCCACTCCTTTTGACCTGCTCCTTTCCCAGGTCTTACTTCCAAACATGAGACTTTTTGGGAACATTTTAGATATAAACCATAACATTCTACTTCCTACCTCCCAAAGGCTCATGTTCATCTCATTATGCAAAATGAATTTAATCCATCTCTAAGAGTTTTCAAAGTCTTAACAGTTTCAGCATTGCTAAAATGTTCAAGTCCAAAGCCTGCTCTGAAACTCAAGGCAAACTTATAGCTGTGAGGCCCTGTAAAAGTCAAAAAGAAAGTTAAACAGTTCCAATGCACAATTCATAGCATAAACAGGGAAATAGAAAAAACAATCAGATCAAATATTACTGAAACTCAACAGAGCAAGCATTAAATCTTGTAGCTATTTGTCCAGCACCCAGGGCAGGTTGTGTTGCAATATACATTCCAAAGGGCTTGGGCATTCCAACCCCCATGGCCTTCCTGATTGCAGCTCATGTACATGGCTTTTCTCTTGGGCTGGCTCCATTCACTTCCTGTGGCTTTTTTCAACAGATATTTCATGAACCAACTTCCTAGGCTTTCCACTGTAACTTCAGCTTTACTCTCACAACTTCAAGCATCCCCTTTACAGGGACATTCAGCAGGGGCTGTGACCTTGACATTTTTTTTTGCCTGGCATGCCAGGCCTTCTAAAATCTAGGTGAAAGCCTTCATGACTACATAACTCTTGCATTTGGCATGCCTGAAAGATTAGCACATGGATGATGGCAAGTTCTGCTGCCAGATTAAGCAGTAGCCCATCTCCCTTGGACCATTGCTGCAATGGTCTCTTAGTTACTGTTCTTATTGCTGAGAAAAAATACTCATAGAAGTTAAAGGAGGAAAGGTTTATTTAGCTTACAGTTTATAGAGGGTTCAGTTCATAGTTGGCTGTCTCCAAGGCAAGGTGGCATGGCAGAGGGGCACCACAGAGCAGGCAGGCAGAAGGCAGCAAGCAGCAAGTGACAAGTGACCACACTAGCCCTCTTTCTGTCCTTTTTATTTTATCCAGGCTACACATCCTTAGGGTGAATAGCACTTACACTCATGGTGGGACATCTTTAATTCTACCCAGAACTATTCCAAACCAATCAGTGGACTAATTTAGTAATCACACACCCTTGAGTCCAGCATTACACACTTAATCCCAGCATCACATACTCTAGATCCAGCCATGTCTGAAAAGCCCCACCTTCAGGCTTTGGGGGGACATCTAGACACAAGCCCTAACATCCCACCCTTGGCCCCCCAAAGATATAAATAAAGGCATAAACAATTCAAAGAGCAAAGTAAACAATAGATTATAGAAAAGAGGGAGGCACATTTTGCAGGTGGAAAGGTGATCTAGGAATGGAGAGAGAGGGGAGAGAATAGAGAAGGAAAGGAAGTAAAAAGAATAAGATGTCATATGTGTATGCACCAACTCCCCAAGCTGACTGCATTTGTTATGTATTGAAAACATACAAATAACAAATTTTGTCACAATTAATTTTAAAAATTGAAGTAATATTAAATATACCTTCTAACCACAATGCAATAAAAAATGAATAGCAAGAAAAACTATACCAAATGCATGAAAGTTATGCATCCTACCTCTGACCAATCAATGGATCAATGAAGAAAACAAGGAAATTAAATAATTTCTTGAAATGAATATGGAGAGACAACATACTAAAAGCTCTGGGACATAGTACTAACCAGTACTAAGAGGGAAGTGCTGAATTCTATCAAATATTTAATGGAGAATAATACAGATTCTACTTAAGTAATTCCAAAAAAAAAAGATGAAAGAATCCTTCCAAAACTATTGCACAAGGCTAGCAAGACCATGATATCAAAACCAGTAAGGAAACACTACCACCACCACCACTAACAAAAACAAAACTACAGGATGATATCCTTGATAAACATAGACACAAGCCTCTTCAACAAAGTACTAATAAACTGAATCTGATAACACATCAAAAAGATTATTCAACAGGATCAAGTGAAATTCATCCCAGAGATACAAGGATGGTTCAGTAGACACAAATCAATAAATGCGAAACACCTCATCAACAGAATGAAGGACAAAGATCATATAATTATCTCAAGAGATGTAGAAAAGGAATTTTATAAAATTCAACATCCTTTCATTATAAACAATGAACAAATTAGATATAGAAGGTATGTATCTCAACATAATACGATCATTTATAACAAGTCAACAGGTAACATTGTGCCAAATAGGGAAGAGCTGCAAGCTTTCTAAAATCTGGAAGAAGACAATGATGCTCACATTTACCACTTTTTTTTTTGGTACCAGGGATCGAACTCAGGACCTTGTGCTTATGAGACAGAAGACAGAACCACTGAGCCAAATCCAGCCCTTTACCCTTTTATTCAACAAATTCTGGAAGTCCTAGGCAGAATAGTTAGCCAAAGGAAGAAAGTAAAGGGCATCCAAATTGGAAGAGAAAATTGTCACTGTTTTCAGATGATATGATCTTATATATAGAAAACCCCCAAAATTCCACCAGAAACTATTAGAACTAATAAATCGAATCCAGTAGAGCCAAGACATGACATTAATATATGAAAATAAGTAGCACTGTATATGCCAATAACAAATTATCTGAAATAAAAATCAAGAAAAAATTCCATTTACAGTAGCTATAATAATAAAATACGTAGGAATAAATTAAACCAAAGAGTCAGTGCAATGAAAATATTGATAAAAGAAATTGAAGGGAACACAAAATAGTGGGAAGACAGTCCATATTCATGGATTAAAAGAATCAATATTATTAAAATATTCACACTACACAAAGTGACTTTGAGCTTCAATGCAATCCTTATCAAAATACCAATGACAATGCAGCACAGTCACCAGCAGCCCATGTGCCCTGCCAGAGACCACATGGCATGGAGGCTGAGTGGCATCTGAAGCTGCACAGCAGAGGCACCAGGGGGACCATAAAGGCCATGGTTATGAGCCCCAGAAGATAGAGCGCAAGAGAACGACAGAGAGGGCCTTTCTGATGCTCTTCAATGAAAATTGAAGCCCACTGGGAAAGTGAAGAAAATCTCTTCAATAAAAGCACACTGGACCATCATGGTTGGTGAGTTGGTGGGATCAGCACCTCCCATAGAAACCTGGACTCGAATAGGGGGGAAGGACAGTTGGAACCTGCAGTAGAACCTTGCAGAGTTTAATCCTGCAGTAGGTCAAGGACCTCAACTTGGACCTAGCAGCCAGAAATAAGTCAGAATCTCAGTAGACTACAGCTGGTTTGCTGAGACTAATCGACTTAGACCTGCTGCCCACATTGCCTACCAGGACAGCAGAGACATATCCTGAGGGAGGCCTGTTTTTGTTTGTTTTGTTTTATATATTTTTATATATTTTCTTTTCTTTTTCTCTCTGTACCTTCTGGCTCTATATTTCTCTCCCTCTTTGTTCCTGTTCCTGTCCCATTCTGAATTTTTTCTCTCTCTGTCCTCTCGACTGTCACTTTTATAGGAAAGTGAACACAATTTCTAGCTTCCCTGTTGTCAGTTTATTCTGTACTTGTTTCTGTTCTTTTGCTCTATCTTCTCCTCCTGTCTTCAACAGATCCCCACAATTTGTGTGATCTTCCTGTGCCCTCTAGCCTCACCTCTAACCTTTCCCTCTCCTTCTGTCTCTCTACTTCTCCCTCCTCAACCCCTGCTAAATCCTTATCCTGAAGGGTAAATTTGCCATATTGAATGGTCTACTTACTACAAACATATTTTGGGCTGGCCCTAGATTTTGATGTAGCTCTCCCAGTTAAAGGTGACAGATTAACTGCTACCACAAATTGTCATTTTCTAAGCTGCGTTTGATGCTGATTGTGTCAATTGGGCTAAGGTGTTGTGATTGATCAAATCAGTTGTCCTCCCTGCTATACTGAAAAGGAGATTGCTTAAGAGTCATTAGAGACTCAAAGCCTAAAAAGTCCAGTTATACCTGGAAGATATCTCTGAGAAGCAATCACTCCATAGGGGCTCTAAACACCAGTAATAAAGATACTCAAAATAAGAAATATTGGAGTATCAGCCGAGGAATTTAAGCCAAAAATAGCACCAACAACATAATTAAAAATGAGAAGACACCTTGGCAGGACACAAACACAGATTTCCAGCCCACCAAAGGCAAATTCTGGGGGAAACAAGGTGGAAAAATATGACAATCAACAACCTAGACACCATGAACTGATAGCACAGGAAGTAACAAAACAGATGAATGAGGCTCTAGTAAAATTCAGAACAGAAATAATCTCTCAGATAACTACAGAGATGGTGAGCAGAGTGAAAGACATGATTAGAGGCTCTAGAACAGAAACAGATTAAAAAAAAGATGAGCTCAGAATCATGCTGGAAGCCATGAATGCCCAGCATAAGAATGAAATGGAGACCATGATGGCCCAACATTGGAAAGAGATGGAATCCATGAAAGAGATTCAAACAGATATCTAGGAGTCTAAAAACTCCATTGAAAGTATTCACAGCAGATTGAGCAAATGTGAAGATAGAATATCAGATATAGAAGACAGGATTGTGGTTAGTGACTATGAAAAGAGAAATTTCTTAAAAATAGTAAGGGACCATGAGAAATCAATTCAGCAGCTGCTAGGTGATGCAAAGAAGAATAACATAATATTGATAGGAGTCCATGAAAAAGCAGGAGAAAGTACAAATGACATAAAAAAAAACTGTTCACAGAAGTAATGGTAGAAAACTTTCCAGACAGAGGTAGAGAATTTGACATACAGATAAGTGAGGCATATAGAACTCCAACTAGCCACGGTAAAAAAAAGCTACATCTACACATACATATAATAGTCAAGATGCCAGAAACCCAACAGAAGAACAAAATCCTACAAGCAGTTAAAGAAACAAATCACCTACAAAGGAAAGCCCAACAGAATCACAACAGACTTCTCAACACAAACCCTCAAGTCAAGGAGAGCCTGGAGTGAAGTATTTCAAGCCCTAAAAGAAAATAACTTCCAACCTCGATTGCTGTATCCTGAAAAATTATCTTTCAAAATCAATGGGGGAAATTAGATACTTCCACAACAAAGACCACCTGAGACATTTCGTGAACACCAAACCAGCACTCCAAACAATTCTAAGCAATATCCTAGAAAGAGACAATGAAGGTCACAACTCCAGGAGGCCCAACAGAGGGAAACCACCAGTCAAGGCAAGAAACTAAAGGGAAGGGTGGGGGGGGGAGAACCAACAACAGTAAGCATCATGACAAGGGTGAGTCAATATCTATCAATTGTAAGCATCGATATTAACGGCCTCAATTCACAAATAAAAAGAAATAGACTGGAAGAATGGATTAAGAAGCAAAATCCAACAATATGCTGTATACAAGAAACACACCTAATTCAAAAAGACATTCATAGACTGAAAGTAAAAGAATGGAAAACAGTTCTCCATGCAACAGGTACCCAGAAAAAAGCAGGGGTAGCAGACAAAGTAGATTTTAAACCAAAACTAATTAAGAGAGACAAAGATAGTCACTACATCCTTGTTAAGGGAACAATCCAAGAGAAAGAGATGACAATCATAAATATATGTGCACCAAATATGAATGTCCCCAACTATACAGAACAAATATTAATGGATATGAAAAACCAAATAGGCACTAAGACAATTGTAGTGCAGGATCTTAATACCCCACTGTAACAAATAGACATATCATTTTGAAAAAAAATCAACTACAAAATTCTAGAATTGAACCAAGCTTTTTAACAAATGGACTTAATAGATGTCTACAGAGTGTTCCACCCCACAAAATCAGAATATACATTCTTTTTTGGCTGCACATGGGTCATTCTCCAAAATAGACCACAGGGTAGCTCATAGGTCATGTTCAAGTAAATGCAAAAGAACTGAAGTTACCTCCTGTACATTACCAGACCATAGCACAATAAAATTGGAGATCAACAGCACAAGAAACCACAAACCCCCCACAAACACATGGAAATTGAATAACACTCTCCTGAACAACTAATGGGTCAGAGAGGAAACTAAAGAAGAAATTAGATAGTTTCTACAAGTAAATGATAATGCTAGTACAACATACAGGAATCTATGGGACACAATGAAAGCAGTTCTATGAGGGAAATTCATGGCAGTGAATGCCCATATTAGGAAAACAGACCTAATGCTGAACCTCAAGCTCCTAGAAAAACAAGAGCATGAAAAACCCAAAGCTCATACAAGAGAGGAAATTATAAAGATCAGAGCAGAAATCAATGCAATGGAGACTAAGAGAATGATACAAAAAAATCAATGAATCAAAGAGTTGGTTTTTCAAAAGAATAAAATTGATAAACCCTTAGCCAACCTTATTTTAAAAAAGGAAAGAAAAGGCTCAAATCCATGCAATTAAGAAAAAAAAATGTGAAGTCACAACAGACCCAGCAGAAATCCAGAAGATCATCAGTACCTACTTTGAGAACCTGTACTCTAATAAAATGGAAAACAGAAGAAATGGACACATCCCTAGACATATATGAATTGCCAAAGTTAAATGAAGAAGATATAGAAATTCTAAGCACTCCAATTACCAGCAGTGAAATTGAAAAGTAATTAAAAATTTACAAAGAAAGAAAAGCCCAGGTCCTGATGGCTTCACTGCTGAATTCTACAAGACATTTAGAGAAAAACTAATGCCAGTACTCATTAAACTCATCAAGGAAATTGAAAGGGAAGCAAGGCTTTTAAATTCATTCCTGGAAACAAGTGTTACTTTGATTCCAAAACCAGGGAAAGACCCAACTCAAAAAGAGAACTACAGACCAATCTCCCTAATGAACATAGATGCAAAAATCCTCAACAAGATACTGGGAAACAGAATACAGAGTGTCATCAAGAAGATCATACACCCTGACCAAGTCGGATTTATCCCAGGGATGCAAGGATGGTTCAACATACTTAAATCAATAAATGTAATACACTATATTAACTGAGCCAAGGACAAAAATCATATAATCATCTCAATAGATGCAGAAAAAGCATTCAATACCCATTCATGATAAAACCCTGCAGAAAATTGGGATAGAAGATCTTTATCTCAGCCTGATTAAGGCTATATATGAAAAATCAACAGCCAACATCATACTAAATGGTCAAAAACTGAAAACCTTCATGCTAAAATCAGGAACAAGGCAAGGATGTCCAGTATCACCACTCCTATTCAATATGGTTCAGAAAACATTAGCCACAACAATTAGACAAGAGAAAGAAATAAAAGGAGTAAAGGCAGGAAAGGAAGAAGTTAAACAGTCATTATTTGCTGCTGATATGATACTCTACATAGAAGACCCAAAAAACTCTTCCAAAAGACTTCTAGGCCTAATTGAAAGATTCAGTAGAGTAGCTGAATACAAGGTCAACACTCAAAAAACAATAGCCTTCCTGTACACAAGTAACAGACTCACTGAGATAGAAATTAGGGAAACAGTTCCTTTCACAATAGCATCCAAAAATAATGAAATATCTAGGAATCAATATAACAAAGGAAGTAAAAGATCTCACCAAAAACTACAGCACTCTGAAAAAAAGAGATTGAAGAGGATATAAGAATATGGAAAGACATCCTTGCTCCTGGGTAGGAAGAACCAATATAGTGAAAATGGCCATACTTCCAAAACTCCTATATAGATTCAATGCAATCTCAATTGAAATTCCAGCAGCATACTTCACAGACCTTGAGAAAACAATTAAAAAATTCATTTGGAACAAGAAGAGACCTAAAATAGCAAAAGCAATTCTAGGCAACAGAGACATGGCAGGGTGCATCACAATCTCCAACTTGAAACTATACTACAAAGCTACTGTGATAAAACAGCATGGTACTGGCAAAGAAACAGACCTGAGGATCAATGGAATAGATTAGAAGATACAGAAACAGAAACAACTCCAGACATACTCAGCCATCTCATCTTTGACAAAGGAGCCAACCATCCTCACAGGAGGAAAGATAGCCTCTTCAATAAATGGTGTTAGAAAAACTGGATTTCAACCTGTTGAAGATTAAAACTCTAAGACCATGCACTATCACCATGCACTAAACTAGGATCGAAATGGATTAAAGATCTAAATATTAAAACAGAAACACTAAACTTGCTGGAAGATAAGTTAGCTAGAACTCTTGAAGACATTGAGATAAGAAAAGACTTTATGAACAAAACTTCAGTTGACTGTAAACTAACACAAACAATCAACAAGTGGGATCACTTCTTATGAAAAAGCTTCTGCACTGCAAGAGAAACCAACACCAGAGCTAAGAGACCACCTACAATGCGGGAAAAAGTTTTTAGTAGCTGTACCTCAGACAAAGGACTACTACCTAGAATATATAAAGAATTGAAAAAAATCAGATCCCCCAAATTTAAAGATCCAATTCAAAAATGGGCATCTGACCTGAACAGACATTTCTCAGACAAAGAAGTAAAACAGCAAATAAACATATGAAAAAATGTTCAACATCACTGGTCATTTGAGAGATGCAGATGAAAACAACACTGAGATTCCACCTCAACCAAGAAAGAATGGCTGCAATCAAGAAATCAGTCCATAGGGCCTGGGATTTAGCTCAGTGGTTCTGGCGCCCGACTTGCAAGAGCAACGTCCCGAGTTCGAGCCCCTGTACCAAAAAAAAAAAAAAAAAAAAAAAAAAAAAGAAAAGAAATCAACCAATAACAAATGTTGGTGGGTTTGTGGGGAGAAAGGAACCCTTCTCCATTGTTGGTGGGGGTGCAGACTGGTGCAACCACTGTGGAAATCAATATGGAGATACATGAAAGAACTAAGACTAGTGGTCCCATTTGACCCAGCTGTTCCCCTGCTGGGTATCTTCACAAAAGAATTAAAAGAATCATACCACAGAAATATATGTGCACCCTTGTTTATAGTGGCACAGTTTGTAATAGCTAAATCTCAGAAACAGCCCAAGTGCCCATCAACTGGAAACTGAATAAAGAAGATTTTGGTTTTTTTTTATAAAATGGAGTACTACTCAGCCATAAAGAATGAGAAACTAGAGACATTTATAGCTAAATGGATGCATATTGAGGACATACTCTTATGTGAAATGAATAGGATACAGATATGTAAATATTGAATAGTTTTTCTCATGTGAGAAACTTAAAGTGTAAATAATGATAAAAATGAATAGTGATAATGTGAAATAGGAAAAGAAGGGGCAAAGGTGAAGGGGAAGTTGGAGGGGTAGGGGAAAGGAAAGAAGGGAAAGGAAAAATAATGAGAAAATGAAAAAAATGGAAACAAAGTCTTTGTAAATAAGGAAGGGTGGAGGGGGTGAAGGGAGGACAGGAAATGGGGAAAAAATAAGAACCAAGATATATCATGCAAGGTACAAGTTCCCAATAATAAATGTAAATCTATTGTATACCTAAAAATGTACCAATAAAAGAATCTAAGAAAAAAATACCAATGACAGGGGCCAGAGATTTAGCTCAGTGGTGCCACCGCCTGCCTCACAAATGCAGGGTCCTGAGTTTTATGCCCAGTACAAAATCAAAAACTAAAAACTAATGACTTTCTTCACAGAATTAGAAAATATAATCTTAAAATTCATATGAAAGAAAAAGAAATCCCCAGATAGCTATAGAAATCTTGAGCAAAAAATCAAAACAATATAAAGCTGTGGTGATGAAAGTGGCATGGCATTGGATCAGAATAGACATCCTAGAAGTAAACCCACATATCTACTGCCAACTGATTTTTTTTCCCAGATTTTTAAAAAACCAGTCTATATTAAAATAATCCAGGAATAAATAATGAAAGATAATTTGAATTGATTATCAAGATTATTCTCAGTATATCATCACTATGGTTTACCAGATTGATACAATTTTCTTCTTGAAAATGCCAACTGTGCATGTAAAAATAGAATGAAAGTAAATACACCCATCTCAACACATGATTTGATCTTGTTTTGCAGTTAAAAGCAACCACCAAGGGAGGTAATATTTCTTCATTGTCTTCAATTCCCGTACTTTTTTTTTCTTCCCATTAAGTTTATTGGTACATTTTAGGTATAAAATACAGTTACATTCATCATTGGGATCTTGTACCATTACTTGAGTATCTTGGTTCTTATTTTTTTTCCCTTTCCCTTTCCCTCTTTCACCCCCTCCACCCTTCCCTATTTGCAAAGACTTTATTTTGATTTTTTTCCTTTTCTCATATTTTTTCTTTTCCCTTTCTTCCTTAGCCCTACCCCTCCCACTTCCCTTGCTCCTTTAGGCCTTTTCTTCCTGTTACACAATATCAATCATACATTTTTAAATTACAATATCAAGATCTAGGATACATTACCACAGATTTTACAGAATTTGAAAGGATATAGAAAGCATATTACAAAAATGTTTTTTGAAATAAATTTGACAACTTCTAAGAAGTACCTTGGGAAAGGGGTAGGGGTAGTGGGAGGGGCAAGGGAAAGGAAAGAAGGGAAAGGAAAAATGATGAGAAATGGAAAAAATGGAAATAAAGTCTCTGTAAATAGGGAAGGGTGGAGGGGGTGAAGGGAGGGCTAGGAATGGGTGAAAAATAAGAACCAAGATGCATTAAATAAAGGTACAATTCCCTATGAGAAATGTAATTGTGTTGTATACCTAAAATGTACCAATAAAAGAATTTAACAACAACAACATAAAGAAGTACCTTGGAAGACAAATTAATGAAACTAACTCTGGAGGAAATATAAAATTTCAATAGCACCTATTAAAGAAAGTATATTCCTAGCTTGAAAACCTACCTATATGACAACAGCAGGCTCATATACATTTTAACTGATAAATTATATCAAACAATTAAAGCAGAAAAAAGAAGGAACACTTCTTCCCTCATTTTAGGAACTCAACATTGTGCTAATTCTAAAACTGGATAAAGATAATAGAAGAAAAAAAGTATGAGCACAGATAGAAATTTGTTTAACAAAACAAACTCTTAGAAGTCAGATCTGGCAGTAAGTAGAAAGTGGTTTTGTTATAGGAATGGCAATGTTGGTTCAGCATTGGAAGATCCACCCCCAAAAGTCATCATTTTAACAGAGGAAAGGAAAAAGACATATGATTCTGTCACTAGTTGGAGAAAAAGTATCCGACTAAATTCTACAGCTGTTCATGGTAAAAGCTATCAGAAGACTAGAAGTAGAACAGAACCTCCTCAACAGATTAAAGACATGTACTCCATACTTCCTGTGAGAATGCCTTATATGAATGGAGAAGATACAATGCTTTCTCCTTAAGGTGGAGAACAAGGGCAGATATGCTTAGTCTTTATCTGTCCATTAAACTTTGAAACCTAGGTCCCACCAAAATAGTCTGGCAATAAAATGACACAATTAGGATAGGATTGGCAAGGTAGAAGCAAAATCTTTATATGTAGATGAAATGATCATCTACAGAGAAAATACTAAGAAATCTCTAGGAGCCCCTAGAACTTGTATTTGAATTTAGCAGGATCAGAAAACACAAGGTATATATAAAAATCCAGGTCTGTGTATACTTGCTGTAAATGAAGAATTGGATATTGAAATTTAAAAGTATGTAGGAGTACAAAGGACCTAGAAAAGTTAAAAAAAAGTGTTGTAAGAAGTTTAATACCTAATTTTAAGACTTCGTCTAAAGCTACAGTAATCAAGGCAGTGCTGGTGTAAGGAAAGACATATAGATCATTTGAATAAAACAGAAACTCTAGAAATAGAACCACACAAATATGGTCCACTGAGTTTTGAAAGATTATTTAACATTAGCATTTTATAGAATATAAACTCGATTCAAGAGCTGAGGAAGAGATAGTGTCTTCAGCAAACAGCACTAGAACACCTGGTATCCGTATATAAAAAATTAACCTCAACCTTTTATTTCCATACATGAAAATAACTTAAAGGGATCTATGAACCTAAATAAGAAAGCCTAAAAGTATAAAACTTTAAGAAGAAATTATAAGGGAAAATGTTTATGAATTCAGGGTAGGCGAGAGCTACCTAGGATACAAAAGATATGATGTATAAAAGAAACAAATTGACAAATGAGATTCCATCAAAATTTAGAACTTTAAATGACATCATTAAACTGAAAAGTAGTCCTTAAACAGACCATATTTACAATGCATATAACCTATGACCAGAATATATGAAGAATTCTTAGAGCTCATTAATAGACAACCCAATTAAAAAGTAGATATAAGAAGCTGATAAATAGCCAGTATAGCACAAGGAAATGTGCGCAACTCTAGAATCAGAAAAATACTAATCAGTACAATAAGAAGATTGAATTATACACTCATTAGGGAGATGAAGTTAAAAGTTTTAAAAGCCTTGTCATGACTTTTTCTTTTTGTTGGATTCTTCCCCTTTGGGTTTAATTTGTCACGTCCAATGGATTCATTCTGCTGGGTTTCCTGGGGTTGTGATCCTCATTTTCTTTTCCTAGGGTATTGTCTAAAATTTTTTGGAGTGCTGGTTTGGTATTCATGAAGTTCCTGAGGTGCTCTTTATCATGAAAGTATCTTATTTCTCCATCAATTTTGAAAGATAGTTTTGCAGGGTACATCAATCTTGGTTGGAGGCTATTTTCCTTTAGGGCTTGATATACACCACTCCAAGCTCTTCTTGCCTTGAGAAGTGTGCTGTGATACTGATGGGCTTTCCTTTGTATGTGATTTGTTTCTTTTCTCTCACTGCTTATAGAATTTTGTTCTTCTGTTGGATTTCTGGAATCCTAACTATTATATGTCTATTTGTAGATTTTTTTTGATCAAGGCTAGTTGGAGCCCTATTTGCCTCTCTTATCTGTATGTCAAGTTCTTTTCCCCTCCTTGGGAAGTTTTCTGCCATCATTTCTGTGAACAGGTTTTTTATGTCATCTGCACTCTCTTCTGTTTCTTCATTGACTCCAATCAGTCTTATGTTATTCTTCTTTGCATCGTCTAGCAGCTGCTGAATTGATTGCTCATGTTCCTTTACAATTTTAAAGCAATTTTTCTTTTCCTCATCACTAATTGCAATCTTTTCTTCTATATCTGAAATTCTATCCTCACATTGGTTCATTCTGCTGTGCAGACTTTCGATGGAGTTTTTAATCTCTTGGAAATCTGTTTGCATCTGTTTTATGGATTCCATTTGTTTCCTATGTTGGGATTCCATCATGTTCCTCAGATCCTCTATTTTTTTATCTGTGTCCTCTGTAGATTTATTAATCATGTCTTGCACCATGAGCACAATCATTGCTGTTATCTGAGTAATTATTTCTGATTTCATTTTTCCCAGATCCTCTTTTGTTGCCAGTTCAGAGAGTTCAGGTAGTTGAGTATCAGATTGTTCCACCTCGTTTCCCTTTGAGGTTGCTGTAGGTGATGTGGAAGTCTGTTTTTGAGGCTTGTTTATGTGTCTTCTCATTTCCAGCAGGGGTGGTGGGTGCTTCTGGCTCCCTTCCATGTGCTTGGACTGGCTCTGCTTCTCTGGCCTAGGAGCTTGGGATGGTGGCAGTGGAGCTTCCTTCTGGGTGCTGGGAATGGTTCTGCTTCTCTGCCCTAGGAGCTTGGGATGACAGTGGGGGATCTTCCTTCCGGGTGTTGGGACCAGCTCTGCTTCTCTGCCCTAGGAGTTTGGGATGGTGGCAGGGGAGCTTCCTTCTGGGTGCTGGGACTGGCTTACCTGTGCCAACTGATTTTTTACAGTTGCAAAAAACAAAGATTGGAGAAAGGATAGTGTAGTCAATAAATGGTCTTAGAAAATTGAATATCTACACGCAGAAGTATAAAACTAGATCACCATCTCTCACCACATACAAAAAACAACAGCAAACACCTAACAAAACAAAACAAAACCGAAACAACTAAAAAGAATTAAAGCCTGAAACTGTTAAACTACTAGAAGAAAATACAGAGGAAATTTTTCAGGTCAATGAAGTGGGCAAAGTTTTTTTTAGAAGACTCCAAAGCATAGGAAAGAAAAGCAAAGAAAGAAAAGTGGGATTACATCAAACTAAATAGTTTTTTTTGTGTGTGTGTGCTGGGGATCGAACTTGGGACCTGGCGCTTGCGAGGCTAGTTTTTTACAGTAAAGCAAACAGTCAACAAAGTGAAGAGAAAAATCTACAAAATGGCAGGAAATATTTACGAGGTATGCATCTTATAAGTTGTTGATATCCAGAATATATAAGAAACTTCACAAGTTTAATAGCAAAATAAAATAAAACAAAAACCCAGATAATGAAAAAAAGGGCAATAGCTCTAAACAGACATTTTTCATAGGGAACCATACATATGACTCACAGATATATGAAAAAAATTCTTTGCTTTAACCATTCATCATGGAAATGCAAATGAAAACCACAATGAGATATCACCTCACCATAATTAGGATAGCTATTATCAAAACGGCTAAAGATAACAAGTGTTGGTGAGGATGTGGAGAAAAGTGAATCCTTGTACACTGTTGGTAGGAATGTAAATTAGTACAGCCACCACAGAAAACAGTACTTAAGTTCCTCAAAAAATTAAAAATAGAACTGTCATAAAATTCAGCAGTCCTACTTCCTGGATGAATACACTCATGTGAAGAGACTGTTGTAAAAGGCTTTAGGATGAATAAATAATAAGATACATCATATTACAACAAGAAAATAACCATTAAGTTTAGGGAGAATAAAAAGTTGTTAATAATATAAACATAACCATGGTACAGTACTTGACTCAGTTGCAAATAACATTTACAGTTATAATAATGTAAACATTGAATAAATGTCTAACAAAGCTTATGGAAGTATGGTAGGAAGATCAAGGAGTTGAAATGGTTGTAGAGGATGAAATGTTGAGGAACACATAAATGAGATAAAACTTCATCTTTCATAACAGGAAGTCAGAAATCAATATGTACAAAATCCAGAAACCACAACATATGAATGTCATTTAGAAACGCCAAAATCCTAGAAGAATTAGCTAAAAGAGGTAAAGTGCCTGAGTATGGGGCACAGAGTGAGATAAGGGTAGGAATGAACAAAGAATCATTATAAGATTATAAAGATCATTATAAGATTATAATACTGTTTCATTTTTAAATTATGTGCATGCATAACCATGGCAGCCATGGAAGTACACCACAGAAATCTCTGGGAAGAACCTGCTGTGGAAGGTGGGACTGATTGTTCCTCCCTGACGTTCCCATAAGCATGGTGAGGTTCTAGTAGTAACCAATCATAGCCGGAAACACAATTCTAATGGGCAGTTTTGACTCAGAACATCCCATTGGCCTGCTTGAGGCCTCATGAAAATTGTGCTGAGTTCTGAGCTTCTTCCTACCCAATTTTTCCTTCATTCTCTCCTTTTGCAAGTGTTAATCTGCAACAAATTTGGAAATCTCACCCTGCCTGCTCCTGCTCCATCAACTTCATGGTTCAAAGCAATCTCTCTGATAAATTATATGATGTTCCAGGACTTCAGTTTTCTTTAAAACAGATAGTAAAGCCTGCTTTGCAACTTTATTATGAAATATAAATTAAATTATGAGAATCTGGGTCCTTGGTTGGCATTCAGTTAATGAGAGATTCTTAAAAATGTAAGCAATAAAGAGGTAAATCATTGGCACTTCCCTAAGAAAAAATAATGTAGGCTATACTGGGAGAGATTCAAAAAGGTTAAGGCAGGTTGTTGACAAAAAGATGCTGAGATACTGCAGAAACTAAATTATCTGCAACAATTACATATCCATCTCTTCTGGAATATCCTCCCCCCAAATATCTACTTGTCTGCCTTCCTCACTTCATCCAATTTTCTGCCCAAAACAAATGTCAGCCTCCTACTCATCCTTCATCTCACACACCATTTTCTCAAGGGACAGCTCCTGTGGCCTGCTACAGCTGGGTCAGATTCTGATATTATATATTCTTATAAAACTCTATTATTCCCCTTCACAGACCATTTTTTAGTCAGCAATGAAATATGTACACTTACAGCTGAAAATTTTAAGTGGCCAAGCATCTTTTCTGCTACTGGTTGCTATACTAGTCTAATCCTTAGTACAGGACCTGGGAAATAATAGCAAGAAAACCTTACTAGGTACTATTATATGCCAATTACAGTTCCAAGTACTTCATATTAATTCATTTAATTCTGAAAATACTGCCCTGCAGATGAGTAACTTGAAGCCTGGAGAAGATAAGTGACATTAGTCATGAATATGCAGTAGGTAAGTTGTAGAGCTAAGATTGAAGGCCGATTAAGCATCCTCTAATATTTATTGAGCAGATGGAATGAATGAATTATGAAAGGTTCTTTAAAACTCTTTTAGATGAAAGCAGTAATGTAGTAGGCAGCTCTTAGTCTCTTATAGGTAGAATATTTGCATAGAAGGTACAAGCTATGCTGTTATGACACATTAGATTAAAGAAAAGCATCAAAAGTATTTGTAAGTCTAGCACTTAATTCACTTAGTGCCATGTAAACTGCATAGCTGCAATTCCAATTTTTTGAATTTCCTAAAACTTAACTGCAAAAACTACCAAAGAAAGTGAAATGTGCTTCTTTAGTAGGTGAGCTAGTTGAGTGGTCTTCTTTCTGCTTCCTTCTTCTTTGGGTGATTTGTGATACTTTAGGCAGTAAGTACATTGTTGAACATATATAGCCTAATTTGTTGGGATATAGTAATTTGTAAAAGAACTTTGATATTAAGAACTCTGATTTTTCATTGTGGGGTTCTAACTTAATTATTTTAATGTTTTCAAGAACACAGTTCTGTCAGAAATGAATTTTTTGGGGGGTACTGGGGTCAAACTCAGGACCTTGTGCTTGTAAAGCAGGCGAGGTGCCGCTGAGCTAAATCTGGCTCAGAAATGAATTTTAAAACCAGAGCACATTCAATAGCTTTCACTTTTCTGTTTCCTTAGCATGCCAAGTTTTAATCTATAATGCACAATAAAAAGTTTATTAACCCCTTAAACCCCTACTCAGTAAATTTGTATAAAGCTTTTGCTTTCTTAGAAGTAGTTAAAAATAAATGTTAGGGCATAATATTCACCCCCTGTAAAGTGTCTACATTTGTTTCCTACTAATTTAGGATATTGTTTTAGTGGAAGCTGCCTTGCTTTATTCAGAACTTTAGCTAGCCATCTAAGATTTGTATTGGCAGGATTAATTGCAAAGAGAATTGCTTCTTGGATTTGCTATAGGTAAGTAACAACCTGATGTTACTTCACTAATATTTTACTGTTCAAAATGGAATTGTGTGTACCTTTTCCAGAGTTCATGGTATAATGTTTCACTGGAGCTGAAAGTTTAATTTGGATTTTTGCAAGGTAGGATGCAGTTATAAACTAACAGTAAGAGGCATCTAATCTCCTATTAGATAAATGTGGTAATTGTTGCAAATCCAGCAGAATGGAAGTTAATCAGAAGCTGGCGTTGAAATTTCATACATCTTTGTCTTACAGTACTTGGAAAAACTTACTTTCAGTCAGAATACTTCTACTCTAATGGGATAAGCTTAAATAGTAAAGATCCATTAAAAGCCTTTGAAAAGCATATAAAAAGGAGAACTATGTAACCTCTTTCTTAATATAATTTGAAAGATGATAGAATTGGTGGAGCCATAAAATATAGAAAGGTTTGGGGCAGATGGTGACTTCTATGATCAGGCCTGGGTAAAATTCCTTTATTTAGGCAGCCAAGGAATAATGATCATATTGTAATGATGGAGTGTGAAGGGTAGGTTAAGGAGGAAGTAAAGTAATACCAATTGTAAGACTTTTTGTGGTACTAGGCATGAAACCCAGGGATGTCCTACCACTGAGCTAGATCCCCAGCCCTTTAAAAAAATTTTTTATTTTGAGAAAGGGTCTCAGGTGCTCAGGGTAGCCCTGGGCTTGCAATCCTCCGGCCTCAGCCTCTCCTGAGCTAGGATTATATCTGTGCACTATAATGCCCCAGCCTGCTTTATAATTTCATACAGGTATTTGACTTGCTCATTTGCTTTCATCAAGAGCCGAGATGGACAGTGACATCCTAAGTTCTACTGGAGACAAAAGCTAATTTTAGAAGAGACAGCTTCAAACATTGAAATGTGTGTGAGAAGCACTTCATGTTCTGATTGCCTTCCACAGAGTAGATAGTATGTTAAATTGATAAATGAAATGGTGTGTAAAAAGAAGAGTAGGGGAAGAAGATGAATTCAAAATTATTTTGTTTTAGAGGGAAGTAACTATAATTTTACCCCCTCCCTTTATTGGATTTTCTACTTTGCTACATATTTAGAAAAATAGAATATTATTAGGTTTCAGTAAATGAAACTTTACTAGTTAAGATTATTTGTTAAGCACATACTGTGTGGCAGAAATGCTGTCTTGGAATTATGTTTATGTTCTTATGTAGTTTATGTTTATCATAGTTACTTTTCTCATTGCTGAGACAAAATACCCAACATCCAAAGTTAAAGGGAGAAAAGATTATTTAGCTCACAGTTTGGAGTGGTTTCAGTCCATAATTGGCTGGCTCCAAGGCAGGGTGGCAGAGGAGCAACAGTTCATGGCAGCGGAAGACAGCAAAAGCAACAAGAGACCTCAACAGCATCTTCCCGCCCCTTTATTTTATGCAGATTACTTAACTCAAGGAGTGGTCATGCCCTTAATCCTAGTGCTTTTGGACCTAGCATTGCACCATGAGTCACAAATTCTAGATTCAGCTACCTCCGAAATAGCCCCACCTCATGAAGCACATAAAGCTTGGGGGGACATCTAAACACAAGCCATAATAATGTTCTAGTTGGAGCATGGGGGAGAGAGAAAGGGAGAAGGAAAGGAAATGAGGGAAGGAGAAAGAAAAAGAGAGGAGAAGAGAGAAGCAGAAAGTGGGACAGATTTTTTAAAAAGCCCATTCAATGGTGGTAAAGTCAGGGCATAGACAACAATGAAGCTATTTGATATAGGGTAGTCAGATTAAGCTTCTCAATAGGCTGACATTTGTTTTGGGCAAAGACCTGGATGAAGTGAAGATGGTAGACAAGCAGATATTTGGGGGAGAACATTCCAGAAGGGATAGATATGTAATTGTTACAAATGATTTAGTTTCTGCAGTATCTCAGCATCTTTTTGTCAACAACCTGTCTTAGGCTTCTTGAATCTCTCCCAGTATAGCCTACCATTCTTTTCTCATAGAGAAGTACCAATGACTTACCTCTTTATTGCTTACATTTTTAAGAATCTCTCATTAACTGAATGCCAACCCGTGCCCCAGACTCTCATAATTTAATTTGTATTTCATAATAAAGCTGCAAAGCAGGGTTTACTATCTGTTTTAAAGATAAGAAAACTGAGGTCCTGGGACAGCATATAATTTGCTAGCAATGGAAGATCTGGTACTGAATGGAGGTTTTCTAGATTTGGATCCCATTTTCCTAGACTACATGGTCTCTGAATATGGATTTGGCTTATTTCTGCCCCACAACTTTGCTTTCAGGTAAGATCTAGTGTATCTTATATACAAAATCATATTAATGTGTTAATTTTTAAAATTAAATATTTTATTTTGAGATACTTGTAGATTCACATGAAGTTGTGAAGACTAATGCATAAAAGATCCTGGGTACCCTTTACCCTATTTTTGCTAATATTAATATTTTATAAAATTATAATATAATAGGGAAGACAAGAATTGAGGCAAGTTTTAAAGACTGTATAAAACTATAGTATACTATGTGATTTAACATTGACACAACCCAATGATCTTGTTCAGATTTCCCCAGTTTTACTTGTATGTATGTGTGTGATATTTGGTTTAATGACATTTTATTGCTTGTATATATATATGACATCATCATAGTCCAGATACAGAACACTCCTCTCAGTACCCAGATCCAATGTATTGCCCTTTTACAAGTAAAGTCATTTCTCCTTAGACCTAACAATACCAATCTGTCCATTTGTATAATTTTGTCATTTCAAAAATATTATATAACTAGAATCATATAGTGTGTAACCTATGGACTCATTTTTTCCTCCTACTCAGCCTAATTTTTTAGAGATGCATTCAAGTTGGGTATATCAATTCTCCAAGCCTTTTTATTGTGGCAAGCTTTCCATAGAATGGATTTACCACTGTTCAATGAACCATTCAGTGGGTTAATATTTTACTCTTCTTAAGGTGTTCAAATGTTGCATTTAATAAAGGCTTCTTGATGACAATGTCCAAATTCCAGGTAGGAGTTTTAATGTTGAGACTGCAAGACTTTGGGGCAATGCATGGTCTTGTGTTACTCCTTGGCTATACCATGTAAACACATGATTGTAAGAAATTTACTTTTCTGTTTTGTGCTTGATTGTTTGAAATTATGCTGCCATGTTATTTTTTAGTGGGTGAGATAGGATGTTTGCAAGAGAAACAATTTTGGCATCTCCTGTACATTGTCTCAAATTTATAAGAAGGGTTGCTATGTGAAAAAGCATTCCCCATTTCTCCAAAAGAGGGAAAGACAGAGAGTAATGAGAAATATCATTTCTAATGTTTATATCTTATGAATAAATCTCAAATTATTTCTCTTTTGACTGCTTATTTTCTACTCTAACTAATCATCACTTCAGATCTGCTGTAAATACTAGGTGGGCTATATTGGTGGCCTGCCTTTTACCTCTTACTGATCCAGGAAACTGATAATAAAACCATTGGTTGATGCAAATGGTTGATTTTTCTATCTATCTATCTATCTATCTATCTATCATCATCATCATCCTTTTTAGGATTTTTAATCTTTGTTGTTTATTCAGGATAAATGAAATCATATATTCTACAACAAGATATGTAAGGTTGACTATCATTCTGTTTTTTCTAATATTCTGTTTGCTAATAGTCCACATTATTTATAAGAGCCAAACCCTGAAAAGAGACCAGAAGTCATTTAAAAGGTGAATGAATAAACCAGATGTAGAATATTCATACAAAGGAATATTGAGCAATAAAGTTAACAGCATTGATGACTGAAAACCAAAATGTTGCAAAGAAGCCTCTTGCAAATAGTGTGCATTACATAACTCCATTTGTAGTAAATTCTTAGAGGCAAATCTAAATTATGCTGAAAAAAATCAGAATAATGATGTACTCAACAGAGAAAGATGAAGAATTGACCAGGTCTGATTTAAGGATTTTTCTGCAATGATCAAAATATTCTGCATCATAGAGTTGGAAATATTGCATTAGTTACAAACAAGCTAAGGTATAATTAAGACTTGTATACTTCATTATATGTAAATTTTACATGAGAGGAAAATATATGTAAAAATATTAAGTAGTCAATTATGTGCATTTCAAATGTTAACAGAGAACTACATGAATGTCTGCAATGTACTTGAAGTACTTTAAAAAAAAAATCAATTTTGGATGAATAAAGCCACAGGTATATGGACATGATGCATGATTAAACAAAAATAGTGAAAGAGAAATTAGAATCTAGGTGTGGTTCAGTTAGAAACAAAGGAGCTGAGTGAGTCACTCCCTTCCCTTCATCTAACACCAAACAGCACCCAATGATTATTCCTGCTTCCCTATCCTAAGAGAGGTAGATAATAAAATAACAAAAGCCTACGGGGTAGGCATGACACAGGTGCCAGATGGGAGACTTAGTGGAGGCACCAAAAAGCAGAGGTGTCTGTGACAGCCTGAGTTATTGGGCCCTTTCCCCCTTTTCCTGTTGCTGCTGCTACCTTTCCTGTGAACTTCAAGAAATGTAGCTACTTACTACTGGGCGTATGCTTGTACATAAGAACCTGGACTATATTGCCCATTCGACTGTAGCAGGTGGAGGGTATATATGGATGTTTAGAATTATTGTAACTATTATCTATACTTAAAATGATTATAATCAAGTGTTGGTGGAACTATCTTATTGGCAACATCTCACTGCTCACTCAGATATTACAAAAAGCCAGCAACAAAGATGGAACCAACAGATTCTGTACCTCATGAGGGCCGAGGCCAGACCCATCCTTTTCACTGGGTGTAGTTAGTAGTCAGAGAACACAAAGACCATTTATTGTGTGAATAGATAACTTCATGCTCCTGTACCATTAAGTTAATTATGAATGTTTAATATATTTTTAGTAACAAATACAAGAGTAATAAAATACATTGGCCTATATATCTCCCTGGGATAATGAATTATTTGACAAATGTTAAAAATATATAATTAGGTTCTGAACCAAATATATGTATTATAATATTATATTATATAATACAATATTATATATGTTATATATAAATTATATATATAGTTAGAATTGTATATTTAAGCTTAACATTCTGGTCTTCATTTGAAGAAATTAGAACCCACACCAAATAGGACAAAAGAAATTGCAACCAACACTAGTTTAAAATCAGTCACTGAAAAAATAGAACTCAGATGGAAAGGAAGAAACAGGAGCTAAAGAAAGTCACCTGTGCCCACAGGTGACATAAAGGGAGAAAGGGGTATTTTCTCTGAGATCTTGTGCTCTGCTCAGGAGGAGGATCATGGAAACACAGCAGGAACTTCCTGCAGGGGCTAAGGTCGCAGAGGAGAGGCTGCCCAGGGGTATGGGATGAGGAGATGCCACCACAGCACCAGCCTCCACCGGAAGCTGTGTCTGTCCAGAGAATGTGAGAGACAACCCCTCCTCTTAGCTGCTCATTCCCGCTCCACATTTCCTATTGGCAAGTTTCCTATTGAGGTGTGACCTGTGGAAGGAGCTCTCTTGGCCGGAAAGGAAGTACCTATTTCCATAATGTGCAGTGTATTTATGTGGTTGTCCCCAAGTCACCAGGAGCACTAATTTGATTAGGTTGTTCTTGGCATTGACTGAGTTGGATTTTACTTATAAATGGGTTGTTCCATCTCAAACATTCTTTTTTAGTGCTTATGGCAAAGATACCAAAAACATCATGGAATTCTTGATCCCCTGTCATAAGTAAACCTTGACTGGGTCAAGTTCATACGTTAGACAGCAGTGTAATTCTCCTTTCGTGGCTACCTGGGTCTCTCCAGAGCCAGGTCTCCCTGCAGCACACCTGACAAGAAGGTTCAACATTGAAATTGGAGTATAATGGAGTCAGCACAGTTTCAGGCCCTTCAGTCTTGAAATTCATTTTAGTGTGTGAAAGATTGCTTTTGCCACTTAAGTTGTTTGCTCAAATAGTAAAATTGTGACTTGAATTCCATTTGGCTAGAGATCCTCATATGCATATTTTTCTTCAGCCAGAACCCTCTGTCCACTAATCTCAGTGGAAGACCTCCAAAATGATATAGAGGGGATAGGTGCAACTCCCAAACCTGCTAGATATCCAAAACGCGAATTCATGTTCTCTAAAATTGAAGAATGAATTCTAGGAACAATGTAGGTTAAGAGTAGGAAGAGTTTATTGAGAGAAAGATAGCTTCTAAGAGACACAGAAGGAGGCTGGCAAGTGGGTTGTCCCTATCATCTATCACCCTTATGTGTTGCTTGGCGTCAGTTTGCTTTCCAGGTCTCAACTGATGGTCTTCTATTGCCCAGATTGCTTCTCTGACTTCCTCCTATCCTGAGTACACTGACTTTGTGACCCATTTGAATTTTTAAAGCTAACCTCAATTCTGTTGTTTATTATTTCTTATCCACTGCCTCAAAAGCCCATTGATAATCTGTACTCTGACCAGCCAGGGTTTAAAGTGAAAATCTGTAGTGCTGTGTTGATGTTATTGAGAGAGATATATGTAGCTTTTCTTTAAACTACTAGCCTGAGTGTCTATGAAGCAGAGAAAAATAGCACTTCGATTTTTCTATTAATTCAGTGAGTAATTGTTGAGCACTTACATTGTGCAGTACACATTGCCAGGTACTGTGATGGCCACAAAGATGGGCTGTTCTTTGCGATCATGTCTAATAGCAAAGATAAGACAGGTCTATCACTCTAATGCAAGAAGCTGATCGGGATAATGGAAATTTGAGATCATGATTTGTTGATCTTATTTTTTAATATGAATCTGATCACTGTGCCATTCTATAATTTATGGAATGCATTTACAGTTTATGAGATATTTAATATTCATAGTTCTTATCTGTAGATTATGGTTCTTGTCTACAGCAATTCGGACATGTAAAGACAAAATTCAAAGAAAAACCTGAAGATTAGAGTGCAGCATTAATGAGGGTTTGTCAAGAGGGTTTATGTTCTCTCTTTATTTTTTTTAAGTAAAAGTTCTCAATTTAAACTTTACCTGAGGGTGCACAGTCTACCTTGTGACTGCCTAACAAAGAATGAATTCAAAAGTCAATTTCAATAATTTACTTTCTTTTAAAATACTAATCCTCAAAATAAATACATTTTTGCTCCTTTAAAAGATGTGAATTAATTCTCCATGGATATAGTTTTGAATTATGTTGATTGGAGAATAAATCAGGAGAACTGCATATGAGTATATGAATGTTTAAATAATTATCATTAATTTAAGTGTCCTTAAGAGAGCTTCAGCTGCTCAAGTGAACATTTGCTTAATTTAAATTGAATTAAAATGATCTATGGGAGAAACAGTTTGTAAAGTACAACTCGAGTTTCATGAAAATGGAGGGAGTCAGAGATGTGTTGGAAAAAATCTAATATTGCAAGGATGAAATTTTGAGTCCACATTGATACAGATATTCCTGAATATTAAATTGGTACAAAATTATAATGTCAAACGGTGCTCCAGAGGGGCAGAAAACTTTCTGCCAAAGGTTTTCTCTTCCTGAAGCCATTGCTTCACAGCTCTATAAAATGTTCATTTTTTTTTTTTTTGGCTTTCAAATTTAGGAATATCTAGAAAATTCCCCAAAGAGTAATTTTATTTATACTTTATGTAGGCTATATTAAAATACTCCAATTTTTACACACTTTCTCATAAGGGAAAGATATTACATAAGGGCCTGGTAAGTAAATTGAAATACAATGTCAAAGTAACCACTTTGTTTTAGAAATGCATTTTTGGAGAATTGCATAAACTAATATGTATTGTGTCTATTTTTTTCCCTGATGGGAATCACTTGGCAATCGCATGGTTTGAATCTTAAAATCATCCTGTCTGATTTGGCATCACTATGTTTATGAAGAAAGTAGTGTTAGAAGTAAAAGCAGAAAGTCATTAAGAGACAGCTGGAGAGATGAACCTGACTATCAAAAATGTAGGTAGAGTCTTTTGTACTAGCTTTCAGCCCGTTATTATACCTTGAATACTGATATCAGAAACTGCAAAACTATTTCTCTTTATTACCAAGTAGTTGAGGTCAGGCAGCTGAGACAAAACAAACAATTGAAAAATTCAGGTATCCATTTTTTTCTTTTCTCATAATTTTTCCTTTCCCTTCTTTCCTTTGCCCTTCCCCTCCCACCACCCCTACCCCTTTGGACCTTTTCTTGTAAATAGGGAAGGGTGGAGAGGGTGAAGGGCGCACAGGTAATGGGGAAAAAATAAGAACCAAGATACATCATGTACAGGTACAAGGACCCAGTGATAAATGTAAATGAATTGTATACCTAAAATGTACCAGTGAAATAATTTAAGGGGGGAAAAAAAAGAAAAATTCAAGTAAAGACCTTAAAAATGACCTACTGGAGTTCACAAAAATTTTGGAGAGCTTAATCTTCTAGGGAATATGGATTTTGGAAGGATTTCAAGTCCAACTTATCTAGACCCCAGGTAGCTGATGTCTGCTTAGATTTTAGGAATGTTTCCACTGTTCTTTGAGTGATAAGGGTGGTTTATTGTGCCTAAACTGTTATGCAAACACTGTAGCTTATGTGAACACTTGTTTTCATTCTGGGAGCCTAGAATTTTGATATATATTAGGTAGAGGTGTTAATGAGCCAGCTCTCAGTAAAAACTCTGGAAAATATGTAATCAGTGTTTTTCAAGTGTTACAACTTGAGGCTAGAGGGATTACGATACCCTGAGTGACTTTATAGGGGCAAGACTCTTGGATGTTTGTTCTGTTTTCTCCTGGCTCTGATGAGAGTGTGTTACTGGTATCTGTGTGGATTTTGGTGAGGGCCTCCTGATGGATGATGCATCACATGGCAGGAGGATATGTGAGAACAGCCAGAATGTGTGCCAAAGAGGCCACATACAAGGAGTAACCTGCTTCATAGCAACTCACTCTCTCTGTAGCAAATCCAATCTGGTGGGACTCATTTCTCTTCCAAGAGATCTAAACCAGTCTCTTGAGAAAGGTGTTAATCCACTCATGACAGTGGAGCCCTTATAATTTAGTTATTACTAAATGTCCCACCAGGTCTCAACATCATTATATTGAGGACCAAGAATCTTTGGGGAACAAACCATTATCTAAATGATGACACTGCTGATGTGGTAAGAATTTTACAGCTGGACATTAAATATCCATAGCTGATATGATAAGTATTTTTTAGCTAAATGTAAACCCAGTTCCTTTCTTCTTTGCTGGATGTAATTTTTTTTTGATAAAAATGGTTATTTCATTGGCAGAAAATTCTGGTAGAAACCAAAGCAAAATGGTCTTACATCTGAGAGAAAGTGTTAACAAAGTTGTGCAATTTACTGTTAGTAGATAGTCTAGCTTGTACAGTCAGCACCTCAAACACTATGTAAAAAAATGTTTGACTTTCTTGATGTACCCATTCTTAAACATGAATTAGGAAAATTTCCCTTTGAAGGCTATGTGATATACAGTTTAGTTTCATGGTGTTTTGACATTTAAAGCTTTATGAAAGTATGGAAATGTTGCTATTCTGCAACCTTGAGAACTCTACAAAGATTAGCATAGAAAATCCTGTTCCTTACAAGAAATAAACTAAACTGGATTTATACACTGCCTGTTATCTGATGTGGACTTACATTAGGTGAGAGAACTTGGAATCCTGTGGTTCTAATTCTCACCATCAGCTACTGGTTGGATTCTTTACATACTGATAATATGTGGCCCAAAAGACAGGCGCATTTCCTCAACCAACATATTCACTGATGGATGAATGGATAAAAAATGTGATATATATCACAATGGAATATTATTCAGCAAAAAAAGAATGAAATCCTATCATTTGTGGCAATGTGGATGGAACTGGAGGATATTAAGTGAAACATGCCAGGCCTACAAATAGGATTATCATATAATTTATCATTCAACACATCACTTTTGAGACTGAGAGGAGAGCTGTAATGGTTGCTTTGGGATAATGTGAATAAACTGAGACTGTTTATGAGAGAACGGAAACATATGGTCATTCCAGGCTTGAATACATTTTACTCTTTTTCTTTTCATAGTTGTTATGGGGATTTCTGAAGTTGTGAAGTTTTTTAAATGTTGTGGGAGAAAATATTCAGGAAACTTGCATTTGTTGATATTAAAATAAAATATCAGTATTCCTTGTCACTTCTCTTATTGAGAGGTTGGGTCTGTCAAGCTACCCTTGAATCTGGGTGGGCTTGTGACTTCTTTGATCAGCAGAGTATGATGGAAGAGACACTGTGATTTCCAAAGCTGAGTGCCTTATTCCTTTTTCTGTTACTACTAGAGAATATCTGAGAGATTGGATAGTTTATAAAGGAAATAGATTTACTTAGGTCATAATTTTGGAGGCTTAAATTCTAAGATCAAGTAGGTCCACCTGTTTGTCCTTTAGTGTGGGCTACCTGGCTGCATCACATCGGTGGCTGATAGCATCATGGTGCGAACACAGATCAGAGGGAGGGAACAATCACATGTTGAGATAGGAAGCAAAACATATTTAGGTGTCAGATTTGATTCCTTCTCCTCCCCTTCTCCCACCCACCCACCTCTCTGCTTCCGTTTCTTCCTCCTCCTTCTCCTTCTTCCTCCTCCTTCTCTTTCTCCTCCTTTTTCCTCCCCTTCCACCTTCTCTCTCCTCTTTCTTCTTTCCCCTTTTTCCTTCTTCCCCTCTTCTCTTTCTCTTCTTCTTCTTTTATCCTCCTCCTCTCCTTTCTATCCTTCTCCTCCTGCTCCTCCTCTTTTTCCTTCTTCTCTCCATTCTCCCTCTGTCTTTCTCTTTCTCTGTCTCTGTCTATCTCTGTCTCTGTCTCTGTCTCTCTCTGTCTCTCTCTCTCTCTCTCACACACACACACACACACACACACACACACACACACACACACTTCATCTCCCAGAAACTAACTAGTGTCCAAAGAGACTCTCTTTTGAGGGTGCTGCCCCAATGACCTATCTTTAGGGTTCTACCACCTCTCAACATTGTCATGCTGGGGACCAGCTCCTGGCACATGAGCCTTTGGGAGACACTCTTAAATTGTATCTAAACCGTAGCAGTGGATCAGTAGATGACACAGCTTTTGTTTTCTTCTCTGGGGCAATCCTATCTGGAGTACCGAGCTACAATGTGAAAAATCTGACTTCCCTAAGTTCACCATGCTGTAAGGAGGCAAAGCCCTAAACAAGAGAGGTCATATGCAGTCATTCTGGTCAGCAGTCCTACCAAGTCACCCCGCCCTGGATGAATGTGAGTGAATGAGCTTTAGAGGACCCTAACTTGTAGCCTGCAAGTCTTCCCAGCTGAGGCCAGTGTAATCAAGGAGCAGAGATAAGCCATTCTAGTTTATCCTTTCTAAATTTTTGACCCAACAACTCTACGAATAGCACAAAAGGGTTGATTTAAGCCGTGGAGTTTTAGAGAAATTTGTTATACAATAATAGTAATTAGAATATTGTTTCTTTTAATTTTTGTATGTATCCATTTCAAGGTACTCCAGGATCGTTGGCTCAGAGCAGAGAGATACTGTTCTCCCTGTTGATCCTTTCTAAAGGAAATTTCTATGTCTTCAGTTACTTTAGCCATATATTGGGTAGTTATCTTAACACATACCAATTTTTTTCTAAGTCTTACTTCATAGGCTTAGATACTCACTGACTTTCCTGTTTTCTAAGTTAACATTAACATTAACATAACATTTCTAAGTAATGCCAACATTAGCGCTTCAATGTATGCTATTTGTATCTCTTGCTGTTGTTTTGTATGTGTCTTTTTTCCTAACTAGGTGGTAATGTAAGTTCCTTGAAGACAGGGGCCATGCAGAATATTTTATCTTGTGCAGCACAGTGTAAGTGATGAATACAATGATGAATATAATGATGAATAGCTACTTAGAGGAGAAAATATTTATATCTTGATACTCTCTAGGACCACAGGGCCATGTTTGCACTCTCTTTATTTTATTTATTTATTTATTTATTTATTTATTTATTTGTATTTTCAATATTTCCCTTAGCTTTCCAAATGTGATAGATTCCTTATAATAATATTTGAAAGCATTGTCAAGGATGATTCTGAATTATAAGAAGAAAGTAGAAGAGAAGAGAGAATTTTAGATGTGCAAGATGAGTTAATGAGATGCACATAATGAATAGCTTTATTTGAGCATAAACAAGGCTTTCAGAATGTGCCAATACAAAATCCTTTATTATTAGGGGGACTTAGATTCTTTTAAAGCATTTGATCATGTTGTACAGGCTAATAAAACTTCTTGGGGGAAAAGTAAACTCTAAAATCTTTCCCATTAATTGGTTGATGCTTTTATTTTCTTTAAATCAACAATTGTTTTCTAATAAGTAAAGCATTAAGGAAGCTTCTTAGCAATGGATAAAAAGAAATTCTCAAAGAATTAGAAAGATGTTAAAAAGACACAGAACATCTTAAGGTTAATTACGTAGGAGAGTTTTAAAGTTCTGGGACTGTGAAGATATGGTAGTCCTGAGGAAATGCGCACTCTGCAGTGTTTTGAGGGCTGACAGTGCTACTATTTAATCTCCTCCTCCTGGGATGTACTTAAAGCTGAAATCTGTAGGAGAGCATGAGGGTATAAGTTTCTAAGTCCTCCATTTCGTCTCCTGGGAGTGATGTGAAGTAGCAAGGAAAGATTTGGTACTAGATAAGATGACTGAATATGGATGAAATATGGGTACCTTAGAGAAATGTATTCTTTTCAAAGAAACAAACAGTAAATACACTATTGTACAAAGCTAATTAAGAATGGTCTCTTGGGCTGGGGATTTAGCTCAGTGGTTGTGGTGTCTGCTGCGCAAGGTCCCGAGTTCGATCCCTGATACCAAAAAAAAAAAAAAAAAAAAAAAGGAATGGTCTCCTGCTTAGTTGTTTTTTGTTTTTTTCTTTGTATTAAATTCTTTTATTGGTACATTGTAGGTATACAACACAATTACATTTCTCATTGGGAATTGTACCTTTATATAATGCATCTTGGTTCTTATGTTTTCCCCATTCCGAGCCCTCCCTTCACGCCCTCCACCCTTCCCTATTTACAAAGACTATTTCCATTTTTTCCATTTCTCATCATGCTTTTCTTTCCCTTCTTTCCTTTCCCCTGTGCTTCCCACTACCCCTACCCCTTTGGACCTTTTCTTCCTATTTTACATTATCGATTATTCATTCTAATCATTGGTACATTTTAGGTATACAATATAATGACATTCATCATTGGAAATTTGCACCTTTACATAGTCTCTCTTGGTTCTTGTTTTTCACCTTTGCCCAGCCCTCCCTTCAACCCCTCCATTCCTCCCTATTTACAAAGATTTTGTTCCTATTTTTCCATTTTCTCATATTAATCCCATTCCCTTCTATCCTTTCCCCTAGCCCTCCCACTTCCTTCCCCTTTGCCCCTTTTCTTCCTATTTCACATTACCTATTATACATTTAGTCCTTATTTACACTTTCAGTTTCTCACACCAGAGAAACTATTCAGTATTTACACGTGTGTCCTATTTATTTCACTTAAGAGTATGGCCTCAATGTGCATCTACTTAGCTATAAATGTCTCTCATTTCTCATTTTTTATGGCTGAGTAGTACTCCATTTTATAAAAAACCCACATTTTCTTTATCCAGTCTCCAGTTGATGGGCATTTGGGCTGTTTCCAAGTTTTAGCTATTACAAACTGTGCTGCTATGAACATGGGTACACATATATCACTGTGGTATGATTCTTTTAATTCTTTGGGGAAGATTCCCAGCAGTGGAATAGCCGGGTCAAATGGGATTTCCAGTCCTAGTTCTTTGAGGTATCTCCATACTGATTTCCAGAGTGCTTGCACCAGTCTACACTCCCACCAGCAGTGGAGCAGAGTTCCTCTTTCTGCACAGCCCCACCAGCATTTGTTATTGGTTGATTTCATGATAGCAGCCATTCTTTCTGGAGTCAAGTGGAATCTCAGCGTTGTTTTCATTTGCATCTCTCCAATGACCAGTGATGTTGAACATTTTTTTATGTATTTATTTGCTATTTCTACTTCTTTGTGTGAGAAATGTCTGTTCATTTCGGATGCCCATTTTTGGATTGGGTCTTTAAATTTGGGAGGTCTGATCTTTTTAAGTTCTTTATAGATTTGAGATAGTAGACCTTTGTCTGAGGAAGAGCAGGTGAAGATTTTTTCCCACATTGTGGGTTGTCTCTTCACACTGCTGGTGTTTTCTCTTGCTGTGCAGAAGCTTTTTAATAAGAAGAGATCCCATTTGTTGATTGTTTGTGCTAGTTCACAGGCAACTGAGGTTTTATTCATAAAATCTTTTCCTACACCGATGTCTTCAAGGGTTCTACCTAACCTCTGTTCCAACTGGTTCAGAGTTTCTATTTTAATATTTAGATCTTTAATCCATTTTGATTTTAGTTTAGTGCATGGTGAGAGATACAGGTCTAGTTTTAATCTTTGGCAAGTTGAAGCCCAATTTTTCCAGGACCATTTATTAAAGAGGCTATCTTTCCTCCAGTGAGGGTGTTTGGCTCCTTTATTGAAGATGAGATGGCTGAGTGTGTCTGGAGTTGTTTCTGCATCTTCTAATCTGTTCCACTGGTCCTCAGGTCTGTTTCTTTGCCAGTACCATGCTGTTTTTATCACAGTAGCTTTGTAGTAGAGTTGCAGGTTGGGGATTGTTATACTCTCTGCCATGTCTCTGTTACCTAGAATTGCTTTTGCTATTCTGGGTCTCTTCTTATTCCAAATGAATTTTTGGATTGTTTTCTTGAGGTCCATGAAGTATGCTGCTGGGATTTCAATTGGAATTGCATTAAATCTATTTAGCAGTTTTGGAAGTATGGCCATTTTCACTATATTAATCCTTCCTACCCGGGAGCAGGGCATGGCTGTCCATTTTCTGATATCATCTTCAATCTCTCTTTTCAGAGTGCCGTAGTTTTCAGAGAAGAGGTCTTTGATTTCTTTTGTTAGGTTGATTCCTAAGTATTTCAGTTTTTTGGATGCTATTGTGAAAGGAATTATTTGCCCTATTTCTCTCTCAGTGAGTCTGTCATTCGTGTAGAGGAAAGCTATTGATTTTTGTGTTGACCTTGTAACCAGCTACTTGACTGAATTTGGTTATTAAGTCTAGAAGACTTTTGGTGGAGTTCTTGGGGTCTTCTATATAGAGTATCATGTCATCTGCAAATAATGACAATTTGACTTCTTCATTTCCTATCTTTATTCCTTTTATTTCTTTCTCTTGTCTAATTGCTGTGGCTAATGTTCCCAGAACTATATTGAACAAGAGTGGTGATAGTGGACATCCTTGTCTTGTTCCTGATTTGAGTGCGAAGGATTTCAGTTTTTGACCATTTAGTATGATATTGGCTGTTGGTTTTTCATAGATGGCTTCTATCAGTTTGAGGTAGAGACCATCTATTCCAATTTTTTGTAGGGTTTTTATCATAAATGCATGTTGGATTTTGTCAAATGCTTTTTCTGCATCTATGGAGATAATCATATGGTTTTTGTCCTTGGCTTTATTGATATAGTGTATTACATTAATTGATTTTCATATATTGAACCATCCCTGTATACCTGGGATGAATCCCACTTGATCAGGGTGTATGATCTTCATGATGATCTTCTGCATTCTATTTGCCAGTATCTTATTAAGGATTTTTGCATCTATGTTCATTATTGAGATTGGCCTATAGTTCTCTTTTTCAGTTGGGTCTTTCTCTGCTTTGGGGATCAAGGTGATGCTTGCTTCCAGGAATGAATTTGGGAGTATTGCTTCCCTTTCAATTTCATTGAAGAGTTTAAACAGCAGCGGCAGCAGTTCCTCTCTAAATGTCTTATAGAATTCAGCAGTGAAGCCATCAGGGCCCAGGCTTTTCTTAGGTGATAAGTTTTTAATTACATTTTTGATTTCATTGGTTGATATTGGGTAGTTCAGAATTTTTAGGTCTTCTTTGTTCAACTTTGATAATTCTTATGTATCTAGGAATCTGTCAATTTCTTCTGTGTTTTCCATCTTATTGGCATATATAGGTTCTGGAAGTAGGTATTGATGATCCTCTGGATTTCTGCTGGGTCTGTTGTAATTTCACCCTTTTCATTCCTAATTGCATGGATTTGGGCCTTTTCTTTACTTTTTCTGACAAGGTTGACTAAAGGTTTATCAATTTTGTTGATTCTTTCAAAGAACCAACTCTTGGCTTCATTGATTTTTTGTATTTTTGTCTTAGTCTCCATTGCATTGATTTCTCCTCTGATCTTTATAATTTCTTCCCTTGTATGAGCTTTGGGGTTGTCCTGCTCTTCTTTTTCTAGAAGCTTGAGGTTCAGCATCAGGTTGTTTAATTGGGCTCGTTCTGTTTTCCTAATATGCATATTCACTGCTATGAATTTCCCTTGTAAGATTGCTTTCATTGTGTCCCATAGATTCCGATATGTTGTATTGTCATTGTCATTTAATTGAAAGAACTGTCTGATTTCTTCTTTAATTTCCTCTGTGACCCATTGGTTATTCAGAAGTGTGTTGTCCAATTTCCATGTGTTTATGAAATTTTTTGAGTTTCTTTTGCTATGGATCTCCAATTTCATCGTATTATTGTCTGATAATATACAGGGGATAACTTCAATTCCTTTGCACTTACTTAAACGTGTTCTATGTGTGAGTATGTGGTCTATTTTGGAGAATGACCCATGTACAGCTGAGAAGAATGTGTATTCTAATTTTGTGTGGTGGAAGACTCTGTAAACATCTGTTAAGTTCATTTGTTCAAGAGTTTGATTGAGTTCTAGTATTTCATTACTTATTTTTAGTCTAGTTGATCTATCTATTTATGACAGTGGGGTGTTGAGGTCCCCCACTACAATTGTATTATTGCATATATGGCTTTTCCTGTCCGTTAGTATTTGTTTTATATAGTTGGGTGCACTAGTGTTTGGTGCATAGATATTTATGATTGTCATCTCTTCCTCTTGGATTCTTCCCTTTACAAGGATGTAGTATCCTTCTTCATCTCTCTTAATTAGTGTTGGTTTGAAATCTACTTGATCTGCCAAGAGGATAGCTACTCCTGCTTTTTTTCGGGTTCCTGTTGCATGCAGTATTGTTTTCCACCCTTTAACTTTCAGTCTATGAGTTTCCTTTTGAATTAAGTGTGTTTCTTGTATGCAGCATATTGTTGGATTTTGCTTCTTGACCCATTCTGCCAGTCTGTTTCTTTTGATTGGTGAATTGAGACCATTAATGTTGATGGTTATAACTGAAACGTATTGACTTGTCATTGCTATGACTTTTTCTTTTTGTTGGGTTCTTCCCCTTTACATTTAATTTCTTGTCATGCCAGATGGGTTCATTCTGCTTTGCTTCCTGTGGTTGTGATCCTCAATGTCTGTTCCTAGGATATTGTGTAAAATTCTTTGGAGTGTTGGTTTGGTATTCATGAAGTTCCTAAGGTGCTCTTTGTCATGAAAGTATCTTATTTCTCCATCCATTTTGAAAGATAGTTTTGCAGGGTACATCAATCTGGGTTGGAGGCTGTTTTCTTTTAGGGCTTGGAATATGTCACTGCAAGCTCTTCTTGCCTTGATGGTTTGTGTTGAGAAGTCTGCTGTGATTCTGATGGGCTTTCCTTTGTATGTGATTTGTTTCTTTTCTCTGACTGCTTGGAGAACTTTGTTCTTCTGTTTTGTTTCTGGAATCTTAACAATTATATGCCTATGTGTAGATTTTTTTTGATCAAGGCTATTTGGAGTCCTATATGCCTCACTTATCTGTATGTCAAGCTCTTTTCCCCTGCTTGGGAAGTTTTCTGCCATTATTTCTGTGAAGAGAATTTTTATGTCATCTGCACTCTCTCCTGTTTCTTCATTGAGCCCAATCAGTATTATGTTATTCTTCTTTGCATCATCTAGCAGCTGCTGGATTGATTTCTCATGTTCCCTTATAATTTGGAAGCAATTTTTCTTTTCCTGGTCACTAATTGCAATCTTATCTTCTCTATCTGAAATTCTGTTCTCACACTGGCTCATTCTGCTGTGTAGACTTTCAATGGAGTTTTTCATGTCCTGGAAATGTATTTGCATCTGTTTTATGGATTCCATTTGTTTCTTATGTTGGGATTCCATCATGTTCCTCAGCTCCTCTCTAGATTTATTAATCATGTCTTGCACTAAGGGCACAATTTCTCCTGTTATCTGAGAAATTATTTCTGATTTCATTTTTTCCAGATCCCCTTTTGTTGCAAGTTCAGTGGGTCCAGGTGGTTGAGTATCAGAGGGTTCCATCTCATTTCCCTTTGGGGTTGCTGTAGGTGATCTGGAAGTCTCGTGTTGAGACTTATTTATGTGTTTTCTCATTTCGACTGGGGCGGGGGTCTGTTAGCGCCTGCATGGATTACCTCCTCTGAGCTGGGTGAGGTGGGACAAGGGCCGGGAGCAGCGGTAGGGATGGTGACCCAAAAGCCCTTTCCTGTGGTCTGGGAACAGCCGGAGGGATGGTGTGCGGGAAACCCCTTCTTCTGGGCCAGGAGCAGCGGGACAGAAGGTGGCCCAAAAGCCCTTTCCTCTGGGCTGGGAGCAGCGGGAGGGATGGTGCCCGGGAAGCCCCTTCCTTTGGGCCGGGAACAGTGGGACTCAGTACCTTGGTCTGGTGGTCTGGTGTCCTCTGCGCCTTGGTAATGTGGAATCAGGTGGCTGCCTGTCTGCAGTGGGGTGATTCGGTGTCTTCCGCGTGACTCAGGACCTCGGTAGGGTGTGCACAGACCTGCCTGTCTGCAGCGGGCTGATTCGGCCTCTTTTGCGTGACTCAGGACCTCGGTCAATTGTTTTAAGAAATAATATAAGTACCAACTATACGTTCTAAGTCATCACTGCATTTCAGTTTCTGCCTCTATTTCATTTTGTCTCAGAAGCAGTCGTATATTCTAGATCTCCAGATAAACATAATATCTCTGATCCTGTACTTTTATTTTACATTCTACCACTTTGAAGATATGATACAGGGTTAGAGAAATTTTAGTAAGTAGTCATTTTTTAAAAAAAGGTCCTTTGACTTTACCAGTTCTGTGGCTCCTAATTAACCTAATGGGTTAATTACTAGAAGTAATGGTTGACCCAGAAAGTTGTTTCTTATCAGATCCTGAACAGGGAGAGTTTTCAGGTCTCTATGACACAACTATTCTTGGAATAAGTTCAGGAACATAGTGATAAGCTGATTGTCTCAAACCCTATTTTAATTAGGTGATTTACAGGGCACTGCAAAGAAGTCAGTCAGTGACTATTCCCAGGGCAAAGTGATAATGGATACACAGCTTAATTTTCAAATTTAGGGATGAAGAGAAAGATTGGATTGGCACAGCATATCCTGTGGCTCCTACTCCTGGGGCCTCAGTTGCTCAAAGACAAATTGAATCTTTCGATTCTCTTATTAAAAATTTTGGTTTATGAAAGAAATAACAAGAGATATAGCAGTGAGATATTGAGAAATAAATACATCTTAAAAGTATGCATTATTAAGTCCTTAGAAAAAGGCTAGAATCTGGAGCACAAACATAAATTGTGGTTACTAGGACCCATGATGACCCCTTGGTGGTCACCCTTCTGAATGAAGTTTTAGAGCCCCATGTCGTGCATTCTGTCTAAAATGGGAGGTTCACATTGAGAAATGATAGTGAAGTGGAAGAAGAAATCCTTTAGTCTCAGTTTCTTATGGGCCAGGAAACATTTGTATCAAGGAAGAATAATAATATAATTTATAAATTAGGTTTTTGTTTATTTTTTTTAAAAAGTAATTTTAATAGAGTTGATTAATCATTTAGGGATTGAAATATAAGCAGAAACACAATTCACTAATTTGTTAATTATTTTCTCTGTTGTAATCCTTAATTACTTTGATCTTTAATAATAGTAATGAAGGATAGTCGGAAACAATAAACCTTTTCTAAAGGGAACTGCTTACATATTATTATTTACTGTGAGTCCTGGAAACTCTCCATATTCCTTATTTGTAAAAGTAATATGTACTCTTTGTAGAAATATTTTTGATATAAGGTAAAAAAAACCCCAAAACTTCTTGATATTGCTACCACCCAGTTAGAACTACTTTTTTTCTCTCTATTTATAATTCTGTACATTTTTTTTTTTTTTTGGTACTGGGGGTCGAACTGGGGACCTTGCACTTGCGAGGCGGGCACTGGAACTCTTGAGCTAAATCCCCAGCCCAGTATAATTCTGTACATTATTGAGATGCAACCAAATATATAAATTTGCTTGCTTTTACTATATATGCTTTCCAGGTCTACTGCACATTTTTCATGAACATGTATAATGCTTGCATAATATTCTTCTTGTTCTTGATTTAATATCTACTACCTACTTTGAATGGAGTCTAACCTTCTGGGTATTAACAAGAATGGGTTGAGCAGTCTAAACAGGAGGATACTGCAATCAATCCAATTCCAAGCTAATTTACCCAGGCTACCGGGAAAATGAGATCTGCCTTTTCCAGCTAAGCTCTCTTTGTGGTAATGATCCAGACAGGTAGAATATGTTTTATGAATGAACAAAACTTCTTTTGGTCATTTATACCAGTTATGAGAAAAATCACAATGGGAAGAACAAACAGGTCTGCCATGTCTAAGACATTCTCAAATGCCTAGTTGCAGTGAAATCCCTGATATTTAAAACTAAGGGGAGGTTCACATCTGTAATGCAGCACTCAGGAGGCTGAGGGAGGAGGATTTCAGCAAGTTCAATGACATCCTGGCTACATAGTGAGTTCAAGGCCAGCCTGAACTATGTATCAAGACCCTGTCTCAAAAAACAAACTAACTAATAAACAAACTCCAAATTCATTTTTTTTGTCATTTACAACCTTTCATTTCACTAATTCAGTGGGCACCTCCCAGAACTTTCCTCAAGACAGAATGAACTGGAACATGGTACTCCACTTCTAGTTAAAAAATACTTATTTACATAGGAATTTATCTCAAAATATAGGTAGCATAAAGAGGAAGCTCAAATCTTAGGACAACAACAAAAAAATCTTAGCACAACAGACAAAACTACATATTCCATTTAATTTTTGTTGACACCTTAGCCTTACATGGTTAAACTCCTACATAAGTCTTAGGGAACCTCACTTCTGTAGCTACTTTTAACAATGTAAACTTGGTGCTGTGTCTTTCTTCCTTTTTCATCTGATTCTGTAGGGTCACACCTACTAGTACATTCTACCTTGAACTGACTGACAACTTATTTTGATTCCAACAGTAATTAACAATTCCTCCTCTAATATTGATGGTTTTGATTTATACCATCCAACATGCTACCCAATACATTCCAGTATTTGAAGATACTATGATTTTTTTTTATCATTCTATAACTTAAGCACCTTTGAATAAGCTTTTTAAAGTGTTTACTATTAGTTCTTAGGATATAGTCCCTGAAATAAAATTACTAGATTAAAATTTATGAACATTTTAAAGCTCTTGATATATATTTCCAGCATACATTCAAGTGTATCAGCAGATGGTGTACTGTATCACTGTATCGGTCAGTTTTTCATAGCTGTAATCAAATGAATGAGAAAAAAACTTTGAGGAGGAAAGATTTTTTTTTTGGCTCTGGGTTCCAGATGTTGATGAGAAAATTGTGTTTCCTGAACTTGTTGGATGGAATGTTCCCTAGGTACCTGAATGTTAGGTCCATTTGGTCTAGGGTGCAGATTAAGATGACATTTCTTTGTTGATTTTCTGTCCAGATTGTCTGTCCATTATTGAAAGTGTGTACATCCCCTGGTATTATTGTATTGGTCTCTGTTTCTCCACTTAGGTCTACTAATATATTTGATTTATTAGGTTCTCTGATATAGTGTACATGTATATTTATAATAGTTATTTCTTCTTGCTGGATTGACTTCTTTATTATTATATAATGACCTTCCTTGTCTCTTTTCACTGCTTTTGACTATATGTATATTTTATCTGAAATATGTATGGCAGCTCCCACAGTTTTGGATTTCATTTGCATGAATTATTTTTCCCAAGCTTTACTTTTCAGGTTATGCATAATATTAGAGGTAAGGTGAGTTTTTATAGGTAATATATAGTTGAATCTTTTAAAAAACCTTTTAGTCACTAAATATCTTTAATTGCATTTAATCCATTCATATTTAGATTAATTATAGATAGATGACCATACTACTGCCATTTTGTAACTTGCTTTTTATTTTCCTTATAGTTCCTTTTTTTTCTCTCTCTCTCTTAACAGTACTCTTTTGTGATTTATTCTAGTAGTATGTTTTATTATTTACTTATTATTTTTAGTTTGATTATTATAGACTTTTTGTTTCATGGGTACCGTGAGTCCTATAAAAGCATCTTTTTGTTTGTAAGAAGCTATTTTGAAATGGTATTAACTTAACAATGATCAAAATATAGAAAATGAGACAAAAGAGAGAGGAATGCTAATAAAACACTCCATTCTTCCCCAAAGTTTGAATTTTTGATGTCCAATTTTAGGTCTTTCTGTAGTGCCTATGTGTTAACATAGTAATGTAATTATTTTATTTTGATTTTCTTAGTATTCATTCTATTAATGGTATGAATGGTTTATGCAACGTTTAAAAATTAGGACAATTTGAATTTATCTGTATAGTTACTCCTTCCGGTAAATTTTATATCTTCTGATACTTTTTCCTTCTCATTAACATCTCTTTCTTTCATTTTATTTATTTATTTTTTTGGTACAGGGGATCGACCTCAGGTCCTTGCACTTGCGCAGCAGGTGGCAAAACCACTGAGCTAAATCCCCAGCCTCTTTCTTTCATTTTGAAGGGCTCCCTTTATCGTTTCAAGTCTGGTGGATATAAATTATTGCATTCTGTCTGGGATTCTTTATCTCTCATTTCTATAGGATAGCTTTGCTGGCAGTATCTTGGCTGGCAGTTTCTTTCCTTCTTCAGCAGTTTGAAAATCTCATTCTGTTCCCTCTTGACCTATAATGTTTATGCTGATAAGTTTGCTGTCAGATGTATTGGAACGTGTGTGTGTGTGTGTGTGTGTGTGTGTGTGTGTTGTTTTTCTTCTCTTTCTACTCTTAGTATCCTCTTTAACCTTTGACATTTTATTACATCATGTCTTGAGGTAGATGACTGAGTTGAATCTTACTATTTTGCTTACTCTTTTGACTTTTCTATACCTGTATATTTGTGTTTTCCTATAGGCATGGGATATTTCCTGTTATTACTTCCTTGAATAAGCTTTCTACCCCTTTGGCATTCTCAAGTCCCCCTTAAGTCCAATAACCCAAATATTTGCTCTTTGAATGCTATTTCAAGTTCTCATAAGCTTACTTCATTCTTTTTTATTTTTTTTTCTCTTTTTCCTCTGTGTATTTTCAAGTAGCCTGTCTTTGAGCTTGCTAATTATTTCTTTGGTTTGATATATTCTGCTATTAATGACTCCTGTCATGTTTTTAATTTCACTTAAAGTACTTATCCCTTCAAAGATTGTTGATTAATTTTTTATATTTCTTGAACTCTCTGTTAAGTTTACATTTTAAAGCAGCAAATTGTTTCTCTATGTTATCTTGAAGCTCTTTGTGTTTCCTTAGAAGAGATTTTGCATTCTGTTTCTGAGGGTTTCCATTTATTGGTTTCCATTTATTAATTTCCAGATAGTTGGTTTCTAGAGCCTTGTTTTGTTAGGTAATGTCATAGTTTCCTGAAAGTCCCTGGGGCTTTTTTGGGCACATGATGCCATCTGCACGTTGATGAATTGTGTATTTATCCCAGTCTTTACAATCTGTTTTTGCCTGTGCCTGTTCCTCTAGAATTTCTAAGCAGGATGTACATTTTCCCAAGTCTGTGGTCACTTCCACTGCTTCAGTACTAACAGGTCATTTAAGTCCAGGTTTGCTTTGAGTCTGCATTTGGTGTGTCACCACTCTTCCAGCATGAGTGTGTACCTCAGGTACAAGTGTGTCACAAATCCACAGTTGCAGTGTTGTTTAGAATGGACTGGAAGAGTGACCAAAGAGATTAGTCTGTCATCATAAGCTTCTGCCAGGGATTAGGAGTGGTCTAGATGCCTTCTCCATAGTCACTGTCCTGTGATTGGGCACCACAGGGACTCTGTTTAGCTCTGGGATTCTGTTGAGTTCTGGGACTCATCATGGAGGAATCAGCCCCAGGCTGCTATGAAACTGCTTGGTGTCCACCTCCTTCTTCTTTCCTAGAGTGAACACTTAATCTCTCCATGGTGTTTCCTTGGTTTGGGAAGAGGTGACATGGCTACCAATGATGCAACTCTAAGACACACCCCATAGTCTTTTAACCATAGTCTGTTAATAGGGACCAAGACCCATGCTGCTATAGCCTGTTTGATGCTGTAGTTTACCTAAGACCAGAGATTTCTGCATCCAGTCATAGGTGGTGCTAGCCAGAAGTGAATTCCCTCTGGCTTGGGCTATGAGGCTCCTCCTGATTCTGAGGCAGCATTTCAAGTCTATGGTGTGGTCTTACTTGCTTTTCCTCCTCCAGAGGAAATGCTTCTTTACACACTGGATTGTTTGGAGTTGGGGAAAGGGTCATGTGCCCAATTCTTCTCTTCCTAGTTCCTTCAATGTGTCTTTTTCACTGTTATGGTAAAACCAGGTACTGTGGTCTCGCACTTGTTTTCTGTAACTCTGGTGAAGGTAGTTGTTCAAATTGCTATTACTGGGGAGAAACCACTGTATCCTTTTCAGTGTCTGTTCAAGCCTTTTATACCTTTAAAAAACTGGAGTGTTTGATTTTTTACTGATGTGTTATAAGGGTTTTTTGTTTGTTTGTTTGTTTGGTATCGGGGATCGAACTAGGGTTCTTTATATTAGGGATACAAATACTTAATTGAATTCTACTTTCTTTTCTTTATTTCTTCTCCTCTCTTCCCCCCTCTCACCCCTCTTCTTCCTCCCCTTCTTCGTCTTCTTCTCCTCCTCCTTCTCCCCTTTCCCCTTCTGATTCTCTTTCTCCTCCTCCTTCCTCTTCTTTCCCCTTTCTCTTCTTTGTCTTCTCTTCATACACTCCCTCCTTTTCCTTCTCTGTCAAAGACAGAAATGACTTTGTTAATTGACTTAGTTATAAATAAATAAAATAATCAACCACTGTCCAGGGAGCAGTTGCTCTTTAAACCTGATTAAAGAAATGAACAGGCAACATCATTTTCTTTTTCATTTTTAGTTGCTTTCATTATTGCTTCTTACGCCTGGACACTTGGTAAAATATTTTTGAGCACATGGTTTGCACAAGTGGCTTAGAATATTTGGGAAGAGTGTGATGTCAATATGTTATATGCTCATTTAATGCTTAAACTTTTACTTTAGGAAGGTAGGAAGTGTTTTCATAAGCAGATAAGGAAATTGATGGACAAAAAGATCACATTAATCTGCTTTGCTATTTGCAAATCAAATTTGGCAGCTTTTTATATATTGAACAGATCTCACCCATACTAATCATAGTGAATAGTATTTCAATTTGCATTTGGCTATTCCTGGGAAGGCTTTTCTTAAAGACTGTCTGTGTGGATGCAGATACCATGTTTCTATCGAACTGTTACATTTCTTAGTCACCTAATCTTCTTACCTTGATTTTATACCCAAATAGCCTCTTTGCTTCAAAAAGGTCCACTCCCAGTGAACTGTAGAACAATTTGAACTTTAAATATTATTTATTAATTTATTTATTTGTAAGAGGAATTTTCTCCATTTTTTAGGCCTGTGAATATCTTATCATAAGCTCTGTGCACTGTGAAATAATAGAAACCTCAAGGAGATGACTTTAGAAAGCTTCATGAAGTAGACTGTGTGCTTTTATATCTTTTTAACAACTTGATGTGAACTACTGTCACTGGGCATTAAGGCAGTTGCAGTATTGCCTGCCATTAATAGTCTCAGCTACTTTGCCGTCATAATTGCTAACCTTTGCTTGGCCCTGTGCTGTAAATTAGAATTTCTGTTAAGAAGGAATATTAATGAAACAAAGTTAAATTCCTCAGCAGTTTGCAAGTGGAATTGCATCTCTATTTAATTTTTAAAAGAGAACAACTCTGAATCTATGAATATTGACTATTATATTCAAAATGAAAGACAAGATGCATGAAAATCATTATACTCTGAAGCCTTTCTTTTTAAGAATGTTGAAGGTAGGCATTTTATTTATAAAATTTATTGATGCATCTAAACATTGATTCTGAAAAACTGATATAAAGTATGAATGACCCAAATAGGACATCAATTTAAGAATTATTTAATGAAAGGTACAACAAGGAGACATACACTCTCTTAATCATCAAGTACTTTGCAATTTTAAATGAAAAAAGTAGGCCACAACATAGGTGCACAAACACTAAAGTATAACGTTATGGCTTGTATCTTGATGCCCACCTCCAGATTCATGTGGTCATATTTGGAGGTAGCTGAATCTAGAACATATGAATACTGATTAAGGATGTGTGATAATTAGATTAGCTCACTGATTGGTTTAACACTGTGCTGAGTGTGGGTAATGGAAGCCCCATCCTGGGGTGGTAGGTACCAACCAATAGGTTTGTAGCCTGGATAGGAAAAAAGGGAAAGGAAGGCTCACTGCTGCTGCTGGTGCTATTGCTGCTTCCTGCCAGCCCTACCATGGACTGATTCTCCTCTGCCAGTCCCCTTTGCCATGCCACCTTGCCTTGCAACCAGCTGACTGTGGGCTGAAACATCTGCAAACTGTGAGCTAAAATAAACCTTTCCTTCTTTAACTTGCAGGTGCCGAGTATTTTGTCCCAGCAATGAGGAAGTAACCAAGACATACAGAATAGTGGATTCTGTTTTGCAATGTAGGGTTTTTAATTTTACTCAAATTTCAAAAAGTTCCATATGTATACACTGTGTTCATTTATATATTCACAGTGGAAATGAGATAAAGGTCGAGTGACATGTTAATTGAACTGGGTCATTCATCAAGTCAGTCACAGGGAGGACCATCATGCTGATAAAAATATGACTGGATTTGAGGACCTAATAATTATGATATTTGAAAAGTGATCTATAACTCTTTCTAGGGCCATACTTAAATATAAATGTTAAAAATTTCACCATTACTTTAAAGATTCTCTTATCATACTGGCATGTGAGAATCTAGGCACTATGGAATTCATCATAGAGTCTAGAAACTAGATGAATTTTTTTCAGTGATATTGAGATATTCTAACACTTCATTTAAAAAATGAGAATGTTATTTTGAAAATTTTAGCTAATTTCTTATAATTTAATTTCATGATAAATTAATTTATTACTTCAAGTAGATGTTTTACCTTTGAATTTATTTCTGCAAATTAAATCTCTGTTCTTATTTTTCCTAGATAAGGGCCATTAATGACACACTTATTCTCTTGTTAAGGATATTTACTAGGTTAACAAAGGTTCTTAGCTAGAAGTATTATGCAGTCATTTGGCATTGTAAAAATTTAGTACTGCAATATGATTTTTTTTTTACTTCTGAACATTACTATGGAACTGAATATTCACAGAGCCGTTGAAAATGACATTAGGACACGTCCATCTCAATGTCACCCCCAAAGGCTCATATGCTCATAGGTGGGGTATTTGGAGATGGTGGATATCTATCTATCTATCTATCTATCTCTATCTATCTATCATGTATCTAATCTATCATTTATTTATTTAAAATAAATAGGAATACAAAAATAAAAATGTTGCTTGATGCTACTTGGCCAGTTCAAATGGCAGTAAGATTGAATCCTTATGTACACTTAAGGAATTTGCACATAATTACACAAATGACACATGTTCCTCAAATAGCATACTAGTTTTCACTAGTTCCTCCAATGAGTTATAATCCTAAAGCATTATATTATTGCTTAATCCTGCTAAAGGACAAAAAACCCCCACCTTTCTCACTTCATTGCCTTTTTTTTTTTTTTTTTTTTTTGGTACTGGGGGTTGAACTCGGGACCTTGCACTTGCAAGGCAGGCGCCAGAACCACTGAGCTAAATCCCTGGCCCCCATTGCTTATCTTTTATCACCTAAAACAGAATATTTATTTGCAAGCTGAATTTAACTTTTATCTGTGTTTGCTTGTCTGGCAAGAAATCTCTCTTTCCTAATCCCAATTAAAAGGGTTATAACTTCATAAGAATACAGCACAAAAATTGATGGTACAAGATGAAGAATGAAAGACATTGCAAACTATGTAATTGTCAGGGCAACTCAAATAATTTGGCAATCATCTTGGAAGCAACAGAATGATTTTCTTTCCCTCAATCTGGCAACCTGTAATGGGAGCCAAGGAGAAAATAAAAAATGTTAGCAAGCTTGACCTTGCTCAGACTCTGTAACCCTGGGAAGAACTGGATTATCATTTAGTCTGTTTTTCTAGAAGCTGGTTGGGATTAACTGTAGTTCAATTTGAAAGCAAAAGATAAATATTTAAACTCTTGTTAATATAGTAGTCAAATCTGGCAGTTCTAGTAAAACATTTCCTCTTTCTCTCTCTCTCTCCCTCTCTCCTTCCTTCCTTCCTTTCTTTCTCTTTCTTTTCTTTCTTTCTTGCTTTCTTTCTTTCTTTTTCTTTCCTTCTTTCTTTCTCTCTCCCTCTCTCTTTCTTTCTTTCTTTCTTTCTTTCTTTCTTTCTTTCTTTCTTTCTTTCTTTCTCTCTCTCTTTCTCTCTTCCTTCCTTTCTTTCTTTCTTTTCTTTCTTTCTTTCTTTCTTTCTTTCTTTCTTTCTTTCTTTCTTTCTTTCTTTCTTTCTTTCTTTCTTTCTTTCTTTCTTTTCTTTCTTCTTTCCTTTTTCTTTTTTCTATTGGAGATTGAACCCAAGGTCTTTACTCTGAGCTACATCCCTAGCCTTTTTTATTCTGAAACAGAGTTTTGCCCAATTATCCAAACAAGACTCAAACTTGTGGTCCATCCTCCTTCAGTCTCCCAGAGTGCTTAGGATTATAGGTGTGCACCACCTGCCCAGTGACTAACAAGATCCTTTCAAGCTTAACTACTTTAGAATATATATACAGAATCCAAGATGAAGTTTATTTTTTGAGTATCTGTGAAAGTTGGAACAAGTAAGCAAATTAATAATATAAATGAAATCTTAGGGAAATTATGATTTTATTGTATATATATTTAAGGCATACAACATGCTATTTTGATATACATAATAATGTATTCCATAATTTCTTTTTCAGGAAGATTATTACTAGTGTAAAAAATGCAACTGATTTTTGCATCCTTGAACTTTAACAGAATTCATTTGTTAGTTCAAAAAAAGTTTTTATGTGTGTGTGGAGTCTTTAACATTTCCTATATAAGAATCATGTAATCTGAAAACAGTGATATTTATACTTCCTCCTTTCCAATTTGGATTCCTTTAATTTATTTATTTTTGTCTGATTGCTCTTGCTAGACGTCCAGTAACTATGCTGAATAGAAGTAGGCCTCTTTGACTTGTACTGGATCTTAGAGAAAAAGCTTTCAATTTTTCCATATTGATTGTGGTATTAGCTATGGAATTTTCATTCATGGCTTTTATTAGGTTAAAGAAATTTTCTGCAATAACTATTTTGTTGAGAGCTTTTATCAAGAAAGGGTCAAATATTCAGTGAATGTTTAAATTAAAAATGATTACAGCAAGACACACATTGCCATTAATTTCCTTCAAAATACTCCCCTTTGCTTAAAACACTTGTCTTATTATTCCTGCCACTTTCTGAAGCAGTTCTGGAAGTCCTCTCTTGAATGTTTTTATTAGGCTTGATAAAAAATTCAGTGAATGCTACTACTGAGTGCTATCTAATGGAGAGGTTGGCTTGTAAAAACGTTAAGGTTTTCCTTCATCCATCTTATTCACAAGATCTGGAACCACGCAACTTCTGACTGTTTTGAATTGATTGATTCAGGACATCAAGGGAACCACAACAGTGCAACTAGACACTCACTAAAGAGGGCTTCCTGAACTGCTTTAGGAATTGGCAAGAAAGTTGGGATAAGTATGTTTAAAGTGAGTGTATATTTTGAGGGGGATAAATGACAACATATTTTTTAGTATAATAAATTTAAAAATTTAAACATTCACCATATTTTTGATTATGCCTCCTACTTAGATATTCATGTACTTTTTGTCTTTCATTTTGGGATGTAGTAAATATTACTGATTGATGCAAACTTGCATCCTAGGGATAAATCCTACTTTGTCATGGTGTGTAATCTTTTATATGTTGTTCAATTCATTTTACTAGAATTTTATTGAAAATCTTTGCATCAGTATTATTAGAGGCATTGGCCTGTGACTTTCCTTTCTTGTATTATCTTTGTCCATTTTTGGTCTTAAGGTGATGCTAACCTCATACAATGAGTTTGGGAGTATTTAACGTCTACTTTTTTAGAGAAGATTTAAGAAGAATTAATATTAATTATTCTTTTAATGTTTGGTCCCTTTTTTGGGAAGGCATGTTTTTGATTATTTATCTCTTTGTTTTTGGTCTCTTCAGGGTTTCTGTTTCTTCTGATTCAGTCTTGGTAGGCTGTATGCTTCTAGGAATTTATCTCTTTCCTCTAGGTCATCCAATTTGTTGGCATATAATTGATAATAATCCCTTTTTATTTAGGAGACATCCATTGTAATGTTTCTTCTTTTATTTCTAATTTTATTTTATTAAGTCTCTTTTTTCATAGTCTAACTAGAAGTTTGTCAATTTTATATACATTTTCCCCCAAAAAAACCAACTCTTAGTTTTGTTGAAATTTTCTATAGTATTCTATTCTCTATTTGATTTGTCTCTGCTCTGGTCTTTCTATTTATTTCTCCTAATTTTGGGTTTAGTGTTTCTTTTCCTTTTTTCAGTACCGGGGATTGAATGCAGAACCTTGTGCTTGCAAGGCAGGCATGGTGCCACTGAGCTAAATCCCTGGCCCCTAGGGTTTTCTTTTCTAGTTTCTTCATGTATAACGTTATATTTTTATTTGAGTTCTTTTTCTTTCTTTCTTTCTTTTTTTGGTACCAGGGATTGAACTCAGGACTTTTTGCTTGCGAGGCAGGTGGCGGAACCACTGAGCTAAATCCCTGGCCCCTCTTTTTCTTTTTTTAATGAAGTCATTTACTGGTATGAATTTTCCTGTTAGTACTACTTTCTCTATCTCATAGGATTTGGGAAGTTGTATTTTTGTTTTCATTTATCCTGAAATATTTAAAAAATTTTCTTTTGATTTCCAGTATGATTTCAGATGTGATTTCCAGCTGTTGTTTGAGAGTGTATTAGTTTCCAGGCATTTGTGGTTTTTTTCTATTTTCTTGTTTTTATTTATTTCTAGTTTCATGCTCTTGTGGTTCAAAGATATATTTGATAGGATTTTGATCTTTTTAAATTTGTTAAGACTTGTTTGTGATGTGGGAGTATTCTGTGTGTATGTGAGAAAGATATGATTTCTTCTACTATTAGTGAAAAGTTGAATATATGTCTCTAAAGTCTATTTGGTCTATAATGTTCTTCAAGCCTGCTCTTTATTGATTTTCTGTCTGGATGTTGTATCTGTGATTGAAAGTGGGATATTGAAGTCAGCTATTATTATATTACTGTCAATTTCTCCTTTCAGATCACCCAGTATTTTCTTTAAATACTTAGGTGGGTGTTGGATATAACAATATTTAAAACTGCTATATCTACCTATTGAATTGATTCTTTTATTAATGGCTTTTGCTTCTAGAGAAAGTTTTTGACTTAAACATTCACACTTATACATGTATAGCCACTCTTGCTTTCTTTCTTTCTTTTTAAAAGATGAAAGGTTTATTTAGCTTACAGCTTATAGAGGTTTCAGTCCATAATCAGTAGGCTTCTAGGCAGGGTGGCATGGCAGAGGGGCATCTCAGAGGAGAGTTCATGGTAGGCAGAAGGTAACAAGGCAGTGAAGTAGTGAAGCAGCAGTAAATAACAGCTACAGCAGCCTTCTTTCTGTCCCTTATATTTTACCCAGGGAACATGCCCTTAGGACAGGTAGCATTCCCACCCAGGCTGTGGCACCCTAATCCTACCCAAAATTATGCCAAACCAGTCAGTGGACTAATTTAGTAATCACACAACCTTGATCCCAATATCACACACCCTACATCCAGCCATCTCTGAAAAGCCCCACCCATGACTTCATGAGGCTTTGGAGGACATCTAGACATCAACCATAACAGACAGTGCCTCACAATATTCTTTATATTGGCCTTGGCCTTGTAATTCTTCTACACCAGCCTTCAGAGTAGCTGGCATTATATGTACTGCCTTTATGCTCGGCTTTCCTTTTATTATTTATTTATTTATTTTTCTTAAATTCTTTTATTGGTACATTTTAGGTATACAACACATTTACATTTCTCATTGGGAAATTGTATCTTTACCTGATGCATCTTGGTTCTTATTTTTTCCCCATTCCTAGCCCTCCTTTCACCCCCTCCACCCTTCCCTATTTACAAAGACTTTATTTCCATTTTTTCCATTTCTCATCAGTTTTCCTTTCCCTTCTTTCCTTTCCCCTGTGTCTCCCACTACCCCTACCCCTTTGGACCTTTTCTTTCTATTTTGCATTATCGATTATTCATTCTAATCATTGGTACATTTTAGGTATACGATATAATGACATTCATCATTGGAAATTTGCACCTTTACATAATCTCTCTTGGTTCTTATTTTTCACCCTTGCCCAGCCCTCCCTCCAACCCCTCCAATCCTCCCTATTTACAAAGATTTTGTTCCTATTTTTCCATTTTCTCATATTAATTCTATTCCCATCTTTCCTTTCCCCTACCCCTCCTACTTTCTTCCCCTTTGCCCCTTTTCTTCCTATTTCACATTACCTATTATACATTTAGTCCTTATTTACACTTTCAGTTTCTCACACCAGAGAAACCATTTGGTATTTACACATGTGTGTCCTATTTATTTCACTTAAGAGTATGGCCTCAATGTGCATCTACTTAGCTATAAATGTCTCTCATTTCTCATTTTTTACGGCTGAGTAGTACTCCATTTTATAAAAAAACCCACATTTTCTTTATCCAGTCTCCAGTTGATGGGCATTTGGGCTGTTTCCAAGTTTTAGCTATTACAAACTATGCTGCTATGAACATGAACACACATATATCACTGTGGTATGATTCTTTTAATTCTTTGGGGAAGATCCCCAGCAGTGGAATAGTGGGGTCAAATGGGACTTCCAGTGCTAGTCCTTTGAGGTATCTCCATACTGATTTCCACAGTGCTTGCACCAGTCTATACTCCCACCAGCAGTGGAGCAGAGTTCCTTTTTCCCCACAGCCCCACCAGCATTTGTTATTGGTGGATTTCATGATAGCAGCCATTCTTTCTGGAGTGAAGTGGAATCTCAGCGTTGTTTTCATTTGCATCTCTCGAATGACCAGTGATGTTGAACATTTTTTCATGTATTTATTTGCTATTTCTACTTCTTTGTGTGAGAAATGTCTGTTCATTTCAGATGCCCATTTTTGGATTGGGTCTTTAAATTTGGGAGGTCTGATCTTTTTAAGTTCTTTATAGATTTGAGATAGTAGACCTTTGTCTGAGGAAGAGCAGGTGAAGATTTTTTCCCACATTGTGGGTTGTCTCTTCACACTGCTGGTGGTTTCTCTTGCTGTGCAGAAGCTTTTTAATAAGAAGAGATCCCATTTGTTGATTGTTTGTGCTAGTTCACAGGCAACTGAGGTTTTATTCATAAAATCTTTTCCTACGCTGATATCTTCAACAGTTCTATCTAACCTCTGTTCCAACTGGTTCAGTGTTTCTATTTTAATATTTAGATCTTTAATCCATTTCAATTTTAGTTTAGTGCATGGTGAGAGATATAGGTCTAGTTTTAATCTTTGGCAAGTTGAAACCCAATTTTTCCAGGACCATTTATTAAAGAGGCTATCTTTCCTCCAGTGACGGTTTGGCTCCTTTATCAAAGATGAGATGGCTGAGTGTGTCTGGTGTTGTTTCTGCATCTTCTAATCTGTTCCACTGGTCCTCAGGTCTGTTTCTTTTCCAGCACCATGCTGTTTTTATCAAAGTAGCTTTGTAGTAGAGTTGCAGGTTGGGGATTGTTATACTCTCTGCCATGTCTCTGTTACCTAGAACTGCTTTTGCTATTCTGGGTCTCTTCTTGTTCCAAATGAATTTTTGGATTGTTTTCTTAAGGTCTGTGAAGTATGCTGCTGGGATCTCAATTGGAATTGCATTGAATCTATATAGCATTTTCACTATATTAATCCTTCCTACCCAGGAGCAGGGGATGTCTGTCCATTTTCTGATATCATCTTCAATCTCTCTTTTCAGAGTGCCATAGTTTTCAGAGAAGAGGTCTGTGATTTCTTTTGTTAGGTTGATTCCTAAGTATTTCAGTTTTTTGGATGCTATTGTGAAAGGAATTATTTGCCCTATTTCTCTCTCAGTGAGTCTGTCATTCGTGTAGAGGAAAGCTATTGATTTTTGTGTGTTGACCTTGTAACCAGCTACTTGACTGAATTTGGTTATTAAGTCTAGAAGATTTTTGGTGAAGTTCTTGGGGTACTCTTGCTTTCTTTTGGTTACAATTCATATAGAATATCTTTTCCCATACTTTCACTTTCAGTTCTGTGTGTCCTGGAATCTAAAATTATTTCTTAGGGAAATTATTTTTTCTTTTATTAGTACATGTTTGCAGTGCATGATGTTTACATTCGACTTGGGGAGTAGGTGCATGTACATAACATGGCTTGTTTCTTTTTTAATCCCTTCCCTGTTCCTATCTACCTCCCTCTCTAAGTCCCCTTTTCCCGTTTTCATTCTTATTACTATTATTATTCTTGGCTTCTATTTATGGCATATATTGTTTAATGAATATAGTAAAATGATCATTTTTAAAACAATATTTTAGCATACATTCCTATATAAGTAAGCTATGGAATTGAAAATATGTTTTACCTTTGTATTAGAATGCATCTTGATGTAGTAATATTTATATTAGCAGTGGAAATAATAAGCTTTCATGTATTTAACATGTTTTAGAAAAAATTCATCAATTGTTTTTCCGCTAAGTTTGAATTATGAAGTTGTGGTAAGTTGTGATTACTTTTGAGATATTGTAGGTATTTCAAAAGAATAAATAGCTTCTTATGATTTTGTGTTGGTAGCAGAGATGTATATGGATTATGAAGGTATATCCTAGACATAGGTAAATGAAGGACAATGTAACATGAAGATGTGAAAATGGACCCTACCTATCAACATACTGCTCTCCATGATATATTAGTACTTTATTTTAAAACACAAAAGATTTCTAGAGGGAGAATAGTTTCCAGACCCTCATCAAAGTAACTTTACTTTGCAGTGGGTCACTATGTAATGGTCTAGTAGGCCTCACCAGGTGCTGAGGCTGTGTGCCAGACTGTGGTACAATGAGGACATCCACTTCTGTAATTGACAGTGCTTGTTAGACTTGGAGAGTTCCTAATAAGGATGGCGTGGGGATGGAGTACATATAACATTTCCCAAGGACTCTTGTCTTTGATCCTGCCTTTTGCTGTTTACTTTAGATCCCCATAAAATCAGAAGCTTAGGAAAGAGGAGTTGGTGACTTCAATAGTGTTGCAATCTGCAAGTCATCCACCACTGTCTGTAACCCCTAGTAGACTCATTTGCTTGCTGAGTTGGACTTGTCCAAGTCATTCTTTAGACTACAGGCACCCTCTCAATTTGGAGGCAGATTTTTTTTTTCACATTTCTCTGGGAAATTTATGCAACAATCTCTGATAATGCCAAGTTTGTTAAATTATTCTTACCTAATGGCCTTAACTAGAATAAATTATCAATACATGTATTTGTTTACTATTAAATTGCCGTCTAAACTGGAGAGTGGATGGGGCCTAGAGCTAAGAGGCAGTCAGGTAATAAGAGGGAGAGGGCATGAAATCTCTGGAGAAGAAGTAGGAGTGAACATGTGAAGAAAATGTTGACTCAGGATGGACATCTAAGGGACAGTTTGCTGATGTTATGGTTTGGCCATGAATGTGTGTTGATTATATGGGAGAATATGCTTGAGGTGGGATAAAATTATACAATTATACCTTTCAAACCTATCAGTGTTAGATTGTTGCTATAGTGAATAATTCCAGATCGTGCAGTAATCTTTGAAATTATAACGATCCCTTGTTTTGGCAGAAAGTTACTGTGAGCCAAGTGCAAACCAAGAAAGGATATAATCCAAGTGAGTCTTTTGATTCTTACTCTGCTAAGGACCTGCTTCATCACTTCTGCTAAGCTCATTCTGTTTGTAAGCTATTGAAGCAGCAGCATTGAGACCTAGCTGAGAGCCAAGGCCATAATTGGTAAGTGAATTCTATTTAATAAAAATTCTATTTAATAAAAATTTTGTACACAAAGAAATTATTTAGTGAGATAAAACATTTAAGTAAGTAAAAATGGAAAATAAAGATAAGAAAATTATCTACAATAATTCAAATCTGGAGTAACTTTCATATAGATTTGAGATAATGAAGAAAAAACTTTTCGGAGTTTTTGTTTTGCTGACATTAATTTTTTTCCTTTTCTTTTTTTCTTCATTAAGTTTATTGGTACATTTTAGGTATACAATATGATGACTTTCATCATTGGGAATTTGTACCTTTACATGATATATCTTGGTTCTTATTTTTTCCCCATTTCTCTGCCTTCCCTTCAATTCCTCCACCTCTCCTATTTAAAAAGACTTTTTTTCCATTTTTTCCTTTTCTCATATTTATTCCTTTCCCTTCTCCAACCCCTCCCACTTCCCCTTCCCCTTTGGACATTTTCTTCCTATTTCACATTACCTGTTATACATTTTGATCCTTATTACACTTTCAGTTTCTCACACCAGAGAAACTTTGATATTTTACATGTGTATCTTATTTATTTCACTTAAGAGTATGGCCTCAATGTGCATCCATTTAGCTATAAATGTCTCCTGTTTCTCATTCTTTTTTTTATTTTTTAAAAATAACTTTATTATCAAACAAACATACATACAGAAATTAAAACCATTCAAAGAAGAATAATCCAAGGGAAAAAAACTACAATAATATTCAAATACAGTAGAACTCAACCAAAACAAAACTGCAAAGCACTTAAACATTTTTCCATATAACATAAAAAAATCTCAAGCACCAACAAGACACCAGAGGATGGGATTTGTTTCAGAAAAATCCCCAAAACCAGCATTGAACAAACAGTGGTCTGAAAAAAAAACTCCAGTTAGCTAGCAGACTCCACCTAAGCCAAGCTTCTCCCTAATTTAAATTTCGATACAGTCATATGACATGCAATGGAAACACAATCCGAAAAATATGTTATTAGGCAATTTCATCCGTGTGTATCCTTAATTACACTTTTAGTTTCTCACACTAGAGAAACTATTTGGTATTTACACATGTGTGTCCTCTGTATTTCACTTAAGAGGATAGCCTCAATATGCATCCATTTAGCTATAAATGTCTGTAGTTTCTGGTTCTTTACGGCTGAGTAATATTCCATTTTATTAAAAAACACATCTTCTTTATTCAGTCTCCAGTTGATGGGCACTTGGGTTGCTTCCAAGCTTTAGCTATTACAAACTGTGCCGCTATAAACATGGGTGCACATTTATTGCTGTGGTAAGATTCTTTTAATTCTTTTGGGAAGATACCCAGCAGGGGGATAGCTGGGTTGAATGGGACCTCTAAGCCTAGTTCTTTGAGGTATCTCCATACTGATTTCCACAGTGGCTGCACCAGTCTGCACTCCCACCAACAATGGAGAAGGGTTCCTTTCTCCCTACACCCCCACCGGCATTTGTTATTGTATGATGTCTTTATAACAGCCATTCTTTCCGGGGTGAGGTGGAATCCCGGTGTTGCTTTCATCTGCATCTCTTGAATAACCATTGATGTTGAACATTTTTTCATATATTTATTTACTGCTTTTACTTCTTTGTCTGAGAAATGTCTGTTCATTTCAGATGCTCATTTTTGAATTGGTTCTTTGTATTTTGGGGGTCTGATTTTTTTCAGGTATTTATATGTTCTAGATAGTAGTCCTTTGTCTAAGAAACAGTTGCTGAAAATTTTTTCCCACATTGTAGGTTGTCTCTTAGCTCTGTTGGTGGTTTCTCTTGCAGAGAAAGCAAAAACAAGAAATAAAAGAGGCAACAATAGTAAAACATCATGACAAGGATGAGTCAATATCTATCAATTATAACTACCAATGTTAATGGTCTCAATTCACCAATCAAAAGACATAGACTGTCAGAATGGATTAAAAAGCAAAATCTAACAATATGCTTTATACAAGAAACACACCTAACTCAAAAAGAAATACACAGAATGAAAGTAAAAGGATAGAAAACAGTTCTCCACATGACAGGAACCCAGAAAAAAGCAGGGGTAGCAATTTTATTTGCAGACAAAGTAGATTTCAAACCAAAACTAATTAAGAGAGACAAAGATGGTCACTACATCCTTGTGAAGGGAACAATCCAAGAGGAAGAGATGACAATCATAAATATATACGCACCGTTTCTCATTCTTTATGGCTGAGTAGTGCTCCATTTTATTTTACTTACATTATTTTGCACTTAATTTATATGTTGAATTTTTCAAATAAGAGAAACCATGTGGTAAGTTGTTTACATTATTGGTTTAGTTGTCTTATCTACTGTGTGCATATGGAAACCATTCACTTATCTACTGTATATTCTTTTCTTTGAATTTTTACTGAACACCTAGTCTGGATAAAAACTCAGATATGGGACGTTTATAAGTGAGATGATTAATACTATCCTTCCAGAAACTTGAATTGTAGAACTCTGAGCCTTTTAATTGATGGTTTTTATAACTAAATATGTTTATATTATGTAAAATATAAATATAACTGAATTCAGGTATCTTGAAGGCCCACTCTTAAGATGTTAGCCAACAAGAATAAAACCAGGTCAATAGACAAACATTCTGAAAACACTAAAATATTCACTGGAGTCTCTTGACACATGCCAGAGTGGTATTTCAATAATGAAAGCCCAGTGACATTTCCCACCCTCCATCGTTTCTTATGAAAATGAACTCTATCCCCTAAATTCCTAGCTCCTCTTTTTAAATGCCCTAAAATCTCTCTAGCTCTTGATTTGTTCCTTCTGTATCTTCAAATTTTCTTCTCCAGTACCTCTGCCTTGTCAGACCTTCTCAATTCTCCCTTTTCTCATTCCTTTGATTTTGTAAGTCAAAGACCCTGTAATAGAGATAGAATTGTTCATGGGAGTCACAAAACATATATACACTTTTTTTCTGAGACATGAAACTTATGAAAGAGTATTACAGTTATAGTCTAGGATATCTGAAAGTCTCAGAAACATACATTGTCTGATCTAAAACACAGTTTGTTTATTGGTCATATCACTTAATACTAATGAGTTGAACATGATTATTACTTTTTTTTTTGGCTTAGGTCCTTATGATTTTGACCCAAAGCAGGATTCATAGGTTAACCAATTTTGCAGTTAAAGAGCAGCCACATAGACTGTAATTTTCTATAAACAAATGGTTTTTTTTCCATAAACAAATTTAAGTAGTCTTTTTTTTTCAAACTGCCACCACCATCTGGTGTATGTCAATATCCCTTGTGTTTTTAAAATCAAAATACTTTTTAAAGGCTCAGCTGCTTATATTTTGGGAAAACAACCCTGCTGCTTTGTGCACTAGCTTGAGTATGTCTCATAAAATTTTTATCTTTAGTGCTAGTTATGCCTATAAGATGTTATGGTGGCATTGAAATCATAATAGTTCCGTTGACATCATAATTGCTCTGAAGGGCCATTACCACATAAATATGCAAGTATTTCTGACAAGCTGTGTTGTTTAATGAAGCTACCAAAAATGAACTAAATTTAATAAAGCAGATATAACAAGCTACTGAAGAACTGATGTTGGAGATACCTCCTTCCTTCTTAGCTAAAATGAATAAACAAATTGTTAGTTTTGAGAATTACGATAGAGTCATAGACTTTGAAAGGACCTAAACAATAATCTAGCTCATCTTTTTTACTTTTGAGAAGAGAAGCAGCACAGGGAATTTAAATGACTTCTTTTGGATTTTATAGCTAATTATCCAACCAGAACAAGAATTTGAGGCCTGACTTCTGTTTGGGATTTCTTTCACTAGTTTCCACTCAGAAACCAAATAACTCTGGGAGAATATACTTATTGTAAAATATTCTTTATTTCTCCATTTTGGGGAAGGTATTTTTCCCTGCTGCATTGTGAGATCATTATCACCATGTAGGGCTATTCTTCAGATGGGCTGGAGTGTTCATTAGTTTGAGATTTTAGTGGTAAAACTCACTCAAATGAAAAATGAAATATTCTGATTTAAGTGAGAAGATTTTGAGGAGAAAGAAGGAAATGCTCTCGGAAGAAGGAGAGAATATTCTCCTCCACAGAGGGTAATCAGGTGAATATCTAGGAGCTTGTTCTTTCTGTCCTTTGAGAGTCAGAGAAGAAAAGCCTGGGGCAGTGGTCTGCTGAAGTAGGCAGATGCCTGGGAACCTGGACACTTGACCAGTTGTGGGAATTTGGGAGTAGCCTGTTTGGCACTCCTAGATTAGCTTTGCGGTGAAAATGCTAAAGAGTTTGAAATGTTAAATTTTATTTTGTAGGACATTATACATTTAAGTGAAACCCTTCATTTGGACACTCTCAGAGTTGTAATTTAGTTAGGTTTCATTGCTCACACTCCCTCTGCAGAAAACTGAGTATAAGCAACTCCAAGAAAAGGCACAGCATCTTAATTCAGTGATTCTTAGTCACTTAAAAAGAGATTACATAGAAATAGATGATAAACCATTAACAAATGTTTTAAAAGTTACACATACCTACTTCTAAGAGAAGGCTAGGGGACCTTGAGAGGATAAGACATCATGGAGGAATACAGTTTGCTTCCTTAACAAAGAAAATGACACTTTAACATAAAACTGAAGAAATTATAGGAAATGAAGAGGATAGAATAGAGGGAAAACTTTTTAGGAAGGATCAGAGATCCAAAGTAGAAAGGAATATAGTATATTTAAGAAACAGAAAATGTTGTAGCTGGAGAGCAAAACAAGAATGGGAATGCTATCAAGAGCCTGATGAGGGAGATGATCAGATGATGCTCAATTTCAATATTCAACAAACTCCATCTATATATTTGATGTTTGGTATTTGATATATATATATATTTGATAATTTTATTTTTAGAGTAAAATGTAATGATATTTTGGATTAAAAATTTTACACATCTAGATATTTTATTAGAGAAAATTTCACTATCTCACTAGAATTTCAAGGAAGAATATTTTAATGTGTAGGGTTAATAACAAACTCAATATAATAATTTGTTATTTTTATGGGAGTGTACTTCAAATTCATGCAAGATCAATTCTTATATTTAGAAGTATCACATATCTAACTTATAATGAAATACATTAAATAATGAAATAGATTGATTTTAGTTATCATCATCATTTTCCCTAACTGAGGATACTTGTTTTCTTTTCCAATAATTCATTATGATTGAATTAGCTTTGCTTTTTCATTCAGCATATTCCTTGCCCTTAGCTGATTACATTCTAAAAGATTTCATTTTTTGAGTTTAAAAATAATTAGAAAGTTATTTAACTCTTAATTGGTTGATTTACTCCTTGATTCTCAAGCTAGTTTGCCCTTAGTGGCACCGGAGGAAATGTGCTATCTCTGGCTACTGAAGTAATAATAAGAGAATCATCAAACAAGCATAAAAAGTAAAACTTGTGACTGAAATGTTAAAACACAATTTCAGGATGGAAAGTTAGCCAGTTTGGCTATATTGGTAATGACATGAAATTACTAATGCATCATATTTGCAAACTAAGTAATATTAATTCCTATAGTGCTCAGCCTTAACTAGTGATAATTAGATATATGTATACAATGAGTAATGATTAAATCAAGGTAATTAGCATTTCTGTCTCCTCAAATATTTATCACTTGTGTGTTGAGAATCTTCAGGTTCCTCTCTAGTTATTTTGAAATATGCAATAAGTTGATGTAGACTCTGAATACTCTTCTAGATACAGACCACTAGAACTGGTTCTAAACTTTCACTTTTAGATGCAACCTAGATAACAATTATCTTACACATTTAAATTTGACAGAAAAAAATAAGGCTAGATAGTGTTCACCTTATGCCAAATTTGTCACACTTTATACAATTTAGTCTACTTTTGGCCAGGATTATTAGGAAATGTCTCAGAAAATAGATTATATATCCTCTTTTTAAAAAATTACAAAAATTTCATGATGTTTTAGCTTCAAATTATGATCAGATGAATTCTGATTAGATTTACTTTCCATTGTGCTTCCTGGTGTAGAAACATCTACAAACTGCTTCCGGAGACAGGCAATGTAATTTAGAGGTTAGGATCAGTTTCTCCGCTTCTGCATTCACTGGGTTTGTGATATTGGGCAAATTACTTGATTTCTCTTTGTTTAAGAGGGATAAGTATTATACCTGCCTCATAGGGCATGGATAAGAATTGAGAAAGTATATGTAATGTACTTAGATGATTGCCTGCCATGGAGTAAGTTTAAAATAAATATTAGCTATCAAATCAAATTGCATCTTAATCCCTGAAATACGTAGGAGTGGGCTGGAGAGATGGGTAGCTGCAGAAAACAAAAAGAAAAATACATTAGATTCCCAGTACCTGCTGAGGTGCATACTCAAGTGCAGTGTGAGTCAGATAAGGCGAGGCAGGAGGGAACAGGAGATCCTTCTTTTTCAGCCTAGCAAGGCGATGGTGATCGTATGAGAGGCTGGCAGTGCTGCCTAATGTTTCTTTCCTGGAGAGAATGCAGTAAGTACCCTTGTTCCTTTCAGAGCATTTTAAGAACTAAAATATAAGATCATGTCTTGCTGACTTCATAGGTTTAAGTAAACATTCCTGTTCCTTGTTTTTATTCTTTAGAGTATGTATTGATCCCATAAAAGAAACTGTGATTTCTTTGAATTTAGGCTTAGATAAAATGATAAGAGCTGAGATTTGTTGGTTACTGTATCCTGCCCGTATGCAAACCGTTATCATTTTTACTTTTTTTTCAAAAAAAAAAAAAAGAAGCTTAACACAGGTAAACCATGATGCACTACTTATCATCTCCTTTCTTTTTATTCTTTGCCCTTTTCATTCCTCCCATACCTTTCGTTATGTCCTTGTTCCTTGACTCACTTCTTAAATCTGTATATTTTCTTCCCATTTTAATTTGTCATTCATTCTTCAAACATTGCCCATATTTTCTTTGTATTAAAGAGGGAACTGGGAATTATTGCCTTGGGCTACAGTTGGAGAGAGAAAAAGAAAGAGGAAAATGTAACAAAAAAACATACAGGTGGTGCTCAAAAACACAATGAATGTATTTGACTTCATTTCTTGAGTCTTCACATTTTACTTTTGCTGAACATTTCTCAGATATTTGTTTGAGATAACTTGTATGAATAATAATTCACTGCCATCAAATGGGGTTTACATTCTGATTTTCTCTCTGTCCCTCTCTGTGTTTGCTAAGGTAGTTGAATCAGAAGAGAAGGGAGATAAAATCCATAGAAGAGTTCTTGCCCTGTTTGTGTCTTTATTTTATAATTTACTATTTATTTTATTTTGGTGAATGCTGTTGTGCATTGAGTTCAGCTGCATACCATTGCAGGGCTGTATCCTTTTTATTTTCATCTGTTCTCCGTTTGGGGAGTGAACTTTCTGAACTCCTGCTATCTTAGGCCTTTCACTGCCTCCCCCTGTTTTAGCCTGGGAGTGAGGCTCCATCTCATATTGCTGTGACTCAATCCCTGATACCTTTCTGAGTTGCTGGTTCTGAACTCCCTTCGTTGAATCATCTTGTGCAAAGACCCCTCCTGAATTCTGCAAAGTATGCCAGCCAAGTCCGTGGTTTGTGCAAATCAGTTGGAGATGGGTTCCCTGCCTGTTGATCAAGTAGTGGCCTTGAGGGGGGTGTTAAGCATCTGCTAGCATCTTAGAGGAAAAGCAGTTCATTCAGTTTCTGTGTCATGGCATGTGGTCTATTTATTTACACAGGTGGCTGTCTCTGAGTACCAGTCTTGCTGTGCCAATCCTTCCTGCTCTGTCTATCAGGAATGCCTTTCTAGTCTTGGTTTAATTATCAGTACCCAGTCTAACACTGCTGTATCAGTTAGGTGTGATTTCTGGGACAGAGAACCATGTACCCTCTCCTATCAAACATTTTACTCATTTGTATTTGATTTTGTGCACAGTTAATGGTTTATTCATCTGTTCCCACCATGCTTTAAGCTCCTTCAGGGAGGGCCTATGTTCTCTTCATTTTTAATTACCAACACTTTGCACTTGACATGTTGTAGGCAATCAACACAATATCATTATGTTGCGTGAACATGCTATCTATGCTGGGAAGCCTAATTGGAGAAATTTAGGGCCAGGAGTGATATGGGTTCTAAGGGTAAGCATATAACTGCCTACAGACTATGCAGCAGTATTCCCATATGGCATCATTTAAAGCAGCTGGCTCCAGCAATTCCTAAGTCCAGATAATTGTTCTTTGAATAATTATTTTGTACCTGTCCCCTAAATGATTGCATCTGTTGTAATGTGTGTTATTAGAGGCAATGTGGTCTATTTTCTGTGAATAAGCATGTTCAATATTACATTTTTAGATTTCAAAATTTCTTCCCTAAAATATCAAATTTGGATCAGACAGTTTTGGCTTCCATCTGATATATATTATCTTAAAGTTTCAATCTCAAAGTTACATTGTTTTCTCATTATTTTAGTTTGCTTACAGAATAGTAGGTAAAGAAGGTCGCTGAAGAGAGGTCATTTCTCTGTCCCCTTGCCCCAGGTGGGACAGCTGTGTTAGCAAGAGAGTTTGCCAGAATCTTGAAGAGGGATGGTATGAGAGCATGTCAATCTGTCAGTATGTGTTTTGAAGCAAATGGAAAATTTAGAAATCCTGGTAGTAAAAGTCAGTTCAAATACTAATTCCTTGTTGCTTTACCTTAATTCTGTTCTGCACAGAAATGATTTGGAACTCTAGTGACTCTAAATTGGTACAAGGATGAAATATGTGGTCACTTATAATGTACATTCTAAAATGTGTGTGCACATTTATATACTGTTCCTCTGTGAAATGTAGTTTCTTCTGTTCCTTCCAAGTAGGACAAGAAACTAGGAATAAACAGATCTATAGATTCTTTCTTTCTGTGAAGACTGATTGGAGAAATTTAGGGCATGTTATAATGATGTTTGAGGCATATAATTGAAGAATGCTAACAATCAGATCTATGAATATTATTTTGAGAAAAAAGTAAGCTAAAAATGAAAAAACATTTGTACCAATATAACATCTTAAAAATTAAGATTAAAGTATCTGTTAACTCAAGTTCTGGTATTAATCTTGTCTTTTGATTTTGAATGATTCATCTTTACAGTAGTAAATTTGTGGAATCATTTGCTTTTTGTATGTTTAAAGCAGATTTATCAAGTCCGTAAGATAGTAACATTTATGTTAATTGCTTCTGAACATATAAAAAACTTGTGTGTGTGTGTGTGTGTGTAGAATCATTACATAAGTAGGATTAAAGACCTGGAGATAAAATTGTGAATTTTTCAATTGCATTTTAAAATTGACTTAATCTAGCCTGTGACTGTTTTCTTGGCTTGTATTCATATAATGGATAATGAATGCTTTCTATGAAGTGCCCAAATTGAAATGAATATGGAAGTTTGTATTTCTTTGCATAAGAGAGATGACTTTTTCAGTTTGGTCTAAACCATAGCAATCTTTATGGACAAGCATCGAACATTTTCCAAAGAGTATATTTCAAGCCTATTGTCACAATAATACAATGATGGCTGAGCGTTGTCCCTTGAAGAAGTGATTTGTATAATTTTGGTGTGAATTTCTCACACATAGAAAGCACAATTGCTTTTCCATCACTCTCACTTTGTTTTGCCCCATATTCCCTTCCCTTCTGAGAAATTCAGTAACTTTAAAGAAAAATACAAAAAATAAAATTAAAGTCTATTTTTCTTAGTTTACATTAATTTAATATCTAAGCAACTGTATATGGTATATGAATTCCAGTGTATGATTTTTCATTTCATAAAATCTAATTGTGTGATTTGTATACATGCTTACAACATATTGATACATCCAAAGCATTTATTTATAGACTGAATTTTAAAAACAGTTTTAAATTTATACCAAAACTAAACAGAGTATAGGAACATAAAGTTCCTATATTTCCCTGCTTTAACACATGCACAGCATTCTCTACCATCAACATTCTCCGCTAGAATAGTACATCTGACACAATTCATGAATTATTACATAAAGACATAGTCCACTTTAGGGTTCACTCTTGGTGTTGTACATCTTATGGTTTTTGACAAATACATAAGGATATACCATTGTGGTATCATATAGAATAATTTCACTACCCTAAAAATCCTCTGAACTCTTCTATTTATGCTCTGAAATCCTTGTTTTTAATCATTTTAAAGCCCATAGTGTGTGCATGTATTTCTTTTTTTTTCATTAAGTTTATTGGTACATTTTAGGTATACAATACAGTTATATTCATCATTGGGATCTTGTACCTTTACATGATGTATCTTGGTTCTTATTTTATTCCCCATTCCCCTGCCCTCCTTTCACCCCTCCACCCTTCCCTATTTACAATGACTTTGTTTCCATTTTTTTCCTTTTCTCGTATTGTTTCTTTTCCCTTCTTTTCTTTCCCCTACTGCTATCCTTTCCCCTACTCCTTTGGACCTTTTCTTCTTATTTCACAATATCAAATATACATTTTAATCCTTATTTACACTTTTAGTTTTTCACACCAGAGAATCCATTTGGTATTTACACGTGTGTCCTATTTATTTCACTTAAAAGTATGCCTCAATGTGCATCCACTTAGCTATAAATGTCTCTAGTTTCTCGTTCTTTATGGCTGAGTAGTATTCCATTTTATAGAAAATCCACATTTTCTTTATCCAATCTTCAGTTGATGGGCACTTGGGCTGTTTAAAAGTTTTAGCTATTCCAAACTGTGCTGCTATAAACATGGGTGAGCATATATCACTGTGGTATGATTCTTTTAATTCCTTTGGGAAGATACCCAGCAGAGGAATAGCTGGGTCAAATGGGACTTCTAATCCTAGTTGTTTGAGTTATCTCTGTACTGATTTCCACAGTGACCACAGTTGTACCAGTCTACACTCCTACCAACACTGGAGCAATGTTCCTCTTTCTCCACAGCCCCGCCAGCATTTGTTATTGGTTGATTTCATGATACCAGACATTCTTTCTGGGATGAGGTGGAATCTCAGTGTTGTTTTCATCTGCATCTCTCAAATGACTAGTGCTGTTGAACATTTTTTCATATGTTTATTTGCTGCTTTTACTTACTTGTCTGAGAAATGTCTGTTCATTTCAGATGCCCATTTTTGAATTGGGTCTTTATATTTGGGGGATCTGATTGTTTTTGAGTTCTTTATATATTCTAGATAGTAGTTCTTTGTCCGAGGAACAGTTGGTAAAATTTTTTTCCCACATTGTAGGTTGTCTCTTAGCTCTGTTGGTAGGTTCTCTTGCAGTGCAGAAGCTTTTTAATAAGATGAGATTCTAATTGTTGTTTCTTTGTGCTAGTTCCTGTGCTACTGAGGATTTGTTCATAAAGTTTTTTCCTATGCCAATGTCTTCAAACGTTCTACCTAACTTATCTTCCAGCAACTTTTGTGTTTCTGTTTTAATATTTAGGTCTTTAATCCACTTCAATTTTAGTTTAGTGCATGGTGAAAGATAGGGGTCTAGTTTTAATCTTTGGCAAGTTGAAACCCAGTTTTCCAGCACCATTTATTTAAGAGGCTAACTTTCCTCCAGTGAGGATGGTTGGCTACTTTGTCAAAGATGAAGTAGCTGAGTATGTCTGGAATTGTTTCTGTATCTTCTAGTCTATTCCACTGATTGTTGGGTCTATTTCTTTGCCAGTACCATGCTGTTTTTATCACAGTGGCTTTGTAGAAGAGTTTCAAGTTGGAGATTGTGATACTCCCTGCCATGTCTCTGTTGCCTAGAATTGCTTTTGCTATTCTAGGTCTCTTCTGGTTCCAAATGAATTTTTGAATTGTTATCTTTAGATCTGTGAAATATATTGTTGGGATTTCAATTGGGATTGCATTGAATCTGTATATCAGCTTTGGAAATATGGCCATTTTCACTATATTGGTTCTTCCTATCCAGGAGCAAGGGATATCTTTCCATTTTCTTATATCCTTTTTTATCTCTTTTTTCAGTGTTGTAGCTCTCAGTGTAGAGGTCTTTTGCTTCCTTTGTTAGATTGATTCCTAGATATTTTGTTATTTTGGATGCTATTGTGGAAGGAATTGATTCCCTAATTTCTCTCTCAGTGAGTCTGTTACTTGTGTACAAGAAGGCTATTGAGTTTTAAGTGTTTACCTTGTATCCAGCTACTCTACTGTATCCATCAATTAAGTCTAGAAGCCTTTTGGAAGAGGTTTTTGGGTCTTCAATGTAGAGTATCATATTGTCAGCAAATAATGACAATTTAACTTCTTCGTTTCCTATCTTTATTCCTTTTATTTCTTTCTCTTGTCTAATTGCTGTGGCTAATGTTTTCTGAACTATATTGAATAGGAGTGGTGATACTGGACATCCTTGTCTTGTTCCTGATTTTAGCGTGAAGGTTTTCAGCTTTTGACCATTTAGTATGATGTTGGCTGTTGGTTTTTCATAGATACCCTTTATGAAGTTGAGATAAAGACCCACTATTCCAATTTTCTACAGGGTTTTTATCATGTTAGGGTGTTGAATTTTATCAATGCTTTTTCTGCATCTATTGAGATGATTATATGGTTTTTATCCTTGACTCTATTAATATAGTGTATTACATTTATTTATTTACATATGTTGAACCATCCTTGCATCCCTGGGAGAAATCCAACTTGGTCAGGGTGTATGATCTTCTCGATGACCCTCTGTATTCTGTTTGCCAGTATCTTACTGAGGAATTTTGCATCTACGTTGATTAGGGAGATTGACATGTAGTTCTCTTTTTCGGCTGGGTCTTTCCCCAGTTTTGGAATCAACATAGCACTTGCTTCCCAGAATGAATTTGGAAGTGTTGCTTCCCTTTCAATTTCATTGAAAAGTTTAAAGAGTAGTGGCGATAGTTCTTCTCTAAAAGTCTTGTAGAATTCAGCAGTGAAGACATCATGCCCTGGGCTTTTATGTTTTTCTTTTTTCTTTTGTACCTGGGATCAAACTCAGGACCTTGTGCTTGCGAGGCAGGCAGTGGCACCACTGAGACAAATCCCTAGCTCTGGGCTTTTCTTTGTTTTTTAAAATTTATATATTAATTGGTACATTTTAAGTATACAATACATTTACATTTATCATTGGGTGTTTGTACCTGAACATGATGTATGTTAGTTCTTATTTTTTTCCCCATTACCTATGTGTCCTTCACCCCCACCACCCTTCCGTATTTACATAGACTTTGTTTCCATTTTTTTTTTCTTTCTCATAACTTTTCCTTTCCTTTTTTCCTTTCCCCTTCCCCTCCCGCCACCCTTCCACCTTTGGACTTTTTCCTATTTCAAATTATCAGTTATTTGTTTTAATCATTTTCATCCTTATTTACACTTTCAGTTTCTCACACTGGAGATACTATTCAGTATTTACACATGTGTGTCCTATTTATTTCACTTAAGAGTATGGCCTCAATATGCATCCATTTAGCTATAAATGACTCTAGTCTCTCATTCTCTATGGCTGAGTAGTACTCCATTATATAAAAAAACCACATCTTCTTTATCCAGTTTCCAGTTGATGGGCACTTGGGTTGTTTCCAAACCTTAGCTATTACAAACTGTGCCGCTATAAACATAGGTGCACATATATCGGTGTGGTATGATTCTTTTAATTCTTTGGGGAAGATACCCAGCAGAGGAAAAGCTGGGTCAAATGAGACCTCTAGTCCTAGTTCTCTGAGGTATCTCCATACTGATTTCCACAGTGGTTGCACCAGTCTCTGGACTTTTCTTTGTTGGTAAATTTTTAATTATGTTTTCAATTTCACTGATTATAATTGGGGTGTTTAGAATTTTTATATCTTCTTCTTTCAACTTTGGTAATTCATATGTATCTAGAAATCTGTCCATTTCTTCTGTGTTTTCCATTTTATTAGAGTACAGGTTCTTGAAGTAGGTATTGGTGATCCTCTGGTTTTCTGCTGGATCTGTTATGACTTAACCTTTTTCATTCCTAGTTGCATGGATTTGAGCCTTTTCTTTCCTTTTTTTGATGAGGTTGGCTAAGGGCTTATCAATTTTATTTATTCTTTCAAAAAACCAACACTTTGATTCTTTGATTTTTTGCGTCATTCTCTTAGTCTCCATTGCATTCATTTCTGCTCTGATCTTTATAATTTCCTCCCTTGTATGAGCTTTGAATTTGTCTTGCTCTTCTTTTCTAGGAGCTTGAGATTCAGCATCAGGTTGTTTATTTGAGCTTGCTCTGTTTTCCTAGCATGGGCATTCACTGCTATGAATTTCCCTCATAGAACTATTTTCATTGTTGCATATATTCCTTTATGTTGTACTGGCATTATCATTTACTTGTAGAAACTATCTAATTTATTTTTTAATTTTCTCTGTGACCTATTGGTTGTTCAGGATGGTGTTATTCAATTTCCATGTGTTTGTGGGGATTTTGCAGTTTCTTATGTTATTGATCTCCAATTTTATTGCACTATGGTCTGATAATATAAATGCAACACTTAATTTTTGTGATTTTTTTCCTGCTAAGCATTCATTACTTAATATAATAAAACTCATAAAATTAAAATTAATTCATCAATAGAAATATTCTAAAGAATAAATGTGGATTTGAAACACCTATGTGTATGTACCTCTATGAAAAAAATGTGTTATGCCCCCCAAAGTGGAACCTTGTGGCATGGCCTTAAATCACGGGGTACAATCTTTCCGAAGAGATTACAGTAGTCCTTATGGGACCCTGAATTAGTGCTCATGAAAGAGATGTTATAAAAGAGCAAATGTGACCCCTTCCCAGCCTATTTGGCTTTCTGTTTTGTGCTGTCATCTGTCATTCCTACATATCCACCTGCCAGCGTGTGTGCCTCGAGGAGTTCACCAGATCTGAGATGTGGCCAGTACCTTGCCCTTAAACCTCCAGAACTATGAGCTAAATAAACCTCTTTTCTTTATAATCCCAGTCTCAGATATTTCATTATAGCAACAAAAAATGGTGTAATATATCACCCTCACCAGTGTTGGTGAGCATTATCCAATTGGTTGAGGCCCCAGATAGAACAAAAAGGCAGAGGAAAGGGAAATTTTCTCTCTTTCTTCTGGGGACTGAATATCTATCTTCTGTATTTGGACACCAGAGATCCACGTTTTCAGTCCTGTTTCTATTGAACTTCATTTTAGAGTTACAACATTGGCTTCTCTGGTTCTCAGGCTTTTGGACATAATCTCAGACTGAATGACACCATAGGCCTTCATTATTCCTTAGTTTGCAGACACTATCATGAGATATCTCAGCCTTCCTAGTCACATGAGCCAATTCCCATAACAAATCCCACATATCTCTCATATATCCTATTGGTTCTGTTTCTCTGAAGAATTCTAATACATGAGGGAATAATTACGAGAATTTTGCAAATGAGTCTGTATCCACAGGCTGACCCAGACAGTAAGAGATTCAAAGGAGCGTGAGCCTTATCTTGTAGGTAATAAAGGCTTAGTAGAGTTTATCAGAACTTCCTGTGATAATCTGGGCACATGTAGGCAAGTGTTGTGGATGACAATAGCAATAATATGTAACTGTATGGTTCTCAAACTTTGGTATGACTCACAGTCAAGCAGAAGAGAACTAATCCAATTATGTGGAGGGTGAGGCTTATTGCAATAGGATAAGGTGCAGACCTCTGGATTTATGTCTTTTTTTTCAAGTGATTCTGTTGATGTTAAAGTTTGAGGATCACTGATGAAATGCATATACAACAGGCATTGTGTGGCTTTCTGTCAGCAGCAAAAAAGTATCATTTCATAGGAAAATTATAACAAAAAATGTTTAAAAAGTTTAAAATAGCTCCAAAGCATAAAACCCTTAATAGCTTTCTGGATCCTATTTTCCTCATCTCTCTTATTATATACTTAAGGAAGTTGTCATTTAAACCTTCTATGTTTTGGTGTCCATACTTGGCATACATGGACCTTTCTTGTCTTGTGCTGAACAAAAGAATATATTATATAAATATAATATATAAATATAAATAAATAGAAAAGAATATATATATCTCCTTATAATTATACCTGGCACATACCAAGGCTGTATAATTTTTTTTTGTTAAATTCTTTTATTGGTACATTTTAGGTACACAACATAATTACATTTCTCATTGGGAACCGTACCTTTACATAATGAATCTTGGTTCTTATTTTTTCCCCATTCCTAGCCCTCCCTTCACCCCCTCCACCCTTCCCTATTTACAAAGACTTTATTTCCATTTTTTTCCATTTCTTAGCATTTTTCCTTTCCCTTCTTTCCTTTTCCCTGTGCCTTCCACTACCCCTACCCCTTTGGACCCTTTCTTCCTATTTTGCATTATCAATTATTCATTCTAATCATTGGTACATTTTAGGTATACAATATAATGACTTTCATCATTGGAAATTTGCACCTTTACATAATCTCTCTTGGTTCTTATTTTTCACCCTTGCCCAGCCCTCCCCTCAACCCCTCCAGTCCTCCCTATTTACAAAGATTTTGTTCCTATTTTTCCATTTTCTCATATTAATTCTATTCCCTTCTTTCCTTTCCCCTACCCCTCCCACTTCCTTCCCCTTTGCCCTTTTTCTTCCTATTTCACATTATATATTATACATTTTAGTCCTTATTTACACTTTCAGTTTCTCACACCAGAGAAAGTATTCAGTATTTATACATGTGTGTCCTATTTATTTCACTTAAGAGTATCACCTCAATGTGCATCCACTTAGTTATAAATTTCAACATTATTAATATTTCTCTCCTTTATGGTAACTCTCATTAGAATATCTCAATTTTTTCTCTTGGTTCTTCCCATCCCAGACTATTTCCTCAATTATTTTTCTCAGGGTTTTGAGTTTTTCATGACCCACCTGTCATTTTCTGAATTGATTCTAGTTTTTGTTTTGCTTTATTTTCCTGCCAGCTGCTATCTGATCTGTCCAGTAAATATTAGAAGGCCCTGTGGCATTTCCTAAAGTTTAATAATTAGCCTCCTTTAACATCCTATAAGGTGTTTAACCCAGGCTGAAATTTGCCTGGATTTCAAAGACTCTTTCTCTGAAGAAGAGAATTTAAAAAAATGCTTTAATTAAAAATTTTTTTCTTTTGCCTAAATTGTGTCAAAAGAATCCTTCACATTGAGCAATTCACTCAGATTCCTTTTGCCAACAGAGTTTCTGATGACTCATGTTCTCTGTGGTGGTCTTTAAAGCCAAATTCACATTATTTTAATGTATCTTTGTAATTTTAATATTGCCCATATTGATGCTGATGTTTATTCAATAGTGATGATGATGGTGATAATTGTATTGTTAATAGGATGCTTTTTATATGCAAAACAGTGAAATAAGCCCTTTACATGTCCTAAGCGGTGCAAAGAACACTACATTGTCTTAAGCAACTTTCAAAGATTACTTTTTTAATCCTTCTAACTGTTAAATGAGATATGTCTTGCTTTGACCTGGCTTGGTTAAAGAGGTCAAGTAACTTACAAGTTTACCCAAAACTGAGCAAAGATGGAAGGACATGAGCCAAGAAGGAGTTTTTGTTGGAAGTATGGAGTACATGTCTTTCATCTGTTGAGAAGGTTCTGTTCTACTTCTAGTCTCCTGATAGCTTTTACCTGATAGTTGTAGAATTTAGGCCAATACTCTTTCTCCAACTAGTGACAGGATCATATGGCTTTCTCCTTTCCTCTGTTAAAATGATGACTTTTGGGGGGTGGATCTTCCAATGCTGAACCAACACTGCCATCCCTATAATAAAACCACTTCCTATATGCTGCCAGATCAAAGAGTTTGTTTTGTGAAACAAATTTCTATCTATCTTCATACTTTTTTCTTCTATTATCTTTATCCAGTTTTAGGATTAGCACAATGTTGAGTTCCTAAAATGGGGGGAGAAGTGTTCCTTCTTTTTTCTGCTTTAAATGTTTGATATAATTTATCAGTTAAAATGTTTGTGAGCCTGCTGTTGTCATATAGGTAGGTTTTCAAGCTAGGAATATACTTCCTTTAATAGGTGCTATTCAAATTTTATATTTCCTCCAGAGTTAGTTTCATTAATTTGTCTTCCAAGGTACTTCTGAGAAGTTGTCAAATTTATTTCAAAAAAGATTTTTGTAATATGCTTTCTATATCCTTTTAAATTCTGTTAAATCTGTGGTAATGTCTCCTAGATCTTAATATTGTGATTTAAAAAATGTATAACTGCTATTGTATAACAGGAAGAAAAGGTCTAAAAGAGCAGGGGAATTGGGAGGGGTTGGGGAAGGGAAAAAAGGGAAAGGAAAAACTATGAGAAGAGAAAAAAATGGAAACAAGGTCTTTGCAAATAGGAAAGGGTGGAGGGGGTGAAGGGAGGGCAAGGGAAGGGGAAAAAAAGTAAGAACCAAGAGAATAATGTAATGGTACAAGATCCCAATGATGAATGTAACTGTATTTTATACCTAAAATGTACCAATGAAGTCATGAGAAAAATAATAATATGATTCTTGTCTCCTGTGTGTTTAAGCATTATATAAATCAATTTCTTCTTTTCCTTCATAGCTACGCTTCTCAATAAGTTTATCTCCATCTGCTTTACTGGCTCCTCAGCCTCTTCATCTCTCTTAAATGTCAGTATTTCCTTTGACACCTGTTCAGAAGTCCCTTCTCTGGCTTCAGTCACTATGTAGTTATCTTTCTGATACCTATAACTCCAGCCTGCATTTTGCTACTGAACTCAGGCCCACATAGCCAGCATCTATAGAACATCTGCACAGTACTGGGCTACTCATACCCCACATTCAGAATATTTCAGATGCAATCCTTTTCTCACAGACCTGCTGCAACTTTAGGGTACCATTATCTTATTGACTTACATTGCCTCTTTCTAAGAATGGGTGATCATCTTTAATAGTTTTTCCTTTTGTCCTTCAAATTCAATTATTATAAGCCTTAAATTACATTCTGAATTCATCTAATACTTTCTATTTTTACTCTACTGTTTTTGTTCATCCCACCGTCATCTCTTGACTAGAATCATGGCACAGTTTCCTATTTGGTATCCAAATTCTACTCTTGCTTCATTTCAATCTGTTTACCAATCAGTATCATCACAATTATCAAATAATTTATGATTTATAAAACCCACCATCATCATATTTTCACTGACTTTTCCTTACCTTTCACCATTTTCCCAATCCACATTCTATTTTCCAGCAATACTGAGTTGTTTTTAGTTCCCTAAAGTTATTCTGCTCTCCTTGTCTAGGGTAAGAAGAATATACTATTCTATCTGCCTAAATACATTCTTATCTCTATTCACTCCCAGCTTTTCACCTAGTTAAGTTTTCTTCTTTTGGACTTCAGCTGAGAAAACCCTTTTCTGGGAAAGTTATACTGAACATCCTGGAAAGAGTGAATCTTTTCCCCAAGATTTTTGCAAGTACTGTTCTCAAGATTCTAATAATTATATGATGCTTCTATTTGTGCTATAGACTATATGTTTGTTGTCCCACCTAAAATTATGTTGAAGTCTAATTTCAAATGTGATGCTATCATGAGTTAAGGACTTTGGGAAGTGATTAATAAGGGTAGAGTCCTCATGAATTGGATTAATGGCCTTATAGAGACCCTGGAAAGCTCCCTTTTCTCCCTGTCTTTTTTGTCATATGAAGACTTAGGTAGAAAATCTCTCTCTCTCTCTCTCTCTCTCTCTCTCTCTCTCTCTCTCTCTCTTCACATTCATGCATGCTGGAGATTGAAGCCAAGGCTTTCACAATGAGCTACATACCCAGCTTTTTAAAATTTTTTATTTACAGACAGGGTCTTGCTAAGTCACTCGGTTGCCCAGGGTGGACTCAAATTTGCAATCTTCTCACCTCCCATAGTGCTGGGATTACAGGTGTATGCCACTTAGCCTTGCCAAGAAGACAGCCTTTTAAGAATCAGAAAGCAGGCCTTCACTGGAAAGAGTCTGCTGTCACCTTGATCTTGGACTTGCTAGCTCCTGAGACTGCGGGAAATAATATCTGGTGTTTGTTAGCTACCCAGCCCCATGGACTGAGACATGTAGATTATCTTTAAACTGCACTGGAAAAAATTATAAATTTATTAATTATTATTCTTCACTATGTCTTGTTTCTTATCTTCTTTTCCATATTTTTCAGCTTTTCCTCTATTTCAGTATGGATATTTTATCACATTTTGTAGTTACCTATTTTTTTTTGGTTTTTTAGGTACAAAGGATTGAACTCAGGACCTTGTGCTTTCAAGGCAGGTGTGGCACCACTGAGCTAAACTCTCAGCCCTGTAGTTAACTAATTCTTATTGTTTTAAATTAATTTTATTGATACACTTTAGATATATAATACAATGACATTCATCATGGGAAATTTGTACCTTTACATAATATATCTTTGTTCTTATATTTCCCCCATTCTCTTGCCCTCACTTCGACCCCTCCACCTGTCCCTATTTACAAAGACTTTGTTTCCATTTTCTTATATTAATTTCATTCCCTTCTTTCCTTTCCCCTACTCCTCCCACCTCCTTCCCCTTTGCCCTTTTTCTTCCTATTTCACATTATCTATTATACCTTTTAGTCCTTGTTTACACTTTCATTTTCTCACACTAGAGAAAATATTTGGTATTTACACGTGTGTCCTATTTATTTCACTTAAGAGTATCATCTCAATGTGCATCCATTAGCTATAAATGTCTCTAATTTCTCATTTTTTATAGCTGAGCAGTACCCATTTTATTAAAAAAACCCCCACATTTTCTTTATCCAGTCCTCCCCTGATGGGCAATTGGGTTGGTTCCAAATTTTAGCTATTACAAATTGTGCTGCTATGAACATAGGTGCACACATATCACTGTGGTATGATTCTTTTAATTCTTTGGGGAACATACCCAGCAGGGGAATAGCTGGGTCAAATGGGACTTCCAGTCCTAGTTCTTTGAGGTATCCCCATACTGATTTCCACCAGTCTACATTCCCACCAACAGTGGAGCAGTGTTCCTCTTTCCTCACATCCCCACCAGGATTTGTTATTGGTTGATTTCATGATAGGAGCCATTCTTTCTGGAGTGAGATGAAATCTCAGCGTTGTTTTTAGTTGCATCTCTTCAATGACCAGTGATGTTGAACATTTTTTCATGTATTTATTTGTTATTTCTACTTCTTTGCCTGAGAAATGTCTGTTCATTTCAGATGCCCATTTTTGGATTGGGTCTTTAAATTTGAGAGGTCTGATTTTTTAAAGTTCTTTATAGATTTGAGATAGTAGACCTTTGTCTGAGGAATAGCAGGTGAAGATTATTTTTCCCACATTGTGGGTTGTCTCTTCACACTGCTGGTAGTTTCTCTGCTGGGCAGAAGCTTTTTAATAAGAAGAGATCCCACTTGTTGAGTGTTTGTGCTGCTTCACGGGCAACTGAGGTTTTGTTCATAAAATCTTTTCCTATACCAATGTCTTCAAGAGTTCTACCTAACCTGTGTTCCAGCTGGTTCAGTGTTTCTATTTTAATATTTAGATCTTCAATCCATTTCAATTTTAGTTTAGTGCATGGTGAGAGATACAGGTCTAGTTTTAACCTTTGGCAAGTTGAAACCCAATTTTTCCAGGACCATTTATTAAAGAGGCTATCTTTCCTCCAGTGAGGGTGTTTGGCTCCTTTATTGAAGATGACATGTCTGAGTGTGTCTGGAGTTGTTTCTGCATCTTCTAATCCGTTCCACTGGTCCTCAGGTCTGTTTCTATGCCAGTACCATGTTGTTTTTATCACAGTAGCTTTGTAGTATAGTTTCAAGTTGGGGGTCGTGCTACTTCCTGCCATGTCTCTGTTTTTCTGGAATTGTTCTTGCTATTCTGGGTCTCTTCTTCTTCCAAATGAATTTGCAGATTGTTTTCTCAAGGTCCATGAAGTATGCTGCTGGAATTTCAATTGGGATTGCATTGAATCTATATAGCAGTTTTGTAGGTATGGCCATTTTCACTATGTTCATCCTTCCTACCCAGGAGCAGGGGATGTCTGTCCATTTTCTGATATCATCTTCAATCTCTCTTTTCAGAGTGCCATAGTTTTCAGAGAAGAGTTCTTTGATTTCTTTTATTAGGTTGATTCCTAGGTATTTCAGTTTTTTGGATGCTATTGTGAAAGGAATTATTTGCCCTATTTCAGTCTCAGTGAGTCTGTTGTTCATGTAGAGGAAAGGTACTATTTTTTTTGTGCTGACTTTGTATCAAGCTACATTACTGAATTTGGTTATTAAGTCTAGAAGACTTTTGGTGGAGTTCTTGGGGTCTTCTGTATAGAGTATCATGCCATCTGCAAATAATGACAATTTGACTTCTTCATTTCCTATCTATATTCCTTCTATTTCTTTCTCTTGTCTAATTGCTGTGGCTAAGGTTTCCAAAACTATATTGAACAGGAGTGGTAGTGGACATCCTTGTCTTGTTCCTGATTTTAGTGTGAAGGATTTCAGTTTTTGACCATTTAGTATGATATTGGCTGTTGGTTTTTCATAGATGGCTTTTGTCAGATTGAGGTAGAGACCATCTATTCCAATTTTTTTGTAGGGTTTTTATCATAAATGCATGTTGGATTTTCTCAAATGCTTTTTCTGCATCAATTGAGATGATCATATGGTTTCTGTCCTTGGCTAAATTGATATAGTGTATTACATTTATTGATTTGCATATGTTGAACCATCCCTGCATCCCTGAGATCAATCTCACTTGGTCAGGTTGTATGATCTTCTTGATGATCTTCTGCATACTATTTGCCAGTATCTTATTGAGGATTTTGCATCTATGTTCATTAGTGAGATTGGCCTATAGTTCTCCTTTTCGATTGGGTCTTTCTCTGCTTTGGGGATCAAGGTGATGCTTGCTTCCAGGAATGAATTTGGGAGTATTGCTTCCCTTTCAATTTCATTGAAGAGTTTAAACAGTAGTGGCAGTAGTTCGTCTCTAAATGTCTTATAGAATTCAGCAGTAAAGCCATCAGGACCTGTGCTTTTCTTAGTTGATAAGTTTTTAATTACGTTTTCAGTTTCATTGATTGATAGTTGGTTGTTTAGCATTTTTTGGTCTTCTTCGTTCAACTTTGCTAATTCCTATGTATCTAGGAATCTGTCCATTTCTTCTGTGTTGTCCATCTTATTGGCATATAGGTTCTGGAAGTAGGTATTGATGATCCTCTGGATTTCTGCTGGATCTGTTGTAATTTCACCATTTTCATTCCTAATTGCATGGATTTGTGCCTTTTCTTTCCTTTTACTGATGAGGTTGGGTAAGGATGTGTCAATATTGTCGATTGTTTTGAAGAACCAACTCTTGGCTTCATTGATTTTTTGTATTGTTCTCTTAGTCTCCATTGCATTGATTTCTGCTCTGATCTTTATAATTTCCTCCTTGTATGAGCTCTGGGATTGTCCTGTTCTTCTTTTTCTAGAAGCTTGAGGTTCGACATCAGGTTGTTTAATTGGGCTCATTCTGTTTTCCTAATATGCATATTCACTGCTATGAATTTCCTTCATAAGACTGCTTTCATTGTGTCCCATAGATTCTGATATGTTGTATTGTCATTGTCATTTAATTGAATGAACTGCCTGATTTCTTCTTTAATTTCCTCTGTGACTCATTGGTTATTCAGAAATATGTTGTTCAATTCCATGTGTTTATGAAATTTTTGTGGTTTCTTTTGCTATGGATCTCCAATTTCATTACACTATGCTCTGATAATATACAAGGGACAACTTCAGTTCCTTTGCCCTTACTTAAACATGTTCTATGTGTGAGTATGTGGTCTATTTTGGAGAACGACCCATGTACACCTGAAAAGAATGTGTATTCTGATTTTGTGGGGTGGGTGGAACACTCTGTAAACATCTGTTAAGTTCATTTGTTCAAGAGCTTTATTGAATTCTAGTATTTCATTATTTATTTTTTGTCTGCTTGATCCATATATTTGTGACCGTGTGGTGTTGACATCCCCCACTACAATTGTATTAGTGCATATATGACTTTTCATGTCCGTTAGTAGTTGTTTTATATAGTTGGGCACACTAGTGTTTGGTGCATAGACATTTATGATTGTTATCTCTTCCTGTTGGATTGTTCCCTTTACAAGTATGTAGTGTCCTTCTTTGTGTCTTTTAATCAGTATTGGTTTCAAATCCACTTGATCTGCAAAGAGGATAGCTACTCCTACCTTTCTTTTTGGTTCCTGTCACATGGAGTATTGTTTTCCATCCTTTATCTTTCAGTCTATGAGTTTCTTTTTGAATTAAGTGTTTTTCTTCTGTGCAGCATATTGTTGGATCTTCCTTCTTGACCTATTCTGCCAGTCTATTTCTTTTGATTGGTGAATTGAGACTATTAAGATTGATGGTTATAACTGATATGTATTGACTTATCATTCTCATGACTTTTCTTTTTGTTGGATTCTCCCCCTTTGTGTTTAATTTCTTGTCATGCCCAACGGATTCATTCTCCTGGGCTTCCTGTGTTGTGATCCTTGTTGTCTTTTCCTAGGATATTGTATAAAATTTTTTGGAGTGCTGGTTTGGTATTCATGAAGTTCCTAAGGTGCTGCTTGTCATGAAAGTATCTTATTTCTCCATCCATTTTGAAAGATAGTTTTGCAGGGTACACCAATCTGGGTTGGAGGCTGTTTTCTTTTAGGGCTTGGAATATGCCACTCCAATCTCTTCTTGCCTTGAGGGTGTGCGTTTAGAAGTCTTCTGTGGTTCTGATGGGGTTTCCTTTGTATGTGATTTGTTTCTTTTCTCTAACTGCTTGTAGAATGTTGTTCTTCTCTTGGGTTTCTGGAATCTTAACAATTATATGCCTATGTGTAGATTTTTTTTGATCAAAGCTATTTGGAGTACTATATGCTTCACTTACTTGTTTGTCAAGTTCTTTCCCCTGCTTGGGAAGTTTTCCGACATCACTTTTGTGAACAGTTTTTTTTTGTCATCTGCACTCTCTCCTGTTTCTTTATTGAGTCTGATCTGTCTTATGTTATTCCTATTTGCATCATCTAGCAACTGCTAGATTGATTTCTCATGGTCCCTTACTATTTTAAAGCAATTTTTCTTTTCCTGGTCACTAATTGCAATCTTGTCTTCTATATCTGAAATTCTGTCCTCATATTGGCTCATTCTGCTGGGTAAACTTTCAATGGAGATTTTAATCTCCTGGAAATCTGTTTGCATCTGTTTTATGGTTTCCATTTGTTTCCTATGTTAGGATTCCATCATAGTCCTCTGTTCCTCTATTATTTTTATCTGTGTCCTCTCTAGATTTATTAATCATGTCTTGCACTATGGGCACAATCTCTGCTGTTATGTGAGAAATTATTTCTCATTTCATTTTTTCCAGATCCTCCTTTGTTGCCAGTTCAGGGAGTCTAGGTGGTTGAGTATCAGATTATTCCATCTTGTTTCCCTTTGGGGTTGCTTTTCGTGATCTGGAAGTCTGCTTTTGAGACTTGTTCATGTGTCTTCTCATTTCAATGTGGGGGGTGGTGGTGGTGGATTGTGCTGCTAGTGCCTGCACGGCTTACTTCTTCTGCACTGGGGAGCACACCTCCTTGGCACTGAGGGTGATGGTACGGTGGCCCAGAAGGCTCCTCCTTGGCAGTGAGGGGGCTTACCTCCTCAGCACTGGGTTCGATGGTACAGTGTCCTGGAAGTCTCCTCCTTAGCACTCTTAATAATTTTTCTTGAGGGATAAACTTTCAAACCATAGCAGAAGATATCAACTACAGTGATGTGGTGTGCCTTTATTGCAGAGATTCTCTTCACTTTTCCAGTGGGCTTCAATTTTCATCAAAGAGCCATAGAGAGGTCCTCTTTCTGTTGGTCACTTCTGTTCTATCTTCTGGAGCATAGAACAATGGCCTTCAAGACTCCCTGTGCCTCTGGGGTGTGGATCCACGTACAGGCACAACCAGGAGGCCAGAGGTGGTGGGGGGCGGCGGTGTGAGAGGGTGATGCTGCAGGTGCCCCTGCGGCTCTGCTTCTCACCTGTGTGCCCCTGGCTGGGAGGCCTGGAAGGGGGTGGTGTAGCACAGATGACTCCAGGTGGCTGTGCTCATCACTGGTGTGCTCCTGGCTCTTTTTAAAAATCACAACAAATGTCATAAGCCACTGAAAATGAAGTTTCTTTAATTTCCCACAAGTGAAGCATATCCAGTTCATAGAGGTTTCAGTCCATAATCAGCTGGCTCCAAGACAGGCATGACAAACGCACTCACACAGGAGAAACAACATGGCACTCATGAGGTGGCAAAGGCAGCAAGAGAGGACTAATTCTTATGTCACCAATGTCTAATCTTTTTTTAAATCTACCTGCCAACAATTTTATTTTAATTGTATATGGTAGTGTTAAAATTTTCATTTTGTTTCCTTTTGATGTTGGCTTATTTTTATGATCTCTAATTCTTTGCCCAAAGTTTGAATCTTTTATTTATTTGTTGATAGTTATTTTAAGAATCATGTCTTATAGTTTTCCTCTCCGTAGCCTTAGTGCATGGGCTTTTATGGTTTGTAATTCCACTATTCTTGTTTATGTTGTCTTGATCTTCTTATTTTCCAGATAAATTTTTATTTAAGAAGGGGATTGAGGGAGGTGGTGGGAAGTAGACGATGGTAATGGGAGGGTAAAAATGTTCAAAGTATGTAATTTCCATGTATAAATATGTCAAAAGAAAACTCAATATTCTAGCTAGTATGCACTAATAAAAAACAAAAAGTATGAAAAATGTAAATTCTATAATTTTTTTTTTTTTGGTACCGGGGATTGAACTCAGGTCCTTGCCCTTGCAAGGCAGGCGGCGGAACCACTGAGCTAAACCTCCAGCTATAATATTCTTTTCCTTCAAAGAAAACTCTGTTTCATTCTGCCAAAATGCTTTGTGGAAGTAGCAATTTGTATATTCTGTAATTATTTTTCTTGTGGTCATGTGCATGACTGACAGATTATAGTCTGTGCAAGGGATGTTACTTTTCATCCATTCTCATCTCTTTAGAAATCTGAAACAATTATATTAGAACTCCAATCATTCATGGATTCTGGATTTCATGTTGAGGCCTTTAAAAGTACTCCTTCATCTCTCATCTCTCTCTTCTGGAATTGGCAAATGCCTTCAGGGTTCAAGAAATCACAAATTAATGGGTTACTTTTTTTGGGTATATCTGTCATAAATCTTGGCTATATAATTCTTTATTACAATATTAGTTCTTCCATGCATTGAAGTAGATAACTTTAATATATTTAGTATTTTGTAGCATTCTTCTAGCTGAATTAAAAGGGAAATTTGATCTGAATTCACATACCATTACTAGATACAGAAATTTAATTTTCATTCTTTTAATAAATATTTTTAATAGTAATATAATCCTTAAACAGTGAGGAGAACAGGATGTGAGATGGAAGGAATATATTGTTACCAACAAATTGTTTACAAAGTAGTAACACACTTTTGCTTGTGTTATATGAGAGTTCCCTCATTTGTTCCTTATTTTTCTTTAGACCTATTTGTCTAGTAAGGAATTTCTGAAAAATCTGTATCTGGATTTTATCTGCACTATATGAGTGATACTTTTGACATGTGGATGGATAGAGATGTGGCCTTGTGGACTGGGTAAGTAGCTTTTTTAGAGGCACCATGGAAACATTTTTCAGAGGTTAAATAAATACTACCCACTTTTCTGCCCCCAATGCCCGCTTGAAATGTGCCCTCAGAACTCTTTCAGAATTTATTTAGAGCATTTTCTTAGGCACGAGTGCTGGAATTAGCTTCAAATATTCCAGTCTTCAATACTGACTTAGTAAAACCTCACGGTCTTTATCTTTCTTCACTCTCCACCTTGTGTTTCTGATCTTTGCACCATTTCCATAGCCTAATGGTAGAATGTCCTTGTTTGAAAAGTCAGTTTTATGTGGGTAGGAGTTCTGGCAATGTTAGATATCCCTATTAATTATTCTCATTTGTTATACATTTTCCTGGAATTTCTGATTTCTTTTTTGGACATTGCTCCTGGTGTTCTCTGTTTTATTTTTTTTCAATTGTTAATAGTCTCATTTTGAGGAAGGAGATGTAAAATTTTTGCATTTAATACAGAAATGCTTCATTCTTATTAATGTAGTTGTCACTGATACAGTTCAAAATAGCTATTTTTAAAATAATATATGTTATTTATACTGTTACCAAGCAAATAATAGACACTGCAGGAAGACTTAGAAAGAATAATTGTCTGGATTTATACTTATAGACCCTTTTCTTTTCTTCATTATTTTCATAGTCTAAAATCTACCATAAGTTCAATGTTCAAATTCTGTATTAGTAAAACTGTCATTTAATAAAGTAATATTTCTATCTTTAGTCTTCCTAATCTTCAAATCTATTTATTTTATGAATATTTTTCAGCCTCTAATGCCTATGTTTTTTGGTTTTGATTATTACAAGAATTGCTCTATATTTGAAATATGCTTTTGCATTTGAAGACAAAAAAGACTTTTTGACTCTATGGTATCAATTCTGTTCCTCTTAACTTTTTTTTTTTCCACTGAGTTTATTGGTACATTTTAGGTATACAATACAGTTACATTCATCATTGGGATCTTGTACCTTTACATGATGTATCTTGGTTCTAATTTTTTTCCCCATTCCCCTGCCTTCCCTTCACCCCTCCACCCTTCCCTATTTACAAAGACTTTGTTTCCATATTTTTCCTTTTCTCATATTTTTTCTTTTCCCTTCTCTCCTTTCCCCTACCCCTCCCACTTCCCCTACTCTTTTAGACATTTTCTTCCTATTTCACAATTGAATTATACATTTTGATTCTTATTTACACTTTTAGTTTTTCACACCAGAGAAACTGGTATTTATGCATGTGTGTTCCTCTTAACTTTTTGTAAATTTTTCTTCAAGCTTTCTTATTACCTATGACCGGAGGGGAAAGAAACAATTTTTATTGTTTCTAATTTAAATATTACAGATTATTTTTGTTTTTGTGTATTACTGACCTTAGGACTGGCAACCAGGTATTCAGGGTGAGCCAACAGTGCCTTGGATATTCACTGAAAGTGGTTGTTTTACACGCATCACATTAGACACTATGGATACAACAGTAAATGAGACATAGTACTGTCATTGTAAAGCCTCATACTAGATAGAGAAGACAATCACATAAGTAAGAGGAATTAAATATGATGATTTTTATGACAGGGCAATGACTGGGATTTATCAGACTATTACTTAATCTAGAAATAAAGAATGTCATCCATGGACATTATGATGTACCAGAACTATGGCTAACAGATCAGCAATATTTTCTGAATCTAATACATTAATTAACTATGGATTTAATCTTCTGTTTGTGTTTTCTATAACTTTTATTTTTATATTTTAATTCTATGCTTCTGAAAGTCATACAAGTGCCCTAGGGATATCAAGACACATATGCCTTAGTCTCCCTGATTATTTTGTTGTAAAATACAAAATTTGTGTGAGTTTGTTTTACGAGTAAGAATTTCAGAGTTCTTTTTTGCAAAGGGTTTTGATTTCTTCTGTCATTTTCTCAGAAGAAAATTCTGAGAAGCAACAGTGTGGTTATACCTTCAGCTTCAGTTTACCTTTAGTGCTACTCATTTATTCATAAAATTTCAGTTAAATTGAAGGAATAGGTTATTGTATTGTTGAGCAAGTGAGTTTTAAAATGATTATGGAAATGTAAATCTGCTCCTCTTAAACCTTTATTTGATATTTTCTTCAAAATAATATTGATTTGAATTTTTTAAATTAAAGAAAAGTCAAGAATATTTATTTTTGATGAAGAAAATAAAACAAATTTAATCTAATAAGTATTTACTGAACACCTACAATTCTGGGGTATGTGGGGTCATAAAATTACATGTAAGGAAATGACCAGTTCTCCACTTAAAAAACTGATACAGCCCTCTGTCTCACACTTACACACACATACACACAGAGTATATTTTCTGATTTTTCATTATCAAATCATATTACAATTTGACTATAAAATTTCTAGTTATAGTTGGTTTAATATATAGACTTATACAGTTGGTTAAATATATGATAATACAACTTCATGGATGTTTTTAATACAGTAAGTCCCAGACTTATGAACATTCCAGTTGCAAACTTTCACAGATACTAATGGATCTTGCATTAGGAACATTCATAGATGTGAACAAATTGCAGGAGTAGCTCACGTGTCTGCCAGACACTGTCACAGTTGTGGTGCTGTGTGTTCATTGTAAAGTGTGATAGTGTGGAGTAATGCAGTGCTCAGTCAGAGCTCAGGATGTCCAGAAGCAAGAGGAAAAGCAGGGGTGATGTGGATGGGACTGCTAAGAAGTACAAAGCAATATATATTGTATACTTGTGTCAACGGTGTATAGACTTACTTTATCCCAATTACGGATGAATCCAACTTACAAATGAATCCGATTTATGAATTGAATCTAACTTCCAAATGTTGTCCCAGAATGGAACTCATTTGTAAGTTGGGGACTTACTGAAATGTTCCTTATGTCTAGAATGTCACACTTCCTTTTCTCTCTTGATTTATCTTCTTGATTGCTTACTTACTGATAAAGATTCATTTGGAGATTCACTTCCCCCATTTGTCCTCTCTGGTAACTCTTTCTTTTAATGCAGCATTAGCACTAGCTCCCCCTTTCTGTACACCCTCTGAACTGTGTACATATATACCTCATGCTCACATATACCTCTTCTTAGAGTTAGAGAATACTTGATTGGTCTAAAACACAGCAGAAATAAGGGTTAGGGTTAGGGCTCATTTATGGTTGTGACTGTGTAATACTCTATATACAAATATATTGGTTTGCCAAAATGTATAGGGAAAAATACAAAAATTTCACTGAAAAATTGTCTCATATTGGTCTCTGTTTTCTTGACTATGAGGTTCTTGGAGCAGGGACCATGTCCCATTCATTTTTATGTTTTCCCTATTTCCAAAGCTGCCTTGTACATACAGGGACTCAACAGATATCGTCTGAGTGAATGGGTGAGCATCCAGGGGCCATGGCCTATCATGTATATTTGCTGTCTGCATGTTCAGTGTGCTGCATATTTCCCACTTGTTCTTCCAGATACATTCTCTGTCCTTATCCAGCCTTTTGCTACTCAGAGGCCTGATTTTTAAGTGTTACATTAGAGGGTTCCCCTACCCTCTGACTACTGGTTGAATTTAGTTACTGGGGACTCCTGGAGGGAGACTGGAGGGAAGGAAGGTTTATTTCTATTTTCTTGTGAGGTCACTTTGGATTAGAATTTCTCATTGAGTATCTTTTCTCCCCTCTGCAGGACTCTTTAAATTTGGTAACTTCTCCCTTCCCTTCTCCCTTTGGACAACTCTTGTAAGTCACTGTACTATCTCTCGTGGTTCCTCTGTACCACATTTATATCTTTATAATTAGTTCATTTTAAAAGAAGTTTTCTTTAGTTACCCTAATTTGAATGTCTCTTTTTTTTTTTTTTGCCTCTTGGGACTCTTAACTGATAAACCTAGCAATAATTTTTCTTCTTTGTTGTGTGAAAATTTCTCTTTATAAGGACAGCTTTGCTCTGTAAGTGGTTCATGGGCCAATCCTGCCTTGCTGCTTCAGAGACTGGCATATGACTCAAACGTGGCCATCATCTCCATATCCCTCATTTGAGTTACTGGTTTATAGCTGGGCACAGTATCAGAATCTTTTCTCCTCTATGTTATTCTTGCTGGATCTACCAGCACTTTCTTCTTCTGAAATTATGGTAAGCCGGAGTTTCTGGGAGATACTTCATGTGGAGAGTCTTTATCAAAATGAAGCCAATATGTAGGAATGCCAGAAGAAGGAAAATATGTAAGCTGGTTAAAATTGAGTCTCTGTCACTTCTAACTATAAGAATCTGAGTTAATATATGATATCATTATCATCCAGAGGTCATGGCTGTGTGTCAGGGAGTGGGCAAAGGAAGATGACTATCTGAGGGATATGTTGTGCTAACATACAAAAGCATCTACAGCACAGAGCCTGTTTGGGTCTGTGTACTTATTAATTGAGGTTGTCAAAATATAAGCACTAATGATTATAATCTAGGTTACTATAAAGTGTTTATTAATATCATGTTAAGTATCTTATCTGTGTAAAATTTTTCCAAAATCTTGTAGAATGAATGTCTTCCATTCATCTTATATACCTTGAGTTTTCTGGTAATGTCATATTGCCCTATGTAAAAAATATTTGTAAGTTTTCTCTTTTTATTCCTCCATAGGCCAATGTTTTTCAAAAAAAGATTTCTGGATTTAGTTTGAAGGAACCCATCAAACTGATTTCATGTTGTAAGTTTTTATTTTCACTTAAATCTGCTGAGCAGGAAACCTACCAGTTATACTAACTCCTCTCAGTGAGAATTCTGGATAGAACAGAGAGCAAATTGCCTAAGGCAAAGAAAATATACTGTTGAAAAATGTCCTGTTTCTTGCTGCAACTCAAAATAATTCAAAGTGATAATTTCCTCAGACAGGAGTTTAAAGTAAGTAGTTTATCTAAGAGAAGTATTCCCTAAGCCAGTTAAAATATGCTGGATCTTAGAATTCAGTCATGGTTGCATTTTTATTCAAATAAGTCTAAACATTCAAACCATGTTTCTCTTCCCAAAGGAGATGGGAAGGAAAAGAAGCAATGTGTTCATTTTTCAGGATTTTGGATGAAGGTATTGCTTCTTGATCTACTTAGAAGTTAATAAGAGTTATATACCTAGATATGTGTCAAGCTATTTTTCAGGAAGACTTTTGCATTTTTTTTAAAGGAGGAAAAGTTTATTTGGCTCACAGTTTGTAGAGGTTTCAGACCATAGTTAGCTGGCTCAAAGGCAGGGCTGCATGGAAGAGGGGCATCGCAGAGGAGAAACAGTCTGTGGCAAAGTGGAGCAGGCAGAAGAGAGCCAAGTCTCAAAGTAGCAAGCAGTGAAACAGCAGAGACTTTTGCATTTTTAAAAGTAACATAGCAATTGAGATATTTTTCCTTAAAGGTTGATTCTTTGAACCTTAATTGACAGTTTTTCTAAAAACAAAAATACTGCAGAAACAGTATGTTTTATTTAGTGTAGGATAAAGAAACACATTCTTTCTGATGTGGTGATTAAAATCCAGAAAAGCCTTAAAGGAATCTGAATCTTATATTTTTGATTGTTCAACTCTTCTAAATCTGATACTCTTTTATTCTCCTTTAAGACTCCTGCTCATTCTTTAATTTTGTAGTCTTTGCTGGTACTAGCCTGAGTTGATTTTGTTGCTTCTAGCTAAAAGATCTTAACAACGTGCTCAAAATAGTTGTACTATTTCTTTCCTTTACTCTTTCTTTTGTCTTTCTATAGATGTCTGTCAGGTGCACTATTTCTTTGTATGAGGCTATGGAAGATGCCTCTCCTCCAGCAAAAGCACAAATCACTATTACATTTCAAAAGTAGGTGGCTTAAAACAACAGAAATGTATTGTCTTACAGAACCTCAAAACCAAGGTGTTTTTGAGATTAATTCTTTTTAAAGATTCTGAGGAAGCAACTGTTCTGTGCTTTTTCCTAGGTTCTGATGTCTGTGGACCATTCTTTGTGCTCCTTGTCTAAAGAAGCTCATGATCTGCCTCCATCTTTATCTTCACATGGCCTTACCTTCTGTTTCTGCTATGATTTGGATATGGTTTAATTGTGTCTCCCAAATTCTCATTGCTGGAATCTTGGTATCCAGTGTGGCAGTACTGAGAATTAGTAGAACCTCTAAAAGCTGGGACCTTGTGGAAAGTACTAGGTTATTGAGGGTGTACCCTCAGATAGGATTAATATAGTTCCTGTCAGAGTGAATTGTTATGAAGAGTAAACCTGAGCTCCAAATCCCTCATTGGCTTCCTGCTTTTCCACATGATTTTTCTCACCCAAATATGCACTCCTGTCATAATGCCATCTGCTATGTTGTGAACAAGTCAAGAGGCTGAACCAATGGGACTACACAATCTTGGACTTGAGGCTTCCCAAATTGTGAGCTAAATGAACCTCTTTTCTTTATAAGTTTCCCACTAGCTCATTATAACAACAGAAAAGAGACTAATAAAGTATATCTGTGTCTTATTTTCTATCATTTAAGAGGGCCAATCAATGGATTTAGAGCCCACCATTAATTCAGGATGACCCTATCTTGACTCTTAATTATATTTACAAAGATACTGTTTTCAAATTAGGCCACATTCAGAGGTACTGGGGGTTAAGACTTAAACATATCTTTTCAAGATTGCTATTTATTTATACTAGTCACTTTCCTGTCACTGGAACACAATACCTGGCATCCACAGTTTAAAGGAGGAGAGATTTATTCTCGGTCACAGTTTCAGTCCATAGTTGGCTGGCTGCAAGTTAAAAATGGCGAGGTGAAAGGGCATGGTGGAAGGAAAGGAGCTCATCCCATGGTAGCCAGAAAACAGAGAGAGAAATGAGGAGCTGGGGACAAAAATATGCCCTTTCTGATCATACCCCTAATGCTCAACCTCCAAGTAGGCTCTACCTCCTAACAGTTGTCCCTGTGATCCATTCACCTTCCACACACATGAGGATTTTGGAGGACATTTTAGATTTAAACCATAACATTATTCTACCTGCTAGAGTCCTTTACTAGCTTGTGACATGGGTGACAATGTTATCATTCTTATTTTACACATGAATAAGCAGAGACTGAAATCACACACCAGCAGAGAGGAAAGCAGATGCCAACAAAATGTTCTTTCTTCTACGTCACAGCCTCTTGATATACTAATTTTGCTTACATAAAAATTTCATATTTTTTATTGTTTAGATCTGGGATGACCTTCAAGAACCTCATGCTTTAGGTGGGGCTTGTGGAAGGTGAGGCCTGGCCCAAAGAGTGGGTCAGTGGGCATGTGGCCTGGGGGGATGTAGTTTCCTCCTAGGCTCCTCCCCACCCTCTGCTTGCTGGCTGCCAAGACGTGAGCAGATTTCTTCCATCCAGGCCCTTCCACCATGCTTTCTTGTCTTGGAGAAGGTCAACTGTGGACTTAAAATGTGAGCCAAAATAAATCTCTTCTCTTTTAAGTTGTGGGCATTAGGTTCTGTGTCTCAGTGATGAGAATGTGACTAAGTTGTCATTTAAGGGGGATAATAATACATATTTAACATTGTTCATAGATTTGATAAAGTTATATATTTTATTAGCATTATCTCCAATTTTGTCACCATAAATGATTCCTCTTAGCAAATTTTTCCTAACCAGATTGTTTACCTTTTCAGGAAAAGGAGAGAAATTAAGGGAGAAATCCAATGTATTTTTTCCTCATCCTTTTTTGCTCCATTTCTGCTCAGGATTCTAACCTTCTATTTATGTTGCTTGTCTTCTGCTTACTCTCATCCCATTTCCAGAATCCTGGGGTTCTGCCATAGATGAGTACTCAGGAGAAGCGTTGGGAATTCACATTGCCTCTGTCTGCGGTCCCGCTTTCCTGGGACTCTGTAAAAGGTCAAGGACAAACCTTTCTCAGTACAGACAAAGGAGTAAGACTATGACAAGTTTTGGGGGGTTTGATTTCTTAAGAGCAAAATCTATTTTTTAGATTGTTCCTGCTGAAGCCAGACCACAGAGAACACAAGGAAACATGAATAAATTTGCTACAGGGTATGACACATGGCAGCAACTTCCCTGAGTGAACTTTCCCATGTTTTTCTAAAATTTGGGATATTCTATAATCTTCAAAACTAAGATATCTAATTCATTTTATGTCAATAATAGAAATTCCAAATATACAGGAAGATGTAACAGTTGTTTGCTTTTATAAACCAATTCTTGATTTAAGCAATAGCTTACATTCTTGTGTCCCTATGCACATGTCCTATAGTAGTAATCTGATTTTATTACTCAAAGGGGGTGAGAAAGCAAGCAGTGTGCAGTTGAGAAATAAGATGAGTCTCTAGGAAAGCACGAGCATTACTTTTTTCAAAATAAATATTTACTTCCATCTATATTCTATCATCATAAGAAGTCCTGAATTGCAGACTTCTTTAATTCCCTTCCCTTTTCAAAGAAATTGATTTGTACTCTACATTTTAAATTTTTATTATTTGGTGCTGTTATGGCTTATATCCAGATGTCCCCCCCTAAGCCTCATGTGGTTCTAGGTGGAGTTTTGAGAGGTAACTGGGTCATGGGAGCATGATACTCATGAGTGGATTAGTCCCGATGATGAATATAGCTAAATGCACTGCAGGGCTGTGAAGACTGGTCTGAGGAAGAGGGTCACTGGAAGTGTGGCCTGCAAACCTCTTCCCTGCTCTTCTCTTCAGGCTCTCTCTGCTTCCTGCCACCATGCCATGAGCTATTTCTCCTCTGCGGTGCCCTACTGTCATGATTTGCAAATATTAAAAGTATAATACTCCAGGTAGACTTATAAGTGAAAGAAGCCTCAACTTTAGTTTTTTTTTAGTATGGCTTTTGCATAGTGAGCTTTAATGAGAAGAGCTACTCTGGAAATCTAGATTGCTCAAATTCTTTAATATTATTTGTCTCAATTATCATCATTTTTAGTATTTTTGATGTATGTAATAGAGGGTATTCTAAGAAATAGTTTTGGATTGGCTATTTGTGGATGGCAAGTAAGGTTCCTGGTACCTGGTCCTAAAATTGACTCTAATTTAGTTATTTCTCCTATTCAGAAGTTAAAGTTAAAAATCCTTGGTTTTACTCCATCACAGCTCCCAGCTTTATTTCATTGTCAAATACATTATTTCCATGGGGTCTTTCTTTTTCCAGAATGGAAAACACTGCTACAATAATATGCAAACTACCCTACTATCTCTTGGGATGATTTCTGTTTTCATTATTACTTATTCCTTACATACAGCACCTAATTTTTCTTATCTTCCAGAGTAGCCTCCATTAGGATGCATAATACAAGTGTAAAAGCCATCTAAATAATTTCATCATCTGTAAGTCATAACAATTTTATGTCCATGAAAAGTTTCCATAGTGCTTCTTAAAATTTACTGATGATTTATTTATTTATTTATTTTGGTTATAACTACTTTTTAAAATTAATTTTTTGGTACACTTTAGATATACACTATAATGACATTCATCATTGGAAATTTGCACCTTTACATAATTGCTCTTGGTTCTTATTTTTCCCCATTCCCCTGCCCTCCCTTCACTCCTCCATGCCTCCCTATTTACAAAGACTTTGTTTGCATTTTTTCATATTAATTCCATTCCCTTCTTTCCTTTCTGTGGGGAATTGTAGAATTTAGTTATCTAGTTGTAAGAATAGATCACAAGAAGTTTGTTAACTAATAAAATTAAGTCTTTTCTGGGAAATTCCACAAGTCTGTTTGTTAAAAGAATGCCAGAAAACTTTAAGAGACATTGTAAAAGTCTCATGGGAGAAAAACAGGTTTTCCTAGTTTTCTTATTTACCATTTGTAGGATCAGAGAGCCTCCACCCAGTGACTCTACAGGTGGTGAGAGAGATACTACTCACTATGCACATCTGTGATGTTTGTGGTGGGCTGGGGGCTTGATTTTGGCTGAAATCGTCCTGCTCTCTTGATACTATCTGATAAGAAGAGGAGTTCGGTGTGCTCTTTGATGTACTGGATTGGTAAACGGAAACAGAGGACTTGTGAACTCCCCTGTAGCTTTTATGAGTCGCTTAAAGTCACTGGTTATCATCAGATGTAAAAATCAGAAAGACAATAGCCAGAATAACTAAGCTGCTTTCCTACATGTATAAAAACCTTGCTTCTTTCCTTTGTGATTGTCGAACAGTGTCAGAGGAATTAAACTGCTGCTCATCCCCCAGGCTGTCTCTTTTTCTTTCTTCAAAAGTCAGTGCTTTCTGGGGGTCTCAGGTCTCTCTCTAGAGAGACCACCAACACCCTTCCCCTACCCTGCCCACTTCCCCTTCCCCTTTGTCCCTTTTCTTCCTATTTCACATTATCTATCATACCTTTTAGTCCTTATTTACACTTTCAGTTTCTCACACTAGAGAAACTATTCGATATTTACACGTGTGTCCTATTTATTTCACGTAAGAGTATCATCTCAGTGTGCATCCATTTAGCTATAAATGTCTCTAATTTCTCTTTTTTTAATGGCTGAGCAGTACCCCTTTTATAAAAAAAAACACATTTTCTTTATCAAGTCTCCACCTTATGGGCAATTGGGCTGCTTTTAAGTTTTAGTTATTGCAAATTGTGTTGCTTAAAACATGGATGCACATCACTGTGGTATAATTCTTTAAATTCTTCGGGGAAAATACCCATCAGGGGAATAGCTGTGGCAAATGGGACTTCCAGTTCTAGTTCTTTGAGCTATCTCCATACTGATTTCCACAGTGCTTGCACCAGTCTACACTCCCACCGGCAGTGGAGCGGGGTTCCTCTTTCTGCACAGCCCCACCAGCATTTGTTATTGGTTGATTTCATGATAGCAGCCATTCTTTCTGGGGCGAGGTGGAATCTCAGTGTTGTATTTATTTGAATCTCTCAAATGACCAGTGATGTTGAACATTTTTTCATATGTTTATTAGCCATTTCTACTTCTTTGTGTGAGAAATGTCTGTTCATTTCAGATGCCCATTTTTTGATTGGGTCTTTAAATTTGGGAGGTCTGATCTTTTTAAGTTCTTTATAGATTTGATATAGTAGACCTTTTTCTGAGAAACAGCAGGTGAAAATTTTTTTCGCACATTGTATGTTGTCTTTTCACACTGTTGGTGGTTTCTCTTGCTGTGCAGAAGCTTTTTTTAAAAATTAAATCCTTTTATTGGTACATTGTAGGTATACAACACAATTACATTTCTCATTGGAAATTGTACCTTTACATAATGCATCTTGGTTCTTATTTTTTCCCCATTCCTAGCCCTCCCTACACCCCCTCCACCCTTCTCTATTTACAAAAACTTTATTTCCATTTTTTCCATTTCTTAGCATTTTTCCTTTCCCTTCTTTCCTTTCCCTTGCCCCTCCCACTACCCCTACACCTTTGGACCTTTTCTTCCTATTTTGCATTATCGATTATTCATTCTAATCATTGGTACATTTTAGGTATACAATATAATGACATTCATCAATGGAAATTTGCACCTTTACGAAGTCTCTCTTGGTTCTTATTTTTCACCCTTTCCCAGCCCTCCCTTCAACCCCTCCATTCCTCCCTATTTACAAAGATTTTGTTCCTATTTTTCCATTTTCTCATATTAATCCCGTTCCCTTCTATCCTTTCCCCTACCCCTTCCACTTCCTTCCCCTTTGTCCCTTTTCTTCCTATTTCACATTACCTATTATACATTTAGTCCTTATTTACACTTTCAGTTTCTCACACCAGAGAAAGTATTCAGTATTTATACGTGTGTGTCCTCTTTATTTCACTTAAGAGTATCACCTCAATGTGCATCCACTTAGCTATAAATGTCTCTAATTTCTCATTTTTTATGGCTGAGTAGTACTCCATGTTGTAAAAAAACCACATTTTCTTTATCCAGTCTCCAGTTGTTGGGCATTTGGGCTGTTTCCAAGTTTTGGCTATTACAAACTATGCTGCTATGAACATGAGCACACATATATCACTGTGGTATGATTCTTTTAATTCTTTGGGGAAGATCCCCAGCAGTGGAATAGCAGGGTCAAATGGGACTTCCAGTGCTAGTTCTTTGAGGTATCTCCATACTGATTTCCACAGTGCTTGCACCAGTCTAAACTCCCACCAGCAGTGGAGCAGAGTTCCTCTTTCCCCACAGCCCCGCCAGCATTTGTTATCGGTTGATTTCATGATAGCAGCCATTCTTTCTGGAGTGAAGTGGAATCTCAGCGTTGTTTTCATTTGCATCTCTTGAATGACCAGTGACGTTGAACATTTTTTCATGTATTTATTTACTATTTCTACTTCCTTGTCTGAGAAATGTCTGTTCATTTCAGATGTCCATTTTTGGATTGGGTCTTTAAATTTGGGAGGTCTGATCTTTTTAAGTTCTTTATAGATTCGAGATAGTAGACCTTTGCCTGAGGAAGAGCAGGTGAAGACTTTTTCCCACATTGTGGGTTGTCTCTTCACACTGCTGGTGGTTTCTCTTGCTGTGCAGAAGCCTTTTAATAAGAAGAGATCCCACTTGTTGATTGTTTGTGCTAGTTCATGGTCAACTGAGGTTTTGTTCATAAAATCTTTTCCTACACCGATGTCTTCAAGGGTTCTACCTAACCTCTGTTTCAACTGGTTCAGAGTTTCTATTTTAATATTTAGATCTTTAATCCATTTTGATTTTAGTTTAGTGCATGGTGAGAGATATAGGTCTAGTTTTAATCGTTGGCAAGTTGAAGCCCAATTTTTCCAGCACCATTTATTAAAGAGGCTATGTTTCCTCCAGTGAGGGTGTTTGGCTCCTTTATTGAAGATGAGATGGCTGAGTGTGTCTGGCATTGTTTCTGCATCTTTTAATCTGTTCCACTGGTCCTGAAGTCTGTTTCTTTGCCAGTACCATGCTGTTTTAATTACAGCAGTTTCATAGTATAGTTGCAGGTTGGGGATTGTGATAACCCCTGCCATGTCTCTGTTACCTAGAATTGCTTTTGCTATTCTGGGTCTCTTCTTGTTCCAAATGAATTTTTGGATTGTTTTCTCGAGGTCCATGAAGTATGCTGCTGGGATCTCAATTGGAATTGCATTAAATCTATATAACAGTTTTGGAAGTATGGCCATTTTCACTATATTAATCCTTCCTACCCAGGAGCAGGGGATGTCTGTCCATTTTCTGATATCATCTTCAATCTCTCTTTTCAGAGTGCCATAGTTTTCAGAGAAGAGGTCTTTGATTTCTTTCATTAGGATGATTCCTAGGTATTTCAGTTTTTTGGATGCTATTGTGAAAGGAATTATTTGCCCTGTTTCTCTCTCAGTGAGTCTGTCATTGGTGTAGAGGAAAGCTATTGATTTTTGTGTGTTGACCTTGTAACCAGCTACTTGACTGAATTTGATTGTTAATTCTAGAAGACTTTTGGTGGAGTTCTTGGGGTCTTCTGTATAGAGTATCATGTCATCTGCAAATAATGACAATTTGACTTCTTCATTTCCTATCTTTATTCCTTTTATTTCTTTCTCTTGTCTAATTGCCGTGGCTAATGTTTCCAGGACTATATTGAACAAGAGTGGTGATAGTGGACATCCTCTTCTTGTTCATGATTTTAGTGTGAAGGATTTCAGTTTTTGACCATTTTGTATGATATTGGCTGTTGGTTTTTCATAGATGGCTTCTATCAGTTTGAGGTAGAGACCATCTATTCCAATATTTTGTAGGGTTTTTATCAAAAATGCATGTTGGATTTTGTCAAATGCTTTTTCTGTGTCTATGGAGATAATCATATGATTTTTGTCCTTGGCCAAATTGATATAGTGTATTACATTGATTGATTTGCATATGTTGAACCATCCCTGCATCCCTGAGATCAATCCCACTTGATCAGGGTGTATGATCTTCTTGATGATTTTCTGCATTCTATTTGCCAGTATCTTATTGAGGATTTTGCATCTATGTTCATTAGTGAGATTGGCCTATAGTTCTCCTTTTTGGTTGGGTCTTTCTCTGCTTTGGGGATCAAGGTGATGCTTGCTTCCAGAAATGAATTTGGGAGTATTGCTGCCCTTTCAATTTGATTGAAGAGTTTAAACAGTAGTGGCATAGTTCCTCTCTAAATGTCTTATAGAATTCAGCAGTAAAGCCATCAGGACCTGTGCTTTTCTTAGTTGATAAGTTTTTAATTACATTTTCAATTTCATTGATTGATAGTAGGTTGTTTAGCATTTTTTGGTCTTCTTCGTTCAACTTTGGTAATTCATACATAGCTAGGAATCTGTCCATTTCTTCTGTGTTTTCCGTCTTATTGGCGTATAGGTTCTGGAAGTAGGTATTGACCATCCTCTGGATTTCTGCTGGATCTGTTGTAATTTCACCCTTTTCATTTCTAATTGCATGGATTTGGGCCTTTTCTCTCCTTTTTCTGATAAGATTGGCTAAAGGTTTGTCAATTTTGTTGATTGTTTTGAAGAACCAACTCTTGGCTTCATTGATTTTTTTGTATTGTTCTCTTAGTCTCCATTGCATTGATTTCTGCTCTGAGCTTTATAATTTCCTCCCTTGTATGAGCTTTGGGGTTGTCCTGCTCTTCTTTTTCTAGAAGCTTGAGGTTCAGCATCAGATTGTTTAATTGGGCTCATTCTGTTTTCCTAATATGCTTATTCAGTGCTATGAATTTCCCTCATAAGACTGCTTTCATTGTGTCCCATAGATTCTGATATGTTGTATTGTCATTGTCATTTAATTGAAGGAACTGCCTGATTTCTTCTTTAATTTCCTCTGTGACCCATTGGTTATTCAGAAGTGTGTTGTTCAATTTCCACATGTTTATGAAATTTTTCCAGTTTCTTTTGCTATGGATCTCCAATTGCATCGCACTATGGTCTGGTAATATACAGGGGATAACTTCAATTCCTTTGCACTTACTTAAACATGTTCTATGTGTGAGTATGTGGTCTGTTTTGGAGAACAACCCATGTGCAGCTGAGAAGAATGTGTATTCTGATTTTGTGGGGTGGAACACTCTGTAAAAATCTGTTAAGTTCATTTGTTCAAGAGTTTGATTGAGTTCTAGTATTTCATTACTTATTTTTAGTCTAGTTGATCTATCTATTTGTGACAGTGAGGTGTTGAGGTTCCCCATTACAATTGTATTAGTGCATATATGACTTTTTATGTCCATTAGTATTTGTTTTATATAGCTGGGCACACTAGTATTTGGTGCATAGATATTTATGATTGTCATCTCTTCCTCTTGGATTGTTCCCTTTCCAAGGATGTAGTGTCCTTCTTCATCTCTCTTAATTAGTGTTGGTTTGAAATCTACTTGATCTGCCAAGAGGATAGCTACTCCTGCTTTTTTTTGGGTTCCTGTCGCATGGAGTATTGTTTTCTACCCTTTAAGTTTCAGTCTATGAGTTTCCTTTTGAATTAAGTGTGTTTCTTGTATGCAGCATATTGTTGAATTTTGCTTCTTGACCCATTCTGCCAGTCTATTTCTTTTGATTGGTGAATTGAGACCATTAACATTGATGGTTACAACTGAATAGTATTGACTTGTCATTGCCATGACTTTTTCTTTTTGTTGGGTTCTCCCCCTTTACATTTAATTTCTTGTCATGCCAGATGGGTTCATTCTGCTTTGCTTCCTGTGGTTGTGATCCTCAGTGTCTGTTCCTAGGATATTGTGTAAAATTCTTTGGAGTGCTAGTTTGGTATTCACGAAGTTCCTAAGGTGCTCTTTGTCATGAAAGTATCTTATTTCTCCATCGATTTTGAAAGATAGTTTTGCAGGGTGCATCAATCTGGGTTGGAGGCTGTTTTCTTTTAGGGCTTGGAATATGTCACTGCAAGCTCTTCTTGCCTTGATGGTTTGTGTTGAGAAGTCTGCTATGATTCTGATGGGCTTTCCTTTGTGTGTGATTTGTTTTCTCTGACTGCTTGTAGCACTTTGTTCTTCTGTTGAGTTTCTGGAATCTTAACAATTTTATGCCTATGTGTAGATTTTTTTTGATCAAGGCTATTTGGAGTCCTATATGCCTCACTTATCTGTATGTCAAGCTCTTTCCCCCTGCTTGGGAAGTTTTCTACCATTATTTCTGTGAAGAGATTTTTTTATGTCATCTGCATTCTTTCCTGTTTCTTCATTGACTCCAATCAGTCTTATGTTATTCTTCCTTGCATCATCTAGAAGCTGCTCGATTGATTTCTCGTGTTCCCTTATAATTTTGAAACAATTTTTCTTTTCCTGGTCACTAATTGCAATCTTATCTTCTATATCTGAAATTCTGTCCTGACATTGTCTCCTTCTGCTGTGTAGACTTTTAATGGAGTTTTTCATCTGGAAATCTATTTGCATCTGTTTTGTGGATTCCATTTGTTTCTTATGTTGGGATTCCATCATGTTCCTCAGCTCCTCTCTAGATTTATTAATCATGTCTTGCACTAGGGGCACAATTTCTCCTGCTATCTGAGAAATTATTTCTGATTTCATTTTTTCAGATCCCCTTTTGTTGCCAGTTCAGTGGGTCCAGGTGGTTGAGTATCAGAGGGTTCCATCTCATTTCCCTTTGGGGTTGCTGTAGGTGATCTGGAAGTCTAGTTTTGAGACTTATTTATGTGTTTTCTCATTTCAAATGGGGTGGGGGTTGTTGATGCCTGCAGGGATTTCCTCCTCTGAGCTGGGAGCAGTGGGACAGGGGCCAGAAGCAGAGGTAGGGATCATGGCCCCAAAGCCCTTTCCTGTGGTCTGGGAGCAGTGGGAGGGATGGTGGCCAAGAAGCCCCTTCCTCTGGTCCAGGAGTAGTGGGATGGTGCCTCAGCAGCCCCTACCTCTGGGCTGGGAGTGGTGGGAGGGATGGTGACCCGGAAACCCCTTCCTCTGGTCGAGGAGCGGTGGGACAGAACGTGGCCCAAAAGCCCTATCCTCTGGGCTGGGAGCAGTGGGAGGGATAGTGGCCGGGAAGCCCCTACCTCTGGGCCAGGAGCAGTGGGACTCAGTACTGTGGTCTGGTGGCCCGGTGTCCTCTGTGTCTTTGTAGTGTGGAACCAGGTGGCTGTACAGAGGAGTGGGGTTGGGGGTTCAGTGGATTGTTGCAGGGGTGCAGCCTGATTCTGCTTGTTCCGTGAGACTCAGGACTGTGGTAGGGCGTGCGCAGACCTACCTGTCTGCAGCGGGCTGATTTGGCATCTTCCGCGCGACTCAGGACCTCAGTAGGGTGTGCGCAGACCTGCCTGTCTGCAGTGGGCTGATTTGGGCTGTTCAGTGTGACTCGGGACCTCGGTAGGGTGTGCACAGACCTGCCTGTCTGCAGCGGGCTGATTCTCAGTCAAAATTTTTTATAAGAGTAATTCCAAGTAGCTAATTTTCTTGTACTTAGAATTATAGGATCTTCTGATGCTTGCTTTCTATATTGTTCCTTGTATTTGTAGAGTAGACATATCCTCTTTTAGGAGGTTCCAAAATGCAAAAACCAAAAGAAAAATGTTACATCTGAAGGAAAGCACACTCCTAAGCATCTGAGCAACATGTAGCTGCTTCATTACTACCATATTTTTGTGAAATGACAGCTTCTTAAATAAATTTACACTTTCAAAATTTTTGCTTAGAAGTGTTGCATTGTGACATTGAATAAGCTAATGTCATAAATTCTCTATAAATTTTTAAAATGAAGGTAAAAATGTCTATTGTGAAACTTTAGCAATAAACAGTAACTTGGTACTGTTTAAACTCAGTGCACAGAGAGAACATATAATTGGCCGAAGAACACCAACAAACAGGAAAAAATATTGCACCAGTTTATATACTTTATTAACTATATAACTCATATTCAACCCAAATATAGAAGAAATGCCTGAGTACTTAAAAATTAAGTTTTTACCATCATTTTACTTTAACTTCAGGATTGAAATTATACTAAACTGGGTCTTTTAAAACTTAATTTTATGTTAGTTTTAGTAATCTTTAAGGTTAAAAATGATTCAAAGCCATTATATTCCAAAATAGTAACTTCAAATATCTAGGGATTTTATAGAAATCCTAAAAATTATCTTTTATATCTGAGTAATTCAGTCACTGAAATAATTTAATCCTATCACATATATCCTGGGCTGGGGTGATCCTGCTCAGACTCAAGAAACTTTCCAGTACTTTGAATAAACCACTGTGCAATTTTTCCTTCTCCACAACAAATCTCAGTCCCAAAATGTCTCCAACATGATCCACATTGTTCTGGGCCAAGTTTTGTGAGATCTTCTTGAGTATTTTCTAAACATATTGAATTTGCACTGACTAAAATATACCTGTGAAAAATGTCTAAAAGACTGTTTCAGATTGGGTCCTATGAGAAGCAGTCACCGAGATAGAATTTGAAGTACACAAAATTTATTTGGTAAATGCTTGTAGACGGTAGAGGGAAGGAGCAGGAGTTTGTAGGACATCCTACAGATGCAGTGTGACATCTGTGGAAAGAAAGGATGAAGGGAGGAGGATCAGGTAGGAACAGCTTCAGACCACAGTGGGGATTCTGCCAGGACAACTGGAGCCCTGTGTTGAGCAAGGGTGACCCAGCATTAATATTCCCATCATGGCTGGTCACTTGCAGGGCACACAATCAGGGGAGATGTGGCTTCTGCATGGATGCCGTGGTGGACCCTGACAGTGAAAGTTGGCAGCTGACTGCCCTCCTTGTAGTAGCTTCTTACTTGAGGTGGAATCTGAGCAATACTCCTCCATACCTTCTGCAAAGATGTGGACTTGCCTTAAGGATGCTGGCAATGCATTCCTTTTTTAAAGGGAAAAAGCATTTTGATTTGGAAAAACACTTTAATGAGACAGCTGATGTAAAAGTTATGCCTGAAGATCCCCAAAGCTACAAATATTAAGATGCTATTCATGAGAAAAATCCTTCTGTGATTTACTTAGCAATTATTTGAATACTTATGGTATGCCAGATACTGTGAAGACGGAGCAGTCTGCAATCTGTAGCAGACTACAGTCCCCTTCCTTTATCGCTTTGCACTCTGAAGGAGAGAAAGACAGTAAACAACTAGATGAGGAAATGCCATAGACTGTTAAAGGGTAAGTACTATGGAGAAAAAAGCAGGGAAGGAGGATGGGTAAGTCAGAAAGAGTTGCTATCATAAAAATGGTTTCTGGGAATGTTTTGCTGAACTGAGAATAAGCGGAAGCCAGGAGGAGGTAGGTGAACTAGCCACATTGATAACCGGTAGGAGAGTGTTCTAGGCAGCAAGGGAAATGATTCTGAGGAGAAATATTTCAGAATAGCAGGGAGGTGTCTGTGACTGGAGCTAGTGACCAAGGTATTGGGTAGTGAAAGGTCTGAGAGTTACTAGGGGCATGGGGCCCCTTAAGAGACATTGTGAGGTCTTTGGCTTTTACTCAGAATGCAATGAGAAACTGCTAAAAGATTCTGAGCAGAGGAGTGTTACGGACTGACAAGTTATCAAAGGGCCCCCTGACTTCTATGTCAAAATGGATGGCAGGAGGGAAGAGTGGAATAAGAGGCAATTAAGAGGCTATTGCAATAATCTAGGTGAAAGAATGTGAGGAATTAATTTTTCTTCTAAGAAGAAACCCTTAAAGATGTACTGTAATTGCTAGGATGATGGAGCAAAATGTTGGCATACTCTTGAGCTTCTTATTTTAAGACTACTTTTATGTGAAAGAAACATAAATTAATTTTTTTTTACCACAACAAATTTAGATGTTCTGTCTATACCAATATAACTACCATGTGAAAATTGCAGCCTTCATTTATTGAGCCCTATTATGTTTTGGACGTCATGATAAGGACTTTATATTACTAGCTCAATGAATTATAATGGAAATCTTATGACATAGGTGCTATTATATTCACCAATTTAAAGAGGAGAAAAAGGAAACTTAGAAGAGTCACATACATTGCTCAAGATAACATAGCTTGGGTATAGCAGAGGTGTATTTGTTTGGTTTTAGAGCTTGGGTATTATCTACTGTACCATCCTGTCAGCTAGGGATAAAACTTAATTGTTCTGAGAGACTTATTTGAAACTACTATGCTTTTCTAAACTTAACAATTTATTGTTGACCAAGTGTACTTCTTGGACCTGTTTTCTCTCCCACAGTTTTGACAAATCCCGATCCCACCTAAAACCTCATTTCACTGCAGCTATGCTACAGCCCAGCTTGATGTTTAAATCCTGCCAGAATCACATAGTTCTCTATGATAGCAGTCCCTCCTTGGGGGGAGAGCTGTGCTCGCAGAGGGTAGGTCTTTGTTCAAAATCGAAAGGAGGTATCAGCTGGCCTAAAATTATGATTGGCATTTGGTTTCAGACTCATTATGGTTGCCCTGATTCTCTCTCAGATTCACTGAAATGTTTTCCCTCTGAGAACAAAGCTTCCAGAAACTCAAAACACCTATATTAACTGGTGACCTGAAAGGAACACTTACCTGCTAACTACTTGGCTAGTCTTCAAGTAGCTTAGCAGAGCCGTCTTGCTGGTATTAGGCTGCTGTAATGAATTAATTATTCTAGATAGTTAGGCTCATTTTAACAGAACAGCCTGATTTCTAAAATGTATCTTTTCAAATTTCTAATAACCATTAAAAGCCCTTTAGCAAATTTTTTTGAGGAAAACAAGAACATAAGACTAGTAAAGAAAGATATTATCTCAGTTGTCCCTAGTGAAGGAATAATAACATTTGCTTGCTTGTGCAGATGGTTTTGCTTTACAATTAACCTAGATTACAAAGATGAAAGACCATCAGGTCCTTTTACTTACATGATTGGGAATAGAGAATATAGGGGCAAGTATGAAATGGGAAGAATACATTCTACTCAAAGCTGCATAAATATTTACCATTTATTGAATGCCTATTAGGTGCCAGGTGCTACACAAGGCACTTTTTTGTTTCTAATTTAATGCAATTCATGTACAGCCCCTATGAGTAGAGCACATTTTGTAAATAGGATGATCTTCAAGATATTGAGTGAATTGCTGAAGCTCACATAGTGGGAATTTATGTATAGTGCTATTTCCAAAGTGCCTGCTCTTTTAGTTTTCAAGTTGTATGATGAAGTATTCTTTGATTTTGGGTATTTTAAAAAGAGGGTTGCTTTAGTGCACTTTAAGAATATTCAAACTCAAATGCTATGTGAGAAGAGTTCTGGATCACTGATTATGGTTTGGATTGAAGGGTCCAGATATCATAGCCTTCTTTTCCCTGCCTCTACCTTTTGGCCAAATAAAGAATAAAGAATACAGTTAATTAATTTTATTCATTAACTACACTGGTAGAAGTTTGGATGAGAAGGAAATGAAAATCACTGAGTAGAATGAACTCTGTCTATTATTTTTCAATTTCATTTAATGGCACATTACCATTTTTTCATTCCCATGACTTCTTGAATTGACTTGAGTGTTTTAAAAGAAAAGCTTGAAATTGCTCTCATTTAGTAAATAAATACAGTAATATTTTTACAAATAAAACTACATTTTATTTGCTTTTAATGGTTTGTCATTACCCTAATGGTCTCACAAAGAAAGTAAATGCTTAAAGTAGCCAATTTCATTTGTGGCTAAAAAGAGGGTCAACTACTACAAAGTAGTGGTCACGGTTCTGGGAGAATTTAGACAGGTCAGATCACAACTGAAGTTTATCTTAGTACATTTCATGGATGACCTGGCTCTGTACACAGCTGATATTTAAAATCCTTAGGAGTAGCAGTAAAATTCTATAATCATTAGCAGTAACCTACATAATACAGGATACTACGTAAAGTTTCTACTTTAAGAAGAGTTGTCATTTGCTAAATTTTACATGAAGGCAAAGCAACATTGACTTCGGTAGCTACGAAAAATATACTCCTATTCTCTATGGAAATTTTGGATCACAAATTAATACTTGTATTTGATTTCCATTTAATACATCTTTCAAACTAATGCACTTTAGAGAAAGCTATAATCAAATTCTTGAGTGGCTTAGACCATTTTCTGTTACTATAACAAAATACCATGGATTGAATAATTTATAAAGGAAAGAAGTTCATTTGGCTGACTCTTTTAAGGCTGGGAAGCCCAAGAGCATGATACTGAGGTAGAATAGAATAAAAAAGAAATAAAGGTAGGTGGCTTTCTCTGTCGTCGCCGCTGCTCTGCCTCTTCTCCCTTCTGGCACTGCTGCCCTGCGGAGTGACAAGGCCGAGTCCTCTCCCTCCTGCCGGCGCCACCCCATGTCTCTCCGGCAGCCACCACTGCTGCTCAGCTGGTGTCGGGCCGCTCTCACACGCCGTACCCGCAGCCTATGGCCCAGGCCGCCTTGGGTATTTCTGCTCAAGGTAACCACATCCCTCTTTAAAAATTCCACCGAAAAAGAGAAAACGCTTTACCCGACTCTTTGGACCCTTATCTCACGGCGAACTTTCTGACCAAGCGTACAACTACCCAGAAAGCCTAGGAGAAGTGCTGTATAAGGAGCAGTTTGCCTTCAACGCCGAGCCCCCTTGGGAGCCCAGCTAATGATAGGGGGGTCCATCTCCTAACTTGTTCATTTTGTTGCATATGCCAAGGACCCAGACATAGGCTTGGTGGCCCATCCCTTGTTTTTCCTGGTTTATGACTTTCGGCTTTGTGGAATATGGCTGAGATGGAATGATTCATTGACGACGCAAACTACTCCGCTGGCCTGTTGGATGAAGGAACAAACCTTGGAAACGTTATTGATAACTATGTTAATGAACATACCCTGACGCGGGGAGCGCGTTCTTTGTGGGTGACCTGAGGAAGATCGTGAAGAAGCACAGCCAGTGGCAGAGTGAGGCCGCTCAGATCCGGCCATTCTAAGTGATGAGGTGCAACCCCTCGCCGGCCGTGCTGGACACACTCGCGGCTCTGAGGACGGGGTTTGCTTGCTCCAGCAAGAATGAAATGGGTTTAGTGCAAGAACTGGGTGTATCTCCAGAAAACATTATTTACATAAGTCTTTGCAAGCAAGTTTCGCAGATAAAGTATGCAGCGAAAATTGAGTATCATGACGTGACAATGAAATTGAATTGAAGAAAATTGCTCGTAATCACTCAAATGCCAAGGTCTTACTACATCTTGCAACAGAAGATGGTAGTGGAGGTGAGGAGGGTAGCATGAAGCTGGGCTCCACACTGAAGAACTAACTGTAGGCATCTCTTGGAATGTGCTAAGGAATTTGATGTCCAAATCATCGGGGTGAAATTCCATGTGCTCCCAAAGAATCTCAAGTATATGTGCATGCTCTCTCCGATGCTCGGTCTGTGTTTGACATGGCTGGAGAATTTGGCTTTACAAAGAGCATGTTAGACATTGGCGGAGGCTTCACAGGAACTGCATTTCAGCTGGAGGAAGTCAATCATGTTATCAGTCCTCTGTTGGATGTCTACTTTCCTGAAGGCTCTGGCATCAAGATCATTTCAGGACCTGGAAACTACTATATGTCTTCTGCATTTACACTTGCAGTTAATACCATTGCAAAGAAAGTTGTTGAAAATAAGAAATTCCCCTCTGGAGTAGAAAAAAACCAGGAGCGATGAACCGGCCTTTGTGTATTATATGAATGATGGTGTGTCTGGTTCTTTTGGAAGTAAACTGTCTGAGGACTTGAATACCATTCCAGAGGTTCACAAGAAATACAAGGAAGATGAGCCTCTGTTTCCAAGCAGCCTTTGGGGTCTGTCCTGTGATGAGCTGGATCAGATTGTGGAGAGTCGCCAGCTGCCCGAGCTGCACGTGGGCGACTGGCTGATCTTTGCCAACATGGGCTCGCTCCAGGAAGCGTCTGCGTTCAAGGATGCTCCGAGGCCAGCTGTGTGTTCCACGATGTCATTCAGTGACTGGTATGAGATGCAGGATGCGGGTGTCACCTCGATCGAACACCATGATGAAGAACTTCTTCTTCGTGCCTTCAGCTGAGCCAGGAAGAAGGGTTTCCCACGGAGGCTTATGCAGGCCCCACCCCTTTAGATCTGCGCTTTCGGGGTGTACTGGTCTGGTCTACATTCCAGGGTGGAAACAATCCAAACAATCTCACTCTGTCCATTCTCTCAGAAACAAAAGTCAATAGCTATGTGGGACCAGACAAAATCAGCTTTCATCTAGAATTCACTGGGGTGACGGGAAATTTAAATAATGTGTCCAGATTAAACCTAGCAGTTTGTCCTACCCTTTAAGCTTTGAAAATAAAATACACAACAAAATGGATGACTTAGTGGAGATGGAAGCCCATGACCCGGGTTCCCCTCAACCGTTTACATACAAGTACACAGTTTTTATACTGAGGCTTCCTATCCAAAAGTCTTGTAAAGTTAGCATCTTCCACCCTGATACAGCAGATGTCAGTGGAAGACTATTGTGGCTTCCTTAGATACGTTCAGTGTATTCTGAGTGTGTAAATTTGTGCTTTGAATTGTAGGTTAATGTAAAATTGCATCATAGTATTTGTTGTACTTGACCTAATGTAACCCTTGTATGATTGCAATAAAATTTTGTGTAGATTTTACTGTTTTTTTCAGGCTAAAAATTGGGGAAAGGGGCTAGATAGCAAAGGTAGTTTTGAAATATGTGTATATGATCTGTTTTGAGGGGTTTTTTTTTGGTATTGGGGATTGAAATGAGGGTTTTTTTTATAGCTCATTTAAATTTAGTTTGACTCAGTACGTTTTTCTGTTATTTAATTAGTAATTTAAAGTGTGTGGTAAATCATTGTGAAGAGCAGATTCATTATGGAGAGTCGCTGTGCACTAAGCAGGATGTTTAACAATTTTAACACCAAAAAATGTTATTCCTGCTTAAACCAATTGTAATAATTACTAGGTGTTTCTGTATAGGTAGAATGCATAGAGTTCCTTAGTAAATCTTTGAATCACACACACACACACAAAGAAATAAAGGTAGGAGGAAAGGAGACAAGGAAAATTGTAATGTAAAGATTGTATATATAAGAAAGCTGGGGCTTCAGGGCCCAAAGTTACCCAAGGTTAAAATGTCTTTTTTTTTTCCCATTCCTAAGCCTGTTTTTCCCTTCCATACTACTTACTCCTAAATTCCTAAGAGTTATAAAAGATATAATAAGTCTGTAAATATGACCCATGCTTTTCTCCTGTAAATTGAACCTGTGCTTCTCTTTCAATTCTGTAGATTCACATACTCCACACACTTCCACAAGAAAGCAGCATTATTAATTAAGTACCATATCTCTAAACTTGAAATGCATGCATATGAATTGTACTTTAACCTATCCCACTACTGAGTACCCTGACAGACATGGAATACACATTCTAGATCATCTGCTTTAAGAACACCCTTGAGACTAAATAAATACACCCAGGCCCAGACTGTAGTGTGTCTCATCAGTCACCCACATTTTTTTCCTGAATGTGTACTTCTTTAACTCTGCCTAATAAATCTACTTATGCCTTTCACTGATGAATCCTGCATTTCTTTTTCATGATAGTGAAGAACCTACTCCATAGGAGAGAGGAAATGAATTGAGCATCTTATCTCTCCTCTCCGCGAGAAACTCCTTGGACCCTGCCCATCGACAAAAGCAGCATTTACTTGGCTTCTGGTCAGGGCTTTCTTGTTGTCACAAAATGGTGAAAGTCATGAGAAAAAGCAACTCTGCTGGTTTGAGTCTCTCTTTCTCTTCTTACAAATCATTAATATCATCATGGGATCCATGATCTGCTGGCCCCATTGCTTTTGGGCCTGTGGTAAGGCTGCACAACATGGTCGGAGTATAATGACAGGGCAAAACTGTTCACTTATGGCCAAGAAGTGAAAGAAGGAAGAGACCAAGATCCCCAAATCCCCTTCAGGGAATGTTCCCAATGACTTGAAGACTTCTCACCAAGTCTCACCTCTTGACATTTCCACCGACTCCCCATAGCACCAGGCTAGGGACTAAGAGGGTTTATGGGTCATTCCAGATCCAAACTCTAGTAGACAGGAAATAGGGCTCAAAAAATAAAATGATCTTGAAGAAAGACAGAGTCCTGGCTGGACAGGCCCAATGGAGTAAGTAAAAGTTTGGTGAAAGGAGATTAGTTTTTACATAGTCTGTACATGTGACAAAGAGCAGTTATCCTGGCAGGTGGTTCTCAAATTTGGCATGCACATGAACCTCCTGAAGGGATGGCAAAACACAGATATTTTGGGATCCTACACCCAGAATTTCTGCTGCAATTCATTGAGGGTGATATTTAAGAGTTTTCATGTTCAGACAGTTTCTCATTTATTTTATTTTATTTTATTTTGCTTAAATTCTTTTATTGTTACATTTTAGGTATTCAAAATGTTGACATTTATCATTGGTTTCTTGTACCTGTACATGATGTATCTTGGTTCTTATTTTTTCCCCATTACCTGTGCACCCTTCACCCCCTCCACCTTTCTCTATTTGCAAAGACCTTGTTTCCATTTTTTTCCTCTTTTCATATTTTTTCCTTTCCCTTTTTTCCCTTCCCCTACCCCTCCCAATTCCCCTGCTCTTTTAGATCTTTTCTTCCTGTTACACAATATCAGTTATACATTTTTTAAATTACAATATTAAGATCTAGGAGATATTACCATGAAGTTTACAGAATTTAAAAGGATATAGAAAGCATATTACAAAAATCTTTTTGGAAATAAATTTGACAACTTCTAAGAAGTACCTTGGAAAACAATTTAATGAAACTAACTCTGGAGGAAATATAAAATTTGAATTGCACCTATTAAAGAAAGTATATTCCTAGCTTGAACACCTACCTATATGACAACAGCAGGCTCATAAACATTTTAACTGGTAAACTATATCAAACAAAGCAGAAAAAAGAAGGAACACTTCTCCCCCCATTTTAGGAACTCAACATTGTGTTAATCCTAAAACTGGATAAAGATAATAGAAGAAAAAAGTATGAACATAGATAGCAATTTGTTTAACAAAACAAACTATTAGAAGTCAGATCTGGCAGGATGCAGAAAGTGGTTTTGTTATAGAGATGGCAGTGTTGGTTCAGCATTGGAAGATCCACCCCCAAAAGTCATCATTTTAACAGAGGAAAGGAAAAAGTCATATGATCCTGTCACTACTTGGAGAAAAAGTATTGGACTAAATTCTACAGCTGTTCATGGTAAAAGCTATCAGGAGCCTAGAAGTAGAACAGAAACTTCTTAACAGATTAAAGACATGTACTCCATACTTCCAGCAAGAATGCCTTATATGAATGGAGAAGATACAATTCTTTCTCCTTAAGGTGGGGAACAAGGACAGATATGCTTACTCTTTATCTGTTCATTAAACTTTGAAACCTAGGCCCCACCAAAATAGTCTGGCAATAAAATGACACAACAGGATAGGATTGGCATGGCAGAAGCAAAATCTTTGTATGTAGATGAAATGATCATCTACAGAGAAAATACTAAGAAATCTCTAGGAGACCCTAGAACTTGTACTTGAATTTAGCCGGATTAGAAAACACAAGGTATATATAAAAATTCAGGTCTGTGTATACTTGCTATAAATGAAGAATTGGATATTGAAATTTAAAAGTTATGTAGTAGCACAAAGGACACAAAAGTTAAAACAAAAACAGTGTTGTAAGATGTTTAGTACCTAATTTTAAAACTTCTTCTAAAGCTACAGTAATCAAAGCAGTGTTGGTGTAAGGAAAGACATATAGATCATTGGAATAAAACAGAAACTCTAGAAATAGAACCACATGTATATAGTCCACTGAGTTTTGAAAGATTATTTAACATTAGCATTTTATAGAATATAAACTCAATTCAAGAGCTGAGGAAGAGATAGTGTTTTCAGCAAATGGCACTAGAACACCTGGTATCCATATATAAAAAATTAACCTCAACCCTTTTTTTCCGTACATGAAAATAACTTGAAGGGATCTATGAACCTAAATAAGAAAGCCTAAAAGTATAAAACTTTAAGAAGAAATTATAAGGGAAAATATTTATGAATTCAGGGTAGTCAAGAACTACCTAGGATACAAAAAACATGATGTATAAAAGAAAAAAATTGTTAAATGGGATTCCATCAAAATTTAGAACTTTAAATGACATCATTAAAATGAAAATAGTCCTTAAACAGACCATATTTACAATGCATATAACCTATGACCAGAATATATAAAGAATTCTTAAAGCTCATTAATAGACAATTAAAATGTAGACATAAGAAGATGATAAATAGCCAGTATAGCATAAGGAATGGTGTGCAACTCTAGAATGAGAAAAATACTAATCAGTACAATAATAAGACTGAATTATACACTCATTAGGGAGATGAAGTTAAAAGTTTTAAAAGCCTTGTCATGACTTTTTCTTTTTGTTGGATTCTTCCCCTTTTGCATTTAATTTGTCATGCCCAATGGATTCATTCTGCTGGGTTTCCTGGGATTGTGATCCTCATTTTCTTTTCCTAGGGTATTGTCTAAAATTTTTTGGAATGCTGGTTTGGTATTCATGAAGTTCCTGAGGTGCTCTTTATCATGAAAGTATCTTATTTCTCCATCAATTTTGAAAGATAGCTTTCCAGAGTACATAAATCTGGGTTGGATGCTGTTTTCCTTTAGGGGTTGAAATACATCACTCCAAGCTCTTCTTGCCTTGAAGGTTTGCATTGAGAAGTCTGTTGTGATTCTGATGGGCTTTCCTTCATATGTGATTTGTTTCTTTTCTCTCACTGCTTGTAGAATTTTGTTCTTCTGTTGGATTTCTGGAATCCTAACTATTATATGTCTATGTGTAGTTTTTTTTTTGATTAAGGCTAGCTGGAGTCCTATATGCCTCACTTATCTGTATGTCAAGTTCTTTTCCCCTCCTTGGGAAGTTTTCTGCCATCACTTCTGTGAACAGTTTTTTTATGTCATCTGTACTCTCTCCTCTTTCCTCATTGACTCCAATCAGTCTTATGTTATTCTTCTTTGCATTGTCTAGCAGCTACTGGATTGATTTCTCAGGTTCCCTTACAAGTTTAAGGCAATTTTTCTTTTCCTCCTCACTAATTACAATCTTATCTTCTATATGTGAAATTCTATCCTCACATTGGTTCATTCTGCTGTGCAGACTTTCGATGGAGTTTTTAATCTCTTGGAAATCTGTTTGTATCTGTTTTATGGATTCCATTTGTTTCCCATGTTGGGATTCCATCATGTTCTTCAGATCCTGTATTTTTTTATCTGTGTCCTCTCTAGATTTATTAATCATGTCCTGCACCATGAGCACAATCTTTGCTGTTATCTGAGAAATTATTTTTGATTTCATTTTTCCCAGATCCTCTTTTGTTGCCAGTTCAGAGAGTCCAGGTGGTTGAGTATCAGATTGTTCCATCTCGTTTCCCTTTGGAGTTGCTGTAGGTGATGTGGAAGTCTGTTTTTGAGGCTTATGTGTATTCTCATTTCCAAGGGGGGGGGCAGTGCTTCTGATGCCCACGCGGCTCACCTTCTGTGCCCTAGGAGCTTGGGATGGCAGTGGGGGAGCTTCCTTCCGGGTGCTGGGACCAGCTGAGCTTCTCTGCTCTAGGAGCTTGGGATGGAGGCGGGGAGCTTCCTTCTGGGTCCTGGGACCAGCTGAGCTTCTTTGCCCTAGGATCCTGGGATGGCAGTGGGGAAGCTTCCTTCTGGGTGCTGGGACTGGCTTGCCTTCTCTGCCCTAGGAGCCTGAGATGGAGGCAGGGAGCTTCCTTCTGGGTGCTGGGACCGGCTGAGCTTCTCTGCCCTAGGAGCCTGGGATGGCAGCGGGGGAGCTTCCTTCCAGGTGCTGGGGCTGGCTGAGCTTCTCTGCTCTAGGAGCTTGGGATGGAGGCAGGGAGCTTAATTTCTCATTCTTTATGGCTGAGTAGTACTCCATTTTATTAAAAATCCACATCTTCTTTATCCAATTTCCAGTTGATGGGCACTTGGGCTGTTTCCAAGCTTTAGCTATTACAAACTGTGCTGCTATAAACATGGGTGCACATGTATCTCTGTAGTATGATTCTTTTAATTCTTTTGGGAAAATACCCAGCAGGGGAAAAGCTGGGTCAAATTGGATCTCCAGCCCTAGTTCTTTGAGGTATCTCCATACTGATTTCCACAGTGGTTGCACCAGTCTGCACTCCCACCAACAATGGAGAAGGGTTCCTTTCTCTCCACACCCCTGCCAGCATTTGTTATTGGTTGATTTCTTGATAGCAGCCACTCTTTCTGGGGAGAGGTGGAATCTTAGTGTTGTTTTCATCTGCATCTCTTGAATGACCAGTGATGTTGAACATTTTTTCATATGTTTATTTGCTGCTTTTAATCTTCAACAGGTTGAAATCCAGTTTTTCTAACACCATTTATTAAAGAGGCTATCTTTCCTCCCGTGAGGATGGTTGGCTCCTTTGTCAAAGATGAGGTGGCTGAGTATGTCTGAAGTTGTTTCTGTGTCTTCTAATCTATTCCACTGATCCTCAGGTCTGTTTCTTTGCCAGTACCATACTTTTATCACAGTAGCTTTGTAGTATAGCTTCAAGTTGGGGATTCTGATAACCCCAGCCATGTCTCTGTTGCCCAGAATTGCTTTTGCTATTCTAGGTCTCTTCTGTTTCCAAATGAATTTTTGAATTGTTTTCTGTAGTTCAGACAGTTTCTCATTTATTCAGAGACCACCCTGTAAAATCATTAATGGCAGTGCACCTGTAATTTTTATGTAAGGCTGAATGGGGATTCTTAAGAATGTGAATGTGTGGTATATTGTGGGAATTTGGCAGGAGCCAGCCCAGAAACTCCTCCCAGTTTTGGGAGGAGAGGACAACTTCTCTTCGACTGGGCCTAATATGTCTGCCATTGATGTGCCATGAGGCATAAAAAGTAATGGCAAGTAGACTTAAACCTTCTCATTTCTCTCTACCTATAACTGTGGAAGCAAGACTGACTAGCCCCACTATTCTGACTCTAGTCTTGGAATTTTTGAATAGTTTTATTGTCCAGGTTATAATTAACATCTTACATACAGCATCTTTTAAAAAATTATTTTATCTTAAACAGTTTATTAAGCTGAATTTATAGAAGATATATTTTTCTTAATACTAATTGCTCTTTACTACTTTACAACTAACTTCACAAAAAATGATATTTTCATAATATATCTAATTCACAGATAATTGTAAAAAGTATTGAGTAAAAAATGAGGATGCTCTGAGAAGTTGAAGTTGTTTTCCTCCAACCCTAATCTGTCCTGAAATGTGACTTTATTTACACTGCGTGTCTGGGGGATAGCAGCCCTTTTAATATTTCAAGTCTCAAAAATGAATATTAAGCAGTCAATGGAAAAGAGAAAATAAAGCAAAAGGTAGTGCCCCAGACACTGATTTCCTAGTTTTTTTAAAAAATTAGTTCATTAAAGAGAAAAAATTTTGTGCATGAAAATTGAGTGGGAGTGTGCATGTTGGAATTAGGGAGGGTGGTGGAGAATAGAGTGGCCAAACCTCCCACTCATTCTAAGACACCAGCTTAGTAATACATAGCTTATATATCTAATAGCTGGTTTCATGTGTTTAGAGCAAATCAGTTTATGTACATGGAAATTATTTCATTGATTTATACAACTATAAGTTCCCCCTTTTATTTGTATAACTGCAGAAGCTGAATCAAGATAAGCTGTGGCTGAATAGCTTCTAGATGTTGGTTGGTTCTAATTTCTCTATGGCAGACTATGAAGCGTATCAGAAAAAAGAGACAAATTACTCCAAGTAGTCCCACATAAAACCAAAAATGTACCTTGATATAATTGAATGGGTTCAGTTGGTCTAAAGCAGAAGAAATTTGTCCTAGCCCTGAACTAACTTATCAAAGTTTTGAGTTTGTTGGGACATAGACCATATCTCCTTTTGGAGGACATGTATCTGTGCTATACATTTATACATTTATTTTCTTGATTTATACATTATATTTATACATAGATGCTGTTTATTGAATTGACAAATTATTACATTATTATGTTGCAAAATTTTGGCTTTTCTTTTTGTTTCTCCCTTTCTAGTTGCTAAAATGTTTTATTCTTCACATTATTTTCTCTCAATTTGACTTTGCTGTGTAGTCAGATGTTAGTAGTATGGTATCTTTCTCATATATTTTTGGTCACTTTTTAATCTACAACTTAACTAGATAAAACAAAAATGAATTCTTTTCACACTTTTAGGAAACTTTTATTGCTCTTAATATTTACACAGTTTAATTTTACCCATGTATTAGTAGTCTCTGGAATTCATCTCATGACAAAATGACATTAATGCATTTTTGACATTGTTTTCTTCAATGCTAGACACGTTATGCTCAGTAGTGTGGACAATATAAAAATTGTTAGTTCAATATTCAGTATATTGACTTTGTTTTAGTAGGCACTAGCAAAAATTCTACCTTAATATGTAATTTTAAACATATTGTTAAGACTGAAATCAGGTTGGTTTTGTAAAATTACAGAATGTTTATAAGGCGGTGATTTATTAAGGTCTCAAAGAATTTGCCTGAACATTTCTGAGTACTTTTATGGGTTTCAGATCTGTTACGATTAATAATCTTTAGGAATAGAACAAAGCGTGGAGCTCTTCCAGTGAATCTTGGTATTAAACCACCACTAAGGAGATCTCATTGATCTGTCAAATGCAAATTTTTCAAATTATTGAATTTTATGCAAGGGAAGGAAATTTAGAAAGAAAGGCCAAAAAAAAAAAAATCCCACAAAAAACAATTGCTTGGGGTTTCTGGATTAGGCAGAAAACATGTTTATACTCTCTATGGTCTTTAGAAATTTAGAACAAATTAAAGAATCAATAATGTAATTGAAATTTGTAATTTTTTTGAGAGAAAATTTTGCAATTCAGGCTTAAGTTAGCACCTGTGTTGCCCTTCAGAGCCCATACTTCTCTTTGGAGTGCTTCAGTCTGCCTGGTAGAAAGTCATCAAGTTGGACCTCTAGAAGGAAAACTTAGCAGGGCTTTATTAGGTAAACTGCTTTGATTGCTCATGCAACTGGAAAACTTAAGATGAAGAGTAACTTAAAAGAGAATTAAATGTTGGACTGATACATTAACATTTTCCATTCGTTTGTAACACGAAATAGAGAACACTCTCTTAGCTCATTTACCTCACTCTTCAAGGTCAGACAAATTTTTGAATGGAAACACAAAAATAACTTTCCTATGGGAGAAAAATTTTGATCTTGTTTATTTTAGCTTATTTTATAGTCTTCAACTTCTTATAGGAGAGTGTAGTTCATTTAAAGAACATAAGAAGCATAGAGGAGGAGGAGGTAACTAGCCAGAGGAAGAAGCATAAAGGAGGCTTTGTGAAGGATACAACATTGGAAGTAGATTATGAAGAATAACTTCTTCAAGGAAAGAAAACTGTTTTAGGCCTAGGGTACAGGCTGCACAAAGGTAGAAATCAGCATGGCAGTGTGGCTGATGCATGTGTGCCTCTGTGTGTGTGTGTGTGTGTGTGTGTGTGTGTGTGTGTGTGTGTAGATCAGGAGTAGAACATGGAAAAGTAAGCAGGAATCAAATAAGCAGATTTTTTCCTATATGCAGAACAAGTTGGACATTGACCTTAGATTTGAGGCAGTGCTTGAAGCTCTCTTTTAAGCACATACCATGATGATGGGAGTAAATGGAGGTTCTTTGGAATTCTTATCTTCACTTCAGTCAGGGTCCATTTACATGTTATATATTACATATATTTACATATGTAAATTTGAATTCATTGTAGACTTTTTGTTAAAGAATGCTTTAGCTCCATATTCATTCTTTCCATTTTTATATGGTCTTTAAAAACTATATATAATCATCTTGGGAAGTCTACGAATTGCTTGACCGCCATGTCTATTGTGCTACTTCATGCTTTTCTCTTCTCATGAAGATAACTTGTGATTGAAGTCAAAATTACTTCTTGGTGAGGCTTTAGTATTTTTGACCCATTTTTCTTTTTTGTATTACATGCCATAGTATCATGGATTTTCCTCTGAACTTTTACATTTTTACTATAGTCTAAAGACATATGAAGCCATCTAAGTTCAACCTTTTCCTTGATGGTTATTTTAGCACCTGTGTCAAGACTCCTGAATCCTAAGATTCCCACCATTTCTGCTTCACTAATCTTTTTATTGGGCTCAAATCCCTTGATGCTTTCTAGAGCTTTTTGGCATCCTAACTATGAAGACTTATCACATGCTTTGCTGGAACTAAAATAAAAACAAGAGCTATTTGAGGTCCTCACCATGACTGTGCTTATTTTATGTACTATTTCAGTAGCATATCTTACAACAGGCTCAAAATACGTTAGAATATCATTATAATACTTTGCATTCCTTTCAGGAAATGTCACACCAAAATAGAATGTTTTGGTGTTCTGACTACTTTAACTTGAGGATACTTTAAGAAGAGCAAGTCCAGGGAGGGAATTTTTCTGAATTTCTCTTGACTGACCAAAGGTAGATCACCAAAAGGACCAGAAGTGAGTCCTCTCCCCTGGAGTCTCATCAACCAGTGAGATTTTCTTCTCTGTTTTTGATAGAGTAACCACATTTATTGTTATATTTGAAATACAGGCTTATTTTAACAATTATCAATATCACCTAGATTGTCATGGTTATTATTCTATATTGTAAATTTAAGTTTGATCATTTCAACTTTATTTTTTATGTACATAATTATGTTACTATGTTAACTTCAGTAATTGTAAGTAGCATTTCGAATCTTTAAAATTCTTTCTTCATGGTAATTGTTGGATACTTCCTCTCCAGTTAGATTTTCTGCCAACCTGATGGAAGAGACATATTGGGCAGGTCAGGACTTTCAGCATTTTTCAATAGACTAAGAAATGATTTTCTACTATGTATGCAGAGTTAGCAGTTCATGATGTGTAAGCCCAGTTGAAAAACTTCAATATAAGGAAGAAAATGGTAATCTCAAACACATTTGGAGATTTGGCAAGCTTCTCACATAATAAAACTGAAAAATTTTTTTCTTTGTTGATCACAATTGAAGAAACTACCAGCCTGAAGTTCACAATTATATTCACCCATTGTAAAACATAACTGAAACCATAATGAAAGCATTTGAAGAGAACTGAAAAATAAAATAAATGAAATGTATTCTTTTATTATTTCTGGATTGTAATATACAATTTGCTTTTAATTATTCTAAGTAGATTCTATTACAGTGGTTCTATAGCTGCAGATGACTATTGTTATTTAATTTATAGGGAGTATAAAATCCCTATTTATTTGAGTAAGCAAAATAATTGTAATAATCATGAAAAACTATTACTATTTCAATGAAGTTTGTGACTAGTCTATCTTTAGAAATAGTTGTTATTGAAATAGATGTTTGTCCTCTCTGTGAATCTACTTTCCACCACGTTGAGACAATTCTAATGTTAATGCTTAAAAGTATAGAATGTTTGGTGTCATTCTTTCAGTGTTATTGAGTTTTGTTTTAAAAACCTTTTGCTATTTTAGAATATTTATTAATTCCAGGAGCTACTTGGAGAACTGAATGAAAAAATGTTTTTTTCTTATTAATTGTGGTTACATGTTTAGTTACTGGCTTCTTTATTGGTGGGGGGTAGAAGAATGTTTCTTTCTTGGACATGACTTGAAGCCTGGTTAGTCTAGATGTAAAATTTATTGTGTGCGCTTTCCACTGAATTTTAGGCAGATCAAGAGGTGATCTGTTATAAAAATTGCTTAAAATTTAAAAGTAGTTCTATCCAGAAGTAAGTGTTAATGATTATTTTTGGTAAAGGTAGAGTAGAGCACAGTATTTGGGTACCCGAATTTGTGGGGCTGAGTCTTTCATAGGAGAAGATAAAACTATAGACAAAAAGAAGGTTAAAGAACTTTGCTGCACATATTAGAAATCAAATGTAGATTTCAGTTAACATAAACTTCTACAAAAAACTTTTCTTTAAAAAGTTATAAAACAGATTTTCTCAAATTCTTAGATTTTGGATGTTTTAGTCTAATGAAGCTGTGTGGAAGCATTTGATGAAAACTTCATTTGCATGGCCAGACTCACATGCATTCTTCATGTAAGCAAATGAAAGGGCTTCTGTGTACTTCACAGTTTTATTTCTTAAACCATATTCCAGTGTCCTTTGAATATTAGATTTTTCTAGTTTGGCTGTGCATGGTTTCTTATGTTTTAACAATACCTACTTCATCCATGAGCCAGAATGGATGGAAATCTTTGCTAGGAGATGAGCCCTGTAATGTTTTTCACTGGGCAAATGCATGACAAAGCCTTTTGATGAGACTGAAGAGAAACACATGAATAAAAACAGTTGCTGTTTGAACTTTTCCTGCAGATGGCACTGGTGCTACTTAGATAAAGAAAACATCTGTTCTCAGCAGATTTTAGTTCATTGTATACACTGGAAAGGCTCATATGTGCTAGGAAACTAAGTAGATGTCTTGCAATAAGTACTCACTTATGTGTGCATGATTGAGCCCCAGCATAGTTTAGCTATTCCTTTTAGAAGTCTACTTTTCAATTAATGCATTCACATGGACAATAAAATCTGATTGAGTATTCTTTTTGACTAGGGAACAGGAGTATGACCGAAATCACATTGAAAAGTAAAGCTCTAGGACACTTCTCCAGTTGCACATGCTTGAAAACTCCAGGCTAGCCTGTGAATGCATAAATATCTCAGGAAATTGGAGGAAGGTATTGTTAATTTAAAAAAAAATTATTGTGATAAAATCATGGGATATTTATTCTGACAATCTTAAAAGTGAATTTAAGGAGAAATCCAACATGGCTGACTAGAAAAGGAGATTCATCTGAGATACTCAGGGAAGATAAACTAAAAACCCAGATAATTGGAAGCAGGGGAAGGACTTACACCCTCATACAGAAAATCAGTTTGAAAGAAGATATATATTGATCATACCAAACATCAGGATAGTAGTCAAAAAGAAGGGAAGCAGTCCTAACCGGGTTGGTCCACATGACTCCCACCATTGTTCATCCTGGGAGCAGCCATCTTGAGAACTTCCCAAATAGACAGAGGAAACCAAGGAGCACTGTAGAGACTAGTCTCCAGGGTATGTGGCCCCCCTTGCTCCATAATTCCCTCCCAAAACACCGCAGCATCCAAGCCAGTGGTCACCAGGGGCAGAGGAAGCTCCTTCTCCACCCACCCGACTCTGGGCAATGAGAGGATAAACAAGTAAACAATGACTGCCATGTCCACCCAGCTTCTTGAGTGCCTCAGGTCAGCCAGAGCCATTGCTAGGCACTTCAAGTTAGTCCCACACCTTCCAGGACCTCTATATGAGACCAAGTGGTAACACCAGACCTGCTGGCATCTGTGACTGGCACCCCAACATTGGTTGAGTCTCCATCAAGCACTCACTGTCCTGCACCCTTCCTGGACATGCTAGAGACTCTGTGGGGCATCCAGCATCAGTCCTGAGCATTCTGTGGCTCCACTGAGTTCCCCAGAGCACATGAGTCTCTGCCTGGTGCCCTGGGCCTGCTGGAGTCCTAACTCAGTGACAGGCACTCTGTGTGTTTCCTGGGCACACCAGTGTCTCCATCTTGCACCCTGCATCGATCTTGGGTGCATCTGGATTTCTACTGAGTGGCCCAGACCCATTGGTATCACTGCCCAGCACATCATGCTAGTCCCATGCATGCCAGAGTCTCTGTCTGGCATTCAGCACTCACCTGCCTGGTGCTCTAGGCCAGCTTGAATCTCCACCCAATGCCTAGTGCCCTCCCTAGGTCCACTGGAATCTACTCATATTAGTCCTGGGCACACCTGGTCTCCACTGGGCTCCTTAGGCCTGCACAAGGCTTCATCTAGCATTTTGAGCTGGTCCCATGGCTGCCGGAGTCTTCGTCGGGCACCCAGCCCTGGTTCCCTGCCTGCGGCAGTCTATACCAGGTGCTTCAGTCTCTCTTGAGTCTTCACTCAGTGTCTGCCAGCCCATACCCTCCCTGGTCCCTAGTCTTGGCTTGGATAGTTGCCACAAACTGAGGTTTACTGATAACACAAAAACCTACAGGTATAAAGAGGTGCAGAGAGGAATGTGACTTGCTAGATTAAAGTCTTTAGGTTCTGGAAGAAAAATGCTCATTTAGAGATACATATGATTTTTTTTTTCATTTCTCTCTTCTTTAGACTAAGTCCCCCCCACCCCATATTGGTATTTTCTATTTTTTTTGGTGGAGTTTGGAGTTTTATCACACATTTTCTCCCCACTTTTTATTACTTGTTTTATTCATTTAATTAAGTCTTCCTCCCCTCCTCTTTTCTTTTCTCACTAGCTCTCTCACTTGTTTTATTATTTTTTCTTTTGTTTCTCTAGTTTAATCTCTATTTTTTGTTATTTGTCTTTTTCCTTGTTGGTCTTTTCTGTTACTGTTATCTAATATTACTAATTTTCTTCTACTCCTTAATAGGATGCTTTATTTCAATTTTATCACCTCTTCCCATCTTTCATTGCTTAATTTTTCAAATTGTATTTTTTTATGTACTTGTTCCCCCAACCTCTATCCTTACTAGTGTAACCATTAACCTTTATGAATTTGGAGGTAGTTAACTATATCATACTACAGTTGAACACAGTTCTAATGTTAATGGAGGTATAAGCATTTCATTGAGTATATATTTACTGTATATCAATATTTGGTTTGTCTTAAAGTTAGTACTATAACTATAGGTCTTGTTTCTATAGTTAAGGATGGTATGCTATTAGTTCTTAGGGTTTGTCAATATCCAGTTTGTATTTGATGCTACTGTTGTTGCCAATTTTACAACTTTAGTTGTTGCCATCAATTAGTTTACTCTGTATGCCAGTGTCTAGATTGCCTTGGGGTCATAAACAATACCACAGCTTATTCCCAAAGAACTAGGTACTTTACAGCCAAATAGGGTGCACCGTCCTCTGCCAAATAAATGGAGGTGGTTGCATCCTGGGACAGAGCCAAAGGCCAATAGCTAGCTATCCCTAGAGAACATCTTGGAAAAGTGAACAGTAACTAAAGAGGCCTTGATACTAGCAATGCAGCAACCCACCATAATCAATCTGCAAGCCTCAGCACAGAAAACACACTAAGAAACAAAATATGGAAAATGAGAAAACAAGGCAACAAAATGTCCCTAAAAGCTCCCAACTCCCTCAAAGGGCATACTGGGGGAAGAAATGAAAAGAGACATAGCTGGAATATCTGAAATGGTAATAGTGGAGGTAACAAAACAGGAGAAATAATTAAAGAGATAATGATCCTAATAAAACAAATGATCAGCAAGACTAGAGAAGATATTAATAAAGAACTAGAGGAGTTAAAGAAAGAGATGCAAACCATGAAACCCTGGCACAGAGAAGAATTGAAATTGATAAAAAAGTTCCAAACAGAAGTCCAGGAGATTAAAAATTTTATTGAAATTATTGGCAGCAGAACCAACCAATGTAAAGACTGAGTGTCAGATTTAGAAGACAGGGCCGGGGATTTAGTTCAGTGGTTCTGCCACCTGCCTCACAAGTGCAAGGTCCTGAGTTCGATCCCTGGTACCAAAAAACAGATTTAGAATACAGGGCTGTGGCTGGATCAACTAATGAGAGACACCTTAATCACAAGGGAACATGAAAAATGCATCCAGCTGCTGCTCAACGATGCAAAGAAGATTAATCTAAGATTAATTGGAATTAATGAAAAATCAAGATAGCGCAAAGGGCCTAAAAACCTGTTTTCAGAAGTACTAGCAGAAAAATTTCCAAGCATGGAAAAAGAATTTGAGATATAAATAAGTGAGGCATATAGAACCCCAAATAGCCATGATCAGTAAAGAACCACCCTAAGACATATTTAACTAAGATTCAAAAAATCCAACACAAGAATAGAATCTTAGCAGTTGTTAGAGAAAAGAAACAAATAACTTCTAAAGGAAAGCCCATCAGAAGTATAGCAGACTTTTGAGCACAAATCCAAAAGTCAAGGAGAGCTTGGAGTGAAGTGTTTTGAGCCCTAAAAGAAAACAACTTGTAGCCCAAACTGATGTATCCCACAGTTATCGTTCAGAATTGATGGAGAATAAGATATTTTCATGATAAAGAACTCCTAAAGATATTCATAGTCAACAAAACAGGACTCCAAAATATTCTCAAGGATATCCTAGAAAGAGACAATGAAGCTAACAATGCAAAAAAGCCCAGTAGATGGAACCCACCAGGCAGGGTGAGAAATTAAGTAGAAGCAAAAGAAGGGGAATCAATAGCAAGAAAATAATATAATGACCAGGTTAAGTTAATACCTATCAGTTATAACTGTGAATGTGAATGGTCTCAATTCACTGATCAAAAGACATAGATTAACAGAATGGATCAAGAAACAAAACCCAACAATATGCTGTATACATGAAACACATTTGACCCACAACAAAATTTATAGAGTGAAAGTCAAAGGATGGAAATCAATATCCCTTGCAATGGGAACCCAGAAAAAAGTGGGAGTAGCCATCCTATTTTCAGATAAAGTGAATTTTAATCCAGGGCTAATCAGAAGAGATGAAGAAAGTTACTACATATTTGATAATGGTATATTCAACAGAGATAACAATGATAAACATATGCATACAAAATACCAGCTCACTCAACTTCATAAAAGCAACATTTATGGTCATGAAAAATCAATAAGCACCAATACAATTGGGGGACCTCACTACCCCACTGTTACAAATGGACAGATCAACTAGACAGAAAATCAACAGAGAAATCTCAGAGTTGAACCAAACCTTTGAACAAATGGACTTAATAGTTATTGAATGTTACTCAACAGCAGACTAAATATTCTTCTCAGCAGAATATTGTACTTTCTCCAAAGCAGACCATTTACTGGTCCATAAAGCATGCTTAAGTAAATGTGAAATAATTGAAATTATCTCATGTATATTATCAGGTCATTGTGCAAAGAAACTAGAAATCATAGGTAATAGACACCATGGAAACTATGCAAACACATGGAAATTAAATAATACCCTCTTGAATGATCAATGGGTCAGAGATGAAATTAAAGAAGAAATTAAACAGTTTCTACAATCAAATGATAATGTCAATACAGCATACCAGAACCTATGAGATGAAATTAAAGCAGTCCTAAGAGGGAAGTTTACAGTGATGAATTCTCACATTGGAAAAACAGAGTGAGCTCAAATAAATAATCTAATGATGCATCTCAAGGTTCTAGAAAAACAAGAACAATCCAAACCCAAAGTTAGTACGAGGAAGGAAATTATAAAGATCAGAACAGAAATTAATGAAAATGAGACTATAAAAAATACAAAGTATCAATGAATCAAAGAGTTGGTTCTTGGAAAGATTAAGCAAAATGACAAACCCTTAGCCAAACTTACTACAATAAAAAAGCCAAGGACCCAAATACATGCAATTGGAAATGGAAAAAGTGAAATTACAACAAATTCTGCCAAAATCCAGAAGATCATTGGCAACTACTTCAAATATCCATACTCTAATTAATGGAAAATTCAGAAGAAATGGATAGATTCTTAGATACATATAAACTACCAAAGCTGAACCAAGAAGATATAACATCCTGAATATTTCAGTATCAGTCAATGAAATTGAAGAAGTAATTTAAAAAACTACCAACTAAGAAAAGCCTGAGTCCTGATAGATACATTGCTGAATTCTACAAGAACTTTGGAGAAGATCTAATGCCAATACTTCCCAAACTGTTTAATGAAATTTAAAGAGAAGCAATATCCCCAAAGTCATTCCTGGAAGCAAGCATTACTGTGATTCTAAAACTTGAAAAGGACCCAAAGTAAAAAGAGAAATATAGGCGAGTCTCTTTAATGAACATAGATACAAAACTCCTCAATAAGATACAGAATGCCTCAAATCATCAAAAGGATTATACACAATGACCAAATAGGGTTCATTCTAGGGATGCAGGGTGGCCCAACATATGCAGATCACTAAATGTAATATACCACATTAACAGAAGCAAGATTTAAAAAATTATGATCATCTCAATAGATGCAGAAAAAGCATTTGACAAAAATCCAACATCCATTCATGATTAAAACACTGAAGTTAATAGGAATAGAAAGTCTTCATCTCAATCTAATAAAAGCCATCTATGACAAACCAGTGGCCAACATCATATTAAATGAAGAGAAACCAAAAGCTTTTCCTCTAAAGTCAGGAACAAGACAAGGATGTCCACTATCACCACTCCCACTCAATATACAGAGTCCACTAAAAAAAAGTATACACACTTCAGGGAAAGAAAAGTATGATTTTTTTCAACAGATGGTGTTACCCTTATATGGAGACCCTAGAGGATGTCGTATTTCACAGAAAACCTACGTGCTGGCCTTTACAGAAGAAATTGAAAATGCATGTGCAACAATCTCAATGACCAAGGTTATCCAAGCAGCAATTTGCCATACTAATAAAATGTCTGGAAGCTCATGGCCACCATTTTGAGCATCTCTTATAATTGTAGAGGTCAAAGGTAACATACTAATCTCATGATGTCTCAATAAATTTAGTATTAAAATATTTACACAAGTTTTTCTTTTTTTGAATTGTGTATACATTTTTTAGATTGATTCTATAGTTCTTGCAACATTAGCCAGAACAATTAGAAAAAAGAAAAGAGGTATGGACAGGAAAGGAAAAAGTTAAATTATCATTATTTGCTGACGACATGATCTATCAGTGGTGGGACCTATGGCATATGTGTTCTTTTTCTTTTAAACCAAAGACATTAATCTATGAGTTGTTTTTCTAAACTAAAATACTTAGTATTGCAGTGTTCAGAGTTTGTGATAAATAAGTGGGTTTTGGGTTGCGGTTTAGGCACTCATCTCTAAAATGTTTGCCTTCACTGCTCTACATAGAAGACCCACAAAACACCAAAATTCTCCTAGATTTAATAACCAAATTCAGTAGCATAGCAGGATACAAAGTTAGAACTCAAAAATCAATAGCATTCCTGTATATCAATAACAAACTCACTGAGAGAGAAATTAGAGGAACAATACTTTTCACAGTAGCATCAAGCAAAATGAAATACTTAGGAATTGACCTAATCAAGGAAGTGAAAACCTCAACAATGAAAATTATAGTACTCTAAAAAAAAAAAAAGGAAATCAAAGAGAATATCAGAAAACAGAAACATATCCCCTGTTCCTGGATAGTCAGAACCAATATAGTGAACATGGCCATACTTCCCAAACTGTTATACTAATTTAGTGCAATACCAATCAAAATACCAATGGCATTCTTCACAGAACGACAGAAAACAATCCTAAAATTCGTGTGGAAACAGAAGAGACCTAGAATAGTAAGAGTTAATATAGGGCAACAAGGGCAATGCGGGGTGGGGGGGCACCATCATGGACTTCTTTATACTACAAACTATAGTGATAAAAATAGCATGGCATCAGCAAAAAAAACCTTGTGGATCAGTGCAACAGACTAGAGGATACAGAAACAACACTCTGAACACTCAGCTACCTTATCTTTGACAAAAGGCCCAAATATTTTCACTGGATGAAAGATAGCCTCTTAACAAATGGTTCTGGGAAAACTGGCTATCCACATGCTGAAGACTGAACCTAGACCCATATTTCTCACCATGCACTAAACTAAAATCAAAATGGATCCAAAGATCTAAAATATTAAAATAGAAACACTTAATGTGCTGGAAGATAAAATAGGAAAAGAAGACAGGTGAGGGCAAAAACTTTCTGACCAAAACCCCAGTTGCACAAGAAATAATACCGAAAATCAACAAATGGGATCACATAAAATTAAAAAGCTTCTGTGCAGCCAAGGAAACCACCAACAGAATGAAGAGACAACATATACAATGGGAAAAAAAATTTTTCCAGCTACTCCTCAGACAGAATGTCTAAAGAACTAAAAAATGTCTAGAATATAAATGATATCTAGACTAGATAACTCAAAAAATCAGACACTCCAAATTTAAAGACTCAATCCAAAAAAATGGCCATGTGAAATGAATAGACACTTCTCAGATTAAGAAGTACAAATGGCCAATAAATATAAGAAAAAATATCCATCATTGCTAGCCATTTGAGAAATGCAAATTAAGACGACGCTGAGATTCCATTTCACTCCAGAAAGAAGGGTTATCATCAAGAAACCAATCAATAACAAATGCCAGTGAGGCACATAGAAAAAGGAATCTTTCTTTGTGGTTGGTGGGACTGTAAACTGGTGCAGCCACTATGGAAATCAGTATGGAGATTCCCCAAAAACTAAAACTAGAAATTCCATTTGACCCAGCTATTTCCCTTCTATGTATCTTCTCCAAAGATTTCAGACTGCATCAAACTACAGTGATACATGAATATTCATGTTTATGGCAGCACAGTTTATAATATCTAAATCTTGGAAACAGCCTATATACTCATCACAGATAAATGGATGAAGAAAATGTGGTTTTTGTATAAAATGGAGTGTCCATAAAGAAGGATAAATGTGAGGCATTTTTAGGTAAATGGATTCACCTTGAGACCATAAAGTTAAGCAAAACAAGTCAGACACACAAGTTTAAATATCCCATTGTGTCTCTCATATGATAAACCCAAAGTATAAAAAAGTAAAATGAAAGATAGAGATTAGGAAGTAGGAAGACCTTTTTTGAATGGGAAGGGGAACAAGAGATAGAGGGAGGGAGGATGAAATAGAAAAGGGATTTTACAAAAAGAGTTGAAGAGAAAAAAGTGAATGCAGAGCTTTTTCAAATGGGGAGGGAGAGAAGAGTTGGAGGGAGTAGGTGAGGGAAGGGAACAAAAAACGAACTGAGATGTTTTATGTACATATACAAACTTTCCACCATAAATGTAATCCTTATGTTCTGCAAACATATACTAATAAAAATCACCGAGAAAGTTAATTCAGCAAAAATTTGTTGAACACTTAGGTGAGGTGATACATTATGCCAGTTTTCTATGGAGGGTTTAAAGATTAAAAATAAACCAACCAAACATGAATTCTATCTTCTCATATCTCTCAAATTAATTTATATATAAATGTATTATTAATTATGTATATGCACTAGTTAGCTTGGTAAGTGATATAAAAGTTACCACTAAGATGTTATTGAAGAAAGGATGTCCAAAAGTATCTTTTTTTTAGGTACCAGGGATCAAACTCAGGACCTCATGCTTGCCATGCAGGTGTTGTGCCACATCCCTGGCCCTAAAATGTTTCTTTGATGGGCTGTGAAATAAAGGATTATTCAGCTGAGCACCAAGAGGGAGAAGAGACAAGATAAGATTCTCAGTAAGGGAACTATATGAGTAAAGCAGTATGTAGAGAATGGTGTTTTGTCATGATTTAATGATTTATTCAGGGATTACTACTTCTAAGCTTTCTGTTAGGCATTCTGAAACCTGACTGTTTCTAATTCTGTTCTCTTGGACATGTTGTTAACCTCTCTGTGTCTTTATTTCTTCATCTATAAAATGGGTTAGTAAGAGTACCATCCTCAAAGATTTCTTACAGGATTAAATGAGATAACACATGTTTATAGTAACTGACTATAGTAATAAATATTGCTATAAAATGAATATTGGATATGTATAGTTAAATTGTATGCCCATCATTCTATACGTAGAATTATAACTTACCAGGAGACTAAGCATTAGCTATTCTCACAGTTTTACAATTAAGAAAATTTGGCTAAAGTAAATTGCTTAACCTGTTAAAGATGAGACAGGCTACATCTGCACTTAAACCAAATCTGTTCCTTTTCTGCCTCACTGTTTACTACTTTTAAGAGTAGGTTGGTTTTAATCAGTCTGTGTGGGGAGAGGATGGCAAGGAAGTACAGTAGGACTTCAAAATGATAGAGGCTAGAATGGAAATCTACTGTTTTTACAAGGGTTTAAATTTTATTATGCAATGGGAAAAATATTCTTGGGTTATCATGGGAACTATGTGTCCCCTTTGGCAAAGTATGTGATTGTTGTGACCTACAGAGATCGATTAGTAGATGTGATTGAAGGTTGTCAAAAGTTATTTAAATATTAAAAACTTGCAGTCATTTCTTTAAAGGTTGTTATCCTGGTCCAGGAAAATGTCCTTGATGTATCAAGTTGAACTATCTAGGAAAATAAACAAGAGATTTTGAACATGTGATAAAATGTATATAACTCTAAGATAGATTTTGGGAGAAAAGTATGAATCAAGTGGTTGGGGGAGAATCAGAAGATATTGTGTTTCATGGATCCAAATAATGCAAGGATTTCAGAAGGAATAGTGTTTATTGCTCTAGAGGAGTTAGCAAGGCAAAGGCTAAAAGGAAGTTGAACTTCCTAGGGGTAAGTGGACAATTGTGTCAATTGAGAGAACAGATTCAATCCAATGTTGGAGTTTCAAAATGTGGATGAAGGGAGATTAAGAAAAATAAGTAGGGACAAGTATAGATTAGTGTGACAGAAAAAAATGTAGAGATAATCAAAAGGATAAGTAATAGCTATAATTTAAGAGAAAACCTAACGTAGAGGATGGATCATTACTGAAGAGTTTCTCTTAGTATAGAGAAAGGGAATACAGTGTTACTAGTTCAAATGACCATGGTCAAAGAGGGAAACTAAAAGGAACAATTGAGCAAGGAGGGGACAAAGTCATAGGGCATTTTTAGAGGAGTACAGACATGGTGGCCAAAAGAGCCTCAAAGGACTGATTGGTAGTGCTGAGCACAAAAGAGAAATCAGACAGGATGTAGTTCGTTGTTAGAAGGATGTCAGTGGAGGAGCAAAAGTGCACAATGTCCTGAGTTTGATTCCTGGTACAAAAAAAAAAAAAAATACTGTGTGGTAGTAAGTTCTTATATTATGCAAGAAGGAATTTAGACAGTTGTTTGGAGTACCTTAAGGTGCTTGGTTATAAAGAGAAGATAGACAGCCTGAGAGATGTTTGTATTTTTGTTGTTGTTATCATTATGTATTTTCCAGTTTTTGCAGAACATGCCAATAGAAGTGAAGCCAAAGAAAGAGATGAATGGGGTATATGTGAGGCCATAATAGTGAAGGTGATCAGGAACTAAAATGGATTAGTTATCCAGTGCAATGAACATTGGAAAGGAGGAGGGTGACATGATTTGTGACTGGGAGCAAATTGTTGAAGGAGCAAATTTATTTTGATTCCAAAGGAAATAGATAGGCCAGATACTATTATACACTCTGAATTTCATATATGACACATAAACCTCTTGACTCATTCCTTAGTTTTAGTCTCTTATCCCTCTTGCATGTGACACTGCCATTTTAGAACTGCTACTCAAATGCTATTCATAAACTATGTTTTTGCATGTAATGGCCCTTCTACCAGAAGGTTCTTTGAGATACCTCTGCAGTTCAAGGGGCATGTAATGACTCTCTACTGTGGTCCATTATGTCTTTACCTTTATAAACTCTTCCAAACAGACTTTATTCGATTGAGAGCTCCTTATGAGTGGGAACAACTTTCTACCTACTTTTGTATTCCTAGCATGCAGTAGTTTAATACATATTTGATGAATTTAATTTCTTTATTTTCCAAAATAACACTCTTGTTTGTATGTTTAAGTTTTTATACCAGTTGGGGATTAAAGCTGAATTAGAGGTCGAGTTGATTTTAAGGCTAGTTGATATAATACTTTACTGGTTAAATCATTCTCTTAAATGAGTGCTCATTGCTCATTTGACTTGTATGTGTCTATGCATCTGTGTATGAATTGTGGGTCATTAACAAGTGTTAAATTTCTGAAGGGAAAACGTTTTGTTTTAATTTCTGATTCTACAACATAGGCTTGCCAGAGATGTGCTTAATGGATAGCTAACCATAAGTAAACTTTATTAAATAAGTACATTTAAGTACAATGTATGGGTAGAATATCTTGCAGGAAAATTTATTTTATACCTTTGTGTCTTAGTTATTTCTTTGTGAATTGACTTCATCTGCTAATGACTTCTCCACAATAACTCAAAATTAAGCAGGCTATATTTGATTGATAATTTTAGCTCTTAGAAGGAAAGCACATAAAATTATTCAACCGGGGGAAAGTTCTTAGGGCTAGCCTTTTCAGGGAATGACTATATATAGGTAACAAAATCTGTAGTGACTATTTTTCTAAGCAAAGTTCAGTAACAAATGATGGTTGCTTTTATTTAAATAAATATAGACTTATTGCCTCTGATCTTTAAATGATCAATTCTCTCCCCTCTTTTATTTAGATCACTTTATATTTGCAACTCCATTGTCCATAGTTTGGTATATTTCTCATCTTAGCCCAAGATATTACCCTCTGGCTTCTTTGTTTTTTCTTCTTTAGCCATAGTGTTTCTGCCACTTGGAGTGTAAACACTGTTGGCGTGTATTGATGGCTTTCATATTGCACGTTGACAATGACACTACTCAGGAGTGAAAATGTGGTCAAAATGACAGATATGACTGTCCATCCTTTCCGGAGAATATTGCTGTGATAAGGGACACTCACTGGGGCCTTTTCTGTTTTAGCTCCCAAGGTTACTTTGGTGTGTACATCTTACTTCCCAAACATATACTGTTGTTAAGTTTCTGCAGGCTTTGATTGACTTCATATCCTAGGATTTTGCTTCTGGGAGTTTTTGCTTTGCATGCACACAAAGAAAGAGTGGTGTTGACACTCTGTATCTTATTTAGAATATTTTATCCAAGTCCAATGTACTAAGTAATTTAATCTTAAATAATAAATTAAATACAAATGGAAATAATGTGCTACCTTCAAAAACATACTTCCTAGTGCCCGTTTATGGGAAAAGTAAACTTGTGTCCTTCTCCATGTTTCAATGTGCTTTTGGAAGTCAATGACTCAGGATAGAAGTCAAGTTACATTGTATTTTAAATCTTTTAGCAATTAAAAAAAATTCACTGTGGCTAGAATGTGACATTCTATAAAATTCAACTTGTAATGTCATATGAACCAACTTCAATATATACATATATGTATATATATATATTAAATTGCTACTTTTTAAAGGCTATAAACATCAGAAGTAAGGATAGTAAATTAAATAGAGTAAAAATGAATAAAATAGGAAAAAAGAGCATACAGTTAAACAAAAACAAAGAAAAACTGTTTGTAAACCACAATGAGAACTGTTATAAGACACAAAATGTAGAACACTTAGTAAAGAATTCTTTTTTTCTTAAATTCTTTTATTGGTACATTTGAGATATACAACAAAATTACATTTCTCATTGGGAACTTGTACCTTTACATGATGCATCTTGGCTTTTATTTTTTCCCCATTCCTAGCCCTCCCTTCATCCCCTCCACCCTTCCTTCTTTACAAAGAATTTATTTCCATTTTTTCCATTTCTCATCATTTTTCCTTTCCCTTCTTTCCTTTACCCTGCCCCTCCCACTATCGCTACCCCTTTGGCCCTTTTCTTCCTATTTTGCATTATTGATTATTCATTCTAATCATTGGTACATTTTAGATATACAATATAATGACATTCATCATTGGAAATTTGCACCTTTACATAGTCTCTCTTGGTTCTTACTTTTCACCCTTGCTCAGCCCTCCCTTCAACCCCTCCATTCAGCCCTATTTACAAAGATTTTGTTCCTATTTTTCCATTTTCTCATATTAATTCCATTCCCTTCTTTCCTTTCCCCTAGCCCTCCCACTTCCTTCCCCTTTGCCCCATTTCTTCCTATTTCACATTATCTATTATACATTTAGTCCTTATTTACACTTTCAGTTTCTCACACCAGAGAAACTATTCAGTATTTACACGTGTGTCCTATTTATTTCACTTAAGAGTGCATCCACTTAGCTATAAATATCTCTAATTTCTCATTTTTAATGGGTGAGTAGTACTCCATTTTATTAAAAAAACCCCACATATTCTTTATCCAGTCTCTAGTTGGTGGGCATCTGGGCTGTTTCCAAGTTTTAGCTATCACAAACTGTGCTGCTATGAACATGGGTGCACATATATCACTGTGGTATGATTCTTTTAATTCTTTGCGGAAGATTCCCAGCAGTGGAATAGCAGGGTCAAATGGGACTTCCAGTCCTAGTTCTTTGAGGTATCTCCATACTGATTTCCACAGTGGTTGTATCAGTCTACATTCCCACCAGCAGTGGACCAGGGTTCCTCTTTCCCCACAGCCCCACCAGCATTTGTTATTGGTTGATTTCATGATAGCAGCCATTTTTTCTGCAGTGAGGTAGAATCTCAGCATTGTTTTCATTTGCATTTCTCAAATGACCAGTGATACTGAATATTTTTTCATGTATTTATTTGCTATTTCTACTTCTTCGTTTGAGCAATGTCTGCTCATTTCAGATGCCCATTTTTGGATTGGGTCTTTCAATTTGGGAGGTCTGATCTTTTTAAATTCTTTATAGATTCAAGATAGTAGACCTTTGTCTGAGGAAAAGCAGGTCAAGATTTTTTCCCACATTATGGGTTGTCTTTTCACACTGCTGGTGGTTTCTCTTGCTGTGCAGAATCTTTTTAATAAGAAGAGATCCCATTTGTTGATTATTTGTGCTAGTTCACAGGCAGCTAAGGTTTTGTTCATAAAATCTTTTCCTACACCGATGTCTTCAAGAGTTCTACCTAACCTCTGTTCCAACTGGTTCAGCGTTTCTATTTTAATATTTAGATCTTTAATCCATTTTGATTTTAGTTTATTGCATGGTGAGAGATATAGGTCTAGTTTTAATCTTTGGCAAGTTGAAGCCCAATTTTTCCAGCACTATTTATTAAAGAGGCTATCTTTCCTCCAGTGAGGGTTTGGCTCCTTTATTGAAGATGAGATGGCTGAGTGTGTCTAGTGTTGTTTCTGCATCTTCTTCTTTTTTTTTTTTTGGCACCAGGAATCGAACTCCAGTCCTTCTGCTAGCGAGGCAGGTGGCAGAACCACTGAGCTAAATCCCTGGCCCTGTTTCTGCATCTTCTAATCTGTTCCACTGGTCCTCAGGTCTGTTTCTTTGCCAGTATCATGCTGTTTTTATCACAGCAGTTTCGTAGTATAGTTGCAAGTTGGAGATTGTGATACCCCCTGCCATGTCTCTGTTACCTAGAATTGCTTTTGCTATTCTGGGTCTTTTCTTGTTCCAAATGAATTTTTGGATTGTTTTCAAGGTCCGTGAAGTATGTTGCTGGGATCTCAATTGGAATTGCATTGAATCTATATAGCAGTTTTGGAAGTATGACCATTTTCACTATATTAATCCTTCCTACCCAGGAGCAGGGGATGTCTGTCCATTTTCTGATATCATCTTCAATCTCTCTTTTCAGAGTGCTATAGTTTTCAGAGAAGAAGTCTTTGATTTCTTTTAGATTGATTCCTAGGTATTTCAGTTTTTTGGATGCTATTGTGAAAGGAATTATTTGCCCTATTTCTCTCTCAGTGAGTCTGTCATTGGTGTAGAGGAAAGCTATTGTTTTTTGTATGTTGACCTTGTAACCAACTACTTGACTGAATTTCATTATTAAGTCTAGAAGACATTTGGTGGAGTTCTTGGGGTCTTCTATGTAGAGTGTCATGTCATCTGCAAATAATGATAATTTGACTTTTTCATTTCTGATCTTTATTCCTTTTATTTCTTTCTCTTGTCTAATTGCCATGGCTAATGTTTCCAAAACTATATTGAACAAGAGTGGTGATAGTGGACATCCTTGTCTTGTTCCTGATTTTAGTGTGAAGGATTTCAGTTTTTGACCATTTACTATGATATTGGCTGTTGGTTTTTCACAGATAGCTTTTATCAGTTTGAGGTAGAGACCATCTATTCCAATATTTTGTAGTGTTTTTATCATAAATGCATGTTGGATTTTGTCAAATGCTTTTTCTGCATCTGTGGAGATAATCATAGGTTTTTTGTCCTTGGCTCTATTGATATAGTGTATTACATTGATTGATTTGCATATGTTGAACCATCCCTGCATCCCTGGGATGAATCCCACTTGATCAGGGTGTATGATCTTCGTGATGATCTTCTGCATTCTGTTTGCCAGTATCTTATTAAGGATTTTTGCATCTATGTTCATTATTGAGATTGGCCTATAGTTCTCTTTTTCAGTTGGGTCTTTCTCTGCTTTGGGGATCAAGGTGATGCTTGCTTCCAGGAATGAATTTAGGAGTATTGCTTCCCTTTCAATTTCCTTGAAGAGTTTAAACAGTAGTGGCAGCAGTTCCTCTCTAAATGTCTTATAGAATTCAGCAGTGAAGACATCAGGGCCCGGGCTTTTCTTAGTTGATACGTTTTTAATTATGTTTTCAATTTCATTGATTGATATTGGGTTGTTTAGAATTTTTAGGTCTTCTTCATTCAACTTTGGTAATTCCTATGTATCTAGGAATCTGTCCATTTCTTCTGTGTTTTCCGTCTTACTGGCGTATAGGTTCTGGAAGTAGGTATTGATGATCCTCTGGATTTCTGCTGGGTCTGTTGTAATTTCACCCTTTTCATTTCTAATTGCATGGATTTGGGCCTTTTCTTTCCTTTTTCTGATAAGGTTGGCTAAGGATTTGTCAATTTTGTTGATTCTTTCGAAGAACAAACTCTTGGCTTCATTGATTTTTTTGTATCATTCTCTTAGTCTCCATTGCACTGATTTCTCCTCTGATCTTTATAATTTCCTCCCTTGTATGAGCTTTGGGTTTGTCCTGCTCTTCTTTTTCTAGAAGCTTGAGGTTCAGCATCAGGTTGTTTAATTGGGCTCATTCTGTTTTCCTAATATGCATATTCACTGCTATGAAATTCCCTCGTAAGACTGCTCTCATTTGGTCCCATAGATTTGGATATGTTGTATTGTCATTGTCATTTAATTGAAGGAACTGTCTGATTTCTTCTTTAATTTCCTCTGTGACCCATTGGTTATTCAGAAGTGTGTTGTTCAATTCCCATGTGTTTACGAAGTTTTTTGAGTTTCTTTTGCTATGGATCTCCAATTTCATTGCATTATGGTCTGATAATATACAGGGGATAACTTCAATTCCTTTGCACTTACTTAAATATGTTCTATGTGTGAGTATGTGGTCTATTTTTGAGAATGACCCATGTGCAGCTGAGAAGAATGTGTATTCTGATTTTGTGGGGTGGAAGACTCTGTAAAAATCTATTAAGTTCATTTGTTCAAGAGTTCGATTGAGTTCTAGTATTTCATTTCTTATTTTTAGTCTAGTTGATCTATCTATTTGTGACAGTGGGGTGTTGAGGTTCCCCATTACAATTGTATTAGTGCATATATGATTTTTCCTGTCCGTTAGTATTTGTTTTATATAGTTGGGTGCACTAGTGTTTGGTGCATAGATATTTATGATTGTCATCTCTTCCTCTTGGATTGTTCCCATTCCAAGGATGTAGTGTCCTTCTTCATCTCTCTTAATGAGTGTTGGTTGCTTTGCTTCCTGAGGTTGTGATCCTCAATGTCTGTTCCTAGGATATTGTGTAAAATTCTTTGGAGTGATGGTTTGGTATTCATAAAGTTCCTAAGGTGTTCTTTGTTATGAAAGTATCTTATTTCTCCATCTATTTTGAAAGATAGTTTTGCAGGGTGCATCAATCTGGATTGGAGACTGTTTTCTTTTAGGGCTTGGAATATGTCACTCCAAGCTCTTCTTGCCTTAAGGGTTTGTGTTGAGAAATCTGCTGTGATTTTGATGGGCTTTCCTTTGTATGTGATTTGTTTCTTTTCTCTAACTGCTTGTAGAACTTTGTTCTTCTGTTGAGTTTCTGGAATCTTAATAATTATATTCCTATGTGTAGATTTTTTTTGATCAAGGCTATTTGGAGTCCTATGTGCCTCACTTATCTGTATGTCAAGCTGTTTTCCCCTGCTTGGGAAGTTTTCTGCCATTACTTCTGTGAAGAGTTTTTTTTTATGTCATCTGCACTCTCTCCTGTTTCTTCATTGAGTCCAATCAGTCTTATGTTATTCTTCTTTGCATCATCTAGCAGCTGCTGGATTGATTTCTCACATTCCCTTATAATTTTGAAGCAATTTTTGTTTTCCTGGTCACTAATTGCAATCTTATCTTCTATATCTGAAATTATGTTCTCACATTGGCTCCTTCTGCTGTGTAGACTTTCAATGGAGTTTTTTATCTCCTGGAAATCTATTTACATCTGTTTTATGGATTCCATTTGTTTCCTATGTTGAGATTCCATCATGTTCCTGAGCTCCTCTCTAGATTTATTAATCACGTCTTGCACTAGGAGCACAATTGCTCCTGTTATCTGAGAAATTATTTCTGATTTCATTTTTCCAGATCCCCTTTTGTTGCCAGTTCAGTGGGTCCAGGTTGTTGAGTATCAGAGTGTTCCATCTCATTTCCCTTTGGGGTTACTGTAGGTGATCTGGAAGTCTGGTTTTGAGACTTATTTACGTGTTTTCTCATTTTGACTGGGGGGGCAGGGGGGTGCTGTTGGTGCCCACGCTGCTCACTTCCTCTGAGCTGGAAGAGGTGGGACAGTGGCTGGGAACGGTGGTTGGGATGGTGGCCTGGAAGCCCCTTCTTCTGGGCCAGGAGCGGGGGGACGGATGGCGGCCCTGAAACCCCTTCTTCTGGGCCAGAAGCTGCGGGACAGATGGCGGCCCAAAAGCCAGTAAAGAATGTTAATAAGTGTGATCATATCAATGTTTAAAACTTTGTTTAAATTAGATACTATATAGTCAAGCCAAATAGTACACTAGAAAATGCCTAAAATTTCTTTATTAATTCTACTGATGTGTTCTTTTGGAAAACATGTATTGAACATGCAGCATGTGCCACTTGCAATTTTAGGCTCTGGGGATCTAGTAATGAGCAAAACAGATTAAAAACCATGCCTTCACAGAGCTTACAGTGGATTAGTGTTCACTATATCTGAAGAATTCCCCCAAATTAAAAACTCAATAGGAAAATAATCATGTAATTCAAGAAAGTGAAAATGAAAATGATCAGTGAATATTGCACCTCATTTAAAACTCCAGCAATAAATAGAAGATACAAATACAATGAGATAGCAAAATATTTACAAAAATCCAGAGAAAATAAAAAGATCAACACATCAAATGTTGGCAATAGTATAGGACGGTGGGTCGCTTCAGGCTCTGAGATGAGCATGCAAATTTGCACAGTTCTTTTGGAGATAATCTGGCAGAATTTCCTAATTTGTAATTCTGTTAGGCATAGATCTGCTATGGATTTAATGCTTACCTGCCTATTCATGTATTAATACCCCAAAACCTCACTGTCATGGCGTTTGGAGACTATACCTTTGGGGAGTAATTAAGCTTGAATTAGGTCACGAGTGCAGGAACTTCATGGTGGTCTTCATGTCCTTATGAAAATAGATTTCTCGTCACATACAAGAACTGAGATCATAGCAGAGGGCAGCTGTCTGGAAACAGAAAGCTTCCCCAAGAACCTGACCAGGCTTCACTCTGTTCTGGAACCTTCAGGCTCCAGACTGCATGAGGGTAAATTTCTATTGTCTGAACTACCACATGTGTGATATTTTGTTACAGCAGCCCAAGCTCATATGATTTCTTAGTCCATTTTGGGCTGCTATAAGAGGGTACTGGAACTTAGGTTATTTATAATAAACAGAAATTTATTGATTCATGTTTTTGGAGGATGGGAAGCTTGAGGTCAGGGTACTAGAATTTTGAGAGGGCTTTTTTTATTGTGCCATCATGGTACAAAAGGTGGAAGAACAGGAGTACAAGATAGCAAAGCCACTCTCTTGAGAGCCCCTTTTGTAATGGCAATAATCTATGAGTGTGGGAGGAGCTCACACAACCTAAACACTTGTTCTTTGGCCCCACTTCTTAACATTGTCACGTTGGGGATTAAGTTTCCAATACAGGAATTCTGGGGGACACAGTCAAGCTTAAGAAAAATATTGCATAGTTATGTTCTTTTTTGTAGTAGTTTTTTCAATGGGAAAAATGGAAAAAGTCCAATGTCTATTAGTAGGTGGATGGTTAAATATGACACATCTATACTTGAATATTATAGCCCATCTCTACTACTGACATGAAAGGACCAAGAAAATAGGTAAACAAAAGTGTTACAAAAATATTGAGTATGAACTTATGAGTGCAAAATAAACATAAATACACAAAACAAAGGCATATGTTTTTATGTCTACGTGCACCTTGCTTTATATTTTTTATATGTATATTTATCAATGCATATAAAAAGGTATCCAAATAGTGATTGCCCCACTGAAAAGACAAGGGCAAATGAAGTCTAGAGTAACTTCAATACCATCCAAATTAAATAAAACTCTATGCAAAAATGTCTTTGCTTAATAATGTATAATACATTTGTGGAAATAAAAACAGTTGCAGAAAATAAGAAGTCTGTGGATAGAAAGAATTGACAACTGAGAGTATTTGGAAAATTTAGTTCTCTAAAGCACACAAACATTGTGGATTTAGTCAGATTTGTTTGAAGTGCAAGTCATAGGACAGAAATTTGAGAAAAAAATGGAAAAGTGAGTTGCAACAATTTTTTAATGGTTTTTAAAGTTGAACTACATTTTGCAGATCAACTTTTAAGTGGAAGTATGTGATTTGGGGCGGGTATTTTGTGAAGTTTTATCTGTTGCAGAGATGGATTGGAGAGAATAGAGAGAAGAATTTTTGTGTGTATGTGTGTGTGTGGGTGCACGTATGTGTGTGTGCATAACAGTTTTAGGAAAAACATTTTACTCTATTACATCTGATAAAGCCAAATTACAAATATATTTCTGGTGGTCAGGTAGTACAATAATTTACACATGAAATGTTTACATAAACTTATGTGTAGTATAGATGGAAGCTAACAAACATTCCTATCTAGGTTACTGCCATCTCTTGTATGTGCTTAAGGAGTCAGCAAAAATTTTTAATCTGGTCTTTGAGAACACTCGTTCTGTTTTTCAATTCACTTGACTTTAGACTCTTAAGAAACCATGAACCTTCTATTGGGCTAAAAAGATAGATGATACCTACTTCAATGTCTATCTCAAGCTATGTTTCTAACTTCTCTATGTGAAGACAATGGATATTGGGACAAGGATATCAGTCACTGTTTCCCTTCCTTCTGTTGGTGACAGAGATTACATCAACCTATTGAATGCCCTTCCGGTCAGCAGATGGGAAGAGACTTTTGACCCAGGAACAAATTTCATCATATAGCTTTCCCTCCAGAATATTTTCTAATTCAACCCTGGACTCATTGCTTTTAAGAAGGAAGATTGATGTTCTTGTTTCACGTAAACCATCTACATTCTCCTATGCCATTTTTCATCATCAATGCTATTTAAGTCTATCCATCTCATAATTTAAAAATAAAATTACATTTCCAAATTGCATTCTTATCTCCCAGAGCATGCTTTTAAAAGGAAAAGGAAATCTGTCTTCTGCAGATCACTGTACACATTTACTACTACCTACTTGTTAGGTTTCCAAACGCAAAATTAGAATGGGAATAGTAAATGAAAGTTATGTTCTTATGTTCTTTCTTATATTCACTTAATTTTCATTCTCTCATCCATTAATAATTTTCGACTTATAACAACACCAGTTGTTATTTTTCACACTATGTTTGACTGGACAGACATTTGTATAGTTTCTATCAAGTGCAAGTCCCAGAACAAAAGAGCAATACTGTCTTAACTGTGGATAGAAATGAATATTAAAAAGTGGAAGGGCTGCTGATGTAGCTCAGTGGTAGAGTGCTTGCCTTACTTGTATGAACCCTAGGTTTAATCACCAGTACTATAAGAAAAAAGAATAAAACAAAAAGGAAAATAGTAAACCTGAATTTCTTGAGCACAGGATTATTTTATTCAACAAATATTGAACACTAGATACTAGGGACACAAAAATGCTTTAGATGTCAACTCTGCTTTTGAGGGCCTCAGGCTAATAGGGGACGACCTATTATAAATGTCCTTATAACACAGTATCATGTTATGCTAGAAGCATTTATAGAATTCTGAGTGTGTTCAAAGTACCCTGAACTCATGGGCAGAAAGATCTAGGAAGGTCCCTTAAAGGAAGTGATACTCAGATACAAAGAAGGAGTGAAGTGAACAGTGGGAGGTCAAAGGCCATCCCAGGCAGTGTACATATTACATGCCTAGGGCTAGAGGAAAAATGCATATATTCTTTGGGGAAAAGTAAATTGCTCAGAGTGAGTAGAAGGGAATTTGGAGGAAGAACTGAAGGTGGAGAAGGGCTGCAATGTCCAGTCACTGTTCTCAGTGTTTTATGGTTTTTTTTTCACATTTGCTCTGCACAAAAATTCCTAATCAAGCACTATTACTCCACTTTCGCACACAAAAAGTTTAAATCCAGATAAGGTAGAAACAAAACCTGAAATTTCTCCAATTTATGCAGATGGAAAATGGCAGAGGAGATACCTGAATTTAAATCTAATAGGTCTGAAGGCTGTGTTCTTATTCATAGAAAAGTGGGTGTCAGGGCAAGTATACCTATGAAAATCCTTGAATACAACAGGAATTTAAATTTTATTTGTCTGAATCCAAAGAAACAGTAGGAATTCAAAGAAACATATTAAACAATTAGAAAGAAGTAATTCATGTTAAAGGATGGTGTTTTCGAACTTCTTTTGCTAATATTAGCGACACACAGTCATCGGTATTAGTCAAAAATTTCCCTCAAGTCAATAACTGGTCAGAAGTAAAATTATGTTGTTCTATGGTAGTGGATATCCTCATCTAATGGAACTAAACTAAAGTATAATTTAATTTAAGGAAGCACCCTGAAAAGGACTAAAAGCTAAGGCAGAAGTAAGCTAAGGCAGAGAGCTACATGATTTTGGTACATCCTCAGCTCATCAATGTTTAAATGAACTAAGAACACAGAGATCAGCTCAAAAACATCTGCAAAGGCATTGCATTCATGATTATTTAGGATTGATGTCAACACAGGACCCAAATAGACACCTAAAATGATGCAATGACTGTCTTTGCCAAGATTTTCAGACTAGGTTGAAATTTAAACTCTGTATCAATCTGAAGCAAGTGTCAGCATTAGGTAGAGGGTGGAGGTCAGCACACTACTTTCTATGTCTTCGCTTTGTCTGAAACAAAAGGCATAGTGTAACCTGTTGCTCTACAGGAAATAAAGTGTAAGTCCAAAAGGGGCTCTATATCAGGTCCTACGTTGTCATTGAACTACGTGCACAGAAACTCAATGGATACTAAAAGCACAGTGCTCTGTTATTTGGTAAATGACTGCATTTATTTCCTTTCCTTTTTTTTTTTTTTTGGTAAATGAGTGGACTACTAATATGCCAGATGATCTGATGCATGAATCTATTCATATTATTCATTACTGCGAGTTGTATGTATATTAAAAAAGAAACCACAATGTGTAAATTACCTTGAGAAGAGACTAGTTTTCAAAATATAAAAGTGAGGAAATGATTTTTCTCTGAATTTCATATTTAATATTATAATTGTAGGTTGAATGGACTATTTTAAACTGCTGCTTCTATTTTAAGTCCTGATTCTTTTACTTACTGATCTGCACAAGATACCTAACACCACTGAGCCTCAGTTTCCTCAATTAGAAAATAAGAATGTGACTCCTCTCCCTTCAAGGACTGTGTGAAGATTAAAAATGATACATACAGAGTACAGGTAGGTGCTGAGTTCATGGGCACGTCCCTCTGCCCTATCTATGGAAGGCCATATAAAAATTGTTTTAGCTTTAACATTTGATTGCTACTGATGTGCACAGTTCTACAAAAAAAATGTTTGTTTGTCTAAAAAGAAATTAAAAGTAATTATAGGTCTTAGCTTTTATCTGAATTGTGGACTTTATCTGAATATTCAGATGTCTTATTTTAATATTAGTTATTTATTAAAAAGTTAAAGTTTTGATTCTTCTTCCTTCATTTAAGCAGTTGGTACTCATCAGAAGTGATTTGAAAGTAGATAATAACAGGACAGATTGAGACTGTTCATGAAGAGACTGTTATCTGGTGCATGATTTACAAAAATGCTTTCTTTATTTCCCCAGCCTAGAGAGAAGACAGCTTGGTTCCAATTGCCAATATGTAGGGTAAAGCACAATTTCAAGTTCTCTCATACGACAGAGATGGTTTGAAACCCAACCGAAAAGACTTCAGCAATATTCAGGATAACTGCCATGAACTAAAGCAAGCATCTTTAAAATTTTTTTTCTCTTTTCATTGCAGCTGACTTTGGGATCTGTAATTTATGAGCTGCCATGGAAACAAGTCACATGTGTGAGTTCCCATAGCAAAAGTGGCAGCCTATGAATGGTGAATATTCAAGGTGGCACCAGAGTCATCTGTGCTGAGAATAGTTCAGTACTAAAACATTCAGAGATCTTAGTAGTCATAGAACAGAAAGGGCACTGTTTCAGTGAACAAAATGACAATTGCCTAATACACCTGCTGATTTCCACCTGCCTGTTTAGATATAAATAGTAATTCCCCAGTGTAGGTACATCAGTATGCATATTTACATTTTGATCAGGGCACACTAATTTTTTTCCAAAAATAATGAATACATTATTATTAAGAATATTGATTTAATATTTTAGTGTTAATTAGCTTGGTTCCAGCCAAAGACATATTTGGTATTTTAAAGCAGTCTTGAAACATTGCTCTCTTCATATAATGTTTTAGAACCCAATATTTGTGAAACCACTAAGAAACTAAGTAACTATTGATTGATAATATAGATTGGTAGTCTAGTTGTCAGGGGTGCTGTCAGCAGAAAACCTCATGGTAGAGGGACATTAAGATTGGTTTATATTGTTTCTCATTGTTTGGTTGGTTGTTTCATATACTTTACAGAGGTGAATAACTTATTGATTGATTGATTGATCGATTGGAGACAGGGTCTCACAAAGTTGCTAAGTTGCCCAAATTGGGCTCAAACTTGGGATCCTCCTGCCTCCATCTCCCAGAATGTGATTAAAGGTGTGTGCAAACACTTGGGTTTAAATTTCATTTTTAAATGTATTTTTCTGACCATCTCTTTTTCACATTTGCTTACCCTTTTTACTGGTGAAAATAGATAGCAAATAGTAGAAAAGATCAAGCAGATGTGGAAATTGCCAAAATAGTGAGCATGCTGAATATAACATGCAATTTGAGAAGTCAAGACAGCAAAGAAGTCACAAAGTTGCATGTATGCATTAATATTTTCATCTTGGATTTTTTTTTTTTTACATAGAATCTAGCTGTATAGTTCAGGCTGGTCTTGAACTCACTGTGTAGTTCAAGCCAGCCTTAAACTCATAGTGATCCTCCTGCCTCAGCCTCTGAAGTGCTGCGATTACAGGTGTGCACTGCTGCATCATGCCTCATCTTGTTTTGGTACAATTTTCACTTGGATTTCCCTGGTATGATTAGCAAAATAGATTTACTTTAATGACTAAATGTTCTAGTTACTGAAAAACAAGAATAATTTTTCTGCTATTTTAACTAGCTTAAAAAAATTTAACTTATAAGTGATATGTAGGGGCTGGAGATTTAGCTCAGTGGTTTCGCCGGCTGCTGCACAACTGCAAGGAACCAAGTTCAATCCCTGGAACCAAAAATAATAATAATAATAATGAGTGATATGTATAATTGAAATTCCTATTCTAATTCTGTTAATCATAATTCTGGTTTGAAATGTACCATATCTCCCCGAATTTATGAATCTAGATAAATATGTTTTTTATTCTGACCACATTGGATAGCTATACTTGTATGCCTTACCTTTTATATATACTTTTCACAAGGACAACTCCTTTTAATTAATCACCCACCACAGTGTATGTGGCGTGAATTGTGTGTATGTCATTATGTTACCATCCTCCAAATCTTACATACAAACAAACCTATTTCTTTCTTGTTTCTAACTTCTTTCACCACAAAAGATCCAGAGAGTTCATTTGAAGCCTATAGAATTTGCCTCAGATTGGTTTCAAAGACAACTGCTAAGATTAAAAAAATATAATCATCAGCCCTCAATGAAAACATCCCAAGTCCCCAATACTAACATCAAAGAAGCTCCGTTCTGTAGCTCTCCTACCATTTAGTGTGTGTGGAGAAGGTGCCAAGATGAACAATTGACAGGCTTTTGTCAGATTTAGGTTGTTACATTGCAGTGCAAGATGCCAGAGTGACTGCCTAGAATTCCAGCAGAGCAGGACAGTGAAATAAGCCATAAAACAAAAGTTGAGTATAGAAAGAGAGGAAAAGATGAGACTTCAAGAGAAAATGCTACAATGGAGCCAGAGTGAACTTTTGAAAAGGAAAAGAAGCACTACAAAGGGAGAAAAGAAAAGAGAAAGAAAAATGAACAGATTGCAAGGAGAATTATTATAGAACTGAACATGTCTGAAGTGTCAGGCAACACCTCTCTAAAAATGTACTTGGAATGCAGCCATTACTTTTCAACAGTAGACTGTTTTCAAGTGTTATGAAAGACGTGAGATTTGGTGTCAATTCTACCCTTGGAATTCAGAAAGAAATCAGGTTAAGGAAAAGGTACTAAGAGACTAAGAGGTTTTTTTAAGAAGAGGGGAATGAAGACATAATTAAAAACATCATTGTTCCCAAAGTAATTTGAAATCAAAGCCCTATATTTAAATACTCTATAGCCATTGAAAAATGTTGTCTAGTAAAATGTTTTTCTATATAAGATTTTACTTAATGCTCATTTAAAGAATAAAGATAATCAGAGTTCTCTCTTTTCACTTTATACCATATCCTATTTTATTCTCTGATGAAAGACCATGCATAGCTTAAGTTTTGTACAAAATGATTAACTGAATAATGTAGAATGTATGTGAAAATGTCTTAGAGTTTATTTCAAAAGTACTATAAAATATGAATCAATGTATTTCATGTTGTGGTTTAGATCTAAATATCCCCCTAAAGTCATGTGTTTGGAGTTGGGGTCTGGTCGGATGGGATGGGTAACTGGGTGGCTCCTCCATTCTCTCTCTGATTCCTGGCCACAGTGTGGTGAATAGCTTTCCTCTACCATGCTATTCTGCCATGCTGCTTCTGCTTTGGAGCCAAAATAGACCTCTGTAAACCAAATTAAACCACTGTGAACCAAAATAATCCTCTCCTCTTTTAAATTACAGATATTAGATATATTTTCCCAGTGACAGGCAAGTGACCAAGACAGAAATTGATACTAAGAGTGGGGTTGTTTCTGTGACTACCTGACCATGCCATTTAGAAGCTTTTGGAACTAGTTTTTGGGAGGAGTTTGGAAAAGTTTGGAGATGCCACCTAAGAAACTTCATAATGTTATGAGTAGTGCTTGATGTATGTACTGGTCAGAGCGCAGAAGGCAAGAGTGCTGGGAGAAATCTGGACAATAAAAGCCAGGCTTAGGAGATTTCAGTTGGAAATAAAGATTCTATTGAATTTTGGACCAGAGGCCATGTGTGTTACACTCTGGTAGAAAATTTGTCTACATTGTTCCCTAGTCCTGAGACTTTGCAGGAGACAGAGATTAAAAGTAGTGGACTAACTAATCCGGCAGAGGAAATTTCAATGCAGCTCAACATTCAAGCTGTGGCATGAGTACTGCTGACTGCTTTTAGCCAGATCTACAGTGAGAATGAGGAGAAAATGGCAGGTGTGAATGATTTGAAAAGTTTGCAGCTTTCTCAGAAGAAATGCCTGCAAAGTTGGGCCATGGACATAGTTGTTGAAAAAAGTAGCATTAAAAATAAGCCAAGTACTTTGCATCAGGAAAATAGGAAAGATGGCTTCAAGACATCTCAGGAAACATCACACTGGAGACTCAAGGATGCAAAACTATAAAGCTTTAAAGAAGAGATGCCCTGGGATGCTTGCTTGAAATTGGCCTTCTAGGAAATTGATTCTTCAGGACTCATTTTACTGTGGTCAGCCATCAAGGCATTGTAGCCATGGTCCCAGAGGCCCCAGCTACTGGTTGAGCTGGCAGCAAACCTTGGCATCATCTACATGGTGCTGGTTTTACTGGCATCAATAATGTAAGAGTTATGTGGGCTGGGGATTTAGCTCAGTGGTTCTGCCGCCTGCCTCGCAAGCTCAAGGACCTGAGTTTGATCCCCAGTACCAAAAAAAAAAAAAAAAAAAAAAAAAAGAATGTAAGAGTTATGGTCACAGAGGCTTTCACACAGATTTCAGAGGAAGGCCTAGAAGGCTAGGCAGTGTTCTCCTGAAAAGGCTTTGTGTGAAGCTATGAGAGTGAAGTTGAAGGCACAGTGGAAGCACTGGGAAATTGGAGTTGCCAAATGTGGAAAGTCTTCTGAGGAAAACTGAAAGGTGGCAAGTGGAACTAGTCCAAGAAAGGGGCCAGGCAGGCTATATGGGTGGGGCTGAATCAGCCCTTTTGAGTTCACATTTCACTACAGTCTTCCCTGGGTGCTGGATATGGAACTATAGGACTTAATGTTTGCCCTGCTGAGTTTTCAGTACTTCTTTGGTCCAATTCTTTTCTAGTTCCCTATTTCTCCTTCTTGGAATTGGAATATTTACCCTGTGCCAATGTATGTTGGAAGTATTTACCTTTCTTTTTGATGTTTACAGGAGCTCACAGCCAACCATTTGTCTTGAGTTTCAGAAGAGGTTTTAGACTTGGACTTTTCAGCAATACTAGAACTGTTAAGTCTTTGGTGACTTAGAAATGAATTAAATAGATTTTTCATAAAATGGGCTAGACATAAATTTTGGGGGGACCAAAGAGAGAATTATGACTAAGATATAAATACACCCCTAAATTCCCACATTAATAGGTGGGGCCTATTGTGAAAGTGTGTTACTGGAGGCACAACTTTGAAGGGTGTATGCTTGTCTCTGGCTCTTCTATTCTCTCTCTACTTCCTAGCCACTATGTAGTGAGCAGCTTTCATCCACCATGCCATTCTGCCATACTGTTTCTGCCTTGGGGCCAGCTGACCATGGACTGAATCCAATGAAACTGTGAGCAAAAATAAACCACTTGTCTTTTAATTGGTATTTTGTTTCAGTGACAAGAAAGGAACTAAGATGCTCTTAAACATAGACAAAAAATCCTGAGCAAAATATTAATAAATCAGATCCAACAATGTATAAAAAGAATTATATAATCAAGTAGAATTTATTCCAAATATACTGGACTGTTTCAGTGTTTGAAAATTAATCATATAAAGCATCATGTCTATTGACACAGCAAAGTCACTTGACAAAATCCAACACCCATTCAACAAACTGAGAAAATTTCGCAATTTCAGAAAAATCATCTATAAAAGATCTGCATATAATATCATATTTATTGGTGAGAGATTGGATGTTTTCTACTTTAGATCATGAACAAGGAAGGCATGGAGGTCTTTTCTCACTACTCTTATTCAACGTCTTACTAGAAGTCCTAGGTAATGCAATAAGACAAAAAAAAAAAAATGATATACAAGTTGGAGGGGCTGGGGATTTAGCTCAGTGGCGCTGCACCTGCCTTACAAGTGGCAGGTCCTGAGGTTGATCCCTGGTACCGGGGTGGAGGGAGATATACAAGTTGGAAAGAAGAAATGAAGTCATCTTTATTTGCAAAAGGCTATGTAGAAAAATATAACTAAAATCAAAAACATACAAACAGAAAACACCAAATATCTCCTGGAACTAATAAGCAAGTAGAGGAAGACAGCAGTATACAAAGTCACTGTTTTTACTTTGAAAAAACATTTATTTATTAGAGCAATTAATGAGATAAAAAATGGGAGATTTTATTTTACTTTCAGTTATTCTTTCTCTGATGCTTTTCCTTTTATAAAAATGTGGATTTGAGCTTTGGTATATTCTTCTTTCCAAAGACTTTATTTTAACATTTATTTCAGTTCCCTCCATTATAATTTGTTTGAAAAATCATTTTTCCCTTTGAATAGGTTAAGGTGTTTTTCCCTTTTGGCATGCTTTATATTTTTTTGAGATCTACACATGATGTATTACGCAGAGAACCAAATTATGATTTTTTTTATTGTGTGTGTTTTCAATATTAATTTGGCTAGCATTTGGACTGTGTTCAATGCTTGCTGTACCTTTAGATGTTATTGGGCCTATGTTCCTGGAGTGACTGTCACAAAACCTTTTTTTTTTTTTGGTACCGGGGATCAAACTTAGGACCTTGTGTTTGCGAGGCAGGTGCAGCGTGCCACTGAGCTAAATCCCCAGGCCACAAAACCATTTTTATATTCATTTCCATCACCATTTAGGTGAATCAGGAAGGCTAAAGGGCCGCAGTTGGTTATTCACCTTGTGCTTATTTGAGAAGACTAGTAATGACTTGTCTCTGAAGAGTAGGCCTTTGTTACAGTGTATTTCAAAATAACTACTTTCTACTTCACCTACCAAAGACATAGGTGATTTTTCTTGGCTTTTCTCTGTAATGGCATCCTTGAAGGTACAACCCACAATATCCTGGGCCAGAAGCCCAATATACAAAGGCTTACTGTTTTTTTATATACCAGCAATGAACAATTGGAATTTAAAACTTAAAAACACCATTTAGAATAACACCAAAAAATGTACTTGATTATATATCTAAGAAAATATGTAAGGATGTATATGCAGTATGAAACTTTTATATACTTTTATACAAGGTATAAAACATTGATGAGAGAAAATTCAAATAAATGTAGAGATATTTCAAGTTCATGGATTGGAAGAAAGACAAGGCTGGTAAAATGCCAACTTTTCCTAAGGTGATCTATAGATTTAAAGTTATTACACATGTATTTTCTTTCTTTGTCAGCTTAGAGAGCCTAGAAACAATGACTTTCCAATAACACTAAGCACATCTACTTCACAGACCTTGGTTTCTAATACCATTTGCTAAAGAAAAAACCCAGGACTTCTTGCAGAAAGGATTGATATTAGTAGTAGGGTGAGATATATACAGGATGCCTGGAACATCTGGCATTTGTGAAAGGAAATGTTGAATATTCTCTTCCCCAAAACAAACAAAAAACAACCCCACAATGAAGAGGATATGTCAAAAGAGAGGAGCCAACTGAAAGAGCTTCAGTTGTTGATCAAACTGAAACAGGCTGAACAATAAAATAAAAGTAGTATTGGATTAGATAAATATTTATGAGTTTATACTGACTGACTACATTTCTTCTTTCCCAAACTCAAAACCTCATTTTAGTCATGAGAAAAATACCAAGTAACCATTGAAAGGCATTCCATAAAATACCTGACCAGTGCATCTCACAGCTGTCACAGTCACCAAAAACAAGGGAAGTCTGAAAAACTGTCACAGCTAAGAGTGGCCTAAGGAGACATAACTAAATGTAGTATGTGATGCTGGAACAGAAAAAAAAAAACATTGTTAAAGACTAAGGAAGTTTGAAAAAAGTATGGACTTTAGTTAATAGTAACATATTAATATTGGTTCGTTAATTGTGACAAATATGTCAGTGAGAGTGATAATTGGGTTGGGAGTTTATAGGGATCTTTTTGTACCATTTTCCCAAATTTTTGTAATGTAAAACTATTCTAAAAACAGCAAACATTTAAAAAATACCGTGAAGTCTATATTTCTTTGATTTTTATCTACTCGATAGAATGTGAAAAAGCCACCTACACATTTATTGATGTGGGAGACAGTGTGTCTGCAATTCATTTTGGCTGCCTGGAGTTAAACTCTTTATAATACCCGAATGAGTTCTTTAACTAAAATCTTTATACAAAAGTAGGATAATTCATTGAGAATGTCTAAATCTATAGCCCCAAATTAGAAATGAGTACTTTTTACTATAGTTATCAAAAGCATAATTTTATGTAATAGCTTATACTGATACCGATTTATCATATCTTTTCAGGGAACTGAAAAAGTTTTTAGCCAGATATAACCAAAGCAAGTGTTGCTGTTCTCCCAGACTCGAGTTTCTCTTCCTGTGGTTTTCAATTTCTGGTATCTTCTTCAGAGAGTACTTTGAGTTTTTAGGAAAAGAACAGACCATTTTGAAGAATTAAGATGTGTTGTGTACATATACTCAACTCCCCACAATAAATGTAATTATATAATACAAATAGGTACTGATAAAAACAAACAAGCAACCAAACAAAAAACAGTAGTAAACATTTATATAACATTCTGCAAAGGCCCAGCATTGTTCAAAGTGTTTAACAGGGAGGTGTTAACTCATTTAATATGACAACCGATTGTATGGCTTCTGTTATTAATATATCCATGTAACAAATGAGGGAAATAGTCCCATACTATATAAGGGGCAGAGTAGGAATTATGAAATTTACTACGTTATTAGTAGTTAGTCATGAAGACATGGCATTAGGGTGTTGGAATCCATATTGTTTAAGTACTACATTTTTAGTTTAGATGAAAATGCTGTGTTCATGGATTTAAAAAAACAAAACAAAACAATGATTAACTAACCTAAACTTGTCCTGAGGAACTGCAACCAAACTTAATATATCAACAGTCTGAAAGCCTAACTAGAGAGTAATTTCAGCCAATCACAGCAGTGAGCTTCAGCTTGACACAGTCTGCCACGTGATCAGACCAGGTTCACATAAGGTGAGCACTGGACTCTAACCAATGAGCTGTTTCTCTACTTCACGTCCATTTTCCATTCATAAATGCTGCCTGTCCACGTTCTAAGCAGAGTTCTCTGAACCTTTTCTGGTTCTGAGGGTTATCCCATTAGCCATTTGATCATTACTCAGTTCAATCCTGTTAAATTTATCTGAAGTTTTAATTTTAACTCAATTATGATCAAAATGAAGTTTTATTTCCTCCAAAGTTCTCAAATGCTCCTGTCTGCTTCACAAGAATGGCAACCTGGAACTGTCTTTTTATAGTCTACCTTCAGCCTTTGGTTTTCCTCATTCTGCCCTGTGAGTTTTCTACCTCAGCTGCCAGGAAAGAAAGGAGTTCTAACTCTTCCTATAATTTGAAAAATATTTTTTAAATTAAGATCCAAGAGGAAGATCGACTCTTTGATCCACTCCCACCTAGGCCAAATGATATCAATGATGTTTCGTTGTGACTCTGATAGAGTCTTTGAATTTAAAACTTTTGACCTACCTAATGAAAGCTATTTGAAAACAAAATTCTAAGATATCAAATGCTAATAAGTACTATCAAATACATAATAATGGCTTTCTTTGCTTGATTTCAGATCTCCCCAGGAAGTAGATTGGCAATTCAGTACGTGGCACTTTTCCTACTAGGCCAGAACTAAAGCAGAACCCTAGGAATTCAACCTGCCTCAGGAGCAGTTATCTTTCTACTGAGAAATGGAACAAAGTAGGTATTTATTTATGGTATTAAAAATATATTTCTTGAAGTGCTCAGGTGTGTTGGTTAAAATCCAGTTTGAATAATTACATTCTTCTAACAGAAATTCTACCTACAATTATAACTGCCAACTCCAGTTTCACCAACAGCTGGAGTTCTAAATAGTCTCTTTTGATAACATGGTTCTTTAGTTCCATTTTGCAATGACTGGCCAGTTACTCCTTTTTCCTGATAGTTGACAGGGATGAAATAGTTCAGGAAATTATTTTTAGGTACAATTAAATTATTTTAAATGAATGACACTAAATTAAAGTGATATAGCACTTATTAAAATACAATCTGAATATGTGAATTCATAGATTTTGAATTTTTTTGGTGGATAATTTTTAGATTTTTCATTTGTATTATCCTGCCAAGCCAAAACTCGATGGCCTACATTCTTTGACATTTTAAAGGAGCCATGTTTTATGATTCTTCTTTTAAATATGTGTCACTTGCCTGATGAAAGCATATTTATGCGTTGGTATTCATTTCATATAGTATGACATAATGTAGGTGTAAATTGTAGCACCTTGTATGGAAAATAAAGCACTTCAGCAACACATATCAAATCCCTTTCTTGAACTAAGAAATATTTGAAATGAAGCTTGTTTCTGTTCTCAAAGAGCTTATGATTTAAGAATTCCCCTTAAACAATATTCAGAAGGGCTGGGGATTTAGCTCAGTGGTTCTGCTGCCTGCCTCGCAAGCACAAGGTCCCAAGTTCAATCCCAGTTACCAAAAAAAAAAAAAAAAAATCAGAAGAGGTTAAGTTTTTTTTTTTTTTTTTTGGTACTGGGGATCAAACTCAGGTCCTGGTGCTTGCAAGGCAGGCACATTGCCACTGAGCTAAATCCCCGGCCCAGAAGAGGCTAAGTTTTATATTAAAGGGAATGTAGTTTTGGTAACTAATTTCCTTATAGTTTCTAATTTTCTCAATTCTTTCATCCTTTCACACCAATATTTTGATCTCCAAATCTCAGAGAAGCATGTTTTAGTTTCTCATTGTTTCTTTTTATTAGGCTGTCCTGCATTATTATTTTATGTCTTCCCCTTCTTTTTCTTGAAACAAGCTCTGTAAAGTATTTACGATCTATTTCAAGTTTCTATTAATGCCTATATATTGCATAATAATCACGTTAGGTTTTTTTAAAGCTAAATCTCTTTGAAATACTGAGAATTTTGAAAAATATGAGCTATTAATCACTCAATGAATAGTTATTGTATACTCATCATAAGACAGAAATTTTAAAATGTAAGGTACAATTGTTAGTTATTTTACCAAGTCAAAGTTGAAGTCAAAGCTCAAGACCTCACAGCACATTTAGAATAAAGCCTGGCATATACATCTGCCCTTCTTTTTCCCTATCCTGAGTTTCATTTATCAATGCCATTTTTTATATCAAAACCATTTTCAATGATCAGCAGCAAAAGTACTGGAGCCTCCTCAATAGTCTAGTCTCTCTCTCAAAATATGTCAATATTATTGGTAATGTTAGTGCCAACTTGTATTCTAATTGTAGCAATTTGAAATCTATGCCAACATACATTTTTCATATAGGAAGGATGGAGAAAAAGTGTTAAAGAAAATCTAGAGCCTGACAGTGAAGTGGTAAAAACAGTTTTTATTCAGCAACTATTGCAATAGCAGGAAGAGACCTCAATATTGAACTGGGCCAAATTCTAACTATAACAGGAAAAAGCAGGGACTTGTAGCAAGGTATGGGGTAGTGGGGTTGGTAGATGAAGAATGAAGAAGCTAAGAGAATTCTTGGTCTAACCTAATTCTTGCTAAAGGAAAGCCAGATAATCAGTTATCACCTGGAGGATGGGAGGGGGTGAGACATTTAGTCAGATATTGAGAATGATGAGCTGTTGAGGGTTGGGGATTATTGATGAATTGACTTACCAAGATTTATTCTTGCTAAAAATGGTCAGTATAAACATGAAAACCCAAAGGATGAGATCTAGTTGAGAAGAGGATTCAGAAGAGCCTGATGAAATTTCGTCAAAGGGCGAATCTGTGTTACAAACATGCATCAAGAAAAATGGTGTTACTCATCTGGATGATGTAACTTAGAGAGTATTATCAGATTTTCTTACTTCAAAGTAAATGCAATAGTCCAGAACACAAAAACTAGCTGGGTGTGGTGGCACGTACCTGTAATCTCAGCACTTTTGGAGGCTGAGGCATGAGGATTGCAAGTTGGACTTTACCTCATAATTTAAAAAGGGCTGCAAGTGTAACTCAGTATGAAGGCCCAGGGCTAAATTACAAGTGGTGCTAGGAAAAACAAAACAAAATGGTACACAGAAACTAAAATTTTCAATACAATCTCTATTTTAAAAATAGTTGGGACTTTAAAATTGTCTTAGATCAAAAATGGTATAGTAACCTATTTGCCTGATGAGATGTATGCTCAGTCATTTATGAGGACAGTCAAAAACTTCTTGGGAAGTGACAAGGACTTTCTCTTTGATCAAATTTTAGTCAGGCTTTTTTGAACGTTCCTCTTGACTAGGCTCTGACCTTCCTATGCTGAGCCCAGTTTTAGGAAGAGCTCTGCTCAGACAATTTTAGAATCCTCCTAGATCTAAAATTTAATGAAATTCCTCTTATCCCATTATTTATTCATGTTCCTTTTAGCGATTTTTCTATCCAAAACTCCCTCCCCTTGCCAATTGGTAATAAATGCCCAACTGTTGACTTTATGTCTTTCTTCTATTATAATAGATATCTTCTTGATTAAAGTCTTTGCCTTTTTAACTATATCAGGCGCAGTTTTTCTTTGACAGGGTCAAAGAAATATTTGCCTTTATAGCCTCCCACAATAGGAAGTGCCTACCTTAATGGATGGTTTTGGATTGGTAGATTTATATAAATACAAATATATACTATATACACTTGGTAAGAAACATTTTCCTTTAATAGGGTATTTAAAGAATAAGACTCAGGACTGGTCAAATTTTTTTTTTTTGTACTGGGGATCGAATTCGGGGCCTTGTGCTTGCGCAGCAGGCAGCAAAACCACTGAGCTAAATCCCCAGCCTCAGGACTGGTCAATTTTAATGGGGGGCAAGATTGGGAAACTGATAAGATAAGGAGTTTATCTGATGAGAGTAGGTGTCTAAGACCACACTAGTAACCCAGGCAATTTTGCTTTGGAGTGAGGGATAGCTCACACATGAGTTAAAAAGTATCAAAAGGAAAAGAAAATGGGAAATAAAAAATGGCAAAGATAGAAGCATACTGAAGACATGGCAAAGATATAATTGTAGGGAAAAGTGAGAGCACAACATGGTGGATCTTTGATTCAGGCTGTGAAGGGAAGGGGATCTGGGAGGCAGAGTAGGCACATCCTGATGCCCGAATGTAAATAACTTTCATGCCAAGGTCAGTGCTGGCTGGCATAAATTATTTAGATAACCAAGGTCATTACTGGGACATGGTCACTAGCATGCATTTTGGTAGAAGTGTAGTCTGCCACCGGGCTGGCGAGAGGCTAAATTGTGCGCGACTAAGCAGGCAAGGACTGCTGCAGAAATGGGCTGGCTAAGGGGCTAAGGACTGCTGTGAGTGTACAGTGGCTGGGGGCTGCAAGGGCAGCTAACCAGATGAACTATGGCTAAGCAGCTGAATAAAAACTGTTTAACACAGTCCGCAGCTCTGAATCTCTTCTTTGGGCTGCCTAAATCTTACGTGAACCTCCCCAGTCTGAACTAGGGACAATAATTGAAGTGGATTCTGTCAGCTCTTCAGCTTTGTGTACTGTCACTATAAAATAAGTTCTAGCAATGTTGTGACTGGGTGTGTGCACCACTGCTCTGCTTCAGTGAGTGGCCAATGGGATCATAAACTCAGCACCAGTAATGAACTAAAGAATGAAGTTTAAAAAGGAAGACACTTTATTTGTAAGAAGGAAAAAAAAAGAAGACAGGAAGCTGCCCTGTGTGAGACAGGACAGGGGTCTCTGAAGACGGTTACCTGTGGGCCTTTGTCTCCTGCTTGCTTTTATCAGGTGATAAAGACCCTCCCTCCCTGGAACTTGTCACAACCTGATTGTGTCTCTGGCATTGGGACCTTTTTTTCCTATTTCAGGTTATTTATTATACATTTTGATCCTTACTTACATACTTTTAATACAGTTTTTCTTGAAGTTAGTAGTCCACTTCCCCCTTTGTTTCTTTTCCACTTTATTGGAGGTAGAGGGGTTACTGTCTTGGTTTCACGCGTTTGACTTCCCCTGTGGTCTGCCTATCTGCCTCCTCTCTTGTTAATTGCTCCCTCCAAATAAAGTTTTAGCTCTTTCTGATCAGAATTAGTCAGAAAGCCTAATAAGGCCCTTATTCTTTTCTTTTCCTTCCTATAAACCCCTTTTCCCTATAACAAATACCTCAGAAAGCACTGGAAAGAATAATATCACAAAGTGAGAAATTTTATAACATACTGAGTTTTATAAATGCAGGAAAACTTCAGTTCTTTTGATTCTGACCCAGAAATTTTAGCTGAACATAGTGCTTGTCTCTTTTTGAATCTGTGAGGGTAGGTGGTATCAAACTGTAATGTCAAACAAACATATAGAGCTCATATTTTGCATCGTAGGGGAGAAAAAATAAGTTTCCTTCTATCCTTCTAAGTTACTGTCCTGTAACAAATGACAGATTAATCAGAGAAAAATAAACAATTTTATTAACATGTACCTCATGAAGATACTCAGGGCAATAAATCTCAAATAGGTGGCTTTGAACTCAGGTTTAAATACCATTGTCCACTGAGACAAAGAAAGAAGGGTGTGAGGAAGGCTGACTGGGGGGAGGTGCCTAGGAAAGCAAAGTAAACAAATGTCTGATTTGTTATGCAAATTTAAGCAAATGTCTTTTCCATTGGTAAGAATTTCTACTTAGAGTCATTCTTCTCTTCTAGAACAGAGAGACATTCTTACAAATGGAGATTTCCTTTTTAGATATAAATATCCCCTACAAAGGGTGATTTTGCTGTTTTCAGAGCCTCTCTTGTGTCTTCAGTTTCTCAAAGTAAACAGCTCAAAATAATTTTTATGTGAAGGAGACACATGTTGGATGGCATATTCTGGTCTCTTATAGTATAGTGTCATTATTTTAGAATATATCTGAGGCTGGCTAGAAAAAAATAAAGATACGTAAAAAAGAAAAGGAACATCATAAATTTTAAATTAAACATTACAGTTTCAGGATATAAGTCCAGTTTGAAAATATTTTTTGTTTTCTTTTTATTTTTTTTGAGACAGGGTCCTGCTTTGTAATACAGGCTGTCCTTGAACTCACTACGTAGCTCAGGCTGGCCTCTTACTCATGGCAATCCTCCTGCCTCAGCCTCTTGAGTGCTGGACTTACATGTGTGTGCTACCACACGTGGCTAAAATATTTTTTCTTTTTCTTCTCAAAACACAATCAGCATGCACAATTCCCTTTTACCTGCAAATGGGTTTGAGCATCCCCTTTTATTTACAAATGATCCTGTTTCACCTTTGGATAGACCACTTTGTACCTATAAAATAGGCTTTCGCCTATGAATAGACCATATCTTTTTGTGGGTGGGCCATCTTCCCCCATTCTCCAAACCCAGACCAAGACTCTAAATTGACAAATCCCACAGATTTCCACTGTTAAAAACAAATAAATATTTTTAGCTCCAAATTGTAGTGCTTCCCCCTCTCTTAAGGGCCTGCGTTCTATTTCTTTGAACATATACTTTAAATTTCTGTCTACTAAATCCTTTCTCTTTTTGGATTGTGGAGCCAGAGTGACTCCATTTTGGAGCTGTCTCCTTTGTTCTCTCAGAGTGACTCCATTTTGGAGCTGTCTCCTTTGTTCTCTCAAATTTGTGCTTATCCACTCAAAATTCCTAAGTTTATTACCCAGCCATCTGTGTACTCAGGAAGGACATTCCGGACACACTACCTATAAGGTAAACAGTTAATGGCTAACTGCCCACAAAAGATAGATGTGACCATTAGTCAGTGGACCTGCTAACCATCAGCTTATGACAGTCGACCCCTAACCTTTGCCCCCTTCTCCCTTGCAAAAATCTATACGTAACCCCCTTAACCCCCCCCCCCCCGAGCCTAACCAATCAAAACCCTACACTTCATATGTATTTAGCATTAACCAATCACCTGGCTACTAACAACCAAAGCTTGATGTATACTCAATAAAAACCCTGCTAGTTTCGAGGCTCGGGGCTCTCAATCTCGATCCGCTGCGTCGGTGACAATTGAGAGTCCCTGCTTAAGCTTGAATAAACGACCCTCGTGTGCTTACATCGGAAACGGTCTCCTGGTGGTCTTTGGGACATCGCGATCTGGGCACAACATTTGGGGGCTCGTCCGGGATCCCAAGACCTTCAGGACTCCCGTACCGGAGGGTCAACGCCGGCTGGTGAGTGTTTTCTTTGTGCTTGTAAAGTCTGGGCCTATTTTCTGGGAAGGTCGGCAGACGGTCTAGGCGGACGCGCTGCAAGGGCCGCCGACCCGGAATCCTGGAAGACGTTCCGGATTCCACTGGTGGGGACGGAGTGCCCCAAGAGTACGGGTCAGTGAGACTCCTGGAGGGACGGTGCGGGTCGCTCCCGCGGCACGGCAGGAGGCCGTCGTCCCATTTGCATTGCCTCCGATCGCGCGGAGGACGGTTTTGTCTCACCTTGTGCTTCTCTGTTGCGTTTGTGTGTCTGTTTGTGCTGACTTGGACCGAGACGATGGGACAGACTGTGACTACCCCTCTTTCCCTTGTAACAGACCATTTCAAAGAAGTTAGGGAGAGCGCTCATAACTTAAGTTTAGAAATTAAGAAGACTAAGTTCATCACCCTCTGTAACTCAGAGTGGCCCTCCCTCGGGGTAGGATGGCCCCCCAAGGGAACTTTTGATTTGCAGATAATTCGCAGAGTTCGTAAAGCCATCCTCCCCCCCGATCAGATACCCTACATCGCCGTTTGGGAATTTCTGGTTTCTAACCCGCCCCCATGGGTTAAGCTCTTTTTGCCTTCACAGCAGCAGCAACCGGAGTTAATCCTGACGGCCAAAGAAAAGGCTCCTAAAAAGCGCGCGGATGAAAAACAAACCGAAACCAAGCCAACCGCGCCACTTTACCCTGTCCTCCAGGGAGGGACCGAGGAAGATCTTATATTTCCTCCCCCCTATTCCCTCCCCTTTCTTCCGCCACAGCAGGCTGGAGGAGGTGACCCAGTCCCAGCCGGGGCTGGGGAGCCCGCCCCGGGCGCCGCCGACAACCGTGATGGTCCCGCCCAAAATACTCGTCACCGGCGCGCCGCCTCGCCGGCGGGACCGGCAGATTCAACTGTCTGCCCGCTGCGAGCAATAGGGCCCCCTGATGAACATGGAAACCAGCCTCATCATTACTGGCCCTTTGCTACCAGTGATCTTTATAATTGGCGCCGACAACATGCCAATTTCTCTGATAACCCTAGAGATTTGATTAACCTGTTAGAAACTGTTTTGTTTACCCATCAGCCCACTTGGGATGACTGTCAACAGCTTCTGCAGGTTCTGTTCACCACTGAGGAACGAGAGAGAATCCAGAATGAGGCCAGAAAATTGGTTCCTGGTGACAGTGGTCAGCCCACCACCAATGCAGACACCATCAACACTTCTTTTCCTCTGTCCCGACCTAACTGGGACTTCAATACGGCAGAAGGTAAGGAGAGACTTCGAGTCTATCGCCAGACTTTATTAAGAGGTCTCAGAGCAGCGGCGAGGAAGCCCACCAATTTGGCTAAGGTAGGAGATGTACAACAAAAGTTAGATGAAAGCCCTGCTGCTTTCCTAGAAAGAATTCAGGAAGCTTTTCGTAGGTACACTCCTATGGACCCAGAAGCAGTTGAGACAAAGGCAGCTGTAATAATACATTTTGTCAACCAGGCGGCACCAGACATTAAGAGAAAGTTACAGAAAGTAGATAGGTTAGGAGAAAAGAGTATTCAGGACTTAGTGGCAGTGGCAGAGAAAGTGTATAACAATAGAGAAACCGCAGAGGAAAAACGAGAAAAAGCTGATGACCGCCAGACCCGAAACTTAGCTCGGATCCTTCTGGCTGCCACTGCGGGAGAGCAGAAAGAATGTGAACGTAGACTAAAAAAGATTGTGATGGAAGGAGAAAACAAAGAGAGACGCAGAGAGCGCCCCCAGTTGGGGAAAAATCAATGTGCTTATTGCAAAGAATACGGACACTGGGCCAGGGACTGTCCTAAAAAGAAACAGCGAGAAGGACGCCCCAAGACCCCTATTCTGGCTGCGGATGAATCAAATGATTAGGGGGGACGGGGTTCGGCACCCCTCCCCGAGCCCAGGGTAACCCTAAAAGTGGAGGGGAGACCTATCGAGTTCCTGGTGGATACAGGGGCTCAACATTCAGTCCTACTCAAACCGTGTGGCCATATTTCTGATAAAACCTCCTGGGTTCAAGGAGCTACAGGCATGAAAAAGTATTCATGGACAACCCAAAGAACAGTAGACTTGGGAGTGGGCCAAGTAACCCACTCATTTATGGTTATACCAGACTGCCCCTACCCCTTATTAAGAAGAGACTTACTTACTAAATTAGGGGCTCAAATTCATTTCCAACCCGGGGGCACAAAAGTCCTTAATCAAGAGGGAAGGCCCATTCAGGTACTAACCATAAACCTGGAAGATGAATATCTACTACATCAAAAGAGGGCCCCTCCTGATCCTGATATGGAACAATGGCTCTCCATGTTCCCACAAGCATGGGCGGAAACTGGAGGCATGGGGCTAGCTATACACAGGGCACCGGTGTTTATAGAAATAAAACCTGGAGCAGATCCGGTACGAGTTCGCCAATATCCTATGCCCCTGGAGGCCCAGAAAGGAATAACTCCACACATCAGGAGGTTACTTGCTCAGGGGATTCTCAGACCTTGCCAATCGGCCTGGAACACCCCCTTGTTGCCAGTACGAAAACCTCATTCTAATGACTATCGGCCAGTGCAGGACCTCCGGGAGGTAAACAAGAGGGTTATGGACATCCACCCCACAGTGCCTAATCCATACACCCTATTGAGTTCTCTTCCCCCGAGCCATCGCTGGTACACAGTCTTAGATCTCAAAGATGCTTTTTTTAGCCTTCCACTGGCACCTAAAAGCCAACACATCTTTGCGTTTGAATGGAGTGATCCAGAGCAAGGCATCAACGGACAGCTGACGTGGACCCGATTACCTCAAGGATTCAAAAACTCTCCCACCATCTTCGACGAGGCCCTACATGAAGACCTGGGTGAGTTTCGCCTCCAGAACCCCCAACTAACTCTGTTACAATATGTAGATGACCTTCTTGTGGCAGCTGAGACACAGGAAGACTGCTTAAATGGAACCAAGAGACTCTTGATGGTCATAGGAGAGCTGGGGTATCGGGTGTCCGCTAAAAAGGCCCAGATCTGCAAACCCGAGGTAAGCTACCTGGGGTACGTGCTTAGAGAAGGGCAGAGATGGCTGTCGGATGCTAGAAAAGAGACAGTTCTTAAGATACCCACACCAGATTCCCCTCGAAAAGTCAGAGAATTCTTGGGATCGGCGGGCTTCTGCCGCCTATGGATACCAGGGTTCGCAGAGCTCGCAAAGCCCCTCTACGAGGCAACTAGAGACAGTCAGGCTTTTCAATGGACAGAAAAGCTACAAAAATCTTTCGATCAAATTAAAACAGCCTTGCTGACGGCACCAGCCTTGGGCTTGCCTGATATTACTAAGCCATTCCACCTTTACATTGATGAAAACAAAGGAGTCGCTAAGGGCGTCCTGACCCAGTATCTAGGGCCATGGCGCCGCCCAGTGGCGTACTTATCAAAAAAACTTGATCCAGTTGCGTCAGGATGGCCCCCGTGCCTAAGAATGATTGCAGCAGTAGCTCTAATGGTCAAAGACGCTGACAAATTGACATTAGGCCAAGAACTATGCGTGACCACCCCTCACGCCATTGAGGGAGTCCTAAAACAGCCTCCAGATCGATGGCTCAGTAATGCTCGCCTGACCCACTACCAGAGCTTACTCCTAAATCCAACCCGAGTTGTCTTTCAGGCCCCGGCTGCTTTAAACCCAGCCACACTGTTACCAGACCCGAACTTAGAGGCTCCGCTTCACGACTGCACAGATATCCTGGCCCAGGTACACGGAATTCGAGCAGATCTGAGTGACCAACCATGGCCAGACGCAGGCAACACCTGGTACACTGATGGAAGCAGCTTTGTTCGTGAGGGCCACAGGTATGCTGGGGCAGCTGTGGTGACAGAAACTGAGGTCATTTGGGCAGAACCATTGCCCACCGGGACCTCAGCACAACGGGCAGAACTCGTAGCCCTGACCAAGGCATTGACTTTAGGACGGGGCCTAAAGTTAAATGTATACACAGATAGCCGGTATGCCTTTGCCACTGCGCACGTCCATGGGGCTATCTACAAAGAAAGGGGACTCTTGACAGCTGAAGGAAAGACTATTAAAAACAAAGAAGAGATCCTTGCCCTCTTAACAGCCCTCTGGCTACCGAAAAAATTAGCCATTATCCATTGCCCAGGACACCAGAAGGGCGACACTCCAATTGCCAGAGGAAATAATCTAGCTGACCAGACGGCCCGAAAAATAGCTTTAAAGGTTGATCTGACACTGGCCACTCAGCTGCCCGATCCGGGAAGTGCAGCCCTCCCAGAAAAGCCCCAGTACACTGAAAAGGACTTAAATTGGATAAAACAATTACCTACGCCCCAGTGCCTCAACGGGTGGTGGAAATCTTCTGATTGTAAAGTCATCCTGCCTAAGACACTGGGAGAACAAGTTCTCTCCAAGATACACCGGACCACCCACATGGGCACTCGGAAAATGCAAGATCTCCTGAGACATGCTGAAATTAAGATCCGTGATGCTAATTCTACAATTGAACATATTGTTGCTACCTGCAAAGCCTGTCAATTGACAAATGCCACCCACAATAGGGCCAACCCAGGAAATAGGCTGAGGGGAAACCGACCTGGAGCCTATTGGGAATTGGACTTCACCGAGGTAAAACCTGGAAAGTACGGTTATAAATACTTGTTAGTTTTCGTAGATACTTTTTCAGGATGGATAGAAGCGTTTCCTACCAAACATGAGACAGCGCAGAGTGTGACTAAAAAGCTGCTAAAAGACATCCTGCCAAGGTACGGTTTTCCAGTAATGCTAGGATCAGATAATGGACCCGCCTTCATTTCCAAGGTGAGTCAAACCCTAGCACAGGTGTTGGGGACAGATTGGAAATTACATTGTGCATACAGACCCCAAAGCTCAGGACAGGTAGAAAGGATAAATAGAACCTTAAAAGAGACCTTAACTAAATTAACCTTAGAGACTGGCGGTGACTGGGTGACTCTCCTTCCCTTCGCCCTTTATAGGGTGCGCAATTCACCCTATAAAATGGGGTTGACCCCCTTTGAAATCATGTTTGAAATTCCCCCTCCCATTATCCCCAACCTTCACTCAAATGTACTTGTTAAATTTGATGACCAAAAGTTGTTACTTTCTTTAAAAAGCCTCCAAAGTGTACACGAAGACATCTGGCCTAAGTTAGAAGCCTTATACCAGACCGGACCACCTCCTGAGCCCCATCGCTACCGACCTGGAGACTGGGTCTTCGTTCGGAGACACCGGCAGAAAGACCTTGAGCCCCGTTGAAAAGGACCCTACGTCACAGTCCTGACCACGCCCACTGCTCTCAAGGTCGACGGGATTGCTTCGTGGGTACACTACACCCACGTTCGCCCTGCAGATCCTCACACTGTCCTAGAAGACTTCGTTCCATCATGGCAGGTGTCCAGAGACCAAGACAGTCCCCTCAAACTCAAGCTACGTCGTCGACGATCGTGATTATGGTAACTGTACTTTTGACACCGACACTAGGAGGACAAAACCCATATGCTCCCTTAAATTTAACCTGGATGATCATTAGTACGTCTACGGGCAACATTGTTAATAGTTCATCCGAAGTGGCTCCACCACTTACCTGGTGGCCAGACCTAGACTTTGACCTGTGTTCGCTCGCCACAGGGACTTGGAACACTGGAAACTGGAAAATCGGGCCTAGAGGAGAGCCAATATGTAAAAAAGGCATAGGCCAATGTAATACTAATAAAACATCCCTGCCCATGGCTCCAGTACCCATGGCCCCTCCTAGACTTGACCCTGGGTGTAGCCATTCTCTTGATAGAAACATCCTACAAAGCACCCCCTTTTATGTTTGTCCGGGAGAAAGGCGCACACAGTCTCAGATAAACAAGTGCGGGGGACCTGACCAGTTCTATTGTGCCAAATGGGGATGTGAGTCCACGGGCACCGTCTCCTGGGCCCCGCCTGTCAAGGATGATTTTATTTCTTTAAAAAGAGTCCCTGGGCCCCCTGGCCTGCAGACAAATCAAAAGGGTGGTAATTTCTTAGTTCTTAGTGGCCCCTGTACCGGGTTCCTCTGTAACCCGGTCAGACTTTCATTCACGGATTCAGGTAAAAGGTACACTAAATGGGAAACAGGCCAGACTTGGGGACTCCGTCTATATCAAGATGGTTATGATACCGGGTTGTTATTCACTATAAAACTGAAGGCAGAGCCGCTCACCATAGGGTCTCCCCAATTAATAGGGCCAAACTTGGCGCTAGCTCCAATAGCCCCTTTCAGACCTATTAAGCCCCCTCCCCCAAAAAGCTCGCCTATGTCACCAAAACCAAACGCCTCCGTACGGCCATCAGACTTAACCTCCGCTTCCACATCCCCGCCCTTGATTCAAATGATCACCCAGATTGATAAAGTCGATCATAACCGGGACCAGGACCCCCTTTGGGAACTGATGGTTCACACCTTTAAAGCCCTAAATGCATCTAGGCCAGACCTCACTCAGTCCTGCTGGCTATGTTATGATACTAAGCCCCCATACTATGAAGCAGTAGCTTATCTAGACAATTTCACTAAGTCAGACAGCCCGACTCAATGTAGATGACAACAAAAAGGGACAGCTAGGCTGACCCTACAATCAGTAACTGGGCAAGGAACTTGTGTCGGCAGTGTCCCGGCCTCCCACCAACACCTTTGTAACAAAACCGTCCTTAGACCTAGGCCTAAATATCTCATTCCCCCTTATGATGGATGGTGGGCCTGTTCCTCTGGACTTACCCCTTGTGTACATGGGCTAGTGTTAAAACAAACAAGAGATTTCTGTGTACTTGTACAATTAGTCCCCCGGTTGTTATATCACTCAGAAAAAGACATCCCCAGCCGCCTGGCTGAAACCCAGGTCAGAGTTAAGCGAGAACCTGTAACGGCCATTACTTTGACCGTTCTCTTAGGATTAGGACTAGCTGGGACAGGAACGGGAGTTTCATCGCTACTAATACACAATAAATATTATAATGACTTGAGGACAGCCATAGATATAGATATTGAAAGGCTAGAAAGCTCCATCTCCCACCTCCAAGAGTCTTTAACTTCACTAGCAGAGGTAGTCCTCCAAAACCGAAGGGGGCTGGACTTAATTTTCCTTCAACAAGGAGGACTCTGTGTTGCACTAGGTGAAGAATGCTGTTTCTATATAGATCATTCAGGAGTAGTCAAAGAATCCATGGCTAAAGTTAGAGAAGACATCGCCAAACGTAAACAAGAAAGAGAACAATCTCAAACCTGGTTCGAATCTTGGTTTAATTCTTCCCCTTGGCTCACTACCCTAATTTCTACCCTGTTAGGCCCCTTGCTTATCGTGTTGCTACTATTAACCTTTGGACCTTGCATACTTAATAGACTAGTTTCGTTCATTAAAAAGCGAATTAACGCTGTTCAGTTAATGGTACTCAGGTCCCAATACCAGCCAATACCTATTGATTTGACAGAATTAACCCCCAGAGGCCCATGATTGGCCCTCTACAGCACCCTGAGAAGGGGGGAATGTGGAGCCAGAGTGACTCCATTTTGGAGCTGTCTCCTTTGTTCTCTCAGAGTGACTCCATTTTGGAGCTGTCTCCTTTGTTCTCTCAAATTTGTGCTTATCCACTCAAAATTCCTAAGTTTATTACCCAGCCATCTGTGTACTCAGGAAGGACATTCCGGACACACTACCTATAAGGTAAACAGTTAATGGCTAACTGCCCACAAAAGATAGATGTGACCATTAGTCAGTGGACCTGCTAACCATCAGCTTATGACAGTCGACCCCTAACCTTTGCCCCCTTCTCCCTTGCAAAAATCTATACGTAACCCCCTTAACCCCCCCCCGAGCCTAACCAATCAAAACCCTACACTTCATATGTATTTAGCATTAACCAATCACCTGGCTACTAACAACCAAAGCTTGATATATACTCAATAAAAACCCTGCTAGTTTCGAGGCTCGGGGCTCTCAATCTCGATCCGCTGCGTCGGTGACAATTGAGAGTCCCTGCTTAAGCTTGAATAAACGACCCTCGTGTGCTTACATCGGAAACGGTCTCCTGGTGGTCTTTGGGACATCGCGATCTGGACACAACAGGATCAGTGCTTGTCTCTTTTTGGATCTGTGCCTTTCCATCCCTCAATTGATATTCTTAATCATTCTTTCATCATGACTTAAGTCAGCAAACTTGCTAACCTATTCTATGTGTAGAGTGGGTTCTGTTCTTTATTTCAGCTTCCAGACCTTCCCCTTGCCCTGTCCAGTGACATTTTCTCTTGGTGAGCCAACTGCAAGAGGTAAAAGAGGCATCAGGACTATTAATTCAATAAGTACAGCCAAAATCCTATTTTTTTCCCCATGTTCCCCAACCTCTTGCCCTCTGATATGTAGGTTATTCCTTTTTTCTTTTTTTGGTTTCCCTTTTATTTTCTTCTTTCCTGCAAAACCTCTGCAACCTTAGTTTTTCTTTTTTCCTTTCCAGCAGTTAGAGGCCCTCTAGTTCCTAGAAAAAGATGAGTGCTTACATATAAAAACATGAAGACAAGAGGCACTGGCTCTCTCTAAACAGAAATGGGAAGAGGTGTCAAGAGAACACTCTATGATGTGTAGTGGCCTCATTAGGTCCTCCTTCAGGTCAACATACCCCTTTCCTGGGTCAGATGGAACTAAAATTTGCTCACCAGGGAGCCACATATTAGGATACACCCACCGAGTGTCTGAAGCAACATTTCTCATACAACTGGAATGGGAAGCCTAGTCCTGAGACACTGTGGAGAGGACCAGGCTTTGGGGTGACACCTAGGGAAGCAATCTCCTTGAATCACACACATCTTTGGGTCCTAACACTTTAGTAAAAGGAGATCCTCTAAACTTCTCTTTTTTTTTTTGTTACCTGGGATTGAACTTGGGTCCTTGTGCTTACACAGCAGATGGTGAAACCTCTGAGCTAAATCCCCGGCCCAAAACTTCTCTTTTTTAATCCTCTCTCTCTCCCCTAAAAAAAAAAAATCCAATCCCCTTCTTGTCCCTTCTCTCCCACTCTGAGGCTTTCATCTATCAGAAAATATAAATCCCTAAACTTTTTTCAGATATTAGCTAGCAGGGAGAGGCAGGGAGCTGGAGAGTGGAGGGGATCAGTGGGAGCAATGCAGCTTGGGTAGTCCTCTCATGGCTCTGGGTTCAATTGTACTTCGGCTGGGTGGGGGAAGAGGGGAGCCCTCCTAATGTGTCTTACCACATAGGATGGAGGAGGGAAATGTGCAGTTTCTACATTTTCTGGTTGTAGGAGAGACCTGCAGGCTTCCAGAAGAGGCTTCATTTCAGCCCTTCACTGTTGTCTACCATGTTTATGGCTGAGGCAGGAGACTAGGGTGTGGCAAAGCTGGCTGAGGAAGTATGTGTGACCTGCTAATTACAAAATCCCAGGACACATGCAGAACAGTTCACAAAGTCCTGCAAGTTAACTTCTCATGAGAACCTAAGGATGTTTTGGATAGGACAGCCTCACATCAGCCTGAGGAGAGGGTGATACAAACAGGGTAGTGGATGTTGGGCTCTTTGCTGCTGTGTTCTTCCACAGCAGTCCATGTTCATGCTATAGAGTATACTGTTTTTCCTTACTTTTTCTTGGCCCAGGCTCACTCTGCAGAGCTTGTTTTTTCCTCACTTTTAATAAATGCAAAAACTTTCTACTATTTGTGCTTGTCTTGACCAATTCTTTGCTTAACCGAGAAACTACCTCTAGAAGGAGACACTGTACCTCGAAACCTGGTAACAACATATCTTAGCAAAGCCAGCCAGGAGCAGGCAAGGCCCTTTTGGGTACTTTTTTGTTTTGTTTTGTTTATTTGTTTTTGTTTCTCTAAAATCTATGGCCAAGAAGGTGCTTTCTTTGCCTCTTTCTCTCATAGGAAAGCTCCTATCCATTTCTCATCTCTTTCCTCCTAAGACAGGTTTTCATCTTTCAGAGGGTTCAAATTCTTTTTAGTTATTGGGGAGCAGCAGGAAGCTAGAGTGTGATAAAAGTTAATGGAAGCTGAGGAATTCAGGAAGCTTTCTCATGGCGCTAGGAACAGCTTCCTAGTGTGTCCTGTCATGTGGGATGGGGTAGGCAGAGTGCATGGCCTCTGTTTTTCCCAGCAAGTACCCATAGATCTGCCTCATGTTTATCTTCCCATTTATTTCTTTCCTCTTTTCTGTCACTCATTGTGGGTACAAGTCAGTAAAGAGCTGCCAGAGAGTCTATTATTAAATCAGTTGCAGAACAGATTATTCAGGATCCATATGTGTGAACTAGAGTTTAGCATGCCTTTTTTTTTTGTATTAAATTCTTTTATTGATACATTGTAGGAATAAAACACAATTACATTTCTCATTGGGAATTGTACCTTTACATAATGCATCTTGGTTCTTATTTTTTCCCCATTCCTAGCCCTCCCTTCACACCCTCCACCCTTCCCTATTTACAAAGACGTTATTTCCATTTTTTCCATTCCTCATCATTTTTCCTTTCCCTTCTTTCCTTTACCCTGCCCCTCCCACTACCTTTGGACCTTTTCTTCCTATTTTACATTATCGATTATTCATTCTAATCATTGGTACATTTTAGGGATACAATATAATGACATTCATCATTGGAAATTTGCACCTTTACATAGTCTCCCTTGGTTCTTATTTTTCACCCTTTCCCAGCCCTCCCTTCAACCCCTCCAGTACTCCCTATTTACAAAGATTTTGTTCCTATTTTTCCATTTTCTCATATTAATCCCATTCCCTTCTATCCTTTCCCCTAGGCCTCCCACTTCCTTCCCCTTTGCCCCTTTTCTTCCTATTTCACATTACCTATTATACATTTAGTCCTTATTTACACTTTCAGTTTCTCACACCAGAGAAACTATTTGGTATTTACACATGTGTGTCCTATTTATTTCACTTAAGAGTATCACCTCAATGTGCATCCACTTAGCTATAAATGTCTCTAATTTCTCATTTTTTATGGCTGAGTAGTACTCCATTTTATAAAAACCCCACATTTTCTTTATCCAGTCTCCAGTTGATGGGCATTTGGGCTGTTTCCAAGTTTTAGCTATTACAAACTGTGCTGCTATGAACATGGGTACACATATATCACTGTGGTATGATTCTTTTAATTCTTTGGGGAAGATCCCCAGCAGTGGAATAGTGGGGTCAAATGGGATTTCCAGTCCTAGTTCTTTGAGGTATCTCCATATTGATTTCCACAGTGCTTGCACCAGTCTACACTCCCACCAGCAGTGGAGCAGGGTTTCTCTTTCCCCACAGCCCCACCAGCATTTGTTATTGGTCGATTTCATGATAGCAGCCATTCTTTTTGGAGTGAAGTGGAATCTCAGCGTTGTTTTCATTTGCATCTCTCCAATGACTAGTGATGTTGAACATTTTTTCATGTATTTATTTGCTATTTCTACTTCTTTATCTGAGAAATGTCTGTTTATTTCAGCTGCCCATTTTCAGATTGGGTCTTTAAATTTGGGAGGTCTGATCTTTTTAAGTTCTTTATAGATTCGAGAGAGTAGACCTCTGTCTGAGGAAGAGCAGGTGAAGATTTTTTCCCACATTGTGGGTTGTCTCTTCACACTGCTGGTGGTTTCTCTTGCTGTGCAGAAGCCTTTTAATAAGAAGAGATCCCATTTGTTGATTGTTTGTGCTAGTTCACAGGCAACTGTGGTTTTGCTCATAAAATCTTTTCCTACACCAATGTCTTCAAGGGTTCTACCTAACCTCTGTTCCAACTGGTTCAGAGTTTCTATTTTAATATTTAGATCTTTAATCCATTTTGATTTTAGTTTAGTGCATGGTGAGAGATACAGGTCTAGTTTTAATCTTTGGCAACTTGAAGCCCAATTTTTCCAGCACCATTTATTAAGGAGGCTATCTTTCTTCCAGTGAGGGTGTTTGGCTACTTTATTGAAGATGAGGTGGCTAAGTGTGTCTGGCGTTGTTTGTGCATCTTCTAATCTGTTCCACTGGTCCTCAGGTCTGTTTCTTTGCCAGTACCATGCTGTTTTTATCACAGTAGCTTTGTAGTAGAGTTGCAGGTTGGGGATTGTGATACCCCCTGCCATACCTCTGTTACCTAGAATTGCTTTTGTTATTCTGGGTCTCTTCTTGTTCCAAATGAATTTTTGGATTGTTTTCTCGAGGTCTATGAAGTATGCTGCTGGGATCTCAATTGGAATTGCATTGAATCTATATAGCAGTTTTGGAAGTATGGCCATTTTCACTATATTAATCCTTCCTACCCAGGAGCAGGGGATGTCTGTCCATTTTCTGATATCATCTTCAATCTCTCTTTTCAGAGTGCCATAGTTTTCAGAGAAGAAGTCTTTGATTTCTTTTGTTAGGTTGATTCCTAGGTATTTCAGTTTTTTGGACACTATTGTGAAAGGCATTATTTGCCCTGTTTCTCTCTCAGTGAGTCTGTCATTGGTGTAGAGGAAAGCTATTGATTTTTGTATGTTGACCTTGTAACCAGCTACTTGACTGAATCTGGTTATTAAGTCTAGAAGACTTTTGGTGGAGTTCTTGGGGTCTTCTATATAGAGTGTCATGTCATCTGCAAATAATGACAATTTGACTTCTTCATTACCTATCTGTATTCCTTTTATTTCTTTCTCTTGTCTAATTGCCATGGCTAATGTTTCCAAAACTATATTGAACAAGAGTGGTGATAGTGGACATCCTTGTCTTGTTCCTGATTTTAGTGTGAAGGATTTCAGTTTTTGACCATTTAGTATGATACTGGCTGTTGGTTTTTCATAGATGGCTTCTATCACTTTGAGGTAGAGACCATCTATTCCGACTTTTTGTAAGGTTTTTATCATAAATGCATGTTGGATTTTGTCAAATGCTTTTTCTGCATCTATGGAGATAATCATATGGTTTTTGTCCTTGGCTCAATTGATATAGTGTATTACATTGATTGATTTGCATATATTGAACCATCCCTGCATCCCTGGGATGAATCCCACTTGGTCAGGGTGTATGACCTTCTGGATGATCTTCTGCATTCTGTTTGCCAGTATCTTATTAAGGATTTTTGCATCTATGTTCATTAGTGAGATTGGCCTATAGTTCTCTTTTTCAGTTGGGTCTTTCTCTGCTTTGGGGATCAAGGTGATGCTTGCTTCCAGGAATGAATTTGAGAGTATTGCTTCCCTTTCAATTTCCTTGAAGAGTTTAAACAGTAGTGGCAGCAGTTCCTCTCTAAATGTCTTGTAGAATTCAGCAGTGAAGCCATCAGGGCCCGGGATTTTCTTAGTTGATCAGTTTTTAATTACATTTTCAATTTCATTGGTTGATATTGGGTTGTTCAGAATTTTTAGGTCTTCTTCGTTCAACTTTGGTAATTCCTATGTATCTAGGAATCTGTCTATTTCTTCTGTGTTGTCCATCTTATTGGCGTATAGGTTCTGGAGGTAGGTATTGATGATCCTCTGGATTTCTGCTGGGTCTGTTGTAATTTCACCCTTTTCATTCTTAATTGCATGGATTTGGGCCTTTTCTTTCCTTTTTCTGACAAGGTTGGCTGAAGGTTTGTCAATTTTGTTGATTCTTTCGAAGAACCAACTCTTGGCTTCATTGATTTTTTGTATTGTCTCCATTGAATTGATTTCTCCTCTGATCTTTATAATTTCTTCCCTTGTATGAGCTTTGGGGTTGTCCTGCTCTTCTTTTTATAGAAGCTTGAGGTTCAGCATCAGGTTGTTTAATTGAGCTCATTCTGTTTTCCTAATATAGCATACCTTTTGTCCTCTTGTTTCTGCTTTTCATGATACTTTACTCAGCTTTTCACTCTTTCTGGTAACTTGATCTTTTGCCTGAGTAGCCACCTATACCACTTTACTTCTTTTTCTGCTTAAAGTCTCATCTGTGCTTTTTTCCTAGATGGGCTTTTACCTCTGGGTATCATTAGTGAGTTGCTTTCTTGGGGCCTTATTTCATCCCAGTCCACCTTCTTTTACCATATTGGTCAGCCATTTTGGTTCATCATGTGAGTTTGTCACATGATTTGGCCATTTTGGCTCATGCTGTGGGCCAGCCACATGGATTTGGCCATGTTTTTTGGCCGTGTTTAGTTGGTTACACGAGTTGGTCACATGGTTTTGCCATGCTTGTTTGCTTTTTTCTTTTTTCAACTGGCCTCACGGTCATCAGAAAATCTCAACCTTATAGACAAGAGCTAAGCCTCTGATTTTAAGGATCATATGTGCCTCCTCCCTCTTCTCTTTTGAACTGGGTTAGATCCCCTCATTATTTCTTCTAACAGAAATTCAGATAACTTAGAAACATATGGCTGACAGCCTGAACAGAACAATAAAACAGCCAGTAAAGCTCAATAAAGTGGCTGTGAGTACACACAAATAGAGCCATCCTAATTCTTAAAATTGTTTTTTTGGTATTGGGGATCAAACTCAGGACCTTGCACTTGCAAGGCAGGTGCTGGAACCACTGAGCTAAATCCCTGGGCTCTAATTCCTAAAATTTTTAAAGCTTTCCTTTATTAGTATTGGTGTAAATGTAAGACATACTGTTTCACAAGTGCCTCTGCCCTGATCTTATGGGTGTTTCTAAAGGAGCCCCTAGGTAGGTTCCACACTTCCTTCAAAGGAGTCAGTGGGCCAATGCTGCAGATCCAAGTGATATTGTCATTGTGACTTACAAAGGAGTCGTAGTGAGCCACAAGTTATGGAGAGAGCTACTGAAAAATAAAGAGGAAAACAGCAATGTCACTGACTCACCAGAGATGTCTAATAATACAATTGAATCTCACGGAGAACACATCAGGGACTCAACAGTTTTGTGTCCATCTATAGAGGATGCCCTCTGAAGGACCCCAGTCTCAGTTTTCTCTCTCTTTCTCTCCACGGGCCCCATGCAGATAGCTAGGTGGAGATCCAGGGGCTCTGCTTTAATCCTTAATATTGGAATACTGTTTGGGTCCAGTTACTAGAGAAAGGCAAGAGATAGGTTCAGAATGGCAGTCTAAATTCTTCACTTAGACCTTTTCTTATTTTTCTTTTTTTGCAAAAGACAAGGAAAATGATGTGAAATCCCTTATATTCAGACTTAATGGGTCTTTATCTATGTAAAGGTCCAAGAACCACAGTACTTAAAGAGGCCTCCAAAGAAAGAAAATGATATTTTTAATAATCCTGTCCTCAGGTACCTACCTGTCTCTTATTGGCTTATAGATAAGTAGATTCTTATAATATCAGTTTAAATAGTTTTTGTTCACATGGCTTAACAGTAAGCTATTTTAAGTTGTTTGGTAAGATAAGGGTAAAGATGTCTAAAGTTGGTGACACATTTTTATCCAGGCTGTTAGAAAATCAAGATAATATTTATCTCAAAAGTTGGTTTTATAAATGTACTGTCCATTTTTTTCTGTATGCAATTACTTTAGAGCTTTTCTGTGGTTAAAGATAATATGGTATGGTTTGGTTCTCATGGGTAATCTAAAGTTACTAAAATTAATACTTATAGGGCTGGGGATTAAGCTCTGGTTCCACTGCCTGCCTTGCAAGCATAAGGTCCTGAGTTTGATGTCTAATACCAAAAGAAAAAAAAACTTATAAATACCTATAACAACATCTAAGTCATCAGTTGCTAGATATAAATTTAATTATTGGCTTCTTAAAGTTTCCCATTTTACCCAGGTATTATTACTCTGCTGTGTATCTTCCCAAAAGAATTAAAAGAATCATACCACAGTGATATATGTGCACCCATGTTCACAGTGACTCAGTTTGTAATAGCTAAAACTTGGAAATAGCCCAATTGCCCATCAACTGGAGACTAGATAAAGAAAATGTGTTTTTTTAAAAAAATAAAATGGAATACTACTCAGCCATAAAGAATGAGAAACTAGAGACATTTATAGCTAAATGGATGCATGTTGAAACCATACTCCTAAGTGAAATAAACAGGACATACATGTGAAAATACTGAATAGTTTCTCTGGTGTGAGAAACTGAAAGTGTAAATAAGTATCAAAATGTATAATAGATAATGTGAAATAGGAAGTAAAATTACAAAGGGGAAGGGAAAGTAGGAGGGGTTGGATAAAGGAAAGAGGGGAATGGAATAAATATGGGATAAGGAAAAAATGGAAACAAAGGTTTTGTAAATAGGGAGGATTGGAGGGGTTGAAGGGAGGGCAGGGGAATGGGGAAAAAAATAAGAATCAGTTATATCATGTAAAAGTACAAATTCCCAATGATGAATGTCATTATATTGTATACCTAAAAGGTACCAATAAAATTAATAATTAAAAAAAGTTTATGAAAGATAATATATTCTGGTATATTAAATGTGTTTTTATAAATTATTAATATATATAAAATTTGAGATTATTTTCTTAAGTTGATTGAGTTAAATTTCTAATATATAATTCTATGTTAGAATATTTAAAAAATATCCTATGATGAATGTGAACATTATCTATATCTAAAATGTGCCAATAAAATTAATTAATTAAAAATATTTAAAATATAAAATAGTATTTTAAATAATTATCCCTAAGTGAGAGCCCTTGGGCCTGAGAAATGATCACACAAAACGCTCCTTGGTGGCTGAAAAAGCACTTGCCTGCAACAATTTGCTTCAGTGTTCTCCACTGATGGGTAGCTTCTCCAGTTTTTCCCTAGAGTCTTATTGTGGCTAACTCAACAAATGTTATGAAAGAAATTATTTTTTATATAAAGAAATTTTTTAATGTATAAATATAATTAAGGCTATAATTAAACTGTTTTCTATGTCTAAAGCAATAAGGTTTTCTTAAGATATTAAAATGTTCTTCATTAAGTTTAAGAAAAACCAAACTAAAAAAACAAAGGTTTTATATTTTACTAAGATAATTTGTTGTGTTTTCCACTGTCTTTTGATTAAGAAACTGAGTTTTAAGAGGTAAAGATTATTTAAATGTTGACTTGTAAAATGTTTTCAATAATGGTTAAATGAATAACTATTACCTTAGGTTATAAGTTTATTTGTAGCCATTGACACTGTTTCCCAAACTTATAAGAGTTCTAAAGATAATTTTAAATTCTTGTCAGTGCAGTTACATTATATAAATCTGTTAAAAGAATCTAGATTTTATCTTAAGAGTAAAAATTAGGTTACTTTATAAAACATTTCTATATAGCTGTGATGCTAGTTATTGCTAACCTTTTGGTATAGTAAATACATTTATGGTCCCCAAGTGTGCAAATCCGTTAACATACAAAAATTAGAACACCTTATCATACTAGTGTCCTCAAACAATATTATTTGTAGTCATAAACTTTTTCAGGCTTATCCATATGTGATTGTTATGTAATTGTATTATGATAGGTAGATATGCCTAACACTTCAGTCTAGGGAATGCTACTCTAATAATTTATAATATATAGGTAAACTATAAAGTACATCCATAAACAAGCACATTCTTCTTAAAAGGCACTTTATTAAAAAATAGCAAATTTAGATAAGTTTATTTATGTCATTCAATATTTTGTAGTTGGATTAAAGTAAAATTTAAATGATATAATAACAACAACCTAATGATTCTAGTATAATATCATATTTGTTATGCTAAAATGCCATGTTTGGTCTTGATTTTGTACTTTTTTTACTGTTATCTGATAACATTCTACTGAAATATGACTTCTAAAAAACAACTTAATATTTGTTAAGATGATAGACTATCATCTACAATGCATATAAAATAAGACACTGATTCCTAATATTGATGCTGAGATGATTAATAAAAGGTAGCTGTTCTGTAGTCATACTTTATATTTAAAAGTGCTCAATATCAAAATAATATTATAATAGTTAAAGCATTCTGTTCCCACTTCAATATTGGTGTAACTGACCTTCTGGGCATTTAACCACTAAGGTTTGGAGATCAAAACTAAAAAAGGTAACTAGGCTAAAAGGACAGCCAGTATTTTAGCCATTACCCTTCAAGGTTAGCCAGGACCCAGTATATGATTGGATACCTCTAAAAGATTTTATAACTCGGGTGAGTTACCCAACTTCCCAAGCAGGGAGATTGTTGGACACCAGAGGACAGGAGTCAACCAGTGTACATTGTGCTAATCTAGGGTCATTAAAGAGGAGAATGTTCCCCATGGTTCCAAGAGAAGCCATATGATTGAGCAAGCCATATGATCCATTTTGGCAACTGGTGGTGGGAAAGACTAGAAGAGTTAAGAGGTTCTTTACATGGTTCCCAAAATAACCCTTGAGAATCTTTAACTGACCTTGACATATATAGAGAGAGCTAGATTAATTTTAACACAATGAGGCAGGAGATTAGGGCATGGCAGACTGGCTGAAAAAGTAGGCATGACCTGTTAATTGCAAAGTCCCAGGACGCATGTACAGAAGAGTTCTCAAAGCCCTGCTTGCAGAACCAACCAGATAATGCTGTCTTCAATTCTCATGAAAACTAGAACAGGTATTCAATAGGGCAACCTAGACCTGACATTACTCTGAGGAGTTAGAGATACAAAAGACAGTCATCACTGATCTCTGGGCCACTGGGCTCTTTTTCATAGTTGCCAGCTCTCATCCTGTAGAGTGTACTTCTTTTCCTACTTTTAATTGGCCCAAACTCACTCTGCAAAGGATGTTTCTTTTCCTATCATTAATAAATATAAAACCTTGCTACCTTTTATACCTTGACCAATTTGTTCAGGACAGAAAGAACCTAGAAAACACCTCCAGAAGAAGACTCCAGCACCCCCAAAATCTAATAACAGCAGGTCTTACTTTGACTTGGTCTTAAACATGCAATAGAAAAATATAACCAGGAAAAAAACCACACACACACACACACACACACACACACACACACACACACACACACAGAGAGAGAGAGAGAGAGAGAAAATAATAACATTACACAAATTGCTAGGGTAGATATAAAAAGGAGCTCCAAACACTATACCACCCAGCTTGCAGTCTCTAGCTGTACTTGTAACATAGTCATAAAAAGTTTTGATTCTCCGTCTCACTACATATTCCAAAAATGTGTCCTTCAGCCTCTCTTAATGTACTTTCAAGTACTTCTCTGGTAAAAATTTATCTTCTTGTAAATAATAGCAATGTAAATATTCTAACTACCAAACTTTGTTAACTCTGTGGCATAAACTAATTTTATATTTACATTAATTAATTTATATTTACATTATTTAGAGCCAGTCACTATAAAACATCTTCAGGTCTACAAAATAGAGGCAAGATATAAGTTCTAAGCCCCATAATAAAAAAAACTTAATGGCCAGAGGTCATACAACATAGATATCTTTATTTAGTGTATTCATTTGGCATTGTTGCAATTAAAATAGGACACTGAATTCTTTTTTTGTGTTTTTTTTTTTTGGTACTGGGGATCGAACTCGGGTCCTTGCACTTGCACAGCAGGCGACGAAACCACTGAGCTAAATCCCCGGCCCAGGACACTGAATTCTTAATAATCTATATGTTCTTAAATTCCACCAGTTATATTTGGCTAAACATCTCAAAATAGAGGTCAATATTAAAGATAAAAGGCTTGTGCCAAATGTTACTGACTTTACTATTATCAATATTAATATCTGGCTCCTGGTTATTTAATACAGTTATAAAATAAAACTTAAACATCAATAACTTGCTAATGTTCTTCTACTCTTTTCCAGACTACCAAAAGAGGATGGTTCACTAAACAACAAAACCCAATTTTGTCTCTATTAATTAAATCAGGATGAAACTTTTGATCCCTGGCTAGGTAGGATCAATACCTCTCCTCATCCTGAAGCCTTTATAAAAGGCAAATCTTCAGCCCTTCTGCAGCCCTTAAGATAAGGCATCAGAATCTGAGGGTGGGAGGTGAGGTAGGATAGAAAAAAGTGAAGATAAGTAAAGGGAGACAAGGAAAATTATAATTTAAAAAATAAAAATTACAGCTTCAGGACACATTTCCAGTTTATGTTTTTTTCTTTCTCTTCTCCTAAAACACAATAAGTGTGTAAAATTCCTTTTCACCTGCAAATAGGTTTGGTCATTCCTATTTTACTGGAAAATGGTCCTTTTTCACCTGTGAATAAACCACTTTTTCACTTGTAAAGTAGGCTTTCCCCTATGAATAGACCATTATCTTTCTGTGCAGGAGACATCCTTCCCCTAAACCAAGACCAAGTCTATAGAGTGACATATTCCAGAGATTTGCACCACCAAAAATATAAATATTTCTAGTTTAAACTGTAGCATGCCTCTCTCTTGAGGGCCTACATTCTATTTCTTTGAAAGAATACTTTAAATTTCTGCCTAATCCTTCCAGTGCCTCACTGATGTGTCCTAAAAACTCTCTCTGAAGTGGTAGTCAGCAAACCCATGAGCCTATTATATGGGTAGGGTGGGTTAGGTTGTTGCTTATTTAAGCTCCAGAAACATCCTTGGGCCCTTTTCAGGAATGTATCCTTTAGACTGATTGTGAGGGATCAGGGAAATATTTGCACTGAGCTATATACATACATTGCTTTCCCTTATCATCTTTAAGACTAAGAGCAGGCACTGACCATTTATGGTTTTGTGTTTATTTTGCTTTCTAGGGTAAACTTTGACAATGAAAACAAAACAAAAAAGCCATCTAGCTTGTGAAGGGCTTGAATTCAAGACTATGGCCAAGTTCTAGTTTTTAACAAAATAAAAATATTGAGAAAAACAATTACTTTAATAATTCTCATCGGACATCAGGGCTTTGAATACATTTTATAGAAATCATATAATTCTCTAAGGACAAGAGTCCGTGTTTCCAAAGATTTCACACATGAAGATTAGAAATGCCAGTTCCAAATCTTTAGAAGTAATTGTCTCTTTTCCTAAATAGGGAATAATTATCTACATTCCATTAAGAGCCTGCTGATTCATAATTTACAGGAGATGGTCCCTAGAAAGGATAACACTTTAATAAAATTGTATTGACTGATAATTTTTTTTTTTTTTTTTTAGTACCAGGGATTGAACTCTAGACCTTGTGCTTGTGAGGCACGTGCCGGAACTACTGAGCTAGATCCCTGGTCCTCCTGATAAATTTATTATCAGCATGTTTATGAGGTCACATGACTATGGTATTTGGTTTTAAATAATAATGGTTTCCTTAGGTCATTTTGTTTATTTAAATATAGACAATACTAACTTATTAAGAATAGTAAGGAAAAAACTGACAAAATTATGATTGAATACCTTTCTAGAGAAGTAAGTGAAAAAAAATAATGAGAAAAAGATCAATATTGTTCCCAAATTCTAGCAGTGTACTTGCTTTGGCAGAAACAGAACTGATCTTTATGCACTGAATTTTAGCTTAGATTCTATAAGTATCTGCATCAGACTCAAAAGCTGCTTTCATGGCTACTCCCATTAAATTCGAGGGGTATTGTCCAAGTGTGTAAAGCTGGTCAGTTATTGCCAATTCCTTCAAGAATCTGATGAGATTAGATTAATAATAATTATTAATAATTGGAACCATGAACACAAAAGCTCTTCTAGTCCCACAGCAGAATGTTACTTTTCTAAATATAGAGTGAGCGTATAGGACTATCATATTGTATATTAAAGTATGGATAGAGCCAGGAAGTCCCCACTTATGCTTTTGTCCACCAAGCGCTTCAGAGGTCACACAATCAGAAATCACCCAGGAAGTCTTAATTGCAAGTGTGTGGTTAATTATGAAGACTGACATGGAAAAAGGGCTAAAAAACTCACTGTTTTCATAGAAAATGCCTTTGAGTGAACATAATTATCATGTGCACTTTTCCTCTTTACAACAGGAATGTTTTAGATCATATGTAATATAGTTAACCACTGCATAGCTAACTGGCATCGTTTGATTCCATCATGTATATGTTCTCTTTTATTGCTCCTGCAAAATCAACAACCCATCCCAAACGAGTTTTCTCAGTGGGTTGTCATCTTGCTCCGGTTGCCAAATTCATGAAATTGCTTTAACTGATTTTCCAGAACCCTATTGATCTGCTCAGATTCGTGGGCTGGAGAATACAGAGCGTCTATCTGTTCTGCCATCTTTTCTCCAGTATGTCTTTGTTCCATTTTCCCAGAGGTTTGCTTTTCCCCAAAATGTTCGCTATAAAAATGACCTTCAATAAATCCATTTCAGCACTTCTCCATCAGTTCACAAAAATAACTCTTCATAAGTCCAAAAATCAGACTTGAATCATCACTAAAGCTCTGAGCACTTTAAAGGATGGCCACCTTCCCTTTGTTCTCCAATTTATATGCCATTGTGGTCTAAAAAGTATTTCCACCTTTCACTTTATTTCATTCCCTTAAAAGTAAAAATATACTCTGACAAAATAAGTCAAAATAATTTTGACTCTAACTTCTACTTTCTACTTTCTTCATGCTATCATTTGTCTCCTGAATGAATATATTACTATCATCTGTTTGACTAAGATCTTGTCAAATTCAATATGTAAAATGCCACCTAAAACCCCACAATAATCTAAAAATGTTGACAGTTTTTACTTTTTAAGGTTTAATTCAGGATAAGATTTTCCTATTTCTAATATTTATTTAAGCCAAAATAAAAGTGAAGCTTCTATGGCATTGTTTTAAACTATGGCTACAACTACAATATAAAGAACGGTTTTTAAAGAAAGGTTCATTAAATTTATTTTTAAAAATTAAAAAAATTCTTATAAAAGAGTAGAGTACAATAGAAGGAAATCAAGTTCAGTAAAGGCCAGCACCCTGAGAAGATGGGAGGGGCTATATCCACCCCCCCACCCCAAAAGGCCATTTCAGGGATCTCAGTATGGGGAAAGGTTTATATTGGGAAGAAGAGGAGGTGCAAAGAGCAATGTGCAGGAATATCATGTCTTAATCATCCATCAGATGTGTCTTTTCCTCTCTCTTTCCCTCTGTCCTTCCCTCTTTCTTTCATTTCTTTCTCCTCTTTCTTTCTTTCTCTCTCTCTCTCTCTCTTTCTTTCTTTCTTTCTTTCTTACTTTCTTTTTGGTAGAACATCACAATTGACCCTGACCTTCTGGGGCTAGTTCCTATAATTCTTTATAAAAACATACAGAATTGCCTTTTTGCAAGTTAAACACCATAGCAATGTACACACTTTGTATTAGTTGATATGGAAGACTAAAGAATAAGGAATACTGTTATATATTCCTATGTTACCTGAAGTTCACCAGATGTTCTAGGTTCTATAAATCTAAATAAAAAGTATTAGCAGAGAATATTTTAGTAATTTAGGTGCAACTTTTCTTTAAATTAGAATACCAGACAAAGGGAGTGGAAGAAACTCTGCCAACAAATTTCAAAGGCATGGCCAGTATTTCAGATTTACAGTGAACATGAAACAAACAAAGCAACTTGCTCACAATAGTTTCATGAGGAGAAAGGGGATTTTTTTTTTTTTGGTCACCAAAACCAAAAAGTGAAATTCACTCTGCTGTTGTTTCAAAATTTCAACATTAGTTTTCTGCACACTCATCCCTTCCTCACAACTCTGTAGGAACTACATCTGTTGAGCAGCAAAGATTTCACTACACCTCAACTGCAGAATACTTACAAAGCAGAGAAATGTTGGATTTTTAAAACAGAAGCATATATTAAAAATTAAAAAAGAAAAGATGCAGCACTTCTTCATTCCTTTCCTAGTCTTAGAAAAACTTACCATAATGTTACTTTAGCAAATACTGTTCTGTAACAAATACCATGCATTCTGTATCTGGTCCTTTTTTACCATAATTGTAATGATTCAATCATTGAGCTCTCCTAACGGCTCATCACTTTTGTTCAAAGCTCCTGATTCATGAGAGATTTGTTCAATCTGCTGGCCACTTTTAGTAATAAGAGATCCAGCCAAATCTTAGGAATAGTTATGGAGTAATAATAGGTCTCCTGAGATCATCATGTAAGCCATGACTTCTTGTCCTGCATAGGAGCATTCATACCTCAGCCACCTGTTAGTTCATAAGCCCATCTGCCATTCTTGTATATAAATTCCAAATTTCATCTGCACTGACATGAATCATGACATCATAATGGTCTCCCTCATCTGTGATACCCCTATTGTTCTCCTCTAGGTGGTGATAGAGGAGAAGAGGAAAACTCTGAGCTCTGCTATCACCCTGGCCACTTCTGGAGAAGAAAGAGGTAGCCAACTATCAGAGTTCCTATGTCACCCTCCTGCATTGTTGGTGGGAATGTAAACTAGTACAACCATTATGAAGATTAGTATGGAGATTTCTCAAAGAACTAAAAATTAGAAATTCCATATGATCCATGTATCCTCCTTCTAAGTATCTTCCCCCAAAGAACTTAAGACATCATGCTACAGCAATTCAGGCATACCAATGTTTACAGCAGCACAAGTCATAATAGCTAAATCCTGGAAACCACCTGTATATCCATCAATAAATGACTGGATAAAGAAACTGTGGTATCTATCTATAATGGAATACTACTCAGCTATAAAGAAGGACAAATTTGAGGTATATAGAGGAAAATGGATGCATCTAGAAAATATACTGTTGAGTGAAATAAATCAGACACACAAACTTACATGCACTATGGTGTCTTTCATCTGAGTAAGGCAAAGTATAAACTAAGAGAAAAATAAAGATGGATAGATAGAGACAAGGGGATGGCTCTCTTGTAGATGGGAAGGGGTCCTGAGGACTTAGAGTGAGGGGTGATGGGGAAGGGATGGGAAATAGCTACAGTGAAGATGTACCAGGTACAAGGTCTTAATAACTTCAACGAATGTGGATATTTTATGCTATCAACAAGAATGAAAAGGAGAAAAGAAGAACTAGAAGGGGAGAGGAAGGGGAGGGCAGGGGATTAAAAAAAGAAATAAGCTGTATTATGTATATGTACCAACTCCCCAAGAGAACTGTAAAATGCATGTATCACAAATGTGTACTAATAAAATTTAAAAAGGAAATAAAAAGAAAGCCACTTCTTCCCTGAATGGGAACTCCTACTGAGGCAGATTAGGGGTGGCTATCTGGTCGGGCAAGTGAGCATGACCTGTCAATCAAGGAGATCCACGCCTATAAAGGAAGTGACTTTCACTATAAATCAATACTGCCGATTATCAGTCATGTCATCCAGTGATTAAGACTGCTGAACTCAAGTTTCAGCCAGAGGCCTGCCATACCATCCATAAGTGTGTGCACATCCTGGGGAGCAGCTGTGCAGACCAGAGCATGGAGGCTGCAGGCAGATCACAGCCTGGGCTCTACCCTGATTCCAGAGGGTCGGGCACACCCACCCAACCCAAAGGGCCACCCAGAAAAGAACTGCACAGGCACACAAGCTTCAACCAGAAGCCCACCATACCATCGGCCACAGCCAAGGGCCCACTTGGAAAAAAGCTACACAGGCACACAAGCAACAGCCAGAGGCTCACCCCAATACCACTGATAAGTGAGTGGAGACCCTAGCCAGAAACCTGCACAGACAACAGGAACTGGAGTGCACAGCCCCCAGCCAAAGACCCTCCCAGACAAGAGCTACATAGGGGGCCCAACAAAAAGGACACTTAGATACTATCCCAAGTGTGCACAGGCCCCAGCCAGAAGCCCACCCAGACAACAGGTCAGCTCAGGAATCAGGAAGGTGACCATTCTGAACGCAGGAATTGGTGTACTGGTGAGCAGCAGAGTAAAGGATGCTTGGTGGCTTGCTGATAATTGAAGACCACTGGGTGAGCAAAAAGTCACCTCAAAAAAAATAACAACACAGCAGGCTGCATCTGTTGAAATGAGAAGACACATAAATAAGTCTCAAAAAAAGTCTCAGACTTCCAGATCACTTAAGGCAACCCGAAAGGGCAACGAGATGGAACAATCTGATACTCAACCACCTGGACTCCCTGAACTCGCAACAAAAAAGGATCTGGAAAAAAAATCAGAAATAATTTCTCAGATAACAGCAGAGATTGTGCCCATAGTGCAAGACATGATGAATAAGTCTAGAGAGGGCAGAGATAAAAAAAAAGAAGAGCTAAGGAACATGATGGAATCCCAACAAAGGAAACAAATGAAAACCATAAAACAGATGCAAACAGATTTCCAGGAGATTAAAAACTCCATTGAAAGTTTACACAGCAGAATGAGCCAATGTGAGGACAGAATTTCAGATATAGAAGATTGGATTGCAATTAATAACCAAGAAAAAAAATTTCTTTAAAACAGTAAGGGACCACAATAAATCAATCCAGCAGCTGCTAGATGATGCAAAGAAGAATGGCATAAGACTGATCAGAGTCAATGAAGAAACAGGAGAAAGTGCAGGCAACATAAAAATCTGTTCCTAGAAGTAATGGCAGGAAACTTTCCAAATAGGGAAAAAGAACTTGACATACAGTTAAGTGAGACATATAGAACTCCAACTAGCCTTGATCAAAAAAAAAATCTACACATAGGGCTATAATAGTTAAGATTCCAGAAACCCAAAAGAAGAATAATATTCTACAATCAGTTAGAGAAAAGAAACAAATCACATACAAAGGAAAGCTGATCAGAATCACAGCAGACTTCTCAACAGAAACCTACAAGGCAAGAAGAGCTTGGACTGATGTATTCCAAGCCCTAAAGGAAAACAGCCTCCAAACCAGATTGATGTACCCTGCAAAACTATCTTTCAAAATGGATGGGGAAATCAGATACCTTCATGACAGAGCACCTTAGAAACTTCATAAATACCAAACCAGCACTCCAAAAAGTTTTAGACAATATCCTAGGAAAAGACAACAAGGATTACAACCCAGGAAACCCAGCAGAATGAATCCACTGGGGGCAACAAGAAATTAAATGCAAAGGGAGAGAATCCAAAAAAGGAAAAAGTCATGACAAGGACAAGTCAACAAATATCACTTATAACCATCAATGTTAATGGTTTCAATTCACTAATCAAAAGAAATAGACTAACAGAATGGGTCAAGAAGCAAGATCCAATTATATGCTGCATACACTAAACACACTTAATTAAAAAGAAACTCATAGACTGAAAGTTAAAGGGTGGAAAACAATACTCCATGTGACAGGAGCTCAAAAAACCCAGGAGTAGCTATGCTCTTTGCAAATCATGTGGATTTGAAACCAACTCAGATTAAGAGAGACAAAGAAGGATGCTACATCCTTGTAAAGGGAAAATCCAAGAGGAAGAGATGACAATCATAAACATATATGCACCAAACACTATATAAATCTAATGGACGTGAAACATCAAATAAGCACTAATACAATAGTACTGGGGGACCTCAGTACCCCATTGTCACAAATAGATAGATCAACTAGACAAAAAATAAACAATGAAATACTAGAACTTAATCAAACTCTTGAACAAATGAACTTAACGGATCTTTACAGAGTGTTCCATCCCACAAAATCAGAATACTCATTCTTTTCAGATGCACACAGGTTGTTCTCCAAAATAGACCACATACTCGCTCATAGAACATGTTTAAGTAAGTGCAAAGGGATTGAAGTTATTCCCTGTATGTTATCAGACCATAGTGCAATGAAATTGGAGATCAATAGCAATAGAAACCGCAAGAATTTCATAAACTCATGGAAACTGAACAGCATACTTCTGAATAACCAATGGGTCACAGAGGAAATTAAAGAAGAAATCAGACAGTTCCTACAATTAAATGACAATAACAATAAAATATATCGGAATCTATGGGACACAATGAAAGCAGTCTTACAAGGGAAATTCATAGCAATGCATACTCATAAAGGGAAAACAGAGCAATCTCAATTACACAACCTGATGCTGAACCTCAAGCTTCTAAAAAAAAGAGAGAGGGACAAACCCAAGGCTCATATAAGGGAGGAAATTATAAAGATCAGTGTAGAAATCAATGCAATGGAGACTAAGAGAATGATACAAAAGATCAATGAAGCCAAGAGTTTGTTCTTTGAAAGAATAAACAAAATTGAGAAACCCTTAGCCACCCTTATCAAAAATAGAAAAAAGGGGCCAGGGATTTAACTCAGTGGTTCTGGTGCCTGCCTTGCAAACACAAGGTCCCGAGTTTGATCCCTGGTACCAAAAAAAGAAAAGAAAAGAAAAGGCCCAAATCTGTGCAATTAGGAGTGAAAGGGTGAAATTACAACATACCCAGCAGAAATCCAGAGGATCATCAATACCTACTTTGAGAAACTATATGCCAATAAGATTGAAAATACAGAAGAAATGGACAGATTCCTAGATATGTGTGAATTACCAAGTTGAATGAAGATGATCTAAAAATTCTAAATGACCCAGTATCAATCAATGAAATTGAAAATGTAATTAAAAACTTATCAACTAAGAAAAGCTCACGTCCTGATGGCTTCACTGCTGAATTCTACAAGACATTTAGAGAGGAACTACTGCCATTACTGTTTAAACTCGTCAATGAAATTGAAAGGGAAGCAGTACTCCCAAATTCATTCCTAGAAGCAAGTATCACCTTGATCCCCAAAGCAGAGAAAGACCCAATCAAAAAGGAGAACTATAGGCCAATCTCACTAATGAACATAGATGCAAAAATCCTTAATAAAATGCTGGCAAATAGAATGCAGAAGATCATCAAGATCATACAACCTGACCGAGTGGGATTCATCCCAGGGATGTACGGATGGGTCAACATATGCAAATCAATCAATGTAATACACTATATCAATTTAGCCAAGGACAAAAAACATATGATCATCTCAATTGATGCAGAAAAAGCATTTGACAAAATCCAACATGCATTTATGACAAAAACCCTATAAAAAATTGGAATAGATGATCTCTACCTCAATCTGATAAAAGCCATCTATGAAAAACCAACAGCCAATATCACAGTAAATGGTCAAAAACTGAAATCCTTCACACTAAAATCAGGAACAAGACAAGGATGTCCACTACCACTCCTGTTCAATATAGTTTTGGAAACCTTAGCCACAGCAATTAGACAAGAGAAAGAAATAGAAGGAATATAGATAGGAAATAAAGAAATCAAATTGTCATTATTTGCAGATGACATGATACTGTATATAGAAGACCCCAAGAACTCCACCAAAAGTCTTCTAGACTTAATAACCAAATTCAGTAAAGTAGCTGGATACAAAGTCAACGTACAAAAATTAGTAGCTTTCCTCTACATGAACAACAGGTTCACTGAGACCGAAATAGGGCAAATAATTCCTTTCACAATAGCATCCAAAAAAGTGAAATACCTAGGAATCAACCTAACGAAAGAAATCAAAGACCTCTACTCTGAAAACTATAGCATTCTGAAAAAAAATGATTGAAGATGATATCGGAAAATAGAGACATCCCTTTCTCCTGAGTAGCAAGAATCAACATAGTGAAAATGGCCATACTTCCAAAACTGCTATATAGATTCAATGCAATCCTAATTGAAATCCCAGCAGCATACTTCACAGACCTTGAGAAAACAATCCAAAAGTTCATTTGGAACAAGAAGAGACCTAGAATAGCAAAAGCAATTCTAGGCAATAGGACAAGGTTTAGCTATCACAATCCACAACTTGAAACTATATTACAAAGTTACTGTGTTAAAAACAGCATCGTACTGGCAAAGAAACAGACCTGAGGACCAGTGTAACAGATTATAAGGTACAGAAGCAACTCCAGACACATTCAGCCACCTCATCTTCGACAAAGGAACCAAACACCCCCACTGGAGGAAAAAAAGCCTCTTTAATAAATGGTGCTGGAAAAACTGGGTTTCAACTTGCCAAAGATTAAAACTAGACCTATATCTCTCATCATGCACTAAACTAAAATCAAAATGGATTAAAGATCTAAATATTAAAATGGAAAGACTAAACCAGCTGTAAGAGAAGTTAGGCAGAACTCATAAAGATAGCGGTGTAGGAAAAGATGTTATGAACAAAAAAATCCTCAGTTGCCCGTGAACTAGCACAATCAACAATTGGGATCTCTTCTTATTAAAAAGCTTCTGCACAGCAAGAGAAACCACCAGCAGTATGAAGAGTCAACCCACAATGTGGGAAAATATTTTTACCTATTTTTCCTCAGACAAAGTTCTACTATCTAGAATGTATAAGGAACTTAGAAAAATCAGACCTCCCACACTTAAAGACCCAACCCAAAAATGGGCATCTGAAATGAACAGACATTTCTCAGGCAAAGAAGTAGAAATAATAAATAAACATATGAAAAAATGTTCAACATCACCAGTATTTTGAGAGATGTAAATGAATACAACACTGAGATTCCACCTCACTCCAGAAGGAATGGCTGCTCTCATAATATTAACCAATAACAAATGCTGGCAGGGCTGTGGGGAAAGAGGAACTGTATTCCACTGCTGGTGGGACTGGTGGGACTGGTGGGACTGGTGCAATCAGTGTGGAAATCAGTATGGAGATATCTCAAAGAACTAGGATTAGAAGTCCCATTTGACCCAGCTATTCCCCTGCTGGGTATCTTCCCCAAAGAATTAAAAGAATCATACCATGGAGATACATGTGCACCCATGTACATAGCAGCACAATTTGTGATAGCTAAAAGTTGGAAGCAACCCAATTGCCCATCAACTGGAGAATGGACAAAGAAAATGTGGGGTTTAATAAATAAAATTGGTACTACTCAACCATAAACGAGAAACTAGAGACATTTATAGCTAAGTGGATGCACATTGAGGCGATGCTCTTAAGTGAAATAGATAGCACACACATGTATAAATACCGAATAGTTTCTCTAATGTGAGAAACTGGAAGTGTAAATAAGGACTGAAAGGCATAATAGATAATGTAAAATAGGAAGGAAAGATGCAAAGGGGATGGGGAAGTGGGAGGGGTAGGGAAAAAGAAAGAAGGGAATGTTATTAATATGAGAAAATGAAAAAATGGAAACAAAGTCTTTGTAGATAAGGAAGGATGGAGGGGTTGAAGGGAGGACAGGGGAATGGGCAAAAATAAGAACCAAGAGAAATTATGTAAAGGTACAAATTTCCAATGATTAATGTCATTATATTGTATACCTTTAATGTAGCAATAAAATTAATTTAAAAAACCCTGCTGAACTCTTTCTGCATTCATCCATTGATAAGCATGTATGCTGGTTCCATATCTTGCCTATTGTGAATTGTGCTATAATAAACTTAGGTATACAGGTAGCCGTATAGTATGCTGATTTTATTTATTTATTTATTTATTTATTTAGTACCGGGGATTGAACTCGGGACCTTGCTGTTGCGAGGCAGGCAGTGGTACCACTGAGCTAAATCCCTGCCCTCATATGCTGATTTTAAATCCTTTGTGTACATAAAAGGAGTGATATAGCTGGGTCATATGATAATTCCATTTTTAGCTTTTTGAGGAACCATTGTATTGATTTCCATAGTATCTATACTAATTTGTATTCTTACCAACAGTGTAGAAGGATTTCCTTTTCCTCTGCATCCTTCCCAGCATTTATTGTCTTTTGTATTCTTTTTTTTTTGTACTAGGGATCAAACTCAGGACCTTGTTCTTGGGAGGCAGGCATGGTGCCACTGTACTAAATCCCTGGCCCTGGTTTTCATATTTTTCATGATAACTATTGTGATTGAGGTGAGTTGGAATCTTAATGTGGTTTTGATTTGCATTTCCTTAATGGCTAAAGAACAACGTTGACTTTAAAATAACATTATTGACATAGTGCTCAAGTATCAGCCTACAGATATCTTTTTTTACGTATGTTTTTATACAGTTTACTGATTTAGGATTTACTCAATCTCAGGTAGATCATTAGGGAAGCAGGAATAGAGTAAAACAGGGTAAAATTCACTTTTTTCTTCTGCCAGGATATTTCACTGACCCATGACTATTTATTGGAAAGGTCTTCAGCAAAGTATTTAATTTACTTTTTAGGCCAAATATTTGAGTTCACTTTTTAGGCTGGACATTTCTGTGTTGTGGGGAAAAATTATTATAATTTTTTAGATATATGAAGATCTCAATATTTGCCAAAATGCTACGAGTATTCAGAGACATTTTGAGGATTGGGATCTGAGAAACCACTGCTGTAGAGGTAGAGTTGATATTGAAATCAACTGGATTACCTTGGGAAAGAAATGAATTAGAGACAGATGAGTGGAAGATAGTAGAGAAGACAATGTGAACCAGATCTTTATCCTTGGATTTGTTATGCAATTATTTAACTAAAGAGTTAAGGTCTAGAAGCTAATAGAATTGTTCACAAGAGACTTTGTGAGAATATAATTAAAGAATAGTTACTTTGTGATTTGGATGGCAATGTATTATACAGAGCTATTTTAGAGCTTGTTTTCCTGGCTCCTGCATAGGCCTCAACATTTCTCTGGTTCTGCCAGGACTGGAAGTCATGAAACTTTTAAGGGACTCAGAGGGCAATGCAAGTAAAGTGTGAACTTTAATGGGAAAGCATGAGTCTGGTTGGTGGCATGTAGTGGTGACCAGGTGATCTGTTGAGATAAGGGGTACCACCATGGGAACATGCTGGGGTAAATGCTGTATCCTGGCTGTTATGTGAATGGGGCTGTGAAAGTAATCTTTTATATTATTTTAGAGTCATGAGAATTTAGTAAGTGCTATGAAAGAGATTTGTCAACTCTAAAGTCTAAACAAATACCAAATCATATTATGATAATTTTGATTTTCTAGTTGGCAAGACTTTGTACAGTGACTCGCATATTGCCACGCACTAGTTGATAGCTAATATTTTATAAGAATGTTAGTGTTAATAATATCTGCTTGTATCTCTGTTAGGTAAAGAGGCTGTGCTTATTTTCATGCTTGTTCTGTTAAGTAAAGGAGGCATGCGCTTCTCTGAATAAACACTATTCCACAAATACACAACAGTTAGAATTCCAGCTGGAATTCTCTGCCCTTTTGGCTCTTTGTTACCCCCACTTGGCCAACTTCCATGCTCCAGTGTCACCCTCCCTGCTACAGCTCTGAGAGCCTCCAACTATTGCTCAGTCACTTCAAATTCATGCTGGATGTTCACTGATGCTTAGAAATCTTTTGTTTCATCTCTTCTTGTTTTTTTTTTTTTTTTTCTTGGGACTGGGGATTGAACTTGGGACCTTGCGCTTGCAAGGCAGGAGGCAGAACCACTGAGCTAAGTCCCCAGCCCCCATCTCTTCTTGACTTTTATTTTATTTTACTTATGGAGGTGGCAGCTTCAATTGTGCAAATTCTGCTTTAGCTTTAAACTCTGAATTTTAATAATTGTTTCTTGTATTTACTGAGAAGTATCAATTTTTCTGATTTATTCTCACTTTATTTTTCTTATTGGTATAATGTCCCCTCTAGCTTTTTAAATTCCTCGTTGCTCAGCAATATTCTTTATTCAATCTTGAATTCTCAATTCTCTGTAGCATTTTGCACTGTTTATAGCTCTGGAGGACCTGGATATATTTAGGTAAAAAGGAAATGCTCCATTTTCTCCTCCATTTCTACTCCTTCTTGCATATTTCTCTTTCCTTGCTTCCATTACACTTTTTCTGCTAGTCATTGTTCTTATATCTTTATAGCTGAGTTTTCCTTTCCTGTCTTGAATTAAGTGTTTGAAGAAATGTACTTTAAAAACTCCTTGATACAGTATTTTTGTCTTAGTTAAATTACTGAGATTTGCATATTTTCCTTGTTATTTTTAATATTATCTTAGTCTCTTTATTTTTCTATCTATTCTCTATTTTTTGTAACAGTTCCATTTCTTCTGACAACTTATCTGACTCCTGTGTATTTTTGTGTTGTTTTTTTTGATGTACTGGGGATTGAAACCAGGGCACTCTACTACTGAGCTATATCCCTAGCCCTTTTTATTTTTAAATTTTGAGACAGAGTTTTGTTAAGTTGTACAAGTAATCTTAAACCTATGATCCTCCTGTCTCAGCTTCTCTCAGTGATGGAGTTACAGGTGTGCACCACCACACCTGGCTTCCACTTATATATTACCTTGATTAATCATATAGACATAGAATAAATATATGTAGTTAAATTGTTCAGTTGCTACAAATTATGGTTAATTCAAGAGTAAAATATCTTTATTTTAGCCAGGTGTGGTGGTACATATTTATAAATCCAGCACTTGGGAAAATGAGGCAAGATTGCAGTTTGAATACAGATAGTTTAAGGTCAAGCCTAGATTACATAGTGAGTGTCTCAAAAAGAAGTATTTATTAAAAGTCTTTATTGTGAGTTTTGGAAAGCTTCTCAAAACAAGAGGATGTAAAGCTAGGATCTGGTCGAGACCTGACATATTTATATCTCCAAAAAAGTAATTTAAAATATAAAACAAGCATAATTTCTTCATATACTTAAATACATGTTTATGTCCCACTCAGTAGTCACATTCTCTTCTCTAGTGTTCTCCTTGAGGAAAGTTAGCAAATGTCTTATCACTCCAATCACAAACAGCTGTAAACTTGCTTGTAATCAGCTTCCCTTTAGTGCCACTATAATTCTAGCTTGATATTCTGCAACCGATACACTGAATTTTGTAGTTATATCTTCCAAATAACTTTATAGACCGTATCAGAGGAAAGGAAAAAAACAAAAGGAAATTATCCATGTATAGACAGAGCCAGAAATACACACATACATAAGTGACTTATTGTTGAAGGAAGCATAATGATGCATGTTCCAACTTTTATTTGTGTAATTAATTATGAAGTTACATATACTTTTGGGTTTCTTTCTCTACTACTCTTCTGATGTTCTCTGTGATTCTCCTAGGAAGGTTCTATGAGATCTCCGTAGGTAAGAGAAGCTCCAGGGCTTTCCTCTTTGTTCTATGTTAATAGCTTGTAGAAGAAGCATAATGGTGTAACAAGAGCATGGACTCAAACTGGGATCTGCAGGTGTGAATCCTGGATCCTGTCACTTATCAGATTTGTGGCCTTGGGAAAGTTACTCAATATGGGGGTAGTAATAGTACAAGTTAGTTCTAAAGATTGAATAAGTGAATGCATGTGAGTGTATATGGTGAGTGGATATAGAATTTATAAGAACCCCTTATACATAGCAAGTGTCAACTATAATTATTATTATTAGCAGCAGTATCAGTGTGTATTTCCACAGGTCTGAGAATTGCCCAAGGAGTCATGATTCTCAATAGTGTTTCAGAATTAGGAGGTGTCTTAGCGAACTGCCCATCTATTTTGTTTCTAAGGACTTCATACTACTAAAAATCTCTCTGGTCAGAACATTCTGCTTACCTTACTAGATATACTTCCTATTACAGTAAGCAACCTTGCCTTGTTTCTTCTTATTATTATTCTTTGGTTTCTGCTACTGTAAAATTAAAATCATTTTTTGTACTTTCATCTTTCTGTTCTTGGTAAATGTCTTTAATATTTCACAATGGGCATTATATCTAATATTTTCTTAATGCCAAATTATTTCTAAAATTTTCTTCTTGTTTCCTGCAGGAAATTCAGAAGTCTATTGTTCTGAATCTTCATGCTTCATGATGAACTTTTTTCTTTGTTTTTGCACTTTATTCTGCATGTTACAAAAGGAATTGTTTTTCCAGATACACTGTTTATCAAATATACTTGGCCTTTCTAATCACATGGATGAGAGTAGAATCCCTTTCCAACTCTTTAGTTTGCAGTGGTTTTTAGCCCAACTTCTAAGACTCAGCAGATTTTTAATCTGTTGTGTTTCTTTCTGCTGGCCTATTTTGGCTGACAGTTGCCTGAATTGAACACTCAATAGGAAAATGATAATCTTCAGTATCTGCTTTTGTAAGCATCTTTCTTTACATGCTAAATTTTCACAGGAAACATACCTCCTACAATGCCAAGTGCTATTCTTAGTCATTTCTCCATTCTTGTCAGCCTGTTTTCTGGAAGCTTTATGTCCTCCTGGATTAATAAAGAGAAGTATTGATTGGAGTTTGTGGACATGATTCTGAACAACTTAAAAAGCTGAAGTTATGGTTGGTAAATTTCCTGATTAGTACAGATCCTGAGTTTTGGCCTACTAGCAGAAGGCCAGGCATAGCTTATCAACTGCCATAACACAGCATTTTAAAATCTGATTTTATGAAGTTTATGGTGGGTGGTGGACAATTCTCCAAGATTCCAGTATTTTTTTTTCGGTACTGGGAATTGAACTCAGGACCTTGCACTTTCCAGGCAGGTGCAGAACCCCTGAGCTAAATCCCTGCCCCTTCCAACATTTTAATTTGACTATGAAACCTAATTTGTGTAGATGATATGAATCTCCCTCTTTTGGGTGTTCTAGTGGAATTTGGGGAATCCTGCCCCAGGCAAAAAGGCCCCTGTGCTGAAGTTCCAGACAAAATCTCCCACAGTGCATTTTGGAAACTCAATCTGGAAAAATTACATTAAAAAAGTGTTCACAAAGCTAGCCTAGAGAAACAAAGAAAATTCATTATGTTTCCTCAAAATAGGGCTTCAAAGCTTTTCATATGTCAATATTGGCTGGGGATAGAGTATGGCTGTGTTGCCCAAGTTCATTTGAAAACAAATTCTTTCCTTATTTTCCACAAGTCATTTTCTGAGACTAGCATTCTGTGGAATGTATATGGAAGAAAGATAGGTTAGAGGCTGTTTTTTTGTTTCTGAGAGCTGCTGACATCTTACTAGAGCTGTCTGCCATTGATTGTCCTGAAGAGCACAGGAGATGGGACCCGAGGAAATGAATTATCAGCCAGGATTTTTTCTTTTGGGGGCCTAGAAAGTTCACCAATAAGTAGTGTAAATATCTGAATAGCTCATGTTCAGCAAAAAAGGAATATATTTTCCCACCTGCAAATACATTTACTGCTCAGGTGTTTGTAAAGGAAGTCCACACTCACATACTTCACTTCCTATCATTTTGTTTGCTTCTAAGCTGAACTCTGTTCAATATTCCCTGCTGATTCATCTCAGCAGCTGGGCCAGAATGAATTTTTGGCTTTGGAGGGAAAAGGAATAAAATATAGAAATATTAACATCACTGAGTTTTGTTTCCTGATCCCTGATGTGTTTTCAGAGCTCAAGCAGCTTGTACTTGAGTATGACTAACTTGGCTAGGTCTTTTTATTTTAGGAGACTGAATTGCATCTCATCTTCACTGCCTTTGGAGGCTGTAATACTGAGTATTAAGGAGGACTTACTGTTTTTAGTGTCTCTCTATTTAAACTAAATTGTAAACTATTAGCCATACTAACCAAGGGCTGCAAACTTTAGGGAGCATGCAGTTAATAATAATGTAAAACAGGCTTTTTCTTCTATGACCAAACATAAAACCTACCTGTCTTGACAAGTGGCCCTTTAAAACTTTGTGAGGTATGATAAAAAGGTATCAATCATCTCCCACAAAGCCCATCACTAAAGACTAAATAAGGGCCACTAATGGACAATGTTTGATCTGAACATACAACAGTGAAATGCAAAGGACAGGAGAGTGGAAGAATTGGGTAGTAGTGTACTATAAGGTATAAGGAGAAAGAAGGAGGTGGTTTAAGGTGGTAAATAGTTGCTTCTCCAGGAGGTGAGAGCTTCCAGTGTAGAATGCCCAGAGCATCTGTAGACCAGCCTCATTTTAGCTGAAGATTGGCGAATAAGAGACACTATTTTTAAGAACTTTACCAAGAGTATAGTAACTGTGAAACTAACAAATACTTGGCAGAGGGCATAACCTAACATATTCCAAATGTGAGTTATGATTGAAGTTCATATCTGAGATCAAGCAACTATCCCTAATGTGCTGAAGATAGTCAAATGATTTTCACAGTCTTGTGAACAGCAATACTTGTGAACAGCAAGTATTCCACGTGGTGTTTATCCAGCAGCTGCAATTAATTTGAAAGCTTCTTGATCAAAAGGATTGTATTAGTTAAAATTCTTGATTGCAAGAAAAAATTCAGAGCAGCTTTAATTAGACAAGAAATCTTATTTGGAAAATACTGGGGTAGATCACAGAGTTGAAGGAAAGAGGGCTAAGAGGAAAGTTCTAGTAGCTATAATTGGATATTTGATTACTACAAGGACTTTCTCTTTCCATATCTTTATCTTCTCTGCCTTTCTCCACATTTCCCCTTATTGTGCCTTTTCTACAGGAGAGATGTTATTCTGGAAATGGGCTCATTGAGGCTTATGTCAAACTTTGGCACTAATTCTACACTTGATCTTAGCCAAAAGGCCAAGAAATGATGGCACTGATTCTAGAGGAATCTTTGAAAGATGCAGGTGGTTTTTGGATGACTGGGTGTTGAGGTGGTGGGACTTTAATCTTTGTCTGAAAGCCTGGTTTATGCTTAGATGGCATTCATTACTGTCTGGATACTGACATTGAGTAAGATGGGAGAGACATGGAGGGATTTGGTACCTACTCTCCTCATGATACCTCTGGTGACAGTAATTAATTTCTGACATGGGATCAATATATAAAAGGAGTCAAGACATTTCTCGATGAATGCAATGGGACAAAGAAGGTAATAGGTGTAAGTAGGCCTGCCATGCTGGAAACATTAAACAAAATTTTTAGAAAAAGTCTTTTCAGCTGCCTTCTCCTTGCTGAGACAAAAGACTCAATACTCATAATTTAAAGAAGGAAAGGTTTATTTTAGCTCACAGTCTGTGGAGGTTTTAATCAATAGTCAGCTGGCTCCAAAGCAAGGTAGCAGGGAAGCAGGGCATGGCAGAGGAGAAGCAGTTCATGGCAGGGCAGGCAGAAAGTAGGGAAAAATTAAGGAAGATATTAAGGAAGAAAGTAAGGAAAAATTAAGGTAGGAAGATAGGCCCCTATGCCCCAGCAGTGACCTACTTCCTCCAACCAGGCATCACCTCCTAACATCACATTTAGCTATAAATTCATCTGTAGACTAATCCACCCACAAGTATTACACCTCCATGATCCAATCATTACCCCTAAACTCCACCTATGAATTCATGAAGCTTTAGGGTGACATCTAAATATAAACTATAACATTGTCAAAAATATAAATTAGAACCTCACTCACTCTATATTCAGAAAACCATTGCAGAAGGAAAAAGTAAAATAAAAACTTATTACTTTAAATTTTTAATCTAAGATAAGAGTTTACTCAGAGGCAGAGCAAGATGGTGGAAGACTAAGATACTCCAGCAATAATGTCTCAATCAAAACATCAGTTTGATCAGGTATTCATGTATAAAAACTACCTTCACAAGAGCTAAGGAAAACAAGTAAAAAAAAAATTATAATACATGATTTCAGAATACAAGCGATTCATTGAGGAAGGTAGAGAAGGAAAGAGTTGCCCATGTTATTTCTCCTATAACACCAAGCAACACACTGCAGAGAGATGCCCCTCACTTGGGAGAAGGAAAAGGAGAGAAGACTCATGGAAGAGTCCCACAGCCCATGTCCCGAGGTCAGTATACACAGACAGAGCCTCTACACCTGCATTAGCCAGGATATTTGAGGGACTGTGTTCCCTACCTCTTTCTAAATCTCAGTGAGAAGAAAGACCCTACTAACTGGGGAGTAAGTCAGGGAAGTAAGCATAGGACTTGGCCTTGGAACTTAATGCTGGGATAGTGAAACTTAACACCAGGAAATTCTCAACAGTCCCTGTCCCCAGGTTAGTGCCCAAGGTTAAAGCCTGTGTTCTTACTCTAGTGGAGACCTGTGGCCTCAGTCAGATGGACTTGTTTTCTAGCCAGAATGATTTGGGGTGGGCTGCAGTGGCCTGAGGCCATGAGTGCCTCATAGCAATCGGCAGGCCTTAATCCTGCCCCTGAGCTGCAACATTATCAGCTGGCTACGGGCCCAATGTGCAACCTAACATTGGAGCCTTCATAACCATGAGTCTCCCCACACTTCTTCCCCAACCCCAGGCAGCACAACACAGAGAGAGTAATTATCTATTTGGGAGAAGAAGTGAGACTTAGATATCAAGTCACTGCACAGGAAACTGGGGCCAGACCCTTCATGGTGGAGCTCAGAACACAGCAGAGTCCTGCAGGTCATTGACTGTAAATGAGTCATCTGGGTTTACTTCAGCCCCAGGTAGAAGCTTTCAGGGCTGGACTGCTCTTTTTAGTCACTTCTCTAGTCCATTCTGAACATTTACTGTAGATTTGGGCAAAAAGTGGACCTGAGATACTCTTGAGTGTTGAAACAGTGACAATACACCAACTGCGGACAGCAAATCTTGACTTAGGGCATATCTAGTGCTGAAATAGTGGCAGCGACAAAAGGCTCAAAGGGAGGGAAAGATGAAGAAGTGGAGCACAAGAGATTCTAAGGGCTGTGAAAATATTTTCTGGGACTTGTCTTTCTGCAGTGTATTACTTTAATTTGTGAGGGGGTGACTCCTTCCCATCTTTTTCAATGAATTTTTTGTGAATCTAAAATTAGGTACTGTGAGCTTTTGTTTTCCTTAGCTCTAGGGAAGGTAGTTTCATATATAAATACCTGTTCAAATTTATGATTGTTTGGAGATATTATGGCTAGTGTGCCTCACTCTGCCACCATCTTGCTCTGCTTTTGAATAAATTGTTATCTTTAGATTAACTAAGAATAAAAAGTAAAAATTTCTGTTACTTTTACTTATTCTTTCAATTTGTCATAAAATGTAGATCGAGTTTCTAATCTATATTGCTTGTCTTCTCTCTAAAGATTTTGTTTAACATTTCCTATAAGGCAGGCTTAGTGGCAACAAATTCTTTCAATTTTTGTTTACCTGATAAAGTATTTCTCCCCCACATTTAAAAGTTAATTTCACAATATATGGAATTCTAAGTTAGTTTTTCTTTTCCTTGCAACACTTTTAAGTATTTTAAAACCCCTTCCCCCCATGTTTTTACTTTCTCTAATTTCTGAGGAAAAGGTGGATATAATTCTAATCTTTGTTTCTCTATAGATAAGATATTTTTCTTTAACTTCTTTAAGGTGTTTTCTTCATCTTTGAATACTATAATTAGAAAATGATAAATGTATTAGTCACTGTTGTGGCTTATGTCCAGATGTCCCCCCAAAGTCTCATGCAGTCTTTTTCCAAGGTGGCTGAAACTGGAATGTGTGACGCTGGGATTAAGGGCATGTGATTACTAAACCACTACATGTGAGTGGTTTGGGACCACCTTAATCCCGGGGTTCCGGTTGGGATAAAAGGGGCAGAAAGATGCTATTAAGGTCTCTTGTTGCTTTTGCTACTTTGTACACACCATGTTGTTTCTCCTCTGCAATGCCTTTCTGCCATATGCTACCCTTCTTTGGAGCCAGCCAATTATGGACTGAAACATCTTTGAACTGTGAGCCAAATAAACCTTTCCCCCTTTAACTTTGGGTGTGAGGTATTTTGCCTCAGCAATGAGAAAAAAGTAACTAAGACAGTCACTTTCCTGTTACTGGGATAAAATACTGACTCTCACCCACAAGTGCAAGGAGGAGAGATTTATTTTGGCTCACAGTTCACATGATTCAGTTCATGGTTGGTTGGCTCCAAAGCAGAAATGGAATGGCAGAGGGACATGGCAGAAGAAAGCTGCTTAACCCATTGTAGCCAGGAAACAGAAAGGAAAGGAGGAGGGACAAGAATATGCCCTTCCATGTCTGCCCCTAGTAACTTGTTCTTCCAACCGTGCCCCACCTTCTAACAGCACATTCAACTATGAAGTCATCAGGGGTTTAATCCACTGATGAATATAGTTTCCTCATGGTCCAGTTACCTTTTAGAAACCACACTTATTAATATATGAGACTTTTAGAGGGATATTTAAAATTTAAATCTTAACAAATATGCATAAGTATAGTCTTTGGGGCATTTATCCTGCTCTTCATGTTCTCTGAAATTCTTGGATCTGTGATATGGTGTATAATATTAATTTGGGGGAAATTCTCAGTCTGTACTGTCTGAAATATTTCTTCAGTTCTGGCATTCACATTATATACATATATTACACCTTTTGTAGTTGTCTCAGTCCTCAAATGATATTGTTCTGTTTTTGTCAGTCTTTGTTCATTTTGCTTTTCAATTAGTTTTCAAGGTTTCTATTATTATAACACCAAGATCAGAGACTCTTTATTCAGCTGTGTCCTGTCTACTAAACTTCCCATCAAAGGCATTCCTGATTTTTTTGTTACAGCATTTTTGATCTCTAATATTTCTTTTTGATTCTTTCTTTGGATTTCTACGTTGGTATGAATTGCACATTTATTTTTGCATGCTGTCTCCTTTATCTGTTAGTTCCACTAGCCTATTAACCACAGTTGTTTTAAATTCTCTGTCAGATAGTTTCAGTGTCCTTGTCAAATCTAGTTCTGAAACTTGAACCATTTGTTCACATTGTGTGTGTGGTTTTTTTTTTTTTTTTTTTTTTTGCGCCTTTGATACACACTATATAATTCCTTTGTGCTGGCCAGATCTGATGTAATGAGTAAAGGGAATTGCTATAAATAGGCTATTAGTAATGTAGTGACAAAGTATAGGGGAAGGGAAGCATTCTATAGTCCTATGATTAGGTTTAAATCTTTGAGTGAGCCTATGTCTCTGGTCTGTGAGGTTCACTAAAGTTTCTCAAAAATTTTTTTTCTTGGGTAGGACAGGTTGGCTAGTTGGCGTTGGAATTGGACATTTTCCTTTCCCACGGTTGGTTGGGTTCTGTTAATATCCTATCAGTTTAAGCTCTGGTTAAGTACTTTATCCAGAGGTCAAACTTTGTTAAGAACAGAACACTCAGGCAGTTTCAATGCTAGAAGCACAAGAGGATATTTTCCCTTGTTCTTCAATGTGGGAAACTGACTAAGCTCCTGGAGGGGATTTTTATAACACTGTGCACCTCTTCCCCCATGCCTGAGTATTCCTATACTTTTGATTCCCAGACTTATCTTTGGTGAACCTCTGCTATTCATCAACTACAGCTCATGTTTTCCTTTGCTGGCATTTGTTCCTGCGATACTTTACACTTAGCCTCTGCTTTGGGGGGTTGTGAGTTTCTGTATTTTGAGTCCCTAATCTTGTGGACAGCAGTTTTCCCTGTGACCATACCTGTCCTGTAGACCTTAGAAGAGTTCTTAATTTTTCAGTCTGCTCAGCTTTTTAGTTGTTAGGAAGGAGAGATGGCTTCCAAACTCTTCAGAAGCTGGTTGTGAAACTGGAACCTGGAAATAATATGATCTATATTTGTATTTTGACTAATTGTGTTCACTAGCTTCAAATAATTAATGCATCTGAATGGGTAGGCACGTTTTATATCAGTTGTGTGTTCACCTTCCTTTTAAAGAAACTCTTTTAGATGTGTATTGTTCTAGCAACATCAAATAAAAACTCTGCTTTAAGGAAATAAGATAGTTTATTCTGAGCCATGGTCGATGTGAGTGTCCATGATTTGGGAACATGGATTCAAATAGCCCAGAATGACATGTTTCACTGTGGAAGAGGTTGCATGAAATTTTTTAGTCACAGAAAAGAAAGTCATAGATCAATACATTTACCAGTTACATTGGAGAGAGCACCTGGTAGGTGAACTATAGCAAAGCAGGGAAATTTCTTCTGTAGGCTTCAGAAGTAATCTTACAGCATTCTTCACTTTAAGAGTTTGTAGGGGCTAGAAGTCTGCTAAGCTTAGTGATATATCTGAGCAATTTATCTATTACTGGAAAGAACGTTAGATCAAACACAAATTTAAGGCAATTGGCTGTTAAAGGTCCTAAGATAGCCCAGGATAATTTTGGCCTACAACAATCCATTTCTCCACAACCATGATGTCTCAGTCAGCCAAGGCCAAAGAGTCTACAGGATTTTTAATGCAGATACAGCTCTCTCAGAGAACTTGGGTTTGGAGCTCAGTACAGTTGTTGACAGCCCCTTAAATGTGGGTGGTCCAAGGTGAAATGTGCTTTAAGTGTAAAATGCACACTAGAACTCAAAGTTTTTAACAAAAAAGTAAATTATTTCAATGATTTTTAAATATTCATTACATGTTAGGTTATATTTTCAATATATCAGACTAAATGATAAAATTAATGTTACCTGTTTGTTATTTGTTAATATAGTTATTAGAAAGCTTAAATTATATGTGGCTCACATTTGCAGCTTACATTACATTTTAAATGGACAGCAAAATTTAAGACAGCCAGTTTTTATGATTGGAATCAGATCTTTCCCTCCCTCCCAGTTGCCCTTCCTTCCTTCCCTCCTTCTTTCCTTCCTTCCTTCCTTTTTCTTTATTTTGTTCTCCGCTATGATCAGTAAAACCCAGTGCTTAAAAGTATTTGATAACAGCACAATGAAAGATGTAAAGTGGTCAGAATGTTGATAGTAAGATTATCTGAAATAATCTTGTGAAAATTTAGCTGGCAATGAATAGAAGATACTGTACCATTTAGATTTATCATCTCTTATAGTTTATCATACTTTTATCTCTGTTCAGTAAGCTGCTTGCTTGAAAAGCATGTAAAGCTGAGCACAAAATAACTTGAATAAAAATTCCTGACAAATAATATCCAGTGCAATTGTGAAGTTATAGCTAAAATTTTAGGGACTGATGCAAACACAACTATTATGATAGATTATTTTGTGTATCAAAATATTTTTATCAAATGTTTCCTGGTGTCTAGAAGTCACACAATCCTTTTAATTTATTCAGTGATGAGAATGTTTGCTGTCTTGGACTCTGGCCATTTTCTTAATGCCAAACCAAAGCCGAAAAGCTTTCAACAAAAAGGAAGAAATAAAAGAATTAGAAAAGTTTGTCTTGTAGCAAAATTTCATAAACTAAGTACTTTCAAAATTTGTCATCTGCTAGACTAAAGAATATACTAAAATTCAAAATTTTTTTCTTCTTAACATTTTTTATGAAAAAGAGTTTATGCATTATTAGTAAGTTACCTAAAAAGCTTCTAGGATAACTGTTTTTCTTCATTTATTGATTGTTTAATAAGTAAAAATGTATATATTTATGTTCTATAACATGATGTGTTGATATATTTAAACATTGTGGAATAGTTAAATTAATCTATATTTTATCTCACACACCTATTTTTTGTGGTAAGGACACTTAAAATCTACTTTTTAAGTAATTTTCATAAGTATTATATATTGCTACTTATAAGTACCATTGTGTACAATATGATTCCTTATTTTTATATAATGTAATTCTTAAATTTATTCTTCCTACCTGAAAATTTGTTTCCTTTGACAAATATTTTCTTCATTTCTCCCCTCCTCAACCGCTGTTAACCATTATTTTACTTTATTTCTATGAGTTTGACCATCTGCTCAACTGATCTAATAATTTACATATTTATAGACACAGTGTGATGTTTCAACACATATATAGATCAGGCCGGGGATTTAGCTCAGTGGTTTTGCCGCCTGCTGTGCAAACACAAGGGCCCAAGTTCGATTCCTGGTACCATAAAACCCCCCCAAAACAAACAAACAAACAAAACCCCCCACATATATAGATCATGTAATGATCAGATCAGGGTAACTAACAATATGTGTTATCTCAAACATTCATCAGTTCTTTCTAGTGAAACATTCAGTCTTCCTTTCGAGCTATTTTAAAATATACAATACATTGTTTTTTAACAAGTCACCTTATTATGTAAGAAATCACCAGAAATTATACCTCCCATTTAGTTGTAACTTTTTATCCTTTCACCAACCTCTCCCTATCCCTCTCTTCCATCCGTAGTGTACTGTAACTACTATTCTACTCTTTACTCCTATAAGATCAACTATAATAGATTCTACATATGAGTGAGATAAAGTAGTATTTCTTTCTTTGTCTAGTTTATTTCACCTTACTGTCACATTTTTTCAAATGACAAGATTTCATTTTTTGTGGCTGAATATCATTCCATGTGTATGTTTACCATATTTTCTTTATTAATTCATCTGGTAATGGGAAGTTAAGTTTGTTTTCTTGGCTATTGTGAATAATTCTGCAATAATGATGAGTGTGCAGGTTTGTTTCAGACATACTGATTTCATTTCTTTTGGGTGTACAGCAGTAGTAAGAATGCTGGATTAAATGGTACTTCTATTTTTAATTTTTTTCTTTTTTGGTACCAGGGATCAAACTCGGGACCTTGCACTTGTGAGGCAGATGCTGGAACCACTGGGCTAAATCCCCGGCCCAATATTTTGAGGAGACCACATATTGGTTTTCATTATGACTGTGCTAATTAACATTTCTGTGCTAATTAACATTTCAGTGTGTAAAGATTACTTTTTATCCTCATCCTTGCCAGTGATTGTTACCTTCCTTCTTTTTGATAATAGCAAATCTAGCAAGTTTGAAGTGATATCTTGTTGTGGTTTTAATTTGCATTTTGCTAATGATTTGCAATGTTGAGTATTTTTTCATAGACTTGTTGTCTTTCAAAAAATGTCTATTCAGGTCCTTTGCCCATTTTAAAATTTGGTTGTTTTTTTACTATTGAATTGTTTAAATTCCTTATATAATTGGATATTAATCCCCTATCAGATGTACAGTTTGCAAATAGAGCGTCTCATTCTGTAGGTTAACTCTTAGATATGTTGACTATTTCCTTTGAAGTGCAAAAGATTTTAGTTTGATGTAATTCCATTTGCCTATTTTTGCTTTTATTGCCTGTGTATTTGTAGATATATATATTTATGCCTTATGTTTTCTACTAGAAGAAAGTTTTACCTTCTCAAATCTTATGTTTAAATCTTCATCCATTTTTAGTTAATTTGGCTAAATGGTGTGTGATATGTGTCTAATTTCTTCTGCATTTGTTCAAAGGATAATGATTAAATAATTTTAGAGGAAATAAGAAAGATTGAATTTAACAGTCCTCATCCAATCCTCACTGATAAGTGATCCACAACACGTAATTTTCTTCAATGCATTGTACAAAACGTCAGGACTGAGAGGAATAGGATTAATTCATCAAAGGAATAACAAGTTGAAACTTTTCTACTTCAATAATATCAAAAAAAAAAACCATTTATATTTTTAAAACCATTTTAAAGAAATTATTTTACTTTACCTATAGAAATTTCTATAATTTTTAGAATTATTTTCTCTAGTGGCATTTATTTCTATAAAAAGAAGTCTTTAGATATCAAAAGATATGAATATTATTTTGGGAATTTATTCTTGCCTATTAACTTTCTTTGTTAGAACCTTTAAAATGACCTCTTAAAGGGTGAACTTCAAAGTGCCTCTTTGTGGCTTTGTATGCAGACAAGCTTCTGGACTAGCTTTGCTAAATCCTTTCTCATTTACCCTAATTGCTGATGGCATTAAGTGTTCTACAACATGTATATTTTTAAAAATCTTATTTATTGGATGAAATTAATAAAGAAGCAATTGATATCCCTAACTTTTCAATGCTGCCTCCCTACTGGGTTCTGTGGGATGACTCTCCCTTGTCAGTGTCTTTTCCCTTTGGGTTTGGTGATGTGTCTGTGGGCTGAAGTCTGTGGTCTGATTTTTGTGCCATTGAGACTGGGGTTTCCAGGTTGTCTCTCTGGGGCTCTTCTTTGCAGGTTGTGAGCAATATGCTAACCACAGCAATCCCAGTGTATGGATTCTGATTCTTCTCCTCTAGTTCATGGATGTATTAAGATGTATTCTGGGATGTTGGAATAATAATGAACTATGCCCCAATTATCAGTAATTGTCTCATTGTCTTATTAGAACAGTCTTTTCTCACTCACTTTTATGTCTGGTGTGGTTTAGCAGTGGAAGTTTGGAGTCACTGCACACAGTTGCTCAGTGGTCCCCTTTCGCTGACATGCCTATCAGTGCTTTGTGATACAACTCAAAATATTGTTGGTTGCATAACTGCTCAAGAAGAAGAGAGAGTTGGAGTGTTGTGCACTAGTTTTGAAATACTCTTAGACGTGGCACAGATCCTTCTGCTCACAGCGCATTGGTCAAACAGGTCTCATTGACACAGTTATTTGGTGAACAATAAATATCTCTGATCTAATGTTTCCTCTTGGTCATTAATATTCCTCTCTATCACTTTTCCTCACATACACTAGCCCCTCAAAAGGGACAATGTTCCATCCAATTATTGCATTAAAGTCACGCATCAGGAGGAGGCCCATCAGTCTCCACATCAGGTCTAAATGCATTCCTCCTAGTGCCCAGTCTCATGAACTAAAACACAAACTGCCATCTTCCAAAAACCCAATCTGAAGTAGTATGAAATGAACAGAATGACTGTTTTATCCAACATCTGATAATAAGCAGTTCGATTTAGAATTAGAAACAGATTTTGCTTTTGTTTGTTTGAGACAGGGTTTTACTATGTAGTCCAGGTTGGCTTTGAATTTACAATATTCCTGCCTCAGCCTCCTGCGTGCTGGGATTACAGGTGGGTACCACCACACCTGGAGTGGTCTATAATGATTCTGTAATCCCATTGGCAGACACCGGGAGGCCCCTTCTTCCCTACCCTGGTTTGGAGGAACTGTTACCTGACTAGAATTGCCTCTCCTGGCAGAACTTATTTGTTCATTGTTCTTACTAGTCCTGATTATGCCCTTTGTCAGGTTGTTCCTTTTTAATATTTAAAATCTTTATATTTATTAGTATATGCCCGCAGTAAATAATAATCATATTCATCATGGGAGGTGACACATGTACATAACGCATCCTAATTTTTTTACATTTCCTTCTCTTCCTCTACCTCCCCTCTTTCTCTATCTCTTGGTTTCCTTCCCATTTGCAAAGCATCCATCTCCCTGTTTGCTGTCATCTATCTTTTCTTGGTTCTTTAATATATTTATACTTTAGATTCTTTATATAAGAAAAACTGTGCAATATTTAAGCTTCTGTGTCTGATTCGTTTCACTCAACATTACGGTCTCAAGATGCAGGGTTTTCTTTTTTCATTATCATCTTTGGCCACATCTGAAGCAAACATTGAATAATATTAGCTTTTGTTTGAAATTCTGGACCTCAATAAACTTTATGCCTCAAATAGTTATGGATTTGCAGTTTCCTTGACAGTCAAGTGTTTTGAAAATTTCTATTTTAATCCAATCAGTCATATAATTTAGTAACTAAACCAGTAGTTATTTTTGAGCTCTAGCCCTCAGATCTATTATATTTCTTTTTTAAAAAAATAAATCGCATGTTTTCTCTTACACGAGAAACCCAAAATATAGAGAAAAAGCAAAATAAAAGATAGCTTTTAAGTAGTAGGGACATCTTTTTCAAATGGGAAGGGCAACAAGTGGAGGGAGTGAGGAGAGAGAGGAGGGAAAGGGGATAAAGAAAAAAAGACTTGAAAGAAAAAAATGGAAATAAAGGTTTTGCAAGAGCTTTTATGCAAGAGCTTCCTTCTTTCCTTTTCCTTCCCTTTCTTTCCTTTTTGTGGATTTCTTTTATTAGGTTAGAGAGGTGGAGTTTAGGTCATGAATCAATACTGCATTTTGTCAAATTATTTAAAAAAAATGTATAACTATTATCATTCACTAAACACACACATATACAAAAATTAAAATTATTCAAAGAAAAACAATGCAAGGGAAAAAAAACTATAATAATATTCGAATATAATAGAACTCAACCAAAGCAAAACTGAGTTTTTAAACATTTGTCCATATAATTTAAAAAGAAACATCTCAAGCATTAACAAGACATCAGAAGATGTGATTTGTTTTAGAAAGATTTTCAAAACTAATACTGAACAAATAGTGGTCTGGAGAAAAAATTCTAATTACCTAGTAGATGCCACATAGGCCAAATTTTTTTTAATTTAAATTTCAATACAGTCAATTCCTATGTACCGGGCCATGCTGCTTATGGCAATGCTGGAGAGGGGGCGCTGAGCTGTTGGGTATGAAGTGTAACAGAACAGACTTTACCACCTGAAACTGCTGCTTCAAGTTCAGATCAGGCAAGGAACAAACCTTGTAACAACCAATAGGACCAAAGAAGAGTACACTTGAGTTGAAGACACAACACTTGATCTGAAACAAGAAGTTTGTGCCTACTCAACAGCTTTGAAAGAGCATTTCCCAATGCTGCTAGTAGTCTTTGTTTTCTTCAGTGCTGTACTGTGAGATTGCTCAGTGCAGCAGCAGTTGTATTCTTTATTAGCTTGGTAGATCATTTTTTCTCTCTTTCTCTCTCTTTTTTTAATACTAGCAACTTTCACCCTTTGCAACTTGTTCTGAAAAAGAATCAGCTAATAATACTGAAAGTGCAATATTTGATTATCACTGCGAGATGAGCTTTGATCCAAACCTTCTCCACAACAATGAACATAATGGGTACCCCAATGGCACTTCAGCAGCACTTCGTGAAACTGGGGTTATTGAAAAACTGTTAACCTCTTACGGACTTATTCAGTGTTTAGAATGTCAAGCTAGACTTTTCTTCCACTGTTCACAATATAATGGCAACCTGCAGGACTTAAAGGGAGGAGATGATGTTGAATTCGAAGTTTCATCTGACCAGCAGACTGGCAAACCAATTGCTATTAAACTAGTGAAGAGAAAACCAGAAATCCACCCTGAAGAACAAATGAATGGACAAGTTGTGTGTGCTGTTCCTCACAATTGAGAGAGTAAATCTCCAGCTGCCCCCAGTCAGAGTCCAACAGGCAGTGTATGCTACAAACATAATGGGGAAGTGTTTTACCTGACTTACACTGCTGAAGATGTTGAAGGGAATGTTGAGCTGGAAACTGGAGATAAAATAAATTTTGTAATTGATAAAAATAAACACACTGGTGCTGTAAGTGCTCGTAACATTACGTTGTTGAAAAAGAAACAAGCCTGCTGTCAGGGGGTAGTTTGTGCCATGAAGGAGACATTTGGCATTATTGAAAGAGGCGATGTGGTAAAAGAGATATTCTTCCACTACAGTGAGTTTAAAGGTGACCTGGAAACCTTGCAACCTGATGATATGGAATTCACAATCAAGGACAGAAATGGTAAAGAAGTTGCAACAGATGTCAGATTATTGCCTCAAGGAACAGTCATTTTTGAAGATATCAGTATTGAACATTTTGAGGGAATTATAACCAAAGTTATCCCAAAAGTACCCAGTAAAAACCAGAATGACCCACTGTCGGGATGAATCAAAGTTGATTTTGTGATTCCTAAAGAACTTCCTTTTGGAGATAAAGATACAAAATCCAAGGTGACCCTGCTGGAAGGTGACCGTGTTAGGTTTAATATTTCAACAGACTGATGTGACAAATTAGAATGAGCAAGCAACATAGAAGTTCTATCAAATACATTTCAGTTCACTAATGAAGCCAGAGAAATGGGTATAGTTGCTGCCATGAGAGATGGGTTTGGTTTCATCAAGTGTGTGGATCAGAATCCTTGTATGTTCTTCTACTTCAGTGAAATTCTGGATGGGAACCAGATTCATATTGCAGATGAAGTAGAGTTTTCTGTGGTTCCTGATATGCTCTCTGCCCAAAGAAATCATGGTCTTAGTATTAAAAAACTTCCCAAGGGCACGGTTTCATTCCATTCTCATTCAGATCATCATTTTCTGGGACTGTAGAAAAAGAAGTCACTTTTTCCAATCCTAAAATCATTAGCCCTATCAAAGGCAAGGAGAAGAAAGCTGAGGATGGCATTATTGCTTATGATGATTGTGGAGTGAAACTGACCATTGCTTTTCAAGCCAAGGATGTGGAAGGTTCTACTTCTCCTCAGATAGGAGATAAGGTTGAATTTAGTATTAGTGACAAACAGAGGCCTGGCATCAGGTTACAAATTGTGTGCGACTTTTAGGTAGTAATTCCAATTCCAAGAGGCTCTTGGGTTATGTGGCAACTCTGAAAGATAATTTTGGATTTATTGAAACAGCCAATCCTGATAAGGAAAACTTTTTCCATTACAGTGAATTCTCTGGTGAAGCTGATAGCCTGGAACTGGGGAACATGGTTGAGTACAGCTTGTCCAAAGGCAAAAGCAACAAAGTCAGTACTGAAAAAGTAAACAAAACTCACTCAGTGAATGGTATTACTGAGGAAGCTGATCCCACCATCTACTCTGGCAAAGTCATTTGTCCTCTGAGGAGTGTTGATCCAACACAGAGTGAGTATCAAGGAATGATTGAGATTGTGGAAAAGGGGGATATAAAAGGTGAAGTGTATACATTTGGCATAGTTGGAATGGCCAACAAAAGGGATTGCCTGCAGAAAGGGGAGGGTGTTAAGTTCCAGTTGGGTGTCCTGGGCCAAAATGCACAGACTATGGCCTATAACATCACACCCCTGCATAGGGCCACAGTGGAGTGTGTGAAAGATCAGTTTGGCTTCATTAACTATGAAGTAGGAGATAGCAAGAAGCTCTTTTTCCATGTGAAAGAAGTTCAGGATGGCATTGAGCTACAGGCAGGAGATGAGGTGCAGTCCTCGGTGATTCTTAACCAGCGCACTGGCAAGTGCAGTGCCTGTAATGTTTGGCTAGCCTGCAAGCGCCCCAAGACTGTTGCAGCTTCTCGACCTGATCGGTTGGTCAATCGCTTGAAGAACATCACTGTGGATGATGCCAGTGCTCCTCACCTAATGGTTCTTTGTCAGCCAAGTGGACCAGATAACTCAATGGGATTTGGCACAGAAAGAAAGATCTGTCAAGTCGGTGTCATTGACTAACTACATCCACAAAGCACATCTTTAATCCACTATGATCAAGCTGGGGGGATTCTGGTGAAGGGTTCTGAATGTCTCCCTCTTCGTCCCTCCCAAAATCTGCAAAACTTATTCTATTGAGCTATTACACCAGTTTTAACACCTTCCTCATGTTATATTTAAAAAAATAAATAAATTTAAGAAACCATTTAAAAAATAAATTTTAATACAGTCATGGGACACGTGATGGAAATATAATCTGAGAAATATGTTATTAGGCAATTTCATCCATGTGTGTTGCAAAGTACCACACAGAGTTCTGCCAACTTCTAAATGCAAACTGAAAAGATCTATTATATTTCTTTGCTTTCCTTTCTCCAGAGAGTCATGTTATATCTCTCATTTGACTCTGTGGTGGATACCATGAAGCCTTCTGGGACAGTGCATAGAAGGTCCACCCTTACTCTGATATTTTCCCTGAAACATCTTATTTATTGATAGGTTTTACTGAACCTCTTCTTCTTGGTTCTTATTGTTAGTACATATAGTTTAGATTATAGAAGCAATTAGTTTAAACTGTATCTGAGGATCTGAATCTGTAAAACATTCTTTTCTTTTTTAATTTCTTCTTGAAATCAGTAAATTCTATCTTGAGGTTTTTTTTATCATTCTTTAGTATTTACAGAACAAACTCAACCAATAGTAACGAACATACACATTCTGTTTTCAATCTCATTTTTAGAGCTTTCTGTTCAATACTTCCAATTTTTCTCAAGTAAATTTATATGATTATTTATCAAATATTTTCCACTGTGTAAAGGTAGGTGGCCATCTTTTAACATTTTCGGTGTGTCTTTTCTTTACTCTTTGCTATGTGACCATGAAGCCAGTGACATATGTCAAGATTTCATCATGGAGCACCTTGTTCTTGATGTAACTTCAGCATTCATTACACAGGCTAGATGATGCCAAGCTAATAACATTTATTGTGAAATATCAGTGGCTCAGCACAACCTTCTTTTGTTCTTACTCATACTAGGTGTTCAACAAAACAGAACACTCTGTACAACTTAGTAACTCACAGACCCAGGCTTCCCAAGCCCTACTATCTTACAGTGTCACAGGATAGTATGTCACTTCCATGGAGAAACAGAAGGAAAGCTGAACACGGGCCCTGGGATGTAAGGGAGGTATGAAAGACAGGGAAGCAGAGTACTGGCTTAGCAGTAAATATCTTGCCAAATACACTCAGAGGGACTTACTTAATATTTGCCTAATACAGGGAGGCAAAAGATATTTAGGAATTAAAATATTACTGATGAATACTATGTTATCATTGATTTTATGGTCTCAACCAAAATATCTTAAATGTCAAAGCTATTTTATCTCTCCTTTTCTAGAACATCTTTACATCAGTATTATAGAAAAAGTTCTTAAAAATAAGAGAAAATCTAAAAGCTTAAAAAAGAAAAAAATTCTCTTTATGCAATATATAATGCTTGTTCTTTTTTTCCTTATCCTCAAGATGAAATAGTTATGAATAAAATTTTATAAAATATTTAAGTCTTTAAAGATAGAGCTGGTATAAATACATAGAAGAAAGACTACTTCTTCTAAGCTACTTCTTTCTCAGGGTGAGAAGAATCATTAATCTTTACTTTTGGAAGCAATTTAGGAGAATATCAAATTCAAATTCCTTTTTTTAAAATGTGAGGAAGGGTAGACATAGAGTAACTAAATGACTTATTAAAGGTAATACAACCCATTTCTGTCAGGAACTGTGGTGAATTAACAATTTTAACAATAAGTACAAGCTAATAAGCTTGCATTCTGTTCTTTGTGTATACTGGTAGAAGACATGATAAACCTATGTGAGGGACAAAAGACTGTTAATCACAACAAAAGCAGTAGCTGGAAGTTCATTTTATTTTGAGTTGGTTTCCCATGCAGGTGGGCCTACCTGGATCCTGTACACGCAGTGAGTTGTGTTACAGGATAGGAACACTGAGCTTAAGGCAGTGCATCCATTGCTTTTAGACTCAGCAGAATCATGCCTGCTCCTTATCTGGAGAGAGACATTACCTCATTTTTTTCCAAACTTTTTGATAAACATGGCCCTTGCAAGTAGCTACAGCTTGACTCTTAAGGCTTTTCAATTTTGGCCCACTGAGCAAGAATTTGAAGGGATGTTCAGTACCTGTGGTGGACTGTTGCTTCCACTACTTGACAGCAGAGGTAAAACTAGAATTAGCTCTCTCAATTCCTGATTTATGAAATTGTCCACAGCACTGTTATGGAAGAAAGACACTTTTATAATTACCTTTGTATTATTTCAAGTGTTTTTTATTAATCAGCTTCATTTCTGGAAAAGGTCTATATTCTCTAGTTCTATTTACATGTTTAATATTTTCTTCTGTGAGTAACTTGATTGTCCAACAAATAGTGATTCTTAACTATTTTATACAAGATAACTCCTAATCAGGAACCAATAAATTTATGCTAGTGAATCCTGAATTATGGTAAATTTATCTTTTGAAAATATTCTTATTTTGCTGTCCTTTCATTTGTTTTATACTTTGTTTTCACTAGTCAACATTTATACATTTCCTACTTTGTCTTAATCTGTAGTTGGGGTGTAGGTTATAAAACAAATGACAAACATTGCCCTCATGGTACATATAAACCCATACATATAACAATGAAAAAAAGAAAGGAAGTAGATTTTTACGAAAGGAATGAACTCCACAGAGCATTTGTTTATTGGACCCCAGACGAGTCTGAGACTGCTGGCTAGATATGGTCAGGAAGACATCATGGAAAAAACAGAGAAAGGAGGCTGGTTCTTAAAGGGGGGGGGCATTTACCTTAAGAGATATTCTTTAACAGCAACCATGTTGACATCTTCCTTATCTGTGTTTTATTCACTATTTATCCCCAGTTCTTAGAAAAAATGCCATCCCCAATCTGAGAAGCACATTAAAAAATTAATAAAAGGATGACAGTTGAGGATGTGCATGTCTATACTATTTGTCTTCTACATTTATCTTGTACATAGCCTGAACATTCACATAATCTCCAGTCCATGTACACACAGTGTCTTAGTCACTGAATCAGGCTTTTTATATGTTTCTGAAGAAATTTAATTTCAAAATACCATCTGTGTTGTAGTCTGATCCTGGCTCTGGGAAAAAAAATACCCAATTTTAACAAGATAGTAGAAAGAGATTTTTTTTAGATCGCTCCAAATATTCTTTAGTTGTATCCAAATCATCTTTATTGTCCAAAGTTAGAGAAACTCTTAGAATGCCAGTGACTTGAGTCTTGCATATTCAAACAGTGATTTTTCACCTATCTGATCTGACCTTTTTATGTGCTGCTGTCTGGACCCCACTCCGATTCTCACTCACTCTTAACTGCAGGCTCAGGAGTTGAGGAGGCTATGTAGGTGCTCATGGAGGATGGCACAGTGAATCCTGTGGTCAGTGCTGAGGTGATACAGGCAACCTCCTTTAATACTGCTCCCGGTTCATACTGACCCCGCTGACAAAAGCTTAAGGACCAAGGATAGCTCCAGTGTCCCTAGAAAATAACACTAGGCTTGCAGAAAGGGGCCAAGACTGAATCAGACTTCTAGAGTTCCTTCAGACACCCGGCATTCTTTTCAACTGTCACTAGTTTCTGATAATCCCTCAAAGTATTCTGCCATCATGGTTTTTTTGGACCTGAAATGTTAGTGCTGCCCAAACTTGAATAGTGCTGAAATATATCATACTTTTAATTTTTACAGAGATGATACTACCTTGAAATTATTGTAAATTCAAATCTCCAACATTTGATTTCAAACACATATGTATAAAAATAAGAGAGTGCCTATTTTTATTCTGGGACCATAGATTTTTATCTCTACTACTAATGCTAATAATGCAGTTTTGTAATGAAAATTTTAAAGTGAATGAAGATAGTGACATCCAATAATTAGTAAGAATGAGAAAAACAGAATAAATTAAACTTAATAAGACTAAGTACTAAGATTTATTTGGAAGAATTTTCCAGAAATATGGAGCAGTTCATTCAGAAATAAGTTACTATAAAAGAATTGCTAACTAAAAGCGTTATAGATTATAGAAAACCTTTCTCAGGTAATGAATACCATATTTTCACATGATTCTTTATTAAATTTTAGTTCTGCTGATGCCTTATAGATCTAGTAAGTTAAATGATTAACATTTCTTTAGAAGGAAGCTATTAAATTAGTCATTATAACATTCATTTAGTTATGCTGAGACTCATTCTGTAGAAATGTCTTTTTGTTTGAAAATTTTGCTATTTCAATGATGTTGGTTTCTGAAAGGAAAATAAAATGGGCAACCTGAGAAAGTGTCAGATAGCCCAGCATTGGGCAGACAAGGGTGTTAGGCCAGGTGTAATGCTTGGTGATGCTTAGTAGCCCCATCATGGGATAGGAGTATATGAAAGATTGCTTTTAGTCTGAATCCTTCACACCTAGGCTAATGCTAGGGACTAATAAACAGTGTAGATCTATCCACAAGTTGGAAAGATTGATGAGGACTTGGCTACAATTTAGTTTCTCTGTTGCATTTACTACTCTGCTCTCACATTACCTAGAGGCAAGAGAACCTGAATGTGAAGATACTGATTTAGAGGAGTTATGATCCTGTCCAGGGATGATCTGTATCAACCCTTCTACCTTCACATGTAGGTTAAAAGCCTGTAACCCTGACAGAACCCAGCTTTTGAGGGAATCTTAGGCAAATTAAAAAACCTGAAACCTAGACATTCATAATAGTTCTAAGGGTTGAGGAATTACATGATATAAATATATATATATAATTATATGCTATACATATAAAGTGGTAAAATAGCCCTAATCCATCATTTACTTATTCATTCATCTATCTAGTAATTGTTCCCTGGGTCTTAAAAATACTAAATATTCTGCTGAGTTCTGAAAGAGGGAAACAGAATAAAGACACATTCTTCATCCTCAAGGTCCTGATGGCTTAGTGGAACAATAATATTTTTTATTAAGATTTTTATGTATACAAATTAAAAAATAAAGCTATCTATGTGGGACTGGGACTGCCCCATACTTCTTTTTTATATGGCATAAATACCTGCTCAATATATTTTGTTAGGCACTACCAAGTAAGACCATAGTAGAATTTGATCCACAACAGTTCTAAAATTTTGAGTGTTTTACTGGAGGAGTATAGGTTAGGGCATATACACTCCCTAATGCTTGGCTGTTCATTTACAGCCAGTGATGGTGAATGTTTTAGAGCTTTCAATGATAACAAACAGCCTGCTGCAGCACGTGTGCCATAGGTTTGCCACCACTCAAACACCAGCTACTGTAATATAAGAGCAGGATTCACAGTGTAGTTGATGAGGTGGTGGAAATAGGTGGCTGTGGATAGGAATTTTTCCCACTCCCCTCACCAACAACAGAAATTACCAGTACACAACGGAGAAAAGCGTCTACGAAAAAGTTTTCACAAAGTTTATCTTGAGAAAATAGAATTATATTTACATTGCTTGTGAACTATTGACAATGTGCTGATGATCCCTGATGTTTGAGAAAAAGGATTTCCATTTTTTTAAAGACAGTGACTAAAACTTCACCAATGATTTCATGCAATGGTTGTGTGTGTGATGGAAGCTACAGGGAGAGCACAAACACATCTGACAAGTAAGAATTTTTAAAAATGTTAAGTTAGCTCCAACACTGTGTGAGATTTTCAGTAGCTCTACAGCCTGGGAAGCACTGGTTTTATCCTCTTAACTTTAGTCATTCTTATGGTTGTATAATGTTATCTCATTACAGTTCTAATTTAATGGCTAATGGAGGGAAGCACTCTTTTTCTTCCCTCCCTTTCTTTCTTCCTCCCTTCCTTCTTTCCTCTCTCCATCCTTTTTTTGCAGTTCTTGGGATTAAACTCAGGACCTTTGCACTAAGCTACATCCCCAGCCTCCTTTTTAGTTTTAAGATCTTGTTAAATCATTAAGCTTCCGGGCTCCGTGTTGTGATCTTGCTAACTCAGCCTTCTGGAGTGCGGGAATTGCAGATGTGTGTCGTTGTGCCTGTCTACACCACATAATTTTTGTAGATTGTAAAAATAAAAGTAAATAATTAGAGAGGAAAATCAAACCCAGAAGTTATTAATTAGTAAATATTTATTAGGTAGCCACTGTGGATAAAAGTACTGTGCTGAGCACTGTAGAGGATATCAAGATGACTATGGTTACTGATTTCTGCCTTCCTATATATAGTTATGTGCTATAAAATGAACTTGTAGTTGATGATAAACTGCATAAATGACAGTGGTCCCACAAGACATGTTACCTAGTGATGTGGTGATCTTAATTTATGTAAGCCTACTCTATAATGCTCATGTAACAATGGTATCATATAAGGACACATTTCTCAGAGTGACTCAGTCATTAAGAGGTACAAAACTCCAACTATAATACCTACCATAATAGGTTAAAAGTGTCTATGACAATGGTAGATTTAAAAGGTTAAGGGAGTTTAGGAAGTAAGATGGCATCTTGTGTATGTGTTTGGGGTTTAGGGACACTGTTGAGATTAGGGAAATAGAAATGATGGAAATGGGAATGAATGTTGAAATTAGGGAAATGCTGAGGCTGCAGATGGATGCCATTTAAGTCAGCAGAAAGGGCAGAGGTATAGTGGAAGGAAAGTTGAGCTAAGGAGAGGGCCAGTGCTCCTGGGTCTGGGAATGCAGGGAACTTTTGGAGAGATGGCTGATAAGGCTAGAGAGATAGGATGTGAAAAGTAACAAATAATTCTGATTTATGTTCTTCTTTTCTTTTCTTTACCTGTCATTTGTCTAATGCTTTCTTCATATCTTCTTTTTAATTTTTACTTAAAGTAAAAAAATCTTCAAAACAATCATTTTATTTAATTGTAAGATCACTAAATGTTTTTAATCCAAATGTGTCCTGTATGTGATTTTCAAAAATCATTGTAATGAAATAACACTCATAAGTCTCTAGAGTAGCAAGTCTTAGAGGATCAAAAAAGGGCAAAAGAATAAAAGCTAAGCTTTAAATATATGGATGTGCAACCAGGTGGTTTTCCATAGCAACATTTTTCTCCACAGGTGTACTGTTTTGATGCTTGCCTTTTAACTTCTGGTGGATTAAAGATAAAACCTCAGAGTTGAAACAGATCAGTAATTAGATTTTTCCTAGTCTCTCTAAGGAAGAAAGTAGGCCACTCTCTATCTCTAGTTATTTTATTTTTGGCTCTCCTTATAGTTGTTCAGCTTTGAGATATTTCATGTTTAGATTAAGCATGCTTTTGGAAAAATTTGATTTTTATCAGGATAATTCCAAATCATGTTGCCTTCACAAAGTTAGATGTTTAAGAACTTATTTTTCATCATATTTAATAAGATAATACTAGTACTTTTGTGAATTTCAAAAGTAAGATATTAGATAATATAACTGTTCGTGCATAGATTAGTTATGGCCAAGCACTTGCTAGTTGAATTATAAAAAGCTACAAGTGATTGGAATTGTCAAGTCTTGGTTATTACTTTTCTGGTTAATCACAAACTTACTTTTAAGCTAAAATTATATTTACTTTATGTGTGAGTTTAATTTCTTAATGTTAAGGTAATTAAGAAACTACTAGATTAGATGAATTTCCTTTATCACAGAATCTGTTTATTTTAAACTGTCTTTTTATAAATTGAAATTGTTGATGTGCTTCTAATGATCAGCTTCAAAATCAATTATCCACTGTCTTCCATTCATTTATGTTAATGATCATAAAACAACACACTAAAAATTATTTATTGCATAGATAGTTGGGAAAAGATACTCTTTTCAATATACTCTTAAAAATCCTCCAAAGTCAGAAAAACAATTATGGTTTTATGTGATTTTAACACATTTATCTTATTTAATTATTAAAATGAGGGTTTGCTTTTATAATTTAAGCAATTTTTTTTTTTTTTTTTTTTTTTTTTACCAGGGATCAAATGCAGGACCTTGAGCTTGCAAGGCAGGTGCCAGAACCACTGAGCTAAATCCCCGGCTAATTTAAGCAATTTGCTAAATTTTATTTGAGTCTTTTTAAAAAACCATTGTTAAGCTACTCAAACTGTTTTTCCCTTTGGAACTCTCCCAGTTAAGCTCAATTTTTGGTTTAAATTTGAAATGAGAACCTTGACTTGGAGTCCACATTTCCCTTTCTTTGGTTTAGTGAGGAATTTTTTTCATTATTAAGATGCCACTTTAGCATCATGTTGAAATAGAAAAAATTCATAATTATTAATTGTAGTTTTTTTAATTGTAAAAGGTTTTATTAGCATATGTTTGTAGTACATGGTAATCAATTCATTGTGGGTAATTATAGTTGTTAATCCTGATGATAACTTTAGAAAGTTAAATGTTCCATGTTCAAAGTGAACATTACTAATGTAAATAACATAACTTTTTATCCCCTCAGATGAAATTATCTCTTCTTGACAAAAATAAAATGAAAGTTTCTCTGTAAGACAAGGTAAGACAATTCAATCTTTCACAACTTTTGTTTGTTTGTTTGTTTGAGTTTATTCATTTTTTTTAGTACTAGTGATTGAACTTTGGAACATTTTATTTTTCATTTTGAGACAGGGTCTTACTAAGTTGCCCAAACTGGGCTCAACCTTTCAATCCTTGTGCCTCAGCTACCTAAAGTTCTGGGATAACAGGTATATGCCACCATGTCTGACACAATTAATAATCTTGATCAATAAATGGAACTGACTCATCATGATTGGGTTCCTAGACTACATTTCTTTTTTTCCATTAGACTTCAGAGTTTTCTTTTCCTAAAGATAGAGAAATGCTAAAGTTCAGTGCTGTTAGGAAACTATGTGCTCAAAGCTACAGTATCTCTAGCATCTTTCTTTCTTGCTATGCTGAATTTGGAGTGCTTAAAATTTGTAAAGATGACTTAAATTTTAAAATTAAGCATTCATAGAAATGGTTAGATATGTAGACAGATACCTAGTTCACAGACATGGAAAACATTTTTGCTAGCAGTTTTCTTTTTCCATTTTTCTGGGGTGATTCAATTCCCTGGAGACTGTCTTAATGATGTGTTTGTGGAAAGACTAGCATTCTTAGAATCTAACCTTGTAGCACAACTAGTAGATGGCAAATTACACAGAAGAAACTGTCCTGTTCTATATGGCTAAGCTTTGGTAGTCAAATATTTTATGAGTTCTAGGGAATATCAGTAATTATTATTTATGATTATGGTTATAGGATATAGCTAGATGTAGCTGTATATAACTAAGTATTTTGACAGAAAGCAATGAAAAAATAAACATTGAGGGTATATTATTTTTTCCTGATTGATTTAAATTCAAAGGCATCCCTCTCTGTTTCAGCATTCCACTGAATACAAAGATTGGTCGGTGGAAGTGCACAAGACCAGCATATCTGACATTACCTACTCAATTGAGAAAACCATAATGCAGAGAGTTGAACAGAACTTTGCCCCTAATTTGTTTCCTTTAGCTTTTGCCAAATTCTTATTCTTAATAATTTCCTTAGCCTAGAGGATAAGGTCACACTTAATATTTGATATAGATGCTTTAAGCTAGGACAATAATTTCTGATTAAAAGTATCTACTGCTCATTTATACTACAGTTCAAAAATGTATGCTTAAATCTTAAGACAAAGATTCTAAAAACTTTTATTTTCACTTAAATATCTCTATCAAATGGACTCAATGTGTTGCCAACTGGTGTAAACATTTCATGAAGTAAGTCTTTATTGTACTACTAAGTAAGTGTTTCAAGAATTTATCCAATTTAATACAGACAATAGCTATTTTTCTCCACTTTTAATTTGAAGAATACTTTTTATTTATAAGTGGAAAATATGATGATGAAGAGCTTTTAGAAATCATTAGACCTTGAATTCTTCAATTTCCTACATCATTTGCTGAAAATAATTTTTTCAGATCATTTTCTTTATTAGTACATGTCTGTTCATTTTCATTTCTTGTCGGGAGTTGGTACATGTACATAATACATCTGATTTCCTTTTTTCATTCCCTTTCTCTCCCTCTCCCCTCTATTTATCTCTTGTTCCCCTTCCCTTTTTCTTTTTTGTACATTTGCAGTACATAATATTTACATTCCTTGTGTGGAGCTGGTACATGTACATAACACATGTTAATTCCTTTTTTATTCACTTTCGCTCCCTTTCCTTTCCCTCAAATGAATTCACTCTGAGACCATAATGTTAAGTGAAATAAATCAAACATGCAAACTTAAATATCACATGGCTTCTCTTATATGAGAAACTCAAAGTATAAATAGAAAGCAAAATAAAATATAGAAAACAGGAAGTAGGAAGATAGGTCTTTCTCAAAGGGGGAAGGAGTCAAGAGATGAAAATAATTTAAGATGAATTCATCATCTGTTTTCCAAGTGACTATATAACTTGACCTCTCACTTTTTTAAAAAAAATTTTCCCTTTTGTTTGTTTTTGAGACAGGGTCTCACTATGTAGTTCAAGCTGGTCTTCAACTCACTGTGTAGCCCAGGTTGGCCTTGAATGCACAGTAATCTTCCTGTCTCAACCTTCTGAGTGTTGCAATTATAGGTGTGTGCCAAACCTGTTGATCCACACTAGCTTTAAATTTTGGATTTTATTTTTAATTTTTCAAGGTGACTCACACAAGGAATTACATACAGAATAAATGCTACTTAAGTGAGTTGGTATGAAAGAGTAATATTCAGCCAAAACTTCTGTTGCACCTTGTGTTAATGGATGCATTTAGAGAATGATGGGCTCAACTTGGATCATAATACTTGGCCTTTTTGAGTAAAATTTCCATTCAGCCTCTTTGAAGTAGACAGTTGAGGGTACACCATCCTACATTCAATATTTGACACAATATGGGAGATCACCTAGTTTTTGATACACAAAGGAGGCAATGTATGTTTTGGACATGTAATGTTCTAGGCTGCACTAGTGTTAATATAGAGGCAGGTTCTGAGAGTAATATGACAACATATCAAACAATCAGAAGCCTATTTCATTGTACTCTGACTTGGAAATTTCATCTGAAATGACTTACATGGCGGTTGGATAATTATCCTGGTAGTAGCCTGTTTACAGGCCTGTCATTGGACATATTTCTTGGATATTACAGTAGTTTTCAATGTGGAAAGTGAAAAGACCAAACAGAAATACTTAGACAAAGATGGAACTTGGTCTGGGTGCTGCCTATGTTTAGTGTGGCAAATACTGTCTTTGGTTTGTCCTATCTGATAAGGCTTTCTAAATCTGGCATATCTTCCAGATCACTGTAAGAATAGATTTCTAGTTTATTCTACTCCCCCCGCAACCCCACCATGGTTTAAGAAATTTCACTGTAGAAATAATGAACAACCAAATCAATTAACTAATTAAAATGTGGGGAAAGGAAACTTTCAATTTCCATCTCAGTGACTGTGAAATCAATAACAAAACATTGAATTAGAAAAGAGAGATGTTTAAATTAATAAGCCCACTTCTTTCCTGAATAGGATGAGTCCTATGAATATGGTAATTAGAGTGTAAAAGTTTTTTTTTTAGCTGTGAAAAAAAAGTTTTAATTATACTCTGTGCTTTTGATTTTTATCTGCATGCAATACTTATGCTGGGGAGACTAAAAATTGCCATGAACCCCAAAGTACATTTGTTAAGAAAAATTTTTGCCAAATAATTGTCAGTGAACTAAATTCTGTCCTGTTAGTAGAGTGGGAAGAACAGGTTTGTATTTGATCTTCCACATAAAAATACCTTGTTTCTTCAAGCATTGTGGTACTAAAGTAATTTAGATTTTGCACATAAGTGGATTAGCCACCATGGCTACTATACACAGCTTGCTTAGGCTGCTGTCAAACCTTGCAGCCAGAAATAAGTGCCTTAGAGCCAGCTATAAATGCAGTGAATGCATTAAAAATATTAAACTTCTTAATGACACAAGCTTATAGATGGTATTCAAGTTTCTTTTCTTTTCTTTTTTTTTTAGCAGGAGATGAGAAAGTCTTTATTGACAAGGGAAAAATAAGCTTTGCTGGTCACTTGCAGGACGAGGTCAGTTGGTGAGCATCTCCACTAGCTCATCACTCTCCCTGTCATTCTACCTGTCACTGGCTGATTCTGCAGGCTTGGCCTCTTTGCTGGGCTTCCTCCTGGCCTCTGGATCTTCCACTCTGGCTCTTCTGTGCCGGTAACTCTGCCTGACACAGAGGACGATGATGACAGCTATCCGTATCACAGCCAGGACTGCTAATGCCCCAATGATGCCTTTGTATATATACATGCTTTCAAGAACATGTTCTCTGAACATCCAAGGCGTCTGCTGTCCCTTCTGCTTGCCATGGGCTTCTGTCCCCTCCATGACCACGGGGTCAGAATACAGCTGCTGCTGCTCCCCCTGGGCCTGGGACACCGTGGCCTCCTGCTGCTCAGTCAGAAGCATCAGCAGTTAGCAAGACTTGGAGATGAGCTTGGCACAGGCAGGGGGTGCGGGGGGCTCAGCGCAGTCCATTTTCAAAATGCTGATGACCTGAGTGAAGAGCCTTCTCAGGTTGTTGTCAGGGATGAGTGGCTGCAGCAAGTGATTCAGCTGCATTTCTAACCCAACCCCCAGGGGCGGCAGCCCTGGGGAGGTGATGTATGTGAGGGTCGAGGCCGAGCCCGAGGCAGAGTCTGCAGCAGACACACGAAGGTCCCCTGGTGCTGACGGGAAGCCTCCTGGAGGGGAGTCCATGAGGCTCCTCAGTTCCCAGAACCCAAGCCTCTTTGCTGGGCTCAGGCCACTGCGTGCATTTCCCTTGGTGAGCTGTGCCCTCAGGTTGGCCTGGGCTGTTTTGAGGGACACAGGGAAGAGAGTTTCAGCCAAGAGATGATGCTTTTGTGACTGCCAGGCAGGTGGAGTTGCCTTCATTCTTAGCACTCTGTCCTGCCCATGGTTTAGAAACCATAGGCCGTGGGTGAAGTCTTTCACTCTGCTTCTCACCACAGGCTGGGCTCTGGCAGGGGTGGAGGTGGGGGACCTGCCCAGCCAGGGAGCTGGCAGGGAGGAAGGGGTGGCTGCCCTCTGTCCTTCTGTGAGGATGGAGAATCTGGCCAGATTCCTGGGCCTGGGGGCCCTCATTATGCTGCTCCAGCTCCATGCCACTGGGGTCCCCGAGGCTGCTTGTGCAAGGGGCCAGGTGACCTGCCTGCCCCTGACCTGCTGCTTCCACTTGTCCTGCAGCAGCCTTCTACCTGTGCCCTTCAGGCCCCTGAGGACCCTGTCCACTGTGTGCAGCCTTCTCCTTCCTCTCAGGTCTTCCGCCATGCTGTTTTCCTGTGTCAGAGCCCTTCCCAGTGTTCTAGATATTTGGGGCTCCAAGGTGGGACCCAAAATGCTGGGCTGTATATGCCTGACAGTGTCGTCTTCCTTCTTAACCTCCTCCATTTTTTTCTGAATTTCTATATTTAACTGATTTCTGAGCAAATACAGCTCTTCAAGTTTATTTTTGTTGGATTCGTGGATAAAGGAGGACTTCTTTATATCCTTTTTTAAAGAATCTGTGTTATCTCCATGAAATGCATTTGGAAAAAGCCTTGCAATGAGTGGCAGTAGAGCTGACTGCACATCCTCTGGGCTTCCCTCTGAGAGATAGGGCACCATGTAGCTGAGGGCGTCGGTCACGTCACTTTGGTCATGAAACTTGTGCTGGTCACTCATGATGGCCGACCAGGGGGCCACACTTTGCTGTGAAGATGATGTCTCAGGCTCGATGCTCAGCTGGGTGCTGGTGCTGTTGTTCCGGGTCTGCAGCACCTTCATGAGTGCCCCATCCACATTCCCCATGGCTGCTGCCTCAAGGCACTGCATGGTGTTGGACAGACAGGTGCTGTCACAGTGCAGCTTGACTGTCGGGCACACACCCTCAATATCACTCTTAATTTGGCAGAGGCAGCAGGCCATGTGGCTCGGCAAGATCAGTTTTTGCAACTCCAGAGTCATGGTGAGGATGTTCTCCAGCACTGCAGGGGACACATGTGTTGCTCCCAAGTCTAGGTGTTTTAATGCTGGTAATTTAAAAAAAGATGGATCTTCGATAGTTGTCAGAGGGTTATTGTTGAGGACTACTTGATGTAAAAACTGCATCCCATGCCACGCATGAAATGTTCCATAGCTGATCTGAGAAACAAAATTGCAACGAAGATTTACAAACTGCAAAAAGGGTAGTGAGTCAAATGTCCCTCTTTCAGTTGAATGTATTTTATTGCAGGATAAATCTAAGTACTGTAGGGACAGCAGGCCTGCAAAGGAGTCTTTTTGTAATTCAGTCAGGGAGTTTTCACTGAGATTTAGTTTCTCAACCCACTGGTATGTTCTCCAAACATTCTTATCAAGGAAAGAAATAGAATTTCCTTGGAAATTTAGGACAGTGAAGGTCCTGTTGTGGGCACTAGGCTCAAGGGCAGGCACCTCATGCAGCCTGCGGGTGGGGCCAAGGTCAGTGCAAGCCAGGGTCTCCTCCTGGCAGGAACAGAGTTCGCATATGTCCTTGTGTGTCATGCTTCTCTGTGCACTTAGCACAGTTAGAGCCTTCACCTCCACTGGTTGAGTGGTGACTTCAGTCAGGATTGGATGCTGAGACTGAACCTGGTCTGGGTGTGGCAGCATCACCCCAGTCGGCATTACAGGAGGAACTGTAGATTTCTGTGGGGATGGAGAGTGTGCAGCCTCTGTGGAGGGCACAGCAGTGCTGCTGGGATCCACGTGGGAAGGTGGGCCTGTGACCGGGGCCGATGGGCAATGTTGAGTGGGCTCCTGACTAGGACTTGGAGCTTCTGTCTCAGAAGGTGCTGGAGGTTGAGTGACAGACTCAGCTGGGTCTGTAGGCTGGGAGGAGGGCTTCTGCATAGCTAGAGAAACTCTAGCTTCTGCAGTCCACGGTGGAGTTCTGGTAAGCTCTGGGTCCAAAGGTCCAACTGTGCCCAGAATCAGGTTTGGTGGTGGAATTGTCACCTTGGCGGGCCTTGCATGAACAGCTGCAGACCTCTGGAGGCCAGTAGGAAGTTCACCCTCTGCAGTGCATACTGGAGTGATAGTGGTTTCCATGTCCAAATAATCAGATGTGACACTGGGCAATGGTGGCACCACAGCTTGGTTCTGTGCTGGGAATGAAACTGTAATATCATATTGGGCTGGAGGGGGAGCTACACTCTCACTGGGTGGCTCATGTGGATGCTGAGATGGGTCCACCGCCTGAGCTGGAGAAAGCTCTACCTCCTCAGGAGGCTCTGGGGGTGGAGATAGGGCTGGCAGCAGCACGGAGAGTTTGCCCACTTCAGGGAATTCTACAGGCTGAGGTGGTGTCATCTGCTGAGCTGGAGAAGGTTCCAGCTCCTTAGGTGGCCCTGAAGGTGGGGCTGCAGCCTCCTGGGGGACTGAAGATGGTGTTATGTCCTCAGGCAGCTCAGAAAGCTGGGCTACAAAAGTCATAGTAGCACTCACAGAGGGTCTCTGAGGCTGAGCTGGGAGCTCATGGTAGACTGATTGAAGTGCAGCTCTGGCAGAGAAGTTTGGGGACAGAGCTGAGCTCTCCTTCTGGTGTCCAGAATGCTCCTCAGGAAGCTCTGCATGCCAACTTGGGACCCTGCCCTGGGATGCAGAAGGTTTATCCTTCATGGCAGGGTTGGGCTGCTGAGTTGGAGCCTCTTCCTTCTCGGTGAAAGGTCCAAACTGCTCACGGGACACTGAGGACTGAGCTAGGATCCCTTGTTCTGTTGAACTTGCAATTGCAACCTCATCACTCAGCTCTGGAGGCTGAACAGTGACACTGTCGAATGCTGGAGGCTGACCTGGGAACATCAGTTGGAGAAGAAACTGCTGCCTTGTGATGTCCTAGAGCCTGAGCTGTGATTTCATGAGGGAGCTCTGGAGGCTGAGATCCAGCCCCTTCAGGGGTAGAAGATGGTTCAACCTCCTTGGAGGTTTGTAGATGTTCAACTGTGGCCTCCCACTGGGTTGAAGAAGCTTCACTCTCCTCAGAAGCCTGGAGACTCCCATCCATGCTCTCCTGCGGGCTGGGAGAGCCTTGCTCATCCTGAATGGATTCTGAAGATGGAAATAGAACCTCCCATTGGAACTTGAAGAATTCAGCCCCTTCAGAGGGCTCTGGAGGCAGAGTCAGGGCCTCAATCAATGTCACAGGGAGTTCCACATCATCCAGTAGAACTGAGACTTGAGCTGGAACCTCATGGTGGGTTTGGGAAGTTCTCACCTCAGCAGTGGGTTCTGGTCTTTTGGTGAGCAGTAGGTCTGGAGGGTTCACTGTCAGCCTGAGCCAGTGTGAATGCTTGGCTTGATGGTGAGCTGGAGTTGAAATTCTTACTTCATCACCTAGCCTCCCTAGAGTGGTTTCTAGAGCTGGTGTATCTTCCTGGACTGGAGATTTAACTTCCTCCAGAGGATTTTCAGTTTCAGGCAGAGCTTCCAGCTGGCTTCCAGAAGTTTCTACCTCCTCAGCAGTCTCAGAAGTTGCAAGTGGCTGGTCTTGCTGTCTGGGAGAAAGTTCAATCTCCATAGGAGAGCCTGGAGGCTGAGATGGGGCCTCTTGCTGGGTTGGAGAAGGTTTCACTCCCTCAGGACTCTCTGAAAGTGATGCTGGGGCCTGCTGGTGGAGTGGAGGAGGTTGAGCCTCCTTCCCAGCCGGCGTGGTCCTCATGTTCTTCACAAGCACATTAACTGTGACCACCAGCTCCTGTGAATGATGTTCTTCCCTCCTACCCAGAGATGGAGCTTTTACCTCCTGTGGCACCAACAGCTGCTCCACACCCTCCTCAGCAGCAAGGTCAGGCTGACTCTGGGTGGAAGAAGGTTCCCCTTCCTCAGGGCACTGTGAGAACTGAGCTGTTGTTTCTTGCTAAGGAGAAAAGGATTGTACCTGGGGAGTCTCTGGGTGGAGATTCTGGGCCTCCAGCTGGAATTGAGAAGGTGTAGTTTGTCCAGGGGCCTCTGGAGGCTGATCTGTGTTCTCCTGGGACTCCAGATCATGGCTGTCATGCTCACCTCCATCCATACTTGTGTAAATATCCTTCTCTTGGGAGATTTGCTCCTGAAACTTAGGTTTTTCAAGTTGATGTGGAGTTCCAACCACCACCTCAGGGAGTTGCTGATGCTGATCCTGCTCCTCCTCCTTGTTCAGGTGTGAAAGAAACTTTGCTGCTTTTGACTGCTGCCTGTCCAGAGGTACAAAAGGTACTTCACCTGCCTGGTGGTCTGCAGTGTGATGGAGCCCAGAAGTCTGGATCTTCCTTTTGAGGTGAGGAGGCAGAGCTAGAAATTGATTCTGACCCCCATCTACCATCAGAAGCAGTTTTTGGAGCCTCTCTTGCCAAGCTAGACCTTGGTGTGGGGCAGCAACCTTATCCAGCTGTGGGGACAGCTGTCCAGCAAACCTCTGAGGTGGAGACAGCATCTTGGTGGGCACAGAGGAATCCAGGTAAACAAAGCTTCCAGGCTCTTCTGGGGGAGTAAGGTCAATGAGTGATTCAAGTGGGAGATCAGAATCGAGGGAAGAGGGCTTATTAGCTGCTAGGGGCTCAGAGTTCAGCTGAACTGGGTATGGGGTCCAGCCAGGATGGGCAGGCACATCTGTTGCCAGTGCAGCAACAGTGTAGCCCAGAAACAAAGCAAAAACATGACAGGGCAAGGTTCAGTCACACAGATCTAGGCCAGTAGGGTGCTGACCCTAGGTCTGCTAGAAGCTTTCTGGGAGCCACCTGTGTGGCAAGTGCCTTGGTAACAGAGCTCACCCACATTCTGCCACACCCCACCCTTTCTGTATGACACCATAGTGGAGGAAACCTTTCTCAGCGCTGCCCACCAGTGCCCAGGCCTGACTCTCTTTCCCCTTAAAAGGTGACAGTGGCTTTTCGCAGGGCCTCTTCTCCATAACAATGCCCACATGTGGTCTTGGGCCTGCACCAGCCATTGGGTGGGGTGGGAAAGAGCTTCCCATGGAAGTTAGGGCTTGGTCTTGGGATGCTCAGAAGTGTTGCAGCAGAGAGGAGCAGCTCTGTGCTATAGCGAAGTGTTACAACTCAGTGTGGCGGCTCTGAAACACAGCTCTGAGGCACAGCTGAGCTTTATTGCTCAGTGTGGCAGCTCTGGGTCACAGCTCTCATTCTTTGAAGACTTGAGAATCTGATGGTTAGTTGAAGAGGCGGAGATAAGCCTTTTAGTAGAGGAGTCTGAGCACTCTACCAGAAATGAGAGCCTTCTTATATAGGGAGCCACAGGGTAGGTGAGCATGCTCATTGAAGAGGGGGTGGGGGTGGGTGGGGGTGGGGCAGAGTTACAGAACATTCCTGACAGGGTTCAGAGCTTAACAGAACCTTCTTGTGAGAGGGCAGGGCTTAACAGAACATTCCTGAAAGGTCACACAGTTCAGACAGCCACACACCATTTTGATACACTGGGCAGGAGCCCAGCCACATAAACTTACATTTCCAAAACAAAACATTCTGTGGAGAAAAAAATGGAGGCAAGGCCAGGGGCTGTCTTACTGTTTAGTACTGCTCTATCAGAAGTAGTGGTCCAGCCCTGGCAACTGGAGCTCTTCCTCCTCCACCCTGAAACCCAGAGTGAGTCTTCCTCCCCTTGGCTGCACTGCTTCCAAGCAAAATCAAGACCAGGTGGGGTGGAGGCAGGAGAGCACATCTGAAGGTGATTTCTTCCATAGTGTTGCCATTTGCTCTGAACTTGGTAAGGGTTCCATGTTTCAGAACTCACTTCACTCCATCAGATTCGGGCTTCATAGACATCCCCACTGTGATGACTTCACAATTTCAAAGGGAGTTCAAACCCGGGAAGGAGACCATGGGACCAGTAGATACTTCAGATCAGAAGGCGGGGGAATTTTTATTCTCCAAGAACCACAACGCCCAGAGCCACAATGCACACTTTTGGGAACGTGCCTGTCAAGGCCTTCTGAGCAGCAAGCTTCTGGGCCACCTTCCTCTTCATAACCAATGCCATTGGCCCTTGCCAATCCCTGCTCAGCAGCCACAGCAGTCTATCTGCTCCAGTCCCACAGCCTGCCCTGGACTGAGCCCTGAAGGGAAGGCTGTGGAGTCTACAGAAACACATCTTTTCCAGGTATCCATATTTCAGTCTTTTTTGGTATTCAAGTTTCATTCAGGCTGTGGTATCTAAAACTCTCTTATGACTTTCCTATTTCTTTTTGCTTTAGGATGTTGAAATGAGCCTGACTCAGAGAGAAGATATGCATATTTATGTATGTTTTACAAGAACAACTAACCTTGAAAAAATGCAGAATAACTTGGAGAGGACTGAATTATGCTTACTTTTCAAATTCTCAATACTCCTTTATTTTCTGAGTGGTGATTTAAAGTCCTGGTGAGTGAAGAGCTTTCGAAAGAGCCATTTATTAATGTGCTCAATATATTTATTTATGACCAGATATATTTTTAAAACAGCGTGTGTCCTAGATTTGGAAAATGTTGTTTGGCTTTTTTTCTTTTAGTGTCATCTAACTTGCTTTGGAAGACTTATATTCTCAGTAAATGTTTAATTTTGACTGGATGAAAAGAAGGAAAGATAAAAAAAAAAAGGAAATTGACTCTAGTATTTTTAATGTACAGTTGTTTATTAAGAATCCTATTTTCTTTTTTACCAGAAGTTTGGAATTGCATTTCTGTAAATCACACGTGGAGTGATAATTGATTTGGTAATGATGATTTTTTTGTTATTGCTACATATTGAAAACCTTCTAAATTATCAAAGAGTCATTATGATTAGATTAATTTGAGTGTTTGACATACCTGCTTTCAGGTACAATGTTCTTTTTTTGCAGAGATGCCTTTCAGACTTGCTTGGGCTTAGGAAAGCTGAGAGAGCTGGTTAAATATCCCTTGAAATAGCTAGATTGAATCAATATAGGTAGATCAATATGCTAGATTGAAAGGGGCATGCTTCTTTCTCTTTATTGGCTTCATCTGTACCAGAATATTTTAGAAACATGAATCTGGATCATGGCTGAGTCCATCCTGATCATGCCTGATTTTCTTTTTCTTTCTTTCTTTCTTTCTTTCTTTCTTTCTTTCTTTCTTTCTTTCTTTCTTTCTTTCTTCTTTCTTCTTCCTCTTCTTTTTCCCCCCTCCTCCTCTCCCTCCCCTCCCTCTTCTTCTTCTTTTTTTTTTGTGGTGGTACTCTTTGGCCCAATTTCATCTATCCTCTGCATTTATCTTCCTATGTGTCTGTCTCCTTGCTTCTATCCTCCAATTCATCTTTCACAGTTTTGGAAAGATAATTCTAAAATATATTTTCATTTGCAGCATGCTTATGCTTATGATCCTTCCATGTTCTACTCCCTGGCCTGACCCTCTTACCCATTTCAACCTTTGTTCTGACTGCATTCATTTTTGAGGTGGTGCCCAATGGAGGAGGGAGCAGAATATCCAGAAGAAAAAAAACTGAGATGGAAAAATAGGAGATAAAAGTATCAAAAGAGTTAATGTTGATTAATGGACACTCAGGAAAAATTATGTGCATTTTAGTTAATTTGCCTTATGTGATGAGCTGAGGCTGATTTCCTTTGCTAGCAATTATGAATGATTTTGCTGGTTCAGAAATCAATGAATAAGACTTCTGCTAATATTTTGTACTGGGGATTAAACTGTGATCCTTGCACTTGTGAAGTAGGCAGTAGAACCACTGAGCTAAATCCCCAGCCCCAGGACACTTTCATTTTGATGATCTAGTTAAAATGTATCTCCAGAGGAGCAGAGATGCCTGCAGCACCAAGGAGGTGAACATTCTGGGCCACTGTATCACCACACCAAGTGCTGAGGGGCAGAGCTGCCCCCAGCACATAGGAAGTGAACCTTCCAGGCTGCCATACCACTGTCCCTAATGCTGAGGAGCACAGCTGCCCCCACACATAGGAGGTGAAACTTCCAGGCACCAGCAGCACACATCTTCTCTCCCCCCCCCCCCCGAAATGAGAAGACACATGAACAAGCCTCAAAACCAGACTTCCAGATCACCTAAAGCAACCCCAAAGGGAAATGAGATGGAACAATCTGATGCTCAACCACCTGGACTCCCTGAACTCACAACAAAAGAGGATCTGAAAAAATGAAATCAGAAATATTTTCTCCCATAACAGCAGAGATTGTGCCCATAGTGCAAGACATGATTAAGAAATCTAGAGAGGACACAGATGAAAAAATAGAGAAGCTGAGGTACATGATGGAATCCCAATATAGGAAACAAATGGAATCCATAAAACAGATGCAAACAGATTTCCAGGAGATTAAAAACTCCATTGAGAGTTTACCCAGCAGAATGAGCCAATGTGAGGACAGAATTTCAGATATAGAAGATAAGATTGCAAATACTAACCAGGAAAAGAAAAATTTCTTTAAAATAGTAAAGGGCCATGAGAAATCAATCCAGCAGCTGCTAGACAATGCAAAGAAGAATAACATGAGACTGATTGGAGTCAATGAAGAAACAGGAAAGAGTGCAGATGACATAAAAAACTGTTCACAGAAGTGATGGCAAAAAACTTCCCAAGCAGAGGAAAGAAACTGACATACAGATAAGTGAGGCATATAGGACTCCAAATAGCTTTGATTAAAAAAAAATGTACACAAAGGCATATAATAGTTAAGATTCCTGAAACTCAACAGAAGAACAACATTCTGCAAGCAGTTAGAGAAAAGAAACAAAACACATACAAAGGAAAGACCATCAGAATCACAGCAGATTTCTCAATGAAAACTCTCAAGGTAAGAAAAGCTTGGAGTGACATATTTGAAGCCCTAAAGGAAAACAGCCTCCAACCCAGATTGATGTACCCTGCAAAACTATCTTTCAAAATTGATGGAGAAATAAGATACTTTCATGACAAAGAGCACCTTAGGAACTTCATGAATATCAGACTAGCACTCCAAAAAATTTCAGACAATATCCTAGGAAAAGTCAATGAGGGTCACAACCCCAGGAAGCCCCGCAGAATGAGTCCATCGGGCATGATAAGAATTTAAATGCAAAGGGGGAGAATCCAACAAAAAGAAAAAGTCATGACAATGATGTCAATAGATATCAGTTATAACGATCAATGTTAATGGTCTCAATTCACCAATCAAAAGAAATAGACTGGCAGAATGGGTCAAGAAGCAAGATCCAACAAGATGTTGCATACAAGAAACACACTTACTTCAAAAAGAAACTCATAGACTGAAAGGAAAAGGGTGGAAAACAATACTCCATGTGACAGGAACCTGAAAAAAAGGAGGAGTAGCTATTCTCATTGCAGATCAAGTGGATTTCAAACCAACACTGATTAAGAGAGATAAAGAAGGACACTACATCCCTGTAAAGGGAACAATCCAAGAAGAAGAGATGACAATCAAACATATATGCACCAAACAGTAGTGAGCTCAACTATATAAAACAAATACTAATAGACATGAAAAATCAAATAAGGACTAATACAATAGTAATGGGGGACTTTAATACCCCACTGTCACAAATAGATAGACAAACTAGACAAAAAATAAACAATGAAATACTAGAAATCAATCAAACCCTTGATCAAATGAACTTAAGAGATGTTTACAGAGTGTTTCACCCCACAAAATCAGAATACACATTCTTTTCAGATGCACACAGGTTGTTCTCCAAAATAGACCACATACTCACTCATAGAACATTTTTAAGGAAGGGCAAAGGAACTGAAGTTATCCCCTGTATATCATCAGACCTTAGTGTGATGAAATTGGAGATCAATAGCAAAAGAAACCACAAGAATTTTAAAAACACATGGAAATTGAACAACATACTTCTGAATAACCAATGGGTCACAGAAGAAATTAAAGAAGAAATCAGACAGTTCCTTCAATTAAATGACAATGACAATACAGCATATCAGAATATATGGGACACAATGAAAGCAGTCTTATGAGGCCAATTCATAGCAGTGAATACTCATACTTGGAAAACAGAGCAGGCCCAATTAAACAACCTTATGCTGAACCTCAAGCTTCTAGAAAAAGAAGAGCAGAACAAACCCAAAGCCCATACAAGGGAGGAAATTATAAAGATCAGGGCAGAAATCAGTGCAATGGAGACTAAGAGAATGATACACAAAATCAATAAAGCCTAGAATTGGTTCTTCAAATGAATAAACAAAATTGAAAAACCCTTAGCCAACCTTATCAGAAAAGGAAAGAAAAGGCCCAAATCATGCAATTAGGAATGAAAAGAATGAAATTACAGTGGACCCAGCAGAAATCCAGAGGATCATCAACACCTACTTTCAGAACATATACGCCAATAAGATGGAAAATATGGAAGAAATGGACAAATTCCTAGATATGTATGAATTAGCAAAGTTGAACAAAGAAGACCTAAAAATTTTAAACAACCCAATATCAACCAATGAAATTGAAAATGTAATTAAAAACTTACCAACTAAGAAAAGCCCAGATCCTGATGGTTTCACTGCTGAATTCTACCAGACATTTAGAGAGGAACTACTGCCATTACTGTTTAAACTCTTCAATGAAATTGAAAGGGAAGCAGTACTCCCAAATTCATTCCTAGAAGCAAGTATCACCTTGATCCCCAAAGCAGAGAAAGACCCAATCAAAAAGGAGAACTATAGGCCAATCTCACTAATGAACATAGATGTAAAAATCCTTAATAAAATGCTGGCAAATAGAATGCAGATCGTCAAGAAGATCATACACCCTGACCAAGTGGGATTCATCCCAGGGATGTACGGATGGGTCAACATATGCAAATCAATCAGTGTAATACACTATATCAATTTAGCCAAGGACAAAAAAAATATGATCATCTCAATTGATGCAGAAAAAGCATTTGACAAAATCCAACACGCATTTATGATAAAAACCCTACAAAAAATTGGAATAGATGGTCTCTACCTCAATCTGATAAAAGCCATCTATTGAAAACCAACAGCCAGTATCATACTAATGGACAAAAACTGAAATCCTTCTCACTAAAATCAGGAACAAAACAAGGATGTCCACTATCACCACTCCTGTTTAATATAGTTTTGGAAACATTAGCCATGGCAATTAGACAAGAGAAAGAAATAGAAGAAATATAAATAGGAAATGAAGAAGTCAAATTGTCATTATTTGCAGATGACATGATACTGTATATAGAAGACTCCAAGAACTCCACCAGAAGTCTTCTAGACTTAATAACCAAATTCAGTAGGGTAGCTGGATAAAAGGTCAGCACACAAAAATCAATTGCTTTCCTCCATGAACAACAGACTCACTTAGAGAGAAATAGGGCAAACAATTCCTTGCACAATAGCATCCAAAATACTGAAATACCTAGGAATCATCCTAACAAAAGAAATCAAAGACCTCTTTTCTGGAAACTATAGCACTCTGAAAAGAGAGATTGCAGATGATATCAGAAAATGGAAAGACACCCCCTGCTCCTGCGTAGGAAGGATCAACATAGCGAAAATGGCCATACTTCCAAAACTGCTATACAGATTCAGTGCCACCCCAATTGAAATTCCAGCAGCATACTTCACAGACCTTGAGAAAACAATCCTAAAATTCATTTGGAACCAGAAGAGACCCAGAATAGCAAAGGCAATTCTAGGCCACAGTGACATGGCAGGGGTATCACAACCCCCAACTTGAAAGTATACTACAAAGCTACTGTGACAAAACAGCATGCTGCTCAGAAAGAAACAGACCTGAGGACCAGTGAAACAGATTAGAAGATGTAGAAACAACTCCAGACACACTCAGCCACCTCATCTTTGACAAAGGAGCCAAACACCCTCACTGGAGGAAAGATAGTCTCTTTAATAAATGGTGCTGGAAAAGTTGGGTTTCAACTTGCCAAAGATTAAAACTAGTCCTATATCTCTCACCATGCACTAAACTAAATTCAAAATGGATTAAAGATCTAAATTTTAAAACAAATGCTGAACTGGCTGGAACAGAGGTTAGGTAGAACTCTTGAAGACATTGGTGTAGGAAAAGACTATGAACAAAACCTCAGTTGCCTGTGAACTAGCACAAACAATCAACAAGTGGGATCTCTTCTCATTAAACAGCTTCTGCACAGCAACAGAAACCACCAATAGAGTGAAGAGACAGCCCACAGTGTGGCAAAAAAATTTTACCTGCTGTTCTTTAGACAAAGGTCTACTATCTAGAATCTATAAAGAACTATAAAATGCCAGACCTCCCAAATTTCAAGACCCAATCCAAAAATGGGCATCTGAATTGAACAGACATTTCTCAAAGAAGTAGAAATAGCAAATAAACATGTGAAAAAATGTTCAACATCACTGGTTATTCAAGAGATGAAAATGAAAACAATGCTGAGATTCCACCTTACCCCAGAAAGAATGGCTGCTGTCATGAAATCAACCAATAACAAATGCTGGTGGGGCTGTGGGGAAAGAGGAACCTTGCTCCACTACTGGTGGGAGTGTAGACTGGTACAACCACTGGGGAAATCAGTATGGAGATGCCTCAAAGAACTAGGACTAGAAGTCCCATTTGACCCAACTATTCCCCTGCTGGGTATCTTCCCTAAAGAATTAAAAGTTTCATACCACAGTGATATATGCCCACCCATGTTCATAGCAGCACAAATTGTAATAGCTAAAACTTGGATGCAGCCCAATTGCCCATCAACTGGAGACTGGATAAAGAAAATGTGGGTTCTTTACAAATGGAGTACTACTCAGCCATAAAAAATGAGAAATTAGAGACATTTATAGCTAAATGGATGCACATTGAGGTGATACTCTTAAGTGAAATAAATAGGACACACGTGTAAATACTAAATAGTTTCTCTAGTGTGAGAAACTGAAAGTGTAAATAAGGACTAAAAGATATAATAGATTATGTGAAATAGGAAGAAAAGGGGCAAAGGGGAAGGGGAAGTTGGAGGGGTAGGGGAAAGGAAAGAAGGGAATGGAATTAATATGAGAAAATGAAAAAATGGAAACAAAGTCTTTGTAAATAGGGAGGAATGGAGGGGTTGAATGAAGGGCAGGGGAATGGGAAAAAAATAAGAACCAAGAGAGCTTAGTAATGGTGCAGATTTACAATGATGAATGTCATTATATTGAATACCTAAAATGTACCAATAAAATTAATTTAAAAATATGGATTTCCAGCATTATTGGCATTTTAATTTTCCATTATGCATTTTTATACCTAATATTTAGAACAAATAAGAGTCTGAGAAACTATCATTAGAATAAGGCTGGAATGGTTCATTTTACTCTTTGGGCCTATGTGGCAGTGCCCCATGGATAACACAATAGATTTTCAGAAGAGATATGAGTTGGGCAAGACAACACTGTGAGGTTGGGGAATTTCATCATTCTCACATCTTGTAACTTCCCCTGTATGATGTTTCACTTTGCTTTCTGTTCTCTCTGTAACATCTTGTCAGGTAGGTAAAGTTTGAATCCTAGCCTATGTCAACCTTCTTTATATTTCAAACCATGTTTATTGAAAAATAAAACACAATAGCATAAAGTCATCTAAATCAAACATATGACTTCATGAATCATTATAAGATAAACATTACCCAGGTCAAGAAATAGAGCTTTTCTAGCCACCCGAGCAGCTCATTCCAGTTGCTCCATTCCAGTTATAGCTCTGTCCCTCTTGCCATTATCCTGAATTTGATAGTAATGGTTTTCTTGAATTTCCCTTTTTATAGCTCTATCACTCATATATGTATTCCTAAATATTCTAGCCTAGTCTATACTTAAGAAATTTGACATGTCTTTTGAGTCTTCCTAAAATCTGTATTTTCCTCCTCTCTTTCTTTTCCTCACAGGGTATCTGTTGAAGAGTCTGGGAAATTTGACACATGGAATATGAAAGAATGGAGTTTCTTGATGCTGCCTTTTTGTACTTCAACATATTTATCATGGGTGCTTCTTGCACAGTGGCTGCTAAATTCAGAGTGCAGGGCCAGGAATTTGGCTCAGTGGTTCCGCCTCCTGTCTTGTAAGCAGAAGGACCCGAGTTTGATTCCTGGTACCAAGAAAAAGAAAGAAAGAAAGAAAGAAATTCAGAGTGGATGTGATTCAGGCGTGATTCCTTTGAAAAGACAATGCATAGTACTGTATTTAGGATGATTGTAGGAGATATGTAATATCTAGCTTTCCCTCTTTCTGTGACTTTTAGCATCCTTTGATGTTTTAGTACCAAATCAATAATCCATTGGCAGTTGTAAAATGGTGTTTTTCTAATACTATTATTTAATTTTCATTTATTAATCAGAATACCTTTATGAAGAGAAACTTCCTTTCATTTCCTATTTAATTACTTTGCAGTGCAGTTCATTGGAAAAATTGTTATTTCTGTCCTCTTATTTACAAGTTCATAAGATATTGAGTTGGTTCAGTATCATTGTCTAAAGTCATCCAAATTTGAAATATTGTTATGAAATTTGAGAATTTATACAATGTTTTGCAATCCTGTGCAGTTGTATCATTGTTAGATATTACATATTATATGACTGACTTTTGTTTAATTCTTGTGTGACTTTATTATCTATGTGGGAATGGCTTCTTCAATAACAGTCATTTTTTTCTTTTCTTTTGTTTTCCTGGTCCTGGGGATTGAATTTAGGACTTTGCGTTTGCGAGGCAGGCGTGGTGCCACTGAGCTAAATCCCGGGTCCAATAACAGTCATTCTTTTTTTTTTTTTTTTTTTTTAATAACAGTCATTCGTTAGGGAATAGGTTTTATTTTTCTTTCTTTTTTCTACTTTCCTCCTACAGAAAGTAAGTGGCTTTATTCTATTGTCACAAAAAAGAAAGAAATGATTACATTTTAAAAAATCAGACAATACAAAAAAAGCATTAAAAGAGAAACTAAAACTAAGTCAAAATTCCACCACCCCAAATTAACCACTGTAACATTTTGGTAAATACCCTTCCAGAATTTTGTAAACATAATATATAGAAATAAAATCTTATTTTTTGTTCTATTTTATGTCCTTTTAAAATGTAAATATATTTGATGAATCTATTACCATGGAAATAGATGTAGCCAGTATCATCACTTTTAATATAAGGATATAAATGCAGATATATTTATATAGTTTCTATTTTCCAACTGAAAAATAATGCTATAATAAATGACCACTTTTGTATTAGAAATGCAAAACATTTCCTGACTCATCTGTGTGTCCTTATGAATTTCTGAATGAGCGGTAGAATAGAGAAGACTGTATCTGATTTTCTCTCACAAATGAGAAGCTAATGTATGCTTCAATAACTTAAAGAGATGAGATGAATAGTAGCAATCAGATTTCTTGCTTAACAATTTGGAACTGTAAAACCAATAAACTGCGAGTCACTGATAGTTTGAGTTGGGGGTTGTAGCTGCCATTTATAACCCCATGTATGCTGAGGAATAGGAAGAAATAAAACAGAGATCTGAACCCTTTTGGAGTGTACATTCTAGAGGAGAAAGTCAAATAGTTGACATTCTAGGTGAGTAATACAGTATGTTGGAGTGATCTGGAAAGAATAAAAAGAGCAGAGTGAGGTAGATCGAGAGCACAAGTTGTGGGGATGGAAGATATGGTTTTTGTGGTATGAGAAGAGAGAGCTGTTGCCTTGGTTTTGTCAGTTTTCTAGTTAGTAGTCTGTGTTTGTATGAATCCTTTCTAGCTGTACTTATTTGGAGTTCTTGGCATTTGTGACATTTCAGTCTGGTTTCAGTCTGTTTCTGTTCTTTTCAACTTTGATGAAAATACAGTGGACCCTTGACTTATGAACTTGATCAGTTCCCGAGGGCTGGTTGTAACTCAAGTTAGTTGTAAGTCACTACACCTGAGATCTAGATGTTTATCTGTGTACATGCTATAGATAACAAGAGGCAGACGAATCATCCATTAACCTAATTAACCCAAGTTGTTCCTATGTCAGGCCAGTTATAACTTGAGGGTCCACTGTACTCTTATGGTTTAGTGTCTAGGTACTTATTTAATGGACTTTTGTGGGAGACCAGAGGAGAACTGAAGCCTACTCTGTGAGCAAAAGGAGAATGGCTGCACTTGGGGTGATTGCATTTTGCAGGTTGTAGGGAAAACTTAAGACAGCTGAGGTTAAGTTGTTTACCAGAGAATGTACTAATGGATATTGGAACGCAGATGAATCTTGTGTTACTTTGATTGTGCGTGCCCATGTTTGGGTGAATAAAGGTAAGATGAGTCAGAGGAGGCTCCTCTGCCTACTAAGAGGCAAGACACCCCTGGCTGCTAGCATGTTAAGCTGACTCCTGTCTCTGTCATTCATCCTCCTTTGATCCCCGGGTCAGGGAGAACAAAGTAGCAAGTCTAAGTCTCTGAGGGTCGGCTACATGTGGTGCCCCAACATAGGGCTTGGACAGGGCTCAGCTACAGACTGTATAAGATAATTTGCGACTGGTGGATTACTGGATTAATAAATGCATATTCAAATTTCTCAGACACTTTTGAGATGAATTTTTCTTTCCCAACTCCCATAATATTGACAGAGATGAATAAATGTCTATGTGACACATTGCCAAACATTTACTATGTCAAATAGGGTCCAGCAATTTGAGTAGGGGAAATTTGATATAAAGCATTTTAATGAAATCAAAGTAGTTAACTACAGAGTAAGAGAGAACACTAAAATGTGCAGAAGTAGCTCTGTGGACTGGCTACTGCTCTGAGGGATGTATCCAAGGGCAAAGGGAAAAGTGAACAAGGAAGGGAGTTAGAGGAAGGGCCTGCAAGGTGAGATTTGGTCCTTTGAAAATAAGTTGTAGTTTCCATTGGAATATGCTGCTATCACTGTCATGATGAAGGAGCTTGACAGAAACAGCTTGCCCTGACAGCCGTGGCCGGCTGAGCCTTACTGGAGGGCAGTGGCTGCTAAACAGCCAGGACTGCCACTCACTGCTGGGACCACTGCACAGCCCTCCTTTATCCCCTAGACAGTAGCGTCCCTCCAGGGCTTCTGATTGGGTGCACTTAACAGAGAGCTGACTGGCAAAAGTTAACATGTAACACAGTCTGCAATCTCGCCGGACCAGGAGGTGAGATATTAATACCAGCAAATATGGTTAGCATGTTCTCTAAATCCAGAAATAGAGCAACTGTGGCATAATAGAAAATAAGTTTCCAAACAGGGTCATTTCACTTTTTTCTACACAAAATAGTATATGTGGGTACAATTCTTGTTAGATATGAAATTATTATATATGATTTTATTAGATATGAAGCTTTTTAAACATAAGAAAAGTTTCTAATACCTTAAAAACTCTTTCTTTGAGCTATAACTCTGTATCGCCATATGGAAAAGTGACTGAATTGTTTGTTTCATCATTCAATTTTACCACTCAAGTGAAGACCAGATAATGCTTGAGTCCAGAGGGAATTTTATTGTTTTAAGTTTAATGCTGTGTATTAATCTTGCTGTGAATAGGCTTTCCTCCTCATCAGATTCCCTAGATAGGGCTTACAATTTTTCTCCAGGTATTACTTCCAAGCCTTTTCAGATGCATTTGTCTCGTGGGAATCTGAAAGCTCTAGAAACATATTTTTAGTGTGTATTCCAGTGGTTACAATTTCAAGGTGAAGTCACACTGGTGAGATCATCACAATTTATCTGCTGTCTCTTAGAAAATATAGTAAATTGTCCAATACCAGATATTTTTCTGTATTTATTGCTTTCCTTTTTATATTGCACTTTCTAAGCCACTTATACTAATATAAAGACTTTTAAAAAAATGACTACAAATATATAGAATAGTCATCCATTGATGACATTTTAATGAGCAATACCATTCCTCTCTTACCAGGACTTGTGACCTATCTTTACTCACCTATGTGATTGGGCTTGTTTACTAAATTGCCTCCTGAACCCCATTCCTATCTGCCCCACATCTTCCAAACATGTTTATCTGTGAAATTTTCCCAAAAGTCTTGATCTTATTGCAAATAAGCTCTTCTCCAGAGTTTAAAAAAAAAACCTCCTTGCTTCTCAGTGACCATATTTAATTGCAAGGCAGACAAGATCACAGCTCTAGCTGGTCATGCCATTTTACTTCAGTTTCCTAAGTCACTGGCCATTCTGCACAGTTGTATGCTGGGTTTTGCCTAATAGGTTTCTACTCATTCAGCCCCAGGCGAGGGTTGGGAGGGTTGGCAGCAAGACATCCCTGAGGCGTGGGAAGAATTGTTTAATTTTTGTCACCAACACTTTATTATACATTTCAGATGTTTGAGTGCCTACTATGTGCAGAAGGGCACACAGAGTGATGGGATAAAAGAAGGGAGATTTTAGATAGGATGACCAACTTCTCTCTGAGGTAATATTGTGCCGAGGTGAGCTATGCACTCCTCCGGGAAACAAATATTTTAGGCATAGGGAATAGTAAGTGTGGAGAGCGGTGTTAGCCAAAGAGGCTCCATTTTGAATCTTACCCTCCATTGTATAGAGCAAGGAGACTATGTTATGAGGAACCGCGTCCTTGCTGAATTAGATTGCCCTGGAACGTGATGAACGTTCTGTAACCCCGAGAAACAAGGAAGCCCACGAGGGTGGGGAATTCCCAAAGAACTAGAAAACAAGGAAGCAGGTGTCTCTGGATAAGGGTCATGATTAACAACCAAACTCACCTGTTGTATAAAAGAGAGAAGAAAAATAAACTCGGGCACTTGGTCTCTGGGAGCCCTCCCGACTCTATCTCTTTGTCTTTATTTTTCTTCATCCTCACTCCCCCATTCGGGTACTGTTCGACAAGTGACGGCTGGCTCCGTCAGTAAGAGTAAAAGCCTTTCAGCAGGGATGTGCTTTGATACAGAAAGGATAGCAGGGAGGCATGACTGGCACGGGAAAAGCAACCAAGAGGGAGGATGGTTGGTGATAAGCCTAGGTGTTAGTGTGAGAGAGGACAGATTATCATATAAGGCCTTATGGGCCACCATTAGGACTTTTGATTTTACTCTGAGATAGGAAGTGAAATATTGTAAAAATGTACATAGTGTTAAGGGTCCCTGTTTACTTTCATGGTAGAGAGAAAATCCTGTAGAACATAGGGATATGACATTTTCTAATTAAAATATTTTCAAAATTAGCAAAATCTGAAGTTCAATAATACATTAAGCTGCTGTTTTGTCTTTTGTAGGTAGGAGGGGTATTCAAGTGAAATAAAATGATTATTCTTGGAATAAATCACTTTCTTATCAAATCTCTGAAAAGAAAGGGGCTTACAATTTTATTTTTAGCTTCTTGGAAAATACTCATGTACTCAGTAGTAGTTTTTGATCATGTATTAACAGATCAAACACTTCAATGGAACATTAGATTATTTTACCACTTTGCGTCTGAGTAAATGAACTATATTTATAATTTAAATTACACTTTAAAAATTCCTAGTAAAGTCTTGATAGAGGCAATGAAAATAAAAATACAAAAATATCCAATTAGGAGATGAGATAGTTATCATTTTATAGAATGAATAAATGTACAATTTGCATACATCTTGCAATGTAATGGGAATTCAAAAAATGTAAGTACATAGGCTCTGCTATATTCAGACTTTTAATTGATTTTTAAAAAAATAAGATATTTAAAAATTATAGATATGCTTATGATTAAGTCTATGTTAGACATTGTATAAGAAAATCAGGGTTGTAGGGATCTCCATTGTACCATAGTTTATTCAATCAAAGTTGGTAAAGTTATAGCATTCACTTCATGGTATGTGGCCCAATGAAACTTTGAGTTTCTATAGAATTTAAAAAGTCTGGGGCAATGTGAAATTGAATGGAATTTGTTTGCTATTCTATGATTTAGAAATGCTTCGAGGGTCCTCAAAAGGTTCATGTGTTGAAATTGAATTTCCATTGTGAGACATTCAAGGGGTAGAGACTTCATGTCACCTAGTGTATAGAGATGGGATCTTTTGGAGGTGATGAGGATTAGTCAACAGAGTGGCACCACCATGACTTATTGAATACTGATTGCTTTATAAGAAGAGGCAGAATAACCAGAACATATATCACGTAGGTATTCCTTGTCTGTTGCCATATGATTACTTTGCTCTGCTTTGAGACTACTACCAGGCCATCACTAAATGTGAACCCTCAGTCTTGGGCTAGAACATGAGCTAAAACAATTTTCTTTTGCTTCATGACTTATCCATTGTGGTATCGTGTCATTAGCAACACAGAACAGATTAGTACAAACTACATTAGCTTCTTTTTAACAACTGAGAGTGTTACATGGCTGAGATCTAAACCTACCACGCAAACTGATCAACCAAAAAAGTCTCAGTACATACAACCTTACCAAAGAGATGTGAAGTTCATTGGAATCCAGTAACAGTACAAATTTTAACCCATGCTCCTGTTTCTATTCCCAAAAATCTTACATGCAGTGCAAAAAAAAGGAGTGATACAATGGGTGTCTCTATATGCTTAGAAGCAATTATACCAGAGAAGGAGGAAGAGGATGACCAGAATGAAATTTGTCACAAAGTATTTTAAAAAGATGTTCTTCTCTGACCTTTATCATATATCAAGTCTGAGTTATTCAGCTTTAGGTTATTGGTGTTTTGTCAAAAACGGAATGCATCTTTTCTGTTAAAGTCACATTTGTATTTGAAACACTTCCATGTTTCCTATGATTTCACTACAGTTCTAGAAGATATTAAGTATAGAACCAGATGAAAAGTTAGATGAGTAAGTTCCTCATTCCATTCATCACCAAATTAGACTAGGCCCATATATTCTAACAAATACTGTTACAGTGATGGTTCTTTTCTGGCAGTTATAGTTCTGTATCTCTTCAAAATAACTAAAGAACTTAACATTACAGAAATAAGAATTGTTTGTGTAGTGCTACTGTGATGGTTAATCTTGTTTGTTAACTTGATTGGCTTGAGAGATGCCTAGATTAGTAAAGCAGATTTCAGAGTGTGTGAGTAGATCATGGGGCATGACCTTGGGAACTACATCTGGTATCTGGAGCCTTCCTCTCTGACTCATTTTCTGTCTCTCTGCTTCCTGGCTGCTATGAGGTGAGCAATTTTCCTCTGCCATCCCCTTCTGCAATCATGTTTCTGCCTTGGAGCCAGCCAATCATGGACTGAAACCTCTGAAGCCATGAGCCAAAATAAACCCTTTCTTCATTTAAGTTATATTTATGTATGCCAGATATTTGGTCTCAGGAACAGAAAGGTGACTAATATAGTTATTTAGCCTATCTACTTAGAGTAATGACTTTTGAACAGCTAGTGAATTAGGCTGGGGAGGAAAACTGATAGGGTAGATAAAGCCATGTTCAGTACATTCTGATGTGGTTGTGATACCTGGTCAAGCTGTGCAGAGGAATCTCAGGAGACCCAAACTCTTAGTTTACCAGCTGTCAAAATCTCCTTAGGAAAAACAAGCCTGCCAAAATGTGTTTTTTTGGTGATGTGTTCTAATCCAAGTATGTCATAATTTGTTTTGCTCCTGAAGTGCCCAGGAGAGTTTAAGAAAGAACTAGGGAACAGAAATTATCTTGGGGAAGAGATGATGGTTGAAAACACCTGTCTGGTAGCTTTTTTCCTGGAGGATATATTGTCCTATGGTCAGTTTAGTTATCAATTACCATAAAGTAAGTTAGAATAATTAGGAATAAAAGATTTAGAAAAATGTACAAAAAAGTGTTCTAGCAAAGAGACAATAAGAGTCAGAATCTGTAAAACCAGAAATGGGAAATTCTTAAGCAATAGTCATGTAAGAGAACAAGAAAAAGGATGCAGGAATGGGATTAATTAAAGGCCAATGAAAAAGATAGGAAGAAATATTGAAAAGGAAATAGGAAAGATGAACAGAGGTCTTATCTTCATATTAAGAAAAGCTCACTTGGTTATTTCCCACAATTGATTAATATGGTCTCATTTTCTGTCAAGAAAATGTGCCTCTGACGCTGGAGGGTCTCACATGGAAAATGTTCAGACTTTCATTCTGCTGTTTCTGAACATTGACGGTTTCTCTCACATGGCTTGGCTCTTAAGAGATGTTCTTGTAACTGCATTTCTCTTGCTAATCAACCCTGTAGGATTTGGAAGTTATTAACACTGGCCTACTTTCAAAGTTCTGAGTTGAAGCCCCAGGGTATGCAGTTGTGTAAAGAAACAGAGACAGGAGAAATGGGAGCCTTTCTGTCTTTTTTTACAGGGAAGAAATCATCCCTGTTAATTAAATGAGGATTTTGAGATGTGCTTGGAGAATTGTTTGTAGCTCTCCTGTGGAAAGAATTTTCTTTGTTATGTCTTTGGATGTCAAGGCTCCAGTACATGCTTTTCCTTTGTGAATTAGAGTTTTAATTCTTTACTAAGGAAAATTAAATTTTTAAGAAACCAAATTTCTAATTGTAAATAAAAACCATAGATTGTAAATGTAAATTTGGGCTAGCTACCCCTGAATTCTCAATTTTAGCTCTGGGGAAATGGGGATGCAAAGTGGTGAATACGTTATAGACAGAAGCTCAAATTTTAACTGCATCTTACTCTGCCATGTGTGTGATCTGTTCTTACTGTCTGTTACAAACATTGGGCTTTGATAATGGCATCTATTGGTAGCTAGAGCGCCAGACTCTGGGCCTAGAACTTCTTGAGGCTGCCTGTTGCCGCAGAGTTGCTGGCTTGTTTACAATGTTTTGTCATTTTGCACCTTGAGGAGTATGGAGGGGCAGATGTGAAATACTAAAGTAAGTCTTATTCTGTTTGCTGCAAAATGGGAAAGGGCACAGTGGATTTTTGAGCCTAAATTGGGTTCAAATTTCTGCCTAACTTCATGTTTAGGTGTGTTACCTTAAGAAGGTTATTTGTCTCTTTAGTCCTTATTATATAGATGAGAACTTTGTACATTGGTTGTGTCATTTGAGGTGTTACCAGACACCTGATAGGCAATTTATAGATGATGGCTATTTTATTAATTAGGAATTAAGAAAATATTGGTTATGTCACCTCGAATCTTAGAGTCTAAATTCATCCAAGGTGCATACCTCTCTTCATTTTTGATTCAGGTATTTAGGATTCAGGCATTTAGGAAATAGAGTTTTATTCCATCTTCAAATTACGTGCCTGCCGATTTTCAAAGGGAAGGCATTAAAGTTGTGTTTCGAGCAATCATTACCTCCAAGGTCATCTTCTCATTTTACCCAGTTTTGTCCCCTTTTATTAGAGAGAGCTGCATTTTTTGCACTTTAATTTACTCTTCACTGTTATACCTATTTGAGACAGTTACTGATTTCTTTTTCTTTATTTTCCATCTCAGAAGCCAATACAAACACATATGCTTCATCCCCAGGACTACTCACACATTAACCTGATGACTTCTCTCCTTTGTAGTCTATTTCCAATCAAGTCCTCCTTTACATTTAGAGATCCTCAATTAAACTCACTCTCTCTGGCATTGTATCAGTGGTAATTAATTACCTTTTAACTAACTTGTTTTTCCAGCTGTTTTATAACTTGGATTCTTGCAGGGACTTTTAAAAAGGTTAGGTTTCTTTTCATGTGAATATTTACAATATATTAGAACAAAACTTCAGACAGAATTATACTGAAGACCCTTCAGATAGTTTTCTTTCTGATTTGCAATCATGTAACACATTTCTTCTACACGTTAAACAGGTACATAATGATGCCTGCTTCTGCCGTCCTCTAAGAAACACAATACAACTAACAAGAATATAAATTTTTGTTAAGTGAGGATTGATGAAATATAGCCGATTAACCACATATGGCTCACTGTCTGTTATGTTGCTTTTGACCTAAGTAAAGTTTTTGTATTTTTAAATGGTTGAAACAAACTTTAAAAATGATATTTCATGATAAATGAAAAGGTATATAAAACTCAAATTTAAGTGGTATACAAAGTGGTACTGGAATATAACCAGTCTAATTTTTTCACAAATTGTTTATGGTTGCTTTCATACTCCAAAAGCAGAGCTGAATGCTTTCAATTGATACCGTGGTCTGCAAATCCCAAATTATTCTTTGTCCGGCTTTTTATAGAAAGAGTTTCATGACTGCTGGTATAAAACAGCAATGCTATTTATCTACTGCTTGATTATATTAGATACTCTTGAGTGTTCAAACTTCTTCCATGTTATTAAGTGATGTGCCTAAGATTACCATATTAGGAAGTGTAGTTTGAATTTCACGTATCCTTTCACCAAGACCAGCCTTTTAAACTTAGTTTAAGAAAAAAACACTACACAGTGTTAATGTTGAAAGCAAAACCTAAATTTTAAAAATATGCAATAATTTTTATCTTTCATCTATATACAATAAGGATGTACTTTCACCAAGTGGAACTTTCCAAGACATTTATGAGAAGTAATTTATTTGATTATTTACAATATGTTAAATTACTGAGTAAGTTGATTGATAAAATGGTCAGTGATTAAATAGAGGGTAAGTCTGTGATATTAGTTACAGATTTTGTGCACAAATGTGCACTGAATTCAGTAGAAGGGAGAGTGTCATGAAATGTTAACTTGGGACATGGTTAAAAGTATTCATTTTTCTAAATATTGTGACATATGATTAGAAATTCATTATAGAGATTCAAAATTACATGTTGAACAAAATAGAAACTGTTAAGATAAACTAGAACACATCAGTTTTATATCTTATCTTTTGCATTCATTTATATGTAAATGTTAATAAATGGCAGCTACTATTACTATATGTTATGTTTAAGTGGAAAAATGGATTGAAAATTCTCTTAATAGAAAGAATATTTGAAGACTAAATGATTTTATAACTAGTTATATAAATAAGAGGTAAACTTTGATTATTTTATAATCAATTATTATCTTTTGGCTTAAGTGTAACCTGTGGTATTAAAATCATACCATGATTAACAACTTCAAAAAACCTTTTTTTTTAAAATACAGGATGACCAAAAATTGTATTTTATTAATTTTTGTGACATAATACAACAGGAAATATAAAAAAGACAATTTTACCAAACTTATTCAGTAATTTTTCTGTGTCTGTTATATCTTAAAACATTCAATACACAATGCAACATTATAATCTGGACAGTAGTATCTAGTCTCTTTCCAAATTCTTTTTGTATTATTGTCTTTCTTTGAACCACACACTTTACACTGTTGGGTTGGCCTTTCCTTTTTTTTTCTGTGGGTAGTATAGTTGCAATAACATGTCTAACCACTAAATGTAATGGTAAAGATGTCAATGATGGATGTCCTGGTTGGCATTTTGCTCACCCATGTTTTTTCAATTATTTAGTCTATTAGACCTAATCTAAATTGTAAATTACTTTTTGAACACCCTTGTCTTGAATAAGTAACAAGTGAGTTTGATATTGCAAAAAACCTTTTTTATTAAGCATAATTTCAAGCATATAAAAAAGTAGAAAGAATAATAAGACTAATTTTTGATGTAGCCATCCCTCAGCATCAACAGTTTTCATCTTAGGGGCAGTCTTATTTCATTTTTGAAAGCTTCTACCCAACATTAGGTTATTTTTAATAAAGTATTTAGAAATAGTGCTCATATGTATCTCTAAACAGTATGTAAAAAAAATTTCATCCTTATCAAATCTAAAAAATAATATTGTCAGGATCTAAATAAAAGATACACATTTGAAAATCATTGCTCTATTTCTTAAACATGTAGTTTCCCTATCTCTTTTGTTCCCCCATGCAAAATTTCCTTGTCGAAGTAACCAGGGTAAACTGCAGAACTTCCTATTCTGGGAATTGCACCACATCTTCGTCATTGAGCATGCTCCTCTGATTCCTGTAGTTACTGGACTGGGTATTTTTTTTGGTACCATGGATCGAACTTGGGTCCTTGCACTTGTGAGGCAGGCGGCAGAATCACTGAGCTAAATCCCGGGCTGGACTGGGTATTTGGAACTAGAAGGTTGGTCAAATTCAGGTTCAATTTTAGGCAGGAGTACTTCATTGGAGGTTTTGTCAGCGGGCATATGTTCTTCTACTTCTCTTTCTTGTTTGTGACTTAGAGGCCTTGATGATCATTGTCTACATTCATTATTTTATTAGTGTGACATTGTAATTTTATTACTCCTCCCTTTAGAAATTGGCAAACTTCTGTAAAGAAAAATTCCATTCATCAACTGTTTGCTTATCTCAAGTATAATTTGTACAGGAAAAACACAATGTGATTTTCATATTGTGTTCTAAAAGTGATTTTCATCTTTCCCTTTTTCCTCACTGAGTTAGATACATCTCTTGCAGATACTTTTTGCTTTTTGAGATATGGTCTCACTATGTAGTCCAGGTTGGCCTTGACCCCACCGTCCTTGTATCTTAGCCTCTCAAGTGCTGGGATTATAAGCATGAGCCACCAATGCCCCACTCAGCTACTATTTTTTTGTTGTTGCTCAAAATATTCCATTTTTGGCCAGTGGGAGTTTAGGCACAAAATTTCAAGCATATTTTTGGAAAGTCCCTTTAATATATATCATAAGAGTTTCTGCATGCGATTTTATTTAAAGTTTAAGAATTTTAATACTTTATATTTATATTGCAATAAATTCTGCTGTGCTTGTCATTTTTTTCAACTAAGAATTAATTCTTTTACAATGGAGTTTTGTGCTAGAGATGTCAGTTATTATGCTTCTAAGAATCAGCCTTGCTTGAATCCTATGATTTGCCAGTCCTGAATGAAGCTCCTTTCTTATCTCTTTTCCTCCTACTATTTTTATCATATCTGAGGTAGCCAGAATGTCTTTTCAGAAACCAGAAAGACCTGAGACAAAATGAAATGTTCCTGTCAATGAGCACTAAATTGAAAAGACTTAGTTCTTGTTCTGACTCTGGCATTAACTAGATTACAATTTGTAGAATTGATGTAATCAGCCTTTCCCTCCCATGATATCCTTCAGGATAGCAGCTCTGTGGGATTCTCTGTAAAAGGGTTTCTTGCTCAAATAAATTTGGAACAAATTGCCTATAATTTTGGAGTAACATAAGCCCCCACTGGCATAAAAGGCCATGAGACTTTAGTAAAAAAAAAAATCAATGTAACTTGGTCAACTATACTATTTCCTAATCTACCAGCTCACAAAGTCATTAACTATCCTGTGCCTCTAGGGTATAAGAAACACTTGGGAAATGTTGGACAAGCCAATGGCTCAGTCTCTTCTAACTCTGAAAATTTGATTGTAATGAGAAAGTGTGTCCAAAATCAGAATTGTCTTTTTTTTTTCCACGTGGAACTTGCTTTCCCTCTTGTGTCTTCTTTTGCTCAATCACTGGTGCTGAATCTGTATTTCCTGGATCTGGCTTAAGATTGCATGTAGATTTTTGCTATAAACATTTAAATGAAGCCTAGAGAAAAATGGGGCTGGCTTTATCAAAGCAAATGAAAATATACTTGTAGAAAGGTTGGTACAGGATTGGAATATTACAAATAATTAATTAGGAGAATGAGAATATGGCATTATCCAGAACAGAGATTAAAACCTAAACTGACCAACAACCACAGAATACACATTCTCTTCAGCAGCACATGGAATTTTCTTCAAAATAGACCATATACTAGCTCATAGAACATGTTTAAGTAAATGCAAAGGAGCTGAAATTATCTCATGCATATTATCAGATCGTAGTACAATGAAATTGAAAATAAATGGCAAAAGAAATAACAAAAACTGCATATGCACAAGGAAATGAAATAATACTCTCTTGAACAACCAATGGGTCATAGATTAGATTAAAGAAGAAATTACATAGTGTCTACAATTGAATGATTATGACATACTTGGAGCTTATGGAATGTAATGAAAGCAGTCCTATGAGAGAAGTTTATAGCAGTGGTGAATTCCCACATCAGGAAAACATAGCTCAAATAAATAACCTAATATTGAACATCAAGTTTCTAGAAAAAGAACAAGCTAAACCTAAAGCCGACTTAAGGAAGGAAATTATAAATATCTGAGCAGTAATTAATGTGATTGAGACTAAGAAATCAATACAAAGAATCAATGAATCGAAGAGTTGGTTTTTTGAAAGATTAAATAAAATAGACAAACTCATAGCCACCATCATCACAACAAAGATCCAAATCCATCCATGCAATTAGGAATGAAAAGGGCATAATCACAACAGATCTTGCAGAAATCCGGAGCAACAATAGTATCAACTTTGAGAGCCTGTACTCTAAATAGAGAGAAAAAAATTCAGAAGAAATGGATAGATTCCTAGATACATATGAATTATCAAAGCCAAATAAAGAAGATATAACAGTCAGGCATGGTGGCACATGCTTGTAATCCCAATACTTGAGAAGCTGAGGCAGGAAGATCATCATGAGTTTGAGGCCAACCTGGGCCATATAGTGAGTTCAGGGCCATGCTGAACTACAAAGGGAGACCCTGCCTCAAAAAACCAAAAAAGAAAAAAAAAAGAAGATATAACAATTCTAAACAATCCAATATCAGTCAATGAAATTGAAGAAGTTATAAAAAAATACTGACAAAGAAAAGTCTAGGATCTGATGGATTCACTGCTGAATTCTACAAGAACTTTAGAGAAGATCTAACGACATTACTCTTGAAACTCAAACTGAAGGGAAGCAATATTCCCAAAGCCATCCCTGGAAGCAAGCATTATCCTGATAATGAAACTAGAAAAGGACCCAACCAAAAAAGAACTACAGGTCAATCTGTTTAATGAATATAGATGCAAAAATGCTCAGTAAGATACTGGCAAACAAAATGCAGCAAACCATGAAAAAGATTATACACCAGGACCAAGTAGAATTCATCCCAGGGATGACAGGATGGTTCAACCTATGTAAATGAATAAATGTAATACACCACATTAACAGAACCAAGCAGATGCAGAAAAAGCATTTGACAAAGTCCAACACCCATTCATGATAAAACCCTATAGGAAATTGGAATAGAATGTCCTTATCTTGGTCTGATAAAAGCCATCTATGACAACTCAACATTATACTAAATGGTCAGGAAATGAAAGCTATTGCTCTAAAATCAGGAACAAGGATGCCCGCTATCATCACTCTTGTTCAATACAGTTCTAGAAACATTAGCCAAAGCAATTAGACAAAAGAAAGAAAGAAAAGGAAAACAAGAAGTTAAAATATCATTATTTGCTGATGACATGATACTCTACATACAATACCTCAGAAACTTCACCAAAAACTCCTAGATTTAACTACCAAATTCAGCAGCATTGCAGGTTACAAAATCAACACTAAAAAATCAATAGCATTCCTGTACATGAATAACAAACTCACTGAGAAAAAAATTAGGGAAACATTTTTCACAATAGTGTAAAAAAAAAGAAAAATACTTAGTAATCAATCTAATAAACAAAGTGAAAGACCTTTGGATTGAAAACTATGGTACTCTGAAAAAGGAACTGGAAGAGGATATCAGAAAATAGAAAGACATCGCCTGTTCTTGGATAGGCAGAACTAAAATAGTGAAAATGGCCATACTTCCAAAACTGTTATATAGATTTAATACAATCCCAATCAAAACCCCAACAACATACCTCACAGAACTAGAGAAAAAATTCCAAAAATTTATATAGGACTAGAAAAGATCTAGAATTTCAAAAGCAATTCTGGGCAACAAAGGCAAGGCAGGAGGCATCATAATCCCTGATTTGAAGTCAAAGCTACAGTGATGAAAACAGCATGTACTGACAAAAAACAGACTTGAGGATCAATGGAACAGAGTAGAAGATGCAGAAACAACTCCAAATATACTCAGGTACCTTATCTTTAACAAAGGGGCCAAACACCTTCACTGGAAGAAAGTAACCTCTTTAAATGATGCTAGGAGAACTGGCTTTCCACATGCTGAAGATTAAACCTAGACCCAGGTCTCTCACCATATACTATAAAAAATCAAAATGGATCACAGATGTAAATATTAAAATAGAAACATTTAATCTGCTGGAAGATAGAGTAGGTAAAAGTCTTGAAGACATAGGTGTAGACAAAGACTTTATGAGCAAAACTCCAACTGGACAGAAAATATTACAAAGAATTAATAACTGGGATCACATCAAATTAAAAGGTTTTTTCACAGCAAAAGAAACCACTAGCAGGGCAGAGAGACAACCCACAGAAGGGGACAAAATTCTTATCACCTACTCATCAGAGAAAGGACTAATATCTAGAATATATAAAGAATTCAAAAAAGTCAGACCCCCAAATTTAAAGACCCAATTAAAAAGCAGGCATTTGAAATGAATAGCTACTTAAATAGAGAAGTACAAACAGCAAATAAATATATGAAAAAATGTCCAACATCACTGGTCATTTATGAAATGCATGAGAGTCCATCTCCCTCCAGAACAAATGGCTAACATCAAGAAATCAACCAATAAATGCTGGCGAGGCTGTGGGAAAAAATAAACCCTTGTTCATTGTTGTTAGGAGTGTAAATTGGTACAACTAGTATGGAAATCAGCATGGAGATTTTTCAAAAAACTAAAACTAGAGGCTAGGGATTTAGCTCAGAGGTTCTGGCACCTGCCGCACAAGCGCAAAGTCTCGAGTTCAATCCCCAGTACCAAAACCAAAACAAAACTAAACTAAAACTAGAGGTTCCATTTGACCAAGCAATTGCCCTTCTAGATATCTTCCTAAAAATATTAAAAGCATCATACCACAGTGATATATGTATGCCCATCTTTATAGTAGCACAATTTATAATAGTTAAATCTTGGAAACAGCCCATGTGCCCATCAGTGGATGAATGGATAAAGAAAATGTGGTTTGTATATACAATGGAGTGCTACTCTGCCATAAAAAAGGATAAACTTGAGACATATTTGGGTAAATGGATGCATCTCAAGATCATAATTGTAAGTGAAATAAATCAGACACACGAGTTTAAATACATTTCTTTTATGAGAAACCCAAAGGGTAAGGAACAAAATGGAGGATGAAGGAAATAGGAAGAACATACTCAAATGGAAGGGGAACAAGAGAGGGGACAGGGGAAAGAGAAGGAAGAAAAAAGTGATTTAAAAAAGATAACAAAAAAATGTAAACAAAGCTTTTGTAAATGAGGGGATGAAGGGTTGAAGTGTGGAAGGGAAATGAGAAATAAAAGAAGAATTAAAATGTTATAAACAGCACACATGAGGCCACTTGGAGAAAGGCTTTGTGAGAAAAAAGGTGTATTCCAGTCCAGGTGTGAATGGAGACTGAAATCAGAGTCAGATTTTAGCATCTAGCTGGAAAAAGCTGAATTTATTACATCTGTGTGTGGATGGGCTGATATCAAGAGAGAGAGGTATCAGCAGTTACCTGGGAAGGGAATTAGGCTTATACAAGACTTGAAAAGGAGGCTATGATCATAAAGAATGTTTATGACTGAGGGTCCAAGGATGGTCAGCACAGGTGTGAAAATAACCACTGGACTTCTTGGTTCCAGGGAGATTACATACTCCATCCTAAATTTTCTTTATGGCAGTCTTTTCTGTTTAGTGAGAATAGCCTGTTCTTTGCTGAGAATGGCCTGTTTGCTTGTGAAGGTCTCATTCAGACCAGGCATGACATAGATATATTATATTCAGGTACAAATTCCCTATGATGAATGTGATCATTATGTATGGCAAATGTGTACTAATAAAAAATAAAATTAAAAAATTAATTTAAAAAACAAAAACCTAAACTTAGCAGTCACAGTGGAGATAGAAATGGAAGAATGAAGTTATTCCTTATCAAGTGGCCTTTTGGTTTATAGACATGAGAACTGTTTACTACTAGCTCTGTTGCTGCATATTCTTCCCTGGGCCACCATCTTTATGTACAAAATGAGAATGTTTCACCAGATGACCCCCAGCATCTTTTTCTGCTTGAAATCAGTGATTCTTATGAAACATGTTTAAAAAGTTTTTGTGTTTCATCTACTATTAGTGTACAGGGAAAAAGAGTAAAAAGAATTGTCCTTTTTAAGGGTATTTGTATTCCCGAATATTAGTTAAGCTTAAAATATAGGGCTGGAACTCTTCTGAAGATTTGGTAATATGCTTGATGGAAATAATATGGTATTGGAAAAGGAATGAATGAGAAGGAAATTAGAACTAGAAGGAAGATATAGCTCTAAAAACAATTTTTCTTCAATATGTAATAAATTTGAGGTCATTATTAGTATTAGAACAATATGGCAAAGATTTTGAATGTAAATGATCTTGATTATTTCAATAGATCCCTGAAAACTGGAAACACAAGAATAGATAAGAGCCTAGAGAAGAACATAGATCCTGGGAAAAGTAAAGCAGTAGCAGCATTTCTACACTGTGAAAAAGACCTTATGAGCAGGCTGGGATATCATTTCAGATTTTTATTTTCAGCTCTCAGCATATTCTTTTCCTAACCTTTTTGTTTTTCAATTACATTCTCATTTTATCCAAACCAACAGCTTCATAATTACTGTGCTTTTTGCCTCATGCAGTCAGTTTGCAAATAGAGCATATCTGGGTTCCTCAGTGGCAAGAGGATTTTTTAAACGTTAACTTTGATTCTGTGACAAAATGTCTGTAAATATAGCAAAACTTAGTCATGGTCTCACATAAAGTGGCTTTCTTAAGCAATCTGATCATGACTGTGCTCAAAGTAAAGCTTTAAAAATCCTTGAATATCTTTTTTTTTTTTTGGTACCAGGGATCGAACTTGGGAACCTGTGCTTGTGAGGTAGGCAGTAGAACCACTGAGCTAAATCCCCAGCCCCTCCTTGAATATCTTTACTAGCCTTAAGCAATCAAAGGTAAGTGATCTTAATGCCTATTTGCCATGAAGAACACCTCACAGCTTGAGGATATACACCTAGTCCAAGTATTCACTGATACTAAGCAGAGTGATTGATTTTTAATTTTTCCCTACATGCCTGCAAAGCTATTGCATATAGCAGTCATGAGCGGTGTCCACTTTTAATACAGTATTTACCATTCAAATGTGCTCTTCTTCAGTTTTAATCTACAATTTCAAACTCCATTCTCCTTTTGCTTGTCATATCCCGAGGGCTTTATTCTGCCAAATTGTTGGCTCACCACTTCCCACAGTAATTTATAGAATCTGGTTCACTTTGTGTCACCACAGGTTATAAATGAAAATGGAAACAATTTGCTGTTAAGAAATCTTTCTGAGACAAAATGCAAATAACATATTGAAACAAACTAAAGCTATTTTAAAAGAGCAATGGAAAATAATTATAGAGGTTGTATTATAGTAAATTTTCTTTCCTTTAAATAGTCTCTCTTGTCTCTGAGGGTATTCCATATTTAAATTAAGAGACTTTCTTTAAGAAACCTATTATTTATTTCTATTTTTACTGATCACTTGGCATCACTGGACTGTGGATTTGGAGAATACTGGAGTTATTCCCAAGGATCTGCCATTTCCTCTATATATCAAGCCTTGTCACCTAGATTGAATAGTCATATATTCATGGACTGTTATTTTTAAATATAGCAAAAATTGTGATTTAAAACTTATTTAAAATTTATATAATACTGAAGTGAAACATAGCAAATTTTTTCTATTATGATCGAATTTCTCAAAGTATCACATTTATCAAATGAATGTTTTCCATGTAAGTCTTAAAAGGACTTTTTTATACTTGTAGTTATAAACCCCTTCTCTATCTAGTTTTTGAAAAATAGAATTAAAGTGGTCATTAAAAGAATCACTATGAGTTGCTAAAATGATTCTTGTAGAGAAGGATTTTGTAATCACAAGATCAGGGATTTCTGGAAATTTCTTGCAAAATGTTTTGTGTGCAAGCATATGTTCATTTTTTTTTTTTAGAGAGAGACTCCACAGCAGTGTCTATTCCAATTTCTAAAAGTGTTTTTGACCATAGCAAGATTGGCAACCACTGAATGAAGGCAAGAGACTGTCTTACTCATTTTCTCCTTGTTGAAACACAATACCTGTCACCTACGATTTAAAAGAGGAAGGGTTTATTTTGGCTCACAGTTTGTAGAGGTTTCAGTCCATAGTCAGCTGGCTCCAAGGCAGAAGAGCCTGGTGGAAGGGGCTGAGCAGAGGAAAGCCACTCACTTCATGGGATCCAAGAAGCAGAGAGACAACAAGGAGGGGCAGGGAAGGGAAATCAATCCTTCCAAGCCCCATCCACAGTGACCCATCTCTTGTGACCAGACTCCATCTCCTAACAGCAAGTCAGCTATAAACCCCACAATCCAATCACCTTCCAAAAGTCCAACCTATGAGCATGTGAGGCCTTCAGGGGACATTTGTATCTAAACTTTAACAGACATGAACCAAGAAAGAGTAAGTAAACTCTGCATTTCATTGGAGAGAACTGTATTTTAAAAAGATGAAAAAAAACCCCTCAAATGTGCAAGTAAGAAAAGCATACTTTTCTTACTTACTGTTGGCAGATCCCAACAATAAATTGAATATACTCATATTGCTTAAAGGTAAGGAAAAAATTCAGGTATACCAGTCAGTCTTTCAGAGAGGTATACCAATACTAACCCGCGTTTTTATAACTAATTCATTCTGATTTTGTTCTCTGTATTTAAGCTAACATTTACTGAAAGAAATAATGTTGCCAGATGGCATAGTGTCCGAAGATTCCTGGGTCTTTCTGTCCCATGCAAAGAAGTGGCCTGGACAACTGAAGAACAGTTAAACATAACTTTTATTTAATATAAAAAAAGAGGAAAGGAAAAGGTGGAAGAAAGAGAAGAAAGGAAGAAAAGAGTGAAGGAAGAAAGAAGAACAAGACCAGATATGTCTTGCAAGCAGGCTGGACCACTGCAAAACCAAGAGCATGCCATCAAGATAGAAGTGGCAGCGAAGTCAAGGGTTGCTGCCTTTTATCTCTTTCCAAATCTGGTTCCTCAGAAGTTGCTCTGCCCAAGCATCCTGGCTGTAACTGACAGGTCACATCCATTCTACATCAAGTTACATAGATACATTGTGTTCCTGGCCTTTGGTCTGGATCTTTGTAATTAACAAGTCACATTCTGTATTCTAGGCAGCCTACTATGGCTCTACTCTCTTACCTCAGTACTTCTGAATAGAAGTTAACAGGTTGGCTGGGGATTTAACTCAGTGGTTCCACTGCCTACCTCACAAGCTCAAGGTACCGAGTTCAATATCTGGTACTAAAAAAAAAAAAAGGAGTTAGCAGGTTCTTTTTAATGTTCTTTTTTCTCAATTGTCTGGTCATTTAGCATTATAGCAAATTATGATATTTATTGTATAAAGATGACAAGTTAATTAAAAACCAAAAGTTTTTAGTTATCTAAATTTGAACAACAATCAGGTCACTGACTTCCAGAAATGTTCTCCTTTAAATTAATCATATTGGTACCAAGTAGTTATGATTTAATTTCCCTTTGTTTTAATATTTCTACCTGCAAAACAAATTCAAGTATATATTCTTTTTACTTAATGGTAATGCTAAGAAAAAGTGCATATTACTGTATCTATAAATGTACAAAACTTAGATAATTGAAATATGCTTTATATTTCCTAGAAAATTGTTACCAGAAAGTAATGATCATATCTATAAGGATTTCTAAATTCTCTTCTTATAGTATGCTAGTCTACCATCTTGAATTCTAGATCTGAGTTTCTTATTTCACTTGGTAATGTGATTTGGGCAAAGATTGTCCTTTGATTCCCATGTGGTGTTATCAGTAGTAAAAGAGGTAAGAACATAACATTTACTTTTGAAGTACTAGTTAAGACTGTGCTATGTCTAGTCACCAAATAAGAAGCCCTAAGTTTTCAAATAGCACAAGATTCTTCAACAATATTATACATTTGAAAACTCATATATTCTTAACTGGTACCATGTAATGTCATTTTAGCAATAACTTTGACTAGTGAGCTAGTATATTTTATATTTTTAAATACTTCATTAAGATAAAGTTTACCTACATCAAGATGCACAAATCTTAAATATAAGATTCAATGGGTTTTGACGTGTATGCGTACATATAAACAACATCTCTACCAAACACAGAACCTTTCAATATCCACAGAAAGTTTTCTGTACACACCACCCCCATTGGTGACTACTGTTCTGATTTTTATCACTATAGACTAGTTTGGATAGTACACAGTTATGGAAATAAAATTATATAAATACATACTATTTTGTGCTGGGCTTCATTCATACACATACATTTTATAGAAATTTACTATTGTTTTTATCATTACTTTGCCTCCTTTTTTGGCCCTGTTTTTGTACTAAAACATGTATCCTCTGTCCTATTGATGGACACTTAGGCTATGTCCCATTTTTAGGTAGTATGTATAAGGCTGATAAACATTTTGTATAAGTCTTTTGTGAACATGTTTTCATTTGTTTGGAGTAAAAACCTAGAAGCATAATGCTTACTTCTAGGGTAAGTATGTTTAATTTTATTAGAAATTACCAGTTTTCCAAAGTAGTTATACTTTTTTGTAATTCCACTAACAATATTGTTGAAGTTTCAGTGGCTCCATATCCTCACCAACATTTGATGGTGTCAGTCTTTTTAATTTTAGCTAGTCTGCAGAGTGTGAAACAATTCCATTGTCATTTTAATTTACATTTTTTGATGTCTAAGGATGTGGAACATTTTCAAATATACTTTTAATTTCTTTTTTGGTTCAGTACTTTTCCTATTTTGAATGTTGGGGTTTTTATTAATTTGTATGCTTTTTAAAAATGTGTCCTGGTTACTTTGTGATATGTGTGTGTATGTGTTTGGCTTGAATTTTCATTGTATTATCACAGTTTTAGAAGAACAGGTCTTTTAATTTTGAAAAAAGTCCTATTTATCATTTTCTTTCTTTTATGCCTAGTGTTTTTCATGTACCCTCTAAGAATCATTGCCTCCCCCAATATTTTGAACATATTCTTTCATGGTTTCTTATAGATTTATAGTTTTACCTTTACTATTAGAGTTATGATCTGTTTTAAATTAATTTTCATTATAAATTGAAGTAGTTTGAATTTTGGTTGGTTGTTCCATTCCATTTGTTGAAAATATTCTCCTTTTGTGACTCATTATAAATACTGTATGTTGCTCTAGTTCTGGAACCTATGCTCAATTCTTTTGAGTTATTTTTCTATCCTTATGCCAAAGTCAGTCTCTTGATTACTGTAGCATTATAGTAAGTTTGGAAATCAGGTTGTGTTAGTACTCCAAATTTACTTATAAATATTTTTGGCTATTCCAAGATCTTTTGAATTTCTATTGTATTTTAGATTTCCCTTGCAAATTTGTTAAGTAATTTTCCCAGGTTTTTAATAAGAATCATGTTAAATAGATGATTTGGAGAGAATCAACACTGTTTCAATTTAGCTTCTTCCAATCTGTAAACAGTGATATATCTCTTCATTTTTTTTAGATTTCTAATAACATCTCTTAAAATATTTTGTAATTTCAGTGTGTAGGTATTTTCTTATTGCAGATGAAATTATTTTAAAAATTTCATTTTCAATTATTCATCGTTCTATATACAAGTACGTTTTTCTATACTGGCCTCCTACAACATTGTTAAATTTAGTTACTATTGCTTTTTTTTTTTTCTTCTGTAGTTTACTTAGGCTTTTACTCATAAAATTTATATAATAAATGTACACAATCTTTTATTTGAATAAAGACAGTTTAATACTCTTTTGGAATCTTTATGCCTTTTACTTTGTTTGCTTTTTACTCATTGACAGCCTGAGAGATAGAGGGAGATATTAAATAGTTCATCAATAAATATGTTAGCTATTGGTTTTCACAGATGCTCTTTGTCAGAATAAGGAGTTTCTCTTCTTTGAGAATTATTACTACAAATGGATGTTAAATTTTATCAGGTGACTATTATCCAAATGTGGTAAATGTATCAATTTGTTTTAAGTATTTAAATAAATAAGTAATTAATTTGTTTATTTTTTTGGTACCAGGGATCAAACTTGGGACCTTGCGTTGTGAGGCAGGCACTGGAACCACTGAGCTAAATCCCTGGCCTTAAATAAATAATTTAAATAAATATTTGATATTTAAAAAGAGAACATTCTCATATTAAAAAGACAATATGTCTTCTTTTAAATATATTCCTAAATTTCACTTATATTTTAAGTTTTGCATCTACATTCATGAAGAGTGTTGGTAAGATGGAAATCTTATTAACAGTTTTGATGCAACAGAAAATCGTAAAATGGTGCAATAAATCAGTAGGATTTTTTTCTTTTAAGGTTCAAGAAATTGGAAATAATTTTAAAAGATATTCCTTTTATTTGTATTTATTCTTTCCTTCATGCCTCCTTTATTTCTAAGTCTTAGAGATGGATTCTAAAAAAACAAAAGGAAGCATTCAATAATTTTACTTTTTATAAGACCTTGAAACTTATCTCTCCTGTGGAATAGAATAGGTATTATGCTGTATTTTGGAAAGAGAACAGGCATAATTGTTATATTATTTGTTCAGGTATATAGAATAGTTAAGATTGTAATGATTTGGATAGTGGGTTTTAAAAATTGTTTCATTTTTGTTTTTGAATCCTGACACATACACAGAATAGCCCCTTATCCCCAGTCTGTGAAACATTTGTTGTTGTTGTTGTTACTGCCATTAGGAGTAGGTACTTTGGGTATCTATTTATGTGGCTGCCTCTAGAATCTGACTGAGAGATGTATTTCTTGTTGTAGTTAAAAAAAAAAAGCATAATGATGTGCTGAGAAAGTTACTTTTTCATTTTTTAAAATGAGCTCTGAAATGTAGCCTTTTCCTGCTTTTCATAATTTATTCTCAAGCCATTTCTTACCAATTCTACTTTTAAATCTTATAATTTTCATTAGACAGGAATCTAAATTCTGCTTCAGATTTTAAAAAATTTAAAGTTAGAGATGTTTTGCTTCAGAGTAAATGGGCCATTTTGATTGGCTAGCTATTATTAACATTTGTAATTTATAATTGCCTTTCAGTTTTTCTGATAGCTGATGAGATTTAATGAAACAATTCCTTTATGGATCAGATACCTTTTCTTCAAAAAAGTGAAACTATTTTAACCTCTATCTTCTTGGATTTCTTTCATTTATTTTAAAAAGAAATTTACTCAATCTCCCCATTATATATATCACTGAATGTTATGAACTATATTATTCACCTGTGTCTATCTTAGTCACTTTCTCTTCACTGAGACACGATGTCCGACACCCACAACTCTAAGAAGAAAAGGTTTATTTTGGCCCACAGTTTATAGAGGTTCCAGTCCACAGTCAATCAGCTCCAAGGAAGTGCCTAGCAGAAGAGACTCGCTCATGGCCTGGCTGGCAGGAAGCAGTGGGGTCAGGGAGAGAGATAGACCCTTCCAGGCCACACCCCCAGTGACCCACCAGACTTCACCTCCAAACATCATAGTTAGGTATACAGTGAACCGTCTCGAAGTGGTTCAAAGTTCGTAGCCGCAGTAGTTCATAGATTTTTTCCTTAGAATCTAACTAATAATTGTCTGTGGAAACCCCTACTTTTTCGCAGAAGCCCAAATATTCTCCGCAATTGCTTTTTTGTGGGAGGTTTGCAAATAGCCAATTGAAGTGCGCTATTCAGTTCTCTTTGATGCTGATTGGCTGCTTCCTTGTAACCCATCTCAGGCAGATGGCCCAGGATTCCCGCATCATAATAGGTTGCTGTACCCCGTGTAGCTACCTGGAGTGTTCTCAGTTTTGTTCTTAAAGCCCTTATATCCCTAAGGTGCAGCCAAAATGCCCCGTACCTTCTAGGACTTTATTAATATAGTATTTCATTAAATTAATTTATGTAACTGTGGGAGACAGCATATTTAGGGTTTAAACTGTACAAATAAGCATTTATAGGTATTTTTCTAACCATAGCTGAAATTCGCAGCTTTTCACAATTTGTGGGTGCTCTGGAAATGTAACCCTCACAAATTTCAGGGGTCCACTGTGAACTCCTCAGTGGATTAATCTGTTGATAAGTATCACTCCCAGTGATCCAATAACCTCCCAAAAGCCCCACCCATGAGAGCATGCAGCTTGGGGTGGCATCTGAACATAAACCACAAGAGTGTCTCTAGATTACAAACTCCTTAAAAGGGAGCTCTTTTTATTCTCAACACCTAGAATAATGTTTGACATGGAGAAGGTACTCAAATATTTCCAGGATTGAAATATTTGTTTTAAAGTTTCTAAATCACTCATCAATTCTTTATTATAAAAACCATTCTCTAAGCTGCTTCTGCTTATAAGTATGCTATTCTTGTAATAAATTCTACATATGGTTTAAACTATGGGTTTTAAAATTTTATCTTGTTCTTCAAATCAAATTTGGAATTCAAAGAGATTGTATTTTAAGAGATATCTAATTTATAGCTTCTTTCCGTGATTTAAAAATGATTTTGAATATATTTAATTATTTAATATTCTCTGACTTTTAAAAGTTTCCATTCCCTTTCTATTTCAAATGCTTTCATTGTAAATATTCTCAGGTTTTTTTGTTTTGTGTTCCTCTGGTAGTGCATCTTGAGAACACCCAGGTTTTGAGAGCATCCATGGCATTCCTGGTGTGGCTTCTCAGGTGTCTTGAAGTCTGAGCTCTTAGTTGAGACTTTGGAAGCCAAAAGCGAGCATGCATCATTTTATGTGCCGACTCCCCTTTGCTCATACAGCCTTTTTCTCCATGTGTTTAGAAACAGTTTCTTTCCAATGTTCCTCCTTTGCCCAAAGAAGGATAAACACCCATATTTCAGCTAGTTATTTTCAGGAAACACAAAATATATTCCTTCCTTAGTTTTATTTTCTAGGGTTTGCTCATCCTTTCACATTCTTCCTCTGAGAAGATGACTAAATTAAACTTCTTAGTTTAATAACCATCACTGCAAGTTTTTTTTAATAGAGAAGAAAATGATTTTAAAGTGCACCGAGAAGATGGAATGGTTATGAACTGAAGTTTTGCGACCTACCTACATACTGTCAATTATTTTATGCAACCACTTGTTACATTTTGGAAACCTAAGTACATCCAATGGCACAAAGAATACTTTCTGTTTGGCTTGGAATTCCTTAGTATATTAATCCTAGGGAGTCCGAGGAAAGAAACGTGCAGGACTGAAATATAAAGGTACACCCAGTGCCAGTGTTGGGGAGGTACATCTGGCCCATGATTTGCTCATCTTCATTTTCTGAGTTCAATCCCTAAAAATGTCTAGTATGGGGAACAGAATGAATGAGAGCGAATTAACTTTCATTTTCTAGCAGGGGAAGATGGGAGATGTGTAGAGTGAATCAATCAGCGGCCACTCGATGCCCTGACAGCGTTCATCCGCCTGAGCAAACTTCTGTATGGGCAACGCCAGGAAAATTTATTTCTTGGAGTGAGTTTACTGCTTCCATTCAGGGAGTTTCATCTTTGTGGCAATCAGAATAAATTGTGTCTCAGTAATAATATTGTAGCAAGCTATTCTGTACTGCAAGGAGCCAGTAATGACTGTGTGTTACATTTGCATTAATTCTGACAAGATTTACTGGTGCTTGCTGATCTGTAAATTTCAAATTGGCAAACAGCAGCAAAGGTCAACATAGCAATAATATTAATAGCTTTGGGAAAAGGTTGAGAGACTCAGAAATTCCAGATAGCATGAGTGAGAGGGAAATTCAATGAATGCTTGTCAACTTCATCCTTTTTCTATTATTTCACCTTGTCTTTTATAAGGTAATTACAATACCCTTGTACAGAAAGCATAAAGTTACAGGGCTCAATAACTGGGAATGTAGTTTAATATAGGTAATATTTTTCCAAAATCAATGTCATGTAAAAACACTTGGAAAACCTGGTGAGAAGATATAGGTCCTTGATTATTATAGATTTTGGCTAAGCACATAGTTGGAATTTTTTGAAGTTAATTATAACTCAGGTAGCACTTTAAAATAGTCTCTTTATTGTATTCCTCATTAAATAGAAAACTTAGAAAAGCATGTTTAAATATAGAGATACAGTCAGCTTGATTCTTTAGGTTTCTACAGGAGAAAGGTCTCCCATATTATACTGGATTTTCCTTCCTGTGTGAAGTCTTTCCTGATGCTTCCAGAATGAGTTAATTTTAGTATATGTTCCAGCAAAGCAAGCACAAAAGAATGAATTAAATATTTGGTCTTTTGTATCATCTCTTACTCAGACAGCATGGAAGCTTCTAGTGGCTGATGTCTGCCATCTTAGTCTGGGTTTTGGTCACCTGAGAGAATACTAGAGACTGTGTAATGATGAAGAAAAAGGATCATTTTTGACTCATGATTTAGAAGCTGAGAAGCCCCAGCTTGTGAGGGACTCACGCTGCTTCAGCTCATGGCAGGAAGTAGAAAGGCAAGCTGGCAATAGGAGAGAGAAAAGGGGCCAAACTCCTGATAGCTATCTTACTCCCAAGAGTAAAGCATTAATCCATTCATCATTTTAAGAGGCAAGATGTGGCACACCAAGAATAAGAACAAATAATTTATTTGAGCCAGTATAAAGATAATCACCCAGGAGGAACGGATTCTAGCTACCTAGAATTAACCCTCCTTCAAGTAGTATCAGAAAGGTCTCTGGGTTTTTATAGATTTTTTTTTTTAAAGTTTATAATAAACTGGTTCTTAACAATTGTATTGGCTGACAACAACATAGGATATTATTTAGTGATCAGTCATTTATACATTTAGGTAAGAATTGTGATAAGAAGGAAAAGAGTTTTAATGAGATTATTTATTGTCTATATGGGGAGTCTGCAGAAACCTGCCATGCTAGATCAGAATGACCTAGGTGCTGCAGTCTTATGCTTTGCATTTATTTCCCCATGCTAACCTCACTTTATAACTTCATTTCAATTTTGTGTGTATGTGACATATGAAAACCTTTCTCAGCTTCATAACCTGAACACTTCCCTGTAGCCTGCACCTTTACAATACAGATACATTGAGAAAGTTTCCAACACATGAATTTTGGGGTGCCCATTCAAACCTTAATACCCTCTTTACATTGTGCTGTATTTTTGTTGTTGTTGTTTACCTGTTAGTGTCCCTGTATTGTCTACAGGGCAGGAATTGTGTGCTTTCCATCTACCAGAGTACCCCCATTGCAATGGATGCTCCACAAATAAAGTAATGAAAGCAAGAATGTCTGATGGCATCTTGACATCGGTGTCCTTTGGGCTTAGACATCTCTTTGTTCAATATATAAGAAGAGGGACCAGATACTTTGAGGGTATGGAGCTAGAGGTTCCTGTGGGAGAGATTTTGAATAACTGTTATGTGTGGAACATCCAGACTGGAATCACTACAAGGCAGCTGACAAAAATAGCCAAAATAGACTAGTTATCTATCTTGAATGAAATTTGAATGAGTTCTTTAATGAGACCTCTTTAAGGCCACAAAAACATGGTTATAGAATACCTGAATGCACTGCATGGGAGAAAAACTAAGTGAAATTTTCCCTGTGATTAAATTTAAATGGAGTATATCCTCCAGTAAACATACATAATATTGAGAGACCTGGTATAAAGCCTGCTAACTTTTTCTCAGTACAATGGGGAGAAATTCATAAAGCAGAACAGAAAGCTTATCCTTGTTATGTGCTTATTTCCTTTTATTTTGTTGTTTTAAGTCTTCTAAAGCTTCTGGTGATGAGTGAAGGTTTTCCTTGCATTAGAATGATCACTATTCTTGAAATAAAAATCTTAGTCTTTATTCATAGTGTCTTTATTGATTAGATTCCAAAAGCAGTTTGGTCCCACTAATGAATTGGTACAAATGCTCTTGGATTACTTTTTTGTCTGTTTGTGGTCCAGGACCTATTTGTCTTCCTCAGATCTCTGCATGCTGAGTTTTTTAAGTTGCATCCTAAATTATCCTGGATATGGCAGTTGGAGAGGTTGTATGTTGTCCTTTTGGTGAGGACAGTCATATCCTGAGTGGTATCTGAGCCAAATACAGGGCTGACAGTGTGCTGAAGGGCCATGCCAGCTGCTCAGTGACACAGTTCAATATCCTTTCTGGCTAAAACAGTTCATTATTTTCCTTTTGAGTCATTTCACATCTGGTGAGACATAAGCCTTGGTGACATGGATGGGGAACAAAAAGAGGCAAGCATATCTGTTCATTTAGACACTTGTTACAGCTAGTGTGCCTGGTGGCATAAAGAATGGGAGAATAATAATAAGGCATGGCCACTGTGGGGGAGAGATGGTTCCCTCTCTTCTCAGCAGCTCCACTGTACTGGAGAATCCTGTGTGCCCCACTCCGTACTCATTACTGAGGATTGAATCCAGGGCCTTTGCAATGAGCTAAACCCTCAGCCTTGGTTTATTTTTATTTTTAATTTTTGAGACAGTCTCACTAACTTGCCCAGGGTGGGCTCAAACTCTCAATCGCTTAATTCTTTACCTCTCAGCATGTACCATGCCATTTGTTAAGTAAATGGAAATTCTTGCACCAGTAGCCAAGTGTGCCTTCCCATTCTTAGCAATGAGCTTAGATTTGTACTTAGTTTTGCTCAGGGAGATGTCAGCAGACTCAGTACAAGCAAATTCGAAACATGCTCACATGGTTGTGCTTTCCTTATTGCGTGTTTGCCATTGTTATGCGAAGAGTTTCCCCTGTGAGTTGCTGTCCTTTCAGTGTAGCTACCAGAATGAACATACCTTAAAATCCTTTTTGTGACATCTGTATTTATAGCTGTTCTTTTGCATAATAGACTATTCCTCTTGTGTGAGTTTGATGTGTCTGCTTGAAATATGTGATGAGCATAGCTTCTCTCTATACTGCATTAAGAATATTTGCCTCACAAGCACAGGAATAACACACTTAAGATGCATTAATGGAACTAGGTTTAAGTGAAAGCCATTCTTCATTTCATATCATCCAGTACCATTCTTTTAAACAAGAGCAAGTTAATTATTCAAAGCCATATTTAATCAACATAATTTTTGCCAGTTAGCCACTGTATCACAGGACAGAAAACTTGGCTGTATATAGCACAAGTGAAATTGTCTTATGAACATTTTGGTAGATTGTACCAATGGCATGATTAAAGGGAATCTGTTACGAGACATTTTCTAAGTTCCAGGCCAAAAATGTATTGAATTTCAGTCAGATATGGTACATGTTGAATTATAATTATTATTATTATTTGGTATGGGGATCAAACTTGGGACCTTGTGCTTGTGAGACAGGCAGCACTGAGCTAAATCCCCTGCCCTTGAATTATAATTATTAATGGAGTCTTTCCACTCTTCTTTAAGAAAAAACACAAGAACTCAATAGCTCTCTCTTGTTTGTTTCAAATTTCTTTAGACAGTTTAAGTGACCACAGTTGAATTTACTGTTAATTTTTGTCCAAACGTATTTTGCTATCAAATAAATGATGCCATTTTGGAATAATTTGCTCAGCTACTGTGATTTTAAGGTTTCCATTTTTGTTCGCTGAACAAAATTCTTAAGTATCTCAGGGCAATTGAAACGCTCTACAAATCTTTGTGCAGTCAAAGTTATTTCTGTGAATAATGTACAAACTAACCTCTTGGGAGCCCATCTATATTGGAAAGGTTTACTAATGGGCTGCTTCTTCCCCTTGCACATATGCTGGTTTATAATTTACAGCAGCCCTCCAGGAGCTGTGTCTAATCCCACAGCCCAGCCGCACATCACAGAACACAGCTCTCAGCTGCCACAGATTCCTGGCTGGGAACTTTCTGTTCCTCCTTTTTTTTTTTTTGTTTTGTTGCCTATAGTTTATGGAATTTTGTTTCTATGGTTTTACTATTTCCATTTATTTAATTAAGCTCAATATATTTTATATTTATGTTTTATGTCATTAAAACTTTCTAATAACTACCTTCTTTGAAAGTATAGATTTGTATTTTACTGTTCCTTCCAACATATGGATTATTATACTTTCTTTTCATAATCAACTGACTGGCTAAACACTTGAAACAATCAGAATGTTCTGAGAGTATTTTTTATGACTTTCTCCCATTGTTGTTCATTACCACCCATTGTTGTGACAGATCTGTTGCTGCCTCTGCCTTTGTGGATATTTCTTCAAATCAGAGATAGAGCTCTTTGAGAATAGCACTGATCTTTTCTCTTTGTGTTCACCCTTGGATCTGTGGAATGGAAGGAAACCAAATTAATTGCACTTTACTGTTTTAGTTCTTGACATGCATTTTCCAACAGGCTGCCATCATGGTAGCTAACTTAATACCTTCTCTATTAGGGGCCTCTGTACAGGAATTAAATAGCATTGATATTTTTAGTTTTTACATTCCCAAGGAAAGAACTACATTTGGAAATATGTTTTTATCATTCTCTTCTATTTTCTAATATATTTTGTTTCTTTTTTAAATATAGCCCAATACCTCTTTGATTTTTAAAAATCTTTTATGCTATTTTTCTGACTTGTACCATTCCCCATTGTTTTCTTTCATCTTAAGTCCACTGACATGTAAGGTAGATATATTAGCTTTGGGGTCAGAAACTGACAGATTCCAGACCTCTTTCTTTCAAAAGAAATTCTCTTCTCGTAATTAGTGGAAACGTCCTCTTGCTGGCTGCAGTTATCATATACTCTGTAGTCAAGCCATTTCATTTAATAGTGAATCATTTTTTCCCTTCACAAAGCTTCTAATTTTATCTTATTTTTCTTAATACAATTCTAAAATTGAATATTTTATTTTATTTATTTTTTATTTAATTTTATTTTTATATTTATTGGTACATTTTAGGTATAAAATACATTTACATTTATCATTGGGTGTTTGTACCTGAACATGATGTATCTTAGTTCTTATGTTTTCTCCCGTTACCTGTGCACCCTTCACCCCTTCCACCCTTCCCTATTTACACAGACTTTGATTCCATTTTTTTTCTTTCTCATAATTTTTCCTTTCCCCTCTTCCCTTTCCTCTTCCCCTCCCTCCACCCCCAAACCCTTGGACCTTTCCCTATTTCAAATTATCAATTATTCATAAAATTGTATATTTTAAAGGGAAATAGCTTTTTTAAAAAACTGGTTTTGGTATTTGGACATTTAGTTTTTGCATCAAGGCTTCAATTTATTAAAAGGTGAATTTATAAAAGAATGTATTAAGACCAAGTTGTTTGTTGCACTAATCAGTCTAAATTTTTCTTGTACTTTGTCTTGAGTTTTGTCATATTCTTGGGGCTATCTCAAAAGTGGCCATGGGATCAGGGGGAGTGTAGAAACTCTCTCACTTTGCTCCCAGTTTTGCTATGAAGCTAAAACTGCTCTAAGAAATTAAAAGTTTATTAATTAAAAAGAAAAATATGTCTCGCCAGATGCCTGCAGAGATGGAGGATTGAGGCTGTCTTAGATATCATGGGATTGCCATGGAAATACGGCATTCTGGGCATAATAGTTGATTTACATAGGTAATACAACATTCTCCCTTTCCTATTAAACTATTTGTCATGAGAAATGATTAATATTATGACATTTTCTTTTTCATTACATTCTCTGTGATGAGAATATGAGACTGTGAAATGCCTATTATATTTTAGGAATGGTGGCTGGGTACAGTAACATTTTGATTTTTTTGCTATATATTATTGGCTAACTTTCTCATTTGATTCAAGTAAACAGCTTTCTGACTGAATGGTTCAAAGAGTTAGATAACCCAAATGCAGATTAGTAAGAACCTATAATTCAAAGGCAGCATCAGTCACACAGTGCTATTGTCCCTTTAAAATAAGATTGAGGTGAAATATGATAATATCATGATATAAACTGTCTTCATTGAAAATACATATTCAAATTGGATGAGAAATGAACAAAAGAAATTCTACTCAATATAATCTATTGCATTTTTCCTCTCAAAACATGCAGTGGTAATGACGGGCCATTGTGTGCTTGTAGCATTTCTTAATATGGATACAAAAAGCATGCAATGTAAAAGCCCATACTTTGGAGTTTTAGACTTAATATCATATAGATGTAAGTTACTTGTAATCCCTCATGGGTGGCAGTAGTGCCAGGACAAAGGAAGGAGTCAGGGTACAAGAAACATGTAGTATTGTACTTTAGTTCTATTGGGCAGTTAGACTGAGCTCCCTGATTAATTTCTTTTTTGCTTCAGCTTTCTGTTGCAAGGTTTTTTATTCTTATCTTGGACACCATAATAATATGTTCTCTGTATTCCCTTTGAGAACAGCTCAGTATTGGGATTTTGGGAACTATGGGTTGAAAATATTGAATAACAACTCCTTGCTATTGTCAAAAGTATTGCTCTTCACCCTGGTTCGATGCTATGGGACCTGAAATTCTTAAGGTGACTCTGAAATTAATTCTATTGCCTGTATGTTTCTTGAGTTATTATTAATAGAGAATAACAACATACGAGTTGATATATGCTGCTTTTGTATCTCTATCACCTTCATAAAACAATAATCACTTTTAAAGGAGCAACTCTCTCTGAATTTATCATTGTATTTCTTTAAGTGTGTCATGCTTTACATTTATAAGTATCCAATAAATATTTACAGAATCAAATTGAGAGGCTAATAGGATGAAATAAGCTTACATTCCACAGCAGATAGTATTTTAATTACCTTCACTGTTGAGCTTACTATGTGGATATTAAAGGCTTCATCTAACCATCTCTTATTTGTTCAACTACATTTATTGAGTCCTATATGCCTAGTGTTGTGCTGGGGTTGGGGACAAAAAGGAGTCATTAGGAGCCTATTCCCTCAAAGGGCTTCCACAGCAGGATATCTTTAGGGATATTTAGCTGGAATAGGTGCTAGAATAGATCAAGAGATTAAATCACAGTGTTGCTGAAGTCTAGATAATTGGTGTAATTCTTTCAGTACATTTAGCCAGATGCTATTCTCTATGACTTCTTTCCGGCCTATGTCATTGGTCATAAGTGGAACTTGGTGATAGAATGTGTGAATCTGTGTCAAATCATTACCACTATGAAGAGAACTCATGTAAAATATGTAACCAAAGTTGACCAGTAGGATTATCTTTTCCTATAAAGAACATTTTCACATAGCTTCTTGGCCTTTTGGCTAAGATCAAGTGAAGAACATTTTCACAATTAAGATTATATTGTTGTTCTTCTGGCTTTAAATGGCTATGTAAATTAACTCTTAGATTAACTCTTAGAACTCAGACTCTTATTTTAAAAATTAAGTTAATGCTTGACATGAAAATGATTCTGTCTGTGGGTACTTCTTTGCATAAATATTGTGAGTTTAATTGTTTTGTTAGACTCTTATGCTAGAAGCAATGGTCCAGGATCTGCTAGACTACATGTAGTCTTTGGGAGAATTAGAAAAGGGCTTTCTAGGAAGGTGAATAAGGAAGAAGCATCCTTTTTTCTGTAGGCTGATTCAGCCTTTTTCCAGTGCACATCTAGTAAGCAGAGGATGGATTCAATTTCAGTCCCACTCATACTCTCTGTCATATGTTTTTTGTGCTTTGGGCAAAGTGCACAAAGCTAGATGCTAGTGCTGACACTTAAAATTGAACTGAAATTTAATTTATGATCCTATTAATGATATATGTTGTCTTAGTTACTTTTCTCATTGCTGAGACAAAATACCCAATGCCCAAAGTTAAGAAAGGAAAGGTTTATTTTGGCTCACAGTTTGTAGAGGTTTCAGTCCATATTCAGCTGGCTCCAAGTCAGGGTGGCATGGCACAGGGCCATTGTAGAGGAGAAACAGTCCATGGCATGGGCAGGCAGGAAGCATAAAGCAGTGAAGCAAGCCTCTCTTTCCCCCCGCTTATTTTTTTGTAACGGGGATTGAACTCAGGACCTTGTGCTTCTGAGGCAGGTGCTGGAACCACTGAGCTAAATCCTCTCTCTTTCCCTTTTATCTCATGTAGGCTACAAGCCTTTTGGATGGTGCTATCCACAGCCATGGTGGGCCTTCCCATTATCCACACCAAGAACCATGCTAAACCAATCAATGGGGGTAGTTTAGTACCACACATCCTTAATCTCAGTATCACACACTCCAGATCCAGCCAGTTCTGAAAAGCCTTATCTATGAGTGCATGAAGCTTTGTGGGGACATGTAGATACAAGACACAACATATGCCTAGGTTTTAACCTTAAAAAGAGGCCTGGTCATATTTCCAAAAAGACTATCTATTTCAAAAATAATAAACAAAGAGGGTGGTGGTATAACAGGTATGGCAAAATGGAGTTTTAAAAGCTCTTTAGAGACAAGTGGCTTCTCCAAACTTCCTTAAGCCCAGGGCACAGTCACCATCCACTCCTTGGCTCAGCCCAAAGGTGTCCAGTTTTGGTTTCCACAGGAAAGGGAGGGAATGGAAGATGGCTTGAAGTGATATAGCAAACCTCCACACACATGTATATTGTCTCATTGTATTCCTACTTCCCTTTGTTCTTTGCCATAAGAGATACTACATACCTGTAAACAGGGAGATGGTGATTTAAGGCAAATGAAGTCCCTCCATCTCCACAGAGCTAGGTTTGAATAAAATATTTTTTTCTTATCAACAAAATAAGTGGCCTCCTTTGATTTGGTCAGGGGCAACTAAACCAGCCTGATGAGTGTAGGGACCTGACTGACTGGCAACAGAGTGTAGTAAGCAGAATGTGGATTGGACTTTGGCCCTGCTTATACTCTGCTGTATCTTTTAGTGCTTTGGATAAAATGTCTCATCTAGACCTCAGCCCTGGCAATTAAAATTGAAGTGAAAATTAATTCTTGACGCTACTAATGATATAAGCCTAGTTTCTAGCCTTAAAAAGAGGTCTAATCCTATTTCACAAAGATTACCCATTAAGCAATAATGAGCAAAGAGGTTCATAGAAAAGATTTAGAGGTTACATAGGTATTTATGGCATGGATTATGGTGATAGTTTTGCTGGGATTCACTCTTTGCCAAAGTCATCAAAGTGTATACATTAAAATGTACACAAGGAGCAGAGCCACCTGAAGCACAGAGGAGATGAAATTTCTTGGCCACCGTACCACCGCACACAGCACCAAGGAGGTGAGCTGGGTGGGTGCTAGCAGCACACCCCCCTGCCCTATTGAAATGAGAAGATATGTAAACAAGTCTCAAAACCAGACTTGCAGATCACCTAAAGCAACCCCAAAGGGAAATGAGATGGAACAATCTGATACTCAACCACCTGGACTCCCTGAACTGGCAACAAAAGAGGATCTGGAAAAAATGAAATAAAAAATAATTTCTCAGATGACAGTAGAGATTGTGCCCATAGTGCAAGACATGATTAAGAAATCTAGAGAGGACACAGATAAAAAAATACAGGAACTGAGGAACATGATGGAATCCCAACATAAGAAACAAATGGAATCCATAAAACAGATGCAAACAGATTTTCAGGAGATTAAGAACTTCACTGAAAGTTTACACAGCAGAATGAGCTGATGTGAGGACAGAATTTTAGATATAGAAGATAAGATTGCAATTAGTAACCAGGAAAAGAAAACTTTCTTTAAAATACTAAGGGACCACAAAAAGTCAATCCAGGAGCAGCTACATGATGCAAAGAGGAATAACGGACTGATTGGAGTCAATGAAGAAAGAGGAGAGAGGGCAGATGACATGTAAAACTGTTCACAGAAATGATGGCAGAAAACTTCCAAAACAGGGGAAAAGAACTTCACATAAAGATAAGCGAGGCATATAGGACTCCAACTAACCTTGATCAAAAAACATCTGCACAGGGCCGGGGATTTAGCCCAGTGGTTCCGTCGGCTGCCTTGCAAGTGCAAGGACTCAAGTTCGATCCCCGGTACCAAAAAAAAAAAAAAAATCTGCACATATGCATACAATTGTTAAGATTCCAGAAACCCAACAGAAGAACAAAACTCTACAAGCAGTTAGAGAAAAGAAATAAATCACATACAAAGGAAAGCCCAGGAGAATCACAGCAGACTTCTCAATGCAAACCCTCAAGGCAAGAAGAACTTGGAGTGACGTATTTCAAGCCCTAAAGGAAAATAGCCTCCAAGCCAGACTGATGTAATCTCCAAAACTATCTTTCAAAATTAATGGAGAAATAAGATACTTTCATGACAAAGAGCACCTTAGGAGCTTCATGAATACCAAACCAGTACTCCAAAAGATTTAGACAATATCCTAGGAAAAGACAACAAGGATCACAACCCCAAGAAACCCAGCAGAATAAATCCATCAGGCATGACAAGAATTTAAACACAAAGGGGGAGATTCCAACAAAAAGAAAAAGTCATGACAATGTTAAGTCAATGCATATCAGCTATAACCATCAATGTCAATGAAATAGACTAGCAGAATGGGTCAAGAAGCAAGATCCAACAATATGCTGCATAGAAGAAACACACTTAATTCAAAATGAAACTCACAGACTGAAAGCTAAAGGGTGGAAAGCAATACTCCCTGTGACAGCAACCTGAAAAAAGCAGGAGTAGCTATCCACTTTGCAGATCAAGTGGAATTCAAACCCACACTGATTAAGAGAGACAAAGAAGGACACTATATCCTTGTAAAGGGAACAATCCAAGAGGAAGAGATGACAATCATAAACATATATGTACCAAACACTAGTGAGCCCAACTGTATAAAACAAATACTAAAGGACAAGAAAAATCAAATAAGCACTAATACAATAGTAGTGGGGGACCTGAATACCCCACTGTCACAAATAGATAGATCAACTAGACAAAAAATAAGCAATAAAATACTAGAACTCAATCAAACTCTTGAACAAATGAACTTAACAGATGTTTACAGAGTGTTCCACCCCACAAAATCAGAATATACATTCTTCTCAGCTGCACATGGGTCATTCTCCAAAATAGACCACATACTCACTCATAGAACATGTTTAAGTAAGTGCAAAGGAATTGAAGTTATCCCCTGTATATTATCAGACAATAGTGTGATGAAATTGGAGATCAATAGCAAAAGAAACTGCAAGAATTTCATAAACACATGGAAAATGAACAACACACTTCTGAATAACCAATGGGTCACAGAGGAAATTAAAGAAGAAATCAGACAGTTCCTTCAATTAAATGACAATGACAATACAACATATCAGAATCTATGTGACACAATGAAAGCAGTCTTATGAGGGAAATTCATAGCAGTGAATACTCACATTAGGAAAACAGAGCGGGCCCAATTAAACAACCTGATGCTAAACATCAAGCTTCTAGAAAAAGAAGAGCAGGACAACCCTAAAGCTCATACAAGGGAGGAAATTATAAAGATCAGAAGAGAAATCAATGCAATGGAGACTAAGAGAATGATACAAAAAAATCAATGAAGCCAAGAGTTGGTTCTTTGAAAGAATCAACAAAATTGACAAACCTTTAGCCAACTTTGTCAGAAAAAGGAAAGAAAAGGCCAAAATTCATGCAATTAGGAATGAAAAGGGTGAAATTACAACAGACCCAGCAGAAATCCAGATGATCATCAGTACCTACTTCCAGAACCTATATGCCAATAAGATGGACAACACAGAAGAAATGGACAGATTCCTAGATATATAGGAATTACCAAAGTTGAATGAAGAAGACCTAAAAATTCTGAACAACCCAATATCAACCAATGAAATTGAAAATATAATTAAAAACTTATCAACTAAGAAAAGCCCGGGCCCTGATGGCTTCACTGCTGAATTCTACAAGACATTTAGAGAGGAACTGCTGCCACTACTGTTTAAACTCTTCAGTGAAATTGAAAGGGAAGCAATACTCCCAAATTCATTCCTGGAAGCAAGCATCACCTTGATCCCCAAAGCAGAGAAAGACCCAACTGAAAAAGAGAACTATAGGCCAATCTCACTGATGAACATAGATGCAAAAGTCCTTAATAAGATACTGGCAAATAGAATGCAGAAGATCATCAAGAAGATCATACACCCTGATCAAGTGGGATTCATCCCAGGGATGCAGGGATGGTTCAACATATGCAAATCAATAAATGTAATACACTATATCAATTGAGCCAAGGACAAAAAACCATATAATCATGTCAAAAGTTGCAGAAAAAGCATTTGACAAAATCTAACATCTATCTGTGATAAAAAAAACCCCTATAAAAATTGGAATAGACAGTCTCTACCTCAATCTGATAAAAGCCATCTATGAAAAACCAACAGCCAATATCATACTAATTGGTCAAAAACTGAAATCCTTCACCCTAAAATCAGGAACAAGACAAGGATGTCCACTATCACCACTCCTATTCAACATAGTTTTGGAAACCTTAGCCACAGCAATTAGACAAGAGAAAGAAATAGAAGGAATATAAATAGTAAATGAAGAAGTCAAATTGTCATTATTTGCAGATGACATGATACTCTATAGAAGACCCCAAGAATTCCACCAATAGTCTTCAGAATTAATAACCAAATTCAGTAAAGTAACTGGATACAAGGTCAACACACAAAAATCAATAGCTTTCCTCTACACAAACAACAGAGTCACTGAGACAGAAATAGGGCAAACAATTCCTTTCACAATAGCATCCAAAAAGCTGAAATACCTAGGAATCAACCTAACAAAAGAAATCAAAAACCTCTTCTCTGAAAACTATAGCACTCTGAAAAGAGAGATTGAAGATGACATCAGAAAATGGACAGACATCCGCCGCTCCTAGGTAGGAAGGATTAATATAGTGAAAATGGCCATACTTCCCAAACTGCTATATAGATTTAATGCAATTCCAATTGAGATCCCAGCAGCATACTTCATGGACCTTGAGAAAACAATCCAAAAATTCATTTGGAACAAGAAGAGACCAAGAATAGCAAAAGCAAATCTAGGTAACAGAGACATGAGAGGGGGTATCACAATCCCCAACCTGCAACCATACTACAATGTAGGGAACAGGGGAAGGGGATGTTACCAGAACCTCTGCAGTAAGTCCTAGTCTCCTGCGAGCCACGGCAGCACATGGTGAATTACAGGAAAGGTAGACAAATGAGAAGAAGCTGAGCTTTGGGTCTGATCAGTGCTGCTCTGGGCAGCAAAGACAAAGGCCCCCTAGCTTGCAGCACTTTTTATTCAGTACATGGGGAAAGAAATGTAACAAGTGAAATATAGAGTTCAGTACTTCACATTGGGATAAACAAGGTGTAACAAAAGGCTGGGGGGCAGTGGAAATCTAAGAACAATGAGGAATTATGCAGATGAAGATTTGGTTCCTCCCTGGCATCTCCTGCAGGTGTGGTTTTGCCCTGGAGATTACAGCATCTGGGGATCACTGAGGTCTCAGTTGTGACCAGAGGCCAAAATGCAATTATGTCTGGAATGTCCTAGCTGGGCTGTAGGCAGGAGAACTAGGCCTACTCAAATGATTTTTCCCTAGAATTATGTAGCATTGCTCCCAACACTACAAAGCTACTGTGACAAAAACAGCATGGTTCTGGCAAAGAAACAGACCTGAGGTCTGGTGTAACAGATTAGAAGATGCAGAAAGAACTCCAGACACACTCAGGCAGATTGTCTTTGACAAAGGAGCCAAACACCCTCACTGGAGGAAAGATAGCCTCTTTAATAAATGGTGCTGGAAAAATTGGGTTTCAACTTGCCAAAGATTAAAACTAGACCTATATCTCTCACCATGCACTGAACTAAAATCGAAATGGATTAAAGATCTAAATATTAAAACAGGAACGCTAAACCAGGTGGAACAGAGGATAGGCAGAACTCTTGAAGACATTGGTGTAGGAAAAGATTTTATGAACAAAACCTCAGTTGCCTGTGAACTAGCACAAATAATCAACAAATGGGATCTCTTCTCATTAACAAGTGGGATCTTTTCTCTTCTGCACAGCAAGAGAAACCATCAAATGAGTGAAGAGACAGCCTACAACGTTGGAAAAAATTTTGACCTGCTGTTCCTTAGACAAAAGTCTACTATCTAGAATGTATAAAGAACTTTAAAAAGTCAGACCTCCCAAATTGAAAGACTCAACCCCAAAATGGGCATCTGAAATGAAGATATTTCTCACACAAAGAAGTAGAAATAGCAAATAAATACATGAAAAAATGTTCAACATCACTGTTCATTGGAGAGATGCAAGTGAAAACAATGCTGTGATTACACCTCACCCCAGAAAGAATGGCTGCTATCATGAAATCAACCAATAACAAATGCTGGCGGGGCTGTGGGGAAAGAGGAACCCTGCTCCACTGCTGCTGGGAGTATAGACTGGTGCAACCACTCTGGAAATCAGTATGGAGATACTTCAAAGAAGTAGGACTGGAAGTTCTATTTGACCCAGGTATTCCCCTGCTGGAGATCTTCCCCAAAGAATTAAAAGAATCATACCACAGTGACATATGTGCACCCATGTTTATAGCAGCACAATTTGTAATAGCTAAAACTTGGAAGCAGCCTAAATGCCCATCAAATGGAGACTGGATAAAGAAAACATGGTTTTTTTTTATATGTAAAATGGGTACTGTTCAGCCATAAAAAATGAGAAATTAGAGACATTTATAGCTAAATGGATGCACATAGAGGTGATACTCTTTAGTGAATAGATAGGACACACATGTGTAAATAACGAATAGTTTCTCTAGTGTGAGAAACTGAAAGTGTAAATAAGGACTAAAAGGTTTAATAGATAATGTGAAATATGAAGAAAAGGGGCAAAGGGGAAGGGGAAGTGGGAGGGGTAGGGGAAGGGAAAGAAAGGAATGGAATTAATATGAGAAAATGAAAAAATAGAAACAAAGTCTTTGTAAATAGGGAGGGTTGGAGGGATTGAATGGAGGGCAGGGGAATGGGGAAAAAATAAGAACCAAGAGAGATTATGTAAAGGTGCAAATATCCAATGATGAATGCTATTATATTGTATACCTAAAATATACCAATAAAATTTATTTCAAAACGCTATAGCTTTTTGTGTGTCAATTGCACCTCAATTAAGTGGTTAAATTTTAAAACATCATGATACTAATGACACATCTTGGGATTCATTATTATGTTCTCCCACATAATGCTTATATCTCAAGACTTATGTCTTAAGAGATCACCTTAGTACTATTTGTTTTATGGGTTCTCTGGAAAAAATGTGAATGAATATTGTACAAAAGTAAACATCAAGCAGTCTGTTTTTCAATGAGTGACAGGTGTGTGGTACTGTACATCTTTACAGTATTTTACAAATGATATTTATACTCTCTCCAGTTTCTTTTGCTTTGGCTATTTGCAAAGAGCCTAGCAGGCATGTTATATTTTTAATTGCATCATTATTGTGACATCTCAGTGCTAAAGGCCTGGTTTCCCTTTAAGTCTAACATATTAGGAAGAGCCCTCTTAGCATGGTGAATGTAAGCAGGTGTTGGTAGTCCCAAATGTATAATTTCCTACCTACATTTACCCATCATTAGGTGCATTTTGTGTAATTACATTTAAATAAGATTGAGTAGAACTTAATTTATCTTCTGTTTGGTGTAGCAAAGAAATGTGTTCAGTACAGTGATGACCTTGAGTCTGAATCTGCCCCATTGCAATGTAAGAGCTACTGAGTTAAGGGTCTGTCTGGTTCATTCCTGCATGTCCAGATCCTGTCTTGCTGTCACCAAATTAAGTGTATTTCCAATAAATAATGAATCAATAGCAGTTCATTACATCACCATTAAATTTTTATTAAATATAAAACATGCTAGTATTTCACACATACACTAGGACTAGATGGGGCATCTAAAGAACTGGAAATTAAAATTAGGATGTAATTTATTGAATTTTGAATCCATTATGTGTTTCTTTGTCTAGAAAAAGCTTGTAGGAAGCCTGAAGAGAATAGGTCAGTCTATACCATAAATTAAGAGAATAGAAAATATGGCTGAGCAGAAAAAAAGAAAGTGTTTTATGCTCATTCCCATTAACTCATTTTATCTTCATGAGTAGTTCTGAAAGAACTCTAAAGAAGTGGGGAGGGGACAAGTTCAGAAAAATGGACACTGAATGGAACAAAAATTTTTAAAGTTTAGATTTGTATTAAAATTATTAATTTTAATGTATATTTTGCACCAATAGAATACATTTTCTGGCAGGTTGATTATGTGGTACTTTTTGTGAATCTAAATTTCAAAGATATAGTGAGTTGTATGTTTACTTATATACATAAATGTGTAAGCTCTATTTGCCAGAAATATTTCTGCTTTATTTTAAGAATACATGTTTTGTGACTTGTAACATCAATTCTCTATACTTAGGAAAAATAGAAGAGGTTATGACCTGGATTATCTAAAAATCACATATGAATGCAAATCAAGCAATTGTTAGCATTTCCATTTGTGCTGCTAATTACTTGGCATATATTTGTAGCTCTGCAAGCCAACACTCTTGTAAATTACTGCACTAGGTATTCAGGCCAGCAGAACATATTAGAATGACTGTGATAGGATCATAATTTAAAGTGATATACATATAAGGAACCACAACCTAGATCCCTCAAAGGTGCAGCTCACAGTAGAGTTCACAGTCCTATGAGAATCTAATGCTGCAGGTGATCTGGTATGGGAAGCTCAGCTGGTAATGCCAGAGCTAGGGAGTGGCTCTAAATACAGATGGAGCTTAGCCATATCTCTTATCACTCACTTCCAGCTGTGCATCTGATTCCTGTTTCCCTGGGTTGGGATCCATTTTGTAGAGCTTAAATACTCCTAAGAGAGATAATCCTAAATGTTAAGTGGGATAGTACAAATATGTCTTTCTCCTCTAAGGCAGGGGCTGGAATATATATCTATATCTGGTAGGAAGAAGATCAAAGAGGGAGGCATCATGAGCATTTTGATGCGGAGGTGGTTTTTAAAGCCAGGTGTTTACAATTAGGGAAATATGAGGGTAATAAGGTCCTAACTTGTGAGGGGAAGACGGTACATACTATGAGAAGGTCTGAGCAGAAGGAGATTAATGAAAGCTTGAGAGGCCATGGCAGGCTGCATAATACAGACCAGGGACCTGAAATGGATATTTGAAAATTGATGGCTTATCTACATTTTGTTATCATTTTCCTACAAATTCCATTTGGCTATTTCTTGGGTTAGTGTGTTTGATCATCCCCAAATGTCCCAATTTGTTTGAAATCTGTCAGTTGGCTATTCTCATTCTATTGCTGTGTCCATGAAGCACTTTTTTCAGATGGCAAAGAGTAAAGTTAGCAAGAGAAAAGGTTCTTTGGATCACAACATCATATTTTAGCTACATGCAGCTCTCTCTCACTAATCTGCATGAGGACCATCTGTATTTGTGGATTATCTTTAGAAATACATAAAGGGTGAGAAAATTTCTCTTCAACACCTCTCATAAACTCAGGACACAATAGTGCATTATTAAATTTCATTTTGAGGTTGTATGCTCAATTCTACTGAGCAAAATGAGGAAGGTATCCTTTTCTGGAAAGCTAACAATACATTTGAGGATGCAATTTTGGAAATTTGGATGTCAGACTTGTGTGAGAAAAAAATGTGGAATAGTGGAAAGAATATTAGACTTGGAGTTAGAAGACTCCAGTGTTGATCTTGGGTCAATTTATTACTTCAAGGACCGCAATGAAGGTATTGAATTTTTCAAGGCTCAGCTTCTTATCTGGTAGAAGTAGCTATTATACGGGCCCATTTATCACATAGGAGGAGGCCATGAGGTTCAAATGTGTTAAGGAGAAGATCATACTGCTGTGAAAATGACTGCACACATCCACAGGTCATTTCACTATTGTCTTGGCTGTAAATTATAATCTCAGTGTTTGTATGTCAAGGTTTCTAAAATGGGACTGCACCTCAAGACACCCTTTAGTCTATCCTGCTGCCTTGGAATAGGTAGGTAAGGGGATGTTGTTTCAGCTTACGAGTGCAGAAACTTATGCCAGAGAAGTTAAATGACTTGTACATTGTCACACAGACTACAAGTGATTGGAAACTAAGATAGCATTTTCCTACTATATCAGGCAAGCTTCCACAAAGCATCATGCATCTCACTGGAGCAGAATATTTCTAGTGTCCAATTTTCTTTTTTTTACCTTAAAAAGAAAGAAACACAATTTCTTTAAAGGAGTTACTTGGAATGCATATAGTAGTTACCATTATCAGAGGGTGAGTTTGGAAGTTTGTATACAGAACATCTATAATTATACTTCTTGGAACAATATACAGTTTAATTTAAACTATCATTAAAATACAGAGTCTGTATTTGACAGAGTTGACCTTTTTTAAAAAAACCCCTGAGTTATGAGCATCATTAAACATTCTGCAAGGGCCTTATCAATGCCAAATTTTTTGAAATCAGAAAGGGTATGAATATCTTGTAAATAAAGAGTAGAGTATTTATAATGCTTGCTAATTAAAGTGATTGATACTACTTAAGTGAAGAGGAGAAGAAGGCTTTCTTGAGTATTCTTCCCAAGTGATTAAAGAAGATTGATGGAGCTCAGCCTCAGGTAGCTGAGGGTTGTAAATAGGAGAAAAATTACTTTTATCCTATTTTCAACTTACTTTATCCCAGTGAATTTAGGAAACTATTAGCGAGGTGTATGTGCAGAAAATCAGCAGACTACATTACTCTTCAAATGAGTTGCCACTCTAGCAATAATCAAATAACTTAAAAAATAATGAATAAAATAAAATAAGGTTACTAAACAATCAGCAGAATTTGTTTTTTAGTTCCAGTTCTAAAAGAGAATCTATTATCTGTTTTATTACTAATTGCTACAGATGACAAACCATATTTCAATCTCTGCCTGGCTATTTTCCTTACACTGGCGGCATTCACTGTGATCAAGGACTTTCTGAATTCAGGTACAAACTTTGATTTATGACTATTTAAGTAGGGCAGAAGCCTGAGAAAATTGTCTGCAGGATGTCATTTAATTGGCTCATTACTTCATATGAGGCAGTAGAATACAATTCTCCCCAGTAAATGCAAAGAAACAAATATAAATTTGGCTATTTATTTACTCAAACTTTCTCAATGGGATGAATTGAAGTATAAATCTTGAATGCCTGAGATTTCTCAGGAGTCTTCTTACACTTTTACTCTCAGAAAATATATGAGAACTTTGTATGGTGAACAGTTACTTCTGTTCTTAAATTAACTAATAGTGGGATGGCAGAATAACATAATTACACCTTAACATGCTAAACTGCCCTACTTCTCCAAAGTCTTCTGAGGCCTCCACATTTTCCAGGCAAATTTCCCACTTGTCCTGTTCAAACTATACAGAATGATCAGTTTTATAATTGCTATAGTTCTTTTATCTGTATAAGGTGACAGCTGTATAAGTTGCAAAACAGCACGACTGGTGATTACAAAACAGATTTCTAAACTAAGAGAAAAAGTGAAAGAACTCTGGTCAACTCCTCTATGTATTTTAAAAAATAAGCCCTGGTATTCACAACACATTTCTATCTGCCTAAAAGTTTAAGAGTTAATTTTTTCGTGCTGAAATTCACAAAGGCAAATCAAGCCATCAAAACTCTTGTCTTTCCTTTTTATTTTTATTAACTAAAAATACTTAAAAGATGGTGAATGGAGAACTCTTTGGAAAAGTAGGCAAAGAAAATCTGAACAACAATACATTGAAAGTTAATTGGGTTCACATGAAGCATAAGAAAATTGTAGAGGAAATATTTCATACAACTTTTAAAATATAAGCAGATAAGTAAATAATCAAATTATAATATTAAGACATGTTTATTATTAAAAATTTTGAACAAGAAAGATCTTACCAACTAGTAACTAACACTTGTCTTTACAATTGTTTTCCTATGTACATTTTAAACAAAGATGGAATTGTTCTCTTTATACTATTGGTACGATGATTCATTACTTAAAACATATTATGAATACTTTCTAGAGTAAACTTTTACAATTTAATTTTTAATGAGTGCATTAAAAATTACTCTTTTGAATGGGAATACTCCAATTTGTTAAACCAATCTTTATTGGCATTCTTTTTAGGTTATTGATTGTTTTTTAGTAGTATAAGATGAACTTTGTGTATGTGTATGTGTATGTCTGTGTGAACATATTTATGTGCATGCATGTACATAAATAATTTGTTGGGTCGGTGGACTTGCACTTTTAAATTTTTGTTGCATATTACTTAATTGCTGTGCAGAGAAGCTGTATACATTATAATCCCATAAGTAGAAAGAAAAAGTACCTTTTTTAACCTGAATTTTTGATAACTGAATATTATTTAAATACATCTTTACCAATTTCCTAGGTAAAAGTTGTGCCTTAATGTTTTAATTTTCATTCCTTTTGTTACTAGTAAGAGCTTAACAATTTTTATTTCTGTTTTGAATTATAGATATTACACATTTTTGGTTTTTGTAGGTTACTTTCTTCTCTATTTAATCCAGTTGGCATCATGTGGAAGTTAAAATATTTCTTTCCTCTTGTGTCACTTGCATTTGCCTTTTTATCATATCTTCTATTACAGTACTTACACACATGTTAATTTTCACCAAGTCAAATGTTTATTTGATGATATTTGTTTTCTGTGGGATACTGAGATAGGCCTTTTCTACTCTTAGATAGGATAATTACAACTTCTAGTAATTTTATGGTTTAATTTTTAAAATATTTAAGTCATAAATTCTTCAAGAAAATGTTTTGTGTTATACAGTCATGTATGAATCTAATTTTTTTCACAACATTTAGCCAGTTGCATGTAAAAGATCTACTGTTAATCTCTCCTTTCCACACAGATTTGAAGGGGCTTTTCGATCAGCAAACCCAGCCTTTTTGGAACCAAGGACCAATTTCCTAAAAGACAGTTTTTCTACAGATGGGGGTGGGAGCAGATAGGGATGGGTGATTTTAGGATGATTTAAGGAGAGAACATCCTAGAATCCTTGCACAGAAGGTTCACAGTAAGGTTCATTGTCCTTTGAGAATCTAATGCCACTCTGACAGGAGGTGGAGTTCAGGCTGTGATGCCAGGATGGAGAACAGATGAAGTTTAGCTTACTGGCCACTCATCTCCTGCTGTGCACCCAGTTCCTAACAAGACAAGTGGTACTGTCTGTGGCCCAGGGACTGAGGACCCCTGCTTTACATCACATCCTAAATTCATATGGTGATTAGAGCCATTTTTAGGATCTTAGTTTGATTTCTTTGCTGGCATTACAAGAATAATTACTGAGACATTAAAATGTACTTTAATACATGCTTCTACAAATTCTCCTACCTTTCATTTATATAAATTCTTGTCCACTCTTTATTAGACTTCCATAGGAAATTTTGAATTATTAGTCATGAAACAATCTCAATGAAATGTAGTTATATTTCCATGAGTTTGTGTTAATTGATGATAAAAGAATTGTGTAATATAGTTGTTTAAAAATACTGTTTTGACTCATTTTTGAGGCCCTAGCTGGGATACAGTCAGTTTCCTCAAACAGCTGATTAATTGCACAACTCCAACTCTTCCTTGTGCTCTGGGCAAAATGATGAACCCTAACTCCCTGAGGACCATGGTCCAGACCAAACAAACAAATGCTAAAATACCTGTACAGCACTAATGTAAAAACAAAACAAAATAACCACAAAGTAAAAATAGCCCTGAAAAACAATAACCAAAAGTGAAGAGAAAATTGCTGGTTTATTACTGCTGTAATGTTAAAGCAGTAAATACTAAATGATGGGGACCTGAAGTCACATTTAACATGATCACCATTCTTTATTTTCTGCCATAGAAACAAAATGAGAAATATTGTCATGTGAAAATCTTGGATTATGTTACTTTTAATGAAAATTATGAGTTTTTATTTTTATTCAGAAAGTCATTGAAGGATTTGACATTAACTATTTTCTTTAATTGATTTTTTAATTTAAAATAAAATTCTTTAATTTAGAATATTTACTTTAAATTTAAGAATAATTATGATTTCTGGGGAAGCTATATTGGCCATTATAATCATCTAAGCTGAGTTTAAGTGAGAGTGTAGTTTATATAATATAAGAATAATGGTTTTCCTGATGAGGTCTTATATCAACACATTGATTCTATGTTAGTTTAGTAATTGTCCTAATAAAAAGGCACTATTTGATTGTCTAGTTAAACCTTGCCCTTATATTCTTTCCCGATACAGTCCTTTGTCAGTTAAGTTGTTATAAGTATCAAAATTCCTCCTGAGAGGAGAAGTGAATAGCATCATCTTGTCATTCATACTCTACTAGGAGATCAAAGGAGCAAGAGCTTTGCTGGGCCTTTGCAGTCATGAGTGGGGAGCAGTTTCTACAGTCAGCTTCTGATGAACCAGATATTGCTCTAACAGTGTGCATAAAGTTTGCTCCTCTAGCAACCTGAGGAAGTCAACAATATCATTTTGTTTGTATCTCCATTTTGTACTCTTTAAGATTTAGATTAAATAACATATCAAGGTTGTATACATTTAATAAGTGGCAGAGCAAGGATTTTAAATTTAGGAAGTCCAACTCTAGGTTTTGTTGTGTTTCCCAATTGTCTCTATGGTTTGGGTATGAATCTTTTGTGTGTGGCAAAAACTTTATAACATATTTCCTCAGGAAAAATGGAGATGAATACAACATTGTGAGAGTGTATGAGTGAGACATCTTGGAAGTGCGTTAATATTTTTTAATGGGGTCAGTGCCTCTCAGAAGAGCAGGCCTTCTATCAGCCCCATGATTAGTAAGCACTTCATTAACTTAGTGTTTATGCCATAGTTTCTTTTTATCACATACTCAAAATCATCCCAATCCTATCTTAAAATCAAACAAACTACGAAGTATAAGATTCACAGACTGAGTAGATATCAGAATATAATGGCTCCTCTGAAATCTATCGGATGTATACCAAGCAACCTTACAATGCTAAAGAGAAAGCAAAGCAATTCTGAAGCAAAAAATACTGTAAAATGCCTAAAAAAACAGCAAGGTAACAACTGACTTTGCTGTAAATGGAATATTAATTTTGTTCTTTATTAGTTTTTGTTTCACATGCCTTTGTTAATTAGTAAATATGTACCATTGTTCTTGTTTTTTAAAAAAGACTTTCTGTTCTCAAACAATAGTAATTAAGATGGGGATATGGTTTATGGATGAATGATTATGTTCAGAAGAAATTACAAATTGAATGTGTTAAATGGCTATCTACCTCCAGAGACTTCCTGGATGACAAGCTAACTGTCACAAAGCCTCAGTGGCAGGATTTTATTCCTCCCATGGCATGTGGGGTGGTTGCTTAGGCAACTTTGCTGGTCTGGACTGGACTTTAGTACACAAGTGATCAGCTGCTTTTGCCTGAGATAAACCTAGCCTGGTGGGGCCAACAGGTAGGAATCAACTCTTATCATGTGTTTCTAATGTTTCTGTAGGTTGAGGAATATTTTTGTGGCGGGGGAGAGGCACAAAAGCACAAAAAGTAAGTACTTTTGCAAATCACATATACATAATACATTCCTGCTATGGTCAAGCTCAGAATTAAGATGGAAAACTATATTTTTTTGATACAAGAGGTTAACAGCTACATAACAAAGGCTGAGAATATAGGAAAAGTTGAAAAATGGCTCAATGCAATCAATGATTCGTTAAATAACAGTATTATGTAATTTATTTTACCCATTCTATCATAACTAAATACAACTGAAACACATTGTTAATGTTATTGACTTTAGTAGAGGTAATTATATCTCCCTAAGTACTCATATATCCTTAAAACTTTCTATTAGTCAGAAAGAATTTCTTTTGTGTTCCAAAGGATCCTATTGAGGCAATTACAAATGTGCTTTTTCATTTTGTCAGAGAGAAACTAAATGATTACTGAGGAACCAGCCAGGATTCTGATGGAATCAATGAAGAAATAGGCATCTGTAAGTTTTATCTTTACTTGGTAAGTTGAATATTCAGAATTTTTCTTCAGTATGGGTATTTTAAAGAAACTCAGGGTGATTAGGTGACTGCATAGGGGAAGGCATCAGGTACTTGTTATGTAGTGCTTCCCCTAAGACTCAAAAGTCTGCACCACAGGTATACATTATCAGTGAAGAAATCAAGAATGAGAGCAACCTGATCAATCACAGAGTAGGAGAATTATGTTTTGTTTCCATATCTGTATGGGTGAAAAAAAAAATCTTTTCCCACTGAAGCATACTATGTCCTATATGTTTGTATTAGAGTAAAATAATTTGTATATGTTGCTACGTTTACTGGGAAATAAAAGAACCTTTTATATAGTTCTAAATATTTTAAAGTGTGGTATTATTTTTCAGTAGATTTATTTCTGTGTAATTAGCATACAGTAGAATGCACCCATTTTAAATTCTATGAATTTTGGTAAATATATACATCACGGCAACGCTTGCTCTAAGATTTAGTATGCTTTTATCTTGCCAAAAGTTGTCCTATGCCCATAGTCATTTATGCCCCATCTATTAGCTCAAACACTACCAATTTGCTTTTTGGTTACTACAATTTTTCCTTTTCTAGAAGTTCAGATGAATGGCATCATAATATATGTAGTTTTTATGTCTTGCTTCTTTCTGTTAGCACCTTTTAAAGAGTCATCGAAGTTGTGTGTATGTTCCATCAGTTTATTCTTTTTTAGTTGTCCCAAGTGGTATTTCATTGTATGGATATATCACATTTTATTAGTGACCTGTTGATGGATATTAATCTAAGAATTTTTTGCCTAACCCAAGATCAGAAAAATTTCCTTACATTTTCTTCTGAAGTTTTATACTGTACTTTATCTCTTACATTTAGGTCCATCATTCATTTGAATTGCTTTTGCTATGTGAATGGTGTTAGATAAGAGTTGTGGCTATTTTTTTCCCACATAACTATCCAGTTTTTCTGGTACCATTATTGAAAAAATTTTTTCCACACTGGACTACCATAACACTGTTGAAAATCTGATGGTCAGAAAGGTGTTGGTCTATTTCTGTAGCATTTTTTCTGTTTTCTTAGATGGACCTTATATCAGGGGTCTCCAACCTCCAGGCCGGTACTGTTCTGTAGCCTGTTAGGAACTGGGCCACACAACAGGAGGTGAGCAGTGGGTGAGCAAGTGAAATTTCATCTGCATTTACAGCCACTACCCATCCCATGCCTTACTGCCTGAGTTTTGCCTCGTGTCAGGTCAGCAACAGCATTAGATTCTCATAGGATTGTGAACCCGACTGCGAACTGTGCATGTGATAGATCTAGGTTGCATGCTCCTTATGAAAATCTACTGCCCCATGATTTGAGGTGAAGCTGAGCCAGTGATGCTAGTTCTGGGGAGTGGCTACAAATATAGATTGTCATTAGCAGAGAGGTTTGACTGCACAGAAACCATAATAAATCAATTTCTTGCAGACTCATATCAAAGCCCTGTCAGTGAGTGGTAAGTGACAATTAAGCTGCATCTGGTGACAGACTTTATTGTGGCAAGGGAGTTGATATATTTCAATCATACAGCTGGATTTAGCAGAAGGCTTTAAATCAGACTCTGACACTTATTTTAATCTGTGCATGGCCTGCCCATTATTTTATAACCCACATCCATCTGGGCCTCTTTCCTACACTGAACACTTATCTTAGTCACAGTTTTGGAAAGCCCACAAGCTAACCTTGGCCAAAATGAACAAAAACCAATCATCACTGGAGAGCTACTTTGAAAAATGAGAAATACTCAATAATGAGAAAGTAGATCATAATGAGGTAGGAGATTAGGGTGTGGCAAAGCTGGCTGGGGAAGTAGACATGACCTATTAATTATAAGATCCTGGACACACGCACAGAACTATTCCCAAATCCCTGCATGTGGACTTCTAGCAAGAATTCAAGCAGGTTTTCAATAGGATGGTTTGGACCTGATGTCAGCCAGGGGAGTGGGATTTCAGCACCACCTCTCAGGACCCAGATGTAGAAGTTCTCATGGGGTTCTTCCAGATATGAACAATATAAAAGAAAAGCAGCCATGAAGGGCTGTTGCTATCATTACTTTTTATGGTAGTCCACACTGTGTTTCCTAGATATAGCATGTACTTTTATCTTTGCTCTCACCATTTTTTCTATTTACTTGTTCCAAGAGCCAGCTTCTCTCCCACTCTTCATATTTGCCTTCTTGAATAAACTTTGCCACTGATTTTTGCTCACTTTTTTCAATTCTTTGTTTGAGGTGAAAAGAACCTGAAATTCAACTCCAGAAGGAGAGGTAAACAATCCAGAACCCAGTAACATTTAGCTGGTGAGCCACTTTTTAGAAACAAGCTACCTGATAACAATAAGACTGCCAAAAAAAAGAAAGCTGCATTAAATTATGGGTTCATTGTAACAGGTGACTCACATTGTCTAAGCCTACTTTGCATAATATATGGTGACTGGATATCCAACAAAGACATTAAACCTTCAAAACTGCTTTGCTTCACAGAGACTAGCCAGCCTGCATTAAAAAACAAGCCTTTGGAGTTTTTAAAAAGGAAAAAAAATATAAACCTGAACAGAAAAACAATTATTGAAAGCCACCACTTCATCAGATGTGTCTGCACTGAAAGCATCATTGTTTGTAGCTAACATAATTGCTAAAGCAAAGAGGCCCTTCACTATCAGTGAAGAATTGACAATGTCTGCTGCTGAGGACATTTGTCATGAACTTATGAGAGGCTGCAGTTCAAAAGGTGGCATGAATTCCTCTTTTAGCTAGCACCACAGCTAGACAAATTGGTAAATAGCAGAGACTATTGAGGCACAACTATTAGAAAGAATTAATCGGTCACCATGGCACACAATCCAGATTGATGAGTCTACAAATGTTGAAAACTGACAAAAAGGCAATAATCTTCATTCAATATATTTTCTAGGAGGATGTGCATGAGGATATGTTATATGCAGTTGTCACCAACCAATACCACAGCCTCAGAACTATTCAAGTCTTTGAATGATGACATATCAGGAAAACTAAATTGGTCATTTTGTAACAATATGTTCCTGGATGGAGCAGCCACCATAACTGGACAGCTTTCTGGTTTTGCTACTTGGGTCTAAGTGGTTGCTTCTGAATATGACTCTATGCACTGTGCCATCCATAAAGAAAGGCTTGCTAACAGAAAAATGTCACCTGAACTTAAAAATGTTTTGTAGCATGTGATTAAAATGATCAATCACATTAAAGTATATGCTCTTAACTCATATCTGTTTGTGTAGCTCTCTGAGGAGATGTACAGGACAGAGTACGTGACTTCTCTTATACCCAGAAGTGAGATGGTTTCAAAGGTAGATCACTGACCAGAGGTTTTTTTTTTATTACAACAGCTGCTCCAGAAATTACTTTTAGAAAAACAGTCACTACTGGAAGCACACTTCAGTAATGCAAGAATGGGTTGCAAAACTTGCAAAACTGTGACCATTGTACTTTTCCGCTTAACATTTCTGTCTTGTTATTTTATCATTTTTATTTCTATATTTGGAGATATATATATGTATGGATAACCATATATATGGATATTTGGATTTGTTTGTTAACACATTTAAACTAATTGGAATATATTTTAAAATATATTCTTTTAATTCTAGAACACATTATTAGCTGCTTTTAGATCTTCATTTTTTTTTGTATTAAATTCTTTTATTGGTACATTGTAGATATACAACACAATTACTTTTCTCATTGGGAATTGTACCTTTATATAATGCATCTTGGTTCTTATTTTTTCCCCATTCCTAGCCCTCCCTTCATGCCCTCCACCCTTCCCTATTTGCAAAGACTTTATTTCCATTTTTTCCATTTCTCATCATTTTTTCCTTTCCCTTCTTTCCTTTCCCCTGCCCCTCCCACTACCCCTACACCTTTGGACCTTTTCTTCCTATTTTTCATTATCGATTATTCATTCTAATCATTGGTACATTTTAGGGATACAATATAATGACATTCATCATTGGAAATTTGCAACTTTACATAATCTCTCTTGGTTCTTATTTTTCACCCTTGCCCAGCCCTCCCTTCAACCCCTCCAGTCCTCCCTATTTACAAAGATTTTGTTCCTATTTTTCCATTTTCTCATATTAATCCCATTCCCTTCTATCCTTTCCCCTACCCCTCCCACTTCCTTCCCCTTTGCCCCTTTTCTTCCTATTTCACATTACCTATTATACGTTTAGTCCTTATTTACACTTTCAGTTTCTCACACCGGAGAAACTATTAGGTGTTTACACATGTGTGTCCTATTTATTTCACTTAAGAGTATTCCTCAATGTGCCTCCACTTAGCTATAAATGTCTCTAATTTCTCATTTTTTATGGCTGAGTAGTACTCCAAGTTATAAAAAAACCACATTTCCTTTATCCAGTCTCCAGTTGATGGGCATTTGGGCTGTTTCCAAGTTTTAGCTATTATAAACTGTGCTGCTATGAACATGGGTACACATATATCACTGTGGTATGATTCTTTTAATTCTTTGGGGAAGATCCCCAGCAGTGGAATAGTGGGGTCAAATGGAACTTCCAGTCCTAGTTCTTTGAGGTATCTCCATACTGATTTCCACAGTGCTTGCACCAGTCTACACTCCCACCAGCAGTGGAACAGGGTTCCTCTTTCCCCACAGCCCCGCCAGCATTTGTTATTGGTTGATTTCATGATAGCAGCCATTCTTTCTGGAGTCAAGTGGAATCTCAGCATTGTTTTCATTTGCATCTCTTGAAGGACCACTGATGTTGAACATTTTTTCATGTATTTATGTGCTATTTCTACTTCTTTGTGTGAGAAATGTCTGTTCATTTCAGATGCCCATTTTTGGATTGGGTCTTTAAATTTGGGAGGTCTGATCTTTTTAAGTTCTTTATAGATTCCAGATAGTAGACCTTTGTCTGAGGAAGAGCAGGTGAAGAATTTTTCCCACATTGTGGGTTGTCTCTTCACACTGCTGGTGGTTTCTCTTGCTGTGCAGAAGCTTTTGAATAAGAAGAGATCCCATTTGTTGATTGTTTGTGCTAGTTCACAGGCAACTGAGGTTTTGTTCATAAAATCTTTTCCTACACTGATGTCTTCAAGAGTTCTACCTAACCTCTGTTCCAACTGGTTCAGAGTTCCTATTTTAATATTTAGATCTTTAATCCATTTTGATTTTAGTTTAGTGCATGGTGAGAGATACAGGTCTAGTTTTAATCTTTGGTGAGTTGAAGCCCAATTTTTCCAGCACCATTTATTAAAGAGGCTATCTTTCTTCCAGTGAGGGTGTTTGGCTCCTTTGTCGAAGATGAGTGGCTGAGTGTGTCTGGAGTTGTTTCTGCATCTTCTAATATGCTCCACTGGTCCTCAAGTCTGTTTCTTTGCCAGTACCATGCTGTTTTTAATCACAGTAGCTTTGTAGTATAGTTGCAGGTTGAGGATTGTGATACCCCCTGCCATGTCTCTGTTACCTCGAATTGCTTTTGCTATTCTGGGTCTCTTCTTGCTCCAAGTGAATTTTTGGTTTGTTTTCTCAAGTTCTATGAAGTATACTGCTGGGATCTCAATTGGAATTGCATTAAATCTATATAGCAGTTTTGGAAGTATAGCCATTTTCACTATATTAATCCTTCCTACCCAGGAGCAGGGGATGTCTGTCCATTTTCTGATATCATCTTCAATCTCTCTTTTCAGAGTGCCATAGTTTTCAGAGAAGAGGTCTTTGATTTCTTTCATTAGGATGTTTCCTAGGTATTTCAGTTTTTTGGATGCTATTGTGAAAGGAATTATTTGCCCTATTTCTCTCTCAGTGAGTCTGTCATTCATGTAGAGGAAAGCTATTGAGTTTTGTGTGTTGACCTTGTAACCAGCTACTTGACTGAATTTGGTTATTAAATCTAGAAGACTTTTGGTGGAGTTCTTGGGATCTTCTATATAGAGTATCATGTCATCTGCAAATAATGACAATTTGACTTCTTCATTATCTATCTTTATTCCTTTTATTTCTTTCTCTTGTCTAATTGCCGTGGCTAATGTTTCCGGAACTATATTGAACAAGAGTGGTGATAGTGGACATCCTTGTCTTGTTCCTGATTTGAGTGTGAAGGATTTCAGTTTTTGACCATTTGGTATGATATTGGCTGTTGGTTTTTCATAGATGGCTTCTATCAGTTTGAGGTAGAGACCATCTATTCCAATTTTTTGTAGGGTTTTTATCATAAATGCATGTTGGATTTTGTCAAATGCTTTTTCTGCGTTTGTGGGGATAATCATATGTTTTTTGTCCTTGGCTCAATTGATATAGTGTATTACATTTATTGATTTGCATATGTTGAACCATCCCTGCATCCCTGGGATGAATCCCACTTGATCAGGGTGTATGATCTTCTTGATGATCTTCTGCATTCTATTTGCCAGTATCTTATTAAGGACTTTTGCATCTATGTTCATCAGTGAGATTGGCCTATAGTTCTCTTTTTCAGTTGGGTCTTTCTCTGCTTTGGGGATCAAGGTGATGCTTGCTTCCAGGAATGAATTTGGGAGTATTGCTTCCCTTTCAATTTCACTGAAGAGTTTAAACAGTAGTGGCAGCAGTTCCTCTCTAAATGTCTTGTAGAATTCAGCAGTGAAGCCATCAGGGCCCGGGCTTTTCTTAGTTGATAAGTTTTTAATTATATTTTCAATTTCATTGGTTGATATTGGGTTGTTCAGAATTTTTAGGTCTTCTTCATTCAACTTTGGTAATTCCTATATATCTAGGAATCTGTCCATTTCTTCTGTGTTGTCCATCTTATTGGCATATAGGTTCTGGAAGTAGGTACTGATGATCATCTGGATTTCTGCTGGGTCTGTTGTAATTTCACCCTTTTCATTCCTAATTGCATGAATTTTGGCCTTTTCTTTCCTTTTTCTGACAAAGTTGGCTAAAGGTTTGTCAATTTTGTTGATTCTTTCAAAGAACCAACTCTTGGCTTCATTGATTTTTTTGTATCATTCTCTTAGTCTCCATTGCATTGATTTCTCTTCTGATCTTTATAATTTCCTCCCTTGTATGAGCTTTAGGGTTGTCCTGCTCTTCTTTTTCTAGAAGCTTGAGGTTCAGCATCAGGTTGTTCAATTGGGCTCATTCTGTTTTCCTAATGTGAGTATTCACTGCTATGAATGTCCCTCATAAGACTGCTTTCATTGTGTCACATAGATTCTGATATGTTGTATTGTCATTGTCATTTAATTGAAGGAATTGTCTGATTTCTTCTTTAATTTCCTCTGTGACCCATTGGTTATTCAGAAGTGTATTGTTCATTTTCCATGTGTTTATGAAATTCTTGCAGTTTCTTTTGCTATTGATCTCCAATTTCATCACACTATTGTCTGATAATATACAGGGGTTAACTTCAATTCCTTTGCACTTACTTAAACATGTTCTATGAGTGAGTATGTGGTCTATTTTGGAGAATGACCCATGTGCATCTGAGAAGAATGTGTATTCTGATTTTGTGGGGTGGAAGACTCTGTAAACATCTGTTAAGTTCATTTGTTCAAGAGTTCAATTGAATTCTAGTATTTCATTACTTATTTTTAGTCTAGTTGATCTATGTATTTGTGACAGTGGGGTGTTGAGGTCCCCCACTACAATTGTATTAGTACATATATGACTTTTCATGTCCGTTAGTATTTGTTTTATATAGTTGGGTGCACTCATGTTTGGTGCATAGATATTTATGATTGTCATCTCTTCCTCTTGGATCGTTCCCTTTCCAAGGATGTAGTGTCCTTCTTTGTCTCTCTTAATCAGTGTTGGTTTGAAATCTACTTGATCTGCCAAGAGGATAGCTACTCCTGCTTTTTTTCGGGTTCCTGTCACATGCAGTATTGTTTTCCACCCTTTAACTTTCAGTCTATGAGTTTCCTTTTGAATTAAGTGTGTTTCTTGTATGCAGCATATTGTTGGATTTTGCTTCTTGACCCATTCTGCCAGTCTATTTCTTTTGATTGGTAAATTGAGACCATTAACATTGATGGTTATAACTGAAAGGTATTGACTTGTCATTGCCATGACTTTTTCTTTTTGTTGGGTTCTCCCCCTTTACATTTAATTTCTTGTCATGCCAGATGGGTTCATTCTGCTTTGCTTCCTGGGGTTGTGATCCTCAATGTCTGTTCCTAGTATATTGTGTAAAATTCTTTGGAGTGCTGGTTTTGTATTCACGAAGTTCCTAAGGTGCTCTTTGTCATGAAAGTATCTTATTTCTCCATCCATTTTGAAAGATAGTTTTTCAGGGTACATCAGTCTGGGTTGGAGGCTGTTTTCTTTTAGGGCTTGGAATATGTCACTGCAAGCTCTTCTTGCCTTGATGATTTGTGTTGAGGAGTCTGCTGTGATTCTGATGGGCTTTCCTTTGTATGTGATTTGTTTCTTTTCTCTGACTGCTTGTAGAACTTTGTTCTTCTGTTGTGTTTCTGGAATCTTAACAATTATATGCCTATGTGTAGATTTTTTTTTTGATTAAAGCTATTTGGAGTCCTATATGCCTCACTTACCTGAATGTCAAGCTCTTTTCCCCTACTTGGGAAGTTTTCTGCCATTATTTCTGTGAAGAGATTTTTTATGTCATCTGCACTCTCTCCTGTTTCTTCATTGAGACCAATCAGTCTTATGTTATTCTTTTTTGCATCATCTAGCAGCTGCTGGATTGATTTCTCATGTTCCCTTATAATTTTGAAGCAATTTTTCTTTTCCTGGTCACTAATTGCAATCTTCTCTTCTATATCTGAAATTCTGTCCTCACACTGGCTCATTCTGCTGTGTAGACTTTCAATGGAGTTTTTCATGTCCTGGAAATGTATTTGTATCTGTTTTATGGATTCCATTTTTTTCTTATGTTGGGATTCCATCATGTTCCTGAGCTCCTCTCTAGATTTATTAATCATGTCTTGAACTAGGGGCACAATTTCTCCTGTTATCTGAGAAATTATTTCTGATTTCCTTTTTTCCAGATCCCCTTTTGTTGCCAGTTCAGTGGGTCCAGGTGGTTGAGTATCAGAGGGTTCCATCTCATTTCCCTTTGGGGTTGATGTAGGTGATCTGGAAGTCTGGTTTTGAGACTTATTTATGTGTTTTCTCATTTCGACTGGGGTGGGGGCCTGTTAGCGCCTGCATGGATTACCTCCTCTGAGCTGGGTGAGGTGGGACAGGGGCCGGGAGCAGAGGTAGGGATGGTGCCCCAAAAGCCCTTTCCTGTGGGCTGGGATCAGCTGGAGGGATGGCGGCCAGGAAACCCCTTCCTCTGGACCAGGAGCAGTGGGATGGTGGCCCAGAAGCCCCTTCCTCTGGGCCAGGAGCAGCGGGACAGAAGGTGGCCCAAAAGCCCTTTCCTCTGGGCTGGGAGCAGCTGGAGGGATGGCGGCCAGGAAACCCCTTCCTCTGGACCAGGAGCAGTGGGATGGTGGCCCAGAAGCCCCTTCCTCTGGGCCAGGAGCAGCGGGACAGAAGGTGGCCCAAAAGCCCTTTCCTCTGGGCTGGGAGCAGCTGGAGGGATGGCGGCCAGGAAACCCCTTCCTCTGGACCAGGAGCAGTGGGACGATGGCTCAGAAGCCCCTACCTCTGGGCCGGGAACAGTGGGACTCAGTACCTTGGTCTGGTGGTCTGGTGTCCTCTGCGTCTTTGTAGTGTGGAATCAGGTGGCTGCGTATGTGCAGCGGGGTGATTCGGTGTCTTCCGCGCGACTCAGGACCTCGGTAGGCCGTGCACAGACCTGCCTGTCTGCAGCAGGCTGATTCGGCGTGTGTTCCGTGCGACCGGGGACCTCGGTAGGGTGTGGGAAAATCTTCATATTATACATTTGATATCTGGGCTTTTTTGTGTTACAATTCTTTGTCTTTGAATGTCTAGTAGTTTTAGATTAAAAATGAAGATTGTAACAGTTCTGGATTATTGATGTTTTAATTCTAGAAGGCAATTAACTTGGTGATACTGAAATTATGCAAACATGTTGCCTGCAGTGTACTGGTTCAATTAGTAAATGTTTTGCTAATTCATAGCAAACTCTCACATGTCCTTAGCCTTCCAATTTTAAATGTGGTCTGCAGTGAGAGCATATAGTTTAGTGAGAAATGTGAGGTTTGTCTTGATTCTTTCACTGCTCTCTCAAATCCAGAATCTTAAAACTTTGCTACCTGTAGACTCCTATAAGCAAGAAAGTCAGAAGCTTGTTATTTTTACCTAATGAGATAGGAGGAAAAAAATCAAATGAATTCCTATCAATAAGAATACAGACTTTAAAAATATTTCCCAGAGACCACTTATTTATATTAGTCATATCTCTGTGGCAACCCTATCTGCAAAAGAGATTGAGAAATGTAATTCTTTGCCTCCTTAGGTAAAATGTAAGTTCTTTCAATAAGGAAGCAGAAAAAATAAAGATTATGGTAGCCTCTTCCAGAGGAGATGGGTATCAGAAAGACCAAATTTGTACTTGAGTATCCATTTATGCATAGCTTGTGTGTGTCTAGCCCTTGCCTATTGTGTCATTACCAGTGTTCTCAGAAGATTTCCTACTTGCCTAGTGAGCCTGTAATATATTTTGGCTCTTTTGATATAGCCCTTTAGTGGGTTCCAGTGGTCAGGAAATAACAAATTCTCTGTGGTCTTGTACCAAGAAGCTCAAAGACATTTTATCTTCTAGTGTGTATGAATCAGTAGGCTTCCACTTTGTTTTGCATCATCTTCTAAAGATTTGCTTTCTAGAAGGATGTATATATGTGTGGTGCCATTAACAGGATGAAGATATGGTTCATAGCTTGGGCAGACAGATGCAGAGGTGGTAGTAATGTTAGAAAAAGAATCAAGGTGGTTGGAATTTTTCTTAGGAATTAAGTTTATATTTAGAAAATAGCTATATAATGTGACTCCTCGGCCTTAACAAATGGTTTTATTCAGCTTTTTAAGGTCTAGTTAAAATGCCAACTCCACTTTAAAATAAACTTACACCTCCAAGCAGAGTTAGTAATTCTTCGTTCAAGCCTGAATTATAGCTCTTTTCACATTGCCTTGTAGTGGTCTTTTTTTTTTGCATATAGGCATTCCTTGACTAAATTTGGAGTTACAGCCTTATAAACCTATGAAAAATTGAAACTAGTGTAAGCTGAAAAAGCATTTAACATAACTAACCTACCAAACATCATAGCTTAGCCATACTGTACACTGAGAGCATGGGTCATTAGCGTTCGTGATCGTGTGGTTGACTGGAAGCTGTGGCTTGCTGCTGCTGCTGCCCAGGATCACAAGAGATTATTATACTACATATTGCTAGCCTGGGAAATATCAAAACTGAAAACTTGGAATTCAAAGTACAGTTTGTAGTGAGTGTATGTTGCTTTTATACCATTCTAAACTCAAAAACATTTAAGTTGAACCATTGGATAGAGATCATCTGCATGTTTATTCTCACTAGATTTTGTCCTAAGCTGATAAATATCTTTAATGGCAAGCACTGTGCTTAGCTCATGAAAAGTAAATAATAAATCTTTCTTGAATGAGTAAAGGAGATTTGAGTTGCAAATTATTTTATCTGACTCTTCCCCCTCCTACCCTTCCTTCCTTCCTTCCTTCTTTCCTTTCCTTAATCTTTCCTGCTTAGTATTCTAAAGTTAATATTTTCATAATAAAGTAAAACAGTACTTTCCATGTAATTTTGGGCTCCTATTTTAAATTCTAGCATATAAATATCATTCATTTGTTCCCCTCGCTTTATTAAATTGCCAAAAATGATGTTTTATATGGGAGAGAAATAGCTAAAGTCATGACCTTCTATTAATGTTCATGCATGTGCACATACCTGTAATTATTGTTGTGATGTGCTAAAAATTTGTTTGCTGTACACATTTTTTATTTTTGTGGTATTGGAATAATTTCTGTTGTCCTCAAGTACAGATTCAAAGCATTCTTTCCTAGAGGTATAGTAAGTTGTTAATGAATAAATTCATCATTATTGATCTTTTAGAAACTTTAAGAAAGGTATATTTTGTTGTTGTTTTCCTGAGCAATTATCCCATGGAATCTACATCTGTTAATAATCTTGGTTTTCTGTGGAGCCAGTATTGATCTTCCTTGATGCTGAATAAAATATCTTCAAAATGTTCTTTGCTGTATGTGCTCCCAGCAGCAATGCATGTCTGTAATCTATGTCCTGAGTTTCAGTATGTTAGCTACTACAGTGGCAAGTAGATTGCTTCTTCTATATTTTTATAGAATTTCTTTCTTAGAATTTAGACCATAATCTACTTTCTCAGACTACAGGAAAAGAATGTTTTAATTTATTCAGGCTTTCTGCTCAAAACTATTTTCAAAATGAGTGTATTTATGGAGAGTGAAGGAGAGAAAGAACAAGGGTGGAAAAAATATGAGATTTCTCAACAATTCTCATGGATATTTTAAAGTTAAAAAGCATGTTTATAAGGAAATAAAGGCTCCAGAGATATAAAGCTGAATAAGATCTAATTTTGTTCTAGTTGTGTTACCAATGACCATGTAACTTCTTAATTCCCAGAACCAGGGGATCGAAGTATGAGAAAAGCAGAGAAAAATAGGTCCTTGCAACTTATAACAAGTCAGGATAAATATAGTCTCAGTAGTGAGGGAGAATGGGGAGAGACATGCTTGAGTTTTAGTGTTTATATTGGTTTCAAAACGTAACCAGCTCCCTCTAGCTTTTTGGTCCTTGTTTTGGGGCAATGAAGATTGAAGTCGACAAAACAGCAACAAGTGGTGGAGAATGGCCAAATGCATGTTTATTAGAAAGAATAAAAGGAAAAACCCCTGCTAGTTGGGGAGGGGTGTCCTGTAAGGCAGACACTGTAGGTATTTAGGTCCATTGGTTTTTTATACAGTGTTTGGTAGGGGTGTATGTAACAGAACACAGGGATACTCCTGGTTACAGTTAGGCCTTTGGTGTCTGGAATGCAAGCTGCTTTGTTTGGATTTCACTTCCTCCAAGGTCTTCCACTTGGTTAGGGACCTGTTTTTTGTCCCCTGTAATCCACTAGGCCCTGATAGTTTGCTTAATTATCTGGGGCCCTCTGTTAACACAGTTGAGCCCCAACTTTTAGTTTACTTCAGGACCTGTGCCCTGTTTAACTATTCAGGATCTGCGCCCTACCTTAACTTTCCCTATCTCCTTGCTTTAAGACCAGATACTGAGTTCCTCAGAAATTTGAGAAGCATAGTATCAGGAAAGAAACAAGACAGCCAGGTGTGGAAATGGATGTCTGTAATCTCAGCACTCTGGATGCTGAGGTAAGACAATTGCTGTGAGTTCAAAGCCAGGCTGGGCTACTTAGTAATTTCGAAGTCATCCTGAGCTACATAGTGAGACCTTGTTTAAAAAAAAGAAAAAGAAATAAGAGTAATTCTTATGATGGCAGGATATAGATTTGCTCTAAGTGTTGAAGTTATTTTCATTTGATCTCTCTTTTTCCCATATCATTTTCATCTTGAGTCAGTTTGGTACCAATATTAGAGACAGATAAGTTAGATAGAAGTTAATATTCAGATAGAGAGGAATTGGGCCCTTGAGGAATTGGGCATAGAAGATGAAGAGTCCAAGATTGTGGTTGGAGGCAAAGCTGAAGAGAGCCAGGCCTCAAAATGGAGATGCACTAGCCACACCTCCAAGACTCCTAGAGTTACACCCTAGAGATAAACAGCAATTTGAGATTATACTGCAATTAGCACCCCATGGTCCAGTGAGCCTAGATAGACGTCAGACCCATGGGTGGGTGACCAGAACATCTGGACTGACCAGTACTCCCCTCTCTTTCCAGGAATGCCTTGTTCTTTCTGTGCACACTTTCTAGTGACTTGCTTCCCTATTGGAACAGTATGAGCTAAGCGACTATACTTGTAATCCCATAAATTGATTGTAGTTTGACCCACATTGTACCCATGTTGTAATTTTTCTGTACAAAATACCACTAACAAAGAGCCTAGGTGGTGGTCCACATGTGACCCCTTCCTATAAATCGAGGAACTATTTTCATTCTTCTTATTTCCAATAAAACTCTCTTAACCTCCTTTGCTTTGTGACTTCATTCCTCAATGTTGTGAGACCACAAACTTGCCACATTTGCCACCTAAGAGGTTGGGAGATATTTTCCCCATCACACCAAATATACAAATATACAAACACATGTACTATATCTATAACAGACACATGTAACACATATACATCAAGATACATCAGAAGCAAAGTTCTTATAGCACTTTAGGTGTTTTATTTGCATTTAAGTAGTTTTCCCTTTAAACTATCAATCTTTAAATTTCATTTTTATTAACCTCTAATCGATCTTAAGTAGCAACTCTAAATTTGAATTTTTAAAAATATGACTTTTCGATGAAAGAAGATAGAAAATGTACATTTTAAAGAAACACAATTTAGATGTAAACACTTTTACCAATCAGGACAGAGGGAATTTGACTCAGGAATCTGTTTAGAGATCTAAACCAAGTCTAGCCACTTGCCACAGAAAGCAAATGGAAAAGCCAATAGTAGAAGGAAAGAAAAACAATTTTATTTTTTGACACGTCCCCATTAGGAAACAGATCTAAAGGCTGTCTTTGGGTGTTGGTAGTAGCTGTGCAGTTACATGGAGGAAAGAACAAAGGCAAGAGTTGAGGGATCTGCATAGCTAGTGATTGGTTAGGTTGTAATCTGATCATTATCCTAGACTGGGTCACAGTGCTGCTAGAGAGTGGGGGTGATGGTTTTATGGCTTGTATCTAGATGTCCCCCAAAGCCTTGTGCAGTCATACATGAGGCTTTTCAATGGTGGCTGGATCTGGAGTGTGTGATGGTGGGATCAGGGTGAGTGATCCCTAAATTAGTCCACTATTGGTTTGGCATAATTCTGGATAGGATTAATGGTGCCCCACCCCAGGTGTGAGTGCTATTCAGTTAAGGGTGGGTAGTCTGGATAAAATATAAGAGACAGAAAGAGGGCTACTGAGTTTGTTTGCTGCTTGGTGCTTGCTGTCTTCTTCCTACCATGGACTGTTTCTCCTCTGTGATGACCTCTGCCATGCTGCCCTGCCTTGGAGCCTGCCAACTATGGACTGAAACCTCTACAAACTCTGTGCCAAAATAAACCTTTCCTTCTTTAACTTTGAGTGTCGAGTATTTTGTCTCAGCAATGAGAAAAGTAACTAAGACAGATGGTGATGTGGAGAATGGGGTAGCTCCCATATCCTTCACAGGATATTTATCTTTCAGACTTTGGTTCAGGAATTAAAAATAAACTGAGGTAAAGAGCAATTTAGCAAAGGATAGGAGGGAGAGAGAGAGAGAGAGAGAGAGGGAAAGAAATTGGGTTAATAATTGGTTCCCTTTCACTACTATTTGCTGAAGCAAAGATGGACACAGAATGGTTCTTTTGAGAAAAATGGTCAAAGGTGAGGCTTGTTATATGTAGATTTAAGTTAATGCCTTTTCCCTATTGTAAGAGTTAATCCTCAGGAAAGGAGAATCTCTTACAAATGGAAATTTTCTTTATAGATATAAATTTCTCTCATATAAAGAGTTTTAAATTAGTCAACTAAAATATCAGAAAGTCATTGCTGTCTTTCTCACATACTTGTTTTATTAAATTAGGTTACTGACTTAATGAATGGGACAACAAATATTTCCTATGCAAGCTTAACTAGAGGGAGTATTTGGGAAAGCCTGTTTAGAACTTTTAAGGGTTTTCTTATTTTATTTTATTTATTTTTTTGGTACCAGGGACCAAACTCAGGACATTGTGCTTAGAAGGCAGGCACCGGAACCGCTGAGCTAAGTCCCTGGCCCTCTTATTTTAATTTATTACAGATTTTAATCATTTTGGAAATAATCTTGTAAGAAGGGTTTTGGAGTTTGTAGATAGTCATAGAAATCTAAATCTCGTTGTTCTGTCAGCCATGGTTGTCTTAACTGGTCTGCTTATTCTAGTTTTTAAGAGATTTTTACCTTTTGAGGAAATAAATTTCTCAGACATCCTCAACAAGAAGATGTATTGGTATAGATGGGGGAAGCGGAAAAGAGTCAGGGTTCTTAGGCATGACTGTCTACTAGCAACAAAAAGTCCTTTCATCAGGTGTTGTTAGATATCTCCTGACTTTGTCTATCTTTTGTATTTGACCTCACAATCTTTACTGATCCTTTTTCAGGCTCAAGCATTAGTCTTCCTTTTGCTCATACTTCAGCTACTTTGACAGAATCTTCATGCCAATCCAACACTACGTAACCAGTCAAATAATATGGCATCTCATGGCCCTCAAGATTGAGGGCTGGGCAAAAGTAAGGGGGGATTGTAACTGGCATGGCAAAATGGAATTTAATTAATTTTTTTGAGGCAGGGTCTTGCTATGTAGTTCAGGCTATCCTCCTTTATAACCTTTGTAGCTGTACTTAGTTTTGGTAGGGTTGACATATAGGTATGTATGTCTTTTATGTTTATAACTTCACCTCCCATCTACAAATGCATTATATTCTCTTCTAAAGACATTGCCAATTAACCATCTGTGGTCTTGTCCTTTAATGTCAAAGTAGCTTTCCCTAGTGATGATCAGCCAGAATATTAGCCACTTTGGAGGGAAAGTGAGAAATGATTGGAATCAGTGTCATAAAACCACTGTTGCCAAATATGAATAATATGAGATATTTATATAGCATGGCACTTAGGCTAAACTTATCTAAAGTCCAGTGTCAAATCTGATTCTATTTTGTAGTCATCATTGTAAAACATTACAACTTTGACAAAAAATAGATACAAAGCTTTTAAGCAGATGTAAAACAAGTCCAGTGCGCACAGTGCTTTGAATTAAGAAACACAGTGACTACTCACAGCAACACGGCTTCCCCTCCTCAGCTCGGCGGCAGGGGCTCCCCCTCGGCCGCCGCCGGCCGATCCTCGCCGCGTCCGCGGCCCGTGGCCGCCATGCAGTTTATATTGCTTTTTAGTCGTCAGGGAAAGCTTCGACTGCAGAAATGGTATGTCCCACTGTCAGACAAAGAGAAGAAAAAGATCACAAGAGAACTTGTTCAAACCGTTTTAGCAAGGAAACCTAAAATGTGCAGCTTCCTTGAGTGGCCAGATCTGAAGATTGTTTACAAAAGATATGCTAGTCTGTATTTCTGCTGTGCTATTGAGGATCAGGACAATAAACTAATTACCCTGGAAATAATTCATCGTTACGTGGAATTACGTGACAAGTATTTTGGCAGTGTGTGTGAACTTGATATCATCTTTAGTTTTGAGAAGGCCTATTTTATTTTGGATGAATTTCTTTTGGGAGGGGAAGTTCAGGAAACATCCAAGAAAAATGTCCTTAAAGCAATTGAACAGGCCGATCTCCTGCAGGAGAACAGAATATGTGTCACAGCAAGAGTTTCAATGGGTGGTCTAAGAAAAAACCCGTACTAGAATACATGCTGGAGTGCTGACATGCATCAAAATATAGTAGGATATATGAATTCAGTTGACAGTTATAATTTTGTCAAGCTTGTTATATTTTAGCATTACTTAGAAAGCCTAAATTACATTAAATCCCAAGGGATAGTCCCAATTATTTCATTAAACTGAGGCTTTCATAGGGAATTTTGCTCTAATCGTGATCAGTCACTGGGGCTTGTAATTTATTTTCTACAGAGAATATTGAAATAGGTTTAGAGGTTCACAAACAAAAAGATATTTATTAAATACTGTGATTTGCTAATACCATCGGTAAAGTAGAATTTCCCTATGAAAACAAAAGCTTCTGTAAGGAATTGAATTGGGGGTTGTTTGTTATTAATATTTATTTTAATTGCTTGCTGTTTAATTTCACTACTATCTTTTGAGTGGAGAAAAATGGGCAGCTATCTCCTTAAAATGTTTGTGACTGGATTTTATCCTCAGATATTACTGTATTTAATCGTTGCATAAATGTAGGAATGTTATTTTTGGAGGGACTGTTTACATGCTTTCGTAGCCAAATATCTCAGAGTTCAAGCTTGAATAAATATAAAATGGAACAGACAGAATTTTCCATGTTATTTCAGGAAATTGGGGCAGGGGCAGACAGGGTCACTTTAAATCCCACTTCAGGTTACCTTTTTTGCCTTGTTGATGTGAGAAACATCTTGTGAGATAAATTTGTAGGTATACGCATTTAAACAGTTTTGTTTGGAGAGTTCTCTAAAAGTCTAATTTGAGGATTTTAAAAAAATTAATATCTTTATTTTCAAAGTCATATTCATTGGACTTACTGTTTTGTAGCTAAGTGAACAGTTAAAAGCCTTTATTGTTATTTAAAATGCCATATGCATGACTACTTCCATTTTTCTCTTGGAAGATTTTCCTCTAGGATCCCCTGCTTCATGTGATAAAATCCTGATGAACTTAAGATACTGGTGAAAGGATTTATTCTGTTTTTTCAGTTAACTCAGCACTGACTAGGTGACTTAAACTGAAAATCTTTTCAGAGTATTACTAGTAAATATAAATAGGATATTTTTGGGTGTAGGTGATCACCTTGTTTATCATTATATAAAGTTATACAAATAAATCTGAACTCCTAGGCATTAAGAAGTTACATGTTTAGCCACAAACCAAAGAACAAAAGCAACCAAAAACTTAAGTTTTAGGCAGCTTTACCATGAACTAAACATTCTAGAAATCTGATTGTGTCCGTACCAGTTTGTGTACTCTGTGTAAGAATATATGCATTTCTCTTGTAGCCACGTCACGAATATTTTAATGTCCCTGTGTACTAAATGACTACTCATCAAGTCTGCAGAATTTCCCAGAGGAAATAAAAGAGCTGATATGCTTATGAAAGAAAATGTCCTCATCATGGTGACTGGTTGTCATGTAAAATAATCATACAACATTTCAGAACTAGTATCTTGACAATTGTATTTTTTCATTCGTAATTTTCTTTCCTGTTTTCAATCTATATGTGATCTTGATATAGCTTATTCCTGTCCACAACTGGTTTAATTTCTTCTTGACAAAATATGTCCTATGTACTTTTATCTCAGACACATACACACATATCTGTGATTAATCTTATAAGAGAAAAACACAGCAATCGTTAATGTTACCAAAGAAAATATGGCTGAAGTGCTCCATCAAAATAATGCCATAATACTGAGAGTGGCTTGTTGTTCAACTGTTGAAGAAAACAACTATACTTAGTGTGATTATCTTATAGTCTATATATGTTGATGTTATTTAATGTTTTGTTAACTATAGTTTTATATTTCTGAATACTAAAACCTTTAACATCGATCACTATTGTGTATGCTTTTAATAAAACTTATATCATATTTTATTGTAAAAGAAAAACTACCAAATAATTCATTGTTTCTATCTACAGAATTTAAGGCCTGAGTTAAGTAAGTTGTCATTAAACAGTAGCTTCAGAAATTACCCAAACTGGTTTGCCACTGGAAGACCTACAAAAATGTGTTGTGTGTTAGGCAGGTATACAAATCAGTTATTTCCATTCTTACCATTCTTGTTTGTAAGACACTACATTCAAAGCACTGGGAAACATGGGTCTTTCATTTCCTTTTCTCCCCCTCCATCCCTCCCCCTGCCCTGCACTATGTTGTTCATCTGGTTTTAATGCTGCATAAATATGCATTGTCTCATGCCTGTTTGCTTTGGATGCTGTGTGCTAAGTTGTAACAAAATGTTGCTTCTTTTGTTATCTGTATACAGCTGCTTGCTTTAAATTAGTAGATTCTGAAATACCTTTTCTTGCATGTACTTCAAAAAAAAAAAAAAAAGAAACAGTGACCAAGTTAATTAATGAAAGCCAATATTTCTGTGAAACAGGGTTAGTTTGGTCAGAAAGGTATATCAAGCATATACTTCGAGTCCCCTTTTCTTGTAAATCAATGTAAATTACCATTTTGGAGAAAGCACATCATTTACCAATGTCAGGATAATATAGACAGTACAATTGGAGTTATGGGGCTGCTCTCCTCCATGCACTGCTGAACCATTCTGCTTCACTCACCTGAACCTGGGCATCATCCCAGGGCCAATCCCTCAACTTTTGTCCTAAGGCTTGTGACCCAGAGGCAGAGAAAAGAATAACAAAGAGCCCTGAGCCTGTTCTGGAAAATTCCAAAATCCCAAACCAGGAAGCATGCACACCAAATTCTGCTGCATGATCTACAGTAACTTTCTTCACCAAGAGCTCATTGAGGGTTCATGCATATGGACTGCATCTCATACATTCAATTATAACAGTGAATTATGGGAAAGGACATGTGCAGGACACAGCTGGCATGACTCAGCACCCTGTCAATCATGGTGTCAATCATGCTCCGGAAGACTCACTGGGAGTTGCCCTACACCTGGCACATTTTAAGTCCTTAAACCCAATTCCCTCAGCACTTATGCCACTTTCCTTTCATTAGCATGAGCCTGGTCATTCTGAGTGTATTGTTACCTCATTAAACTGTGCTGCTTTTTCCTTACTGTAGTCCAAGGTCCTATCACCCATGGTGACAAAGACCAAGAGTAACATCTTGAGAATTTCTTAGGTACACATGCAAAAGCTTTTCAATTATTTCCACTTCACTATTGTAATAAGTGACAGAGGATGTTTGTTATCCAACTCAAATTCTGCTGAGTACCAGAAATGGCTCACCAAATACATGTTACTGGGTTTTGTGGTGCTCTCATCTCCTTTTGGAGTTGGATTCCAGGTTCTTCTCAACTTGAACAAAGGATTGTATGAAATGAGCAAAAGATGGTGACAAAATTTATTTGAGAAAGTAAAAGTGAAGGATGAGGAAGAAACTGGCTCTGCAGAACAAGGTTGGGAAAGAATAAGATAAAAATATACCCTGGAAGACACAAGTGGGATATTGTGAGGAAAGCCATCTTCTTTGCATCTGTGCCCTTTTATGCTGTCCAGATCTCAAGGAAACTCATAGGAACTTCTACATACTGGTCCTGAGAGACAGTGCTTGGATCCTATGCCACTCTTCCCAGCCAGTCTCTGCCAGGTCCTATGTCCTGTCTCAGGATGACCAAGTGTAAGCTGCCAGTCATTGTTTTTTTTTTTGGTACCAGGGATCAAACTCGGGACCTTGCACTTGTGAGGCAGGTGGTGGAACCACTGAGTTAAATCCCTGGCCCCAGCTGCCAGTCATTGTAAACAACTCTTGCTCAAGAAAGCAGTCCTGAGAGCATACTAGAACAAACCAATCCTGAAACTGATGCAGTCATGATATAGTCAGAGACAACCATAGGGTTGGGGAACCAGCAGAATCTTGGACCCTTACCTGTGACCCATTAAAATATCATTTGTGTTTGCTTCCAGAATAATGAGAGACATAAAAGTCATTTTTGCTATAAGTCATGACTCTTCACTTGAACCTAAAGTAACTTGCTAAGTAACTAAAAATAGAGACCAGACCCACTGAGCTAAATCCCTGGCTAAAAACAGAACAAAGCTTGACCTTTGAGTTGTATCTTTTCTTATGGTAAATCTTGGGTCAAATCTCTTCTCAGCTCTCCATATGGTAATATTGATCATTTAGGGAGTGTCTAGGAGTTGGCCAGACTCCTAACCATGCTTGATTAGCCTTGACTAGCTTTACATGATTGACTAGCTTTACATGATCTCATCCACCTTTAAGCCTGAGAACACCAAGGACACTGAGACATGACAGCTGGACCTATTGCACATTACCTTTCTTATAATTCATTCTGTTATAATTATGTATATGAGATGCAGTCCAGATGCAAGTGTAGGAGGCCACTGTGAAATGTGTCAAAGCCTGGGCATCTGATGATGTCAGAAGGCACTTGAGGATACAAGTGTCATTTAGTGCAGGCGCATGACAGACTTTGTTATAATAATAATAAACCAGCATAGACTACCATGCATGACCACAGAGCTCTGCAAAGATGTGGGGCTGTTTTGTCTAAGTGTGCCTCAGGAAAGCTGATAAAGAAACGCAGCTCTTGAGCTCAACAAACAGCTGCAGCTCCAACTCTCATGCTCTGATGCTGTCCTGACGCTAGAAATTAAAGGTGGTTCCTGCTTTTTTGTGATATCTGCTCCATGCATGTTCGTTTTGGGGGGTGGGGGGTGGAACTTTGCCTGACCTAACCTCCCTTCAGCCCTTGGGCCCCCACAGCCTGAAACTTCAATGAGTTCCAAATGAAGAAAAGTTACTATAGGTCATACTGGAGAATCTGGCAAGCATGAGTGCTCAGGGGTCTTTGTTTTTCTTATCTCTGGCTCTGGGTAGTAAGCTTTAGGACAAAGCTTAGGGGGTTAGCACTGGGGCATTGCCTAGGTTCAGGTGAGTGGAGGGGTGTGTTCCCATGGCCCCAGTTTTACTATCTATATTAGTACCATTTAAACAATATACAAACACAAGTATATACATAGGCAATATGTAATACACACATGCACATAAACATATACATGTACATATAAACAAATAAATGAAGACTTAGATTTATCATTTACTAGCTTTTAAAAAATAACACTATTGGGATGATTTTTCCTTTTTACACTCCTCAGCAATACTTACTCCTAAATTTGCATATCTGAAGTGAGGTTTCCTGGTGGTAAAGAGGTGAGAAATTTACATCTCAAAGCTTGGAATGTTTAAATATGTGAGTCCAATTTATTTCACTTAAGAGTTTGATCTCAAGGTGCATCCATTTACCTAAAAATGTCTCAAACTTATCCTTCTTTATGGCTGAGTAGTACTCTATTGTATAAACAAACTACACCTTCTTTATCCATTATCCATTGATGAGAATTTTGGCTGTTTCCAAGATTTAGCTATTACAAACTGTGCTGATATAAAGGTGAGTGCACATATATTATTGTAGTATGATGTTGTTAATTCTTTTGAAAAGATACCAAGCAGGGGAATAGCTGCTTGGAAACTTTAGTTTCATTTTCTGAAGAATTTCCACAGTGGTTGAACCAGTCTACACTCTCACCAATAGTAAAAAAGGGTTCCTTTTTCCTAACATCCTCACCAGTATTTATTGGTTGATTTCTGGATGATAGCCATTCTTTCTGGAGTGAGATGAAATCTCAGTGTTGCTTTAATTTGCATCTCTCAAATGGGCAGTGATGTTTAATGTGAGACCTGAGTAACTCCATTTTAAAATTTGGCCCCATCTTAGAGTAAGGTGGCCTGGACATAAATTCTAGTTCCAAGAAAAACCACAAGATGTACTTTGGCCACCTGCCTGTGATAATGTTCAGCAGTCCCCTAGCAACTAGCCTAGCAACAGCTAATCGGTAGCTGCCTCAATGTCCCAGATGCTCTTCTCATGGCCTGCGACAGCTAATCAGTAGTTACCCCAATACCCCAGTATCTCAGATGTTCTTTTCGATGACTTGAGCAGCCATTTGCAGTTCAGCGTGCAAGGCCCAACCAATTAGGTGTAAACTTTCAAAACTTGCTAAATGCTAGCCAATCCTGTGATTTGCATGTGATTTGAAACCCCGCGCCTTGCTGTAACCTCTATAAAAACCCCTGGTGTTTTAGAGTCGGTGCTCTTATCCTGACCCTCTGCGTCGGTGTCAGATGAGAGTCCTTGCTTGAGCTTGAATAAACGACTCTCATGTGTTTGCATCGGAATCGGCTCCTTGGTGGTCTTTGGGGACCTCGCAATCTGGGCACAACATTTAACATTTTTTCATGTATTTATTTGCTGTTTCTACTTCTTCATCGGAGAAGTGTCTATTCATTTCAGATGCCCATTTTTGGATTGGGTCTTTGAATTTGGGGAAGTTGATTATTTTGAATTCTTTATATATTCTAGATAGTAGTCCTTTGTCTGAGGAACAGCTGGCAAAAACATTTTTCCCACTCTGTGGGTTGTCTCTTCACTCTGTTGGTGGTTTTGATACAGTTGAGTGGGCCAAAAATAGTCCAAGTTCTTGTGTACAACAAGAAAAGAATTGCCAAGCATACACCTCAGAATATGTAGTAAGTAACTACATTTATTGAAGATCATTGGACACTAGTAGGAACAGGGAGAAGGGTGAAGAGAAAAAAGGGTGAAGGGATATAGGGACTTGTTGAAGGGAAAAAAGACCTTGATAATTCAGGCTTCTGGTATTTATAAGGTCAGACACCACTGAGCCAAAGTGCCTCCTACTGTTGCTCTCTCTGATGTCAGCAATCTGCTTGACTTCCTATGCTTAAGCCTGGATAATCATTAGGGTGGTATTTAGTTTACCATTGAATGGAGAGAAGGGAGTGGTTCACACAACTTCCCTGTTTTAGTGTTATGAAAGGGTGGATAATCAGAGTGGTGAGGCATTTACATTTGAACAAAGGGAGGTCTACCTATTATATCTTCAGAAAATTTAGTGTTTCTGTTTTAATATTTAGATCTTTGATCCATTTTGATTTTAGATTCGTGCATGATGAGAGATATAGGTCTAGTTTTAGTCTTTGGCATGTGGAAAGCCAATTTTTTCAGCACCACTTTACACGGTTTCTCTGGTATGAGAAACTGAAAGGGTAAATAAGGACCAAAATGTATAAGAGATATTGTGAAAGAGGAAGAAAATGTTCAGGTGGGAAAGGGAACTAGGGAGGGTTGGGAAAGGAAGGAAGGGAAAAGAATATAAGGAAACAGTGAAAACAAAACTTTTGTAAATAAGGAGAGGAAGAGGGGCTGAAAGGAAGGGAGGGGAATGGGAAAAAAGAATTAAGGGGCAACCCACTTTCTGGTCCCCCTTCTGTCTCTCTTAGACAGAAGGTATCTTTATCTCAATAAATTTTTCCTACTCTTAACTTCTGTTGTTCCTAGAATTCATTCTTTGATTTTAGAGAACACAAACTTGTGTTTTGGATACCTAGCAGGTTTGGGAGTTGCATCTCTTCCCCCTATATCATTTTGGAGGTCTTCCACTGAGATTACTGTAAGGAGGTAAGTTTTCTTTCATAGGTTCTAACTTTGATCTTTTTGCTTCATAGATCATGACCTTTGTTTCATAAGCTCTGGTGTGGGACCAAAATGACTCCATTTTGGAGCCGTCTCCTTTGTTCTCTCAAATTTGTGCTTAAACTAGGAATTCACCACTTGAAATTCCTGAGTTTATTACCCAACCACCTGTGTACCCGGGGAAAGAGCGTTCCAGGCACACTATCTATAAGATAAGCAGTTAATGAGCTAACTATCCACACACGATAGATGCGGCCATTAGTCAGTGGGTCTGCTAACGATCAGTATGTGACAATTGGCCGTTAATCTTTGCCCCTTTCTCCCTTACAAAAACCAATACGTAATCCCCTTCGACCCCCAAAGCCTAGCCAACCAAAACCCTACACTTCATATATATTAAGTATTAACCAATCACCTGGCTACTAATAACCAAAGCTTGTTGTATTCTCAATAAAAACCCTGCTAGTTTGGGACTCAGGGCTCTCAATCTCGATCCGCTGTGTCGGTGACAATTGAGAGTCCCTGCTTAAGCTTGAATAAATGACCCCCGTGTGCTTACATCGGAAACGGCCTCCTGGTGGTCTTTGGGACTTCACAATCTGGGCACAACACTGGCCATTTGTTTCATAGATCCTGATTTTTGTTCCATAAATTCTGGCCTTTGTTTCAAAACTGTCTTAATTTAAAATTGTATGATTTAAATGTTGTGACTATAATTTTTTTTTTTGTACTGGGGATTGAACTCAGGATCTTGTGATTTTAAGGTGGGCAGTGGCACCACTGAGCTAAATCCCTGGCCCATTGTGACTATAGTTTTGTCCCACCTTGAACCCTCACCTTGTGGCTTTGTCCCATACAACACCTTTGAGAAGTGGGGTGGGTGGGCAACCCACTTTCTGGTCCCCCTTCTGTCTCTCTTAGACAGAAGCTATCTTTCTCTCAATAAATTTTTCCTACTGCCTGCAATCGAGCACTCCAGAGGCTGAGACAGAAGTACTGCTGGCAGTTTGAGTCTAGCCTGGGCTATGCAGTAAATTCAACACCAACCTGGACTAAATAAGGAGACACTGTCTCAACACCCTGCCCCAGGGTGGGGTGGGGGGGATTTACATCTCAAAGGAGATTGCTTGCCCTTTTAATCTGAGTTTGAATTTCCTGAAGTTTTTTTCTTCCTACCTTAACTTATCATAGGTCTTCGCTAATTTTAAAAAGCTCTTGCTTCAGGTTTTAAGACATTTTTCATTGTATTAGTGTGGGAAAACAAGTGTAAAGACCTAGGCCTGGGTTGAACTCTCCTTGAGACATGGGGGAGGAGATAGCAGACCACCCCCACCTCAGGCTGTGGGCTAGCACGCTAGCCTCAGCCAGTTTTGAGGAGAGAATCAGCTATAGCTGAAGTCTGATTAAAGAAAACACATATTTGGGTGCAGTCTGTAAATTATGAGAACCTGATACACTTTCCCTAAATCCTGGATCACAGGCTTGCTTGCTTCTTCTTGGTGCAAGTCTAATGAGAGTGAGGAGCACAGTCAGATCGGGGCTTTTTGTCCAGAAGAGGCAAAAGTTCCCTGGTTCTCCTCTTCCAAATTATCTTTGTGTTGTTGTGCCCAGATTGTGAAGTCCCAGAGACCACCAGGAGACCGTTTCCGATGTAAGCACACAAGGGTCGTTTATTCAAGCTTAAGCAGGGACTCTCAATTGTCACCGACGCAGCGGATCGAGATTGAGAGCCCCGAGCCTCGAGACTAGCAGGGTTTTTATTGAATATACATCAAGCTTTGGTTGTTAGTAGCCAGGTGATTGGTTAATGCTAAATACATATGAAGTGTAGGGTTTTGATTGGTTAGGCTCGGGGGGGTTAAGGGGGTTACGTATAGATTTTTGCAAGGGAGTAGGGGGCAAAGGTTAGGGGCCGACTGTCATAAGCTGATGGTTAGCAGGTCCACTGACTAATGGTCACATCTATCTTTTGTGGGCAGTTAGCCATTAACTGTTTACCTTATAGGTAGTGTGTCCGGAATGTCCTTCCTGAGTACACAGATGGCTGGGTAATAAACTTAGGAATTTTGAGTGGATAGGCACAAGTTTGAGAGAACAAAGGAGACAGCTCCAAAATGGAGTCACTCTGAGAGAACAAAGGAGACAGCTCCAAAATGGAGTCACTCTGGCTCCACATTCCCCCCTTCTCAGGGTGCTGTAGAGGGCCAATCATGGGCCTCTGGGGGTTAATTCTGTCAAATCAATAGGTATTGGCTGGTATTGGGACCTGAGTACCATTAACTGAACAGCGTTAATTCGCTTTTTAATGAACGAAACTAGTCTATTAAGTATGCAAGGTCCAAAGGTTAATAGTAGCAACACGATAAGCAAGGGGCCTAACAGGGTAGAAATTAGGGTAGTGAGCCAAGGGGAAGAATTAAACCAAGATTCGAACCAGGTTTGAGATTGTTCTCTTTCTTGTTTACGTTTGGCGATGCCTTCTCTAACTTTAGCCATGGATTCTTTGACTACTCCTGAATGATCTATATAGAAACAGCATTCTTCACCTAGTGCAACACAGAGTCCTCCTTGTTGAAGGAAAATTAAGTCCAGCCCCCTTCGGTTTTGGAGGACTACCTCTGCTAGTGAAGTTAAAGACTCTTGGAGGTGGGAGATGGAGCTTTCTAGCCTTTCAATATCTATATCTATGGCTGTCCTTAAGTCATTATAATATTTATTGTGTATTAGTAGCGATGAAACTCCCGTTCCTGTCCCAGCTAGTCCTAATCCTAAGAGAACGGTCAAAGTAATGGCCGTTACAGGTTCTCGCTTAACTCTGACCTGGGTTTCAGCCAGGCGGCTGGGGATGTCTTTTTCTGAGTGATATAACAACCGGGGGACTAATTGTACAAGTACACAGAAATCTCTTGTTTGTTTTAACACTAGCCCATGTACACAAGGGGTAAGTCCAGAGGAACAGGCCCACCATCCATCATAAGGGGGAATGAGATATTTGGGCCTAGGTCTAAGGACGGTTTTGTTACAAAGGTGTTGGTGGGAGGCCGGGACACTGCCGACACAAGTTCCTTGCCCAGTTACTGATTGTAGGGTCAGCCTAGCTGTCCCTTTTTGTTGCCATCTACATTGAGTCGGGCTGTCTGACTTAGTGAAATTGTCTAGATAAGCTACTGCTTCATAGTATGGGGGCTTAGTATCATAACATAGCCAGCAGGACTGAGTGAGGTCTGGCCTAGATGCATTTAGAGCTTTAAAGGTGTGAACCATCAGTTCCCAGAGGGGGTCCTGGTCCCGGTTATGATCGACTTTATCAATCTGGGTGATCATTTGAATCAAGGGCGGGGATGTGGGAGCGGAGGTTAAGTCTGATGGCCGTACGGAGGCGTTTGGTTTTGGTGACATAGGCGAGCTTTTTGGGGGAGGGGGCTTAATAGGTCTGAAAGGGGCTATTGGAGCTAGCGCCAAGTTTGGCCCTATCAATTGGGGAGACCCTATGGTGAGCGGCTCTGCCTTCAGTTTTATAGTGAATAACAACCCGGTATCATAACCATCTTGATATAGACGGAGTCCCCAAGTCTGGCCTGTTTCCCATTTAGTGTACCTTTTACCTGAATCCGTGAATGAAAGTCTGACCGGGTTACAGAGGAACCCGGTACAGGGGCCACTAAGAACTAAGAAATTACCACCCTTTTGATTTGTCTGCAGGCCAGGGGGCCCAGGGACTCTTTTTAAAGAAATAAAATCGTCCTTGACAGGCAGGGCCCAGGAGACAGTGCCCGTGGACTCACATCCCCATTTGGCACAATAGAACTGGTCAGGTCCCCCGCACTTGTTTATCTGAGACTGTGTGCGCCTTTCTCCCGGACAAACATAAAAGGGGGTGCTTTGTAGGATGTTTCTATCAAGAGAATGGCTACACCCAGGGTCAAGTCTAGGAGGGGCCATAGGTACTGGAGCCATGGGCAGGGATGTTCTATTAGTATTACATTGGCCTATGCCTTTTTTACATATTGGCTCTCCTCTAGGCCCGATTTTCCAGTTTCCAGTGTTCCAAGTCCCTGTGGCGAGCGAACACAGGTCAAAGTCTAGGTCTGGCCACCAGGTAAGTGGTGGAGCCACTTCAGATGAACTATTAACAATGTTGCCCGTAGACGTACTAATGATCATCCAGGTTAAATTTAAGGGAGCATATGGGTTTTGTCCTCCTAGTGTCGGTGTCAAAAGTACAGTTACCATAATCACGATCGTCGACGACGTAGCTTGAGTTTGAGGGGACTGTCTTGGTCTCTGGACACCTGCCATGATGGAACGAAGTCTTCTAGGACAGTGTGAGGATCTGCAGGGCGAACGTGGGTGTAGTGTACCCACGAAGCAATCCCGTCGACCTTGAGAGCAGTGGGCGTGGTCAGGACTGTGACGTAGGGTCCTTTCCAACGGGGCTCAAGGTCTTTCTGCCGGTGTCTCCGAACGAAGACCCAGTCTCCAGGTCGGTAGCGATGGGGCTCAGGAGGTGGTCCGGTCTGGTATAAGGCTTCTAACTTAGGCCAGATGTCTTCGTGTACACTTTGGAGGCTTTTTAAAGAAAGCAACAACTTTTGGTCATCAAATTTAACAAGCACATTTGATTGAAGGTTGGGAATAATGGGAGGGGGAATTCCAAACATGATTTCAAAGGGAGTTAATCCCATCTTATAGGGTGAATTGTGTACCCTATAGAGGGCGAAGGGAAGGAGAGTCACCCAGTCACCGCCAGTCTCTAAGGTTAATTTAGTTAAGGTCTCTTTTAATGTTCTATTCATCCTCTCTACCTGTCCTGAACTTTGGGGTCTGTATGCACAATGTAATTTCCAATCCGTCCCCAATATCTGTGCTAGGGTTTGACTCACCTTGGAAATAAAGGCGGGTCCATTATCTGATCCTAGCATTACTGGAAAACCATACCTTGGCAGGATGTCTTCTAGCAGTTTCTTAGTCACACTTCGCGCTGTTTCATGTTTGGTAGGAAACGCTTCTGTCCATCCTGAAAAAGTGTCTACAAAAACTAACAAGTATTTATAACCATACCTTTCAGGTTTTACCTCGGTGAAGTCCAATTCCCAATAGGCTCCAGGTCGGCTTTTCCTCAGCCTATTTCCTGGGTTGGCCCTATTGTGGGTGGCATTTGTCAATTGACAGGCTTTGCAGGTAGCAACAATATGTTCAATTTTAGAATTAGCATCACGGATCTTAATTTCAGCATGTCTCAGGAGATCTTGCATTTTTCGAGTGCCCATGTGGGTGGTCCGGTGCACCTTGGAGAGAACTTGTTCTCCCAGCGCTTTAGGCAAGATGACTTTACAATCAGAAGATTTCCACCACCCGTTGAGGCACTGAGGCATAGGTAATTGTTTTATCCAATTTAAATCTTCTTCAGTGTACTGGGGTTTTTTTGGTAGGGCTGCACTTCCCGGATCGGGCAGCTGAGTGGCCAGTGTCAGATTAATCTTTAAGGCTATTTCTCGGGCTGTCTGGTCAGCTAAATTATTTCCTCTGGCAATTGGAGTGTCGCCTTTTTGGTGTCCTGGGCAATGGATAATGGCTAATTTTTTAGGTAGCCAGAGGGCTGTTAAGAGGGCAAGGATCTCCTCTTTGTTTTTAATAGTCTTTCCTTCAGCTGTCAGGAGTCCCCTTTCTTTGTAGATGGCCCCATGGACGTGTGCAGTGGCAAAGGCATACCGGCTATCTGTGTATATATTTAACTTTTGGCCCCGTCCTAGAGTCAATGTCTTGGTCAGAGCTATGAGCTCCGCCCGTTGTGCTGAGGTCCCGGTGGGCAATGGTTCTGCCCAAATGACCTCAGTCTCTGTCACCACTGCTGTTCCTGCATACCTGTGGCCATCACGAACAAAACTGTTCCCATCAGTGTACCAGGTATCATCTGTATCTGGCCATGGTTGGTCACTCAGATCTGCTCGAATTCCATGTACCTGGGCTAGGATGTCTGTGCAGTCGTGAAGCGGAGCCTCCAAGTTCGGGTCTGGCAACAGTGTGGCTGGGTTCAAAGCACCCGGGGCCTGAAAGACAACTTGGGTTGGATTTAGGAGTAAGCTCTGGTAGTGGGTCAGGCGAGCATTACTGAGCCATCGATCCGGAGGCTGTTTTAGGACTCCCTCAATAGCGTGAGGGGTGGTCACACACAGTTCTTGGCCTAATGTCTAACTTGTCAGCGTCTTTGACCATTAGAGCTACTGCTGCAATCATTCTTAGGCACGGGGGCCATCCTGACGCAACTGGATCAAGTCTTTTTGATAAGTACGCCACTGGGCGGCGCCATGGCCCTAGATACTGGATCAGGACGCCCTTAGCGACTCCTTTGTTTTCATCAATGTAAAGGTGGAATGGCTTAGTAATATCAGGCAAGCCCAAGGCTGGTGCCGTCAGCAAGGCTGTTTTAATTTGATCGAAAGATTTTTGTAGCTTTTCTGTCCATTGAAAAGCCTGACTGTCTCTAGTTACCTCGTAGAGGGGCTTTGCGAGCTCTGCGAACCCTGGTATCCATAGGCGGCAGAAGCCCGCCGATCCCAAGAATTCTCTGACTTTTCGAGGGGAATCTGGTGTGGGTATCTTAAGAACTGTCTCTTTCCTAGCATCCGACAGCCATCTCTGCCCTTCTCTAAGCACGTACCCCAGGTAGCTTACCTCGGGTTTGCAGATCTGGGCCTTTTTAGCGGACACCCGATACCCCAGCTCTCCTATGACCATCAAGAGTCTCTTGGTTCCATTTAAGCAGTCTTCCTGTGTCTCAGCTGCCACAAGAAGGTCATCTACATATTGTAACAGAGTTAGTTGGGGGTTCTGGAGGCGAAACTCACCCAGGTCTTCATGTAGGGCCTCGTCGAAGATGGTGGGAGAGTTTTTGAATCCTTGAGGTAATCGGGTCCACGTCAGCTGTCCGTTGATGCCTTGCTCTGGATCACTCCATTCAAACGCAAAGATGTGTTGGCTTTTAGGTGCCAGTGGAAGGCTAAAAAAAGCATCTTTGAGATCTAAGACTGTGTACCAGCGATGGCTCGGGGGAAGAGAACTCAATAGGGTGTATGGATTAGGCACTGTGGGGTGAATGTCCATAACCCTCTTGTTTACCTCCCGGAGGTCCTGCACTGGCCGATAGTCATTAGAATGAGGTTTTCGTACTGGCAACAAGGGGGTGTTCCAGGCCGATTGGCAAGGTCTGAGAATCCCCTGAGCAAGTAACCTCCTGATGTGTGGAGTTATTCCTTTCTGGGCCTCCAGGGGCATAGGATATTGGCGAACTCGTACCGGATCTGCTCCAGGTTTTATTTCTATAAACACCGGTGCCCTGTGTATAGCTAGCCCCATGCCTCCAGTTTCCGCCCATGCTTGTGGGAACATGGAGAGCCATTGTTCCATATCAGGATCAGGAGGGGCCCTCTTTTGATGTAGTAGATATTCATCTTCCAGGTTTATGGTTAGTACCTGAATGGGCCTTCCCTCTTGATTAAGGACTTTTGTGCCCCCGGGTTGGAAATGAATTTGAGCCCCTAATTTAGTAAGTAAGTCTCTTCCCAATAAGGGGTAGGGGCAGTCTGGTATAACCATAAATGAGTGGGTTACTTGGCCCACTCCCAAGTCTACTGTTCTTTGGGTTGTCCATGAATACTTTTTCATGCCTGTAGCTCCTTGAACCCAGGAGGTTTTATCAGAAATATGGCCACACGGTTTGAGTAGGACTGAATGTTGAGCCCCTGTATCCACCAGGAACTCAATAGGTCTCCCCTCCACTTTTAGGGTTACCCTGGGCTCGGGGAGGGGTGCCGAACCCCGTCCCCCCTAATCATTTAATTCATCCGCAGCCAGAATAGGGGTCTTGGGGCGTCCTTCTCGCTGTTTCTTTTTAGGACAGTCCCTGGCCCAGTGTCCGTATTCTTTGCAATAAGCACATTGATTTTTCCCCAACTGGGGGCGCTCTCTGCGTCTCTCTTTGTTTTCTCCTTCCATCACAATCTTTTTTAGTCTACGTTCACATTCTTTCTGCTCTCCCGCAGTGGTAGCCAGAAGGATCCGAGCTAAGTTTCGGGTCTGGCGGTCATCAGCTTTTTCTCGTTTCTCCTCTGCGGTTTCTCTATTGTTATACACTTTCTCTGCCACTGCCACTAAGTCCTGAATACTCTTTTCTCCTAACCTATCTACTTTCTGTAACTTTCTCTTAATGTCTGGTGCCGCCTGGTTGACAAAATGTATTATTACAGCTGCCTTTGTCTCAACTGCTTGTGGGTCCATAGGAGTGTACCTACGAAAAGCTTCCTGAATTCTTTCTAGGAAAGCAGCAGGGCTTTCATCTAACTTTTGTTGTACATCCCCTACCTTAGCCAAATTTGTAGGCTTCCTCGCCGCTGCTCTGAGACCTCTTAATAAAGTCTGGCGATAGACTCGAAGTCTCTCCTTACCTTCTGCCGTATTGAAGTCCCAGTTAGGTCGGGACAGAGGAAAAGAAGTGTTGATGGTGTCTGCATTGGTGGTGGGCTGACCACTGTCACCAGGAACCAATTTTCTGGCCTCATTCTGGATTCTCTCTCGTTCCTCAGTGGTGAACAGAACCTGCAGAAGCTGTTGACAGTCATCCCAAGTGGGCTGATGGGTAAACAAAACAGTTTTTAACAGGTTAATCAAATCTCTAGGGTTATCAGAGAAATTGGCATGTTGTCGGCGCCAATTATAAAGATCACTGGTAGCAAAGGGCCAGTAATGATGAGGCTGGTTTCCATGTTCATCAGGGGGCCCTATTGCTCGCAGCGGGCAGACAGTTGAATCTGCCGGTCCTGCCGGCGAGGCGGCGCGCCGGTGACGAGTATTTTGGGCGGGACCATTACGGTTGTCGGCGGCGCCCGGGGCGGGTTCCCCAGCCCCGGCTGGGACTGGGTCACCTCCTCCAGCCTGCTGTGGCGGAAGAGAGGGGAGAGAGTAAGGGGGAGGAAATATAAGATCTTCCTCGGTCCCTCCCTGGAGGACAGGGTAAAGTGGCGCGGTTGGCTTGGTTTCGGGTTGTTTTTCATCCGCGCGCTTTTTAGGAGCCTTTTCTTTGGCCGTCAGGATTAACTCCGGTTGCTGCTGCTGTGAAGGCAAAAAGAGCTTAACCCATGGGGGCGGGTTAGAAACCAGAAATTCCCAAATGGCAATGTAGGGTACCTGGTCGGGATGAAGGATGGCTTTACGAACTCTGCGTATAATTTGCAAATCAAAAGTTTCCTCGGGGGGCCATCCTGACCCAAGGGTGGGCCACTCCGAGCTACAGAGGGTGATGAACTTAGCCTTTTTAATTTTTAAACTTAGGTTACGAGCGCTCTCCCTAACTTCCTTGAAATGATCTTTCAGGAGGGAAAGAGGGGTAGTCACAGTCTGTCCCATCGTCTCAGTCCAAGTCAGTACAACACACAGACAAACACAACAGAAAGAAACACGAGAGACAAAACCGTCCTCCGCCTGATCGGAGGCAATGCAAATGGGACGACGGCCTCGTGCCGTGCCGCGGGAGCGACCCGCACCGTCCCTCCAGGAGTCTCACTGACTCGTACTCTTGGGGCACTCCGTCCCCACCAGCGGAATCCGGAACGTCTTCCAGGATCCCGGGTCGGCGGCCCTTGCAGCGCGTCCGCCTAGACCGTCTGCCGACCTTCCCAGAAAATAGGCCCAGACTTTACAAACACAAAAAACACTCACCAGCCGGCATTGACCCTCCGGTACGGGAGTCCTGAAGGTCTTGGGATCCCGGACGAGCCCCCAAATGTTGTGCCCAGATTGTGAAGTCCCAGAGACCACCAGGAGACCGTTTCCGATGTAAGCACACAAGGGTCGTTTATTCAAGCTTAAGCAGGGACTCTCAATTGTCACCGACGCAGCGGATCGAGATTGAGAGCCCCGAGCCTCGAGACTAGCAGGGTTTTTATTGAATATACATCAAGCTTTGGTTGTTAGTAGCCAGGTGATTGGTTAATGCTAAATACATATGAAGTGTAGGGTTTTGATTGGTTAGGCTCGGGGGGGTTAAGGGGGTTACGTATAGATTTTTGCAAGGGAGTAGGGGGCAAAGGTTAGGGGCCGACTGTCATAAGCTGATGGTTAGCAGGTCCACTGACTAATGGTCACATCTATCTTTTGTGGGCAGTTAGCCATTAACTGTTTACCTTATAGGTAGTGTGTCCGGAATGTCCTTCCTGAGTACACAGATGGCTGGGTAATAAACTTAGGAATTTTGAGTGGATAGGCACAAGTTTGAGAGAACAAAGGAGACAGCTCCAAAATGGAGTCACTCTGAGAGAACAAAGGAGACAGCTCCAAAATGGAGTCACTCTGGCTCCACAGTGTCTTTTGTCTTTAAGCCTCCTTTGTCCCCTGGATTGGGATAAACTTGTAGGCTGGCCTTCTACATATTAGAATTTAGACATTTTGCACAGAAGTTTCCACATCTTATTCTGGCTGTATTGCTCAAGGCCTCTAGTGTGGAAAAAAAGAAACCAGTCTTAAGAACAATTCTCCCAACTGAGAAGAACAGAAAGACAATGCATCTATAGTCAAAATTTCCCATTTTCTTAGTTGAATAGAGGTGGCAGAAGAAGGAAGCAAAAAAATCAATTGCTAGCAAAAAGAAGTTCTGATAAACATTTTGAAACACAGTTTAGAATGAACCAAGGAAGGAACAGAAAGCATGTTCAGTTATATAGGGATATTATATACCAATAAAACCACTTTTTTTAAGGTCACAGGTAACAAAAACATTTCTAGCACCTATGAAGAAAAACAAGCACTTAACAATTCTTGAGAAAATCACAGCAGAACTCTCTAAAACACCTGAGTCTTTAGTCCCTTAAAAATCTATTAGTCAAAATTTTCTTGTCAGTTCAAGAACTTGAACTAAAAATGGCTTGTGAAGACTTAGGACAACCCAAAAGCCTCAAAATGGCTCACATGATCCTCAAAAGACAAGGAAAAGAAAGGATGAGGCCTAGTGTCTTTGAAGGATGGATTAAAACCTCCAACTGAACACTGCCTTAGAGGAAGCTCTTTATATAGGAAGCTCTTTGGCCAAACTAAGTGCTCTGTCAGGTCTTAAAAGGAGAGACTTTTACTTCCTCATATTCATATGGCAAAGAGGCAGTGGCACTGGCCCACTCATTATACAATTCTGGCTGTAATCTGTCCAGTTAGGGGAAGGGAGGTTGTAGCTTATTTGGCCCAGTACCTAGTTCTATGTGAATGAGCTGTGGTATTGTTTATGATCCCCTAGGCTATCCAGTAATTGGCATATAGAGTAAAACATTTGATAGCAACAACTATGTTACCTTGGCTATAGAAAGAAAATCAGCAAAAACAATAATGTCAGATACAAACTAGTATCTTGTGGGAAATTGTAGAATTCAGCTATCTAGTTGTAAGAATTGATCACAAGAAGTTTGTTAACTAAGAAAATTAAGTCGTTTCTGGGAAATTCCACAAGTCTGTTTGTTAAAAGAATGCCAGAAAACTTTAAGAGACCTTGTAAAAGTCTCATGGGAGAAAAACAGGTTTTCCTAGTTTTCTTATTTGCCATTTTCTGGGATCAGAGGACCACGACCCAATGACTCTATGGGTGGTGAGAGAGATATGAATCACACATCTGTGATGTTTGTGGTGGGCTGGTGGGCTTGATTTTCACTGAAATCATCCTGCTCTCTTAATACTATCTGATAAGAAGAGGGCTGCAGTGTGCTCTTTGATGTGCGGGATTGGTGAATGGAAACAGGGGACTTGTGAATTCACCTGTAGCTTTTATGAGTCACTTAAAGTCATTTGTCACCAGAGGTTAAAATCAGAAAGACAATAGCCAGAATAACTAAGCTGCTTTCCTACAGGTATGAAAGCCTTGCTTCATAGTGCCAGAGGAATTAAACTGATGTTCATCCCCCAGGCTGTTTCCTTTTCTTTCTTTAAAAGTCGGTGCTTTCCGGGGTTCCAGGTCTCCCTCTAGAGAGATCACCAACAGTATCTGAGTAGTGTTAAATACAAATCTGACAAAGCAGATACTGACCTACAGTAAACATCTACTAAATGGAACAACTTTACCTCCACTAACAATAGAACAATGTTCAACAGTAATAGTATATAGTTAACTCACAATCTATAGATTCATAAACCTTAATGGTTATAGTAGCTAGAATAAAGGTTGTGGGGAATGGGAGCATGAAAAAAGTAAAATTTGAAATATTAAGCAATTGAACATGAGAAGAAGGCAATAAAAGTGAAATAAAGGATCCTATAAAAGAGTAAAAGGAAATTACTAGTATTAGATAAAAATAACAGAAATAAAGAAAGAATTAAGTAAGAAATAGAGTAAACTAAAGGAGAAAATAGGATATGGAGGAAAATAAGAGTGAGAAAAGAGGAGAGAGAAAAGCAAAAAAAATGAAGCAAACGAAAATAGTAATAGAAAAGGAAAAAGAGAAGAGGTAATAAAACTCCAACCACTATTAAAAACAAAAAACCAAAACAAAACTGGAGGAAAAAAATGTCAAAAATTTTTTTATGTATTTGCAAATGAGTGGTTTCCTTAGGACCTATAGTCTTTGGAATCCAGCAAGTCACTGTCCCCTCTTCTTCTCCACTTTATAGCCTGTGGATTTGTGAGGTCATGCATTGCTCAAGAGATCCCTATCTGTAAAGCCTAGACTGTGGCTGCAATCTAAGCTGAGTCATGTCTCTGTGCACACTGGTACACCGTGAAGCAATTGGACCACTAGTCTCTGCTGGAAGTTGGCAGTGAGGGCCCAAGCAGACCACTGGACTCAGTGTCATTGCCTTCAGAACCATATGATTCTAAAAGCCACACCCACCAAACCTGGCATCCCACCATGGAACGCAGGCCCTGTGTCCTCTGTGGCCTGAGTTTGAACTTCTCAGGGGAACTATGGGTAGACCCCACCCTCTCCAGGTCTGTCTCCCATGGCTGTCTCTAACCCAAGCCTCTGTGGTATGGTAGCACTTTAGTTCTAGAGTATAGTATAGGTATAGTATAGTATAGTATAGTATAGTATAGTATAGTATAGTATAGGTATTCTGTGGCTCAGTCCCATACAATCAACTTCTTTCCAAAATGGCGCCTGATTAAACTCTCTCTGACAAGATGACAAGTGCTGTAGTGGATTTCTTTCCCAAATCTGTCATGGTATGAAGAAGTCACTCTTGGGGTAAAACTCCAAGCTGTTTTTGCAGTTTATAATAGTTGTGGGCTTTTCTTGGAACTAGCACTGCTGATCCATCCATTATTTCTCCCTGAAGCAGCTGACTCCTCCAGGCTTACCTCTTTTCCAGGGAGTTGGCCTCATTCTTGATCAGGTCGATTGTTTTGTAGTCACCTCTGTGGCCCTGTGCTGAGGGAAATCATGGAGCAGAGATGGGTAGGATTTGGCAGTTTGTTGCATTGTGGCAGCACGTCTTCCTCCATGTGGTGCTGTGGTGTCGGGTCTTCTTTGTGGTATGGTGGGTCATCCTTCATGCAGCTTGGATTTGAACTTTTAAGGAATGCTGAAGCTGTTAAGACTATCTTCCCTAAAGCTCATGTGTCCTCAATGGCTTTCTCCTCGATGCAGTAGTGTCCAAGATGGAGGCTTTGAAGGTGATTGGATCAAGAAGTCTTTGATCTTATGAATGGATTAATCAGTTTGTCAATTCATAACTTAATGAGCTATTGGGAAGTTGTTAAAACTTTAGGAGGTAGGGCCTAGTTAGAGGTAGTATGTTATTGGGGGTATATCACTGAAGGATACATTTTATCACCAGTCTCTTCCCCTTCTCTTTGCTTGGTGGCCACCATGAAATGGGCAGCTTTGCTTAATCATGTGTTCTTTCTCATGATGTTTTGCCTCAGCTCAGGCTTATGTATAGTGGAACCAAGTGAACATTGACTGAAACCTCTGAACTGTGAGCCAAAATGAATGTTTCCATTTTTTGGTTGATGTCCTCAGGTATTTTGTCACAGAGCTGGAAATCTAGCTAATACATACATTACATAATACATAATTTATTTCTATTCTAGTAGTTTATCTTATCTATGCTTTAAAACCAGGCATCCTACTTTGAAGGACTTTAATGTAACAGAAATTGCTCATGATTTAGAAGACCTGGGGTCCTGTTTTGGACTCAATATTGTTGAAATATAATCAAAGGAAATTTACTTACTTGTGCATGTTGAAATGATAGATACAAAACTTCTAGTATATTATTTGCTATAAAATATTTTCAGTAAATTTTAGTGGATTCTGAATGGTGTTTTATATTTTTCTTTACAAGATTTATAATCAAGGCTAAGCATAGTGATGCTTGTATTCCCTGCAGAGAGGCCAAAGCAGGAGACCAGCCTGTGCTACATAGTGAGACTCTACAAAAAACAATAAGAAAAACAAGAAGCAAAATAACAATGACAAAGAGCTATAACCAAATAAGACATTTAATTAGTGAAAAGTGAAGGGTTTTCACTATGATAGTTTATACAGTTTGTTGAGAAAAGCAAAATTTACTCAACGGAGAAGTGTCTGAAGATTTCAGTATGATCTTTTAAAACATTATCACATTCATATTTTCTAGCAATTAGTCAAGTTTACTTTCTTCATTAACAAATTAAAAATATTTGTCACATATTTGCCATAAATTGGGCTGTGTGCAAGAATATAAAGTGGTAGAAGTGATAGGCTTGGAATTTATTATTTGAATTTTTTCCATTTTGTTTTTATTTGATTAATTTTCCTCAAATGAGTTTAATATTTAAGTTATAACATTCTATAAGCATATTATATAAAATCAGAACCATAAATTCTATATCATGAATAGGAAAAAACAGATTTTGGAGTTAAATATATAGAGTCAAATTTCATCACTATGATTTGTACACACACAATTTCAATACTCTTAAACTTTTTCTCCTCATATCTGTAAAATGAAAATAATTATCTTCATTGGATTAATGTAAAAATTAAATAATAATACTTGTGAAATATATAGTTACAATAACTAATATTCAACAAGTATTAGTTATCTTTATAAAACATTTGGAAAGAATCTTGTTAACCATAAAAATAAGTACCTACTTCCTAGTTCTAGAAGTTGTCATTTAATTCATTTCCTTTAGATAAGAGCCAAATTCATATTAACATGATCATGTGTAATCCCTGTTTCAACTGCTTTCAAGTTTTAAGCCTATATTGAGCTTTAATTGTCTATTACCATTTTTCATATATCAAGTAAACCTTTAAATCTTAGAAAAGAACCCAATTTTGTTATTTTTGAAGGGACATAGAAGATAATAAATTATTACAATTACTAAACATAATTTAATATTTTTAAAGCAATGCATGTTGTACTTGTTTTGTGTTCAGCTTTTGGCTTGTGAGATTTTCAGGGAGTTATCCAATACTAAATGTAATATAATGCATTAAAATTGTCTTATTACAGAGTTACTTTGAAGGACTTATAAATGCAATTTTGAGGTGATATTTTATTTTGTTTTAAAGGAATTATGGATATATAGTAAAACAATGTGTATTAAGACTCTGCCTGATATAAAAAACCAACATTAAGTAACCAACAGAAACTGGAACTTTATTACAGGAATGCCAATGTGTTTATTACAGACTAAAGTAAGAAAGTCACAAAAAGGCTTATCAAGGCAGTACCAAATAATCAACACGCCTTCTTTAGCCTCAATTTGTTTTACTCTTTTAGCTTATTCTTTTCTCTTTGCTTAGGAAACACAAAGACATATTAACCAGTATATAATGCATCTCACTTATACAATAGCAAAATATTTGTTTAGAAAAAGCCAAAAGATGCAGTTCAAGTGTCATATGACAGGACTGAATTGTGTTGAGTACAAAGACCAGACTTGACAAAAAGTTTTGATCATTTTATGTTTAAATGTTATATATATATATATATATATACACACACACACACCCCATATATATATATACAACTGTAGACACTACTATATATATATATAGTAGTGTCTACAGTTGATTAATTGAATGGTAGATAAGGAAACCAAGGAGATTTAATCCAACTTTCTCCTCAGACAGTTCAAATTAGGTGGAGGCATAATAAATTAATTCCTTATATGGTTATGGATGTAACATATAAACATGAGAACTATATACTACATATATGTGTATATATATATACACACACACATTATATATATAGAGAGAGAAAGAGCACAGATGAGAGAGAGAGAACTTAGGGTTTATGTAGTATGTATTAGATTTGCATAAGTTTGTAAACTGTACATTTTGACAAAGCTCAGACATAGTATATTTAATATATAACTGTTATAAATTCATATATAGTTATATATTATATATTTTAGTCCCAGATATAAAATTTACTATAACACAATATAATAATTGTTTATTTGACCAGAATTATAAACTTGTCATTGAAAAGATTTCACATGTCAACATAAAACATTAGCACTCTTAAAACAATTTTTCTAAAGTAATTCAAAGCCTAATGGCAGAAAACAGAAGAAATTACCCTGACTAAACTGTTTCTTAGACCAACTTCTGTAAATTTTTACCAAGAGCACATTAATATCTTAAGAAAACTTTGTTTAGGGAGGTGGTAAGATTTTGGTTTTACATAAATGTATTGGAATATAGCCTCTTAGTGATAGCCAACTGAATTATGTATAATATTTTAAAAATAATATTTGTTGGGAAAAACTGAAGGAGCCACCCATCATGGGGAAAATTGAAGGACATTGGTTCAGACACTTGATTTTTCAGCTATGGAGGGAGTTTTTACCAGTAGTTCTGAGGGCTCAAGGGCCCTTCCTCAATCTCCCTTCCTTTTTATACATAGGGTTATACACTAGAATTTAACTCTTAGTGAGTTTATGAAGAATGACATTAAATAGGCCAAAATATTGTTCTTTTATAAACTTTAAGAAGCCAAGAATAGTTAAATTTAAAAACTGATGACTCAGCTGTTATAAATATTTATAAGGATTAATCCCATTCTTATTTATGTATTTATTTATCAATTATTTTAGGTTACTCAGAGAACCAAATAATAGAATAGTTAACATATGAAGCTATGCATTTTATACATATCGAAGGAAAAAAAACTAAAAATTTTTGTACTTGAAATACAGAAAGCAGTGGACATTGCACCTTGGATTTTTAACAAAGATAAATATTATACTGATTGACTAATAACAGCAAAATGTATGTTAGCAATTTTAAAAACTTCCTTATTTTTATTTTACTGACCAACTTAGAGTAACTCATTGTTAAGCCATGTTAACAAAAGTGATTTAGGCTAATTATATGAGTGTACCCTTAGGCCAACTTAAATAGAACTTTAGAGGATAACATGTACCAAGAAACATATATATTAACCTAAATCATATAAGCTTTGTTACAAAATTTTAAGATTCTAATTTGTAAGTTTTATGTAAACCTTGAAGTAACAACAGTTTTATACTCTAATGTTTTAAATGACATTTGTAACTCTTGAATATCTAACTCTCCCTCCCCCCCACACTTTGAAAACTCTAACAGGGCCAGAAGTTTGTAAATACAAATTTTTTTTTTAAAAGTTGATATGAGATATTTTTTTAAAATGGAGCAGTTGGAGGCACTTTAGCTAATTATTAAAAACAGATTATCAGTCAGACAGACAAAAAAGTGTATGATATGTAACAATTAAATTAAATTAGAGTACACTTTTTAGATGTATTGGCTGTATTAAATTATAATCCTTTTTACTTTTAGGTTTATAACTATAAATAAAATAGCCAGTTAGAAGTTTCCCTAGGGGATATTAATAAGTGATTTTTCTTTTTATGTAAATCATAAGATTTTTTTGCAGTACCCTGGTTACTTTAATACCACAGAATTAAACCAGTAATTAGTCAAAAAGGAGAAAGAGAAGAATTGCAGACTGCCAGCTAGGATCTTAGTGATGTTAGTTTATTTTCCCTCATTGTTATAAAATCAAGTTTGGGACTAAATCCTTTTTTCTATTTCACTTATAATTAGAGAAATACAGAGAAAAGTTTTAAAAAATTGTTTTAAAATGCTCTCAATTGTAAAATTTAATATAAAATTTAATATGGTCGTGCAGAAGACGCCGAATCAGCCTGCTGCAGACAGGCAGGTCTGCGCACATCCTACCGAGGTCCCGAGTCACATGGAAGACGCTGAATCAGCCCGCTGCAGACAGGCAGGCCTGCCCACGCCCTGCCGAGGTCCCAAGTCCTGTGGAAGACGCTGAATCACCCTGCTACAGACAGGCAGGTCTGCCCACGCCCTACCGAGGTCCCGAGTCATGGAGAACATGCCAAATCAACCCACGCCCTGGCAACAATCCACTGGACAACCCCCCCACCCCCGACTCCTCTGTACAGTCACCTGGTTCCATATTACAAAGACACAGAGGACACTGGATCACCAGAACACAGTACTGAGTACCGCTGCTCCCAGCCCAGAGGCAGGGGCTTCTGAGCCGCTGTCCCACTGCTCCTGGTCCAGAGGAAGGGGCTTCCCAGCCACCATCCCTCCCGCTGTTCCCAGCCCAGAGGAAAGGGCTTTTGGGCCACCTTCTGTGCCGCCGCTCCTGGCCCAGAGGAAGGGGCTTCCAGGATACCATCCCTCAAACTGCTCCCAGCCCAGAGGTAGGGGCTTCTGAGCTGCCATCCCACTGCTCCTGGTTCAGAGGAAGGGGCTTCCTGGGCACCACCCCTCCCACTGCTCCCAGTCCACAGGAAAGGGCTTTTGGGCCACCATCCCTACTGCTGCTCCCAGCCCCTGTCCCACCTCTCCCAGCTCAGAGGAGGTAATCCGTGCAGGCCCTAACAGCCCCTCCCCCCAGTCAAAATGAGAAAACATGTAAATAAGTCTCAAAACCAGACTTTCAGATCACCTACAGCAACCCAAAGGGAAATGAGATGGAACCCTCTGATACTCAAACACCTGGACCCACTGAACTGGCAACAAAAGGGGATCTGGATAAAAGGAAATCAGAAATAATTTCTCAGATAACAGGAGAAATTGTGCCCCTAGTGCAAAACATGATTAATAAATCTAGAGAGGAGCTGAGGAACATGATGGAATCCCAACATAGGAAACAAATGGAATCCATAAAAAAGATACAAATACATTTCCAGGACATGAAAAACTCCATTGAAAGTCTACACAGCAGAAGGAGCCAATATGAGAACATAATTTCAGATATAGAAGATAAGATTGCAGTTAGTGACCAGGAAAAGAAAAATTGCTTCAAAATTATAAGGGAACATGAGAAATCAATCCAGCAGCTGCTAGATGATCCAAAGAAGAATAACATAAGACTGATTGGAGTCAATGAAGAAAGAGGAGAGAGTGCAGATGACATAAAAATCTCTTCACAGAAATAATGGCAGAAAACTTCCCAAGCAGGGGAAAAGAGCTTGACATACAGATAAGTGAGGCATATAGGACTCCAAATAGCCTTGATCAAAAAAATCTACACATAGGCATATAATTGTTAAGATTCCAGAAACACAACAGAACAAAGTGCTACAAGCAGTTAGAGAAAAGAAACAAATCACAAACAAAGGAAAGCCCATCAGAATCACAGCAGACTTCTCAGCACAAACCATGAAGGCAAGAAGAGCTTGGAGTGACATATTCCAAGCCCTGAAAGAAAACAGCCTCCAACCCAGATTGATGTACCCTGCAAAACTATCTTTCAAAACTGATGGAGAAATAAGATACTTTCATGACAAAAAGCACCTTAGGAACTTCGTGAATACCAAACCAGCACTCCAAAGAATTTTACACAATATCCTAGGAACAGACATTGAGGATCACAACCCCAGGAAGCAAAGCAGAATGAACCCATCTGGCATGACAAGAAATTAAATGTAAATGGGGAGAACCCAACAAAAAGAAAAACTCATGGCAATGAGAAGTCAATATGTTTCAGTTATAACCATCAATGTTAATGGTCTCAATTCACCAATCAAAAGAAATAGACTGGCAGAATGGGTCAAAAAGCAAAATCCAACAATATGCTGCATACAAGAAACACACTTAATTCAAAAGGAAACTCATAGACTGAAAGTTAAAGGGTGGAAAACAATACTCCATGTGACAGGAACATGAAAAAAAGCAGGAGTAGCTATCCTCTTGGCAGATCAAGTAGATTTCAAACTAACACTGATTAAGAGAGATGAAGAAGGAAAGGGAACAATCCAAGAGGAAGAGATGACAATCATAAATATCTATGCACCAAACACTAGTGTGCCCAACTATATAAAACAAATACTAACGGACATGAAAAGTCATATATACACTAACACAATTGTAGGTGGGGACCTCAACACCCCACTGTCACAAATAGATAGATCAATGAGACAAAAAATAACTAATAAAATAGTAGAACTCAATCAAACTCTTGAACAAATGAACTTAACAGATGTTTACAGAGTCTTCTACCCCACAAAATCAGAATACACATTCTTTTCAGCTGCACATGGGTCATTCTTCAAAATAGACCACATACTGACACATAGAACATGTTTAAGTAAGTGCAAAAGAATTGAAGTTATCTCCTGTATATTATCAGACCATAGTGCGATGAAATTGGAGATCCATAGGAAAAGAAACTCAAAAAACTTCATAAACACTTGGAAATTGAACAACACACTTCTGAATAACCAATGGATCACAGAGGAAATTAAAGAAGAAATCAGACAGTTCCTTCAAATAAAGGACAATGACAATACAACATATCGGAATCTATGGGACACAATGAAAGCAGTCTTATGAGGGAAATTCATAGCAGTGAATACTCATATTAGGAAAACAGAACAAGCCCAATTAAACACCCTGATGCTGAACCTCAAGCTTCTAGAAAAAGAAGAACAGGACAACCCCAGAGCTCATACAAGGGAGGAAATTATGAAGATCAGAGCAGAAATCAATGCAGTGGAGACTAAGAGAACAATACAAAAAAATCAATGAAGTCAAGAGTTAGTTCTTCAAAAGAATAAACAATATTGACACATCCTTAGCCAACCTCATCAATAAAAGGAAAGAAAAGGCCCAAATCCATGCAATTAGGAATGAAAATGGTGAAATTACAACAGATCCAGCAGAAATCCAGAGGATGGTCAATACCTACTTCCAGAACCTATATGCTAATAAAATGGAAAACACAGAAGAAATGGACAGATTCCTAGCTATGTATGAATTACCAAAGTTGAACGAAGAAGACCAAAAAATGCTAAACAACCTACTATCAATCAATGAAATTGAAAACATAATTAAAAACTTATCAACTAAGAAAAGCACAGGTCCTGATGGCTTTACTGCTGAATTCTATAAGACATTTAGAGAGGAACCACTGCCACTACTGTTTAAACTCTTCAATCAAATTGAAAGGGGAGCAATACTCCCAAATTCATTCCTGGAAGCAAGCATCACCTTGATCCCCAAAGCAGAGAAAGACCCAACTGAAAAGGAGAACTATAGGCCAATCTCACTAATGAACATAGATGCAAAATCCTCAATAAGATACTGGCAAATAGAATGCAGAAGATCATCAAGAAGATCATACACCCTGACCAAGTGGGATTGATCTCAGGGATACAGGGATGGTTCAACATATGCAAATCAATAAATGTAGTACACTATATCAATTTAGCCAAGGACAGAAACCATATGATCATCTCAATTGATGCAGAAAAAGCATTTGACAAAATCCAGCATGCATTTATGATAAAAACCCTATAAAAAATTGGAGTAGACGGTCTCTACCTCAATCTGACAAAAGCCATCTATGAAAAACCAACAGCCAATATCACACTAAATGGTCAAAAATTGAAGTCCTTCACACTAAAATCAGGAACAAGACAAGGATGTCCACTACCACTCCTGTTCAATATAGTTTAGGAAACCTTAGCCACAGCAATTAGACAAGAGAAAGAAATAGAAGGAATGTAGATAGGAAATGAAGAAGTCAAATTGTCATTATTTGCAGATGACATGATACTCTATATAGAAGACCCCAAGAACTCCACCAAAAGTCTTCTAGACTTAATAACCAAATTCAATAATGTAGCTGGATACAAAGTCAACACACAAAAATTAGTAGCTTTCCTCTACATGAACAACAGACTCACTGAGACTGAAATAGGGCAAATAATTCCTTTCACAATAACATCCAAAAAACTGAAATACCTAGGAATCAACCTAATAAAAGAAATCAAAGAACTCTTTTCTGAAAACTATAGCACTCCGAAAAGAGAAATTGAAGATGGTATCAGAAAATGGAAAGACATCCCCTGCTCCTGGGTTGGAAGGACAAACATAGTGAAAATGGCCATATCTACAAAACTGCTATATAGATTCAATGCAATCCCAATTGAAATTCCAGCAGCATACTTCATGGACCTTGATAAAACAATCTACAAATTCATTTGGAAGAAGAAGAGACCCAGAATAGCAAAAACAATTCTAGAAAAACAGAGACATGGCAGGGAGTATCACGACCCTCAACTTGAAACTATACTACAAAGCTACTATGATAAAAACAGCATGGTACTGGCATAGAAACAGACCTGAGGACCAGTGGAACAGATTAGAAGATGCAGAAAGAACTCCAGACATACTCAGCCATGTCATCTTCAACAAAGAGCCAAACACCCTCACTGGAGGAACAATAGCCTCTTTAATAAATGGTCCTGGAAAAATTGGGTTTCAACTTGCCAAAGGTTAAAACTAGACCTGTATCTCTCACCATGCACTAAACTAAAATCAAAATGGATTGATGATCTAAATATTAAAATAGAAACACTGAACCAGCTGGAACACAGATTGGGTAGAACTCTTGAAGACATTGGTATAGGAAAAGATTTTATGAACAAAACCTCAGTTGCCCATGAAGCAGCACAAACACTCAACAAGTGGGATCTCTTCTTCTTAAAAAGCTTCTGCCCAGCAGAGAAACTAGCAGCAATGTGAAGAGACAACCCACAATGTGGGGAAAACAATCTTCACCTGCTATTCCTCAGACAAAGGTCTACTATCTCAAATCTATAAAGAACTTTAAAAAATCAGACCTCCCAAATTTAAAGACCCAATCCAAAAATGGGCATCTGAAATGAACAGACATGTCTCAGGCAAAGAAGTAGAAATAGCAAATAAATACATGAAAAAATGTTCAACATCACTGGTCATTCAAGAGATGCAAATGAAAACAACGCTGAGATTCCATCTCACTCCAGAAAGAATGGCTCCTATCATGAAATCAACCAATAACAAATCCTGGTGGGGATGTGAGGAAAGAGGAACACTGCTCCACTGTTGGTGGGAGTGTAGACTGGTGGAAATCAGTATGGAGATACCTCAAAGAACTAGGACTGGAAGTCTCATTTGACCCAGCTATTCGCCTGCTGGGTATCTTCCCCAAAGAAATAAAAGAATCATACCCCAGTGATATATGTGCACCCGTGTTTATAGCAGCATGATTTGTAATAGCTAAAATTTGGAACCAAAGCAATGGCCCATCAGGTGGGGACTGGATCAAGAAAATGTGGGGTTTTTTTAATAAAATGGGTACTGCTCAGCCATAAAAAATGAGAAATTAGAGAGATTTATAGCTAATGGATGCACATTGAGATGATACTCTTAAGTGAAATAAATAGGACACACATGTAAATACCAAATAGTTTCTCTAGTGTGAGAAAATGAAAGTGTAAATAAGGACTAAATGTATAATAGGTAATGTGAAATAGGAAGAAAAGGGGCAAAGGGGAAGGAAGTGGCAGGGCTAGGGGAAAGGATAGAAGGGAATGGGATTAATATGAGAAAATGGAAAAATAGGAACAAAATCTTTGTAAATAGGGAGGACTGGAATGGTTGAAGGGAGGGCTGGGCAAAGGTGAAAAATAAGAACCAAGAGAGACCATGTAAAGGTGCAAATTTCCAATGATGAATGTCATTATATTGTATACCTAAAATGTACCAATGATTAGAATGAATAATCAATAATGCAAAATAGGAAGAAAAGGTCCAAAGGGGTAGGGGTAGTGGGAGGGGCAGGGGAAAGGAAAGAAGGGAAAGGAAAAATGCTGAGAAATGGAAAAAATGGAAATAAATTCGTTGTAAATAGGAAAGGATGGATGGGGTGAAGGGAGGTCTAGGAATGGGGAAAAAATAAGTACCAAGATGCATTATGTAAAGGTATAATTCCCAATGAGAAATATAATTGTGTTGTATACCTACAATGTTCCAATAAAAGAATTTAATAAAAAAAAGGTGATGTTTTATTACCCATCATCTTATAAGATGTTCTATCTTTGAGATCTTTCTTGAGTCCTTTTGAAAAGCAATAAAGAGAAAAAAGATAAAAAAGAAGAAAAGACAGTGTCCTATTTAGGTCCCCCACTGGGGATCAGATATCATGCCTGTCCTCCTAATGTGTTCCAATTTTCCCAAGGACTGAAAAGGTTAATCAGGCCCAATTTTTCCTGAGGACAGGCCATGTGCCCACCCTAGTTTTCTGTCATGAGTAGCCCAGCCATCCCTTCCAGTCATGCAGAAATCTATTCATCCTGGGATCAGCCAACACAGGCCAGTCCAATTGTTGTAAACAAGCAATTTTTGCCACTGTCATATACATAGATCCTTTCAAGCGTGGAACTACACAAAGTATGTCAAAAGTTGATGGCATCTTTCATAATAAATAAAAAAGGTACAGAAGGGCTGGGTTTTACTTAAAATGTCACCATAAGAATCTAGATAGCTGGGAATCTGAAACTTATGTAAAGACTTGATGGAAGATTTAAAAGATTTGTAGGTGCCGTATAATTGTAGCTACAAGTTGCAGTTTTAAACAGAGATAAAATCTGAGGCTGAAGTAGATGTATGAGAGAAAAGCAAACAATATGGAGGGAGAGGGAGAGAGAAAGAGGATTCGAAAAGCAGTTTAGAGATTCTCCTTTTATCTGAAATGTTTAGGACCCAAAGTTGTATGTAATTCTTGGAGCTAGCTTTCTTAGGTGTCATCTTGAGTCTGGTTCTCTCCACGGTGTCTCTGAACTGGATTTTCCATACCAGATGTGTGAGAAACCTGGCTTGAAATACTGAATGGGTCTATTCTTATCGATATCTCATTGGTGAGTAAATTTTACTTCCATCTTGCCCAGGAATGGGTCAGAACTGATGTGTTGACTCCAAGGGTTATCTAATAAGGCCACTACTCATCCTAGAGTGTACCTCCTGACACCGCTCCTCATTCCTGCTTAGAGGGAGCAAGTGCCTCATGTCTTTGGTGCCTTTATACATAAGCAATCATTTTCTAGAGTTTCAGTACACTGAAATTGCTGAAAAGGAAAAAAAGAAAAAACAAAGCTACAAAGATTTGAATAGGGAAATGAGGGGAAAGAAGGAGAGAGAGAGAGAGAGGGAGAGAGAAGATTCAGGGCAAAGAGAGTTGGGAAGGAAAAAAAGAACATTCTTTGGCTGTACTTACTAAAGTCATAGGCTCTGTGCCTCCTTTATCTCCTGCCACTGACTTGACGAGGAAATGTCACTGGATAGGGTCCAAGGAGGTCCTCAAGGCAGGAATGGGGAACCTTGATCCACCACACTCATGGACAGGTGGCAGGTTTGCTATCTTTCTTCACAGAGAAAGAATTTTCAGAATGGCTAATAAGTGGCATAAAGAGATTTTTAGGCAGAATTTAAAAAACACACACTCAGAGAGTACAGGCCCTCCAGAGGGAGTAAAATAGCTTATGGCTTCAAGTTGCATATATTTATGGTGATTTGGGGGTATGCCTAAAATGGGTTATCCAGGATGTGTATTCTAGTTGCTATATTTTGGGTATAGTTTGATTGTGTCTCCCAAGAGTTCATGTGTTGAAACAAAACATTGGTTCCCAGTGTGGTGATCTTAAGTTGTAGTGTCATTAATTTTAGGATGTAGGGCCTAGGGAGTGTCATAGGTATATCACAGCATCGCTCTGGGAAGGAATTAAGGTAGTTCTCATGACATCACAGACAGTTCTTGCAAGAATATGTGGTTGTAAAAAAACCCAAGGATGCTACCAAAACAAAAAAAAAAGGGCCGGGGATTTAGCTCAGTGGTGGCACTGCCTGGCTTGCAAGTAAGTGCAAGGTCCTGATATCAATTCCCAGTACCAACCCCCCCCCCAAACCACCACCACCACCAACAATAACGACAACAACAACACCCCAAGGCTGGTCACTTCCTACTCTCCAACTTCCTGTTGCGTATGTGATCTCTTCCTGGTTCATGCACACCTGCAGTGGTGCTATCTGCTAAGATGTGATGTAGTCAAGGGGGCCCTCACTAGAGTGGAGATGTTGATGCCTTACTCGTGAACCTCCAAAACTGTGAGCTGAAGAAACTGTATCAGAGATGTAAAGTATCGGTATCAGAGACCACCTGGACTAGCCTTGTGTGAGTGCACAAAGCTCTTTATTCACTCAAATGTAAGCAGGTGGGCTGACTCCATAGGGAATCAGCATAGGGCTGGGGAGAGCATAGACTTAAGTATGACTTCCTGGAACTGAGGGCTGGCATGTGATATTCTGTGGTCTTTCCCACAGGTGGGCTCCAGTAATGGGTTTTTACACTGGTGCACAGGCTGCCAACGTGCAGGCTGTCAGCATGCAGGGTGGGTCATGGTGTTCTGTAACAGTCCTCTCCTGCCTGGACTGACAGAAACATCTTTTATTTCTATGTTATTCAGTCTCAAGTATTTTGTTATAGCAATGGAAAATGAACTAATACAGAACATTGATATTGAGGAGTGGGGCCATTGCTATAATTATCCCTAAAAAATGTAGGAGCATCTTTGGAGCTGGGTTATAGTAGGGGTTGGGAGAGTTTGGAGATGCAAGTTAGAAACTGATTGGAATGCTATAAGCGGAATGTTAGGGTGATTCTAGCAAGGGCTCAGAAGACAGAAAGACGAGGGAAACTAGTTTCAGATGCAAATGATAATGTGATTGGGAAGTGTAGTAAAGGCTACGCTTGATACACCTTTGCTAAGAACTTGGCTGGAATGTGTTCATAGCTTAGAGGATGAAGGAAAGCTGAGTTTAAAACTGATGACCTACAGATTCTGGCAAAATAAATAAAAAAAAAAACCCCAAAAACAGAGCAGCTGTGTGGGTGCTTTGGCTGTTTTCAATGCAATTTGAGAGCAAAGGGAAACAGCAGAAAAATTTGGAAAATTTACAACCCGACCAGAAAAGAAGTGAAGAAAGCAAGATTGGAAGATGAAGGCCCAGCTGAGTGACTACTTGCTAAAGAAATAACATGGATTAAAAGGGAACTAACTACTTTTTAACTGGGACAATAGCAAAAAGGCCTTCAGGGCACCTCAGGAATCTTCAAAGTCACCCCTCCCTTCCTAGTCTCAGAGGCACAGAAGGGCACAATAGCTTCAGAAACCCCTGAGCACTTTGAATAAGCTCAGTATTTTGGATTTTTCCAGCAAAGAACTGAACAGAAGATCTGGCCATGGCCCAAGTAGGCCCAGTCATGGCTTATGAAAGTGGCCGACCTTGGTAGACTGTCCATACAGTGCTTATTTTGTAGACACACAGGAGATGGAGTTATGGGGTCTTGAGAGCTTCCATTGAGATTTGAAAGGAAAACCTGAGAGACTGAACAAAAGTTTGCTGCAGGCAGAGCTGCCACAGAGAGCTCCCAAGGGGGCAATGCCTTGTAGGACCGTGACAGCATATCTGCATCTAGTATCCCAGAGAAGGACCGTAAGCAGCAGCATGGAATGTTAGTTTCAGAAAGCTGTAGGCATCAGCAGGCGGTTTCAGAGAGTAGCCATATGGGCTGGGATCAGCAAAGCGAAGTCTCTGAGGACTTACCCCACTTCATGATGTGTTCAGGATACTGAACCTGGAGCTTCAGGACTTAATATATGCTCCACTATGTTTTAGTATTGCTTTGGCTGGTTACTTCTTTCTACTTCACTATTTCTCCTTTTTTTGGAGTAAAAATGTTTAGCCCATTTCTGGCCTGGTATGGTACTTTGAAAGTAGGTAAATTTTTTTATTCTATAGGCCCACAGAAAGAATTTCTGATGAGATATTTGGACTCAAAATTTTGAGTGATCATGGAAAAAAAATCAAGACTTTGGGCTAATGGCACTGGAGTGTATTTTATAATTGTCAGAAGGATGTGAAGCTTATGGCTCAGAAGCAGAATGTTATGGGTTGGCTATGATTTTTTTTATTGGATCAGGGATTTTGTTCAGGTTTTTGATGTCTTAAATACAGAATTGAGCAGGACACTCAAAAGGAGCAGCAAGATCAAAGATTTATTGAAAGTGAAAGTATGCACAGGGTGGAAGCAGGCCAATAAGAAAAACTCCTAGACAGAGGCTTGATGTTGGGGGTTTTAACCATTAAGATTTGGGGTGGTACTGAGTTATTCTGAGGTTTTTGCTCTTGCAAATGAGAGAGTCAGCTCTGCCCTTCCAACAGTAGTGGATTTGAGGCCCATAAACATGGCTGTTGAAGGAACTACCATGGGACCCAAACCCTATGGTGGGGGGTTGGGTTGGTCAAAATTGCATACTCAGTGACATGGTAATTAGGATGGGGGTTGGCTAAGGATTGCTGAAGACCACTGGGTTCATGCCTGGAAACTTAGTGTGTATAAGCTGAGTTACCTGGTTACTTTCTCCCATCGTATGTAGAACTGGATATCCCGATCTGGGTTAAAGTTTAACTCAGAAAGTAGATCTAACCCAGAAAATGGCCCTTAGCTCTTTCTTTAGCTGTTTCTTATGTACCTCTCTTGCCTCAGTTTGAGTTTGTCCTTCAGTATTTAATCTTTTAGAATCTTGGTCTCTAGTGTGGCAATTTTAAGAATTGAGGAGACTTTTTAACAGGTAGGGTCTAGTCAGAGATCATTAGGTCATGGGAGGTATGCCTTTGGAAGATATTAAAGTAGTTCTCAGGATAGTGAATTTTTAAAAAAAATTTATTTTATTGGTACATTTTAGGTATACAATATAATGACATTCATCATTGGAAATTTGCACCTTTACATAATCTCTCTTGGTTCTCAATTTTCCCCCTTCCCCTGCCCTCCCTTCAACTCCTCCAACCCTTCCTATTTATAAAGACTTTATTACTATTTTTTTATTTTCACATATTAATTCCATTCCTTTCTTTAATTTCCCCTACCCATCAAACTTCACCTTCCCCTTTGCCCCTTTTCTTCCTATTTCACATTATCTATTATACCTTTTAGTCCTTATTTACCCTTTCAATTTCTCACACTAGACAAACTGTTCAGTATTTACATATCTGTGTCCTGTTTATATAGCTTAAGAGTATTGGCTCAGTGTGCATCCATTTATCTATAAATGTCTCTAATTTCTCATTTTTATGGCCAAGTAGTACTCCATTTTGTAAAAAAACACATTTTCTTGATCCAGTCTCTAGTTGATGGGCATTTGGGCTGCTTCCAAGTTTTAGCTATTACAGATTGTGCTGCTATGAACATGGGTACATATAAATCACCATGGTATGATTCTTTTAATTCTCTGGGGAAGATACCCAGCCAGTGAATAGGTGGGTCAAATGGGACTTCCAGTCCTAGTACTTTGAGGTATCTCCATACTGATATCCACAGTGGTTGCACCAGTCTACACTCCCACCAGCAGTGGAGCAGGGTTCCTCTTTCCCCACAGCCCTGCCAGCATTTGTTATTGGTTGATTTCATGATAGCATCAATTCTTTCTGGAGTGAGATGGAATCTCAGCATTGTTTTTATTTGCATCTCTCAAATGACCAGTGATGTTGAACACTTTTTCATAGGTTTATTTGCCATGTCTACTTCTTTGTGTGAGAAATGTCTGTTCATTTCAGATGCCCATTTTCAGATTGGGTCTTTAAATTTGGGAGGTCTGATTTTTTTTTAAGTTCTTTACACATTCAAGATAGTAGACCTTTGTCTGAGGGATCGCTGGTGAAAATTATTTCCCACATTGTGGGTTGTCTCTTCATACTGCTGGTGGTTTCTCTTGCTGTGCAGAAGCTTTTTAGTAAACAGAGATCCCACTTCTTGATTGTAGTAGTTCATGGGCAACTGAGGTTTTGTTCATAAAATCTTTTCCTACCCCACTGTCTTCAAGAGTTCTACCTAACCACTGTTCTAGTTGGTTCAGCATTTCTGTTTTAATATTTAGATCTTTAATCCTTTTCGATTATAGTTGAGTGCATGGCAAGAGATATAGGTCTAGTTTTAGTTTTTGGCAAGTTGAAACCCAATTTCTTCAGCACCATTTATTAAAGAGGCTATCTTTCCTCCAGTAAGGGTGTTTGGCTCCTTTGTCAAAGATGAGGTGGCTGAGTGTGTCTGGAATTGTTTCTGCATCTTTTCATCTGTTCTACTGGTCCTCAAATCTGTTTCTTTGCCAGTACCATGCTGTTTTTATCATAGTAGCTTTGTAGTATAGTTTCAAGTTGGGGACTGTGATACCCCCTGCCATGTCTCTGTTACATAGAATTGCTTTTGCTATTCTGTGTCTTTTCTGGATCCAATGAATTTGTGGATTGCTTTCTCAAGGTCTGTGAAGTATGTTGTTGGGATTTCAATTGGGATTACATTGAATCTATATAGCAGTTTTGGAAGTATGGCCATTTTCACTATATCGATCCTTCCTACCCAGGAGAAAGGGAAGTCTTTCCATTTTCTGATATCATCTTCAATGTCTCTTTTCAGAGTGCTACAGTTTTCAGAGACGAGGTCTTTGATTTCTTTTGTTAGGTTGATTCCTAGGTATTTCACTTTTTTGGATGCTATTGTACAAGGAATTGTTTGTCGTACTTCTCTCTCAGTGAGTCTGTTGTTCGTGTAGAAGGAAGCTATTGATTTTTGTGTGTTGACCTTGTATCCAGCTACTCTACTGAATTTGCTTATTGAGTCTAGAAGACTTTTGGTGGAGTACTTGGGGTCTTCTATGTAGAATATCATGTCATCTGCAAATAATGACAATTTGACTTCATTTCCTATCTTTATTCCCTTAATTTCTTTCTCTTGTCTAATTGCCATGGCTAATGTTTCCAAAACTATATTGAACAGGAGTTGTGATAGTGGACATCCTTGTTCCTGATTTCAGTGTGAAAGATTTCAGTTTTTGACCATTTGGTATGATATTGGCTGTTGGTTTTTCATAGATGGCTTTTATTGGATTGATGTAGAGACTGTCTATTCCGATTTTTTTGTAGGGTTTTTATCATAAATGCATGTTGGATTTTGTCAAATGCTTTGTCTGCCTCTATGGAGATGACCATATGGTTTTTGTCCTTGACTCTATTGATATAGTGTATTTCATTGATTGATTTGCTTATGTTGAACCATCCCTGCATCCTTAGGATGAATCCTACTTGATCAGGGTGTATGATCTTCTTGGTGTTCTTCTGCATACTGTTTGCCAGTATCTTATTAAGGATTTTTGCATCTATATTCATTAGTGAGATTGGCCTATAGTTCTCTTTCTCGGTTGGGTTTTTCTCTGCTTTGGGGATCAAGGTAATGTTTGCTTCTAGGAATGATTTTCGGAGTATTGCTTCCTTTTCAATTTCATTGAAGAGTTTAAATCATAGTGCCAGTACTACCTCTCTCAATGTCTTGTAGAATTTGGGAGTGAAGCCATCAGGACCTGGGTTTTTCTTGGTTGGTATGTTTTTAATTACATTTTCAATTTCATTGATTGATATTGGGTTGTTTAGAATTTTTAGGTCTTCTTCATTCAACTTTGGTAATTCATACTTATCTAGGAATCTGTCCATTTCTTTTGTGTTTTCCATCCTATTGCCATATAGGTACTGGAAGTAGGTATTGCTGGTCCTCTGGATTTCTGCTGGGTCTATTGTAATTTCATTCCTAATTGCATAGATTTGGGCCTTTTCTTTCCTTTTCCTGAAAAGTTTTGCTAAGGGTTTGTCAATTTTGTTTATTCTTTTGAAGAACTAACTCTTGGCTTCATTGATTTTTTGTACTGTTTTCTTAGTCTCCATTGCATTGATTTCTGTGCTAATCTTTAAAGTTTCCTTTCTTGTATGAGCTTTGGGTTTGTCCTGCTCTTCTTTTTCTAGAAGCTTGAGGTTCAGCATCAGGGTGTTTAATTGGGTTTACTCTGTTTTCCTAATATGATTATTCACTGCTATGAATTTCCCTCGTAAGACTGCTTTCATTGTGTCCCATAGATTCTGATATGTTGTATTGTCATTGTTATTTAACTGAAGGAACTATCCGATTTCTTCTTTAATTTCCTCTGTGACCCATTGGTTATTCAGAAGTGTGTTGTTCAATTTCCATGTGTTTATGAAATTCTTGCAGTTTCTTTTGCTATTGATCTCCAATTTCATCGCACTATGGTCTGATAATATACAGGGGGTTACTTCAATTCCTTTGCATGGACCTAAATATGTTCTATGAGTGAGTATGTGATCTGTTTTGGAGAATCACCCATGTGCAGCCAAAGAAAATGTGTATTCTGGTTTTGTGGGGTGAAATGCTCTGTAAACATCTGTTAGGTTCATATCTTCAATAGTTTGATTGAGTTCTAGCATTGCATTGCTTTTTTTTGTCTAGTTGATCTATCTATTTGTGACAATGGGATATTAAGGTCCCCCACTACTATTGTATTAGTACTTATATGATTTTTCATGTCCATTTTTATTTGTTTTATGTAGTTGCATGCACTAGTGTTTGGTTCATAGATATTTATGATTGTCATCTCTTCCTCTTGGATTGTTCCCTTGACCAGGATATAGTGTCCTTCTTTGTCTCTCTTAATCAGTGTGGATTTGAAATCCACTTGGTATGTAAAGAGGATAGCTACTCCTGCCTTTTTTTGGCTTCCCATCTCATGGAGTATTGTTTTCTACCCTCTAACTTTCAGTCTATGAGTTTCTTTTTGAATTAAGTGTGTTTCTTTTATGCAGCATATTGTTGGATCTTGCTTCTTGGCCCATTCTGCCCATCTGTTCCTTTTGATTGGTTAGTTGAGACCATTAACATTGATGGTTATAACTGATACGTATTGAGTTATCATTGTCATGACTTTTTCTTTTTGTTTGATCCTCCCCTTTGCTTTTAATTTCTTGTCATGTCATGGATTCATTGTGCTGGTCTTCCTGGGGTTGTGATCCTCACTGTCTTTTCCTAGGATTTTGTCTAAAATTTTTTGGAGTGCTGGTTTGGTATTCATAAAGTTCCTAAGATGCTCTTGGTCACGAAAGTATCTTATTTCACCATCAATTTTGAAAGATAGTTTTGAAGGGTACATCAATCTGGGTTGGAGGTTGTTTTCCTTTAGGGCTTGAAGAACATCACTCCAAGCTCTTGTTGCCTTGAGGGTTTGCACTGAGAAGTCTGCTATGATTCTGATGGGCTTTCCTTTGTATGTGATTTGTTTCTTTTCTCTAAGTACTTGTGGAATTTTGTTCTTCTGTTGGGTTTCTGGAATCTTAACTATTATATGCCTATGTTTAGATTTTTTTGATCAAGGCTAACTGGAGTCCTATATACCTTGCTTATCTGTAGTGAAATTCTTTTCCCCTGCCTGAGAAGTTTTCTGCCATCACTCTCTCCTGTTTCTTCACTGTTGTCTGTACTCACTCCTGTTTCTTCATTGACTCCAGTCGGTCTTATGTTATTCTTCTTTGCATCATCTAGCAGCTGCCAGATTGATTTCTCATGGTCCCTTAAAATTTCAAAGAATTTTTTTCTTTTCCTGGTCACTAATTGCAATCTTATCTTCTATATCTGAAATCTGTCTTCACATTGGCTCATTCTGCTGCATAGACTTTCAATGGAGTTTTTAATCTCCTGGAAAGCTGTTTGCATCTGTTTTTTGGATTCAATTTGTTTCCTATTTTGGCATTCCATCATGATCCTCAGCTTCTCTTTTTTTAAAATCTGTATCCTCTTTAGATTTATTAATCATGTCTTGTACTATTGGCACAATCTTTGCTGTTATGCAAGAAATTCTTTCTGGTTTCATGTTTCCAGATCCTCTTTCGTTGCTAGTTTAGGGAGTCCAGGTAGTTGAGTATCAGAGTGTTCCATCTCATTTCCCTTTGGTGTTGCTGTAGGTGATCTGGAAGTCTGGTTCTGTGGCTTGTTTACCTGTCTTCTCATTTTGATGCAGGGGGAGAGAGGGGCGTGTGTGGTGGGTGTGTGTTCCTGGCACCTGTGTGGCTCATCTCCTCTGTGCTGGGAGCTGCAGCACACCTACCCAGAAGCCTCCTCCTAAGTGGGAGCCTTGGCACACCGATCTGGAGGTCTCTGTGCTGGGAGTCATGGCATGCCCACCTGGAAGCCTCCTCCTGCCTGTGAACCATGGCGCACCAATCTGGAGGTCTCCTCTGGGCTGGGAGCCATGCATGCCTACCTGAAAGCCTCTTCTTGCCTGGGAGCTGTGGTGTGCCTACCCAGAAGGCTCCTCTTGCCTGGGGTCCATGGCACGCTGATCTCTGTACTAGTTAATCTTAATTGTCAACTTCATTGGCTTAACACTTTTGTCATTATAAAATGGTTTTGTTGCAGTAAAATTTTTTTCTTGAAGTTTATTTTATCCGATATTAGTATATTGATTTTCTTTGCATGTTATATCTTTTAGTATCCTCTTGCTTTAAACCCTTTTGTATCTTTGAATCTAAACTGTATGTTTTATAAATAGCATATAATTGGCACATAGTCTCTCATTCTCTTTCATTGATTCTCATCAATTCCCCAATGTCTGCCTTTTTACTGCAATATATTTAACTTTTAATGTAATTACTGAGTTCACATTTATATTTGTCATTTTGCTTTTTTTGGGGTTATGTTTCTTTTGTTCTTCTATTCCTTCACTATTGCTTTCTTTTGTGTTAAATTGGTGTTTTCTAGTTTATCATTTTAATTCACTCAATGTTTCTTTTACTGTATTTTTATTTTCTTGTTCATTGTGATGGTGATTATAATTAACATTTTACATTAAAACATCTACTTCAAATCTTATTTTTAATAGTATACAAAATTTTTCTTCCAATATGGCTGCTCCCATTTCCCTCTCTTGTACTACTATTGGCATACTAATTACATTGTGAGAAGTTTAAGTGATGGACTTTTAACATATATTTGATCAAGTGTACCTAATTTAAATGTTTTTGCAGAGACAGCAAAAGAAAGAGAACCCAAACTCTGCAGCAGAGAGTCGTGCTTTTATTATACTTGATGTTTAATTGTTGACTTTTTAAAGTTTTTCTTTACATTTTTATGTATCCTATTTTACTTGCTTCCTTTCCTTTTTTTGTTCTATATTAGTAAAGTAGGGAGCAAAAAACCAGAAATGTGGTGAGTTGAATATATTCAACTATTTTCCTTTTTAAAAATCTGTTTTATTTGAAATTTATTATTTAAGAAAACAATCAATACATTTATATAGTTTGAAAGTCAAATTGCAAAACATGATATGCTTGAAGAATCTCCTTTTCCTTTGTAGTCCAGGCTTTTCTTCTGAGTGGATATAAGAACATTCTGCTTGTGTCTTACATTTACTTCCAGACATAGTCTACAAAAATACAAGAAAATGCATAGTTACAATCATATTTATATTTTCCTTTCTTTTAAATAAATTTAAGGATTTTATGCATAATGTCTAGAAACTTGCTTATTTTCCATAATTTATCTTGGTTGTTGTCCCAAGCAAGATAAAGAACTCCCTTGTTTTTGTGTGTTTAATAATTACAATGTGTATAATTTACTTAGCAAAGTACCTATTGCTAGTTAGGTTTCCATGTATTGTTTTGTTGAAGAGCATGTCAAACTATCTATTGTAGAGGTTATATTAACCTTTCACTTCTACCAGCAATATGTGAGAACATTAAAAAATAGTCTCACTAACACAGGTGTGAGTCACTCAGCTTTGCATTATTGTACTAAAACATGTGAGTTAAACAATGTACAAGGAGCAAAAACTTATTTTGATTTCAGTTCATAATAACTTGATTGTTTGCTTTGGACCTTTTGCAGCACATCATGGGACAGCACTGTGGCACAGGTGGCTGCTCACCTCATGGTGCCCAGGAAGTGAGACAGACACAGGAAAGGAGTCAAGATAACAATACCTCCTCAAGGGCATGCCCTCCATGACCTAACTTCCTTCCACTAGAGCTCACCTCCTAAAGCCTCCATCACTTCCCAATGGTGACATGGGTTGCAAACAAGACTTTCACACTTGGACCTTTGGGATAAATTGCAGATGCAAACTCTTATGTTCTGTCTCTGTCTTCCAAGTGATCCTGTCATCTTTACAATTAAAACTGCATTTAGCCCTTCTCCAAGAGTCTTGAAAGTCCAGAATTATTCTGAAATGCAAGTGCAAGTCTCCTCTGAAACTTGAAACAAATTCTTAGCTATGTACCCTGTAAAAATAAAAAAAAGATTACATACTTCCAAGATATAATGATACAAAATAAGTATTACAATTCCATAAAAGAGGAATAAAATAGTGGTCAAGTCGATACCCAGTGGATCAAATATTAAACCCTTATGACTGTTAATTATTCTTTATCAGTATAGTAGATTAAGACATGCCTAGAAGATTAGCAAAGCACTCTTCTGTGTGTTTCCAGAGATGATTGGAATGTAGGCCAGGAAACTGAGGGAAGAGGGAAAATCCACCATCCAATAGGCTTGCAGCATAGATGGAATGAAAGGGAAAGAAGAAACTCTGTATAGAGTGGACCTTTGACTTATCAACTCAATTTGTTCCTGAGGGCTGGTTGTAACTCAACTTGTCAATTTCAGGCTCAGGCTCCTCTACACAGCCTTCAAAGTCTCTCTTCTGTATACAGGCGGATCTCAGTGTCCTTAGAAAGACACTGGCCCAGGGTTTCTCAATTAACCCCACACAGGAAAGGATGCTGTAATGTTCTTTCCAGAACTCTTTAAGGGTAAAATCTGAATCTGAGACCATCTGGAAGCACAAGCAGCTGACATTCAGGTTGTAATTCAAGACTTTTGTTGGAAATTCAAACTAAAATTCCAGTCATAACCCAAGTTTTTAAGTAAGGGTATGTCAGACCAGTTTAACTCAATATAAGCTGCAGATTTTGTTTTCTCAATTTTTATTTGTCTCCTATTTTGATTTTGGGATTTTTTAGAGTTTTTTTTCATTTTATGATGTAAACTTTATCAATCTTTTCAAGGCTTTTCTTAGGCTATATGTTGTCTTTTAAAAGAATATTTTAAAAACTAATTGTTTCTTCAGCATCTTAATTTCATCATCTTTAAAGTGGAGAACTCATAGCATTTTCCACACAGCAATGTTAGAAGGGTTAACTGATTCAGTGTTACATGTTTGGAACATATCAAGCCATCAAAACCTTAGTTATTATTTGATCCACTTGAAATTAATTTTTGCATAAGGTATATAATAAGCAACTTAACTTTTCTAATATATTAGAATATTCTTTGAGGCCTAATGTGTGGTTTTTTTAACTTGTTAAGGACAAAGCTCTATTTTAAGCTCTTGGAGATTTATTACTATTATTTATTATTATTTAAACCTACTAAACTTATTTTGAAGATTGTACATTTTGTCTATGTTGGACTGAGAAAACTGGATTAAAGCCTCCTACTATTAGTGTATTTCTATATTTTTTCTTCTGTTTCTTGTAGCTCTTATTTTACATATGTTGATGCTACATTTTTTGTGTACAGATATTCACAGCTGTTGTATTTTCACTATAAATTGTAACTCTTTAGAATAAAACTACATTTCATTGAATAGTTTTTTTCTGAATGCAACCTTAGTTAACATTAATTTTTTTTTTTTGCTACTGGGGATCGAACTCAGAACATTGCACTTGTGAGGCAGGCGGCAGAACCACTGAGCTAAATTCCTGGCCCAACATTAAATTGTTTATATTTACTTTTGGCCAGACTTTTATTTTCAGCTGTTCTGACTTATTCTTATAAGCATGTTTTAGATATGGTACACATTTTTCTTGATCTTTTCTGAAAGTACTTTTCCTCTAATGGTGTACTTAACCTTTTACACTTATACTCATGGCACATATGTTTAATATTATATCTTTCACTTTTATGTGATTTATATGATTCAATCTTAATTTTTGAAATCTTTTACTGCATGATATGCATTTCCTTTATTACACATATGTGTATATATCTGGAAGATTTTTGTATTTTTGTTATTAATGGGTGTCTCTGAAGCCATACCTTTGTATAATTTCTTCAATCCTTGATTTTTAAGACAGTTTCTGTTGGTTTCTTACTTTGCTTAACAAAAAGTTGAATATATTTTCTTGGATCCACTTTTTTATTTTCACCATATTTGCTTATACTTATAACTACCATACTTAATTTACCCTAAGTAGTATGTTTTACTCTAGACATAAATGACATGAACATTATTTTTAACTTTCTCTTTTGCTGGATTTTCTCATACTTGTTCTTTTTCTTTTATTACTCAACATGTCATTTCTCTCTGTCTGTTACTTGCAGTACTATCTCCATTTCTTTAATGTTTCCCTTTTCTTTCTTGAGCTTTGTCATTGGTATTTCCTTTCTTTTACTTGTTTTAGTATCTTAGTGACATGTGTAGTCATGATTTTTACTTGCCCTATGGAAATATTTTTCTTTTGAGTATTTTTTTCTTCCCTCCCCTATTCATTTTCTCATGTGCTATCTTTGTAAATATTCTATGCCATGTCTTCTTTTACTTATCATCTTTGAATGAAGGGAGTTCTTCCTGGACAGCTACTTGAAGGATTTTTCTATTGGTAAGATGTGAGAGATGGATTGCAGACTAGCAGGAGCATTCTTTATTGCCTAGAGATTTGTATGTGGGTTCTTTTAGGCCTGCCTTCTATCTACTCAAAGGAGAGATGAAGGTGTGGGTCTGTTTATGCTGAGCTTCTCTTTTTTCCTCTTGCTGCTCACTGACAGATAAATTCCTGTAAATGCGGCTTATCTGTCTGATTCTTCTCTCAGTATTGTCTCTTCTTTTTTTTTTTTTTTTGTTACTGGGGATTGAACTCCGTTCCTTGGGCTTGCGCAACAGGCGGCGAAACCACTGAGCTAAATCCGCAGCCCAGTACTGTCTCTTCTTGTTCTCAAAACCAAATTGCTTCCTTGAAAACTCATACTGCCAGCCTATTCATCCTTTTCCATTGTTGAGAATAAGGGATTCTAGTTTCTACCTAAGGTGGTAAAGTTTTAACTTTGGATATGCTGCTTTTCCTTAGGTTAGCAGCAGCAGGCGTTCTTCTGCCTTATTTTTCATAAACTACTCTTTGATATTTAATCCTTTAAATAATGATTTCATCTATTTTTGATTTATGATTTTACTTGTCTCTGGGTTTTGTTCAGTACCCATTTGAATTTTTGTTTCTTATTCTTCTCATTGATTTTAGGTACTTTCTATGAGTTGAAGAAGGAAGTTCTAAATTTACTCTGCTTTTTAAATTGGAAGGGTCCTATGACCCATGTGAACGAACTGGCTCTGCTTGCAGCTTCTGATGAAGGGGAAAGCTGAGTTTATACCACTGTTTCCCATTCCCATAGCTTGCTTGGTCTGAAGCGCCCAACTTTCCAAAGGTGAACTAAATTAGAACTGACCAAGCTAGTTAGATTTTATACCCCCACTCAAGAATTTGGACTGATACTTTGGAATTAGTTTGTCACAGGTACTTTGAATGAATAGTCATAGAGTCATTCAACTTGATCAGCCATGCTGAATTCTAATTCTGATAAGCAAGGAAGAGAATAGAGCACAAAGATAGAATGAAAGGAAGAAGCAATGAAAAAGAGATGCAGAGATCAACAGAATCTGATTTCTAAGACAAAAAGCATCCGATGTCTAGTCCCTTTTGTTTTCATGAAACCTGGCAATAGTATGTCTTACTCTTCAATTTTATGAAATCTTTGTTGGGAGATATTTTACTGCTATAATGTCCCTGACCTATTTATAAGGTACAATATATCTTTGTTTCTTGCATCCATAAAAATTTAGTAAAATAGGAAGTCACCAAACAAGACTGATGACACTTAAATTACAAATGCTAAAAATAAAACAGAACGGCATCACATATATTGGAATCATGGTTCATGTAATGGAAATATTTGTAACACTGACACATTCTTGAAGATATCTGTCTGTACGTCAAGGAACACTTATCAGAGAATTAGATGGGTCATCTACAGTCCACGTTAATATAAATTCAGCCCAGAGAGGGAATGTTGACTTGGTGTGAGACAGTAAGTTAATTAGTGTAGTAAATTAATATAACACACATCGACAATACTGTATCCAACATAATTTATGGGTGTTAATTTCTTCATTTGCAAATGGACAAAGTTCACCTGTTGAAATAGATGTTTTAATATATACTACAAATTGCTTCTGAACTTGCACTTTTTAAAATTAGCTGCAGTTTAAATTTGTGTAAGAGTGCTAGGGAGGACCTTTGTCTCTTAAACCTGTGTAATAAACTATTTGGGTTTCATATATGGGGACATGGGCAATGTCAGGGCCATATGCAGAACTGTAAGGATTGCTTAACTCCTGATGTCTTCACGCTTCTTTTCCTTGCGTTTTCTTCACTGCAGAACTTACTTTGCCTTTCCTTGCCACAAGTTTTCAGGCCTGAGCTTTTCTCCATTGAAAAGCTACTTGTAGGACAGAATCTGAAACCTGTTTATACTAAGATTTAAGGAATTGAAAATAATGTTTTATTCTTAATGTCACTATCAATAATGTGCCTGATTTTTTCTTAGCAATTTATAATTTGACCCACACAATCTATCATTTAATCTCTGTACAGTAAATGGCATCTCTGTTTTTACAAATGATGAAACTGCTACTAGGTTATTAGAACAAGCCTCATCTTATGAGCACATTATACATTTGCACAGATAGAAAGTTTAAGCTAATAGAATAAATCTCCAGTGGCAGAATTTCTGGTATTTCTTGTCTTTGGTGAACTGGCTTCCCCTTTTATAACCAATCCATTCTTTTGACGGTCACAGGCTCACAGAAAATATCATTGACAAATTAGAAGGATTAAGGGATGGAAATAAAAGGGATGAAAATTCAAAGCACAAAAGAATGTTATTTAATTTAGGGGAAAGTGAATCCACTTCCACAGTCTCTGAAAGCAAGGAATTGGTGTAATAATTATGATGCAATATGGTAGGAAGATGTGCTTGGGAATCTTGTGGATGTGAAATTTGAACCCAATCCTAGATCTGTCATTTAGCAGCTGTGTGATTTTGGGCAAAATTATTGAATTTCTCTGCATTTCAAATTCTTCATTTATATTTAGAGCTATTGTTTGCTATTATTATCAGAATTCAATAGATTAAGAGACCAAGCTTAGGACTTGCCCAAAGTCACACAGCTAGTAATCTGTGAAGCCACTGTTCACACCCAAGTCCACTTGATTCTGATACTTGTGCCACACAGTAGACTACACAATACCTTTCCTTTTATGACTGCATTAGTAACATTGTCTGGAGTGGAACCCTGTTGTTTTAATCCACCCAACAGTATTTCATCCTTATTCTGTCAGCACTTCCTTTTCTCTGATAAAATAGTTTTCAACTACTTCAATTCGATCACCTGGCCAGGATGATTAGTATACAGATAGGTGTGTGAGTCAAGTGAGGTCCATCAGAACACTTTGTGGTATTATGTCTAAGGCGGTGAGAAGTCCTATAGGACTTGCCATAGTAGCATCATGTAAGGGAGAGAATGAAAAATAATTGCATAACTGATATTGTAATCCATGCTACTGTCCTTCCACAGATAGGAAGGAAGCCATCTGAAGTAAGATAAACTGGTCAAAGCAGAAATAAGAATGGAGAAAGAATCTTGATGATAGAGAAAAAAAGTTAGTGAACCAACATTTTATATAGTCTGGTGAACCAATAAATTTTCTCATTTATATGAATGAATTTGAGTTGGATTTCTGATACTTACAACTGAAAACAGTGAAGAGTTAAAATGTTATCAGTTACTTCTTTAGTAGTTCCATTTCCTATTGTAATGTATTTTCTAAAGTAAAATAATTTTGTGCTTCAAATGGTCACATGAATTGTATGGAAAATTTCAGTTATTCTTTTTCAAAGAGGCTGAAAAAGGAAGTATTTTATGTTAAAATAATACGACATAATAGGAAGTGATAGTCAAGATTCAGTGTTTATTAGACTAATTTAAAATGCAAGGAAAACATTTCTGCCTGGATAATTTGATACTTTTTATTAAAAATGCAGTTCATCCCTTCTGCTTTGGAAGTGCTTCCTCTAAATATTCCAATAGGAGCCTCTCAAGCTTCATACAAGTATCTACTATATATTTCAGTGCAGCTCTCTCCCTGACTTTGTTTTATTAATCTAAAATTTACCCTTTACCTAACTTATTTTTTACTTTATGGAATATGTAACTACTGAAACTATATTGTATCCACTGGTTTATTTGTTTATTACCACATTCCTCATTAAAATATAAGCTTCCTGAGGACAGGAATTTTATCTTATTATTGAAGAATGAATCTTTTTTAGGTAGACCATTTGCAATGGAAATTGAGTATGTCAAAAATGAAAGTATCAAAGAAAATTGAGGAGCTTTGATATAAATCTACATTCTTCTCTTCCTTGGTGATATGGTGAATCAGTATTTTTCAGTCTACATTGTAGTTGGCCATGAGTCTGTGATAAAGTAGGATATTAGCAGGAGCAATACCCACTACTCCAAATCCTGGTCCACAAAACCTCCCATGCATCAAGATGACATAACCTTAGTGTGCCTCACACAGTTAAGCATTATCCTGTTAAGGTCTTGTTAGTTGTTGTTCCACTCTCTGAAGTTTTTCAATTTAAACAAATTGTATGGATGGATACTTATGCATGATACAGCAGGATGCTGCACATTCACCTTGGGATACTGCAAGTCCCACATTGCAGACAGTGTAGCCCCCAGAAGGAAGGACCCTGGATCCATGAATTACCACCAGAGAGCACACTGCCCATCTGCCCACTTTGGACTTTATTAGAAAAAGAATAAATGTGCTTTAAATTCTTGTTTGTGCTTGAACTCATATACATTTTTTGATTTAATTATTATAAATTAACATACTCTAATAAAGGAATCCAAAAGTCAAATTGCTAGTATTCAGAATATATAAAATTATAAAATGTGAATGCTTCTTTCTAACCAATACACATGCAAATTCACTTTGCAGTTTAAATTATTTTAAAAGGTTTACTAAATTAAATCAATATAATAGTCCAATATTTCATGGTTTTGTTTATAAGGTCAACGTTGTTAGTAAAAATCAACTCAGAGACACAATAAATAGCCTGAGATGTCTGCTCCTCTAGGGATGGTTAATCTGGCTATTCTACTGTGGAACATTCCATGTTCATGTAGGAAAATGTTATGTGACTGGATGAAATAACTTGATTACTCTGTTTACCAAGTAGAGTCTAGGCATAATACAATTTTTGTCTTCATTTTGTCCCTTGATAACCAATTCATGAAGCCAATGAAGCTGAATCAAATCTGTCTGGAAGACAGAAGTCTCACACCCTGTCTCTGACACCATCTACCACACAAAGGAAGCAAATATGGTATTCTAATTGGTATGCTGTGAAACAGCCAAGAACTGAATAGTAGTGGGTTTTGAGTCAGTGGATTTCTGTGACACCTCAGATTCTGATGATGTTGGAGTACACCATGCTGGCCCTAGAAATATGGAGAAGAATCTTACCTAAAGTTTGACCTGCTCCTCTGTGCCATTGTTGTCACCCAGACAAGAGAGTAAATTATATGTATCTTTAAAAAAAAATAAACTAGCACATGCTTACTTAAGTAGCATGTAAAGAATACAGAACTTCATATAGAAGCATAAAGTAAGCCTCCTTCATGCACCCCACTCACCCCCTTTGATTCTTCACAGGTAGCCAGTACAAAAAATTGCTTGTTTTGACATCCTTTTTGTGGGGGGCCTTGCCCCCCCACTAGAACTCTTGAATGCCTTTTACGGACATATCCGGGCCTGCTGCAAATCTACCCGGCAACAAGGAAGTAGCCCCAGTACCCTCCTCTTGCTCCTCCCCTCTCGCCCTACAGTATATATGTTGTAGCAGCTTCCGCAATAAACGAGACTTGATCAGAAACCTGTCTTGTCTCCATCTCTCGTGTCCCCTGTCCCCTCTCATCCTTGCTCCCCCTCTAGGGTCTTCGTTGACTTACCCGCGGGCCGGGACAAGTGGCGCCCAACGTGGGGCCCGAGAACAGGGGATCCAGTGAAGGACGCTGCTCAGGGGCCCTAAGATTGAGATTGAGGAACAAAGAGCACACTCGACACAGGAGAGGCTTGCAATTGACGTAGACCTGCCGTCTTTTCGCACCTCGGTAAGTTGAACGGCGATTATGGGACAGGGCATTAGTCAGCACGAATTGTTCGTGCAAGGTCTCAAGGAGACATTACAGGCACGAGGGGTAAAGATCACAGTCAAACAATTCCTGCAGCGCCACGTCGGCAATAAGTGCTTCCGGTGTGGGGCCACCGGCCATTTTGCTAGAGAATGCCCGACCGCTAAAATGCAGGGCCCCCACGCTCCGCCCCCAGGGCCCTGCCCCCGGTGCAATCGGGGGAGGCATTGGGCGAGTGAGTGCCGATCCAAAACTGATGTCCAGGGCCGACCCCTCCCCCCTCTCCAGGGTTCGAATTCGGGAAACGGGAAAGGGGGCCAGCCCCGGGCCCCCAATTCCAAACAAATTTATGGGGCGCTCAATTTTGCTCCAATAAACAGCGATCCATTTCAGACCTCGTCAGAGCCACAAAAGGAAGTGCCGGATTGGACCTCAGTGCCACCACCCACACAGTATTGACCCCAGAAATGGGAGTCCAGGCCCTCGCCACAGGAGTCTTTGGACCCCTACCTAAGGAGACCTTTGGCCTCGTAATAGGCCAAAGCAGCAGTACCATGAATGGACTGCTGGTCTACCCAGGAGTGATTGATAGCGAATACTCCGGGGAAATTAAAGTTATGGCTTCTTCCCCCAAAGTTATTAACACCATTCAATCAGGCCAAAGATTTGCTCAATTGTTACTCCTTCCCCTTCTCTCTACCTCTAATACGGCTCTTAACAATGCCCGAGGCAGCCAGGGTTTCGGCTCATCCGATGTCTACTGGTCAGAGATGCTTTCAGCGCAGAAGCCTCTCATGACCTTGTGGTTAGATGGGAGACAGTTTTCTGGATTGGTAGACACTGGGGCTGATGTAACTATCATAAAGGGAGAAGACTGGCCTCGGGCGTGGCCATTAAAAGACACCCTCACCCATCTCAGGGGTATAGGTCAAAGTCAAAATCCTAAACAGAGTGCCAAAGATCTGACCTGGAGGGACCAAGATGGTAATCAGGGCACCATTCAACCTTATATCATCTCAGGGTTGCCTGTCAATCTATGGGGGAGAGACCTATTATCACAAATGGGGCTAATTATTTCCAGCCCCAATGAAATTGTCACTATGCAGATGTTTAAAAATGGGTACATTCCAGGAACAGGGCTGGGAAAACACCCTACAAGCCTTACTCACCCCATTGAGCCTGTCCCTCGGCCCCCTCGAGCAGGGTTAGGCCATTTTCCATAGGGGTCATTGACACTCCTGCGGTCCATGCTGAAAGGATCACCTGGCTCTCAGATGATCCAGTGTGGGTCGATCAGTGGCCCCTCTCCAAGGAGAAGTTATTGGCGGCTCAGCAGCTGGTGCAGGAACAGCTTCATGCTGGCCATATCATTCCTAGCCAGTCCCCTTGGAACACTCCCATTTTTGTCATTAAAAAATGATCGGGAAAATGGAGGCTCTTACAGGATCTTAGGGCAGTCAATAAGACCATGGTACTTATGGGAGCTTTACAGCCCGGCCTTCCCTCACCGGTGGCCATCCCCCTTGGATATTATAAGGTTATTATTGATTTAAAAGATTGTTTTTTCACCATTCCCTTACACCCTGCTGATCAAAAACGCTTCGCATTTAGCCTTCCGGCGACCAATTTCTGTGCCCCAATGCAGCGCTTTCAATGGCTAGTGCTGCTCCAAGGCATGGCCAATAGTCCCACCCTGTGCCAGTCATTTGTAGCCACAGCACTCCAATCCACCCGAGACAATTGGCCTCAAATGTATATTATCCATTACATGGATGATATCCTCGTGGCGGGACAATTAGGAAGTGAGGTTTTAGCTTGTTATGCTGACCTTCGGCGGGCCCTTGAATCTCGTGGCCTCCAGATTGCCCCTGATAAGGTTCAACTAACAGACCCTTACAATTACCTCGGATTTCAGATGAAGGGACGTCACATTTCCTCCCAAAAGCTTACCTTACGGCTGGACAATCTTAACATTCTGAATGACTTCCAAAAACTGCTTGGAGACATTAATTGGCTTATGCCCTATCTAAAACTCACCAAACATGACCTGAAGCCTCTCTATGATACCCTGCAAGGTGATAGCCACCCCACTTCACCTCGGGAACTCACAACCGAGGGGCGCAAAGCCATTAACACAGTAGAACAAGCCATCCAAAATCAAACAATTACCTTTATAGATTATAACTCTCCTTTACAATATATCATCTGCAAAACCTCTCTTTCTCCCACTGCTGTCTTTTGGCAAACCGCTCCCCTTTTGTGGGTTCATCTCCCAGTTTCCCCTAAACGGGTCTTCTATCCCTATTATGTTGCAGTTGCAGACTTGGTTATCTTAGGCAGAGACCATGGAAAGATGTATTTTGGAAAGGAACCTGATGTCATTATCCAACCCTACCCTAAGGATCAGATCGATTGGCTTATGCAGACTACCGATTCCTGGCCAATTGCTCTCGCTTCTTATTCAGGGCTACTGGACAATCACTATCCTCCCAACAAACTCATTGACTTTGCCAACAGACATGACTTCATTTTCCCGAAAGTCACTTCTTGTTCTCCTCTGCCAGAAGCCCTATCCGTTTTTACAGATGGTTCTTCCACCGGGATGGCTGCCTATGTGTGGGACGATAACATTGTCCAATTCCAAACCGCCCACTCTTCGGCCCAATTAACTGAGCTACAGGCAGTCATAGCGGTCTTTTCTGCATTCCCTGCGCGAGCTTTTAATCTCTTTACTGACAGTGCTTACATTGCTCAATCTGTCCCCTTATTAGAGACATGCGGACTGATCAAACTTGCTTCTCAGACTGGTGGTCTTTTCCTCCAACTACAAGATCTAATCAGAAAAAGATCTAAATCCTTTTTTATTGGGCACCTTCGTGCCCACTCTACCCTGCCCAGCCCACTTGCAGAGGGCAACCGCTTAGCAGACCTAGCCACAAGACCTCAGGCTTTTGCCTATTCAATAAATACTGATGCCCCCATTCCAATTGACCAGGCACGGAAGGCACACCAATTCCATCATCTTAATGCTCACACGCTTCGCCTTATGTATAAGCTTACTAGAGAACAAGCTAGACAAATTGTTAAGGCCTGCCCTACGTGCACTCTGCACCTTCCTACACCTCATCTGGGAGTTAATCCTCGTGGCTTAATTCCAAATGCCCTCTGGCAAATGGACGTCACACACTACCCTGAATTCGGCATTCTTAAATATATACATGTCAACATTGATACCTATAGTGGATTCATATTTGCCACCCTGCAGTCTGGGGAAGCTACTAAACATGTCATCGCTCATCTCCTCATTGCCTTCTCAGTACTTGGATGTCCACAACAAATTAAAACAGACAATGGTCCCAGCTATACCAGCTCTGGCTTCTCCAAGTTTTGCAAACAATTTGAAATAACACACATAACGGGAATCCCATATAATCCTCAGGGACAAGGCATTATAGAAAGGGCTAATCTCACACTCAAAATTACTTTAGACAAAATAAAAAATGGGGAATGGTACCCTACCAAGGGGTCTCCTAGAAACCTGATATCACATGCACTATTTATTCTTAACTTTTTAAATTTGGATGCCAAAGGTTTATCTGCAGCCAACCGTTTCTGGCAACCAGAGACGCAATGACGATTTGCCTCGGTGATGTGGAAAGACCCCCTGAACCACTCATGGCACGGGCCCGATCCTGTACTTATCTGGGGCCGAGGATCAGTGTGTATTTACTCCAAGGAAATGAAGTCAGCCAGGTGGCTTCCAGAACGCCTAGTAAAACAAGTTGATAGGCGTGCTGATGATGCCGATGACCTGACATTGCCCAATCTCAACCAGTTAGTAATGGCGCCTAAAACTGCTATCTATTGATCATAAAGAGTATAGTATAATTCCATTTGGCTAGTTATATTTGGGTGCACCCTAATTTATACACTGTCTCAAACGTTTGTCTGTTGTCTGTTGTTTGTGTTCATACAGTTGAGCTCAATATGTTCCTTCCCTTTTAAAGGATATTCGCCTACTGTTAAGTTGCCTCATAGATAAATGTTATTGAATTGAAGACATGTTTTCCTCCCCAGGTTGTTAATGGATCAAAGTACCACTGGAATTTATTTTATGAAAGTAATGTGTATTAGAAACAGTAATCAATTGCAATTGACAGTTGCAAATAGAAAGATATAGACTCTTGGTTGTCAAAATGAATTGAGATGGGGACTCCCTTTGATGAATATAGAAGTGGCCACCCAGAAAATGATTATTCTGGTCTTAATTCATCAAAGGGACCCCTTAGTAAATTTTATATCATATAATCTTATGGGAGACATATCATAGTGAATATTATCTAAATAGGTTGTAAATTGACTGTATTGGTTGTTCAGGAGATTTAAACACTGAATATGTTGTTACAAAACGTTCATAGTGGTTAAGTTCTGAAAATGTTATTGTAATATGCCCACATTGGTTATATTCAAAAGCTCAATCAGGTTAGCCTAACTCTCTTATCTATAGCCCAGCCTTGTTTATATTGCAAGACAAATTCTGCTTACAGGCTCTGAAGATGATACCCCTGATCCTGTTGCCCGGCCTGTTGCTGCTCCTGGCATCAACAACGGAGAGCGGATTTCAACCAGTTAACAAAGAACAATTGCTCACTGCCTTGTATGGTAACCCCTGTGATTGTACAGGGGGCTCTGGTAGGGTTGTGCCCTCAAGTTACACTCGTAGTACCGATTGCGGTGATAAAACTGCCTACTTAGTTTATGAGGCCGCATTAGCAGGAGGATATAACCAAAAATGGAAATGTGTCCCTAAACCTAAGATTATACCAACAGTCAATGACAAACCAGGGCCATGCCCTGCCGGGTGTGTCATGGCCACCGAAATGCATTCTACCTGCTATATTGAGGCCCAGCAATGTACCCATTCCGACGGGAAAATCTATTTAACTACTGTCTTGCAAAGAACTTATAGTGGCTCCGTCGGAGGCGACTGGGATTTTCCCAGCCCCATAGGATACTCTAAATTTGGCCAGGCCTCTTGTCGCGGCACTCCGGGCAAAGACGTCTGTTGGCCGCCACAGGCCCCCATCCATATATCGGACGGTGGAGGGCCTTCGGATCAGCTCCGGGAAGAACGAGTACAAAAACAACTTGAGACTATCATCCAAGAGATGTATCCCTCCTTAAACTATCATCCACTGGTCCTTCCCAAACCTCGAGGCCCAGACCCTGACGCCCAAACTCTGAGTGTCCTAGAGGCCACTTATCATGTGATCAATACATCCAACCCAGCTTTTGCTGCAGGTTGTTGGTTATGCTTGACCCTTGGCACACCCCTGCCCCTCGCCTTGCCGAATGTCGACCAAACTGACTACGCCAACAGTTCTAGTTACAATTGCAGCTTTTCCCTGCCCTTCAGGGTCCAGCCAGTACAGTTCAACGCCTCAGTTTGTTATCTAAATTCGGGCAACAACAATAGCTTCGACATACATGTTGGAGTCCAAAATTTCTCTCTCTGTTCAGTAGTGCTTAATGACTCTGCCGCCATTTGCCCTGCCCCGGGTCACGTGCTCATCTGTGGAGGGAGCTTGGTGTTCACCTCCCTCCCCACTAATTGGACTGGGCTGTGCGTGGTGGCGACTGTTCTCCCGGACATCTCCCTTATTCCTGGAGATGAGCCGGTGCCCTTGCCCAGCTTTGACTATATCGCTGGGCGACATAAAAGGGCCGTCTCACTGGTCCCCTTGCTCATGGGACTAGGGGTGTCCGGCGCCCTTGCCACTGGCTCTGCTGGCGTCGGAGTGGCGCTACATTCTTATGCCAAATTATCCAACCAGCTGATTAATGATGTTCAAGCTCTCTCCAACACTCTTACAGATATACAAGATCAGATTGACTCTCTGGCTGAGGTGGTCCTTCAGAATAGAAGGGGTCTGGACCTCCTCACAGCAGAACAAGGAGGGATTTGTATAGCCTTAAATGAACATTGCTGCTTCTATGCCAACAAATCTGGGATCGTCAGGGGAAAAATTCGTGAACTTCAAGAAGATTTAAACAGACGACGACAAGAACTCATTCAAAATCCCCTCTGGACTGGCCTCAATGGTTTCCTCCCTTATCTCCTCCCTTTGCTGGGACCCTTATTGGGTCTACTCTTGCTCATTTCTTTAGGGCCCGTACTTTATAACAAAACCATGGCCTTTCTTAGAGCCCAGATAGAGGCAATAAAAACAGCGCCCATACAGGTCTACTATAATAGATTGGCAATGGCTGACCAGGACGAATGTCGGACCATCGATTAGGTCCTTGCCGTGGCGAAGTGTTCTCACCCCACCTGGTGAGTGGGCTGGCAAGCCAATGACGGGCAACTGAGCAAGCGTGCCATGCAATGAGAGAGCCCTCGTGTGCCGCCTAAGACAGGTGCCAGAGCCTTGATTCTCTGGTTAACCGATGACGGGTAAGGTGCACGGTGCAGACACTTGTGTTGCTCTGACCCAAGACAGGCTCAGCCCCCGCAGGCTTGGCTCTCCTGACGCCTTTCTTATAATTATAATTTTAAAGGGAGGACCTGTGGGGGGCCTTGCCCCCCCACTAGAACTCTTGAGTGCCTTTTACGGACATATCCGGGCCTGCTGCAAATCTACCCGGCAACAAGGAAGTAGCCCCAGTACCCTCCTCTTGCTCCTCCCCTCTAGCCCTACCGTATATATGTTGTAGCAGCTTCCGCAATAAACGAGACTTGATCAGAAACCTGTCTTGTCTCCATCTCTCGTGTCCCCTGTCCCCTCTCATCCTTGCTCCCCCTCTAGGGTCTTCGTTGACTTACCCGTGGGCCGGGACACCTTTTATTCTGGAATATTTTCACAAAGGTGTAATGACCTTGCTCTTTATTAACCAAAATGTGGGCTGAAATATGTGTGTAGGGAAGTAGGTCCTTTTGACTAGTGAATTTAACCATAAGGTGTTGCATCTGAAATGCTGGCATTTTTACCATAGAAGCAGCAGTATCAATATCTGGAGGGATTTTTTTCCTTCCTTAAAGTCACTGAAGTCACTGCCTAAAGTGTGTGTTTGAAGAAGTAGAAAAGGGGTGGATGAGAGCCTGAAGGTTCTACTCAGTGTGCAAGTTTTCTCTTATTCCCTAAATTTCTGATCTTGAGTCTCAACCTCTCTCCCAACCCAAATACTCCTGAGATCCCAGGTTTAGATCCTGATAATTCAGTTTATGCAGAGGGAATTTCCCATGTTTGAGGTAGATGCAAATACAATTTGCTTTTCAGTTATTGCTGACTGGTGGAATTTCTGTGTCGTGTACAGATGGGTAGAGCATAGACTCTGACACCCAGCCCCAGGCTCATCCTCACCCTTTGTGGTACCTGATGCCTCCATGAACTTTCCAGTGGAGTAGGATGAGAAATTTTATCCCCAATTTTTCTGAGTAGTCATGTTTTGTGTACTTAAGATTTTGTGAATTATTTTCCGTAGTGTAACAAATGTGGGTAAGCATGCATACAGAAAAGAAAAAAAGAATTCGACTGGAATGTAATCTTTGCCATACATTATTGTTTTGTAGTCATTGAGTGGATATTTTAAAAATACTTATCATAATGATGATGGCCATTATGACAAAATAGTTATCTTAATCTTGGTATTACCCATGTAACTCCTTCTTCAGCAGAAATTTTCTTTGTTTTGAGTAGAATATTGTCTAACATATGAACTTCAATTTAGAATACCTGACTCCTATGAACTTGGAATAACTGATACAGGTTTTTCTTATGGCAACATTTATTACAGGGAGGTAATTAGTGGACAAAGCTTTTATGCTATATTGTTCTCATAAAAAATATTAGAGTATTGTCTGGGAACTTGATATTATTAGGAAAAATCACTATATAAGCTAACTGTAAAGTTGACATAATAATATGGAGTTTACTTTATTTTTATTTATTTAATTTTGTTTTGGTACTGGGGATCGAACTTAGGATATCGTGTCTGTGAGGCAGACATGGTGCCACTGAGCTAAATCTCCCACCCCAGAGTTTTCTTTAGTGATGAGATACCATACCACAGTACATAAATCAGCACACATTCAGCATGGGATGTAAGGAGGAACTGGAAAACTTTAATCTGAACAAAGGTGACAGAGAAGTTATATATCTTTATGCATATTATTAATATACTATTTATAGACATCTATTAAGTCCATTTGTTCAAAAGCTTGGTTCAGTTCTAGTATTTCATTGTTGATTTTTTTGTCTAGATGATCTGTCTATTTGTGACAGTGAGGTATTTAGGTCTCCCACTACAATTGTACTAGTGCTTATTTGGTTTGTCATGTCCATTAATATTTGTTTTGTATAGTTGGGGGCATTTGTATTTGGTGCATATATATTTATGATTGTCATCTCTTCCTCTTGGATTGTTCCCTTTACAAGGATGTAGTGACCTTCTTTGTTTCTCTTAATTAGTTTTGGTTTGAAATCTACTTTGTCTCCAAATAAGATAGCTACCCCTGCTTTTTTCCAGGTTCCTGTCACATGGAAAACTGTTTTCCATCCTTTTACTTTCAGTCTATGAATTTCTTTTTGAACTAGGTGCATGTCTTGTATGCAGCATGTTGTTGGATTTTGCTTCTTAATTCATTCTGCCAGTCTATTCCTTTTGATTGGTGGATTGAGACTGTTAACATTGATGGTTATAAATGATGTGTATTGGCTTATCATTGTCATGTTATTTTCCTGTTATTGGCTCTTTTATTTTTCCCCCTTTCCCTTTAATTTTTTACCTTGCATGATGGATTTGCTCTGTTGGGCCTCATGGAGTTGTGGACTTCATTGTCTTTTTCTAGAATTGTTAAAGTGCTGGTTTGGTATTCATGAAGTTTCTCAGGTGTTCTTTGTCATGGAAGTATCTTATTCCCCATCAATTTTGAAAGATAGTTTTGCAGGATACATCAGTCTAGGTTGGAGGTTGTTTTCTTTTAGGGGTTGAAATATCTCACTCCAGGCTCTCCTTGGCTTGAGGGTTTGTGTTGAAAACTCTGCTATGATTCTGATGGGCTTTCCTTTGTATGTGATTTGTTTTCTCTAATGGCTTGTAGTATTTTGTTCTTCTGTTGGGTTTCTGGGATCTTATTATATGTCTAAGAGTAGATTTTTTTTGATCATGGCTAGTTGGAGTCCTATATGCCTCACGTATCTGTATGTTAAATTCTTTCATGGTATGTGGGAAGTTTTCTGTCATTAATTCTGTGAACAGTTTTTTATGTCTTTTGCACTTTCTCCTGCTTTTTTGTGGATTCCTATCAGTCTTATATTATTCTTCTTTGCATCATCTAGGAGCTGCTGGATCAATTTCTCCTGGTCCCTTACTATTTTTAAGAGATCTCTCTTTTCATAGTCACTGACTGCAATCCTGTCTTCTATATCTGATATTCCATCTTCACATTCACTCATTCTGCTGCGAATGCTTTCAATAGAGTTTTTGATCTCCTGGATATCTGTTTGAATCTGTTTCATGGATTCCATTTCTTTCCTATGTTGGGCATTCATGGTTTCCATTTTTTTCCTATGCTGGGCATTCATGGCTTCCATCGTGGTTCTGAACTCAGCTATTTTTAAAAATCTGTTTCTGTTCTAGAGTCTTTAATCATGTCTTTCATTCTGCTCACCATCTCTGTAGTTATCTGGGAAATTATTTCTGTTTTGAATTTTTCTAGAGCGTCATCCATCTGTTTTGTTACTTCCAGTTCAGGGTGTCCAGGTGGTTGATTATGAGACTTTTCCACCTTGTTTCCCCCAGAATTTGCCTTTGGTGAGCTGGAAGTCTGGGTCTGTGCCTTGCTTAAGTGTCTTCTCATTTCTATTTTTGTTATTGGTACAGTTTTTGGTTTAATTCCTGGGTTGAAACTTCAATATTGCTTATTGCAAGTATCATTGTTGCTTGTATTCAGAACCCTTATGGAATGATTGCTTCTCAGAGGTGTCTTCCAGATATAGCTGGTCTTAAGGTTTTGAGTCTCTAATGACTCTAAGGCAGTCTCATTCTCATTATACCAGGAAGGACAACTGATTAGATCAATCACAACACCTTAGCCCAAGTGATACAACCAGCAACAACAATACTATCAAGCACAGCTTAGAAAATGACAATTTGTGGTAGTTATTAATCTATCACCTTCAATTGTGTGAATTAAATAAAAATCGAGGACCAGCCCAAACTATGTTTATAGTGAATAAACTCTTAAATATAGCAACTTTATCCTTTGGGATGGGGGCTTAGAAGGAGTTGGGGAGGGAGGGATAGATAGGTAGAAGGATAGGGAAAGGTTAGAAGTGAGGCCAGAGGACACAGGAAGATCATGCAAACTCTAGGGTACTGTTGAAGACAAGAGGAAAAGACAGAATGAAAGAACAAAGACAAGAACAGAACAACCTATCATCAATAGGGAAGCTAGAAACTGTGTTCACTTTCCTTTAAAACTAATGATAATTGAAAGAAGAAAAAAGAGAGAAGAAAAAGAAAGAAGAAATCCAAATTAGAGCAGGAACAGGAACAAAAATGGAGATGAAGAACAAGGTGGGAGTGAGAGAGGGAGAGAGTGAAAGTGAGAGAAAAGAAAAAAGAAGAAAGAAAAAAAGAAAAATTTGAAAAGAGAAGAAAGAAATAAAAAAAAATTAAAATTAAGAGAAAAAAAGCCTTTGAAAATAAAAAATAAAAAATAAAAAGGAAGGGCCTCCCTTAGGGTATGTCTCTAGTGTCACAATAGACAATGTGGGCAGCAGTGTGCAGTTATAAGTCAATGAGTCTCAGCAAGCCAGCAGCAGTCCCCTTAGATTCAGGCTGATTTCTGGCTGCAAGGCCCAAGTTGAGCTCCCTGTCCTCCTGCAGGGTTGAACTCTGTAAGGTTCTACTTCAGGTTCCAGCTGTCCTTCCCCTGAAGATAGTCCAGATTCCGATGGGAGGTGTTGATCCTGCCAACTTACCAAGTACGGTGGTCTGGTATACCTTTATTGTAGAGATTCTCTTCACTTTTCTAGTGGGCTTCAATTTTCATCAAGGAGCCTTAGAGAGGCCCTCTTTCTGTTGTTCACTTCTGCTCTATCTTCTGGAGCTCAGGACAATGGCCCTTATGACCCCTTGTGCCTCTGTGATGTGGATCCGGGTATGGGTGCAGCCTGGAGGCCAGAGGGTGGGGTCTGGGGTGTGGGGGCAGTGTTAATGGTGGCTCACGGCAGCTCAGCTCCACAAAGCTCCAATGTTTATAGTGAAAAAGAATTATCATGTAGTTGACAGAAAAAGGAAGATGAATCAATAAAATTTGCATTCTGAATCTCTGAGCAAGTTTCAACTATTTTTTTGTCTAAATAAATTTCTCTCTAATGTAAGTGGATAGAGAAACATAGGTAAAGATATTTTGAAGGAAAGAATTCAGTCAACGTGAGTTTGTTGAATGTGCTGAGATATTTACCAAAAAATGTCTCTAAGAATATTGATGTGACTATTTGGATAGTCTCATTAAAAAATCTTTTGAGGTTGTTTTAGTTTATGTATTTATTTATTTATTCATTTGAGATATGATCTTGCTATGTACTTCAAGCTGACCTTGAACTCACTATGCAGCTCAGGCTGAACTCAAACTCATGGCAATTCTCTTGCCTCAAGTGCTGAGATACAGGCATCCATCACCATGCCTGGCTTTGAAGTCATTTTATTATAAGCAACACTAGATGTATGTAGGGGTGCAGCCTTTGGGGAGGCGTATGAGTTTATTATCCTTACAGTTCTGTAAAAGTCCTACACTGTAGGACACTGGGCTAAAGTCAAGGTTTTGGGAGGGCTGCATGCTCTTTCTTGAGGCTCTGGTGAGAATCCATCTTCCTGACTTTGCTGGCTTGGCTGGGAGGGAAAGTCTAAGTGCCTTGGCTTAACATTCCTTTGTCCCTTCTCAGAGGCATCAAGGTAGCATACTTCTGTCACTTCTCTTTGTGATGGGAAAGGTTCTCCTCTCTTAAAGATTGTGAGAAGAAATTGGACCCACCTGCAAAATTCAGGCTGATTTCCCCAATTTAGGCTCTTTAACCTGAATTGCATCTAAAAAGTCACATTTGCTACATACAGCAACATTTCCTAAGGTTCCGGGATAAGGTGTGAATAACTGCAGGGGTGGTGGCATCATCCTGCCTTTGACAAGCTCTAATCTCAGATTGTCTGGCAAAACAGGGATACAGATCCAGTGTCAGACATACTTTCACTTCTATAGCACAGTAAGTTCCTGTACTGTTTTGCTGGGAACACTGACACCATACCATAAGAGCTACGTGATTTTTTTTTCATGCTTTTTACAAATGCATATTGAATTCTCTTGTGCTTCAGGTACTTGGCTAGGAGCTAATGAAACAAGAGTGAAAGATGGAAGTCCTGTTCTTAAGAGTCTTGCAATGCAGTGAAAAGATAATTAAACAATAGGGATTACAACAGGGTGCCATGGAATTTTACATGTACCCACTGCAGGGTTAAAATTTCAGAGAAGATGTCCCAGAAAGATTGATTTCTAAGTTTTTGGGGGTGCTTGGCTTGAAAGGACTCCTTTTGGTGTGTGTGTAAGTTAAGAAATAGTAGAGCTTGTAAGTTACATTTTATTCACTGTACCACTTCATTCTGGTGGCACAAAAAATAGACAAAGTTTCTGTTCTTGTGGACTCAAAGGACTGGATTCCTCAAGATCCAAGGAGGTGAATGTCCTCATTTAATAGATTTAGCAAGAGTGAGACAGTTTATAGAGCAAAGGAACAAGATATAAGGTCAGAGAAAGAGTGTGAGAGAAGAGTAATGATAGTTAAGAATGTAAGAAGACGGTAAGAAGGGCCCCCTTGAAAGCCTCATTTTGATTATGAGAGCATTGAAGAGAGTAAAGTGTTCTAAAGTTGAAGTATTTTTTTCTTTGAAATTTACCTTTAGTGGTGACTTAACTCAAGTTGTTGATCATTTTCAGTGTTTTTACTCTAATTATCTTTAAGATGAACTTAAACTTGGATAAAGAAGTAGAAAGCCTTAACAGAAGAAAATAATTTTTTCTGAATTCAGTTAACACTTAGCAGAAAGAACTAATTTATAAATCTGATCATTATCCTTCTCTTATTTTTTTTGTATTATAGTGCTAGACCACCTATGTATAACTTGGCTATGCAATGATCAATTAACACTGCAATTTCCAGCAAACATTTGCAAAATGCTTTCAGTTTTCTTGTCATTCTTTCCTACCCTTCATTCTTGCCTAAACAAAACAAAACAAAACACCATGTTTGGATGGTACTGCTATCCCAAGAGTCCCCAAAAGGACTGTGTGAATTTTGGACAAAGTAAAAGAATGTTACCAAAACTCATGAGAGACAAGGAAAAGCATAATAACATTGTGTAGTTTTATTTGGAAGAAAATTCATCTTTTCAGCTTCACTGTTCCCTTCCCTACTACACTGCATTTTATGGCCTGTATTTCTTAAATCTGGACTTTTGCATTGCTGTATTTGTACCAAAATATATATATATATTTTTGTCAAAACATCTTTTGAAAGTTGAATCAGGTCAAAGAAACTAGTGTAACAAGAGAGTGTTATTACTTCATCATATCACAAAGCTTATCACTTTCAGATAAAAATCTCAGTGCTAATTGTCTAAATTAATTATCTAAATTAATCTAAACATTACATTGACAAAAATAGATGATTATATTTTAAATTAGAGTGGGAAGAGGTTGAAAAAAGAAAGATGTGCTTATTATTGGTTTTGTTATAAGAATTAGAATTTTTAAATTTCATTCTCACATTGTAATTTAGGAAGACATGGACTACATAATTTTAAAGTAGAACAGGGGGTCTTGTAAAAAATGTGAAGAACATGTATGTTATTATATTATAAAGATTTGTAATTATGCCTTGATCACAGCTAAGGGATTACGTGTTTCTAATGAAGTGTACATTGTCAATGTGCAAAGCACTAAAAATGAAAAAATTAAAGAAGTGAAAATTTAATATATATGATAATACGCATGAATCTATTAGAGAAAGAAAAGCAGAATTAATTATGATTCACTACCCAGAGGGTGTACAAATGTGGCAAAGAATTAGGAAATAAAAAATTCATTTTGTAATTAGTTTAGCATAGTAAAATTAGAAAGAAGTCTGTTTCTTTAAAGGTTCTGATAATATAAAATACTTTATGAAAAGTAAGTAGGAAAAATGTTAATTATAAGCAGTACCTAAAAGGTAAAAAAAAAAATCTTTGCTATCTTGAAATATAAGAATGATTAAATTTCTAATTAACTCATGGTTTCATTTTGAAAACCAATCACGACAGTGTTTGGAACATTCTAAATATTCAAGTGAAATGCAAAGATATGCTTAAATCATTTTTAAAGCTCAAGTGGTTTAGCACATCAATAATTCTAAGGCTTTTTAGAAAAGCAACATGAAGTTTGACTTTTTCCTTCCTCTCTTTGGGATTATTTTTCATAGTTATTAATATTTGTGAGAGTTCTGATGAAGAATTGGTTTATGGATTTTGTTATTCTAAATGTATTAGAAATACATTTTTATTGCCTACCCCTCCTGGCCCAGAGGAAGGGGCTTCCAGGCTGTGGTCCCACTGCTCCAGTTCAGAGGAGGTGAGCTGCATGGGTGCCAACAGCACCCCCCCCCCAGGTTGAAATGAGAAGACACATAAACAAGTATCAAAACCAGACTTCCAGATCATCTACAGCAACCCCAAAGGGATAGGAGATGGAACACTCTGATGCTCAACAAGCTGGACTACCTGAACTGGCAAAATAAGAGGATCTGGAAAAAATGAAATCAGAAATAATTTCTCAGATAACAGCAGAGATTGTGCTCACAGTGCAAGACATGATTAATAAATCTAGAGAGGAGCTGAGGAACATGATGGAATCCCAATATAGGAAAGAAACAGAATCCATAAAACAGATGCAAAGAGATTTCCAGGAGATCAAAAACTCCATTGAAAGTGTACACAGAAGAATGAGCCAATATGAGGACAGAATTTCAGATATAGAAGAGAAGATTGCAAATACTAACCAGGAAAAGAAAAATTCCCTCAAAATTGTAAAGGACCACAAGATATAAATCCAGCAGCTGTTAGACAATGCAAAGAGGAATAACATAAGACTGGAGTCAAAGAAGAAATAGGAGAGAGTGCAGATGACATTAAAAACTCTTCACAGAAGTAATGGCAGAAAACTTCCCAAGCAGGGGAAAAGAACTTGACATACAGATAAATGAGGCATATAAGACTCCAAATAGCCTTGATCAAAAAAAATCTACACAGGCATATAATTGTTATGATTCCAGAGACTCAACAGAAGAACAAAGTTCTACAAGCAGAGAAAAGAAACAAATCACATGCAAAGGAAAGCTCAGCAGAATCACAGCATGCTTCTCAAGGCAAGAAGAGCTTGGAGTGACATATACCAAGCCCTAAAGGAAAATAGCCTCCAACACAGAGTAATGTACCCTGCAAAACTATCTTAAAAATTGATGGAGAAAGAAGATACTTTCATGACAAAGGCACCTTAGGAACATCATAAATACCAAACCAGCACTCCAAAAAATTTTAGACAATATCCTAGGAACAGACAATGAGGATCACGACCCCAGGAAGCACAGCAGAATGAGCCCATGTGGTGCAACAAGAAATTAAATGTAAAGGGGGAGAACCCAACAAAAAGAAAAAGTCATGACAATGATAACTCAATATGTTTCAGTAATAACTATAAATGTTGAATGGTCTCAACTCACCAATCAAAAGAAATAGACTGGCAGAATGGGTCAAGAAGCAAAATCTAACAATATGCTGCATACAAGAAACACACTTAATTTAAATTAAAACTCATAGACTGAAAGCTAAAGGGTGGAAAAAGATACTCCATATGATGAGAATCTGAAAAAAAGCAGGAGTAGCCATCCTTTTTGGAGATCAAGTAGATTTCAAACCAACACTGATTAAGAGAGACAAAGAAAGACACCACATCCTTGGAAAGGGAACAATCCAATAGAAAGAGATGACAATCATGAATATCTATGCACCAAACAGTAGTGCACCCAACTATATAAAACAAATACAAATGGACAGGAAAAGCCATATATTCAGTAATACAGTAGTAGTGGGGGACCTCAATACCACACTGTCATAAAGAGAGAGATCAACTAGACAAAAAATAAGTAATGAAATACTAGAACTCAATCGAACTCTTGAACAAATGAACTTAACAGATGTTTACAGAGTGTTCCACCTCACAAAATCAGAATACACATTCTTCTTAGCTGCACACAGGTTATTCTCCAAAATAGACCACATACTTGCTCATAGAACATGTTTAAGTAAGTGCAAAGGAATTGAAGTTATCTCCTGTATCTTATCAGACCATAGTGTGAAGAAATTGGGGATCCATAGAAAAAGAAACTGCAGAAACTTCATAAACACATGGAAATTGAACAACACACATCTGAATAACCAATGGCTCACAGAGGAAATTAAAGAAGAAATCAGACAGTTCCTTCAATTAAATGACATTGACGATACAACATATTGGAATCTATGGGACACAATGAAAGCAGTCTTACAAGGGAAATTCATAGCAGTGAATACTCATATTAGGAAAACAGAGAGAGCCCAATTAAACAACTTGATGATGAAGCTCAAGCTTCTAGAAAAAGAAGAGCAGGACAACCCCAAATCTCATATAAGGGAGGAAATTATAAAGATCAGAAGAGAAATCAATGCAATGGAGACTAAGAGAATGATACAAAAAAATTATGAAGCCAAGAGTTGGTTCTTCAAACAAATAAACAAATTGACAAACCCTTAGCCAACCTTTTCAGAAAAAGGAAAGAAAAGGCCCAAATCCATGCAATTAGGAATGAAAAGGGTGAAATGACAACAGACCCAGCAGAAATCCAGATGATCATCAATACCTACTTCCAGAACCTATACGCCAATAAGATGGACAACACAGAAGAAGTGGACAGATTCCTAGATACATATGAATTACCAAAGATGAACGAAGAAGACCTAAAAATTCTAAACAACCCAATATCAATCAATGGAACTGAAAATGTATTTAAAAACTTACCAAGTAAGAAAAACCCAGGTCCTGATGGCTTCACTGCTGAATTCTACAATACATTTAGAGAGGAACTACTGCCACTACAGTTTAAACTCTTCAGTGAAATTGAATGGGAAGCAATACTCCTGAATTCATTCCTTGAAGCATCACCTTGATCCCCAAAGCAGAGGAAGACCTAACTGAAAAAGAGAACTTCAGGCCAATCTCACTAATGAACATAGATGCAAAAATCCTTAATAAGACACTGGCAAATAGAATGCGGAATATCATCAAGAACATCATACACCTTGAGGTCCCAAGTGGGACCTGGGATTCATCCCAGGGATGCAGGGATGGTTCAACATACACAAATCAATCAATGTAATACATTATATCAATAGAGCCAAGGTCAAAAACCATATGATTATCTCCATAGATGCAGAAAAAGCATTTGACAAAATCTAAAATGCATTTATGATAAAAACCCTACCAAAAAATCGGAATAGATGATCTCTTCCTCATTCTGATAAAAGACACCTGTGAAAAACCAACAGCCAATATCATACTAAATGGTCAAAAATTGAAATCCTTCTCACAAACATCAGGAACAAGACAAGGATGTCCATTTTTGCCACTCTTGTTCAACATAGTTCTGGAAACATTAGCCGTGGCAATTAGACAAGAGAAAGAAATAAAAGGAATAAAGATGGGAAATGAAGAAGTCAAATTATCCTTATTTGCAAATCACATGATACTTTATATAGAAGACTGCAAGAATGCCACCAGAAGTCTTCTAGACTTAATAACCAAATTCAGTAGAGTAGCTGGTTACAAGGTCAACACACAAAAATCAATAGCTTTCCTCTACACAAACAACAGACTCATTGAGAGAGAAATAGGGCAAATAATTCCTTTCACAATAGCATCCAAAAAAACTGAAATACCTAGGAATCAATCTAACCAAAGAAATCAAAGACATTTTCCCTGAAAACTACAGTAGTCTGAAAAGAGAGATTGAAGATGATGTCAGAAAATGGAAAGACATCACCTGCTCCTGGGTAGGAAGGATTAATATAGCGAAAATGGCTATACTTCCAAAACTGCTATATAGATTCAATGCAACCCCAATTGAAATCTCAGCAGCATACTTCAAGGACCTTGAGAAAACAGTCCAAAAATTCATTTAGAACAAGAAGTGATCTAGAATAGCAAAAGCAGTTCTAGACCATAGAGACATGGCAGGGGTATCAAAATCCCCAACTTGAAACTATACTACAAAGCTACTGTGATAAAAACAGCATAGTACTGGCAAAGAAACAGACCTGAGGACCAGTGGAACAGATTAGAAGATGCAGAAACAACTCCAGACACACTGAGCCATCTCCTCTTTGATAAAGGAGCCAATCACCATAACTGGAGGAAAGACAGGCTCTTTAATAAATGGTGCTGGAAATATTGGGTATCAACTTGTCAAAGATTAAAACTAGTCCTATGTCTTTCAACATGCACTAAACTAAAATCAAAATGGATTAAAGATTTAAATATCAAAATAGAAATATTGAATTGCCTGCGCACATAGGTTAGGTAGAACTCTTGAAGACATCGGTGTAGGAAAACATTTTATGAACAAAACCTCAGTTACCCATGAACTAGCATGAATGATCAACAAGTGGGATCTCTTCTTACTGAAAGGCTTCTGCTCAGCAAGAGAAACCACCAGCAGTGTGAAGAGAAACCCAAAATGTGGGACTAAATCTTCACCTGCTCTTCCTCAGACAAAGGTCTACTATCCTGAATCTATAAAGAACTTAAAAAGATCAGACCTCCTGAATTTAAAGACCCAGTCTGAAAATGGGCATCTGAAATGAACAGACATTTCTCAGACAAGGAAGTAGAAATACCAAATAAATATATGAAAAAATGTTCAACATCACTGGTCATTCAAGAGATGCAAATGAAAACAATGCTGAGATTCTACCTCACTCCAGAAAGAATGGCTGCTATCATGCAATCAACCAATAACAAATGCTGGTGGGGCTCTGTGTAAAGCAGAACCAGGTCCACTGCTGGTGGGAGTGTAGACTGGTGTAACCACTATGGAAATCAGTATGGAGATACCTCAAAGAACTAGGACTGGAAGTCCCATTTGACCCAGCTATTCCCCTGCTGGGTATCTTCCCAAAAGAATTAGAAGAATCATACCACTGTGATATATGTGCACCCATTTTCATAGCAGCACAATTTGAAATAGCTAAAACTTGGAAACAGCCCAAATATCCATCAACTGGAGATTGGATAAAGAAAATGTCATTTTTTAATAAAATGGACTATTATTCATCCAGAAAGAATGAGAAATTAGAGACATTTATAGCTAAATGGATACACATTGAGGTGATACTCTTAAGTGAAATAAATAAACATGTATAAATACGAAATAGTTTCTCTGGTGTGAGAAACTGAAAGTGTAAATAAGGACTAAAAGGTATAATAGGTAATGTGAAATAGGAAGAAAAGGGGCAAAGGGGAAGGGGAAGTGGGAGGGATAGGGGAAAGAAAAGTAGGTAATGGAATTAATATGAGAAAATAAAAAAAAGGAAACAAAGTCTTTGTAAACAGGGTGGGATGGATGAGTTGAAAGGAGGGCAGAGGAATGGGAAAAAATAAGAACTAAGAGAGATTATGTAAAGGTTTAAATTTCCAATGATGAATGTCATTACATTGTATACCTAAAATGTACCAATGATTAAAATGAATAATTGATAATGCAAAATAGGAAGAAAAGGTCCAAAGGGGTAGGAGAAGTGGGAGGGATAGGGGAAAGGAAAGAAGGGAAAGGAAAAATTATGAGAAACGGAAAAAAAGGAAACAAAATCTTTATAAATAGGGAAGGGTGGAGGGGGTGAAGGGAGGGCAGGAAATGGGGAAAAAATAAGAACCAAGATATATCATGTAAAGGTATAAGTTCCTAATGATAAATATAAAAGCATTGTATACCTAAAATGTACCAATAAAAGAAATAAAAAAAAGAAATACATTTTTATCATAAAAGTGTTGCTGTTTTTCTGGTAGGAATTTTATTGTGATGAAGAACATATTACAAAGAAGCAGACAAGACACAATAATCAGAACCTAGTCTTCCATCTTAACATGTATTGGGTGCTCATTATATTCTCAAAGCCACCCACCTGAGTTCTTTTTTTTTTTTTTTTTTTTTACGAAGACTTTATTTCCATTTCTCATCATTTATCCTTTCCCTTCCTTCCTTTCCCGTGCCCCTCCCACTACCCCTACCCCTTTGGACATTTTCTTCCTATTTTTCATTATCGATTATTCATTCTAATCATTGGTACATTTTAGGTATACAATATAATGACATTCATCATTGGAAATTTGCACCTTTACATAGTCTCTCTTGGTTCTTATTTTTCACTCTTGCCCAGCCCTCCCTTCAACCCCTCCAGTCCTCCCTATTTACAAAGATTTTGTTCCTATTTTTCCATTTTCTCATATTAATCCCATTCCCTTCTATCCTTTCCCCTAGCCCTCCCACTTCCTTCCCCTTTGCCCCTTTTCTTCCTATTTCACATTACCTATTATACATTTAGTCCTTATTTACACTTTCAGTTTCTCACACCAGAGAAACTACTTGGTATTTACATGTGTGTCCTATTTATTTCACTTAAGAGTATCACCTCAATGTGCATCCACTTAGCTATAAATGTCTCTCATTTCTCATTTTTTATGGCTGAGTAGTACTCCATGTTATAAAAAAACCACATTTTCTTTATCCAATCTCCAGTTGATGGGCATTTGGGCTGTTTCCAAGTTTTAGCTATTACAAACTGTGCTGGTATGAAAATGGGTGCACATATATCACTGTGGTATGATTCTTTTAATTCTTTGAGGAAGATCCCCAGCAGAGGAATAGCAGGGTCAAATGGGACTTCCAGTCCTAGTTCTTTGAGGTATCTCCATACTGATATCCACAGTGCTTGTACCAGTCTACACTCCCACCAGCAGTGGAGCAGGGTTCCTCTTTCCCCACAGCCCCACCAGCATTTGTTATTGGTTGATTTCATGGTAGCAGCCATTCTTTCTGGAGTGAAGTGGAATCTCAGCATTGTTTTCATTTGCATCTCTGGAATGACCAGTGAGGTTGAACATTTTTTCATGTATTTATTTGCTATTTCTACTTCCTTGTCTGAGAAATGTCTGTTCACTTCAGATGCCCATTTTCAGGCTGGGTCTTTAAATTTGGGAGGTCTGATCTTTTTAAATTCTTTATAGATTCGGGATAGTAGACCTTTGTGTGAGGAAGAGCAGGTAAAGATTTTTTCCCACATTCTGGGTTGTCTCTTCACATTGCTGGTGGTTTCTCTTGCTGAGCAGAAGCCTTTTAGTAAGAAGAGATCCCACTTGTTGATTGTTTGTGCTAGTTCTCGGGCAACTGTGGTTTTGTTCATAAAATCTTTTCCTACACCGATGTCTTCAAGAGTTCTACCTAACCTATGTGCGCAGGCAATTCAATATTTCTATTTTGATATTTAAATCTTTAATCCATTTTGATTTTAGTTTAGTGCATGTTGAAAGACATAGGACTAGTTTTAATCTTTGACAAGTTGATACCCAATATTTCCAGCACCATTTATTAAAGAGCCTGTCTTTCCTCCAGTTATGGTGATTGGCTCCTTTATCAAAGAGGAGATGGCTCAGTGTGTCTGGAGTTGTTTCTGCATCTTCTAATCTGTTCCACTGGTCTTCTGGTCTGTTTCTTTGCCAGTACTATGCTGTTTTTATCACAGTAGCTTTGTAGTATAGTTGCAGGTTGGAGATTGTCATACCCGCTGCCATGTCTCTGTTACCTAGAATTGCTTTTGCTATTCTGGGTCTCTGCTTGTTCCAAATGAATTTTTGGATTGTTTTCTCAAGGTCCATGAAGTATGCTGCTGGGATCTCAATTGGAATTGCATTAAATCTATATAGCAGTTTTGGAAGTATGGCCATTTTCACTATATTAATCCTTCCTACCCAGGAGCAGGGGATGTCTGTCCATTTTCTCATATCATCTTCAATCTCTCTTTTCAGAATGCCGTAGTTTTCAGAGAAGAGGTCTTTGATTTCTTTTGTTGGGTTGATTCCTAGGTATTTCAGTTTTTTGGATGCTATTGTGAAAGGAATTATTTGCCCTATTTCTCTCTCAGTGAGTCTGTCATTGGTGTAGAGGAAAGCTATTGATTTTTGTGTGTTGACCTTGTAACCAGCTACTTGACTGACTTTGGTTATTAAGTCTAGAAGACTTTTGGTGGAGTTCTTGGGGTCTTCTATATAGAGTATCATGTCATCTGCAAATAATGACAATTTGACTTCTTCATTACCTATCTTTATTCCTTTTGTATCTTTCTCTTGTCTAATTGCCGTGGCTAATGTTTCCAGAACTATATTGAGCAAGAACGGTGATAGTGGACATCCTTGTCTTGTTCCTGATTTTAGTGTGAAGGATTTCAGTTTTTGACCATTTAGTATGATATTGGCTGTTGGTTTTTCATAGATGGCTTCTATCAGTTTGAGGTAGAGACTATCTATTCCAATTTTTTGTAGGGTTTTAGTCATAAATGCATGCTGGATTTTGTCAAATGCTTTTTCTGCATCTATGGAGATAATCATATGATTTTTGTCCTTGGCTCTATTGATATAATGTATTACATTTATTGATTTGCATATGTTGAACCATCCCTGCATCCCTGGGATGAATCCCACTTGATCAGGGTGTATGATCTTCTTGATGATCTTCTGCATTCTGTTTGCCAGTATCTTATTAAGGATTTTTGCATCTGTGTTCATTAGTGAGATTGGCCTATAGTTCTCTTTTTCAGTTGGGTCTTTCTCTGCTTTGGGGATCAAGGTGATGCTTGCTTCCAGGAATGAATTTGGGAGTATTGCTTCCCTTTCAATTTCCTTGAAGAGTTTAAACAGTAGTGGCAGCAGTTCCTCTCTAAATGTCTTGTAGAATTCAGCAGTGAAGCCATCAGGGCCCAGGATTTTCTTAGTTGATAAGTTTTAATTACATTTTCAATTTCATTGGTTGATATTGGGTTGTTCAGAATTTTTAGGTCTTCTTCATTCAACTTTGGTAATTCCTATGTATCTGGGGATCTGTCCATTTCTTCTGTGTTGTCCATCTTATTGGCGTATAGGTTCTGGAGGTAGGTATTGATGATCCTCTGGATTTCTGCTGGGTCTGTTGTAATTTCACCCTTTTCATTCTTAATTGCATGGATTTGGGCCTTTTCTTTCCTTTTTCTGACAAGGTTGGCTAAGGATTTATCAATTTTGTTGATTCTTTTGAAGAACCAACTCTTGGCTTCATTGATTTTTTTGTATTGTTTGCTTAGTCTCCATTGCATTGATTTCTCCTCTGATCATAATTTCCTCCCTTGTATGAGCTCTGGGGTTGTCCTGTTCTTCTTTTTCTAGAAGCTTGAGTTGCAGCAGCAAGTTGTTTAATTGGGCTTGTTCTATTTTCCTAATATGCATATTCACTGCTATGAATTTCCCTCATAAGACTGCTTTCATTGTGTCCCATAGATTCTGATATGTTGTACTGTCATTGTCATTTAATTGTAGGAACTGTCTGATTTCTTCTTTAATTTCTTCTGTGAACCATTGGTTACTCAGAAGTGTGTTGTTCAATTTCCATGTGTTTATGAACGTTTTTGAGTTTATTTTGCTATGGATCTCCAATTTCATCGCACTATGGTCTGATAATATACAGGAGATAACTTCAATTTCTTTGCACTTACTTAAACATGTTCTATGTGTGAGTATGTGGTCTATTTTGGAGAATGACCCATGTGCATCTGAGAAGAATGTTATTCTGCTTTTGTGGGGTGGAAGACTCTGTAAACATCTCTTAAGTTCATTTGTTCAAAAGTTCGATTGAGTTCTAGTATTTCTTTACTTATTTTTTGTCTAGTTGATGTATCTATTTGTGACAGTGGGGTGTTGAGGTCCCCCACTACAATTTTATTAGTGCATATATGACTTTTCACATCCGTTAGTATTTGTTTTGTATAGTTGGGTGCACTAGTGTTTGGTGCGTAGATATTTATGATTGTCATCTCTCCCTCTTGGATTCTTCCCTTTTCAAGGATGTAGTATCCTTCTTCATCTCTCTTAATCTGTGTTGGTTTGAAATCTACTTGATCTGCAAAGAGGATAGCTACTCCTGCTTTTTTTCAGGTTCCTGTTGCATGTGGTATTGTTTTCCACCCTTTAACTTTCAGTCTATGAGTTTCCTTTTGAATTAAGTGTGTTTCTTGTATGCAGCATATTGTTGGATTTTGCTTCTTGACCCATTCTGCCAGTCTATTTCTTTTGATTGGTGAATTGAGACCATTAATGTTGATGGTTATAACTGAAACGTATTGACTTGTCATTGCCATGACTTTTTCTTTTTGTTGGGTTCTCCCCCTTTACATTTAATTTCTTGTCATGCCAGATGGTTTCATTCTTCTTTGCTTCCTGGGGTTGTGATCCTCAATGTCTGTTCCTAGGATATTGTGTAAAATTCTTTGGAGTGCTGGTTTGGTATTCATGAAGTCCCTAAGGTGCTCTTTGTCATGAAAGTATCTTATTTCTCCATCCATTTTGAAAGATAGTTTTGCAGGGTACATCAATCTGGGTTGGAAGCTGTTTTCTTTTAGCACTTGGAATATGTCACTCCAAGCTCTTCTTGCCTTGATGGTTTGTGTTGAGGATTCTGCTGTGATTCTGCTGGGCTTTCCTTTGTATGTGATTTGTTTCTTTTCTCTGACTGCTTGTAAAACTTTGTTCTTCTGTTGAGTTTCTGGAATCTTAACAATTATATGGCTATGTGTAGATTTTTTTTGATCAAGGCTATTTGGAGTCCTATATGCCTCACTTTTCTGTATGTCAAGCTCTTTTCCCCTGCTTGGGAAGTTTTCCGCCATTATTTCTGTGAAGAGTTTTTTTATGTCATCTGCACTCTCTCTTGTTTCTTCATTGACTCCAATCAGTCTTACATTATTCTTCTTCGCATCATCTAGCAGCTGCTAGATTGATTTCTGATGTTCCCTTATAATTTTGGAGCAAGTTTTCTTTTACTGGTCACTAATTGCAATCTTCTCTTCTATATCTCAAATTCTGTCCTCACATTGGCTCCTTCTGCTGTGTAGACTTTCAATGGAGTTTTTTATGTTGTGGAAATCTATTTGTATCTGTTTTATGGATTCCATTTGTTTCCTATGTTAGGATTTCATCATGTTCCTGAGCTCCTCTCTAGATTTATTAATCATGTTTTGCACTAGGGGCACAATTTCTCCTGTTATGTGAGGAATTATTTCTGATTTCCTTTTTTCCAGATCCCCTTTTGTTGCCAGCTCAGTGGGTCCAGGTGGTTGAATATCAGAGTGTTCCATCTCATTTCCCCTTGGGGTTGCTGTAAGTGATCTGGGAGTGTGGTTTTGAGACTTATTTACTTGTTTTCTCATTTCAACTGGGGTGGGGGCTGTTTTTGCCTGCAGGGATTACCTCCTCTGAGCTGGGAGAGGTGGAACAGGGGCCGGGAGCAGCAGTAGGGACGGTGGCCCAAAAGCCCTTTCCTGTGGGCTGGGAGCAACAGGAGGGATGGTGGCTGGGAAGCCCCTTCCTGTGGTCCAGGAGCAGTGGGATGGTGGATTAGCAGCCTCTACCTCTGGGCCGGGAGCATCCCACCTGAGTTCTTAGACTTGTTATGTGCACAATGTTTCTCAACCATGGTTGTGCGCACAGTTTTGACTAAGCTACAACCTTGGCCAGTGGAGGGCTCAGAGAGACCAAAAGTTGCTTTCTTTGAGTGATCATGGCTGATAGATATGACAAGTTTTAGACTTTTCTATGAACTGTTGTGTCCCTGAAGAAGTATGCATACCTCAAAAGTATTCTTAGGAATAGTTATTTTAATATTTTTATACTATGTGTCAAGGCAATTGAGACTGCCACTTAAGTGACTATTTCAATTGAAATTGTCACCTAAAATTTCTTACTCAAGCCACTGTGTTGTTACTCAGAAGTCCAAAGTGCTATCGTTACTATTTTAAAGCCTCTCTGGCTGCTTGTTTGTCATATTTGGAGTAAGTGATATGGTATTTTATGCAACCGAAATTCCTTATTTCATGTGGAATTGGATAGTTGTTATAAACTGAATTGTTTTCACAACACTCATATGTGGAAACTCTAACCCCTATTGTGTCTGTAGTTGGAGTTGGATCTTTCAGGAGATAATTAAGTTTATAAGCATGGAGCCTTAAGGCCAGGAGATCGGTGTCTTTATATGAAGAGACACCAGGGATCGCACCTTTTACCTCATGGGAACAAACAGGCAGTGAGTCTGCACCTACAGAGATGGTGACTCTTTGCAAGCCACGAAGAGGAACCTCACACGGAGCCAATCTTGAGGGCACTTTGATCTGGAGTTCTGACCTTGATAACTATGAGAAAACACACTCTTGCCTAAGCCACCTAATCTGTAGTGTTCTGTCCATGGTACCATGTTCAGACTAGCACAAAACCCAAGTAGGTGGGTTAAGTGGATCAGATTAATAATCATACAATCATTTATTTTGATACCTTTGAATAGGGAGTCAAGATTAGATTGTAAATGCATTGAAGCCTCAATCTTCGTTCTTTGTAGGAGATTTTGGAGCTTGCCTTATGGTTACTGTGTAAATACTCAGAGACAATAGGTAGATATCAACTGAGCAGCCTTTTATTTTTTCTTTTACTTTTTTATGTGTTATTATATTCTTACTATATATAGATTTATAAATTTTATGATTATTTCAGTGGACTATTCACTATTTTATTCACATTCTCTTAGCCTGGTGTTTCTAATTGTTTCAGAACAGGGTAACCTGACACTTACCTCAGTATGGACCTGACTCTTATTTCAGATTTTTGTGTCTTTTTCATCTTTGAAAATGGTTCACAATGTGCAAAGTTATGTTAAAGTGTATGATTTTCAGGGGAGGAGAGGGAAAGGATACTAACCTCTTTCTATTAAGGCTATTGACTTCTAACCAGAGAAAATAAACTTCATAGATTGATTTTCCAGTATATTTTGGCTAAGAACTAGTTGGTAATAATCATGTATTTATAAATTAAAAACTCTACTCTCATCTTTTCATCATCCCATTAGGATTTATTTATTTGTTTATTTATATAATTCTTTTTTTGCCACATAAGTCATACCGTCAAAGAAATGTTTTGAGTACATATACCATTTCAAAAATACTACTACTTTCCAACTTTGTGGAAAAAATCAGAACATTTATCTACATTTTTAGTTTGCAGGTTTAATAATAGGTACTACTTTGTAGCATTATACTTTTTATTTGTAACAGTGTGACATTGTGGAGAAAACTTGGCAGAATATGTCTTGAATCCTGGTTCTGCCATTTGGTTTTATTAAAGTTATTTTACTACTTCACTTTGGTTCCTTATCTGTAGAACAGGGATAACAATTCTTGTCTTAATGAGATTACAATAAAGACAGAGTAAAAAACTTGTATGTGTTACACTTAGTGACAAGCATAGGGTCAGTGAAAGTATTTCCCCAAGGAATGAATTTTTTAAGGCTTTCTGTCAGTTCATGACACTCAAAATTACCTAAAAAGAGAGGAAGCTTGAGGTCAGAATAGTTTGTTTCTTTTTTTTTTTCCATCATATTCAATGTCTCCAGGTGGTAGTGAGGTGAGTACAGAGGCATAGAACTGATACTCCATTTTTCTTCTGCAGCCTCAGGTTTCACATGCTTTTCAGTGCCTGTGAAAGGATTCATTGAAGTAATGCTTATCATAGCCTCTGTGATGTAGTAGGTGCTCACTGCATAGTGGATGGCAGCCAGTGACATGATTCTTAACAATGCTTCTGGGATCAGAACTATTCATTCTCGTTCTAGTACCTTGATGGTGGCTGTTGGCACTGATACAGTGATTTGGGGATTAGCTGCAATCCCAATTCTGGGGCTTTATTTGTAGAAGAGACTACACTGAATGAAGTAGTAGTAATAGTGAGCTACAGAGCAAAGGCTCCTTGCTATTCTCTGTGTCTGTCTGTCTGTTTCTCTCATTGTTACATACAATTTTTCACATAATATAAAAGGTCAAGAACAAAGACAAATTATTTGAACAGAAATAAATTAAAAATAGAAGTCTTTTTCATACACTGCTTCATTTTTTGAAAGCACACTGTTTGCAACCAAGAAAATATTTCAATAATATATAAAATGAGAGAATATCCTTTGCTGACTAATGATTGATAACTGTGTGGAAACATGGAAAACAAGAAGTACATAATCTAAGTGGTGACAATATTTAGAAATGGAACTCATCTACATAGCATTAGAAATGGAAATAAATCACCTTATTGAATTTTTTCATGATCCCATGACTGTTTTTGAGATGCTTGAACCTGTAAATATCTGATGTATTTCTAGGTGTGTAATACATATTATAAAGGACAATCAATATTTTCCTTAATCAGTTGTTTTTAATGCAAGAGGCTAAATTATAGTATAAAGGGCACTAGTGTCAGGAAACGTAACATGTGACTGATGAATGCATTAAAAATACCAAATTATCATTTTGATTACATTTGGCACTAGAAGGAAAAAAATAGCACATGCTATAGATGCTAAATATATATTTACGAGAAGAATAGTTTCCTGGTATATCAAAGCTTAATATTTAAAGATATCTCCTTAGATATGGTGTGCTTCTATTATATATGACTTTAAATTACTCATATGCATTCATTTTTATATTAATTGATAATGTGATGTGATGTAAACAATAAGGAGACTGAAAAAGTTCTAATCCAGAAATAATCAGGAACTGTTAAAGGGGCTAGACTTCTCTTTGATGCCACATAGTTGAGACACAGTTGTGTTTTATCCTTGATTTGTCTTCATCCAAGCTTCTATCCACTCATCTCCAGCTTCAGGCCCATCTTCCTGAGTGCTCCATTCTCAGACTGCTCTACCTGTCAGAGTATTGGACATGTTTATTGTCAAGGCTGTGCATTTAGCCTTTGATGAAAAGGGTCTGAGAACTCCGTAGCATATATTTTTATTACACTGGTATTGATTTACTGTATCATTCATTGGCTTGGCATTCATTGACTAACTCAGAGAATATTGCTTAATTAATTCACAGACGAGGTTACCTAGATAAAGAAAGAAAGGCAGGGAAAGGGGAGAGTTTCTCCTGTATCTGAAAAGTACAGGGAAGGATGTATAACAGATGATGACTTTGAGTATTTTTCATGGTGCCTGGAGCAAGGCTTGACTGTGCAGGGATGGGATGTTACACTGCAAGAAGTGAGCTTAGGAATCGTGCCTGCATTCTCGAGACCGGGGCAAGACATTTTCTCTTTCGTCCTCCCATTTTTATTTCCAGGGTGGAAAATTAGGGCCCAGTTACCTCTAAAGGGCTATTTCACATCTCAGTTTTTATAATTCTACAGATGACAGAATTGATATTGTTTCCATTAAATTATAAATGACATTAGTTTAAGTTTTTAATACTTTGGAAAATAGGTATACAATTCCTGTATTACAAAATTAATCAAAGAAATGTTTCATTAAATTGAGATCAATTCTTTTAGGAAACAGTGTAATTTAATGTATCAAATATTTTTAATTTGTCTTATTATAAAATTTCAAGAAAGTACCCTTCCCCAAGCTGGGTAAGATGAGTGTCACTTAACTAGAATCGTAAATTGAAAATGAATGAATAATTAATGGTGTTCATTTTTAAAGCTGTCAGAATAATAGATAACAGAGAGCCAGATGTAACTTTTCCAATATCTATTATTAACCAATGTTCTATTAGGGGATTGCTCTAATATTGGTCTTTGAATTTCTAAAGGACTGAGAATCAAGATGATGAGATGTAGTGATGCACATTTTAAAAGTTTTCTGAAAAAAGTCAATAGATTGAAGTTTTTTAGAAAATTAAGAGGACTCATAATAGTTTCCAAGCATTTAAAAGGGAATTATGAAAAAGATTGTGTTCAATTATTTTCCATCTCAGCTGGGAATTGAAAGAGAAGTGGGGAAGAGATAACTTAATTTGCAACCAAAGAAAGAATTTATTTAGCCAGAGAGATTTTTATTTTTGTTCAAATTATAATTAATATTGTAACAGCTGACAGACCTGTTAGGAGTGACTGTTTTTAAGAAAATTAAGAAGTAGTAAGGGATGAATTTAAATCCTTATCCAGATGAATATACATTCTTGCTTCATGATTCTTTGGAGATCCTGCAAGGACTCCAACATTTCTCCAGAGTTAAAAGCATGAAGAGGAGATATATTTGTTAGAAAGCTCTCCCTCCACCTTAACACTATTTTTCTTTTATCCTTTAAGATAAAGCCCTGCACATATTCCCTGCTTTGATATCTAAGCAAGCTTATAAGCATTCATACTATAAAGACATGTGAGAAGCCAGGAAAAGGTTATTTAATGTTTTTTTCCTTTCCTTTTTCTTCTTGGTCCCAGAGAAGTGTAAAGTTTGTTTGAGATGCTGCTGTGAAGTTCTGTAGGCTGAAGCATTTCCTATCAGCACACTGCATGGCTGCCAGTGCCTTTGAAGGGAGACAGGCCTGACAACTTGGGCCACTTTTTAGGTTTGTTTCTTAAACTTACTTTGGAGCTTTTCAAGTGACTCCAAAGAGGTGGAGCACCTCCCTGCTGTTCCACATTAGAGGAAAATTTAGTAGACACTTAAAAAGCATTTTATAGTTTCTGAACAGAAACATAAAAATGAATCCAAGTATTTGGATTTTTGCCAGGACCTTCAGAGAAAATTCAGACTCTCCCTCTGTTGGGACTGTCTTGAAATTTCCCTTTAGGTACAGATATTACTATGACTCACATCTTTCCAATTTCAGACATAGGAAATTATTGCCTGTGTGGAGTGTTTGCATAGCATTAATGAAGCCTGGGGTTGGGCCTGGTTAACTGGTTAAAAGTTACATGCAGTGTGTGTGTGTGTGTGTGTGTGTGTGTGTGTGTGTGCACGTGTGCATGTGTATGGATGCATGTATGGTGTTTGTTCTACCCTGGGACCTGTGGGAGAGTATGTAGTAGCTAAGATGAAAGACAAAAAGACAATAATGTTTGGAAATTAAAAGGAGATTACAGAAAGTCTGGAAACCGTCCATTTATGAAGGCAAGTTCTAGAAGAGGTTCTAGATCTGGTTCTGCAGATTACTTTCCATCCCAAAAGCCCTAGGTCCAGTTATTTAATCTCTCTACTCTTGGTTTCTTCATCTATAAACAAGGAATAATAAAAATAACCATCTCAAAGAATTGTTAGGAGAATTAAATCAATCAGTGAATGCGAAGATACCGGTTACATGGTGAGCATTTCATATATCATCCGTGACTGGCAATTGTTGAGGAAAAAAGGTCAAAGAATATCATGATTGAAAAAAAATGTGACAGAATTATCTGTTTTCACAAGAGATTTGAGCCTTCTGTTGAATAATCCTGGGCAAATGCTACTCACTGGTAGGCTGAGTTCCTGTTCTGGACTCGATGCTTTACAGTGTAACTGGTGTTAGCATCTTTTAAGGATGCAGAGCTTTGGCTCAGTTTTGCCAGATCTAGCGAGACTATCTTCTGTCCCTATAATATGCTACACTTGGGGCTTCTGGCTGCTTCATTGCCATTTATTCCTGGCTTTACCCCTGTCAGGTGTGTATATGGGTAATTAGCATGGATTTTACAGCCACCTTGGGAGAGAAAAGAAACTAATGGTAACTCTGAATGTGGCAGAGGATTTAATTTGATGCCTCCTTCTTACCAACCTATATACTTTGTGCAAATATTCTTCAGTTCCTAAAGTTCACCTGTGGTAGAATTCAAATTTATCTGTTTTGAATAATGGTTTATTCCAAAGGAAATTTTTCTTGTTAATCACAAAAGCAAAAACTTGCCAGGTGTCTATGATAACATTTATTCTCTTTTATTTATTTAAGTAGGTATAGTCAGAGGGGAAAGCAAGGGACTATCAAAGCTTGAGTTTCTGTACATCAAGCTACTTTACTGATTCCCTGTGAGTTTTGAAAGATAAATAAATACAAGTTGCCAATATTCAAATAATTACTTAAAAAAACTTGCCCTCTCCTTTGTCTGTCCCTTTCACTCCTGGCCATTTTCATGATTCATGTGTACAACATTAGTAATAAACAGAATTTCTTGGGCATGGACTATACACTAGGGTCTTTCCTAAGCCCTTATATATTAAGGGCCCGTAGGAGTGACCAGGAGAGACAAAAAAAAAAAAAAGCTGCATACTTTTTAATATTTCTTAGAGTGAAATTCCAGTGGTCCCTTTTATTTATTTATTTTTTGATACCGGGGATCGAACTCGGGACCTTGAGCTTGCGAGGCAGGCAGTGGAACCACTGAACTAAATCCCTGCTCCCCCCCCTTAACTTTTTGATAGAGAGACCTAGACTTGTGCATTTCTTCACTAGGATAACTCTCCTGGTCTAGAAGTGTGTTGACTTTGCTTTCAAAACAAGGTACTGGTTTATGCTGTGAGTCAGTTATTTTTGTAAGGGCTTAGATCCTTAATAGCTATCTTTAAATCTTGCTTGTTTATCTTCTCTTCCACATAAGGGCTTCTTTTTTAGGTTCAGCTCACATAGGCTAATATGAAATTATTATTAGTTACTCATGTACATTTTGAAAATATATCTCATTAATGTACATTTTGAAAATATATCTCATTAAATAACAATTTTTTTTTAAGAAACATGTAAGTTGATTTCTGGAATGTCTGAAGTTTCCTTTAAGAGGGAGAACATTTGATTATGCCTTAACATGAGGAGGAAAATGTACTGCTATATTCAGGAGGGATTTTTATAATTTTAAAATTTAATTAAATCTATTTTTGGCAACTAATATGAACAAAATACAGTTCTAGAGTCTGAAAAAGTGTGTAGGCTGTTCTCATATCCAATTTCTTGTGCCAGCTTCCCATTATCATAAGAAAATGCCTGAGATAATTAACTTATAAAGGAAACTGTTCATTTGGCTTATGTTCTATAGGTTCTAGTCTAAGATGGAGGGGTTGGGAGAGAATAGCTTTTGATCTCTAATGAAGTAACACATTATACTGAGAATCCATGGCCAAGCAAACTGCTCACTGTATGGCCAGGATTGAAAAAGGGGAAGAGAAAGTGTCTGTGATCATACAAAGCCCTTTGAAGGTGCACTCCTATGCCTGAAGGACCTCGCCTAAAGGTCCTTCTACTACCTCCTTCTACTACCTCCTACCACTATCTAGAAGTAGTCCTTCTACTACCTCCCAATACAGCCATTTTGGATAGCAAGTCTGCAGCACATGGACATTTAAGACTCATTTATCTAGTCCATATTGTCCCTTTGCAAAATTCTGTTATTTTGTTCCTTTTGAAGATGTCTCTTTAAAGACCTACATCTCATGTTTTATCACCTTCATTCCCTCAGTGCACTATTTTTGCTTATATTTGAGCTGATGACCCTACCAAATGGATTTGACTTTAAGATAATTTCATCAAGGACCTAGTTTCATGGGAACGCTGCACTGAATACCACCTGCATAAGAGACCACACATAGCCATATTTTAATTTGAGTAGGCTCAAGAAGTTCTTCTTTTCATGTGCCCTTTAAAAGGTCTTCCTGTACTAAGAGTAAAGTCTGACTTGGCAGGGCCATGCTCCATTTTTCCCTCGCCTTCTGAGTCATGGACAAGCAGCTTGTAGAGTGTATACTCAGTGTATCTGAAGCACAACCTCTGAAAACAGTATTTTGAGTGACTATGGGGTGTTAAAATAAATGGATATATAATTTTAAGTGATTTAGACCTCAAACATATGATATGAATCTTAATACTTGGCTAAAATATAGATTTATGTAAAATACAATACCTAGGTAAAATGTAATAATAGAACTATGACTAAATTAAAATACATAGGGAGAAAGAGAACAAGAAGTATACAATTTTCAAATGAGTACTATAAAAATGTATATTACTTTTGAGTTATTATGCTACAGGAAAACAAAAAGAGTTCAAATCCTAAATTGTTATGGTTTAGATCTAGAATGTCCCCCAAAAGTCTTATGTGTTCAGAAGTGGGGGCTTTTACAAAGTGATTGAATCATGGGGTAGATATACACCTCAGTGGACTGATCCATGGATGAGTTCATAGCTAGCTGTGCTATCAGGAGGTAGGACCTGGCTGGAATAGGTGTGTCACTGAGGAAGTATATTCGGAGGATATATCTCCTTCCCCAGATTGTCCCTTCTCCTTTTGTTTCCTGGCTGCCATGAGGTGACCAGTTTCCACCACCATGGTGTTTCTGCCATGGAGCCAGATAACCATGCACTGAATCCATGGACCAAATTAAACTTCTCCTCCTTTAAGTTGTGTGTATTGGGTTTTGTGTCCCAGCAACTGGAAAGCTGACTGATACACACATGGAAGCAATTATTTCTGAAATAGGCCTTATCACTTTATGCTTAACAAAAAATAGGGAAAAATGTTAAAACTCGTCTCAAGCTTTTGCCGGCTCTAACTTATTTCAAATTATAGATTTGTTTGGTTCAGGTCAATAAGACTAAGGGTAACTAAAATTTGTTTTTATATGAAATATGTAATGAGGAAAAAAAGGAAAATCAAATTTTCTTGGGCATATTATATGTCATTAGAGAAATTATGTTCATTCATGCTTTATATTGCACAAACATTTTGAATTATAAAACAAACATGAAACTTTGTACTGAGTCGCTGTTATATTTTCAAAGTCCCACAAGATGGCAGAATATCAGAACACTTTAAAGTACGTGCCTGGAAGGTAGCTAGAATTATTTTAAATCTTCTAAATAGGTTAAACGCAAATCCTGTTTTCTGATCAGTGATGCAGATAATACTCACAGAGAACAGTCCGATTCTTCCTCTTGTTATTTACAGATTCTACTAAATTGAAGTAATGAAACAGTGGATTGCACAGGGTTTACAATACTCTTCAGGTGGAGAAGCACTTTCTTGTTTTATAGCTCTAATTTGAGGTCATTCGTAATCACCCTGGAACATACTTCCACATCTGTGTGTTTAGATTGTTTATTCATGAGGGTCAGAGATGAGCTGGGACGCATTCTTTAACAGATGCAACTCCAAGTCTCGGGATTTCAGAGGTTCTGGCCACATGGCACTGTGGTCCTGCACTCAATAAGGAGCAGTCAGTCCTGTCCATCATTGGGGTTTCATCTATAAATATTTAAATGATTATATTTGACTTATTAAGAGTTTGACATGCTCCAGGTGATACAGGCTTGTTGCAGAATGTTGGACTCCTTAATGAAACAAATTCCTTTCTCTGTGTCTCTTTTTCTTTTTTTCTCCTTTCCATTTTTTTTTTCTCTTTTGCTTTCTCTTTCTCTTCTTGATGATGGTGAAGATACTTTCAACTGTTAGTAATTCTCACTGGACAGATCTCTAAACAGTCATTAATGCTTTTGATTGTTATTGACATACTATGGACTGAATAATGTATAAATAACAGAAATTTACTGCTCACAGTTTACTGATTTTGGAGACTGGGAAGTCTAAAATGAAGGTGCAGGAAGATTCAGTGTCTGCTTCTGAGTAATCTCTCTGTGCTTCCTTGATGGCACCTTCTAGAATGAGGAAAGAGACACACAAGCTGTCTTGGGCCCCTTTTATAATGGCATTAATCTCACTCAGGAAGACTCTACCTTCATGACCTAATCATCTCACAAAGCTCCTATGTCCCAAGACTGTGCCCTGATAATTAGGTTTCACCATACGAATTTTGGGCATCTTCTGTAGCTCAATAAAGAAGGGATTACTGAACCCAAATATGAGTAAGTTACAGTGAATAATAGTATGGGAGATGGAAGTTTGAAGTGAATGCCTATTTCAAACCTCCCCTGAATTTATATTTGCCATCTCTTTGTCATTATAGATGGGACTTTTCTATTCTTTAAGATCTTGTGTGTTATAACTTATGGATAGGTCATCTGGGAATGAGTGACGTTCCTTTTTGGAAGTCAGCTTTTAAGATTAATATGTAGTTAGACAGCTAGACACTTCTTTCATTTGGTAAGAAGGATATATGAAATTTTGACTATCATAAAAGGTAATTCTCGTGTTAACGTTATAGTTCTGGTTAAATCCACCTTGAACTTAGTGGTAATGGGGGGGTGTTTATATTACAAGATGCCAAAGCTCATGAGAAGGAAAAAAACCCCCACTGAATTACTGATGGAAAGCATCTCTGAGGACAAAGAATTTGTTATCTCATAATGTTGCAGTTGTTCATTATAATCGATGAACTAAGGAAGTGATGATACAAAGTGGTCATATAGAAGCTGTGTTTACAACTGTTATGCACTTGTGTATACATTTATTTATGTGAGTTTAACTGAGTTGTTGAGTCTGCTCCCAAAATACTTATGGACAGCACGAGGGCAATATTTCTTAAGATTCTGCAAACAAAAATGTTTTTGACTCTTTAGTGACTACAGGGAGGACATGGCCCCTGAAAGGGGATACTTCAGTTGCAATAATATGTAGCAATTCTGACATTTTCCTAATTGTACATTTATAATGGCAGAGACCAACTTGAGAAGCAATGCAAGATTCTCCTGCTTTCTACTTTCTCACATCTGAGGTGAAGACTGAATGGCTTCTCTTTTATTCTTTTTCAACATGAACTTGAAAAAACTCAAGGTGATTCTGTTTATAAGAGAGAGCTGTCATATGAAATGAATATTTCTGGGAAGGAAAAAAAATATCTGAATGTAGAAAGTTTCTGTCCGCTGTTACATTTGAGTTTTGAAAAAAATAGCAACATATAAAATTAACCACATTTAAATAATATTTCAGAAGTATTCTTTATATTTTACTTTAATAGTTAAATATACAGATACAAATTCAGCTTCAAGCATCTGAATCTACTCTATGTAGTTTAAATACAAAGGGACTTTTTACTAGATTTTGAATCAATTGTAGAATCAGTATCACTTGGGATGCTGGATGTTTCAAGTATTTACACAAAATCATTTTATGAATTTTCTTTACCTAACTTCTCTTAGATTCGCCTTCATTTAAAAAGTAAAATGTGCCATGTTAAAATACTGTTGCAGTTCTAGTCCCAGTCTATATCACAAAAGGCAAATAAAACTTGTGAAGACAAATGTACTGAAAAGAATCAAAGTAACGGAGCAATTTCAGATCAGGTCAAGACGGGTAATAAAAGAAAGTTTATAGTGAATATAAAGTTAAAGAAATGCATAGAAAGAAAAAGCAAAATGGGATTTGGTTTGATCTTGAATGGTGAGTCTAAGGTAAGTTCAAGGAAGAACTACTGAACCGATCAACATATGTTATAAAATTCTTTCTATATATGTAGCACTGGTTAGATAATGTGAGAATTTTTACCAGACAGTGAATGTGATTATTCTGGAGAACAGAAACATTATAGGTACTCAAATATGTCCGATATTAATAACTTAATGAGAATATAAAATAAAAAGCAGTACAAGACTTGTTATATTAATTCATGAAAGGTAGATTATTAGAAGGAGTCAGGGCATCAGGGTCTCAATACTTTTGGAGTAGACCATAAGAATAAAAGGGTAACATCATGGAAAGGCTTTCCATTGAAGGCACAATTTTAGCTGACCTTTACCATTTGCTGGTTGTGTGATTTTAAGCAAATATTTTAATCTCTTGGAGCTTCATCTTTCTCTGTAGATTGGAGATTAGAGTTGGAAAAACAGCATGCTCAGGCACATAGAGAACACAAGAAACTGGTTATTTTTGTTGTCACTTTGTTGTAGATAGAATGTCATTGGAGTGGCAATTCTCACTTCTTTATGTACCTGTATAACCCCTGTGCCCTCCTCATATTCTTATATATGTAGACCACACAGTGTTTATTGCATGTCATACTTTCTTCATATCTCCTTATTGCTATGATCTGAATGTTTGTATCATTCTTTCCCCAATTTTGAAATATAAACCCTAATGTGATGGTATGAGGAAGTGGGGCCTTTGAGAGCCCACAAGGTAATGAGGTTGGGATACATGGACTTGTAAACCCTTATAGGAGGGGCCCTGGAGAGCTGCCTTGCTTCTTATGCTGAGTAAGGTGTTATTATTATACATGATACTATAACATTAGACAATTGACCATGTCAGTGGTCATTTCCTTTAGATAAAATCCTAGAAATGGTATTCTTTGGAAGCAATGCAAATACTTTTTTAGAGTTTTCACCTGTATCCTCATTCCCACCTCCCTTTCCCCTTTCCCAAGGCAAATGCAGGGCAGCAGATGGTTTTTCACATCTGCACCAACACTGAGTATTACTGATCTTTAAAATATTTTCCAATCTTCCCTGTGAAAAATAGCAGTTAAAGTATATTTTAGTTTGCATTTTAAGGATGGATGTGAAAATATTTTGTGAGTATTGGCCGTTGATAGCAGACAATATTAAATAATAGCGGAAAGTGCCAATATCAAGCCTTCTCGCCCTCCCTCCCTTCTTCACTCCCTCAATGTTGTGCTCTCTCTCTCTCTCTCTCTTTCCTGGGTACAGCTTGTGAGAGAACCACACGCTGGACTAATTAATCATTAGAAAGTCTCAGGGTGGTGGGCAAGATCACCAGGAAATTGCTAGGAAGAACTCGAAATATTCAGTGGTGGCTGGCTGGACTGTACCAGTGGGCACAGCTCGGTTCTCAACCCAGTTTGTAGAGAAGGAGAGGATTTTATCGAGTAAACTACGCAGCAGTGACATTATTCGTATGCTTTGTTCCATTGTATCCCCATTACTTGTTGGAAGAGTTGATAGCATACAGGCAGGAAGCCAACTTCTATTGATAAGTCTAATGTGACCCGTTTTCAGTGTCTCATAGATACCCTGGTCCTTATGTGTTTATAATGTCCGTTGACTTGATAAGAGTCTTGGGAATATAAGAAGGGACGTTTTGGGGACATGATGCTAAATGCCTTAGTTTTTCTTAGGGATAATACAGCAAGTTTCTATATATGTATGATTTTACAAATAGTTCTCAAGAATAAGAAAAACAAAAAATATTTGATGAAGCAGTGGCCTAATATGTCATATCTAAAATAAAAGGGTTCAAAATCCATGTTTTTTATCTTTGTTCAAAGTTGGTTTAATTCTTTATTTTCTGTTTTGTTTTATATTACTAATAGTACTTCTATGACAAATATATGTAATATATGGTATATCTTGAGATTTGACAATTTTTGGTTCATCACAGTTGTATTTCCCAGCACAAGTTAAACTTGGATCAACTTTAACTTTCAGTGGTTACTGAAGTGGGGTCCAATATGCTTTAACATGACCATCTAGACACCTCCCTAGGAAAGATGTCAAAGAGTGACATGGCCATTGCCAAGATATCAGTAATATTCACTTTAGAATCATCTTTTAATATACCCTCAGAGAGCTTTAGTGGTGTTAACTGGTAGGTGTCTTTATTACTCTTCTTTATTTGAAATGAACAGACTGAAGGTCATCAAACCTTTTCCTTAATAATGTAAAAGTGAGCGAGGAAAAAACCCTGACTTTTATTGATGTTTTTCTTTATTCCCATATTTATGATGTTCACTTAAATCTGTGTTTTCTTTACTGATGAGTTCTGCATGCCTAGTCTGCTAATGTGTGACTAATACACTAAGTGCTTCTTACCCAGTGGAGAGAACAAGATAATTTGGAAGAGATTCAATTCCGAACCTGTTCTTATCAGGTTTGCTTTATTAGCTTTGGTGTCTGGATATACACAGTACACCTTATTCCTGCTGCAAGTGGAATTGTTTGCTAGGAGAAGAAAACATGCTTTGCCCTTGAGAAACCTTCAAAGTGAGTGAAAATTGCTGTGATGCAAACTCCAGGAAGCAATTTATAAACCTCTGGGCCACCGGCATTGTTATTGCACATCATAGTCTCTGTCCTTCCTATTTCATCACATTTTTTATCTGCCTTGTTATGTCAGAAGAATCATTTTGTTTGCTATAGCAGGCCCAGGGATATGATCTGGGGAGAATATAAGAATGCCAAGGCAATGTAATCCAGCAAGGACAATACTTGAATGTAAAGAAAATCCCTGAGAAAAAATTTATTGGCTAACCATGTCTATCTTCCTCCCTTTCCTTTAGTCATTTCTCTTGCAGCTTCCTGGCTGTTGTTTTTTCTATTTCCACACTTCAAGTAAACTCCCCTGATACTATTATTCTATTAAAGATTATTTGCTTTGTTTCCAAAAGTGCATGTAATTTAAGGACAACATTATGTATCTGCCACATAATGTTGAATAAATGTTTAATGAATTGAATTGAGTGAAAAAAAATCCCTAAAGATGCTTAGGCACAGACGAGTTCTCTGTAAGTGTGGGGAGCGGTGGTAGCTAAGGAGACTCCATTTTGAATCTTACCCTCCATTGTATGGAGACTATGTTATGAGGAACCGCGTCCTTACCTAAATTGGATGTTTACCTTCAGAGATTGCCCTGGAATGTGATGAACGTTCTGTAGCCCCGAGAAACGGGAAGGCCCATGAGGGTGGGGAATTGCCAAGGGACTGGAAAGCAGGGAAGCAGGTGTCCCTGGATAAGGGTCATGATGTAACAACCAAATTCACCTGTAACAAACTCACGGGTTGTATAAAAGGGAAGAGAAAAATAAACTCGTAGCTCGGTCTTAGGAGCCTGGACGACTCTGTTTTTTTTTCTTTTGAAGTGTGTTTTTTCTTTCATCCTCACCCCTCCTCTCAGGTACCGTTCGACTAGTGACGGCCGGCTCCGTCATGTAAGTCCCCTAATATGATAATGTTCTGTCCAAACTCTACCTTGGGCTGAAGTATTTTATTTTGTTTTATTTTATTTGGGTAGAGGAAAGGTAAACAGCCAACACATTGATTTAAATAAAGGGTTTACTTTGCAAAAGTAAAGTAGTAGATTTTGAGAGATAAGAATGTTAAAAACAGGAAGTCAGAATCATCCTTCGAAATACAAATAAGACTGGAAAGGGAGTTGGTTACTATTATAGTCTCAATGTTTGTCTTTCCAAAATTCTAACACTGAAATTCTAACCCCCATGGGGTCAGTATTACAAAATGGGGCTTTGGCTTTGGGAGATTATTGTGTCATGAAGGCAGACAACACTCATTTTAGAGTTTTCAGAGAAACAGAGTTGATAGGAATAATGTTTTATATCATTATTTTAATATTTTGTATTATTATATTTAGATTTATTATGAGAGTTGGAATTGGTTTGTATAATTGTGGATGTTGAGAAGTCCTGCAAAATGCCATTGCAAGCTGGAAAACCAGGAAAGCTGGTGGTGTAATTCAGGCCATATTGGAAAGCCTCAGAACCAGAGATACACTTGTGTAAGTTCTAGAGTCTAAGAGTCATACGTAAGAGGGGCTCCGATGTCTAAAGGCAAGAGAGGATGAACTTCCAGTCTACAAAGGTGAATTTACCTTTCTTTTACCTTCTCATTCTTTTTGGAATTGCAGTAGATTGAATGATGCCCACCCACACCAGTGAGGGCTGCTCTTCACTCAGTCTTCTGATTCAAATGCTGATCTCTTCTAGAACCCCCCTCACACACACAGGAAAGATATTCCGCCAGCTATCTGGGTATTCCTTAATCCAATGAAATTGCTACATAAGGGCAATGCTCATATCGCCTGTGAATGGAATTAGTGCCCTTATAAACGAGACTTGAGGGTGCTCTCTTGTTTCTTCTACAATGCGAGGGAAGAGTGAGAAGGCACCATTTGTTATCCAGGATACAAACCCCACCAGATACTGAATTTGCCAAAGCCTTGATTTTGAACTTCCCCATTTCTGAAATTATAAGTAAATTTCTGCTATTTATAAGCTAGCTACTCTATAGTATTTTGTAATAGCAGCCTGCACAGACTAAAACAGATACTAAAGCACACAAAAGACTCACATTTTCCAGTCTCTTCACATTGTTGCACAAAAAGGGACACCGATATTGCCAAAGATTGACCAGTGAGTAAATTTAAATTATTGGAACCACTGTGAGTAATTTTTATCTTAGCAAAATCTGTCACAATAAAGGAAGTAAAATCAATGAGATAACCCACATAGCACAGTGCAGAGAATGAATGGCACAACTGGCAGGCAGGAGAAAAGGCCAGAAAGAAATAAGCAGCAACCAAAGAAGTGCAGCATGACCATCAAACATGCAAAAACTTACCCCGTGGGTGTGACAGCCACCAGACACCACCGCCCTGTCTTCACTCCTGACTGCTAAGGTCCTCTAGTGACAAACTGATACACAGCCTCTGAGTGGAGGACTCTCAAGGCATTTTATTGGAAGCCTGTTGTATGCGATGAAAGGAAGTCAAGCAACACCCTGATGCTAGTTTGATTTTCACAAAAATGAATGCGCTCTATCATTGGTCATTCTTACAGACTCCAGTCCTCTTTAAACATATCTAACCATGTTACTGTGAAGAAAAGGAGTAGAGTGAAATGAAACAGTGGGAAAAATTTGAACCATCAATTCTTTCTCCTTGGGGATTCCCATAGATCAAGACTATACTCCTTGGTGTATATCTAGTTACTCTATATCCATCTTTATCTACCCCTCTTGACACAGTTTTACTTTTCTGTACTTGGTTCTGTGTCTCAGAAGAATGACCACTATGAACTGCTTCCCGTCCCGATTTTCTTGTTGGTTACCTCTAGTTGAATTTCTCCAAAGAGATGCAGTGAAAGGAAGAAGAGTCCTTCCTGAACCATCTCCGGCAAGTGCTATATTTTTCTGCTACTACAACTTTCTCAGGACATCCCTCCTCTATGGTTCCAGGTTCAAGGGCTAAGTTAATGTGTTTCTTCTGGTTCCATTACACATCACAGTGATGATATTTTTTCACTAATGCTGGCCTCTGGGTGCTTCTACATCCCTTGTTGATTTTCTTATCCTGCCTATACTACTTGGCATTTATGAGTCTCTTTATCAAAATCTCTTTATTTGAATGATCTTGGGTGTATTCTCTTTCCTGCGGGTGACCCTGACTAGTGGAATATCAAACCTCAAAGTCATTCTTTAGTTTCTATATGGAAAAAAACCTAAGAATATTTCAGTGTTCTGATTATACCCTTACTTCTAGAAGTAGAAAAGTAAAAAAAAGTTGGACATATATAAGATCTTCTTAAGTTACTCTGCTCTAATGTGGTTTATTCAGCAGTAAATGTGTTGGGATTCAAAATTGGACAATTTGTGATTCTACAAAGTTTACTAGTTTTTAGTATAAGACCTTTTTGATATTAATGATAATGATCAAACGAAGAATATAAAAGGGAGAAGAGTCATGACAGTAAACATTTCTCAAATCATAACACAAAACGAGGAGTGAACTGTAGCTGTTACTGTCAAAATATATGCTTTTAAAGGCACTGAAAATGGTTGTCATGTGACACTGGTGATTGTACTGTAATTACTGTTATATAGTTGAGTTATTTTGTGAGTTTGAAACAGTCATGTGTCAAGAAGAATTACAATATTTGAAATGGGCTTTTAATATAAAAGCTAAAAAATTTCTCAAAAGTTTCTAAGGTACTCATTAGAAGCTGGATATATTTAGGTTTTTTTTAAATGATATTTTCCCTGGAATGATGTATCTTTAAGTCCTTTGGGAAAAAACTAATTAAATACAGTCATAAAACAAAAAAGGTGATATGAATTTCTATTATACTTATGAGTTAATTTGTTCAATTTCCCCCTGAATTTCCATTTAAGAAATTATAATGTTCTATCAGGACCATGAGGATAAAAAAAGAAATAAATGACACAGTCTCTTCCAGAAAGGGATTACTGTTCAGTTGGAAGGAATGTATGCATGAGAGAACTAAAGAAAATTTGTGAGGTAGCATAGAAGCACTAATCAAATGTGTTATTCAGACTCTGCAAATGATAGATCTAGCCTAATTAACTTAAGGCAAATCCATTTAAGGAAGATGGATTTGTTCTCCCATATAATTAAGGAGAATAGTAGATACAGCTATCTTTTGGTTAAATAGTTGCTACTAGGGTCATGTATTTTTCCCTATCCATCACCTTTTCTTTGTGGTGTGTTAGCTGTAATATCTGGCAATGTTTCTGAATTGTATTTAAGTATTCAAAGGAAATTATGTTGCTTATATTATTTTTATAGCTCATAGCTAGCAGTTCCAATAAAAGATGCCATTTTTCTGCTATTTGTTGTTAAAGTCTTAAGGAAAGTTGAGATTGGTCTGGCCTACATCATGTGCTATCCTTAAGTGTCCATGTTATGAGGCTTTAGGGTGCTATGATTGGCCCATCTTGAGCTGCGTACTAATCCCTGTGGAAACTGGAGATATAATAGAAAATGTCACAAGAAAAATTACTTACAAAAAGATGAGCTTTATATTAGGAAGAGGATAAAGAATTTTGGTGAATAGGTTAAAAACTATGGTTATCATAATCCACTATCATTCATTATGTAACTCCTTAACAACAAGCTTCCTCTCTCTCTCCCCCCTCTCTCTCTTCATATATATATATATATATATATATGTGTGTGTGTGTGTGTGTATATATATATATATATATATATATATATATATATATATATATATATATATATATGAAGGTATCTCTAAGCTGCCGGACTGGGCTTAAATTTGTGATCCTCTTGCTTCAGTCTCCCAGAGTGCTAGGATTACATGTATGCACCACCATGCCTGGCCAAGCTTCGTTCTTTTTCATGTTTCCTAGATTTTAATTTTAATTTTTTAATTTCAATTTTTACTAGTACATGATGTAGAGTACATAATGATTTCATTCATCATGGGGAGCTGGTACATGAACATAATACATCTTAATTCTTTTTTATTTTTTTCTTATTTTCTTTTTAAATTAGTACTGTACATATTTACAGTACTTAATAATTGCACATACTTTTCATATCTTGATCACTATAACCCCCTCCCTCCCCAACACAACTTAATTTTTTTCATGTCCCCTTTCCTTCCCTTCTCTTCCCCTCCCTCTTCTTACCAAGGTTCCTTCTTACATGCATTAATTCAACATGCTACTCGCTGACAATAGAAGTGTTACACACTAAAAGTATTAGAAAAAAACAATAATGTATTTATTCTCAAAGTAAAGGGAGGCAATTTAATATTTCACCCAGCTCTTCACCTATTTTGACTTAATTCCCTCCTTATTTTAAGTCTGTTACTTGTAACACTCTATTTCCTGGAAATCTGTATTAGTCAGGGCTCACATAAAAAAACAACTAATCCAAAAGAAATTCATTGTCTCCTATTAGTAGAAAATTTACACTTAGCTCTCAAACATGATGGTTTCAGAAGTGAAAAATGATTCTAAGAAGACATTGCTATTCCTCATTTTAGTCTTATCTTCCTTTAAGTTGGCTGAATTTTGGGGGGCAAATTTTTAACATGGTAATAAAGTAGATTACTGGCATCTTTAGGTTTAAAGGCATAGCCAGCAATCCTAGTGATTAGTATATACTTCTTTAGGGTCCAGCGAGATTTTGAGAGATGGATCTGATGGGCCCATAGGGAGTGTCTATCCCTGAACCCAGTGGTTCAGCTTGGTGTGTATGCAGTGCATTTGGGAATAGAATGGAGTGGGATGGAGCACTCTCTTTGCTGGACTTGTCAATTGGTGGCCTTTTCAGTGGTATTGATGATAGGGAGTGGTTAGCCTCAGCAAGACCACATAGAATGACTTTCCCATGAAAATTAGAGCCTACTTCTAGCAGAACTAGGTTACATAAAAAGATAATATGCCAACAAAACACATGATGACCACACTACAGAGTAAAGAATAGAATTAAGGGAAGAAATTAGTCTTTATTGAGTTGCTATAATTAATTCTATGTCATTTCACATTTATTAGAAACATCTATTCCAAATCACTTACTAGTGAGTGGTACTACTAGGATTTTTTTTTAAGTCTGTACTTTATGACTTTGTATTCCATATCCTTTAAAGAAGATGATTCTGGGTTTTCTTTTTGAAAGATATATCAGACTTCAGGAAATTAGGGAGAGCCTTAAGCAGATAAACAAAGATAGTATGAAGATGAGAAAGGAAGGACATGTAAAGAACAAAGTTGAGAGCTACTCTGATCTGAGCTGATGAAGTGGACCCTGAGGGGACCCATGAGAAATATTAGAATACTAGAAATATTAATGGGTTGGACACAATAGAGTCCTTTCATAGGAGTCCTTCAATGATCAACCTAGAAGTCTGCATTTGTCCCAAAACATGAGCACAAGGGATTTGTGATAAGGAATATTGAGAATTTTATACAAGAATGTGCTGGAGAAGGGGTTAGAGGGAAAGAGAAGCTGTCAGAGTGCTGTTATCAGGAATAAACATCCAGACTGGAGAAGTGGCAAGAATATTTGGAAAACTGGACTCAGAGGATTCTGAAACTTTGGGGTACAGAAGACTCATTGGTAGGGTGAGCTCAAATGCAGATTCTAGGGGCCTTCTCTTAGATGTTTTGATTCAATATGTCTGGAGCAGGGCACGGCAAGATATATTTTAACCAGGACTCAAGATGATTGTGATGCATGTCATTCACAAGCCAGTCTGTTTAGGAGCGCAATAGGCAAGTGTTTGATTAACTATGCAGGGCAATCAAACTGGGAGGAGAAGGGAGTCTTTTGCTGATGGTAATTGGAAGGTTGGGAAAGGTCCCTGATTGTACAGAGTTGATGAATTCCATTTAAATAATTGTTATTCATGTTTATGTTTGAACCTTAGGTGGGTGGATTTCAGTTGATATTTCTGAATATATATAGCTGTTGATAAAAAGGTGTCCTGGAATGAAAATTACTAGACACTTATCTTTGATCAATACTGGAACTGCACTAAGCACTTAGAACTCTGACTGGTTTGTGTAGACTTTGAGGTAGAATAGAGGAGAAGTGAATATAAGTCATGCTGAAGTTGTTTTTAGAAATGCCTGGTTAGGCATTCTTTACCTTGCTAGGAAATTATGACTACCAAAACTAATCCAAATGCCATGGGAGCATTTTTGCTAATGTAACATACAGATTTTAAAATGCTCTTAACTTGCCTCACATGGACCAAGATGTCAATAATATTACTAATGTAGGTGGGTGGGCACTGTGGAATAGGGAGAGAGCCAGTGAGACATGATAAATAAATTTAGGAGATCTAATATATAGCATGATGGTTATACTTGTTAAAAATATATTGTGTACTTGAAGTTTGTTAGGAAATTACATTCTAAATGTTTAAATAGTCTTACCACAGAAAAAATGGTATGTATATGAGGTGATGGATATGTCGAATCCCATAAACAGATGCAATTTTATTTGTAAATTATACTTGAATAAAAAATAATAATGTTACAAATGAACTTTTATCCCATTAAAGCAACCATGTCTCATGGGATGAATTGTTATTTTAAGCTAAACTTTATTGTCATAGTATAGTCCTCTTTTGTTAAATTTATTTATTAACTGATATAAAATATAAAACTTGCACACATTAATGGGGTATCATGTAATATTCGATAGATGTGTACATTGTAAAATTTTTAAATCAAGTTAAACATATTTATTTCCTTGATCATTTATCAATTTTTTATGGGGTAGTCCTCTTTAAATTTGCTCAAACACATTAAAATAGGCAAATTAGCCTTAGAAGTTGCAGTACTGGTAGTTTTCCTTTTGTCCTTTATTTTCAAATCTGCCCTTCTACTTAGAGCTGCATGAATCATGCTGGGCAACCAAGATATTTTTGTGAAGTGATCACTGCTTACCTTCTCTTAGATTCTTGCTGTAGTTTTGCTTATTTCATTGAAGGAAGAGAAAGTTTTTTCACACGTTATCTAACATTTCTAAGTACTGGGCAATAAGGAAGCTGTTTACCTAATGCACTTTCTCTCAATATTTTGTGTGGTTCATGAAATATAAACTATGTAGGCTTGCTCATAGAGGTAAATTTCTTTACTCATCTCAGCTGAGACATCTGTCTGATCTGGTGGGGTTCCCAGTTCATTTTCTTCATCCCAGTTTATGATGATTCAGGTCAATGTATATGTTTGTATCAGAGTAATGGATGATTAAATGAAAACTTGTCTTATCTAATATATCGAGTCATAGTTTGTTTTTCACTGTCTCTCCTTGTCTCTCTTCTGTGAATGCTTGTGATTTGAATTGTTTGGGATACTCTCTCCCTATTCTGTAACATTTTACTGTTTGCAAATCCACATTGCTATTATATGCCTTTAATGAAAAAAACCCCACCTAAATGATGATGATTCAAGCATTTGTAGCAGTTTCTGATTATTCACAAGAGCTTTGTGCTGCATTTCTTCTTTTAAAAAGGAATTTATTCTGTGCAAGAAGATACTTTATTTTAGTGCAAGCACTAGGAACAAAGGAGATAATTTAAAAATTGCATGATCCCTTTCTCTTTCTCTCTTAATTCTTCTGTTTCTTTCATCTCTCTCCTTCCCAAATTCCCTTCTCTCTCTAGTCCTATCTTTCTAGGTTATCAGGAAAGTGTGTTATTAGATTATTATTTTTTATATTTAGAATACATGGACTAAATGTGTTGTAAAATCTGTAGCTAGTAGATAATATGTATGTAGCTATTATGCTCAGTGGATGATCTCTCTTTATCCATCTTTCAGTTGAACCCAGGAGTTAGAAGCTGAACTTTGAGTATACATTCTGGAGGGCAGCACTGGTCATAAAGTATTTATATTTTTTCCTTTGCTGCTTTGCTCAGATCCTATGGATAACTTTTGAGACTGATTAGGAGAATCACTAATGTATCAAGCAGGATCATAAAGATGTTCATAATAATTATGATCTGACAGATAAAGCTACCTTACTGAATTATTATCTCAGGCAAGTTGGCTCCCTTTGGTATCATCTTCTGTGTATAATCCTGGACCACAGTATGTTTGGCTATGTCTCTAATCCCTTTTCTGTGTTGTCAAAGAATGGATGTCTACAAATTTAAAATAAATCAACACACACTCAAGCACCAGTGTGATTTAATTTTCTTTCATACTCACAGGGACCTCATTTTTTGCTGATCAGAAAATGATCAACAATAAATAGTTGCATTTTATATTTTGTATCTGAAATGAAAAATATATCTAATTTACTACCAGGAAAGCAATGTGTCAAGGGGACATTGGATTCAATAACCTTAAATAAGAAACCTGCTAGTGTCATGTTTGGAAATTTGTTCTTCTCTGAACTTTAGTTTTCTTTTTCTAAAATAGAAATGCTAGAACTCTTTCTCTATTGTTAGGCTTTATGAAGACTAATGAGGAAAAACTAGAATAGGGGAAAATATGAACCACACTGCAGCAATGGTTTTGGAAAATAGTAAAAATATTTTAAGAGTAATATCAGTGAATAGTGAACATACAAGAGGTGGAATATACTCTAAAATAGTGCTGGAATGAAGTATTTAACATTTTAATTGTATTTTGGAAGAGTATTAGAAAAATTTTCATCAACTTACACACTGTATTTATTTGGATGACTACTGATATTGTGATATTTCTTTTGGTATGATGTTCTCCTGATATAGTTTTTTTCCCTCTAGGATTTTTATCTTCAGCTAGCAATAATTGTGTCTCAGATAAACCTCATTGGCTATGATTCTGCCACTGGGCAAAACTTAAGATTTTTATCTTCAAAGTATCTTGTTCCTTTAATTTTCTTGTATTGTTGAGATATAATTTTCATAACATAAATTTTACCCATCATTAGCATATGACTCAATGAATGGCATTTATAGAATTCTGCAACCATCACCACAATCCAATTTTACAGCATTTTGATCACCTCCAAATGTGTTCTCATGAAGGTAATTTCTGGCTCCAATGTTATTCTGCTTTCTGTCTTTATTAATTTTCCTTTTATGAATATTTCATATACATTTAATCACTTCATAGTCTTTATGCCTTTTTTCACTTAGCATAATATTTTTGAGACTAACCTCATCATAGCATGCATTAATTCATTCCTTTTCATTGTTTCATTCTATGGCTAGTCTATATTTTGTTTACCTTTCACCAGTTCATAGACATTTGCATTATTTCCAGTTTTTAGCTATTATGAATAATGCTATGAACATTTACATACATGTTTTTGTGTAGATGTAAACGTTAATTCCTTTTAAGTGAAGTGGGCCATACAGTAAATGTCTTTTTAATTCTACAGGATGCTGACAACCCGTTTTCCAAAGTGGCTGTATTACTTTACATCCTCACCTTGATTTCTCAAGGACTCCAGTTCTCTGCACCCTTATTAAAATCTGATACTGTCTTTTTGGTTATAGCCATACTAGTGGGAGGTGGTACCTCATTGTGATTTTAATTTAAATTTATTTGATGATTAATGATGTTGACCATCTTTTAATTTAATAATCAGCCAGTTGTATATTTTCTTGAATGAATTGTCTATTCAGTTTTTTTGGAAAATTTTAAATTGAGTTATTTTTTCTGATTTTTGAGTTGTGAAACATCTTTTCATATTCTAGATTAAAATTCTCACATATTCTGTATATTCATATTCTGTATGTAAATTTCTTCCAATATTATGGATAAAAATCTTTTTCATGTGTATGATTTGTAATAAAGAATTTTTAATCTAAGTCATGTTAAGTGGTAGTTGTTTCTTTTTTCTAGGTTTTTTTTTGAGACAGGGTCTCATTATATAGTTCAGGTCGCTGTTGAACTCACTATATAGCCCAGGCTGGCCTTGAACTCAGTGATCCTCCTGCCTCAGCCTCTGGAGTGGTGGGATTGCAGGTTTGTGCCATCATGCCTGGCTCTTTTCTTCTTTGTAAACAGTGCAAGAACATAGAACCTTTTTCTCCATTTACTTCTGTCTGAACACAAAGCCTACTATTCTCACGTTTTCTTTCTTGTAACGTTCCACATCATTATTGTGCTATCAATACTCATATTTACTCATATATTTACTCACTTTGTTGTTTTACTTCTCTGTGCATCTTTGAAATTCTATGTATAATCACTTTTTTTGTCTGAAGAACATGTTCTAAAATTTCTTTTCTTTTAAAAGAACATTTGTTGATATATTGTTGATATATAATTTGCATAGTACAAAAACCTCCCATTTGAAATGTACACTTGAAGCTCTATGCAACTACTAATCTACTTTCTGTCTCTATCAATTTTCCTACTGTTGCATTTCTTTTAATGAAGGCCTGTTGATGATGAATTTTATGTACTATCCATAAATACTCCTATTTCATTTTCATCCTAGAATATATAGAATTCTACTTTGCCAATGACTGTGACCAATCTAAAGACTTTTTGTTTTATTCCGTATAGCTTCTATTGATGTCTTTAGTAGTCTTTGTTTGCTATTGTTTTGAATGTAATATGTCTTTTTCTTTAGTTGCTTTAGAGTTTCTCTTTTTCTTGTATTCTTAATAGTGTTACTCTGATGTCCCTAGGGATCTTTATTTTGCTTAGCTATTACTGTGTGACAGATCACCCCAAATTTAGTGGTATAAATCGACAACCATGTTATTACACTTAGAAATTCTGTGTGTCAGAAAGTTGGATTCAGTACAGTCAGAGTGGTCTATTTCTTCTCCAAGATACCTGTAGTTTCATCTGGGAATGGTAAAATTGTTGGTAAATGAAACCTTTTTGGACGAATCTCCATTCACATATCTTTCACCTATCCTGGTGTCTCTGCTCAGCTGAGTGTATTAATGAGATTACCTGTGTGTCCTCTTCATACATCTATCTTCCTAGGCATCCCCCAATCCAGCCCTAAGCCAGTGCTGATAAGCTTTCTGTCATGATAGATTAGATTTGTTTTTGTAGCATTTAATAGAAGTTAAATTAGAATATACATATACTTTTGTGTCTGGATTTTTTGCTCTGCATAGTATTGTTTGATATATCTATGGTTTGTTTTATTATTGAGTTGTCTATTAATGCATGGACATTCTGGTTTCTGTTTATCCATTCAGCTGTTGATAGAAATTTGGGTTGTTTCCAGTTTTGTCACTATAAGTAAATCTGCTAACAACCTTTGTGTACAAGTCTTTGAACATTTTTCAAGATATTATTTCCTGTGACTTTTCTGAACATCCTTATTCTAGTAACTTTTTTTTAAAGGGCTTTCTTTATACATTATCATTTTGTCTGAAAATAAAACTTTATTCCTTTCTTGCCTTATATTTCTTTATCATACCTGACAGAGCTCATTAATGCTTTGACTATAACATGAATGGGAATGAGGAGTGTGAATATCCTTGATATCTTCCTAAATTTAAGAAACAATTCAATATTTCATGATAACTTTTACTAACCATAGATTCTCTTGTAATGTTGTTAATTGGGTTGAAAAAAGTTTCCATTTATTTGTAGTTTGCTGCTATTATTATAAAAAATGACTATGCGTTTTGTTATATAACACATATTTATTAGATGAATATCTTGGTTTTCTTCAGTTTATTGATAGAATTAATTATATTACTTTATTTTAAATGTTGAGCTAGTTTTGTATTCTTAAATAAGTCCCAGTATAATGAGGTATTATCCTTTTATATATTTTTAGATTAGATTTGTTAATATTTTGTTGGGAAATTTTGCATCTATGTTAAGGGACATCATTCTATACTTTTCTTGTAATGCCTGTGTCTGGTTTTGGTTTCAGAGATATGGATTTCAAAAAATTATTTGGGGAAATTTCCTCTTTGTATTAGTCAAATTTCTCATTGCTGGAACACAATACCCAACACCCACAACTTAAAGGAGGAAATAGCTTATTTGGCTTATGATTTAAGATGATTCAGTTCATGACTGGCTGGGTTCAGATTAGAAATATCATGGTGGAAGGGTATAGTGGAGTAAAGTTCATGGCTGCTGGGAAGCAAAGCACAGGGACAGTATCAGAAAGGAAGGAGGAAGGGACCATATATAGACACTAAGGCTGTGCCTCTATGACACACATAGACACCTAGAGGCATGCTTTTATTAATTCCCTGAATGGCTCTCCAGCCAATCAAGTTGACAATCCAGTTTAATCTTCATACTCATCTTCTTTTAAACAAGTTGTAATAGAGCTGTATACTGTATATCTCTTAGTTAAACACTTGTTCATTCAGCAGGTAAGCCTTTTGGGGAAAGGTTTTAAATTTTGAAGTCAATTTTCTTAATACACAAGAGCTGACCAGGTGTTCTATTACCTTTTGTGTTAATTTTGTAATATGTTCCTTGTATGGGTTTTTCCCATTTCATGTAGATGTTTGAATGTATTTCCATGGGATTGTTCATAAATTTATCTCATTGTACTTTTAATATTTGCAACATTTTTAGTGTTGATCATTTACTGAGGTTATTGAATTTGTTGGCACAAAGTTATTCATAATATCCTATTTTGTCACTTTGTAGATTCTATAGTGATGTGTTATTATTTTTTATTTTTGAGACTGATAATTTGGGTCCTCTCTTTTTGTTCTTATCATTGTAGAGTTGTTCGATAATTATTGATTTAAAAAGGTTTGGGTGTTTTCTGTAATTTTAATTCCCTATTACTCAATTTCTTCTCTTTATTTCCCTATTATTCATTTTGGATTTAACTAGCTCTTTAAAATATTTTTAATGTAGAAGATTATATCACAGATTTAAGAGCTTTTTTCACTAACATATTTATAACTGTATATTCTCTGTGCAGTCTTAGTTGCATATTATAAATTTCTACATATTATATATTAATTTCATTCAATTAAAAATGTTTTATATGCATGCTTGGAAGAATTTGATTTTTATTTTGTTGAGTCTTGTGTCAATTAGGTCAATTTGCATGGTAGTGATTGCTAAGTCTTCTTCATCGTTATTGGTTTTCTTCTTACTTTCGCTCTTAATTACTGAAAGGTGTTGAAATTCCAAATAGCATTTTGTATTTGCTTATTTCTTCTTCCATTCGAACTACATATTGTGTTTAGTAATAGTGTTTATTTTCATTCTGGTGCAAGCCCTTATTGTACGGAAGTGCAATAACTATCATCACATGGATTACATTTTGGGTATCTGTTCTGGAATCATTAGCGAATTATGCTGGGCCTTCAGAAAGTCTTCAAATAACTGTGCATTTGAAACTTTAGAATTAACAGGATGAAGTCTCAATATGAAAATGAGATTTTAATAGTTAAAAGTGGCTGAAAACTATTGATTTATTTGAGGTGTCATTAAGAAATCCAAATACCTAGTAGGAAAGAAGAGATTTGATGGATCAGAGGTGTTTACAATTATTTAAAAAAAATTTAGTGTATAATGATCTGAGACTCCTTACTAAAAGAATTACAAGTGGTTTAGGAAATCATCAGTGTAAAGTGATTAAAATTAAGCCACTTCAGTTTTTGCCTAAATTCTTTTAGAAAACCGAAACTTAGGGAGTTGAGAGAACATGATGAAACTGGAATCTGAGTCACTTTTTCCTTTTTTAAAGGTCAGGCTCTTAACTTCTTAACTATTCTTTATTGTTTCTTTAAAACTGTGAAGTCCTTGGCAAGGGCATCTCTTTCCAACAGTTTATAAGAATGGCTAATGATACATTAACTGAGAGTCATTCTTTACTACTACAAAATGGCCCTTTTTCTGATTCCACTACCAGCAAGAGAGTTTCTGATTATTTTAACTCCCTCTGTAGGTTTCCCACAGGAAGGAAGTCAGTTGCTCATGTCAGTCTGGACATTCATTACAAGTGACAGATTATTTTTTAAATGGGATTAAAGCACTGCCATTCTGGTTCATATTGGTCTCTGGAATTTTGGTGGTGGGGCGGAGAGGCAAATCTTTGTTTTAGTGGACTGATAAAAAAAGTCAGTGTCTACAGATTATCTGTGTTTCTCCAAAATTCATACATTTCAACCTATTCTCCCTTGTCATGGTGTTTGGAAGTCAGACTTTTGGAAGATGATTAGGTCATAAAAGGTGAATGGGATTAATGCTCTTTTTAAAAAGACTCCAGAGACTTCCCTAACCCTTCCCACCATGTGAGGACACAGTGAGAAGAAGGCTGTCCCAAGGAAGTGAATTTTCATCTGTTGGCCCTTTGCTCTTGGACTCTCCACCCTCCAGAACTGTCAGAAATAAATTTCTGCTCTCTAGGAGCTACTCAATCTGTGGTATCCTGTTGTAGCAGGACTGCCTTAGTGTTAGACTTAGAGTAGACCAATACATCAGCTTTATGAGCCCTCAAGACTGAGGACCAGGCAGAACTGTGTTGGATTAATCAAGATAAATGTTGACCGAGGGACTTTGTCTGATAGGGAAGGCTATGCTGCAAACCTCCACAAAGACTAGGGTTTTGTTTATTGTGTTTTTGTTGTAGATTTTCTGAATCAGAACTTTTTTTTTTTTTTTTTTGGTACCGGGCATCGAACTTGGGACCTTGTGGTTGGCGAGGCAGGCGGCGGAATCACTGAGCTAAATCCCCGGCCCTGAGTCAGAATATTTTGATATAAAGCAGGTATGTCTAAAAATGGGCCACTACAATGATTCTAAAAGTCAGTGACCTAAGATATTGTATTTTATGTAGTAGCCCAGTCAGTTGCTGTGAAAACATTTTTATCTTTACTTTGGGTATTAATTATAAAGTTGGTATAGACTTTTCATACATAATTTATCCCCAAGGTTTTTATGGATAGTAATAATAGAATATTTAGAGTCACGCTCATAAGTGGGGTCCAGACTCATTTCTTGAACTTTTTAAAGTAGACAGCCGAGTCCTGTGCATGTGTCTACCTTGCAATAGACAGAATGCCTTTGTGGTTGTGGTGGTGCTGGGGTAACAAAGGATGAGGTCTGCCAAGTAGGAGGAAGCCAGATTATATACTCAGAGTTAAGTTGTGATTTTGTCTTTATTTAAAATAAGTATTTGTCTTTATTTAAATATTTAGCTCAAGTATTTTTTGTTCATAATTTTACTCAGGACTATTCCAGTTCATATGGCTATCTCCTGTCTTGGAAATCCTATGACACTTTTCATCAGGGGACTTGATATAGCCCTTAATAAGAAAGGTGGTGTCCCCATCCCCATTTCTGTTATGTTATTCTTATCTCAACAATAAGATGTCTTTTGAGGGCCAAGTCTGTATTACAGATAATTTTTCCTGGCATAGTTCTTGCCCCATAGTAGTTGCTCAATGAATATTAGTGGATTGTTTATAGCTCTTGAGAGGTTTGGGTGAGAAGAGAAAAAAGGTATAAACGTGTGAGTGACATGAAATGAAAATGTGTCATTGTCACAGAGAAAATGAAGTAATTCTTTTAAACATTAGAGAATCAAACCTTTTCACATTATTTTCTTGTAATTTATGTCTCCTCTTTCAAGTCATTTTAATTATTCATCAGTTTTTATTTTAAAATGCATCTTTCAGTAATTTATTTCAGGAAGAAAGATCTGTATTACCTTTCTTCTCTGTGTCCTGATTTAATATTCATTCTTGTCAAAGAGTTTGGTCACGGCTCAAATGTTACTGTGAAATTGGAAAGAGTACAGCCTTGTTCTGCTATGCTTTTGAAAAACTGCTCTATCTTTTATATTAGGTAAATAGACACAGTTCTAAAAGGAGATATACATTTCTATTCTAATTCTTTTCATGCTGATGTTACATAAAGCACATCCTGAGAGCCAAGAAGGAACAAGAACTCCTTCTTAAAGAAGAAAGGGTACAGCTAGATAAAGACATCAAAGCTATTGCCATTACATTTTATCCTGAAAGAAACAAGAAATCACCAGGAAGGATCAGAACTTAAAGGAAAGGGGTTACTGTTACAAATCCTACTGAGAGTTTCAGGAGGGAGCAGGGCATTTTCAGGGGGAGGAGATATATTTATCCAACAGCCAAAGGTCTGTGAAGTTTGCTAGTTAATTCAAACAAAAGACAGAGATTTTGATATACCTACTGGGTACCAGATGTTTCAAAATCCTATAGGAAAATATCTAAGAATGCATAAAGTAAAAAATACCCTAGTGTTAGATCTTTAAAAAAAATCTTTAAAAGATGCTTTCAGTGTTTCTCAGAGTATAGCTTCAAGTTCGCTGTGAACTCACTGAGAACTGATGTTAGTAAAAGCCAATATTAACACAGCCAACAGCAGTAGAGCCTTAGATATAAAGTTTACCATGATGCCAAGCACTGAAGACTTTCTTGCTGTTGTGTAATGTTGAACTGGTTCAATAAATACAGTATGTTAAAGCTCTCATTGGCTGCAAGTCACTGCTAGGGAATGTAGAGAATTTAAAGGGTTTTGATGTAATTATTCTGTCCTTAGGAGAAAAAGTACCAATTGGGGACATCTTTAAGAATGCATATCAAAAATTAATTAAACAAAATCAATGTCTGATGTAAGAATTATATCACGTTATATGATTTTATTTTCAAGAAATATTTTATTCTACCTGCACACCTAATTTCTATTTGCTCTCATGTTTGAAAATTTGTTATTCTCTTTGGACCCTTTCTGGTCACTTTGTTAGACCATATACCATGTAAAGTCTTCTTCTTTATATTTGCTATGGTTTGGGTCTTGAATGTCCCTCCAAGATCTGTGTTGAAAACTTGGTCCCCAGCCTATGGGATGATTGGAAGGCTCCACGTTAAGAGGTGGAGCCTAGGTCGCTGAGGGTGTGCCCTCAAAGGGGATTTTGGGAATCCAGCCTTTCTTCCCTCTCTTTTGCTTGGCAGCCATGAGGTGAGTGGTTTTTCTTCACCACACACTGCTACCACAATATGCTGCCATGAGCCCAAAGCAACAGTGCCGAGAAATCATGGACCAAAATCTTAAAATCATGAGCCAAAATAAACCTTCCTTCTTTGTAAAGTAATATCTCTTATATTAGTTAGAGTGATGGAAAGTTGATTAGCCCATTGTTGTTTTTCTGTTTAGCATTGTCTTCTCTTAGTAAAGCATTGATTACAGGAAAGGATCTCTGAAGAAAGGACTTTATCTCTTCTTAACCCTTATCCTTTCATATACCATAAAAGTATCTCACATAGAGATGCTTCAAAAGTTTTGAATAATTGAATGTATTCATCTCTCTGGATGACCAGTCCCACGACAACTAAGCTGTATTTCTAGAGAAAAGGGATACAAACAGGAACTATACTATTTCTTTTATTGATGACTTACTGAATTTCAACATATTTTCTTTAAATATATAAATGTTTTGAATTAAAGAGTACAGTAGTTACATATATGAAAAATTGACAAATTTAGGAAAGAGCTACTAACATTCATGTTTATATCTTTTTATAAAAGTTAGTAATAATTGTGTACTATAATTATTACCTGAGTATAAAAATAAAAATGCATTTGGAATTTTAGAACCATGAGTGCTGTATTTGATATTAGGAAACAAGATGAATTCTTACTAATCCAAAAAATACTTATATTTGAAGACCAAAGACTAAACTTTCGTAGTCATTAATAGACTTTTGAACTACATACAGTCTATGCAGTTGTATCTTGTTGTATCTTCTGTCTGCTTTATGTATACACATCTGTGAATTCTCCAGTTCAAAGTCACATTTCTTTGATATTGCCTGGTAGTTGATGCTGTTTAAGATTACTTTCCTAAATAACTTCAGTAGAATTGGATTATCTGAAATATATTTCATCTGTTGGTGATTAGCCAACAGACCTAGGACAATAGAAATATACAACTCTACAGGATTGCACATTTAACTAATGGAATCTTTATGACTGACATTTGAACTTTTTATTTGAGATTAGCCACCTTTGCACTAAAGACTACATGGCAAAGAAGACATTACTTATAATTTTCAGATGATAAATTTCCTGTTACAGTGGCTCATAAATTCATCAAAATCAAGAAAACGTATGAAGATTTTCACTCAGTTTTAATTACATAAGTATTTATATTACCTGTTTGTATTGTTTGCAATATAAATCAAATTATTAAGGTGTCAAGGTGTTCTATGTTAATTATACTAAATTTTTCATTCATTCATTTAGCAAATATTTAAATGCTAACAATGTACCAGGTATAAGTATGAACAAAACAGGAAAATCTGTGTATATAGTTAATTCTAGTAGTATTTTAAATTATTTTTAACTTTCACAGAGCAAGTTTTTTCAGTGACTTCTACCAATTTCCTACTTTTTAAATCTACCATGGGTAGTTTAAATAGACATTTAATGTTTTTCAATTACTATTTTTCAGGGATTTGTTGCTTTTGAAGCAGAAAATGTGCTACATGAATAGTAATTGAAAACTTAGCTCTCAAGGAGCTTGTACCAGCTGAAAGGAAGGATGCTTTCCCATGGAAAAAAATAATTACTCAACTGGTGAATATGTTTAGATGGCTCTCAATCTCTATATTTTTATTATTCTCATTCTTATAAAATGAAACTAGTTTGGTTATTTTATGAATACTTCCTATTTATTAAGGGAGAATGACAAATTTTGATGTGGGATATTCCCAGGAAATACATGAGTGCTTGGAAACATGATTTGAGAGAAAGAAGCTGCATATTATATAATCATATAATATTATATAATTATATATCATTATATAGATTTGCTAAGGACTGGGCAAATGTTTTTTTTTGTATTAAATTCTTTTATTGGTACATTGTAGGTATACAACACAATTACATTTCTCATTGGGAATTGTACCTTTATATAATGCATCTTGGTTCTTATTTTTTCCCCATTCCTAGCCCTCCCTTCACGCCCTCCACCCTTCCCTATTTACAAAGACTTTATTTCCATTTTTTCCATTTCTCATCATTTTTCATTTCCCTTCTTTCCTTTCCCCTGCCCCTCCCACTACCCCGACCCCTTTGGACCTTTTCTTCCTATTTTTCATTATCGATTATTCATTCTAATCATTGGTACATTTTAGGGATACAATATAATGACATTCATCATTGGAAATTTGCACCTTTACATAATCTCTCTTGGTTCTTATTTTTCACCCTTGCCAAGCCCTCCCTTCAACCCCTCCAGTCCTCCCTATTAACAAAGATTTTGTTCCTATTTTTCCATTTTCTCATATTAATCCCATTCTCTTCTATCCTTTCCCCTAGCCCTCCTGGGCAAATGTTTTATATCATTATTCAAAGCCTATCATTTAACCAACCTGTTCTTTATTGCTTTGTTAATATTATATCCCAAATGATTTAGATAAATATTTTTGTATTTTAACTTTAAAACATATTTACTGGTATTCTATGAGAGTAGATATTAAAAGGGTGGAAATTACTATTGATTTGCTGGTTATTTTATTTAAGTAACTTCTTTGAAATAATGAAATTTTATTATAAGACTCTTGAATGTGTTTACATTTAGTCACTAAAGTGATTTAAAAATCTTTCCCTTTCTACTCTGGTCACATCAATAGTGTCAAGTTCTAGGGCTGTGGAGCATTTGCGTTAATAGGTTGCACTGCTCATTTAGGAAGCAAAGTTTACATAAAAGCATATTTACTGAGTTCCTACTGGAATGCATCTCTGTGTGCTGCACATGGAATATAATTGCCATCAAGTAGCTTACAATCTTATTAGAGAGGAAGTACATCAGACAGTTGAAAGTAGTCCAAGAATCATCAATTGAGTATAGCCAAGCACCAAAATGTATTACAAAGACATGAAAAGTTCTGCATTCAAGTAAGGTTTAATGAAGAAGGATATTTGAGAACAGATCTTGAAGACCTGTTTCTTTTCTAGAATTTGATAAAGGGAATAGAACAAATGGTCCATAAAACCCCTGAGCAAAACTATGAGGACAAGAACAAGTACGGTTTTATAAGAAATCGAAGAGATCATCTGGGATGGAGGAAAGGAGCAGGGAAGGGAACTTTAGCAAACTGCCTGGGACCTGATGCTATCTGGCCAGCCATATATATCTACATCCAAAAAGGTGTGTGAGCTTGATCCATTATGCAGTGGGGAGTTGTTTAGGTTTGTGGCTACAGGACATTTATGGTCCTGAGGATTGTTTTTTCAGTATATGTATTCACCTTTGTGCAAATAAATATTGAGACCAGAAGAAGAAATTTCATGTTTTGATACCTTTTAATGTGACTTTTTTCTCATTCTGATATTTCAGAGTACTTTTGAGTTAAGATAGAGTTTTTACCTATATCTTATAATCCTTTTCTCTTTAAAAGAATATATACTAAAATTAGAACTCTGTATAAGAAGATGACTGTTTGCAATATAGGTAAAGTGCCATTTTCCAGGATGATTTGAAGAACACAGCAGGATATTAACTCTCTAGCTGTGAAATATAATCCTGAGATGGTCTCTATATTATGAATGGGAAGTGTTTTCTTGTCCATGTGGATGTATACATTTAAACAGCGTGTGTGCTCTGGCCAGAGCTCTATAATTGAAAGTGAATTTGAGGTTTCAGCCAACACTTATATAACTAATATAGGATTGTTCATTTCATTATCTGGTTGACTTCAGAAAATCTTTAATTTATGAAAAGCTGTTTGGGAAAAGTCCTAAAGAGGGAACTTTCTGAAGAAAGAATTCTGGATAGGTAGTGTGGCACTTACTTAGAAAGAAGTTAAATCTAGGACAAAAGTTGAGAAGAGTAGTTATCCATTGGCAAGATTATATAAACATTGAGAAAATGTTTTTGAGGACAAACTCTTTGTCCCCACTCCCTACAGGGAATCCCTTATGTTCTAAAATCTGTGTGTAGTAGAAAGTTATTTGAATACAGCTTTATAATACTTTCTAAATAGTCCCCAAAGAGTTTGTTTATTTTAGTATGCCTACAGGATGTTTTCAAGAAATGTTTAATGACATGAGAAAATGATCATAATAGGAATGGAAAATAGAAACAAAATTGTTAAGATAGTGGCTTTTCATTATGTAATTAAATAAACAATGATATAAATCTAGCTTTAGGAATGCATCACAGTACTTTTGGAGGGATTCTTAAATTATAATTTATAAAAATTTTTTCTCTGAACAAACGTATATTTTCCAAATTCTTTTTTTTTTGTATTAAATTCTTTTATTGGTACACTGTGGGTATACAACACAATTACATTTCTCATTGGGAATTGTACCTTTACATAATGCATCTTGGTTCTTATTTTTTCCCCATTCCTAGCCCTCCCTTCACCCCCTCCACCCTTCCTTATTTACAAAGACTTTATTTCCATTTTTTCCATTTCTCATCAGTTTTCCTTTCCCTTCTTTCCTTTCCCCTGCCCCTCCCACTACCCCTACCCCTTTGGACCCTTTCTTCCTATTTTACATTATCAATTATTCATTCTAATCATTGGTACATTTTAGGTATACAATATAATGACATTCATCATTGGGAATTTGCACCTTTACATAGTCTCTCTTGGTTCTTATTTTTCACCCTTGCCCAGCCCTCCCTTCAACCCCTCCAGTCCTCCCTATTTACAAAGATTTTGTTCCTATTTTTCCATTTTCTCATATTAATCCCATTCCCTTCTATCCTTTCCCCCAGCCCTCCCACTTCCTTCCCCTTTGCCCCTTTTCTTCCTATTTCACATTACCTATTATACATTTAGTCCTTATTTACACTTTCAGTTTCTCACACCAGAGAAACTATTTGGTATTTACACATGTGTCCTATTTATTTCACTGAAGAGTATCACCTCAATGTGCATCCACTTAGCTATAAATGTCTCTAATTTCTCATTTTTTATGGCTGAGTAGTACTCCATGTTATAAAAAAACCACATTTTCTTTATCCAGTCTCCAGTTAATGGGCATTTGGGCTGTTTCCAAGTTTTAGCTATTACAAACTGTGCTGCGATGAACATGGGTACACATATATCACTGTGGTATGATTCTTTTAATTCTTTGGGGAAGATCCCCAGCAGTGGAATAGCAAGGTCAAATGGGACTTCCAGTCCTAGTTCTTTGAGGTATCTCCATACTGATTTCCACAGTGCTTGCACCAGTATACACTCCCACCAGCAGTGAAGCAGCGTTCCTCTTTCCCCACAGCCCCACCAGCATTGGTTATTGGTTGATTTCATGATAGCAGCCATTCTTTCTGGAGTCAAGTGGAATCTCAGCATTGTTTTCATTTGCATCTCTCAAATGACCAGTGATGTTGAACATTTTTTCAAGTATTTATTTGCTATTTCTACTTCTTTGTGTGAGAAATGTCTGTTCATTTCAGATGCCCATTTTTGGATTGGGTCTTTAAATTTGAGAGGTCTGATCTTTTTAAGTTCTTTATAGATTCGAGATAGTAGACCTTTGTGTGAGGAAGAGCAGGTGAAGATTTTTTCCCACATTGTGGGTTGTCTCTTCACACTGCCGGTGGTTTCTCTTGCTGTGCAGAAGCTTTTTAATAAGAAGAGACCCCATTTGTTGATTGTTTGTGCTAGTTCTCGGGCAACTGAGGTTTTGTTCATAAAATCTTTTCCTACACCGATGTCTTCAAGGGATCTACCTAACCTCTGTTCCAACTGGTTCAGAGTTTCTATTTTAATATTTAGATCTTTAATCCATTTTGATTTTAGTTTAGTCCATGGTGAGAGATATAGGTCTAGTTTTAATCTTTGGCAAGTTGAAGCCCAATTTTTCCAGCACCACTTATTAAAGAGGCTATCTTTCTTCCAGTGAGGGTGTTTGGCTCCTTTGTCGAAGATGAGATGGCTGAATGTGTCTGGCGTTGTTTGTGCATCTTCTAATCTGTTCCACTGGTCCTCAAGTCTGTTTCTTTGCCAGTACCATGCTGTTTTTATCACGGTAGCTTTGTAGTATAGTTGCAGGTTGGGGATTGTGATACTCCCTGCCATGTCTCTGTTACCTAGAATTGCTTTTGCTATTCTGGGTCTCTTCTTGCTCCAAATGAATTTTTGGATTGTTTTCTCGAGGTCCATGAAGTATGCTGCTGGGATCTCAATTGGAATTGCATTAAATCTATATAGCAGTTTTGGAAGTATGGCCATTTTCACTATATTAATCCTTCCTACCCAGGAGCAGGGGATGTCTGTCCATTTTCTCATATCATCTTCAATCTCTCTTTTCAGAGTGCCATAGTTTTCAGAGAAGAGGTCTTTGATTTCTTTCATTAGGATGATTCCTAGGTATTTCAGTTTTTTGGATGCTATTGTGAAAGGAATTATTTGCCCTATTTCTCTCTCAGTGAGTCTGTCATTGGTGTAGAGGAAAGCTATTGATGTTTGTGTGTTGACCTTGTAACCAGCTACTTGACTGAATTTGGTTATTATGTCTAGAAGACTTTTGGTGGAGTTCTTGGGGTCTTCTATATTGAGTATCATGTCATCTGCAAGTAGTGACAATTTGACTTCTTCATTACCTATCTTTATTCCTTTTATTTCTTTCTCTTGTCTAATTGCCATGGCTAATGTTTCCAGAACTATATTGAACAAGAGTGGAAACAGTGGACATCCTTGTCTTGTTCCTGATTTTAGTGTGAAGGATTTCAGTTTTTGACCATTTAGTATGATATTGGCTGTTGGTTTTTCATAGATAGCTTCTATCACTTTGAAGTAGAGACCATCTATTCCAATTTTTTATAGGGTTTTCATCATAAATGCATGTTGGATTTGGTCAAATGCTTTTTCTGCATCTATGGAGATAATCATATGGTTTTTGTCCTTGGCTGTATTGATATAGTGTATTACTTTGATTGATTTTCGTATATTGAACCATCCCTGCATCCCTGGGATGAATCCCACTTGATCAGGGTGTATGATCTTCTGGATGATCTTCTGCATTCTGTTTGCCAGTATCTTATTAAGGATTTTTGCATCTATGTTCATTAGTGAGATTGGCCTATAGTTCTCTTTTTCAGTTGGGTCTTTCTCTGCTTTGGGGATCAAGGTGATGCTTGCTTCCAGGAATGAATTTGGGAGTATTGCTTCCCTTTCAATTTCCTTGAAGAGTTTAAAGAGTAGTGGCAGCAGTTCCTCTCTAAATGTCTTGTAGAATTCAGCAGTGAAGCCATCAGGGCCCAGGCTTTTCTTAGTTGATAAGTTTTTAATTACATTTTCAATTTCATTGGTTGATATTGGGTTGTTCAGAATTTTTAGGTCTTCTTCGTTCAACTTTGGTAATTCCTATGTATCTAGGAATCTGTCCATTTCTTCTGTGTTGTCCATCTTATTGGCGTATAGGTTCTGGAGGTAGGTATTGATGATCCTCTGGATTTCTGCTGGCTCTGTTGTAATTTCACCCTTTTCATTCCAAATTGCATGGATTTGGGCCTTTTCTTTCCTTTTTCTGACAAGGTTGGCTGAAGGTTTGTCAATTTTATTGATTCTTTCGAAGAACCAACTCTTGGCTTCATTGATTTTTTTGTATCATTCTCTTAGTCTCCATTGCATTGATTTCTCCTCTGATCCTTATAAATTCCTCCCTTGTATGAGCTTTGGGGTTGTCCTTCTCTTCTTTTTCTAGAAGCTTGAGGTTCAGCATCAGGTTGTTTAATTGGGCTTGCTCTGTTTTCCTAATATGATCATTCACTGCTATGAATTTCCCTCATAAGACTGCTTTCATTGTGTCCCATAGATTCCAATATGTTGTATTGTCATTGTCATTTAATTGAAGGAACTGTCTGATTTCTTCTTTAATTTCCTCTGTGACCCATTGGTTATTCAGAAGTGTGTTGTTCAATTTCCACATGTTTATGAAAATTTTTGAGTTTCTTTTGCTATGGATCTCCAATTTCATCGCACTATGATCTGATAATATACAGGGGATAACTTCAATTCCTTTGCACTTACTTAAACATGTTCTATGTGTGAGTATGTGGTCTATTTTGGAGAATGACCCATGTGCAGCTGAAAAGAATGTGTATTCTGATTTTGTGGGGTGGAAGTGTCTGCAAACATCTGTTAAGTTCATTTGTTCAAGAGTTTGATTGAGTTCTAGTATTTCATTACTTATTTTTAGTCTAGATGATGTATCTATTTGTGACAGTGGGATGTTGAGGTCCCCCACTACAATTGTATTAGTGCCTATATGACTTTTCATGTCCATAAGTATTTGTTTTATATAGTTGGGTGCACTAGTGTTTGATGCGTAGATATTTATGATTGTCATCTCTTCCTCTTGGATTGTTCCCTTTCCTTCTTCATCTCTCTTAATCAGTGTTGGTTTGAAATCTACTTGATCTGCCAAGAAGATAGCTACTCCTGCTTTTTTTCGGGTTCCTGTCACATGCAGTATTGTTTTCCACCCTTTAACTTTCAGTCTATGTGTTTCCTTTTGAATTAAGTGTGTTTCTTGTATGCAGCATATTGTTGGATTTTGCTTCTTGACCCATTCTGCCAGTCTCTTTCTTTTGATTGGTGAATTGAGACCATTAACATTGATGGTTATAACTGAAACGTATTGACTTGTCATTGCCATGACTTTTTCTTTTTGTTGGGTTCTCCCCCTTTACATTTAATTTCTTGTCATGCCAGATGGGTACATTCTGCTTTGCTTCCTGGGGTTGTGATCCTCAATGTCTGTTCCTAGGATATTGTGTAAAATTTTTTGAAGTGCTGGTTTGGTATTCACGATGTTCCTAAGGTGCTCTTTGTCATGAAAGTATCTTATTTTTCCATCCATTTTAAAGATAGTTTTGCAGGGTACATCAATCTGGGTTGGAGGCTGTTTTCTTTTAGGGCTTGGAATATGTCCCTCCAAGCTGTTCTTGCCTTGATGGTTTGTGTTGAGAAGTCTGCTGTGATTCTGATGGGCTTTCCTTTGTATGTGATTTGTTTCTTTTCTCTGACTGCTTGGAGAACTTTGTTCTTCTGTTGTGTTTCTGGAATGTTAACAATTATATGCCTATGTGTAGATTTTTTTTGATCAAGGCTATTTGGAGTCCTATATGCCTCACTTATCTGTATGTCAAGCTCTTTTCCCCTGCTTGGGAAGTTTTCTGCCATTATTTCTGTGAAGAGGTGTTTTATGTCATCTCCACTCTCTCCTGTTTCTTCATTGAGCCCAATCAGTCTTATGTTATTCTTCTTTGCATCATCTAGCAGCTGCTGGATTGATTTCTCATGTTCCCTTATAATTTTGAAGCAATTTTTCTTTTCCTGGTCACTAATTGCAATCTTATCTTCTATATCTGAAATTCTGTCTTCACATTGGCTCATTCTGCAGTGTAGACTTTCAGTGGAGTTTTTCATGTCCTGGAAATGTATTTGCATCTTTTTTATGGATTCCATTTGTTTCCTATGTTGGGATTCCATCATGTTCCTTAGCTCCTCTCTAGATTTATTAATCATGTTTTGCACTAGGGGCACTATTTCTCCTGTTATCTGAGAAATTATTTCTGATTTCCTTTTTTCCAGATCCCCTTTTGTTGCCAGTTCAGTGGATCCAGGTGGTTGAATATCAGAGGGTTCCATCTCATTTCCCTTTTGGGTTGCTGTAGTTGATCTGGAAGTCTGGTTTTGAGACTTATGTGTTTTTTCATTTTGACTGGGGTGGGGGGGGCGGTGTTAGCACCCACCTCCTCTGAACTGGGTGAGGTGGGACAGGCGCCAGGAGCAGCGGTAGGCATGGTGACCCAAAAGCCCTTTCCTGTGGGCTGGGAGCAGTAGGAGGGATGGTGGCCTGGAAGACCCTTCCTCTGTGCCAGGAACGGCGGGACAGAAGGTGGCCCAAAAGCCCTTTCCTCTGGGCTGGGAGCAGCACGAGGGATGCTGACTGGGAAGCCCCTTCCTCTGGTCCAGGAGCAGTGGGACAATGGCTCAGAAGCCCCTACCTCTGGGCCAGGAACAGCAGGACTCAGTACCTTGGTCTGGTAGTCTGGTGTCCTCTGTGCCTTTGTAGTGTGTTACGAGGTGCCTGCTTGTCTGCAGTGGGGTGATTTGGCGTGTTCTGTGTGACTCAGGACCTTGGTAGGGCGTGCCCAGGCCTGCCTGTCTGCAGAGGGCTGATTCGGCATCTTCTGCAGGACTCAGGACCTTGGTAGGGCGTCGGTTGCTGCTTTTTTATAAAAAAGTTAAAAGGACACAATTATGGTTCATTTTAATAAGTAAATGCTAGGAGCTGGCTGGTATAATTTTCATTTTTCTTGAAGGACTAGTTATGTATTGTCTGAGGATTAGCTGGGTCTGTGTGTAGTGTTTATGAGACAAGTAAGAGGTGGTTCACAGGAAAAGAGCTTGAAAGTGTGAACTTTATGTGCTCTGCTGAATAATTTTTTTCCAAAAGATACTACCATCTAAAGAGTGAAAATGGTTAGGTCTAGGACCATTTAACAGTGTAAACGAAACAAAGTTTACTGTTGAAACTACTGCTGAATTTTGACAGTGAACTTAAAATGTTTTCAAATATACTTTTAATGTCTTCATGGTTTGTACAGTATTTGTTTTTGGGCTTTGGGGCATGATTGAGACACAGCTGAAAACCACAGTAAACCCAGTTAATATACTCCTTTGGGGAGTAGGAATGGAAAAGTGGACACGTTGTTAGTTCTGATTCATTTTATAGTCATGTGTTACTTAACAATAGGATACATTCTGATAAATGCATTATGTGATTTCATCATTGTGTGTACATATACAAACTAAGACAACTATGATGTCACCCAGTGATATAATAACATAGATCACTATCACTGATCAAATTATTATTGTGCAGCACATGACTGTACTTTATAAGAAAAGATATATTGTATAGAAAAATTTGGTGCTACTGTGTAATTTAGATAACATCCAAAAAAGAAAGGGATCTGAGCTCAGATTATAGTTATAAAAGTAGGGTTCTACATGATCCTAGCATAGTGTGGTAGAAAAAACATAAAATTATATCTTTCCAGGCTGTATGACATAGTTTGATACACTCAGCTTTATTTTGTCTGTAAATTGAGGATATTATATTTTTACAGGTATAATTAAGGAAATTAGACAAAGTGTATAAAGTGCTTAGGGCTGTACTTTGTATTCTTTATAGATTGAATAAATAGTATTTTATAAACATGATTTCTGTCCTTCTGTTTAACTGTTTGCATAATTTGCACTCCATGTACCTGGGGGTTAACGGACACCCTTTTGTGTCCATTTTGGAGGGACATTTTCCATTTAGAGTACTTCCTAGATTCTATACAAAATTGTGAGTATGCATTTAATTTTGAAATTATTTATGTGACTTTGTCAGATTAAGAAAAGCTTTCTATTAAAGCTTTTGAGGGCCAGGGATTTAGCTCAGTGGTGCTACTGCCTGCCTCGCAAGTGTAAGGTCCTGCATTCGATCCCTGGTACGCCCCCAAAAAAGCTTTTGATTATATAAACATACATGTTAAAATTCTGTTCATTTAACAGACAATTTATCATAGGATCTGGACTAATAATTTAATCAAAAACAACAGAATGATGAAATGAATTTTAAAACTAGACAGAGTAATATAGGCCTGGTTATGGCAAAAACTGCAGAAAGAACCAATTGAAAAGTGAAGCATTCATTATTTAGATAGATTTTTTTTTAAATTTCAAAAGTAAAATATATTTTTATCAAATTGTCTCAGCTTTGAATTGAATTGATTGCTTTGTACAAAATCATATAGAACAATACCTTGTCTATACCTATGAGAATGAGAATCTTCAGCCCTTCATTTTACATGTATATGTAATATAATGTGAAACTTATCCACAAAATATTTTACCTTGTATATTTTTAATTTAAAAGACATGTTTTCTCCTTAAACTATTAAGTTGAGATCTTTGATTCTTTGATGTTTTTGGATAATATTTAAGTAATTTGTAATATATAATTCTTCTTTTATTATGCTCTATAATTTAAAATCTTAGAATGTTAAATATTAGATTTTTAACTGAGAGAATTTGACTCATTTACTTTAAAAATATAAACACTTGAGTAAAAATAAAACTCATCTAAGTCATCATTTAGAGGTAACCAAAATTTAAAAAAATTATGAACCTACCCTATGACTTTATTTTTATAAATAATTTCTCTGATATTCTTTCATCTGAATTTTTACTTACAGACATGATAAAGTACATGGCAGGAATCCAATCCTATTGCAAACTGAAGTTTCATAAAACTCCATAGAATAATTTGTTAATTTAAAATGAATAGTTAAAAATGCTAGTCATTTTTGTCACTATAATATTGATGGACCATTTTTGTCCATTTTTTAAAGTTTTACTTTTATCAGAGGTGTATTATGTGCCAGGTATTGGTGATAAGTATTTTGCATCTATAAAGTTATCTAATCTTCATTAAAATCAGGGATTATTTCTCACTTTATAAATATAAAACCTGAAGGATATTTATTAATCTGTCACCTAATATTATTGAGGACATCCTGTGGTATAGGCACTATTTTGGGATTTGAAGATAAAATAATGAATAAACAATGCTGTGCTCTCTCTCATGGAACTTATATTAAACTAGGGAGAGATAGGGCATAAGGAAATGTAATGTTAGTAAGGACTGAATAAAGGTAAGGGCAGAAGTCTGAAGATTCTAGTTTGGATAGTGTTTTTGTTAAAACCCTCCATGATTATGTGGCTGAGAGAGAGAGAGAGGCAGAGAGGAAGGCACAGAGACAGAGAGACTGTGGAAATGTTGAGGTTGTGAAGCAGTAGTTTGGGTGGTGGTTGGAAAGGCATACCTGAGGGTGAGAGTGATGGGAATCAAGTCCAAGAGGTAACTGAGTATTAGGAAAGCACAGAGGGGGATCAATCATACCAGACCTCTTCAGGCTTTGGTGAAAATTTGGCTCTGATTCTGAATGAGAAGGAAGGCTCCTGGAAGATTTTGAGCAAAACAGTGACATGTTCTGATGTACATTTGAAAATGTCATTCTAGTTTAATGCAGTATGGTAAAGAAGATGAATTTCAATAGATAGTATAAGAAAGAGACTAGAATAATATCAGATGCTATGAAAAGTGTTGGATCTTGGCATTTTTGAATTTATTAGTATATATTTGCAAAACGTAATGACTACTTTCATTGTGGGTATTTGATATATGTACATGACACATCTAATTCTTTTTTTTTTGTACTGGGCATCAAACTCGGGACCTTGTGCTTGCGAGGCGGGTGGTGGCACCACTGAGCTAAATCCCTACTGAGCTAAATCCCCGGCCCTACGTCTTAATTCTTTTTAAATATCCCCTCCCCTTCTACCCTATTCCCCTTTACTGCATCTCTTGGTCCCTCTCTCATCTGGAGTAGATCTACCTGTTCTAAAGTATGATCATGGAAGGATGTGCTATGAGTGAGAAGTCAGATAGGTATTTGTAGGTAAAGAGGTCAAGGAGCTAAGACAATGATGAAATTTTCAAGAACTATGTTATGAGCATTGGTAGGGAGAGTAACTGTGAGTCCTGGTAAATCTTCAGGAGAGAAGGAGTGACCTGGCACTTATAAATGTCTGAAACAAAAGGGGAATCTTAAAAGAGTTTTCAAAGAGAAGGCTGCAACGATGGTTTGCAAACACCAGTGAAGATCAGAGAAATATCCTACCCCAGTTTTATGCCAATGGTAGTTGGGTATGGTAGAGAAAATAGCCCCACTTAAGCAAGCTGCAGTAAAATATGGGTCTTTCTGTGAGAGTCATGTTTCAGGGCAAGGAGCTAAGGAAATAGAATTGTTAAGGACTCCGGTGATTTTACTGATGACAGACTGGGAATATCCCAGAGCAAAGTGGATGAGTATGTGGAGATGATATGTAAGATACAAACGTATCATGCATAGGAGTCACAGTTCAGCAGGTCTAAGAGTCATAGGCTTCTTGTGGTTACTGAAGGCAAATGGATATAATTATTGTAGGAGGCGATGATCAGAACTAATTAGGACCTTCTAAGTCAGTAGTTCTCAATCTTGACTGCACATTAACATCAGATGGGAGAACTGGTAAAATTCTCCAGTGCCCAAGCTTCTCCCTGGAACAATTAAATCCGCATCTCTAGGGGTGGATTCAGACATCAACATTTTTTACAAGTTCCCCTGGTGCTTTGAGTGCGCAAGCAATGCTGAGAATCAGTTTTCTAACTTGTGAAGCCAAAGGAAACAGCAAGAGATTTTGACTTGGCAACCTAGTTTTGCATTATGACAGATCACCTTCCAGACTGTCTGCATAGAGGTAGGAATCAGGTTTGCTTTCCTTTTTAGGTCAGATCGACTAATGATCTAAGGCCTATTATGGAATAAACCAAATCACTCAATACAGACCAGTAGAAGTGTTTGTGTGTATCACCTAGGAAAAAGTGAAAAAGAAAGTTGAAGTTTCCTCCTCAAGAGCTGAAGAGTCACAGTTTGGTGGTCTGTTCTCCAGGACAGCAGGTCACTGCTAAAGTGGTCATTCATTATTTATATATTGCTCCAAGTGCACCTTAAGAACTTTTACTCTTCCTGAAGAACGTCAGGTGAAAGGTTCACAGCATGACTTTGCACGGTTAATTAGCAGTTAGAATCGCTTCAAGAAATCGAATTGGGAGGAGCAGATGGACTCAGAGCTCACCTTGGGGCAGTGATTTGTATGTCTCAGCCATTAGTCTTGGCTGCTAACAACATTATCTAGAGGTAATGTGATCTTCTAGTTTTGCTTATTGCCCATTTATTCATCAAATAATTTAACTTCAAAATCTAATTTCTGATAAAAAATGAAAACTTAAAAGATTTTTATCAGAGCTGTTTAATTTGTAACGTATTGTCATCATAATCTCCCAGCATTTCAACACCATTAAACATACATGATTGGTTTAAGCACTCAGACAACACAGATACACTCTGGTAAAGGAAGAATTCATGCCTGCAAATTGCAAAGAACTTCTATTTGACTGGCATCTCAGTAAAAAATGTTACAGAAGAGTAAAAGTTTGCTTTTAGAGTTTAAAAAATCCTTTTATTTTGAAACTTATCTCTCCAAATAGTCCTGTGTTTTGAACAAAACTATTGTAATATTTTAGAAAGGCAGTGTTATTTTCCTTTTGTTGTGGGAGCAGTTAGTTTTGCTACATTTAGAAAATAAATCGCTATTTCCCTATACACTTAGAGCAGTCTGAAAGATTTCACATCTCTTAAACTAGTGCCCTAGCTTTTGAAAATGCGATGTAGAAGTGGAATCTGCCATAAACTCTTTTGCATTTTGTTTAATCTGTGGGTCGAAGTGACAACATTGACAAAAAAGAAAGTAGTGATTCCTGTCACCTTTCTACACATGGAATCGTACGTTCTTTTTGAAAAGAAGGTGTCACTTAAATTTAACTTGTTGTTATTTTCCCAGTTGGAGTGACAGAGAATGCTGGGTGACCTTTGTGGGGTTACTTATTGTCTCCATGAAAAATGTTCTCCATCTGAAGTAGAGAAAATACCTGCTGAGCTAAGGGGTATAGTAAAGACAATGCTTGTCAAACATTTTTGTGTTATTTTTCAGAAAGAAGTCAACCATGATAAATAGACTTTCAGGACAAGTTTTCAAAAATTTATCTTGTGCATAACTTTTCCAAGTCTGTCTACTAGCTATGAGCCTTTTGCTGCTTCAATAAGCTGTGGTGATTAATCAAAATCGGTTTAGGCTCAATATTGCTATCTTGTCTTTCTGGGTCTTTCTTCTATTTATGGCTAGAATATCCCTCTGGATGTGATCTGTACTCTAACATAGCACAACACACATAATTTTAATTTCCTGCATAAGAACACCTTATTCCCAAATCAGTGGGACCGCAAATCTTTTTTTTTTTTTTTTTTTTTTGTGAAACGTTGTTTAGACTCTACTCCGAACAAATTAAATCAATACATCTGAGAATCTAGGTTGGGAAATATTTAGGTTTAAGTGCTCCTCAGGTGATTCTAATTACAGCCTGGACTATGTTCCACTATCTTAAGTCAAACTCATGGTTCCTGTGGGTCCTAACACTGAAGAATTAGGAGGTAGATAAAGAAGATATTTGTAGGTTGAGGGAAAAATGAAGCCCCAAATGGCTACCCTTTGGCTCAGGCTGGTCTTCAGTACGGCCTGGTGGCATATAAATGGACCATCAGTGAGGCTAAGGGCCAGGGACCTAGGCTCTCTATCATGTTTTTGAGAGTTGTCAGGTCAGGTGGGACAGAGGCAAAACCAGAGGCTGTTATTAATGGGATGCAGAGGTGTCCTTGCTCTACCGCAGTGAAATAGTTACACACTTTTCTAGGGCATCTGGGATATTGAAGGGCTTTTACTCCTCATTTACCCGGGTCTCAATACCCTTGTACCCTGCACCTTGAGTAAGAAGGGTGCAGCCTGAGTTCGGGCAGAGGACACTAAGCCAGCAGACCAGACGGAAGATGCCGAGCAGGCAATCGGGTGGCAAAGCGAGCAGTGCAGCAGATGCAAGCCCTCCTGGTGGCGGACTCCAGGTGCCCCTGAGAACCAAATGTTCATGTAGCCATTGAAGGCTTCAGTTGGGGATTGTGGCAGTGCACAGAATAACTACATATGCCTTTGAGATTTTGGTCCCAATTACAGAAGGAGGTAGAGGTCCATTATTCTCTCATAGAGAAATAGCTAATAGCTGTATATGTGCCCTTTCAGGCCTGTGTGTCAATCACCAGGGAGGCCCCCTTGAAGGGTATGAAATACATACCCAGGGACCCAGTGTCTATGCTCATAGATATCTGTCCCCAAGACAGAGGTCACTCAGGCACCAAAGCTGGCCAGAGAGAGCATATTCACAGTAATAGAGTGCTTGGGGCACAAGTTCCCTTTCTGCCGAGTTACATCTGCTGTCGCACCATTGTCCCATCTACCCAGAGAGCTGGAGGAAAGCCCTACAAGGAGGGTCAGCTACCCATACAGGCAAGTGCCTAGTATACACATGGATTGAGCTGTGGGCCCACTGCACAATACGCAGCTGTTGCTGTGCAGTCAGGAACATGCAGTATTAATTTGATGCTGTTACTAGACAGAGTGGTCAGTGGGTGAAGCTGAGGACCACACGGGTAATGATGGACTACCCAAGAGGAGGGGCCCCTTACTGTATGCACTGACTAGAGGCCTAACACTATGTCTTTCTATGTAAAGGGCCGGCCACAGGGTGGCCTGAGTAGGGCCAAACCATGTGGCAAGATCAATGATAGGCCACACAGAAAAGGATAAATAGCCAGGGTAAGGAAGGCCAGGGCATGGCCAACGCCAGGCCTACAGAAAGGCCAGCAGGGCTGTCTTGTACAGTTTTACAGGTTGCGTATTGCACCAAAGTCCACGAGAAAAATGGGCTTTCCCAGAGGGAAGAGCCACTTTTCATTCCCCGGCAAGGCGCTGCCAAGTGTGGGGATAGCCCAGCAGGAAAAAGCCCCTGTGCTCAGCTGCTTGGAGATGCCAGTGGACCTGCGGCTGGAGAAAAGGACTAGTTGAGACACTTGCAAAATGCCAGAGAACTGAGCTGGCTCTCAGTCTCGGGCCAGCTGAGCCAGCCTGGCCTCTGAAGGTGACTGTACATGTAAGTGTACGAGAACAAAGGACTCTGCTATGATCTGTGCTGAGTTCTCCTAATATTGCTGTTACCACATGTGGATACAAGGACCAGCCCTGTGGGCCTAAATACCCACTAAGAAATCTCACCCCACAGCCTGAAGGGGGTGAATTTTAGGGAAAAATGAAGCCAAAGATGGCTGCACTTTGATTCGGGCTGTGTGTGGAGGTGATTTCCGGGGGAACATTAAGTCCAAGTCAGCAGGATTTTAGCACAGATGCACCTGGTGGGTCTTGGTGTAAACACCTGGTATAACCAAGGTTGATACTGGCTGGAGTAAATAACATATAACCAAGGTCGTTACTGACACCTGGTCACTGTTGTGGATTTTTGGTACAAATGTAGACTGCCATGAGGGCTGGAAGGAGAGTAAGCAGCCAGGGACTGCTGTGAGAATGGGTGGGTGAGGGGCCTGAGGACAGCCATGTGAGTGCATGTGGCCAACTGGCACCTGAGAATAAAGATGTCTAATCCATTCCACAGCTCTGTGTCTCTTCTGCAGACTGTCAGAATCTCAGGTGAACTTCCCCAGTCTGAACTGGTGATAAGAGAGTAGGGTAGAATCAATGAAGTGGCATTGTGTCTTCTGTTGACAAGCTTGATGTATCTGGGATGAAACACCCTGCTTTGGTATAATCATGCCTGGTATAAACACTCCTCAGTGGTGCAGAAATGAGTTTCTGGATCTCTGAAGGTCCAGAGCCCTTTCCCAGGGCAGATCTCCATTCTGGAGCCATTTCTGAGTATTTCTTCTTTACTTCCTCGAATTTCAGGTATCCTTCCCTGTATGAGGAAGCAGTAGGCATTGCAACTTGCCCTGGGGGTGGGCATGGTGAATGCAGTCAGACATCCACACAGCTCAAACCACTGGCACCTTTGCTAGGCTCCTGTTCTTAGTAACCAAGGTTTGTACCTGCTTAGATTTACTTTATAAGTTCTCCAGTAGGTTGGATGATTTAGCTAAGTGTTAGGCACCAAATGGCTATAGAGTACACTGGGTCTGTCCTAATTTATGAGGATGGAAAAACACTTCCTAACTCTTCAGTTTTAATTGGCCTGCTATACCCATGCATCATAGCTCAGATTAAATGGACCATGTGAGTTAAAGTATTACTGTGCTATGTGGACAGTTGTATTAGTGTATCAGATTTTACTAGCTGTGGGATTTACAGAGTTAGGACATTTGATACATCAAGAACTCTGCTTATATTTTATGCAGTTAATGCATTTTAGCCTTTGTAATATGATGAAATATTGTTCCTTTCCTACAAAGTGTACAAATTTTGAGCTATAGATTGCAGCTCTCTCATCTTTTATCCCTTAAAAATACATTCTATCCATATTTAGACTAGTTTCATATACACATGCCCATGTTTAACATATTTGCATATTGAGAAGTTACTCTGTAATTTAGATTATTTGCTTTCTTATCTTTTTCAGAAAAAATGTCATCTTAATATTAACTGTGGAATAGAATGAGAATCTGAGGGCTTTAGAGAATAATTTAAAGGAAAAAAAGACATGTTCTTCATTTATAAAAACAGACTCCTAGATGATGGTTAAATCACTAAACAGAAAGGTTATGGGCCTCTAAATAATTTTGTGGACCAGGTCAGGAACACACCCTTCCTCAGGATGCTATGGACTATGATGTGTGACACTTATCGCAGGTCTGTTCACTATGGCATGAGAAGAAACAATATGCATGTATTAAGTCACTGATATATTAAGTTACTGATATTTTAGTTTTATTTAACTTAGAGAAGCTCCACTTGAAATTGGACACCAATCTCTTTGGGATAAGTAGAAGGGACATTCTAAGAATTGAGAACATAACATAATTGTAACATAACCAATATCCTATTTTATCATAAGCCATATTTTAAATTAAAATTTAAAAATTTTAAACATTAAGAGCCATATGGACACTTTTGCCTAATGTGTTATAACACAGCTCCGTTAGTTTGGCTATGAATGGAAATAGTATGGTTATGTGTTACCAAAGTACTTATATTCTAGAGAACTGAAGGAGGTGAAAAAGCTTATTCATTAGAAAGTCCAAAACTTTAATAATGGGGAAAGATTGTAGTTGTAAACAAAAAGATGTATTGATTGTAGTTGTAAACAGAAAGATATATTGCTGGGTTATGAATTAAGACAATTATGCCAATATTGAAAATTAATGGCATGTGAAAGAAATTCTATAAACAGTGATTCTAATATCTGACTGCATCAAAACCACTTGAATATTTGTTAAAAATAAAAACTCTTTGGCCTCAAATCAGACTATGTTCAAAATCTCCAGTTTCACACAAATATGTGCCTAATTTTATTTTTGTGAAGCTTAAATGAAATCAACTGTACAAGGTATGGTCACACAGTGCCTAGCATCTAGTAAATATTTAATAAATGTTAGTCATTTCTGTTATTGAAATTCCTGAGCACAAAAGGCCCGAGAAACACTTTTATAGAAATGGATCAGAAGATCTGATTATTTTTATTAAAATCAATATTAAATGTAGGACAGTTGATTAACTTGATATATGATTAGATTACTTAAAATGGTGATCTTTCTTATTCTTGGAAAAGTTGCAATGGGCAAATAAATGAAGTAGAACTCATCATCTCTTTTACATGTACAGTTTAGGTTGACTATGGATCTGCTAATATGATTTTAATCAATATAAGAAATACAAGGAGAACAATATATTTTATTTCCAAGATGCGACTGTTAAATTTAATTTTCAACTTGATTAGTTTGAGAACAGTCTATGGCAGTGGCAGCAAGCCTATGTCACAGGTGCCGCAGCTGCCTGTTTGTTATCATTTAAAGCTGTAAGAGGTTCGCCACCACTGGCCTATGGACTCAGTAAAGCACATTTCTGGGTGTTTCTGGGTGGGTCATGATTTTGGGTACTATATCTGGTCCCCAGATCCTTCCTCTCTGGCGCTTGTCCCCTGCTCTACTTCCCGGGTATCATGGATTGGATACTTTTCCTCCACCAGGCCTTTCAATCATGCCATTTCCACTTTAGAACCAGCCAGTCAGGGACTGAATCTACGAAATCATGATCCAAATAACCCTCTCCTCCTCCTTAAGCTGTGCATGACAGATGCTTTGTGCAGCAAGTGGAAAGCTAACTAATACACGAGATCAGTTTGATTTCAGTTTTAATTGAAATTTGAGTAGGTTAGTTAATTTTTTCTCTGGAGATATTTAAAGGTATTCAACTGGCATTCAGAGTTAGAGAGGTTAGCAGATTTGACTGTCAATCACATAGAAATTACAGAAGACATGGTACTTCAAAGAATAGCCAGAGAGAATGTATAAAATGAGTTGCAAATAGGCATAAGGATTTTAAACCTTGAGGACACCTGCTTTTAGGGTGAAGTGGAAGGAAACATAATTAGATAAAATGAAAGCTGAATATGAGATTGAGGAAGGGAACAATTAAAATACAGTGTCCTAGAATTCAAGAAAGTAAACATTTTAAGACAGTGATTGTTTAGTGCAAAGAAATTTCTAATTTATTAAAAATAAATAGTCTTCTACTTTTTAGCTGTGGATTTGTGTATTCCCTTTCCTGTGAATAACCCTGTGACTTTGTTTGCCATCTCTATTGCCTATCATAATGTATTGTTTCATTCCTTCATTGAGACTCTATTCCTAGTCAGAAACTATATACTCCAGGGCAGCTGACAATGATACTCAGAATATTTGTTTTCACATAGCCCCCCCCCCCAATATCTGCATTATTCATGTTAATTAGGGTAGAAACCATGCCTTGTACATTGTGATCTGACACAGAATAGACAGGGGAACAACATTTATGTTTGGACTGATTGACCCATCTAGTACCTAACACTTGCTTAGTCATGCCCGTTGTTTCCACCATTTCTAGGGTTCTTCAGTCTTCATTAATTGACCCCCCACTCACTGTGATCTTATACTTGACATTGCTCTCTGTGACTGAAAGTCTTCTTATTGTCCAGTACCTTCCCACTGTTGGTTCCCTTAGAGAAGCTTCTCTTGGTTGCCTCACTTCTAATTACCAGTGTTAATGTATTTGAGTTAAGCGTTGTCTTTCTGGCTTCTCTTGTTTTGTCCCTAACCTAGTTGGTATGATGTCCACTCGTACTTGGAACATTACTTAATGCTGTGGTAACACATTATTCTGAGTTCCTCTCAACCTTTTCCCTATTTTATATGTAGAATGTTAAGCATTGCTGAAGAAAACTTTTCTTTTCTCACTACAAAGTCATGCTTTATAATATCAATTTGTTTCCTTTCCTACTTAGGAATCATTTTATTCATCTCTGCTTATTCATCACAGCTTGATTTTCTTTCTTTTTTTGTATATCTTTTTATTGGTACATTTTAGGTGTACAATATAATGACATTCATCATTGGAGATGTGCAGCTTTACATACTCTCTTGGTTCTTATTTTTTTCCCTCTTCCCCTGTCCTCCCTTCAACCCCTCCATCCCTCCCTATTTACAAAGACTTTGTTTTAATTTTTTCCATTTGTTTCCATTAGTCCCATTCCCTTCTTTCCTTGCCCTTACCCCTCCCACTTCCCCTTCCCCTTTGCCCCTTTTCTTCCTATTTTGCATTAGCTATTATACCTTTTAGTCCTTATTTACACTTGCAGTTTCTCACACTAGACAAACTATTCGGTATTTACACATGTGTATCCTGTTTATGTCACTTAAGAGTATCGCCTCAATGTGCATCCATTTAGCAATAGATGTCTCTAATTTCTCATTTTTTATGGCTGAGTAGTACTCCATTTTATTAAAAAAACACATTTTCTTTATCCAGTCTCCAGTTGATGGGCATTTGGGCTGATTCCAAGTTTTAGCTATTACAAACTGCACTGCTATGAACATGGGTGCACATACATCACTGTGGTATGACTCGTTTAATTCTTTGGGGAAGATCCCCAGCAAGGGAATAGCTGGGTCAAATGGGACTCCCAGTCCTAGTTGTTTGAGGTATCTCCATACTGATTTCCACAGTGGTTGCACCAGTCTACACTCCCACAAGCAGTGGAACAGGGTTCCTCTTTCCCCACAGCCCCGCCAGCGTTTGTTGTTGGTGGATTTCATGATTGCAGTCATTCTTTCTGGGATGAGGTGGAATCTCAGCATTGTTTTCATTTGCATCTCTCGAATGACCAGTGATGTTGAAGATTTTTTCACATGTTTATTTGCCATGTCTACTTCTTTGTGTGAGAAATGTCTGTTCATTTCAGATGCCCATTTGTGGACTAGGTCTTTAAATTTGGGAGGTCTGATTTTTTTAAGTTCTTTATAGATTCGAGAGAGTAGACCTTTGTCTGAGGGACTGCTGGTGAAAATTATTTCCCACATTGTGGGTTGTCTCTTCACACTGCTGGTGGTTTCTCTTGCTGTGCAGAAGCTTTTTAGTAAAAAGAGATCCCACTTGTTGATTGTTTGTGCTAGGTCATGGGCAACTGAGGTTTTGTTCATAAAGTCCTTTCCTACCCCAATGTCTTCAAGAGTTCTACTTAACCTCTGTTCCAGCTGGATCAGTGTTTCTGTTTTTATATTTGGATCTGTAAGCCATTTCGATTTTAGTTTAGTGCATGGTGAGAGATATAGGTCTAGTTTTAGTCTTTGGTAAGTTGAAACCCAATTTCTCCAGCACCATTTATTAAAGAGGCTGTCTTTCCTCCAGTGAGGGTGTTTGGCTCCTTTGTCGAAGATGAGATGGCTGAATGTGTCTGGCGTTGTTTGTACATCTTCTAATCTGTTCCACTGGTCCTCAAGTCTGTTTCTTTGCCAGTACCATTCTGTTTTTATCACAGTAGCTTTGTAGTAGAGTTGCAGGTTGGGGATTGTGATACCCCCTGCCATGTCTCTGTTACCTAGAATTGCTTTTGCTATTCTGGGTCTCTTCTTGTTCCAAATGAATTTTTGGATTGTTTTCTCGAGGTCCATGAAGTATGCTGCTGGGATCTCAATTGGAATTGCATTAAATCTATATAGCAGTTTTGGAAGTATGGCCATTTTCACTATATTAATCCTTCCTACCCAGGAGCAGGGGATGTCTGTCCATTTTCTCATATCATCTTCAATCTCTCTTTTCAGAGTGCCATAGTTTTCAGAGAAGAGGTCTTTGATTTCTTTCATTAGGATGATTCCTAGGTATTTCAGTTTTTTGGATGCTATTGCGAAAGGAATTATTTGCCCTATTTCTCTCTCAGTGAGTCTGTCATTGGTGTAGAGGAAAGCTATTGATGTTTGTGTGTTGACCTTGTAACCAACTACTTGACTGACTTTGGTTATTAAGTCTAGAAGACTTTTGGTGGAGTTCTTGGGGTCTTCTATATAGAGTATCATGTCATCTGCAAATAATGACAATTTGACTTCTTCATTACCTATCTTTATTCCTTTTATTTCTTTCTCTTGTCTAATTGCCATGGCTAATGTTTCCAGAACTATATTGAACAAGAGTGGTGATAGTGGACATCCTTGTCTTGTTCCTGATTTGAGTGTGAAGGATTTCAGTTTTTGACCATTTAGTATGATACTGGCTGTTGGTTTTTCATAGATGGCTTCTATCAGTTTGAGGTAGAGACCATCTATTCCAATTTTTGTAGGGTTTTCATCATAAATGCATGTTGGATTTGGTCAAATGCTTTTTCTGCATCTATGGAGATAATCATATGGTTTTTGTCCTTGGCTGTATTGATATAGTGTATTACTTTGATTGATTTTCGTATATTGAACCATCCCTGCATCCCTGGGATGAATCCCACTTGATCAGGGTGTATGATCTTCTGGATGATCTTCTGCATTGTTTGCCAGTATCTTATTAAGGATTTTTGCATCTATGTTCATTAGTGAGATTGGCCTATAGTTCTCTTTTTCAGTTGGGTCTTTCTCTGCTTTGGGGATCAAGGTGATGCTTGCTTCCAGGAATGAATTTAGGAGTATTGCTTCCCTTTCAATTTCATTGAAGAATATCAACAGTAGCAGCAGCAGTTCCTCTCTAAATGTCTTGTAGAATTCAGCAGTGAAGCCATCAGGGCCCGGGCTTTCCTTAGTTGATAAGTTTTTAATTACATTTTCAATTTCATTGGTTGATATTGGGTTGTTCAGAATTTTTAGGTCTTCTTCATTCGACTTTGGTAATTCCTATGTATCTAGGAATCTGTCCATTTCTTCAGTGTTGTCCATCTTATTGGCATATAGGTTCTGGAAGTAGGTATTGATAATCCTCTGGATTTCTGCTGGGTCTGTTGTAATTTCACCCTTTTCATTCTTAATTGCATGGATTTGGGCCTTTTCTTTCCTTTTTCTGACAAGGTTGGCTAAAGGTTTGTCAATTTTATTGATTCTTTCGAAGAACCAACTCTTGGCTTCATTGATTTTTTGTATTGTTCTCTTAGTCTCCATTGCATTGATTTCTCCTCTGATCTTTATAAATTCCTCCCTTGTATGAGCTTTGGGGTTGTCCTTCTCTTCTTTTTCTAGAAGCTTGAGGTTCAGCATCAGGTTGTTTAATTGGGCTTGCTCTGTTTTCCTAATATGATCATTCACTGCTATGAATTTCCCTCATAAGACTGCTTTCATTGTGTCCCATAGATTCTGATATGTTGTATTGTCATTGTCATTTAATTGTAGGAAATGTCTGATTTCTTTTTTAATTTCCTCTGTGATCCATTGGTTATTCAGAAGTGTGCTATTCAATTTCCATGTGTTTATGAAGTTTTTGCAGTTTCTTTTGCTGTTGATCTCCAATTTCATTGCACTATGGTCTGATAATATACAGGGGAGAAGTTCAGTTTCTTTGCACTTACTTAAACATGTTCTATGTGTGAGTATGTAGTCTATTTCGGAGAATGACCCATGTGCAGCTGAGAAGAATGTGTATTCCGATTTTGTGGGGTGGAACACTCTGTAAACATCTGTTAGGTTCAAATGTTCAAAAGTTTGATTGATTTCTAGTATTTCATTACTAGTTTTTTGTCTAGTTGATCTATCTGTGACAATGGGGTATTGAGGTCCCCCACTACTATTGTATTCATGCTTATATGGTTTTTTATGTCCATTAATATTTGTTTTATATAGTTGGGTGCACTAGTGTTTTGTACATAGATATTTATGATTGTCATCTCTTCCTCTTGGATTGTTCCCTTGACAAGGATATAGTGTCCTTCTTTGTCTCTCTTAATCAGTGTTGGTTTGAAATCTTCTTGATCTGCAAAGAGGATAGCTACTTCTGCCTTTTTTTGGGTTCCCATTGCATGGAGTATTGCTTTTCACCCCTTAACTTTCAGTTTATGAGTTTCCTTTTGAATTATGTGTGTTTCTTGTATGCAGCATATTTTTGGATCTTGCCTCTTGACCCATTCTGCCAGTGCATTTCTTTTGATTGGTGACTTGAGTTCATCAATATTGATGGTTATAACTGATACATATTGGCTTATCATTGTCATGTCTTTTTCTTTTTGTTTGATCCTCCCCCTTTGCTTTTAATTTCTTGTTGTGCCCAGTGGATTCATTCTGCTGGACTTCCTGGTGTTGTGATCCTTGTTGTCTGTTCCTAGGATTTTGTTTAAAATTTTTTGGAGTGCTGGTTAGGTATTGATGAAGTTCCTAAGATACTCTTTGTCATGAAAGTATCTTATTTCACCATCAATTTTGAAAGATAGTTTTGCAGGGTACATCAATTTGAGTTGGAGCTTGTTTTCCTATAGGGCTTGAAACACATCACTCCAAGCTCTTGTTGCCTTTTGTGTTTGCACTGAGAAGTCTGCTGTGATTCTGATGGGCTTTCCTTTGTATGGGATTTGTTTCTTTTCTGTAACTACTTGTAGAATTTTGTTCTTCTGTTGGGTTTCTGGAATCTTAACAATTATATGCCTATGTGTACAGTTTTTTTGATCAAGGCTAGTTCTAGTCCTATATGCCTCACTTATCTGTATGTCAAATTCTTTTCCCATTTGGGAAGTTTTCTGCCATCACTTCTGTAAACAGCTTTTTTATGTCATCTGCACTCTCTCCTGTTTCTTTATTGACTCCAGTCTTATGTTATTCCTTTTTGCATCACCTAGCAGCTGCTGGGTTGATTTCTCGTGGTCCCTTAAAATGTTAAAAAAATTTTTCTTTTCCTGGTCACTAATTGCAATCTTATCTTCTTTATCTGAAATTCTATCCTCACATTGGCTCATTCTGCTGTGTAGACTTTCAATGAAGTTTTTAATCTCCTGGAAATCTGTTTGCATCTGTTTTATGGATTCCATTTGTTTCCTCTGTTGGCATTCCATCATGTTCCTCAGCTCCTCTATTTTTTTTTGTGTGTATCCTCTCTAGTTTTATTAATCATGTCTTGTGCTATGGGCACAATCTTTGCTGTCATGTGAGAAATTATTTCTAATTTCATTTTTTCCAGATCCTCTTTTGTTGCCAGTTCAGGGACTCCAGGTGGTTGAGTATTAGAGTGTTCCATTTCATTTTCCTTTGGGGTTGCTGTATGTGATCTGGAAGTCTGGTTCTGTTCCTTGTTTACCTGTCTTCTCATTTTGACTTGGGGGGTGGGGTTCCAGGCATCCATGCAGCTCAACTCCTCTGTGCTGGGGACCACAGCATGCTTACCTGGAAGCCTCTTCCTGCCTGGGAGCCATGTTGCGCTGATCTGGAGGTCTCCTCTGGGCTGGGAGTGGTGGCACGCCTACCCAGAAGTCTCCTCTCTGCTGGGAGCCTGATTTTCTTTCTTTATGTTTCAGGTTTTTTATTTTTCTCTACAAAACTAATTATTTCCCCATCTACAGTTTCCAGCATCCAGTGACTTCAAATTTGATAAGTTTTGTTTTATTAATAATTTCTCTGAATTTTGGTTAGTCTTGGAAACCATTTCTTTTTCTCAGCAACTAATATTTGCAGTATTTTTATAAACAAGATATATGCAGATTTTCAGTCTTCCCCATGAACTCCTTAAATATCAATATCTTCTTTATTTTCATCTACAGATTCTTTTATGTTTTGTGTGCTTTCTCTACTCTCTTAGCATTTCACTCCCTTAAAATATTCTTGCTTTCTACCCTTTGCCCTGAGATATTTTCAGTGACTTCCTTATTCTAAAACTCAATATTGATTTTTATTATTAGTCATACTTTTTCTTTTCTGGCATTGTCAAGAGCTTTCTTTTTCTGATATTCTCTCTGTCTTCAACTTATGTAATGTTGTATTTATAATCTGCTTTGCCTCTTATTTCTTTGATCAATTCCTTCATCTTTCTTTAGATGGTTTTATAAGATGAATTTCCTAAAGAGCTTTTTCCATCATTTTGTTTTCTTTTATCTCTTTGGAAACTATCTGGTCACACGGTTTGAAGAATCACCTTGGTATAGAGGGCTTTTAACATATCCTTTTTCACCTTTGATGAATATACTGACCTCTGCATCTTTCCAGCATAATTGTAGGTATGTTCATCCTGTCTCTAACCCCACTTAATATTCTCTTAAAATATTCTCTACTCTGTGTGTTATTGTTTCTGCCAATATTTACCATGTTCATATTCTAATTCATTCAGCTATTTTTGCTTTTCATTCTGTTTTTGCCATGTGCTTCAGATTGGACATTTTATGATGATCTGTTTTCAAGTTTACTGACTCTTATTTCCTCTGATTGTTAAGCCCATCTAGTGAATTTTAAAATTCAAATTATTATAATTTTAAATTAGTGTCTGTTTGGTATATAAAATTATTTATAAAATTATTTTTCTTTCTCTGCTGAGATTCCTTGTTCTTCCATTCATTAAGATCATATTTTTTTTCAATTCTTTGAACTTAAATTTGATAGCTCTTTAAAGTCTTTGAGTGCTAAATTCAATACCTGGACAACCACAGATTTAATTTCTAGTCACTAATTTTTCCCTTGTTTTGATGTTCATATTTTCCTCTTTTTCTACATATATATACTTGATATTATGAATGATGCATCAAAGAAAAGTGTTGGCTTTTTTGAATTAGGCAGTTGAATTACTGGCTGAGCACTTTAAGCTTGTGTAGGCTGTCTTTCACTTACTGTCGTTGCAGATTTATGGAGGGCTGAAGCTGTTTCCCAAGTCTCTGTATGCTGTCAGAACTCATCTCTAAACTTTCCTACAGATCTTTCAGACTTAGTTTTAAGAGTTGTTAGAGCATGCCAAAAGTAGACTCTATGACATGGTTCTTGTTTTTTTTTTTTTTTTGTGGTACTGGCGATTGAACCAGGGGCCTTCACCACGAGGCATATCCCCAGCCCTTTTTTAAATTTAAAATTTTTAAATTTTGAGACACAGTATTAGTTGGTCACTAAGTTGCTGCTCTTGAACTTGTGATCCTCCTGCCTCAGCCTTCCAGAGTACTGGGATGACAGGATTGAGCCTCAACAGCTGGCTTTGTTCTTCCTGTTAAGGTACAAGCTTTCTTGAATCTAATGGCTAGAGCTCCCATGTCTCATTGTCCTGCTTGATCCTCATGTCAGTCTCCACTGTTATCCATGACACCTGCTCTGTGATCATCCAGGAATCTTTGCCCTTTGCATGTACAGCCCATCCCTCAGCTAAGGACCATGGGATTCTTTCTAGCCCATCCTACATACAGAACTCTCCTCTTGGGTGTTCTGCCCTCAAATTCCAGGCACTTCAGTTACCATGCACTTTGGTCTTTGAATTATTCGTTCAGTGAGATTGTCTTGCTTGGTTTGCATTTTATAATTAGGAAATTGTCCTCACACAGAGATAAGCAATTGCAGGTCTCATTTCATGTTTTTGCCACTTCTTAGGGTTACAGAATTGTACTGATTGCAATCTAGTGCCTGAAAAGGGTTGTATGTATTTTTCTAATTTTGGAGTAGTGTATAGGAGAGCTGGCTATTCTGGCAATAGTTATCTTACCACAGTCAAAGCAAACATTTCTCAGTTCATTTAGTCTCAAAACATTAACTTCTTTGACTTTCATCATCTTCAAGCTCCCTGCTCTCCAAATAAATCTTTTCATTGTTCTTTTCCAATACTGCTATGTGTCTTTCGAACCATGAAGCTGATATACTACTTTAACCGTATCATTCACTTGCACAAGCTCTTTAATGATTACACAGTTGGTATTATATAATCAGAAAGTACAGTTTTTCCTTCTTCTTCAACTTATGCTACATAACCTTACAATTTATCTTCTACTGTTCCCTAATATATATCATAGTCACTAGAACCCACATGTGTGCTTCCTTAAGTTTTTTTTTTTTTTTTTTTTTACTGGGGATCAACTCAGGACCTTGTGCTTGTGAGGCAAGTGGCAGAACCACTGAGCTAAATCCCTGGACCTGCTTCCTTAATTTTGCCTAGTTATGAGGAAATTGAAAGCAGCTAGTGAGTTTAGTGTTTAGAGACCAGTGAGTGGTGGCTGTAAATTATTATAGGCTCAGATGACTCAGGCTTTTATATAAGTATACTGATACTTTATATTTTCTCCTAAGAGCAAAGAGAAGCTTGAAGGCTGCCTCAGAACTATCACCCAACTTGATATCAAGCATTAGGATTTAAAAAAAACCTCTTCTCTCCTCTCTTCAAACAGTTTTTCCAGGTTGGAGTGAAGACATGGATGCCAAGTAGGGGCAGGAAACTTGATTTTTTGAGTACAAAGACATCTGTTATTGTGGGATCCTGTGGCCCAACACTATGACTACATCACATCTCACTACATACTTGGTAGCTCAGCTTTGTTTACTGCATTTTCCCCTTAGATTACCCTTTATTCTTCCTCATAAGAATGTAGTTTGTGTTGGAGTTTTCAATTCCATGGGAAAAGGATCAGCATTTCACCCTAAGAACTAATTAAAGCTCATTAGACCACAGGAGCTCTAATAGTGTGATAGAGCTTAAAAGAGCCATAAATTCTGCTCTAGTTGCTCTCATCCTTATTGACAGAATGCAGCACTTGTGGAGATGAGCATGCAATGACACAGGCCAGTGGAACTGTGTTGTATTTCTTTAATTGTTACCTACTTAATGCAGGTATGCAAACATGTCCTGTCTTACAAAGCTGCTAATTATTTTAATCAGAGGTAACATTAGAATCATGATTTATTTATATCTATTTTGGGGGACTTTGGGGAAAAATTTCAAAGTATAGAAGGCAAAAATGGAATAGAAGCTTTGTGAAGATACTTGAATCTAGGCTGGAGATGCTTTGTAGCCCAGGCTGGCCTTGCACTAACTATGTAGCCCAGGCTGGCTTCTGACTCATGGCAATCCTCCTACCCCTGCCTTCCAAGGGATCTTAATTTATACCATTTCCCTCCAGTGGTCACCTTTGAAAAAGGTGTTTGTTTTTCTTCTTCTATTTTCATTTATATATACAGTCTGATTTATGTTTCAGTGGCATATACTTATTTTACCTTTAATCTGATATTTTATCTAGGATAGTGACTGCATTCATTAATTTATTCATTAATTCATTTATTAAAAAATACTTAGTGCTTAATATACTTCAGACACTATTAAATGCCAAGAGAAACAGAATCTGCCTGACTTCAGTTCCTCTGGAAAAGAGAAGGCCAACATACCTGAGCTCATAGAAGGAGATGAAAACTGAAGCTGGAACCTTAGGCAAAGAACAAGCAATTAAGGACTTACAGGTCATGTTCAGATGTTAGCCTCTATCCTATTAGCATGTAATATGTATCTAACAAGGATTTATCTAAAGAAGGAAAAAATCTAGGTATTTTAGTAAGCAATGAAGATAGAAGTAGTGAGCAGTGAAAAATATCAACGAAATGACATTTAACAGGATGAGATTTCAGTGAATTAGAAGAGAGATCTATGATGTCAGATGGTGAGAGGGTTAGTGCAAGGTTTACTGATGCTAGCGGGGTGTTGGGAAAAATCATCTTCTGGTAGGAAGATGTAAGCTAAAAAGCTTGGGTGGGTGAACACAAGGAGACTATTCTGCACTTTGAAAATAGAGCAGAGATTTGTAATAAGAAAAGCGAAGATAGTCAAGAAGTTCTAAATGTGCTAAACATAGGTTAGTGTGATTACGCTGGGATGTTGAAGGATATTCACACAAATCAAACTCAGTGTGTGGCTTTTCTCTATAGTTATTTTATGCCTTATGACTGGGATAGATTATCAAGGATCCATAGGATTTTCCCTGGAGGCATAGTTTAGATCTGGAATGGCCCCCAAAGACTGGGTGACAAAGGTTTAGCCCCAGGATGTGGCCCTGTTAGAAGGAAGTGGAGCCTTTAAGAGGTAGGGCCTCATGAGGGTTCTGCAGGTCCTTGGGCGCATGGCCTTGAAGATGATATTGGGGCTGCAGTTTTTTCTCTTCCTCCTTCTCTTTTTCCTTTCCCTCCCTGGGGTGAAAACTTCTACTTTGCTACACATTCCTGCCACCACAGGCCCAAAGCAATGGTGCCAACTCGTCATGGACCGAAACCTAAAACCATGAGCCAAAATAAGGATTTTACTGTTTATGGCTTGATTATTTGGGCATTTGTTATTGTGACATGAAGTTAACCTTCCTAGTTTGGTGATGTCAGAACTCAGCATACAATTATAGTTATAGCTTTGATTTTTTTTTTTTACAGTAAAAATACTGAAAGCAAAATCAATAATAGGAAAAGGTCCATAGGGAAAAGTCCTAAGGAAATTCATTGTGAACTTCTAAAGAGTCTTTCTCCAAATTGGCTATTGTAGAGCACTGCTCTAATCTCAGTACTCTGGAAAGCTGAGGCAGGAGGACTATAAGTTGCAAATTTAGGCCCATCCTGGGCAACTAAATGACTTAGTGAGACTCTGTTTCACAATTAAACAAAAAAGAACTGGGTGTGTATCTTAGTATGTATTCTCAATCTCCAGTACTGTCATGAATGAGAGAGAGAGAGAGAGAATTCCTCCATTAGACTCAAATTTAATTCCTATGGATTTGTGATCACACATGTGAAATATTATCTACCAGAGGCAGATCATAAAAGAGTTTGGTGTCCAGTTATTTTATTGAGGTCTGGTCATACAAGCATGCTCTGCCTAGCTGACCCTGAATTTCATAACACCCAGTGTTCAGCATAAACTACATTGTTTTGACAGATTTCAGCACAGTAACTTGTGTCAGTTCTAGGAATGCTAAGAAATTTTCTTAAAATCCAAGTCCCCAGATGTTAGCCAAGGGCCAACTTGCAAACAGGCTTTTATAAGGATGTATATGCTTTGTATGTAATTCTTTGTTTCCTGGTTCTTTGTGCCATTCACTATATGCAACATATTCTGGAGCAATGTGTCATCCATATATGTGCAGCTATCATTTGATTAATACATGGAGGCCACAGACTCCTGATGTTTTTACTTTTGGGTCATCTTTCTTCAAACTTTTTCAAACAATGTCCTTGCTGTAGCACATATCTGGGTGATCTTGGGTGTTGTGAAATTCTATCTCATGCTCCCTTCTTTCTTTTAATCTCTTCTCTAGTCATTCCATATTGATCTCATGTCATACCTGTTACTTTGAAGGTTAATGGAAGAAACATCTTTCACTATGAAAATTTTTTTTATGTTAGGTTGTAATTTGCATTCCTAACAACTCACAAATCTACCTAGAGTATACAATATTTCTGATTAGAATGAAAAAATAATATTTATGAGAAACTATAGAATTTACTGAAATTCCATGAAGCTTTAGCATTCATTAAAGTAATTCAAGTGGAGAAATGTCCTATTCAATTACAGTTTACTTTGTGGATTAATGTACACAGAATTTTTACTGGACAAATGTTGTATTTATTGGGTCTCAGAATTCTCATACTAATAGGAATTTCTAAGAAGAATATGGTGATCAGAATTGTAGTATACTGGATTATTGTTTGATTGTAGTCTTGATGTATTTTAACAGAATATAATATATGTGGTCCTCTTTTTTGTATTACTCCATATCCACTCCCAGGAAAGTTTTACATTTATTTCTAGAAGCTGTTTCTGTTCTCTAATTCATTGTTATTCGAAGTGTATTCCATGGAGCAGTAACAGTGAGATCATCTGTGAATTTATTAGAAATGGAGAATACTGGGCCCATCCACAGACTCTGCACTTTAGCAAGATCTCCAGGTGACTTGTGCACGTTACAGTTTAGGAACTGCTGCCAGACTTTATATCCTGTCACTGTCACCTTTGTGTCTTCATGCTCACTACCAATTTGTGCCTCTTTTGTGTTACAAGTGTGGTCATGGTCGGAATCTTTAGCCTGTCAAGAGTCAGTAGATTAAGAGTCTGTGAACTGAGGAATTGACTATGCCTGGATTCCCAAAATTGTATCAATTTAGGAAGTGCTGCTTCAGCATCAACTATTAGTAAATCTACTATTTCTCCCATGATGCCACGTGGCCCTTAGTTCCTAGCCACTGCTGTAGTTGAGAGCCACTTTCCTGATAAGAGCGATGCATTTAGCACAACCACTCTGACGCTGACGCTCCTCGGTGAAAATCTGTCATTTCCATCTCTTCAATCCTGTTTCAAGGCATGTAGCCACAGAGATGGGTCATGGACTAAGCTGGAGTTTTCCAACTTTCTTTTTTCCTTATTGTTTTCTCTTCCCTGTTCTTCACTGGTATCGCTTGTGCTCAGATTATAGGATAGACCAGAGGTCCTTTAGCCATGGACAATCGAATAATTCTCCTGACTCTGTCCAAAGATTATTACTTGGTCAGTAAGAATTTAATTTTTTTCTCTTTCCTAGTCCCACAGTTAGGCAGCCTGTCTTTATGTCTGTTTCTGTTTATTTCTCCCCTCACCCTATCCTTCCATCTCTCTCCATTGTCCCCTCCTTTAGTTGATTCAACTTGGGCTTTGTACTTCTAACTTATGCCTTATGTTTCAATAGCTCATCTCTCCCAGTGAAATATTCCAGAATGAAAAATTTTGGTTATATAGAATCATTACCTTTCCTATTAAAATGCAAGTCACTATGAGAAAATAATTCATCAAAATAGAAGTCAAATCTTATATAAATTAGAATTTAAACTCTGTTTGAATTTTATTATTCAGGATTTTCTAGAAAGAGGTTAATTAACACTGGAGTTTGATCTGCATATTGAACAAATTTACTTATTCAAATGGAGTTTATAAGTTTTGGGCTGATTTATACTGGAGAGAAATATTCTGCTTAGTAATTTGAATTCTATTTCTAAGACAAATAGTTTTACAGTTTTCTAAGGTGAGTTGAATATGCAAAGTGACAGAATTAAACCAACTGAAAGAATGCGTGGTCTTATTTTTTTTTCCCAATATAAAGCTACATTGTTTTCTAAATAGCAGTGCTTTCTGTTACTTATTTCCTTTAAGGTGTTGTTTTCATAAATCAGAATAAACTGGAAAGTAATTTTGCTGAATTCAGTAGTTCTAGCCCTAAACTTATTATTTATAATTTGTTATGTGCTTTTGGTGATATTGAACAAAATGTATTTAAACATTTTACTCTGTATTTGTCTTTATAATGCACTGTAAGAACAAGAAATTTTATTAAAAGCAACTGAATTCATCTGGGATTTTTCAAAACAAGTTTTAAAACTTCTAAACATATGTCTTAAATTTCTTGGTATGACCATTTATACCTTTTCTTGTCATTCAAAACCATTTTAAAATTTATACTTTATATTGGATTTGCAAAATAATGAATCCATTAGATATTGAAAATGTATGTCATCTGACAATAAAACAATTTTCTTTTGTAAAAAAAAAAACAAACTTCCTGCTCCAGTAAGCCTGTCTCTAATTTCAGGTCACATAATAAAATCCCTCACATTGATGGAAGACTACTAGGAGAGAAATTTGCTTTGTGATTGAACAAGACTGCTTCTAAGTTGTGGGTAGTAAAATGAATTGCTTCTGTGCCTCAGTTAATTGTTAGATATGTAACACTGGGAATGAGTATGTAAATAAATAGAAGCAGCATCAGTGTGGACGTGGACTGTAGTCAGACTGCCTGTCCTTGTCCATGTCCTAGCTATGTGACATTGGGGAAGATATTTAATCTCTTTTTTCCCTTCAGTTTTCTATCTGTGACATAAGGTTAATGAGTGTATTATGTCATAGGTTTGTGTGAAATTTTAAATAAGCTAATACAAGTAAAGCTCTTAATGAAGTACCTGGAATAGAGGGAAGTCATTAAATAAATGAAAATAAATTATTAGTAAGTAGGCAATATAGTTTATCCTTCATGATGATTATTTTTCACTTCTTCACACTTAAAACAATAACCAGAGTTAATGAGCTCCATTTGAGATGTTCTAATCAAGTAAAAGTGAATGAAAATAGTCCTACTAACTGCATTGATTTTCTAGGTCAGTTTGTATGTAAAACTAGGTGCACATTTGAGTGAGTTGGAAAAGTTTTACAAACATATAACCCAAGGCCCCATTCTGCACTGCCCCATTCTGTAAATCTGTTAATGGTTCTCTTAGAGACTGCTAGATAGGAGCCTACTGGTCTAATAAATTAGAACTGACATCAAGGCAGCCAGTAAGGACAGATCATACCACAGGACCTCAAATCAGAATTGCACTATTGGATTTTGGTGGATAACTATCATAGGTTCATTCTTCTGTGTTAATTCCACAATTCAGAGTAAAGGTATCAAGGTTAAAAACAATTTTTCCAATGTAAAGTTGTAGATAACTAAATCACTATGAGTTAAGTCTTGACATTCACTTGGAACATTTCTCCATGTATTAAAATAAATAGGAAAAATGCAGTCAATTTCCAGTTTGTGATGGTGGTGGTGATAGTATGTGTGTATGTAGGTATTTGGCTCATAGATATTTACTGTTTCAGATATGTTAATAACATTCAATAGCTCTTCCCCATGGAACTATTTCTCTACTCAGAGAAGCAGTCCTATGCTATGATATAGACAGTGAGTCACTGGCTGGACTCAGAATAGGTACTGTTTCTTAAGAGAAACTATACACTGGACAGTAATTTGTGAGCTAGCCTGGTTTGGCAGGTTATGGAAATTTAATATTGATAGAGAATCCCATATGTGAAAAAAAGTGATTGTAGAATCATTATGAGAAAAATATAGTAAAGAACATTTTATTTTAGGAATACTGCCTAACTTAACTATCTTGTCGAATAGTATGGAAACTATTTGGTAAATATTTTATAATCATCTGGAATTGGGACTGGGAAAGGCAGAGAAGGCTGGCTGGTTGGCTACTAGAATTGAACACTGGGGTGGAAGTATAGAGGGAAACATTCAAGAGGTAATAGAATAAATTAAAGGTAACATCAAGGGTTGTAGGACACCTTTCTTTCACACTCTATCCACAGGCCAGTTAGTCCAAAGAAACTAAAGGCCTGATAGTACCTGATCTAGCCATGAGGTAAAACCCCAGCAAGAGCAATTTCAATAAGTTTGGAGGAGAGAGGAGAGGAGATAGAGGAGAGAGAGGGAGGGAGGGAGGAAGAGAGAAAGAGAGAGAGAGAATAAATACACATTATGACATTAGCAATGTCAATGATCAAAACATTGTGAGAGACAGAGATATAATGTGAGACACCAGAATGGCCAACTTTAGAGCAGAGCTGCTGTGAATCTTTCAGAAACTATTATTTAGCCAGTCTATGTTTTCCTTTCAACTCCCAGTCTAATAAACACATGTTCTTTTTCTCTTTCCAATGTTGTTACATTTAAAAATTCATAAAGGTTTAGGCTAAAATCATTTTTACTAACATTAAAATATTATTAATTGTGTCTAATTTTCCTTAGGTTGGGTTCAGGGTGAGGGGAGACAGTTGACTTAAAGGGGCAAAAGAAATGTTTTAGGATGATGGAGTTGTTTTGCATCTTGCTCATGGTGAAGGTTACCTGACTACATACAACTCCTCAAGCCCATTAATCTGTGTACATATAATCAGTACATTTTATATAATATACATTTGTAGTAGTCTGGTTTTCATTGCTGGAACAGAATACTTGACACCTGCAATTTAAAGAAGGAGAGGTGTATTTTGGTTCACAGTTTCTGTCCATGGTCGGCTGGCTCCAATGCAGAAGCATCATTTTTTTCTCAGTGATCACATCTATTTTTAATGAGAAAAGTTTATTTACTTCTGTATATTATATAACAAAAATTTCAAAATGATTTGTAGAATCCATCTAGTAACATGAAATTGAAACAGTGCTCAAGACAATGTTTATGGCTGAATGTATCTGATGCTCAGTGTACAGTGTGTGTAAGAAGTTGCTGTCTATGTTCATCTCTCAAAAAGTAACAGAATCTGTCATTTCAATAAATATCGAATTGCCAAAATAATAGCTTCCATGGACCAGACGTCCAGGAAAGAGCAGTTTTGATGAATGATTCCCAGAATCGAGTGCATCCTCCTTTATTCCAGTGAGCTGATGTCAGGATTGCTACTTCCATGGCTGATTATGACCCATCTCACTCCTGCTGGTACATTAACTAACACGAGTACTGCTTTCATGGGGACTGGTGGTGGTGACATACTGCCTGCTGTTAGGGGTGAGGCGCTTCTCTTGGTTACTTCTCTCATTGCTGAGACAAAATACCCAAAACCCAAAGTTAAAGAAGAAAATGTTTATTTTGGCTTACAGTTTGTAGAGGTTTCAGTCCATAGTCAGCTGACTCCAAGGCAAGGTGGCATGGCAGAGGGGCATCCCAGAGGACAAACAGTCCATGGAAGCAGCACATGCAGAAGGCAGCAAAGCAGCTTCTTTCTGTCCCTTTATATTCCATTCTGGCTACCACCTTTTGGGCAGTGCCACCCACATGCAAGATGGGGCACCCTTAATCCTAGCATCACACTTTTAATCCCAGCCTCACAAACCCTAATTCAGCCACCTTCAAACTCCCCACCTATGACTACAGGTGGCCCTGAGGGGACATCTAGATAAAAGCCAGAACAGTGAGACTGTGGGAAAACATAGGAAGACAATATTGGGGATCAACTAGAATAAGGGAAAGAAAATCCAAATCTGGCAAATCTGATGACATCTTTGATACTATGGGGTGGAATGGTACTGAGTTGTCTGTTAATGAAGGCGGAACAGCAGTAGGATGAGAACCCTTTTTGCTGGGCTGTTTTTTGTGTTTTTAACATTAAGGTCCATTTCTTTCTTTATCACATTATTATTGGCTTTCCATTTCACAGGTTAGTATATAGTTTCTGTTTCATGTGATTTACTTCTTTTCTCCTAGCACTCAAAATTAGTTGTGTAGTTACTGAAAATTTCAGGCCAGCTGATAGATAGGCCCACTAAGTACATTTAAAAATAGCAAATGGTCAAATCTGTCCTTTGAATTCTGACAGCTGAGGGGTAATTGCATTGAAATCATTACCCTTCCAAGGAGGAATGCTTACTGAACATTGATGCTCTGCTTAAATAAAATGGGTTTTTTTCCTACCAGGTGAATCTTTTGACACTTTGATACCAAGTGTCATTACCTCTGTCTGGCTTGTGGATTGCTGAATTCCCTGTAAGTGTGATTTAATAGCCTAAATCTGTCATGAAATATTTATAGCTTTTTTGTGACTTGAAGATTTTGAATTTTACTTATAACCACATTAATAATGAAATGGTCTATATAGAAGATGCCACAATATACATATTTATCTTGTGCAAGAACAATTATTCTGATAGAAATGTGTGTTTTGAATCTTTGTGGAATGTCAAATATTTCATCAACCATGTGGACATCATCTTTTACAAACTTTAAAAAGATTATTCAATAGAGAAAGTAAATCAGTTCAGCTAACATTTTAAATAAAGTTTACTTAGTAAAATTTGAAAACAACTGAATCAGAATTTGGGAAATATAGATGAATAAAAAGTTAATATTTATTGAATACTTACATTTATGGCAAGCGTGATGCTAACAATATATACATTAATTAAATAGTACTCTATCAACCAAAGGAATTTTCTTCCATTCTTATCGCTTACTCATTGTGTTTATGGGTGTAGAGTGGTGTGTGTGTCTCTCTGTGTGTGTATAAAATCACTGTTCTCACTGAGAACTTATGTATGTTCAGGTATTAAACTATTTTACATAATTGATATATTTCATCTTCACCTCAAAGAAATGAAATAGGTGGTAAATATTAAGGAGAAGGAAGCTGAGGCAAAAAGAATACTAAGGTTCAGATGTTTGTATTCCCCCACCCCGCCCCGAATTCATATGTTGAAACCTGGTCGCCAGTGTGGTGCTATTGAGGAGTAGGACCATTGGGAGATGTCTAGGTCATGAGGGCAGAGCTCTCAGGGATGGGCTTAGTGTGCTTACAGAGAACATGCCCCGGAGCTGCCACATGGGGACATAGGGAGAAAGCAAATCTAGGAGCCAGGAAACAGGACTTAGGAAATATAATTTGATCTTGAACTTCCCAACCTCTAGAACTATAAAAATAAATTCCTGATTTTATAAAGTAACACACTGTTTATTTTATTTTATTTTATTTTATTTTTTTGGTACCAGGGATCAAACTCAGGAACTTGTGCTTGTGAGGCAGGTGGCGGAACCACTGAGCTAAATCCCCGGCCCTATTATATTTTTTATAGTAGCTCAAATAGATCAAAAGAGTTTAAGTGGCTGCTCTAAAATATGAGGTTGGTTGAATTCAGACAGTGTATTCCATATGTAATATTCTTTAACACCAGGATCAACTCTCAGTGGATTAAAAATAAAACCTCAAAAATCTAGTGGTTATTTCATTGAAAGGAAATGTAGTGACCTAAATTATATAAAATTTTAAAATAAAGTTCCTAATACTAACAATACTTATGAATTTTAAGATTGTGATTTTATTCTTCTGAGTATATACCCCAAATTGGGGTAGCTGATTCATACGACCGTTCTATTTTTAATTGTTTAGGACAACTCCATGTAGTTTTCCATAATGATTCTACCAATGTATGTTCTCACCAGTAATGAATAAGAATTCTCTTTCTCCATATTCTCAATAATACTTTTTATATTTTGACTTCTTGATAATAGCCATCCTAAGAATTGCAAGGTGTTACCTTATTGTGGTTTGAACTGTATGTATTTCCTTGATGATTAGTGATTTTGAGCACTTTTTCATAAACCATTCTTGACCATTTGTATATCTCTTGAGAAATATCTATTCAAGATTTTTCCCCTTTTAAAAAAATTTTAAAAAATAGATTTTTTTGAGTTCCTTCTACATTTTGCCTATTAACCCCTTAAGTGTTTAGTTTACAAATGTTTTACTCTATTCTGTAGATTCTCTTTTCATTGTTTAATTGTTAATTGTTTCCTTTGCTGTGCTGAAACAAATTTAATGTAGTCCTACTGTTTTGTCTTTGTTGACTGTAATTTTGGTGTCATATAGTGAAAAGTCACTGTTAAGACCAAAGATGTAGAGCATCTCCTCTTTGCTTTTCTAGGAATTTTATAATTTCTGGGCTCATTTTAAAATCTTTAACCCATTTTGATTTGATTTTTGTGAAGGATTTAAGTAATTTTTTTTTTTTTGTATTGAGATTCAACTTCCCTATCAACTTTTATTGAAGAGATCATCTTTTTATATAGTATTCTTGGCACCTTTGTTAAAGATTAGTTGACTATATGCTTGCATCCATTTTCTGGGTTTTCTATTCTGTTCCATTGGTATATGTGTTTGTTTTTTTATGACAATATCATACTATTTTAATTACTATAGCTTTGTAATAAAGTTTGAAATCAGGATGTTTGGTACTGCCAGCGTTTTATTTTTATTCAAGATTGATTCAGCTGTTCTAGATCTGTTGTTGCTCCATACCAATATTAGGATTTCTTTTCTGTCTATAAAAATGTCATTGGGATTTTGATAGAGATTGTGTTGAGTCTGTGTATCATTTTATGTAGTATAGAAATTTTGAAAACATTCTTTTGGTTCATGACATGACATATATGTTATATTTATATCTTATATTACTTTCATCAAGTTTTATACTTTTTTTTTTCCCCATTAAGTTTATTGGTACATTTTAGGTATGAAATACAGTTACATTCATCATTGGGATCGTGTACCTTTACATGAGTATCTTGGTTCTTTTTTTTTCCCTTCCCTTGCCCTCCCTTCACCCCCTCCACCCTTCCCTATTTACAAAGACTTTGTTTCCATTTTTTCCCTTTTCTCATATTTTTTCTTTTCCCCTTTTTCCTTTCCCCTAACTCTCCCACTTCCCCTGCTCCTATAAACCTTTTCTTCCTATTACACAATATCAATTATACATTTCTTAAATTACAATATCAAGATCTAGGAAACATTACCACAGATTTTACAGAATTTAAAAGGATATAGAAATCATATTTCAAAAATCTGTTTTGAAATAAATTTGAAAACTTCTAAGAAGTACCTTGGAAGACAAATTAATGAAACTAACTCTGGAGGAAATATAAAATTTGAATAGCACCTATTAAAAAAAGTATATTCCTAGCTTGAAAACCTACCTATATGACAACAGCAGGCTCATAAACATTTTAAATGATAAATTATATCAAACAATTGAAGCAGAAAAAAGAAGGAACACTTCTCCCCTCATTTTAGGAACTCAACATTGTGCTAATCCTAAAACTGGATAAAGATAATAGAAAAAAAAAGTATGAACATAGATAGAAATTTGTTTAACAAAACAAACTATTAGAAGTCAGATCTGGCAGTATGTAGAAAGTGGTTTTGTTATAGGGATGGCAGTGTTGGTTCAGCATTGGAAGATCCATCCCCCAAAGTCATCATTTTAATCGAGGAAAGGAAAAAGTCATATGATCCTGTCACTACTTGGAGAAAAAGTATTGGACTAAATTCTACAGCTGTTTATGGTAAAAGCTATCAGGAGCCTAGAAGTAGAACAGAAACTTCTCAACAGATTAAAGACATGTACTCCATACTTCCAGCGAGAATGCCTTATATGAATTGAGAAGATACAATGCTTTCTCCTTAAGGTGGGGAACAAGGGCAAATATGCTTCCTCTTTATCTGTCCATTAAACTTTGAAACCTAGTCCCCACCAAAATAGTCTGGCAATAAAATGACACAATTAGGATAGGATTGGCAAGGTAGGAGCAAAATCTATATATGTAGATGAAATGATGATCTACAGAGAAAATACTAAGAAATCTCTAGGAGTCCCTAGAACTTGTATTTGAATTTAGCAGGATCAGAAAACACAAGGTATATATAAAAATTCAGGTCTGTGTATACTTGCTATAAATGAAGAATTGGATATTGAAATTTAAAAGTTATGTAGGAGTACAAAGGACCTAGAAAAGTTAAAAAAAGAAAAAAAAGAAAAAAAAACAGTGTTGGAAGAGGTTTAGTACCTAATTTTAAGACTTCTTCTAAAGCTACAGTAATCAAGGCAGTGTTGGTGTAAGGAAAGACGTATAGATCATTGGAATAAAACAGAGAATCTAGAAATAGAACCACTCATATATGGTCCACTGAGTTTTGAAAGATTATTTAACATTAGCATTTTATAGAATATAAACTCAATTCAAGAGCCGAGGAAGAGATAGTGTTTTCAGCAAATGGCACTAGAACACCTGGTATCCATATATAAAAAATTAACCTCAACCCTTTATTTCCATACATGAAAATTACTTGAAGTGATCTATGAACCTAAATAAGAAAGCCTAAAAGTATAAATCTTTAAGAAGAAATTATAAGGGAAAATATTTACGAATTCAGGGTAGGCAAGAACTACCTAGGATACAGAAGACATGATGTATAAAAGAAAAAAATTGATAAATGAGAGTCTATCAAAATTTAGAACTTTAAATGACATCATTAAAATGAAAAGTAGTCCTTAAACAGACCATATTTATACTGCACATAACCTATGACCAGAATATATAAAGAATTCTTAGAGCTCATTAATAGGCAACCCAATTAAAAAGTAGACATAAGAAGATGATAAATAGCCAGTATAGCACAAGGAATGGTGTGCAACTCTAGAATCAGAAAAATACTAATCAGTACAATTACAAGACTGAATTATACACTCATTAGGGAGATGAAGTTAAAAGTTTTAAAAGCCTTGTCATGACGTTTCCTTTTTGTTGGATTCTCCCCCTTTGCATTTAATTTGTCATGCCCAATGGATTCATTCTGTTGGGTTTCCTGGGGTTGTGATCCTCCTTGTCTTTTCCTCGGGTATTGTCTAAAATTTTTTTGGAGTGCCGGTTTGATATTCATGAAGTTCCCGAGGTGCTCTTTATCATGAAAGTATCTTATTTCTCCATCCATTTTGAATGATAATTTTGCAGGGTACATCAATCTGGGTTGAAGGTTGTTTTCTTTTAGAGCTTGAAGTACATCACTCCAAGCTCTTCTTGCCTTGAGGGTTTGCATTGAGAAGTCTGTTGTGATTCTGTTGGGCTTTCCTTTGTATGTGATTTGTCTATTTTCTCTCACTGTGTGTAGAATTTTGTTCTTCTGTTGGATTTCTAGGATCCTAACTATTATATGCCTATGTGCAGATTTTCTTTGATCAAGGCTAGCTGGAGTCCTATATGCCTCACTTATCTGTATGTCAAGTTCTTTTCCCCTCCTTGGGAAGTTTTCTGCCATCACTTCTGTGAACAGTTTTTTTTATGTCATCTGCACTCTCTCCCCTTTCTTCATTAACACCAATCAGTCTTATGTTATTCTTCTTTTCATTGTCTAGCAGCTGCTGGATTGATTTCTCATGTTCCTTTACAATTTTAAAGCAATTTTTCTTTTCCTGGTCACTAATTGCAATCTTTTCTTCTATATCTGAAATTCCGTCCTCACATTGGTTCATTCTGCTGCACAGACTTTCGATGGAGTTTTTAATCTCCTGGAAATCTGTTTGCATCTGTTTTATGGATTCCATTTGTTTCCTATGTTGGGATTCAATCATGTTCCTCAGATCCTCTACCTTTTTATCTGTGTCCTCTCTAGATTTATTAATCATGTCTTGCATCATAAGCAAAATCTTTGCTGTTATCTGAGTAATTATTTCTGATTTCATTTTTCCCAGATCCTCTTTTTTTGCCAGTTCAGAGAGTCCAGGTGGTTGAATATCAGATTGTTCCATCTTGTTTCCCTTTGGGGTTGCTGTAGGTGATCCAGAAATCTGTTTTTGAGGCTTGTTTATGTGTCTTCTCTTTTCCACAGCGTGGGGTGGTGGTCCTTCTGGCGCCCAGGCGGCTTACCTTCTCTGCCCTAGGAGCTTGGGATGGCAGTTGGGGAGCTTTCTTCCGGGTGCTGGGACTGGCTCAACTTCTCTCAAGTTTTATACTTTTGAATGAATAAATCTTTCACCTTGTGGTTTGAATTTATTCTTAAGTATCTTATGCTCTTGAATGAAATTGTTTTCCTAATTTCTTGGTAACATACAAAAATTGTTACTTTATAGACATGCAACTGATTTTTATATGTTGATTTGTATACTGACACTGCTAAAATTATTACTTCTCACAGGTTTCTTTTAGTGGTCTGTAGAGTTATCTGTATATAAGGTCATAGCCTATAAACAAAGACAACTTGATGAATGCATCCCTTTATGAATAAAAATGACCTTCTTTTCTTCAACTTAAAATTTTGGACTTAAAATCTATACAATCCAATATAAATATAGCTACTCCTCTCTTTTGATTTCCATTTGCATGGAATATTTTTTATATCCCTCATTTTCAGTATTTTTGTATCTTTAAATCTGAAGTAAGTCTCTTGTAGTCAGTTTATATTTTTTTAAATTTTTAAATCCATATAACCATTCTGTATCTTTTTATTAGAGAAGTTACTTTAAATGCAAATTGATTAATTGATACATAAGCACTTACTATAGCCATAATATTCATTGTTTTCTGGCTCTTTTATGAAACCTTTGTTCCTTTTTTTATCTATTATTATGGTTTTCATTTGTGATTTAGTGGCAATTCTATAATACTATAAGTTGACTGTTTTCTCTATATTTTTTCCTAGGCATGGTGGCACTTGCCTGTAATCCCAGCACTTGGGAGGCTGAGGCAGGAGGACCTCTGTGAGTTTGAGGCCAGCCTGGGCTACATGGTGAGTACAAGCCCAGCCTACATAGTGAGATCTTGTCTCAAAAAGCAAAAGAACAACAAACTATGATATATTTTAAGCTGATAAATTGATTATATAGGAAATTTCTATTCTTTTATCTCCTCTCCATATTTGGATTCTGCTATCAGAGTCTATGTTTTAAAAATTGTCTATCCATTAACAAATTATCACATTTATATAGTTTATCACTACACATTTGTGTGTAGTACGTTTCCATTCCTTGTGTAGAAGTGGTACACAAACATAATACATCTTCATTCCTTTTTTCACCTGTTTTCTTTTTCCCTCCTTTCCTGCTCTACCTATCTCTCAATCTCTTTCCTTTTCCTTTTATTTTGTACATGTTTGCTGTACATAATGTTTACATTCTTTGTGTGGAGTTGATGCATGTAGATAACAAATCTTAATTCCTTTTTAAAATCTCTTATGCCTCCCCTTCTCCTCCACTTCCAATTCCTGATGCCCTTCCCCTTTGAAAATAATCTGTCTCCCTCCTTCCTTTTATCTGTCTTTTATTTTGCTCTTTATTTTTACTCTGGATTTCTTATGTAAAAGAAACCAAATGATATTTAATCTTGAGAAGTTAGTTATTTTAAAACTATTTTTGTTTTTTAACCTTTATAGTAAAATTAAAAGTTATATATATATATCACCTTTACTGGAACTTTCCAAATTTGATTATACATATCTTTATCTTTACCAATGACTTTTATACTTTTGTCTATTTTCATTTTTTAATTAGCATTCTTTTGTTTCAGTTTGAAGAAATTTCTGTAGCTTTTTTTTTTTTTTTTAGGAGAAATCATTTAGTGAGTTCCTTCAGCTTTTGATTCTTCTGGGGCTGTCTGGATCTTTCATTTGTGAAGGATCCTTTGCTAAAGTTTCTGGGTTGGCAGTTTTTTTTTTTAATACTTTTAATATATAATCTTTCTCCTGGCTTACAATATTTTTGCTTATATGGTTCTGTTGTGTGTGATGAACCTCTTTTGCTGCTTTCAAATTCTATCATATCTTTTATTTTTGACAATTTGAGTATAGTTTGTCTTAATGAAAAAATGCTTTTTATTTGAACCGTATTAGAGACCTTTAAGCTTCATGTGCCTGAATGTCTGTATCTTCCTCATATTTCTGGAAGTTTTCAATATTATTTCTTAAAATAACTTTTCTGTACATTCTTCTCTTTCTTATACCCTCTCAATGTATGCTTTTAATGGTGTCTCATATTTCCTGTAGGGTTTCTTCATTCTATTTTAGGTTTCCCTTTTTTTAAATTCTGACTAGATATTTTCAAATGACTTGTTTTGAACTTACACATTATTTCTTCTGCTTGAACAAATCTGCTATCATATCTCTCTTGCACTTTTCATTGCATTCATTGAATGCTACAGAACATTAGTTTTATATGGTTTCCTATCCTTATTTAATCCTTATTAAAAATTAATTTTCTTAATGTATCATTTTTCTAATTTCATTTAGTTCTCTATCTGTAATGTCTGGTAGTACATTGAACTTATTTAAAACAATTACTTTAATTTTTCATCAGACAATTCATAGATCTCGATTTCTCTAAGGTTGATTAATGGAATATTATTACATTCCCTTGGTATCAGGTTTTCTTATTTTTAATGGTCCTTGAGATTTTGCATTGCTGTCTTCAGATTTGAGAAAGGAGTCTCCTCCTCCATTCTTTACTGACTGCCTTCTGGAGAGAAACATCTCTACCAATCAACTTGGCTAGGGTTTCTGAGGCTCTCTGAGACCTTTTATGTGGATGTATACTCTGCACATGATTTTTTCTCTGAAGTGGGGTAGATTCTTAAAATTGTATTTTTTTCTGTCAGTCTTCCAAATGTAGCTTGAGTGCTAAGAGTTTTCCATTTATTTTCCATAGACCAGTGCCCTAATTTGCTCATTGTTCTGTGCCTGTGGATTCAAGTTGATCATATGCATAAGACAAGGCAGTTGCTATCTGAAAGGGCATAATTTAGGAGATGGCCTGGTGGGGAGGGAGGTGCAGTATGGAGAATGTTTGGGATAACCATGGACCAACTAAGAGTGGGGGTAGGAATTCCACAGTGGGGTATCCCATAAGGTAGTGGGTAGGAATCCTCATGCAGTGACAGTTTCCACAGCCTCTTCCCCAACTCTAACCTTTTTCATCCACCCAGCAACTCAGTCATCTCAGTAGTATGGATGAGGCAAGGAAGAAATATGCTTATTTTGGGACAGTATCCCTCATGGTTTGGAAAGTCATGTGCTCGTTCATTATTTGTTCCTTTCCTCTGTGTGAGAGATTACATGCAAATGTTTTTCTTGGCGTTGAGCTTTGCTGCCTTAGAGAGGGGTGAAGTAGGTAAAGTGAAACTGTTCTTGACCCCTTCAGGGCACCTATTCTCAGATTATTCTTCACCAGCAATTGCTGGAGCTCCTTTACAGGACTCCTACTCTCTCACGGAGTTCTCAACCCTAAGTAGCTGTCTAAATCAATGCTTCTGTGGAAGATGAGAGGAGAAAGCCCCTATTCTGCCATCTTGCTGACACCACTCCCTTCTCAAGAGCAGTTATAAAAAGAGCAACAGATCCTTAGCTCTTAATATGTATCTGAGAATTGCTATGAAATTTCCATATTCAGCAGAAACTTGTGATAGTTGATCATTATTCTACTATAAATAATAATTATCTGTTAGCTTAAATAGCTTAAATAAATCTTGGTGCCTTGATTATAAGTAGTCAAAACATGACAAGCCTTGCTGCCTATTATGGAATTTAAAATGTAGGAATTTCAATGGCATAATGTTTCATTAATGATAACAGCAAAATATTCAGGCAAAGCTATATTTAGAATTGACAGCAAATGTGTAAATAGAATGATGAAAGAATCTGACAATTGACTTTTCCCTTGAAACAATGCATAGTTCTAAGTCACATTTGATGCTTTTTTTTGTGCCATAATTTACTTTGCAATAAAAATTTTATTGTCAGAAAGAAAATAAACCCCTTTGATTGATGACCAGTAGAAGTTTGAAAAAGTCTAAAGTAAATGAAGGAAAATTATTAAAGCAATGTATCTATTATTTGAGATTTCTAAGTGTAAAATTTAGTTTACATAAGTAAACTTTTAGCAAATGGGATTGTAACTATTATTTTCCTAGTGTTAAGACAGAAACTTAAAAATTGAAGACATATTTACAAAATACAAATATAATTTGCCAATAAAATCAGCAAAAGCTCTTACAGCAAAAAGTTAAACTATACAAATTCTAAGAATACTCTAATTGTTCTTTACATTGGATCTTAATATTGCATAGTTTGAAGAATGTAATGTGTTTTAAGTGTGGTTTTACTAAAGAATAAACACTAAGGGGAGCTATATCAAAAATATTTTCATTTTGATAAAAAGGGATAACTAAAATAAATTAGTTGTATTAAAATTATTTCTACAACAAACTAAAATGGAACAATTAAAATAAAATTAAGAATTGTCTTTGAGATTTGGTTGTGCACAATGTTTTACTGTTTCTGAATAGCACATTTGTAATGTTTTCACATCATTGCTACACAGGTAATTTGATTAGTATAATCACAATGATGCTACCTGAATAGAATATTAGGTTGAAATTTTAAGAAATTCAACACAAAACAGCCAAGAGCAAGGAAACTTATGACCTATGACACAGTAGCATTGCATAAGAAGCAAAATGTTTCTAAAATTTTTATTTAAAGCAATACAAGACACAAAGTCAATAGAAAGTGTTTATCTATGGGCTTTTGAAATAGCATTGAGGATGCCTACTGAGGTCCCGAGTTGTGTGAAAGATGCCGAATCACCCCTCTGCAGACAGACAGGTCTGCCCACACCCTACTGAGGTCCTGAGTTGCAGGGAACATGCCAAATCAGCCTGCTGCAGACAGGCAGGTCTGTGCATGCCCTACCAAGGTCCCAAGTCGTGCAGAAGATCCTGAATCACCCCGCTGCAGACAAGCAGCCACCTGGTTCCACACTATAAAGACACAGAGGACACCAGACAACCAGACCAATGTACTGAGCCCCGCTGCTCCTGGGCCAGAGGTAGGGCCTTCTGAGTCCCTGACCCACTGTTCCCAGCCCAGAGGAAAGGGCTTTTGGGCCACCTTCTGTCCCACTGCTCCTGGCCCAGAGGAAGGGGCTTCCGGGCCTCCATCCCTCTCACTGCTCTTGGCCCAGAGGTAGGGGCTTCTGAGCCACCATCCCACTGCTCCTGATCCAGAGAAAGGGGCTTCCTGGCCACCATCCCTCCCACTGCTCCCAGCCCACAGAAAAGGGCTTTTGGGCCACCATCCCTACCTCTGCTGCAAGCCCCTGTCCCACCTCTCCCAGCTCAGAGAAGGTAATCTGTGCAGGCACTAACAGCCCCCTGCCCCAGTTGAAATGAGAAAACACATAAATAAGTCTCAAAACCAGACTTCCAGATCACCTATAGCAACCCCAAAGGGAAATGAGATGGAACACTCTGATACTCAACCACCTGGACCCACTGAACTGGCAACAAAAGAGGATCTGGAAAAAATGAAATCAGAAATAATTTCTCAGATAACAGGAGAAATTGTGCCCCTAGTGCAAGACATGATTAATAAATCTAGAGAGGAGCTCAGGAACATGATGGAATCCCAACATAAGAAACAAATGGAATCCATAAAACAGATACAAATACATTTCCAGGACATGAAAAACTCCATTGAAAGTCTACACAGCAGAATGAGCCAAAGTGAGGACAGAATTTCAGATATAGAAGAGAAGATTGCAATTAGTGACCAGGAAAAGAAAAACTGCTTCAAAATTATAAGGGAACATGAGAAATCAATCCAGCAGCTGCTAGATGATGGAAAGAAGAATAACATAAGACTGAGTGGGCTCAATGAAGAAACAGGAGAGAGTGGAGATGACATAAAACATCTCTTCAGAGAAATAATGGCAGAAAACTTCCCAAGCAGGGGAAAAGAGCTTGACATACAGATAAGTGAGGCATATAGGACTCCAAATAGCCTTGATCAAAAAAAATCTACACATAGGCATATAATTGTTAAGATTCCAGAAACACAACAGAAGAACAAAGTTCTCCAAGCAGTCAGAGAAAAGAAACAAATCACATACAAAGGAAAGTCCATCAGAATCACAGCAGACTTCTCAACACAAACCATCAAGGCAAGAAGAGCTTGGAGGGACATATTCCAAGCCCTAAAAGAAAACAGTCTCCAACCCAGATTGATGTACCCTGCAAAACTATCTTTCAAAATGGATGGAGAAATAAGATACTTTCATGACAAAGAGCACCCTAGGAACTTCATGAATACCAAACCAACACTCCAAAGAATTTTACACAATATCCTAGGAACAGACATTGAGGATCACAACCCAGGAAGCAAAGCAGAATGAACCCATCTGGCATGACAAGAAGTTAAATGTAAAGGGGGAGACCCAAACAAAAAGAAAAAGTCATGGCAATGACAAGTCAATAAATTTCAGTTATAACCATCAACGTTAATGGTCTCAATTCACCAATCAAAAGAAAGAGACTGGCAGAATGGGTCAAGAAGCAAAATCCAACAATATGCTGCATACAAGAAACACACTTAATTCAAAAGGAAACTCATAGACTGAAAGTTAAAGGGTGGAAAACAATACTGCATGTGACAGGAACCCGAAAAAAAGCAGGAGTGGATATCCTCTTGGCAGATCAAGTAGATTTCAAACCAACACTGATTAAGAGAGATGAAGAAGGACACTACATCCTTGCAAAGGGAGGAATCCAAGAGGAAGAGATGACAATCATAAATATCTATGCATCAAACACTAGTGCACCCAACTATACAAAACAAATACTAATGGACATAAAAAGTCATATATGCACTAATACAATTGTAGTGGGACACCTCAACACCCCACTGTCACAAATAGATAGATCAACTAGACTAAAAATAAGTAATGAAATACTAGAACTCAATCGAACTCTTGAACAAATGAACTTAACAGATGTTTACAGAGTCTTCCACCCCACAAAGTCAGAATACACATTCTTCTCAGCTGCACATAGGCCATTCTCCAAAATAGACCACATACTCACACATAGAACATGTTTAAGTAAGGGCAAAGGAACTGAAGTTATCCCCTGTATATTATCAGTCCATACTCTGATGAAATTGGAGATCCATAGCAAAAGAAACTGAAAAAATTTCATAAACATGTGGAAATTGAACAACACACTTCTGAGTAACCAATGGGTCACAGAGGAAATTAAAAAATAAATCAGACAGTTCCTTCAATTAAATGACAATGACAATACAACATATCGGAATCTATGGGACACAATGAAAGCAGTCTTATGAGGGAAATTCATAGCAGTGAATACACATATTAGGAAAGCAGAACGAGCCCAATTAAACAACCTGGTGCTGAACCTCAAGCTTCTAGAAAAAGAAGAGCAGGACAAACCCAAAGCTCATACAAGGGAAGAATTTATAAAGATCAGAGGAGAAATCAATGCAATGGAGACTAAGAGAATGATACAAAAAAATCAATGAAGCCAAGAGTTGGTTCTTCGAAAGAATCAATAAAATTGACAAACCTTTAGCCAACCTTGTCAGAAAAAGGAAAGAAGAGGCCCAAATCCATGCAATTAAGAATGAAAAGGGTGAAATTACAACAGACCCAGCAGAAATCCAGAGGATCATCAATACCTACTTCCAGAACATATATGCCAATAAGATGGAAAACACATAAGAAATGGACAGATTCCTAGATACATAGGAATTACCAAAGTTGAATGAAGAAGACCTAAAAATTCTGAACAACCCAATATCAACCAATGAAATTGAAAATGTAATTAAAAACTTATCAACTAAGAAAAGCCCGGGCCCTGATGGCTTCACTGCTGAATTCTACAAGACATTTAGAGAGGAACTGCTGCCACTACTGTTGAAACTCTTCATTGAAATTGAAAGGGAAGCAATAATCCTAAATTCATTCCTGGAAGCAAGCATCACCTTGATCCCCAAAGCAGAGAAAGACCCAACTGAAAAAGAGAACTATAGGCCAATGTCACTAATGAACATAGATGCAAAAATCCTTAATAAGATACTGGGAAACAGAATGCAGAAGATCATCCAGAAGATCATACACCCTGATCAAGTGGGATTCATCCCAGGAATGCATGGATGGTTCAGTATACGAAAATCAATCAAAGTAATACACTATATCAATAGAACCAAGGACAAAAACCATATGATTATCTCCATAGATGCAGAAAAAGCATTTGACAAAATCCAACATGCATTTATGATAAAAACACTACAAAAATTGGAACAGATGGTCTCTACCTCAAACTGATAAAAGCCATCTATGAAAAACCAACAGCCAATATCATACTAAATGGTCAAAAACTGAAATCCTTCACATTCAAATCAGGAACAAGACAAGGATGTCCACTATCACCACTCTTGTTCAATATAGTTCTGGAAACATTAGCCACAGCAATTAGACAACAGAAAGAAATAAAAGGAATAAAGATAGGAAATGAAGAAGTCAAATTGTCATTATTTGCAGATGACATGATACTCTATATAGAAGACCCCAAGAACTCCACCAAAAGTCTTCTAGACTTAATAACCAAAGTCAGTCAAGTAGCTGGTTACAAGGTCAACACACAAACATCAATAGCTTCCCTCTACACCAATGACAGATTCACTGAGAGAGAAATAAGGCAAATAATTCCCTTCACAATAGCATCCAAAAAACTGAAATACCTAGGAATCATCCTAATGAAAGAAATCAAAGACCTCTTCTCTGAAAACTCTGAAAAGAGATTGGAAATGATATGAGAAAATGGACAGACATCCCCTGCTCCTGGGTAGGAAGGATTAATATAGTGAAAATGGCCATCCTTCCAGAACTGTTATATAGATTCAATGCAATCCCAATTGAAATCCCAGGAGCATACTTAACAGACCTTGAGAAAACAATCCAAAAATTCATTTGGAACAAGAAGAGACCCAGAATAGCCAAAGCAATTCTAGGTAACAGAGACATGGCAGGTGGTATCACAATCCCCAACCTGCAACTCTACTACAAAGCTACTGTGATAAAAACAGCATGGTACTGGCAAAGAAACAGACCAGAAGACCAGTGGAACAGATTAGAAGATGCAGAAACAATGCCAGACACACTCAGCCATCTTATCTTCGACAAAGGAGCCAAACACCCTCACTGGAGGAAAGATAGCCTCTTTAATAAGTGGTGCTGGAAAAATTGGGCTTCAAATTGCCAAAGATTAAAACTAGACCTGTATCTCTCACCAGGCACTAAACTAAAATCAAAATGGATTAAAGATCTAAATATTAAAATAGAAACTCTGAACTAGTTGGAACAGAGGTTAGGTAGAACCCTTGAAGACTTCGGTGTAGGAAAAGATTTTATGAACGAAACCTCAGTTGCCTGTGAACTAGCACAAACAATCAACAAGTGGGATCTCTTCTTATTAAAAGGCTTCTGCAGAGCAAGAGAAACCACCAGCAGTGTGAAGAGACAACCCACAATGTGGGAAAAAATCTTCACCTGGTCTTCCTCAGACAAAGGTCTACTATCTCGAATCTATAAAGAACTTAAAAAGATCAGACCTCCCAAATTTAAAGATCCAATCCAAACATGGGCATCTGAAGTGAACAGACATTTCTCAAACAAGGAAGTAGAAATAGCAAATAAATACATGAAAAAATGTTCAACATCACTGGTCATTCCAGAGATGCAAATGAAAACAATGCTGAGATTCCACTTCACTCCAGAAAGAATGGCTGCTATCATGAAATCAACCAATTACAAATTCTGGCAGGGCTGTAGGGAAAGAGGAACCCTGCTCCACTGCTGGTGGGAGTGTATACTGGTGCAAACACTGTGGAAATCAGTATGGAGATACCTGAAAGAACTAGGACTGGAAATCCCATTTGACCCTGGTATTCCACTGCTGGGAATCTTCCCCAAAGAATTAAAAGAATCATACCACAGTGATATATGTGCACCCATGTTCATAGCAGCACAGTTTGTCATAGCTAAAACTTGGAAACAGCCCAAATGCCCATCAACTGGAGATTGGACAAAGAAAATGTGGTTTTTTAATAAAATGGAGTACTACTCAACCATAAAAAATGAGAAATTAGAGACATTTGTAGCTAAGTCGATGCACATTGAGGCCGTACTCTTAAGTGAAATAAATAGGACACAGTGTAAATACCGAATAGTTTCTCTGATGTGAGAAACTGAAAGTGTAAATAAGGACTAAATGTATAATAGGTAACGTGAAATAGGAAGAAAAGGGGCAAAGGGGAAGGAAGTGGGAGGGCTAGGGGGAAAGGATAGAAGGGAATGGGATTAATATGAGAAAATGGAAAAATAGGAGCAAAATCTTTGTAAATAGGGAGGACTGGAGTGGTTGAAGGGAGGGCTGGGCAAGGGTGAAAAATAAGAACCAAGAGAGACCAGGTAAAGGTGCACATTTCCAATGATGAATGTCATTATATTGTATACCTAAAATGTACCAATGATTAGAATGAATAATCAATAATGTAAAATAGGAAGAAAAGGGCCAAAGGGGTAGCAATAGTGGGAGGGGCAGGGTAAAGGAAAGAAGGGAAAGGAAAAATGCTGAGAAATGGAAAAAATGGAAATAAAGTCTTTGTAAATAGGGAAGGGTGGAGAGGGTGAAGGGAGGGCTAGGAATGGGGAAAAAATAAGAACCAAGATGCATTATGTAAAGGTACAATTCCCAATGAGAAATGTAATTGTGTTGTATACCTACAATGTACCAATAAAATAATTAAAAAAAAAAAGAAATAGCATTGAGTTTTTATTTATACATAAGTCATTTGTTAACCACTCACTTTTGTACTCTTATTAGGTACATATGTAACTCTGACTTATATACATTTAATAATTGCATTACCAGCTACACAAAAATTCAATACATCATTTTGTGAGGAACAATTTAGTGAGAAGACAGCCTTACGGGGGATAATTCTCTGCATTTCTTATTTTTCATGGCTTTTTGGGGCCTTTTTTTTTGTTGTTCTTAATCAAGGCTGCTTCAACAATAAAGGAGTAGAGTTTTTTTTGTTGATATAGAAAGTGGAAGAGTTTGCTCTAGAATTCAAGAAGAAAATAAGAAAATAACAAATTTGCTGTGATTAGTAGGGTGGCTCTAGTAGGAGTAGAGGCTAAAGAAGAGATTTTGCATGTTGACAGTTCTGTAGTTTCCACCCAGATTATGCCATTCATGCATTCCATTGTATTTCTTTATATTCAAGAATTTTAAACAGAAGACATTGCTAAAATTCTAGATCGGAGAATAAGAGTGAAGGGATAAAACTTGAACAGTTTCACAATCGTCATCAGACAAATTCATAGTTAATCATCAAAATTCTACCATACAATACTTAATGGACTGCTAGTAAAAACAGAGAAATTTTTTTTCATTAAATTGTCAATTAAAAATAACATTTGGTTGAAATGAAAAATTTATTCCTGTTGGAAATATATATTGCTATAATATTTCTATTTATCTTTTTTGGGAAGCTAACCGTGTGCATAAAGAATTTTGCAAATATGCATATTCTTTGAAATAGAAATCCCACTTTTAGTCATATCTCAATAAAAGTTGAGTGCTATATTATACAGTTATTAATAAGTTTTGAAGAAAGTTTAAAGGCATGGGAAATATTTGTTATATGACAGGTATAAAAATACAGCAGGATTAAATTCTAGTCAAGTAGTATCCGATTTTAAAAAATATATATAGAAAAATGGAAGGAAACTGATTATTGGAGGTAAAAATATTACAGTACTATAAATTTTAGAAATGTTTTATAATTGATAAAAATTAGCAAAATAATAAATTATTCTAAACCTAAGAAACTTTTTATTTAAATGTCATTCTCCTGGGCAAATAATCTGAGCATATTGGCTTATTTTTGTAATCTTATACCTTTTCACATAGTCAGTAAAAGTGCAATAAAGTGATTGAAGTTGCAATAGAGTGATTAAAGTGAATACATGCATGTGAAGTCACTATTCCTGTTAATATAACATTAAATCAAATTTTAAGGAATCTGTATTAATATCATTAAATCAGAATGTACAATGGATCACAATATACCATTTTCTACTTACATATTTGCCTTTGCTAGATATTTCATATAAAGAAAATCATAAAATATGTAGCTCACATTTAGCATCTTTGGATGGGCTTACCATTCACCCATATTTTGGTCTTTTATTCCTTTATGGTGCATAATACTAACTAGTTTTGTTTACATATCTACCAGTTGATGAACTTTTAGTTTTCAGTTTAAGCTATTATGAATAATGCTTATATGAATATTCATTGTATACATCTTTTGTATGAGCATATGTTTTCAATTCTCTTGGAGAGATTACAGAGTACAGTTGCTGGGTTGTATTACAAGTGCATTTTAAAACTACATAAATTACCGCCATACTGACTTCCATAGCAGCTACATGATTTTCTGTTACGTTTTCCAATCCTGTCAGCAATGAACAGTTATTTGTGTTTTAATCTAAAGTATTTCTTTTGCAGATAGTATGTATTGGGATATTGCTTTTGTAATCCAATTTAGCAATATCTGCTTTTTTACTGGAATGTTAGGCTATTCACATTTAATGTGATTAAATTAACCAATATTGCATTAATTAATGTAATTTTTTATTGATTTTTAAATTTACATTGATTGTTTTCCTATTTGTTTTAGATATTTTTCCTTTTTTGTCACTATATTCATTAGATGCTTTCTTTCACATGAAATATTTTTTTAAAGCATAGCCATTTTAATTCTTTGTTGATTTTTTTCTATATATTTTTAGTAGTTGGTCTGTGGAATATAGTATTAATATTAACTTGTCACAGTTACTTTGGGTTATTAATAACTTAATTCCAGTAACTCCCTTCTTTTCACCTTTCTTTGCATTATTATCATATTATTACATACATATATTAAAAACCTGGTCCAACACAGACAGTATATCTAAAAGTGTACCCTGGCTTAGTACAGTTGTCTTACTTTGGCCTGTTAGTCTGGTTTTCAATCTGTATATATGATAATTAACTTTATAAGCTCTTATAGGATAAATAAGTAAACATTATGCTGGAAAAATAAAATGGGCATGCTCAGAAGGGGGGAAATGGAATTAAAATGTGTTATATATGTACCAATTTTCTACAACGAATATAATCATTATGTCCTGCAAACATGTACTAATAAGAGTAAAAAAATAAGGATTAAATAAGTAGTCTAAAATTTAAAAACCCCTTATTGTCTTTTAAATTAGCTTATATGCATTTACCATTTCTTATGTTCTTCATTTATTCCTGTGGATTTCTTCTATAGACATATATTCAACTAGTGAGTTTCTCGTCTTCTTCTGATGGATCTGTTTTGGTAAAATGCATTAACAACTCAAACTGTTTTCAGTTGTACTAAATGTGTTGGTGGATAATTTATAGCCTCATAGTAGGCAAGGAGTGTGTGAATGGCTTGGGGTCTCTGTGATAGAGTTCTGCATGTTCATAGCCTCATATAGGAGAGGTTTACGCAATTAGTACCATCGTCTTAGAGCAGAGCTGCACATCACACTGACCTAGCTTAGGGGGTTACTTGACAGCATTGCGATGCCTAAATGCTCCATATTTTTACTAGTATTTTATACTAAATTTTAGCAGTATTTCAAGCATAAATGCATCTAGGATCATTGGATCCATTTGCTAGTTCCCAGAGGAATGATTTTCTTACAATTTTGGTCAATTTTTTAGGTTTATAGTGCTTTTTAGGGAAAGAATTTGCCATGCTTCTTATTTAGCCATAGCCAGAAGCCTCACTGAGAGTACCATTTTTGAGGAATAGTAGGACAGTTCCCAGTGAAAGAAACCATTCAAATTAGAATATAGTTCATTCCAACATGCTTGGCTAAAGCATTTCTGTCAAATGTAGCCAAAGTCTGACTGATGCCAAGTTATTAATATAGGACCTATAGTCTAACAAAAAGAAATATTAATTATTTATAAAAAGATAAAGAAAGCACCTAGGCAAAGTAAGAAGGATGCATTAGATTAAAATCATTTGTAAACCTCAAGTTGGCTGTGGAGAAGTCATAAAAAGATGTGGTTGGACAATTTGAGAAGCAGATTAGTAGTGGAAAAAGTGATTCTTTTTTGAAATGAGAGTTGTGTAAGACCGAGGGCCTTACCAAACGCTCCGAGGAGCTGACTGCAGAGAAGAACACCCAGGAAGGAACACACCAGACAAGTTGGAAAGTAAAACAGACCTTTATTAGTCTGGCCAGTTGGCACTCCCAAAGCAAAGTAGCTTAGAGAGGCAACTGGCTCAGAGTCCGAGGCTGTTTTTATAGGGGGTTGCAGGGGAAGTTAGCAAGCAGAACTTACAGAAAAGAGAAAAAAAATGTTGATGGTCAAAAGATGTTTGTAGATTGTCTTATAGATAGCTGTGTCCAGAACGTTGGTTTTGGACAAACAAGGAGTTGGGTAATTTACTTAGGAACTCTATGTTTGTTACAGATTTTATCTAGTGTCCCAGAACTAACAAGCACATTTTACCCATTAACTCACAATCAGTCACTATGTTGGGGCTGGGGGAGCTTTTATGATTACAGAGTTATGCGGTCCCACAGTTGGATCAGTCATTGCCAGTTAAATGCTGCTGGAAATTTTTGAATCATATAATGAGTCAACTTGTGTGATAATATGTAAGAAGCCTTGCTTTTGGTAATAAACTGCCTGCCTTGCCCTTTCTGTGAATCTAAATCTTGAGAGGGATCTGATTCTAATTTTACTTCATCTGCCTCTTAGGGATATTTTGATGATTAATATTTATTTTTCAATTTAGTGCTTCATTAAGCCTCTTGGAAGAGTGTGGAACTCTATTAGTAGATAGGAAATATATTATATAGAAAGTCTGTATCTTTTGAAAAATAAGCCAAAAAATTTGTTTACTTTTTGAAAAGCAAGCTAAGATAAGGGAGAGTTCAGAAGAAGTTAAGCAGTTTTGGTACTGGGGATTGAACTCAGGCCCTTGTGCTTGCACAGCAGGCAGTGAAACCACTGAGCTAAATCCCCGGCTAAGCAGTTTTGATTCTGTTTTTAGCTTCAGTGTCGATAATACTTTATATTGACCTTCAGAGTTTGCAGAAGTGTAATAGTAGTGGTAAACTATTTATGGTAGTGAAAGCTGGAAAGTATGCAACCAAAAAGGTGAGAAGTTACAATGCATAGAGAAGAATAAGGACAAAAGTGGCCTATAAGCCAATGAAATCATTTCAAGAAAGGAGCTAAATGCAACTGTTCTTGGACTTATGATGGGGTTACAGCCTGATAAACCCATTGTAATTTGAAAGTATAGCAGGCTGAAAATGCATCTACACTGCATAGTACTAGTTGTTTGCTCTTATGAATGTGTGGCTGACTGCGAGCTACAGCTCCCTGCAGCTGCCCAGCAACACAAAAGTGCATTGTACCACAGATCGCAGCCCAGGAAAATTCAAGTTCCTACTTAGTGTGGATCACTTTTACAGCATTGTTAAATAAAAAATCCTAAATTTAACCATTGTTAAGGAACACAAACCCACAAGAGTACAGATCTTACTGGAAGATTATAGAATGCACCTTCTCCACACTCCAAACTATGCCAATAGGACTCTAGTAGGGATTGTATTTGAAATGGTGAAAGACACAGAGATTGTAATGGATGAGTACTTAGGAAAGCCCAAGATCAAGAGGGGAGACCAAATCCAAAAACATTAGCTTCCAACCCTTACAGATATAGCAAATATTGATCAAAGTGTGGGTACTGGCCAGCTTTACACAAATCCTCAAATTAGAGGAATAGTTACCTCAGTTGCTATTGACCTATGCAATCTGTCTGACTTCCAACAAAAGATTGCAAAGTATGTGAAAGGAAAGAAAAAGTCAGAAGAGGCAAAAATACATTAGAATCAGAATCAGATATGATACAGATGTGAGAAGTAACAAGAAAATTTAATAAACTGTAATTACTGTTAAGGGATATAATGAGCAAAGCAGAAGAAATGCAAGAATAGATTGGTAATGTAATCACAGCGATGCAAACTTTAAGATTGGATCAAAAGGAAATATTTGGAATAAAAAATATCAATAGAAATGAAGAATACCTTTAATGAATTTATTAGAGGACTTGACACAGCTGAAGGAGGGAGATCAGTGAGCTTAGTAATATTGGTCTATAGAAGTTTCCCAAATGGAAATGTAAAAAGAAAAATAAGAAAGAAAGGGAACATATGTAGGGAACTGTGGAAAACTTCAAAAGGTATAATATAACATGCAATATATATATATTAGTAAACTATACAAATAAAAATGGAGTCGAGGAAATATTTGATGTGATAATGTCTAAAAATGTTTCCAGAGTTGATGAAAGACACTAAACCACAAATCCAGGAAGTTTGTTGCTTACCAAGAATACTGTATATCAAAAAACAACCAAGCAACCAAAAACTAAAAACTGGCATCAAAACATGTCATAATTGGAGAAAACCAAAGACAAAGAGGGGATATTGAGATCAGTCAGGTAACAATCATCATCACCACCTCTGCCATCATTAGCACCTAACAGCAGGGAAGCAATGATGAGAATTATATTGGCCTGCTCTTCAGAAACCATGCAAGCAAGGCAAGAGTAAAGAAAAAATATTTAAATGTTGAAGAAAAATTAGGATACTATAGCCATTGATATTATCCTTCAAAATTGAATGAAAAATAAAGATTTCTGAGACAAATAGAACAGAGAATTCATCTCCACCAGACCTGCCCTGCAAGAGATGTTAAAAGACATTTTTTAGGGAGTAATACAATGATGTGTCAGAAACTGGAATCTTCATAAGAAAGGAAATGATGATAAAAATCTTTTTATTCTTAATCTAGAAGATAATTATTTAAAGTAATAATTGTAATAGTACACTGGATACTTGCATGACACATGGACCAGAATAGTATTATATAGAATTGGAATTATCTTAGTTAAAAATCTACTTTGTTAACTTTAGGATAAACACTGAAATAACTTTTTTTTCCCATTCAGTTTATTGGTACATTTTAGGTATAAAATACAGTTACATTCATCATTGGGATCTTGTACTATTACATGAGTATCTTAGTTCTTATTTTTTCCCCATTCCCCTGTCCTCCCTTCACCCCCTCCATCCTTCCCTATTTGCAAAGACTTTGTTTCCATTTCTTCTCCTTTTCTCATATTTTTTCTTTTCCCTTTTATCCTTTCCCCTACCCCGCCCCCCACTTCCCCTGCACCTTTAGACCTTTTCTTCCTATTACACAATATCAATTTTTTAAATTACAATATCAAGATCTAGGAGACATTACCACAGATTTTACAGAATTTAAAAGGATATAGAAATCCTATTACAAAAATCTTTTTTGAAATAAATTTGGCAACTTCTACGAAGTACCTTGGAAGACAAATTAATGAAACTAACTCTGGAGGAAATATAAAATTTGAGTAGCACCTATTAAAGAAAGTATATTCTCAGCTTGAAAACCTACCTATATGACAACAACAGGCTCATATACATTTTAACTGATGAATTATATCAAACATTTAAAGTAGAAAAAAGAAGGAACACTTCTCCCCTCATTTTAGGAACTCAACATTGTGCTAATCCTAAAACTGGGTAAAGATAATAGGAGAAAAAAGTATGAACATAGATAAAAATTTGTTTAACAAAACAAACCATTAGAAGTGAGATCTGGCAGTATGTAGAAAGTGGTTTTATTATAGGGATGGCAGTGTTGGTTCAGCATTGGAAGATCCACTCCCAGAAGTTATCATTTTAACGGGAAAGGAAAAAAGCCATATGATCCTGTCAGTAGTTGCAGAAAAAAGTATCAGACTAAATTCTACAGCTCTTCTTGGAAAAGCTATCAGGAGACTAGAAGTAGAACAGAACCTTCTGAACAGAACCTTCTCAAGACATGTACTCCATACTTCCAGCAAAAATGCCTTATATGAATGGAGAAGATACAATGCTTTCTCCCTAAAGTGGGGAACAAGGGCAGATATGCCTACTCTTCATCTGTCCATTAAACTTTGAAACATAGGCCCAAACCAAAATAGCCTGGAATAAAAAGACACAATTAGCATAGGACTGGCATGTAGATGAAATGATTATCTACAGAGAAAATACTAATAAATCTGTAGGAGCCCCTAGAACTTGTTTTTGAATTTAGCAGGTTTAGAAAACACAAGGTATGTATAAAAATTCATGTCTATGTATACTTGCTATAAATGAAGATTGGATATTGAAATTTAAAGGTTATGTAGGAGTGCAAAGGACCTAGAAAAGTAAAAAGGAAAAAAAAAAACAGTGTTAGAAGACATTTGTTACCTAATTTTAAGACTTCCTCTAAAGCTACAGTAATCAAGACAGTGTTGGTCTAAGGAAAGACATATAGATCAATGGAATAAAACAGAGAATCTAGAAATAGAACCACACATATATGGTCCAGATTATTTTATTTAACATTAACATTTTATAGAACATAAACTCAATTCAATAGCAGAGGAAAAGATAGTGTTTTCAGCAAATGGTACTAGAACACCTGGTATCTGTATGTAAAAAGTTAACCTCAAACCTTTAAACACTGAAATAACTTTTTTTTTCTTAAATTCTTTTATTGGTACATTTTAGGTATACAACACATTTACATTTCTCATTGGGAACTTGTACCTTTACATGATGCATCTTGCTTCTTATTTTTTCCCCATTCCCCTGTCCTCCCTTCACCCCCTCCACCCTTCTCTATTTACAAAGACTTTGTTTCCATTTTTTCCATTTCTCATCATTTTTCCTTTCCCTTCTTTCCTTTCCCCTGCCCCTCCCACTACCCTTACCCCTTTGGACCTTTTCTTCCTATTTTGCATTATTGATTATTCATTCTAATCATTGGTACATTTTAGGTATACAATATAGTAGGTAATGTGAAATACGAAGAAAAGGGGCAAAGGGGAAGGAAGTGGGAGGGGTAGGGGAAAGGAAAGAAGGGAATGGAATTAATATGAGAAAATGGAAAAATAGGAACAAAATCTTTTTAAATAGGGAGGAATGGAGGGGTTGAAGGGAGGGCTGGGCAAGGGTGAAAAAGAAGAATCAAGAGAGATTATGTAAAGGTGAAATAACTTTTAAAGAAGCATAACTGATAAGCTCTAAGAGAGAGAGTCCATTCTCAGTTCTTTGATAAGTGTACCTAGGGAAGCTTGCTACATATCAGCCTTACTTTATTGATACCAGGGATGGGGGTAGAATGATGGAAGTTGCAATCTTATGTTACATAATCAGTAGAGTAGTGTCACCATAGTGACAATAAGAGAGTAGTAGTGATAAGCCCTGTTCACCAGCAAAGTGGAGTGTATTACACAAAAGTGAATGCCAGAGAGGGATATTATTGGAGCTACTTTTGGGTCTCTCTGCCACAGTCATTGCTTTTATTTTTGATGAGCTTTGTCTATAGAAAATGTTACTGATTATGGTACCACATATTATATCAGGCTGAAAAGAAACAGCCTGATATGCACCAGTGTTTTAAACTGCTTTTAGCTTTTTAATTCCCAAGTGCTATTTTTATTTTTCTTGACTCCCCAGATACCATGTTATGGATTATATTAGATGTCCTCCCAAAGCTTCATGTGTTCATAGGTGGGCCTTTAGGGAGGTGACTGGGTCATTGGTTTGTGATACTCGTCACTGGATTAGTTCACTGATGGGTTCATAGTTGGGTGTGATTTGGGGAGGTGAAGCCTGGTGGGAAGAAGTGGGTAATTGTAGGTGTGACCTGGAAAATATATGTATATGTGTATATACATATATGGATATATAATATACACATTTATATGTAATATATAGCATATATAATAGGATATATATAATACATACACACACACACACACACACACACACATATATATATGCTTTTTTTTTTCCTTCCTTCTCCTTTAACCCCTTCCTGACTCCTGCCTGCCATGCCATGAACTGTTTCTCCTCTGCCATGCCACCCTGTCTTGGAGCCAGCCAACTATGGACTGGAACCTCTACAAATTCTAAGCCAAATAAACCTCTCCTCCTTTAACTTGTGGGTGTCAGGTATTTTGTCCCAGCAATGAGAAAGGAAGTAAGACATATTCAGAAGCCAGCAGCTTTGAACCAGCTGGGCTGCATTTCCCTCCAGATGAGATTCTCCAGTCTTTATTTTTCCTCTTTTTTCTTTGGCTTAGGTGGAGAGGTATATCTTTTCCCTTTCCAAGTGACATGTACTGTCTTTGTATTGTCAAGTTTATGGCTCACTTGTCTGCTAATATGATTACATTTCCAAACACAAAAATTTCCATACTGTCCATATATCTCCCTATTTATCACTTTAAAAAAATTTAAAAGTCTTAAACAGTATGTGAGTCACTGATTTTATTTTCTCACTTCCTCTCCTCCCCTTAACCTAGTACTATATGGGCTTCTGACCCTTTGAGACATCCTTTTATTGAACATTATTTCTTAATTGCTAGATCCAGTGATTTGTCAATTCCTATTGTAACTCACCAAAATTTGTCCTTTATTACTTTTTTCCTGGATTTTTATTACAATTTCCCAAGTGGTTTCTCATTTCCCATCTGTTCTCATCCCAAACTGTCTTACATACTGCAGCTCAATAAATCATTCAGCTTTAATCATGTCTCCTGATTCCTGAAACAATTTAAGTTAAATGTAATATTTTTAGTGATTGGGTATTATTACTATTACACAAATTGTTAGATGTAATTATTTCAGAAATAATAACCAAAATTATCCATTATTCCATAGTTGTAGATAGGATATTTTATTTCTTTCATGGTTATTATAGATGCTCTGAAATAAAATTCTGCACTGGACATGGCTAGATTTTTATTCTTTTGACTCTAAAAGTAGCTATATGAGTTCAGGTAACTCTTTTCAACCTTATTAGTAAAATAAAGCTTTATTTGATCTTGAAGTGTCTTTTCTACTCTTAAAAAAACTGTGTTTTAACATCCAAATCTTTCGTATTAGACATAACCTGATGATATTTCATTTCCTTTGGTCCAAATCAATTGTGAGTCTATAAGATAAAAAGTCAACTGCGTAAGTACACAACCTATAACCCTGTTTAATTGAATCACCCTAGATCTACATTGACTAACCTGTACCCTTTTTTTCCCCCAAATTAGAGGTAATGTTGATTTTTTTCTTAAAGAAGTAGATTTGATATTTAAAAACTCACTAAATCTTTAGCAGGAAACATTTTCCTGTTCTTCAGAGTAATGTTGAGAGTTTAAAGTAGCTGTACAGACATAATCTTCTGTCAATTTGAACAGAGTCTTAGTAATCCACCTGACATTAATTCATTTAAGTCATCTTCTTATGAGCAATAGAGAGGAAAGCTGTCAGAAAGTTCCCATCATAACTGAAATGCAGCTGCCAAGGTTTATTTTTCGTACTGTCAGATGTAGAAGAGGCTTATTCGTAGTGTGCCAAATATACTTTCATTATTCTTGACTTTACAAGTATAGCATGGTATTTGCTTTAAAGAAAGTGTGGAAGATTGTTGTGGTCCATAACAGTATCAATACATAGTATTCTCTGAATTGGGAGCACTTGTCACTATTAACCAGTGTTTGATATTTTCTATGCAGAAAATACAAATTTAAAAATAATTAATATGACAATCATGCCTTTAATGAAGCACAGTGTATTCTCAGCCTTGTAAAAGCAAGACAAATTCCTCAAGTCCACTTTAGAACATGGCACCTATCTGTAAACCTAAACTATATTTATGAAGTTAATTAAATATCTCTGGAGGTATAGGCTTCATATTTTTAAGGGTAAAAAGTGTGCAGCATTTCATCCATTCTTTTCCTATGTCAAATGACTGGCCTTCAACCAAGTGCCATAAAGAACCTGTAATTGGCTTTCCTGATCTCATCTACTATGATAAACATCAGGGTAACATGAGCAACTCTAGAAAGACATTAGAATCATTGATGTTATAGATAACCAATTACTGATAAGTTCATACATTTGTTTAGTAATTATCAAGCAGCCCAAAATTAACACTAAGTGAAACTTAAAAAGGAATCTTTTCCTCAAGATAATTTATGGTTATCTGGTGGAACATGTTTTCATATACAGATCTTTGATGACTGCGATGTGAACTTGCCTGCTAAATTTATATGGCACATAGCCTGTCCAGCACCAGAGATAAGGAACAACAACCATGCCCTTGCCCTCAGTGAGAGGAACACAAAAATAAAATCATATAAATAAATAGTTACACTGTATAATAAAGTTGTTTTTGGAAAATAAATACTTAAAAAGAAAATAATTTAAGGGCCAGGGATTTAGCTCAGTGGTTCTGCCACCTGCCTCACAAGTGCAAGGTCCCAAGTTTGATCCCTGGTACCAAAAGAAAAAAATTGTAGCTTGAAGAAAATAATTTAGAAGGAGCTATTAGAGAATGATTCTTTGGTCAGGTGATATTGACATTATGAAGAAAATAGCTCATTTACATAATCCATCTTGGTTCTTATTTTTCCCCCTTCCCCTGCCCTCCCTTCAACCCCTCCACCCCTCGCTATCTACAAAGATTTTATTTCCATTTTTTATTTTTCTCATATTAATTCCATTCCCTTCTTTCTTTTCCACTCCCTTCCCATTTATGTAAAGGTGCAAATTTTCAATGATGAATGTCATTATATTGTGTACCTTAAATGTATCAATATAATTAATAAAAAAATTTCTAAAATAAAAATGAGTAGGTCACACACAAACAAAAAGAAGAAGAAAGTAGCTCATGAAAGGTATGGGAAAGTGCAGAGTGAGCTACAGAGACAGGGTCTTAGTCTATTTGTGCTTCTATAAAAAGATTATTGTAAAATTTTTTCTATATAAATAATAAATATTTTTTTCTTGCAGTTTTTGCTATTATTTCAATCTTGAATATTCCCCAAAGGCCAGGTGCTGTCTACTTGGTGCTCATTCTGTGGTGCTCTTGGAAGGTGGTGGAATCCTCAGGAGGTGAGGCCTTATAGAAGAAAGTTAGGTTACTGGGTAGTTCCCTTGAGGAGATGTTGGGATGCTGGCCTCTTTCTCTCTTGCTTCCTGGTGTCAAGAGGTGAGCAGCCTCACAATCCTGCCATGATATAGGCCTAAAGCTATGCCATAGGCCCAAAGCAACAGAGCAAAGTGACCATGGACTGAAATCTCTAGAATCGTGAGTAAAAAGAAATCTTTCTTTCTTCCAAGTTGGTTAGTTCAGATAATTTGTCACAGCAACAGAAAGCTGATCTCCACAGTGCTGGAGGCTAGAAATTCCAAAATCAAGACTAGCAGATGTGGAGTCTGGTGAAGGCCCACATACTCATCTATGACATTCCAGCCTTCTCTGTCCACACATGGACATGGGTTAGGTAGATCCCTGGGATCTTTCCTATAAGGGCTCTAATGCTATTGATGAGGGTTCTACCCTCATCACCTCTCAGAGGCCCCACCTCCTAGTGCCGTCACACTGGGGATTTGGTTTCAATATGAATTTTGGGGAGACAGAAATATTAGTGGTTTGTAGGCTGTGATGAATGAAAGAAGTAGTGTGTGAGGAACTAAAAGAAAGCTAGATTGGCTATGGGACAGAAAACTGGGGAAAGATAAGAATAATTGGAAAAGGCTACATGCACCAATGAGAAAGTTTTATAAATTATGATCTGCCTGTATAAAAGTACCCCATGTAGCCATTGGTAAATGTTTCTGAAAGCTGTCCTATGATATGGGAGATTATTCACCATATGTAAAAAGCAGATTATAAAACTCCACCATAGGTATATGTGTTATCTAATTTCTGAATTTCATTGTGTCTGCACGAAGATGGGAATATATATATATATATATATATATATATTCAAATCAATGTTTTTCAGTGTTGAGATTATGAATTGTTTACATTTTATTTTAGTTTATGTATATTTGTGCTCAATATATTCTCACCCATGTGTGCAAGGAGCTATATTTAAGAAATTTTTATGCCTCTTCCTTTGTCATAGCAAACAAGATAAAAGAAATTACCCTTCAACAATGGAATGGATTAATAGACTATTTTATAATTCAGTAGAATAGAGCAGTTCAAATGGAGAAAATGTAGAATGTTCAACAACATACATAAATATTAAAAGCATGATATTGAAATAATCAAAAGTTAGTTGCAGAAATGTAGCTATGATTGATACAGTTTAAATAATTATAAATCAAGCTTCACATATTGGTATCATACAGTCTGTAGACATGTACATTTAATGAAACATGCTAAGAATACTTTAAAAAAAATTTTTTATTGGTACATTTTAGGTATATAATACATTTATATTATCATAGGGAACTTGTAACTTTACATTATCTATCTTGGTTCTTATTTTTTCCCCATTGCCCTGCCCTCCCTTCACCCCCTCCACATTTACAAAAACTTTGTTTCCATTTTTTCCTTATCTCATATTTTGTCCTTTCCCTTCTTTCCTTTCCCCTAACCCTCCCACTTCCCATTTCCTTTAGCGCCTTTTCTTCCTATTTCACATTATCAATTATTCACTTTAATCCTTATTTATACTTTCAGTTTTGTCACACCAGAAAAACTATGTGGTATTTACACATGTGTGTCCTATTTATTTCACTTACTAGTATGGCCACAATGTGCATCCATTTAGCTATAAATGTCTCTAGTTTCTCATTCTTTATGGCTGAGTAGTACTCTATTTTATATATGTATATAAAAAAACACATCTTCTCTATCCAGTCTCCAGTTGATGGACAATTGGGCTGTTTCCAAGCTTTAGTTATTACAAACTGTGCTGCTATAAACATGGGTGCACATATATCACTGTGGTATGATTCTTTTAATTCTTTTGGGAAGATACCCAGCAGAGGAATAGCTGGGTCAAATGGGACCTCTAGTCCTAGTTCTTTGAGATATCTCCATACTGATTTGCACAGTTGTTGCACCAGTCTGCACTCCCACCAACAACGGAGAAGGGTTCCTTTCTCTCCACACCCCCGCCAGCATTTGTTATTGGTTGATTTCTTGATAGCAGCCACTCTTTCTGGAGTGAGGTGGAATCTCAGTGTTGTTTTCATCTGCATCTCTTGAATGACCAGTGATGTTGAACGTTTTTTCATATGTTTATTTGCTGCTTTTACTTCTTTGTCTGAGAAATGTCTGTTCATTTCACATGCCCATTTTTGAATTGGGTCTTTAAATTTGGGAGGTCTGAATTTTTTAAGTTCTTTATAGATTCTAGATAGTGGACCTTTGTCTGAGGTACAGCTGTTAAAATTTTTTTTCCCACATTGTAGGTTGTCTCTTAGCTCTGTTGGTGGTTTCTCTTGCAGTGTAGAAGCTTTTTAATAAGATGAGATCCCAGTTGTTGATTCTTTGTGCTAGTTCCTGTGCTACTGAGGATGTGTTCATGAAGTCTTTTCCTATGCCAATGTCTTCAAGAATTCTAGCTATCTTCCAGCAAGTTAAGAGTGTCTGTTTTAATATTTAGATCTTTAATCCACTTTGATTTTAGTTTAGTGCATGGTGATAGATATGGGTCTAGTTTTAATCTTTGGCAGGTTGTAATTCAGTTTTTCTAACACCATTTATTAAAGAGGCTGTCTTTCCTCCAGTGAGGGTGGTTGGCTCCTTTGTCAAAGATGAGGTGCCAGAGTATGTCTGGAGTTGTTTCTGCATCTTGTAGTCTATTCCACTGATCCTCAGGTCTCTTTCTTTGCCAGTAACATGTTGTTTTTATCACAGTGGCTTTGTAGTATAGTTTCAAGTTGAGGGTTGTGATACCCCCTGCCAAGTCTCTGTTGCCTAGAATTGCTTTTGCTATTCTTGGTCTCTTCTGGTTCCAAATGAATTTTTGGATTGTTTTCTCTAGCTCTGTGAAATATATTTTTGGGATTTCAATTGGCATTGCGAGCCCGCTGCAGACAGGCAGGTCTGTGCACGCCCTACCGAGGTCCTGAGTCACGAGGAAGATGCCAAATCACCCCACTGCAGACAGGCAGTTCTGCCTACACCCTGCCAAGGTCCCCAGTCACAGGGAACACACGCCGAATCAGCCCGCTGCAGACAGGCAGGTCTGTGCATGCCCTACCGAGGTCCTGAGTCACGTGGAAGACACTGACTCACCCCACTGCAGACAGGCAGCCACCTGATTCCACATTACCAAGGCGCAGAGGACACCAGACCACCAGACCAAGGTACTGAGTCCCACTGTTCCCGGCCCAGAGGTAGGGGCTTCTGAGCCGTCATCCCACTGCTCCTGGTTCAGAGGAAGGGGCTTCCTGGTCACCATCCCTCCCGCTGCTCCCAGCCCAGAGGAAAGGGCTTTTGGGCCACCTTCTGTCCCGCTGCTCCTGGCCCAGAGGGAGGGGCTTCTGAGTCACCATCCCACTGCTCCTGGTCCAGAGGAAGGGGTTTCCTGGCCACCATCCCTCCGGCTGCTCCCAGCCCACAGGAAAGGGCTTCTGGGTCACCATCCCTACTGCTGCTCCCGGCCCCTGTCCCACCTCACCCAGCTCAGAGGAGGTAATCCGTGCAGGCGCTAACAGCCTCCCGCCCCAGTCAAAATGAGAAAACACGTAAATAAGTCTCAAAACCAGACTTCCAGATCACCTACAGCAACCCCAAAGGGAAATGAGATGGAACCCTCTGATACTCAACTACCTGGACCCACTGAACTGGCAACAAAAGGGGATCTGGAAAAAAGGAAATCAGAAATAATTTCTCAGATAACAGGAGAAATTGTGCCCTTAGTGCAAGACATGATTAATAAATCTAGGGAGGAGCTGAGGAACATGATGGAATCCCAACATAAGAAACAAATGGAATCCATAAAACAGATGCAAATAGATTTCCAGGACATGAAAAACTCCACTGAAAGTCTACACTGCAGAATGAGCCAGTGTGAGGACAGAATTTCAGATATAGAAGATAAGATTGCAATTAGTGACCAGGAAAAGAAAAATTGCTTCAAAATTCTAAGGGAACATGAGAAATCAATCCAGCAGCTGCTAGATGATGCAAGAAAGGATAACATAAGACTGATTGGGCTCAATGAAGAAACAGGAGAGAATGCAGATGACATAAAAAATCTCTTCACAGAAATAATGGCAGAAAACCTCCCAAGCAGGGGAAAAGAGCTTGACATTCAGGTAAGTGAGGCATATAGGACTCCAAATAGGCTTGATCAAAAAAAAATCTACACATAGGGATATAATTGTTAAGATTCCAGAAACACAACAGAAGAACAAAGTTCTCCAAGCAGTCAGAGAAAAGAAACAAATGACATACAAAGGAAAGCCCATCAGAATCACAGCAGACTTCTCAACACAAACCATCAAGGCAAGAAGAGCTTGGAGGGACATATTCCAAGCCCTAAAAGAAAACAGCCTCCAACCCAGATTGATGCACCCTGCAAAACTATCTTTCAAAATTGATAGAGAAATAAGATACTTTCATGACAAAGAGCACCTTAGGAACTTCGTGAATACCAAACCAGCACTCCAAAGAATTTTACACAATATCCTAGGAACAGACATTGAGGACCACAACCCCAGGAAGCAAAGCAGAATGAACCCATCTGGCATGACAAGAAATTAAATGTAAAGGGGGAGAACCCAACAAAAAGAAAAAGTCATGGCAATGACAAGTCAATACATTTCAGTTATAACCATCAACATTAATGGTCTCAATTCACCAATCAAAAGAAAGAGACTGGCAGAATGGGTCAAGAAGCAAAATCCAACAATATGCTGCATACAAGAAACACACTTAATTCAAAAGGAAACTCATAGACTGAAAGTTAAAGGGTGGAAAACAATACTGCATGTGACAGGAACCCGAAAAAAAGGAGTAACTATCCTCTTGGCAGATCAAGTAGATTTCAAGCCAACACTAATTAAGAGAGATGAAGAAGGACACTACATCCTTGTAAAGGGAAGAATCCAAGAGGAAGAGATGACAATCATAAATATCTATGCACCAAACACTAGTGCACCCAACTATATATAAAACAAGTACTAACGGACATGAAAAGTCATATATGCACTAATACAATTGTAGTGGGGGACCTCAACACCCCACTGTCACAAATACATAGATCAACTAGACTAAAAATAAGTAATGAAATACTAGAACTTAATCGAACTCTTGAACAAATGAACTTAACAGATGTTTACAGAGTCTTCCACCCCACAAAATCAGAATACACATTCTTCTCAGCTGCACATGGGTCATTCTCAAAAATAGACCACATACTCACACATAGAACATGTTTAAGGAAGTCCAAAGGAATTGAAGTTATCCCCTGTATATTATCAGATCATAGTGCAATGAAATTGGAGATCCATAGCAAAAGAAACTCAAAAAATTTCATAAACACTTGGAAATTGAAGAACACACTTCTGAGTAACCAATGGGTCACAGAGGAAATTAAAGAAGAAATCAGACAGTTCCTTCAATTAAATGACAATGACAATACAACATATCAGAATCTATGGGACACAATGAAAGCAGTCTTATGAGGGAAATTCATAGCAGTGAATATGCATATTAGGAAAGCAGAACAAGCCCAATTAAACAACCTGATGCTGAACCTCAAGCTTCTAGAAAAAGAAGAGCAGGACAACCCCAAAGCTCATACAAGGGAAGAAATTATAAAGATCAGAGGAGAAATCAATGCAATGGAGACTAAGAGAATGATACAAAAAAATCAATGAAGCCAAGAGTTGGTTCTTTGAAAGAATCAACAAAATTGATAAACCTTTAGCCAACCTTGTCAGAAAAAGGAAAGAAAAGGCCCAAATCTATGCAATTAAGAATGAAAAGGGTGAAACTACAACAGACCCCGCAGAAATCCAGAGGATCATCAATGCCTACTTCCAGAACCTATATGCCAATAAGATGGACAACACATAAGAAATGGACAGATTCCTAGATACATAGGAATTACCAAAGTTGAATGAAGAAGACCTAAAAATTCTGAACAACCCAATATCAACCAATGAAATTGAAAATGTAATTAAAAACTTATCACCTAAGAAAAGCCCAGGTCCTGATGGCTTCACTGCGGAATTCTACAAGACATTTAGAGAGGAACTGCTGCTGCTACTGTTTAGACTCTTCAGTGAAATTGAAAGGGAAGCAATACTCCCAAATTCATTCCTGGAAGCAAGCATCACCTTGATCCCCAAAGCAGAGAAAGACCCAACTGAAAAAGAGAACTATAGGCCAATCTCAGTAATGAACATAGATGCAAAAATCCTTAATAAGATACTGGGAAACAGAATGCAGAAGATCATCAAGAAGATCATACACCCTGATCAAGTGGGATTCATCCCAGGGATGCAGGGATGGTTCAATATATGAAAATCAATTAATGTAATACACTACATCAATAGAGCCAAGGACAAAAACCATATGATTATCTCCATAGATGCAGAAAAAGCATTTGACAAAATCCAACATGCATTTATGATAAAAACCCTACAAAAAATTGGAATAGATGGTCTCTACCTCAAACTGATAGAAGCCATCTATGAAAAACCAACAGCCAATATCATACTAAATGGTCAAAAACTGAAATCCTTCACACTCAAATCAGGAACAAGACAAGGATGTCTACTATCACCACTCTTGTTCAATATAGTTCTGGAAACATTAGCCACAGCAATTAGACAACAGAAAGAAATAAAAGGAATAAAGATAGATAATGAAGAAGTCAAATTGTCATTATTTGCAGATGACATGATACTCTATATGGAAGACCACAAGAACTCCACCAAAAGTCTTCTAGACTTAATAACCAAAGTCAGTCAAGTAGCTGGTTACAAGGTCAACACACAAAAATCAATAGCTTTCCTCTACATGAATGACAGACTCACTGAGAGAGAAATAGGGCAAATAATTCCTTTCACAATAGCATACAAAAAACTGAAATATCTAGGAATCAACCTAACAAAAGAAATCAAAGACCTCTTCTCTGAAAACTATGGCACTCTGAAAAGAGATTGAAGATGATATCAGAAAATGGACAGCCATGCCCTGCTCCTGGGTAGGAAGGATTAATATAGTGAAAATGGCCATCCTTCCAGAACTGTTATATAGATTCAATGCAATCCCAATTGAAATCCCAGGAGCATACTTAACAGACCTTGAGAAAACAATCCAAAAATTCATTTGGAACAAGAAGAGACCCAGAATAGCCAAAGCAATTCTAGGTAACAGAGACATGGCAGGGGGTATCACAATCCCCAACCTGCAACTCTACTACAAAGCTACTGTGATAAAAACAGCATGGTACTGGCAAAGAAACAGACCAGAAGACCAGTGGAACAGATTAGAAGATGCAGAAACAATGCCAGACACACTCAGCCATCTTATCTTCGACAAAGGAGCCAAACACCCTCACTGGAGGAAAGATAGCCTCTTTAATAAGTGGTGCTGGAAAAATTGGGTTTCAACTTGCCAAAGATTAAAACTAGACCTGTATCTCTCACCATGCACTAAACTAAAATCAAAATGGATTAAAGATCTAAATATTAAAATAGAAACTCTGAACTAGTTGGAACAGAGGTTAGGTAGAACCCTTGAAGACTTCGGTGTAGGAAAAGATTTTATGAACGAAACCTCAGTTGCCTGTGAACTAGCACAAACAATCAACAAGTGGGATCTCTTCTTATTAAAAGGCTTCTGCAGAGCAAGAGAAACCACCAGCAGTGTGAAGAGACAACCCACAATGTGGGAAAAAATCTTCACCTGCTCTTCCTCAGACAAAGGTCTACTATCTCGAATCTATAAAGAACTTAAAAAGATCAGACCTCCCAAATTTAAAGATCCAATCCAAACATGGGCATCTGAAATGAACAGACATTTCTCAAACAAGGAAGTAGAAATAGCAAATAAATACATGAAAAAATGTTCAACATCACTGGTCATTCAAGAGATGCAATTGAAAACAACGCTGAGATTCCACTTCACTCCAGAAAGAATGGCTGCTATCATGAAATCAACCAATTACAAATTCTGGCAGGGCTGTAGGGAAAGAGGAACCCTGCTCCACTGCTGGTGGGAGTGTATACTGGTGCAAACACAGTGGAAATCAGTATGGAGATACCTGAAAGAACTAGGACTGGAAATCCCATTTGACCCTGGTATTCCACTGCTGGGAATCTTCCCCAAAGAATTAAAAGAATCATACCACAGTGATATATGTGCACCCATGTTCATAGCAGCACAGTTTGTGATAGCTAAAACTTGGAAACAGCCCAAGTGCCCATCAACTGGAGACTGGATAAAGAAAATGTGTTTTTTTTTATAAAATGGAGTACTACTCAGCCATAAAAAACGAGAAATTAGAGACATTTATAGCTAAGTGGATACACATTGAGGCAATACTCTTAAGTGAAATAAATAGGACACAGATGTGTAAATACCAATAGTTTGTCTAGTGTGAGAAACTGAAAGTGTAAATAAGGACTAAATGTATAATAGGTAATGTGAAACTGGAAGAAAAGAGGCAAAGGGGAAGGAAGTGGGAGGGCTAAGGGAAAGGATAGAAGAGAATGGGATTAATATGAGAAAATGGAAAAATAGGAACAAAATCTTTGTAAATAGGGAGGGCTGGAGGGGTTGAAGGGAGGGCTGAGCAAGGGTGAAAAACAAGAACCAAGAGAGACTACGTAAAGATGCAAATTTCCAATGATGAATGTCATTATATTGTATACCTAAAATGTACCAATGATTAGAATGAATAATCGATAATGTAGGAAGAAAATAGGAAGAAAAGTTCCAAAGGGGCAGGGGTAGTGGGAGGCACAGGGGAAAGGAAAGAAGGGAAAGGAAAAAATGCTCAGAAATGGAAAAATGGAAATAAAGTCTTTGTAAATAGGGAAGGGTGGAGAGGGTGAAGGGAGGGCTAGGAATGGGGAAAAAATAAGAACCAAGATGCATTATATAAAGGTACAATTCCCAATGAGAAATGTAATTGTGTTGTATACCTACAATGTACCAATAAAAGAATTTAATGCAAAAGAAATTGGCATTGCATTAAATCTATATAACAGTTTTGGAAGTATGGCCCTTTTTGACTATATTGGGTCTTCCTACCCAGGAGCAAGGGATGTCTTTCCATTTTCTTATATTCTCTTTGATCTGTTTTTTCAGGGTGTTGTGGTTTTCAGTGTAGAGGTCTTTTGCTTCCTTCGTTAGATTGATTCCTAGATATTTCATTTTTTGGATGCTAATGTGAAAGGATTTGTTTCCCCAATTTTTCTCTCAGTGAGTCTGTTATTTGTGTACAAGAAGGCTACTGATTTTTGAGTGTTGACCTTGTATCCAGCTACTCTACTGAATCTGTCAATTAAATCTGGTAGTCTTTTGGTGGAGTTTTTTGGGTCTTCTATGTAGAGTATCATATAGTCAGCAAATAATGACAGTTTAACTTTTTCCTCTCCTATCTTTATTCCTGTTATTTCTTTCTCTTTTCTAATTGCTGTGGCTAATGTTTCCAGAACTATATTGAACAGGAGTGGTGATAGTGGACATCCTTGTCCTGTTCCTGATTTTAGTGTGAAAGTTTTCAGTTTTTGACCATTTCATATGATATTGGCTGTTGGTTTTTCATAGATAGCCTTAATCAGGTTGAGCTAAGTACCTTCTATTCCAATTTTCTGTAAGGCTTTTATCATGAATGGTTGTTGGATTTTGTCGAATGCCTTTTCTGCATCTACTGAGGTTATCATATGGTTCTTGTCCTTGGCTCTGTTAATGCAGTGTATTACATTTATTGATTTGCATATGTTGAACCATCCTTGCATCCCTGGGATAAATCCAACTTGGTCAGGGTGTATGATCTTCTTGACGACCCTTTGTATTGTGTTTGTCAATATCTTGTTGAGGATTTTTTCATTTATGTTCATTAGGGAGATTGGACTGTAGTTCTCTTTTTTGCTTGGGTCTTTTCTCAGTTTGAGAATCAAAGTAACTTGCTTCCAGGAATGAATTTCAAAGCATTGTTTCCCTTTCAATTTCACTGAAGAGTTTAAAGAGTAGTGGCAGTACTTCTTCTCTTAATGTTTTGTAGAATTCATCAGTGAAGCCATCAGGACCTGGGCTTTCCTTTGTTGGTAAATTTTTAATTATGTTTTCAATTTCACTGATTGTAATTGGGGTGTTAAGAATTTTTATATCTTCTTCATTTAACTTTGGTAATTCGTATGTATCTAGGAATCTGTCCATTTCTTTCTTTCTTTTTTTTTTTTTTGGTACTGGGGATCGAACTCGGGTCCTTGCTCTTGTGAAGCAGGCAGCGAAACCACTGAGCCAAATTCCCGGCCCAAATCTGTGCATTTCTTCTGTGCTTTCCATTTTATTAGAGTACAATTTCTCAAAGTAGGTAATGATGATCCTCTGGATTTCTGCTGGATCTGTTGTGACTGCATGTTTTTCATTCTTAATTGCATGGATTTGAGCTTTTTCTTTCCTTTTTTTGATAAGGTTGGCTAAGGGTTTACTGATTTTTTTATTCTTTTGAAACACCAACTCCTCTAGTCATTGATCTTTTTCTATCATTCTTTTAGTCTCCATTGCATTGATTTCTGCTCTGATCTTTATAATTTCCTCTCTTGTTTGAGCTGGGTTTGTCATGCTCTTCTCTTTCTAAGAATTTGAGGCACAGTATCAGGTTGTTTATTTGAGCTCTCTCTGTTTTCCTAATATGGGCATTCACTGCTGTCAATTTCCCTCATAGTACTGCTTTCATTGTGTCCCATGATTCCTGTATGTTGCATTGGCATTATCATTTAATTGTTGAAACTGTCTAATTTCTTCTTTAATTTCCTCTGTGACCCATTGGTTGTTTAGGAGAGTGTTATTCAATTTCCATGTGTTTGTGGAGTTTTTGTAGTTTCTTTTGCTATTGATCTCCAATTTTATTGGACTCATGCTAAGAATACTTATCAGTTTCTGAAACATTGTGCCTTAGAGAAGGGAGCAAAGAAAAATGGATAAGTTTTATTTTTTAATAAGTCAGTCTAAAGCAAAAATTTTAAAATGACTGTTTAGTTATGTCTTCTTTATACTCCTTTGTATACTAACACATTAAGAACAAAAATACATTTAAAGTTTATATTAAAAATGTAAAGCCTCATGGCCACATGTGACCATCATTATTTAAGGGATAGCGTCCTCATGAATATTACTTAAATGGTCCTGAGCATCTCAGATCAATTTAAAATTTTAGTAGGAAAAGTCCTCACTGGAGGAAAGACAGCCTCTTTAATAAATGGTGTTGGAAAAACTGGATTTCAACCTGCCAAAGATTAAAACTAGACCCCTATCTTTCACCATGCACTAAACTAAAATCCAAGTGGATTAAAGATCTAAATATTAAAACAGACACTCTTAACTTGCTGGAAGATAGCTAGAATTCTTGAAGACATTGGCATAGGAAAAGACTTTGTGAACACATCCTCAGTAGCACAGGAACTAGCACAAAGAATCAACAACTGGGATCTCATCTTATTAAAAAGCTTCTACACTGCAAGAGAAACCACCAACAGAGCTAAGAGACAACCTACAATGTGGGAAAAAATTTTTAGCAGCTGTACCTCAGACAGAGGTCTACTGTCTAGAATCTATAAAGAACTTAAAAAATCAGACCTCCCAAATTTAAAGACCCAATTCAAAAATGGGCATGTGAAATGAACAGACATTTCTCAGATAATGAAGTAAAAGCAGCAAATTAACATATAAAAAAATGTTCAACATCACTGGTCATTCAAGAGATGCAGATGAAAACAACACTGAGATTCCACCTCACCCCAGAAAGAATGGCTGCTATGAATAATCAACCAGAGATTTCACCTCACCTGAGAAAGAATGGCTGCTTTGAAGAAATCAACAAGTAATAAATGTTGGCAGGGTTTTGGGGAGAAAGAAACCCTTCTCCTTTGTTGGTGGGAGTGCAGACTGGTGCAACCACTGTGGAAATCAATATGGAGATACCTCAAAAAGTTAAGACTAGAGGTCCCATTTGACCCAGCTATTCCTCTGCTGGGTATCTTCCCAAAAGAATTAAAAGAATCATATCACAGTGATATATATGCACCCATGTTTATAGCAGCACAGTTTGCAATAGCTAAAACTTTGAAACAGCCCAATTGTCCATCAACTGGAGACTGGATGAAGAAGATGTGTTTTTGTTGTTTTTTTAAAAAATAAAATAGAGTACTACTCAGCCATAAAGAATGAGAAACTAGAGACATTTAAAGCTAAATGGATGCACATTGAAGCCATACTCTTAAGTGAAATAGATAGGACACACATGTATAAATACTGAATAGTTTCTCTGGTGTGAAAAACTACAAGTGTAAATGAGGAACAAAGTGTGTAATTGATATTGTGAAATAGGAAGAAAAGGGGCTAAGGGGAATGGGAAGCGAGAGGGTTAGGGGAAAGGAAAGGGAAAAGAAAAAAATATGAGAAAAGGAAAAAAATGGAAATAAAGTTTTTATAAATAGGGAAAGGTGGAAGGTTTGAAGGGAGGCCAGGGGAATGGGGAAAAAATAAGAACCAAGATACATCATGTAAAGGTACAGTTTCCCAATGATGAATGTAGCTGTATTGTATACCTAAATTATACCAATAAACTTAATGGAAAAAAATTTTTAGTAGGAAAAAGGACATGTACACTGAAGAAAACATCTGACAATGTAGAGTTTAACAAATAGGTATCAATGATATCTCCTGTCAAGAACAGAACTTCACACCATCTGAAACCAAAGTGGGCTGTTTTCTCAAGTTTGAACTTTATGTAATGAAATAATACTACATTTTTTTTTTTTTTGCTGTTTTAGCCTCGTGTTATGTTTGTGAGATTATTGATGGTGTTGCTTTTTGGTGTAGTTTACTCCATTTTTATTGCCATGTAGTCTTGTCCATCGCTATTTAATAGGCACTTGGTTGCTTCCAGTTTGGGTTGTGTGGGAAATGTTGCTATGTACATTACACAGAGTGTAAGCATACATATGTGTATCCTAGTGCATACATGTATGGGTTCCTCTAAGGCAAATGTTGAGGGATGAAATGGACTATATGGAATGCTTATCTTACAGTTATAGCAAGTTGTCTTTCCAAAGTGGTAGTACCTGTTTATATGCCTATAAGCAGCTTATCAGTGTTCCAATTACTCTATATCTTTACCAACATTGATATCCTATTAAATTTTCCCCAGTCAAATGAATGTGTAGTACTCTCTCTCTCTTTGCACACAAAATTATTCCTCTGACTAATAATGAAGTTGAACTGAGTGTCATGTGTTTGAATTACTTGCATTTCTATTTTTCAAATATTTCTGTTCATGTCTTTTGCCCATTTTCTCTTGGGGTATTTGGATATTTTTATTGATGAAATGTTTTAATTTTTTTGGATACTGTTATCTTTGTTATACCCAGTGTTGCAACAATCTTCTCCCATTATGTTGTTTGCATTTTAGCTCTTTATTGAGCAGCTCTTAATTTTTAGTTGTTCATATTTGTTAATCTTTTTGTTTATGGTTTATAACTTTTGTGTCTGTCTAGAAATCTTTCCTTGTCCTGATTTTATGAACTTACTCTCCTGTATTATCTACTAAAACTTTATAATTTTGATCATGTCAATTGAATCTACCTGTGACCTATTAGAAATTGATCCATTTCAAATGTAAACTTTTCTTATATTACCCCAAATCTACCTGATAGGTTGGTCAAGAAAACTCAAATTTCTAATAAGTAATTTTTGGGGCAATATTGAAGATATCTACTTAGAAATGGGAATATAAATGGAGTAGACCAGGAAGTGAGATCTACAATAAAATGTATATCCAAGTGCATTTCAGTAGATATTAATTGTGCCAATTTGCATATATTCAGGGAGAAATAAATGAGTAAGTGAAAAACAATATAGAAACAAGTTAGAGAAGAATGTGATTGAATTTATTGGAGACACGAGCTTACTTTAATGGTTTACTGATTTTAGTGAAAATTTGGAGATGTGCTTGAAAGCATTTCAAGGAAGGATATATGGAGAAAGATATAGGGAAGTGGGGATAGGAAAAAGCTTCAACACAGAAAATTTAGTTATTTTTTGTATTTCCTTGGTAATAAATAAGAATAGAAATATAGTCAATTTCAAATAGTAGATAAATGAAAATATCTTACTTAACTTGGATAGGGTGTATGCACACACACTGTTAGATGTCAAAGTTAATTTTATATGCGTATCTTAGTGTCCAGAACTTAAATCAAGTAAAAAATTTAAATGTTGTAAGATCTGACTTGAGAATTTGTTCAGCTTTCTTCTGAATCTCTGTCAGTCTCTCCTTCAGCTTATCTATACAAAACTATCTATAGTTCTGATGCAAATGGAAGATAAAACGTTATTACTCCTCTGATAACCCTCTGAAAGACAAATGCTATATAAAGTTTAGGTTTTCAGATTTTTTTCATTAGGATTATGACTACTTGCCAAGTAGACACATAAAAAATGTAAGAATTCAATTAGTGTAGAGCATTCCAGTTTCCATGGTGAATTGGAAAGGAAAATTGATCATCAATGTGGCTGATTTTAATTTTTATTTATGAATGAATGACAATGCCTATGATTTGATTTATTTTAATGCTAACATTTTGATGTGTATAAGTAAAATAAATAATAGCAGCAAATTAATGCAGATCATTCTAGAATATAAAAGTATTTAATGCAAGGTCACAGGAACACAAAATTATGGAACTTGAAAAAAATTTTGGGCTCATTTATCCTAACCTATTTTTTTAAATAAATCATGACAATTTAGCCAAGATCATACAACGTTTTTAGTGATGAGGAAACTTATTCAGTATTGTATGTTTTCATATATGATTGATCATAAAAACTTGAGGTAATAAAATATTAATTGGGTTTCAGTATGAATGTAACCATGTGAGTGATTGTGGAATTGTACTTTTCTGTATCTTTCTAAAAATACTCTTTTACTAGCCATGGTGGAATGAATCTATTGAGTCTTTCAGTACCATCCAATTCTGCTATATTCAAGACTGTATTCTACTATATTCATGACCATCTTCCAATGTTGTGAGAAAAGATTTTACAAATGAGAGAGTGATAAGAAAGCATGCATTACAAACCTGAGTAACTTTGGCAGACTTGCCTTAGGGACTGCCTTAGAACAGGAATTTTCGGTGGGATAAAAAGCATTTTGACATGGAAATATCTTAATAACTCTGTAAAGATGTCAGGTGTTCTTAGGGGAGTTTTCTCTATCAAGATAAATTGTAGTTTTGCTTTTCTCCCCCAGGTTTCAAAATGAAGGTTTCAAAGGCAGCAAATAGCTGGTAACTAGAAAAACAGTAAACTTCCTCTACATTATTTATAAGTATGTGAAAGATACTCGGAGCATTTGCAGTGCCTGCCTTAAGAAAAATGTAATTTGAGAATAAATGTTGCTTTGTGTACTGATGGCGACTAGAGGAGTTTATCTTCTACCAGTTTCTAGCTGTGTGATCTGGGTCAAATCATTAAAGTTCTCTGTGCTTGTTTCCATTTCAAATAAATAAGAATCATGGTAGAACCTACTTCCTTCTTTATTTTTGATTTTTTTAATAGTACATATTTGCAGCACATGTAGTTTACAATCATCTTGGAAAGTGGGAAGTGGGGACATGTGCATAACATAGTTTTTTGGGTTTTTTTAAAATCCTTTTCCTTCCTGGAAATCCCTCCCTCCTGGTGTTTGGGATTTGTGTTTGTGATAAGTCATGTAAGGCTGTTAGACAAAAACCTGACAAATAGTAAATGTTCAAATAGTGTTACTTTTGCTATTATTTGATTCAACTATATAACAATTTATGGTAGCAAATTCATTCAATGATTATTATTAGTTAAGTCCACTAGAGTACTAATTTTCAAATCTGTTGACAATTTGGAGCAGTGATTATTAGTTAGTTCCCTATCCAGGGACACATATTAGCATTTGATCCCTGGTACTTCTCTAGTAGCAGGAAACACTTTTATTTGAGATACAAGGTATGCATGTATGGGACCATGGTCTGGGTAGCGCCTCTTGTGTAAGCTCTGGGTATTGTATATGTTTATTCATTATTTGGGATACGGGGAAGTCTGCTTAAAGAGAAATCTCTCATCTTGGAAGTGCTCCAGTTCCTCCTCATCTCCTTCTCTCCTGTTTCTTGCTTGGAAAGAGAAAATGCCATTGGTCTACTCTTTTGGAGCATAAAGTACCTTAAAGATAGAAGCCACGACTGAAAATTGCAGAACAGAAAGGAGCCTGGAGCTCCACTGACTCAGCAGAACTTTTATCCAGAGTCAGCTAGGTTTAGAACAACTCTACGGGAGCACAGTGCTGCAATTCTGTGTTATGAGGATTTAATTCTGAGGATATCAGTTAACTTTGTTCAATTCATTGGCTCAGTTTCAGAAGGCTGATTCCTGAGATGTGTCAGAACTAGTGTGGAGCACCTTGTGTGCTTTCTCATGGTGGACAACCTGAAATCCCTGTTCCATTACCAGTGGGCCAATAATCACATGTTCATAAAGAAACTTCATCCTTGGAGGAAAGTGACTATTGCAGGGATTTAAATTTTTTTAAAATTTTTATTTTTTATTTGTACATGTTTGAGTATATAATGATTGTACTTCTCATGGGGAGTTGGTACATGTATATAACAAATCTTCTTTTTTTTTTTTTTTGGTACTGGGGATCGAACTCAGGTCCTTGTGCTGCGAGGCAAGCGCCGAAACCACTGAGCTAAATCCCTGGCCCAATTCTTTTTTAAAATTAACTTTATTGATACATTTTAGGTATACATTGTGATCACATTCATCATTGGGAATTTGTAGCTATACATGATGTATCTTTGTTCTTGTTTTCTTTTTTCATCCTCTTTTTCTCCCCGCTCCATTTCTTCATCACCTTTCCATTTGCAAAATCTCTATTTCCCTAATTCATCTGTCTTTTATTTTGCTCTTAATTTACATGTTAGGTTTCTCATATAAAAGAAACTCTGCAGTATTTAAGCTTATGTGTCTGATTTATTTTACTTAACATTATTATCTCAAGGTGCATCCATTTTCCTACATATAACTCAAATTTACTGTTCTTTATGGCAGAGTAGTACTCCATGGTGTGTGAATAGCACATTTTCTTTATCCTTTCATCTGTTGATGGGCATACAGGCTGCTTCCACAATTTAGCTATTATGAGTTGTGCTGCTATAAATATGGGTATAGCTATATCATTGTAATATGATGTATGCATTTCTTTCAAGAAGATATTTAGTGTTATGTGATAGAAGTCAGACAAGGGAAAAATAAAGTTTTTTCCAAGGTAATGTAATAATTCAAAAATCATAAAATCAATTGGAAGTAATAATCATTAAAAAATGAAAGTTATTTGATGTAGCTAGTATGTGGTTATCAACAGAGCCAGTTGGTAAAGCAGCTAAGTCATTATGATACTAAGCCAGTATGTACTAAATCAAAGTAAATTTCAAACCAGATTGCGGAAGAACAGTCAGTTGTTAAGCCATGCTTATGGTAAAGAGGAGAAAATAATTCATGGACCAATAAAAGACTGCTCTTAACAATCATTTGTGCACAAAGATTTCTTGGTGTGAATCAGAGAATAAATCTTCATAGCCAGCATTTTATACTAAGAAGTCAGTTAGTCCCAACTATTGTAGTTTCATTCAGCAAGATCAAAAAGCCATTAGTCAGTGTGATGAAATCTTTCCTGTGAACAAGGTCTGTGAGGGTCAGAATTACCTAGCAATTCAGTGTTCATTACTTCTTTTCCTTTAAAGTAGAAACCTACTTAGCTCATATTTTAACAGTATGCGTCTCTAATAGGGTGGCCACATGGCGATCCCGGGTAGTGGAAAAGCATGCCATGGTGATTTGGATCCATTTTGTTACTATTTAAACCTGGGCTCCACAGCTACAAGGTCAATTTCCCTCACCACTCAATAGTTTCTACCTAGAGTGGGACACAAAAGTCTGTTTTCGTTGTCTATTCTGAAGAGATGAAAATCCAAGGTTACATCGCTCCATGTGGAAAATGAAAAGTGTGTGATGTGTCTTTGAGATGAGAGCTCACACTTTTCTCCTTGGTGATCATTTTCAGTGCCTTCTTTGCTGGGTCGAGCACCATCACCCTTCTCAGAGTCGACTGCATTTCTGAATTTGAAACACTTGTGGGCCCTGTGGGATGAGAGACACTTGCCTTGCTAAGTGCCACCCATTCTTATTGTTATTATTGTTATTAAGTCAATTCCCAAAGTCATATCCACTAACATGGCATTTTAAAAAATGACATATTGCAGCAGTGTACTGGGAAATGCTGCTGTTCAGCTGGCTTTTTGATGCCATCCTCATAAGTATTGCTTTTGTGGTGGTGCTTTTGGGAATGACACTTCTCTTTGGTGGCTTAATATACCCACAGATAGAAAGCTATTAAGGGAATAGTGATGGGCAAAAGCAGGTGGCAGATATTTTATGACTGGCTCATCTTCTATCTTAGGCATCTGTTGTTTAAGGGTGTGTGTAGTCACTGTACATAAAGACTGGCTCTTGAGAATAATGCAGAGTAATGGTATTCAAACACCATTCTTTGAGAACCATTAGAGTAATTGGTTTAAAATGCAGTATGTTAGTAGGCATCAATTCTAAGCAATATGCCAAGTTTGTGGAAGCATGGCTTTTCTATTTCATTTCCAGAGGGAATTTGAGTAATGCCTTTTCATTACGTGATGGTGAAATCCACAGTGCATATATACCAGAAATTAGGCAAGTCTACAGAATGAGAATCCAGGGAACAGTGTTATCCATATTTTCACAGCACTGAGATAAATCATGAACATATCTCAAAGATATAACTCTCAAAATATTCATTTGATGGCAATGATTGCTAATTTAAAGAAACAGAAAAGTGCTTTTATGAAAAATATCTGGGACCCTATATCAGTACATTGGGTTGAGCATGATATAATTTAACACTGTAGAATTAAAAAAAATTGAGAAGAGGCTGTTTTTACTTTCTTCTCTATGGTACCTGGTAAATGCTAGCTATCTTAGATAAGGGACTAAAAGGGAGCATTGAGTGAATTATAGGCAGAGTGATCAGTCTCAGTTCAGGCATTGCTTTGGAAGTAACTACTAGATATCCCCAACATCATTTCTTCAGCCAGTGCTTATTAAATACAAATCAAAGCAGCAGTAAGGGGCCCTTGACTAGGGCTAAATACATTTCTTCAGGGATCACACAGAGAGAGTATAATGGCCTTCATAAACCAGATGGTGAGCATCTGAATGGTAGCTCCCATGTATGTGTTTATATAACCCACCCTGACTCAGAGAATGCCTGCGCAGATTCGAAGAGGATCTCTTGAATTTGATTTTGATTGAGCCATAGAAAATGTAAGGCTACATTCCAGGTGTTTTGTCTATGTTAAAAACTGATAGAAATAACTCTTTTTTTTTATTAAAAGAAAAGACAGAGCAGATGTATATTGCTTCATTTTCCTTTCTGTCTTTGAATACAAATAAGCATAGACCAGGTGTTCTTTATCAACAGAAAAACTGAAAGGAAAAGAGAATTTGATCACAAATTCCTTGTGGAAAATTTGACTCTCTGTTATTAAAAAAATTCTAGACTTACTATTTGTTCTTAGTGAGGCCCAGAGCTACCTATGGTTGCTATCTTTAAGAAAAAAATCTCCTGAAATTCATGCAAAATTAATGGCTAATCCCTGTTTTTCAAGAAATTACCATATATATAATATAATTATTATATTTATATATTATAATATTATATATTATAATTATTATATATTTACTTTTAAAATTGAGTAAAGGACACCACCAAATTTTATGTAACATAAAGGAATGAAAAGAATATTTGTCTAGTTTTCAAGATTATCTATTTCAGCCCCATTGTAAAACTCAAGATGACATGGGAACATTTATGAGATATAAGCCCTGCCAAACCCTCCCACAGTTACATTTTTCTGTTTTATTCTGAACTAGACCAGAGAAGTATCATGACATAATAATACCTCCAATGTCCTCTTTTAAAAAGCCAATAAATGTGACATTTTTAGCTAAAAGTGACAGTCTGTAAATGATTTCATTTAATTAGCTATGCTTTTGAAAGCCAAAATCCTTAGAATATCTGAGAAAAGTTGGATCTATATTCAACTACAAATTAAACTGAAACCCAAAGTTATGATTTTAATGATTAACCCTATTAGCTTGCATGGTTCTAGATTAGCCAAGCTGTCACTTCCATCTTTTTACACTGGGCAGGAACCCAGAAAAGAATTGGAAATACTGATTGTGTCAAATTGCGGCAGATTATCCACGAACAACAGAAATTCTGTTGTGGTATTGTAACAAATGTGAAAAGAATCACAGGTTTTTATCAGTAAATTGTACTTGAAAATGATTTACTTGTATTTCCATTTAGGCTTAATAGAGATGAATATAGTACATGTTTTTATAAAGGCTATACTAAAGAAACCATAAATTTATGAATTATAATATTATTATCGATTATGAAATTTTATATCTGATTTTTAGTTTTAATATTCCATAGCATCATAACAAGAAGCCAAGATGGTTATGCATAGCTGTGATTTCTTTTTCTTAGTAATATTGTTTTCATTTTATTGCAGTGCTTGAGAAGAATGCTACTTTAATTTTAAATAAGTAGTTAAAAGGTAGTTCATTCTGTTATTCTATATGATATATTTATTCATTTTTAACAGATTGCCTATTATTCAATTACCTTTCCTTTAAAAATAAAAAATAAAATTACCTCTATTTCTGGGCTGTCAATTTTAATTATAATTTCCTGCCTTGTTATTGATTTCTGTATATTCACCTTTAAATTTTTTTCTTGCTTTGGCTGAGTCATTTTGCAAAATCAGAGCTTACAGTTGATTTTCACTAATGCTGTTAAATATTTTATTATTTTTCAAAAATTGCACTTGACACTATGAATGGAAATACCAAATATTCAGTAGAAATGAGATATAAGAAAGCAGATGAAGTTGTTTGGCCAACATAATACTGTTTTACAATGGGCACTTAATTTATATTATGGTGATCTATATTTTTCAGAAATACATTATACCAAAAGAGATTTAAAAACTGAATACTTACTTGGATAGATTACTGTCTTTCTGTTAAGTCATAGCTATGTAACTTCAATCTTTGTAAATTCTTTCTAATTTTGTTATTTACAAAAGCATATATTCTCTGGCAGGCAGGATGATTCACAGTATGTTTTGAACAACTGAATATAGGACTAGTCTGTCATACTGGAATGTAGAAAACACTTTCTGGGCAGTAAAGGAGGGTCATGAGGTTCCAGTGTACCCAGAATTATACAATTCTGGGCTTATGATGATTTGTTTAAACTTGCAATTTGAAAGCCATTTGAGTTGAGATTTTAATGGGTAAATAGAAGAAAGCATGCTGGAATGAAGAGAGTACTTCATCTTTGGAACAAATGTGGGAATTATGAATCTGTGTTTTGTCCCTTACTAATTATGCTACTTTAGCTAGGTTTCTTAATCTTTTCAAGCCTCGGTTTTATTTTACAATAAATGAGTATGAAAATAATTAAATGTGATATAACATGTAGGCATGCACTACAAGATTCTTTTGTGTGTTATATCCCGATAAATCCAGAATTTGCATGACACTAAAGCATTAGATAGATGTTGAAGAATGTTTCTCTGGCCTTTAGTGAGTCATATAATTTTGTGTCAATGACATATCTTCAAGGGCTATTTTATTTAATTTTAGTTTAATGAAAGGCCAATTTTACATTGTTTTGTTTTTGGTACCAGGGATCAAACTCGGGTCCTTGCTCTTACAGGGCAGGTGGTGGAACCACTGAGCTAAATCCCCAACCCAATTTAGCATTGTGTCCTAGATTTAAATGGGAAGTTTAGGAAAAGAGTTTTTTATATATGTAGTGAACAATGAAAACCCAATGATTGGTTGTGAACACAGGTGCCATATGTATATGAAGAGATTCATTTAAGAAGAGATGAATGCAGTACTTCACATATTTATGAGAATTAATTCAATATTATGTGTGTTGCTTAATACCTTGTGAAAATAAACATGGGAATTTTGAATTTTGGGGGGTTGGAATATGGAAAGAAAAGAAGAAAATTTATGTGGAATTGGAAGTAGTGAATCTAAAATAATATTTTTATAGGCAAAAGGTGCCTGTGTGTTATGTTGATTTCTGGTGAGAAAACATGATGCACAAATACATAAAGAAAAGTAGCAAAGACAAAATTTCCCCAATTGTAAATTTTATCAAATGCACTGAATTAAAAGCTTAATTCTGTTTTTTAAAATTATCATTTAAAATGCTGGAGGACTGTGTTTTACTGGCTAGAATCTTGTCTCCTAACCCCTCTGGGAAGTTGTGGCAATTTTAAATATGTGAAGTGAATAGAAGAGATCAAATTGTACATTACAATGAAATTGATCTGGCTTTTAAATGAATTTGGTATCCAATCTATTCTTCATTTTAATTTTTGTCTTTGGGGAAAATATAGGCCTTTCTTTAATTTTATTTGCACACGCCTAGAAGTACTGTAATAGATGGATTTTACTACGACAAAAAAATGCTAAGCTATAAATAAACACACTTGTCATTGCTGGTAAGTGAATTCTACAGTTATATATTGTTAAAGTAATGGCTTTGAATGAATATATTAACTCTAGTGAAAAACCAAAGATTGCAATTCTACTAAAGTTCAATTTATTATACTTTTAGGCAAGTAAAATAGCTATGATCTTTCATTTAATTTGTATTGTGTAGTGGATGATGGTGGTGCTTTTTGTTCCTCTTAAATGACAATGTGCTATCCGCTGGCATTTGCAGCCTGCTACTTTAATATGCATAAACCCCATTATGCTGAATGGTTGATGCTTTTAAGATGAGATGGTGACTTTCTTGACCTATTTGTTGATTTATTTTTGCAACTGAGAAAGTATCAAAACACTGAAGTTAGATCCTATTAGTCTTTGCTTGCTTTCTGTTTTCTCTGTAATTTTTTATTCTTAAAGCTAAAAAAGAGACAGTGCTAGTGAGTATGCATATAACAGAAAAAGATTTTAAATAACATGTATGGAAAGTGTGGAAATTGATTGTGTTTCATGGCATTGGTATAGTGAATAACCATTTTTAAATCCATCTATTTGACTCACTTGAAAGATCCTGTATCATCTTAATATGAAAGTTCTGAAGGCATAAGTTTTTCTTTATTTTTAAATAAGGGTTTATGTACCTGATAAATAGCATGCAGTGTTACTTTGGGGAGAAGTAAACATATATATTTTAATAAATGGATTTAAATTTTCCAAGGAAGTAAATTTTTAAATGTGAGAACATAATTTGTTTTGATTTTAAATTGTTCTACACTGGGGAAGCAAAAATGTTCAAATTTTCATCTTTTGCTTGTTGTACTCTGTGCTCACTCACTTATTTTGAAACCACGAATGCAAGCAAATGTTTAAATTGCCACATTTAATAATTATTTTCTTTCTTAGAATAGAATTCTGATGGGAAACAAATGGTGATTCAGATACTAGTATCTTTAAAAAGTACTTGCATAAATATAAGAATATAAAAAAGTTAAGACTTTAAAAATTATTGACTTGAATAAAAATAGAGGTGCTACCACAGTTCAGTTTGTTTGCCCTACCTAAAAATGTGCAAATATGGATTAGACTTTTTAGTGTCTCTGGAATTTAGACTTTAAAAAATTAATCAAGCACTAATAATTATAATTCTACAATTATTCATTTGTTTAATCATCAGTCATATACTGTGTTCAATACCTATTGCGGCATACAAAATTAATCACCAAACATAACAACTTAAACAACATTTATTATCTCACAACAAATTCTGAGGGTCGGGATCTAAAAGAAGCTCAGCTAGGTGATGATCCTAAGATTATAGTCTGGATGCTATGTTGATCTGTAGTCAGCTGAAGTTTGGACTGCCCTGGAGGATTCATTTCTTGGTTTCCTCCTGTTGCTATTTGAAGGTGACATCAGTTTTTCAGTATGTGGGTCTGCTCAGCATGTGACAGTTATATTTTCCCAGATGAAATAATCAAAAACAAAGAGTGCACCCTAAACATAAGCTGTAGTGTCTTTACTAACCTAATCTTGGAAGTAGCATTCATCACTTTCTCCGTATACTATTGGTACATAGACCAACCCTACTAGAGTACGGGTGTGGACACTGGAAAGTGTGGGGATCATTGGGAATGATATTCCAGGCTTATTTCCATATCCATGTGTCCAAATAATATTAGATACTAGACATATGTAGACATTACACAGATTTCTATTCTTAATATTTTATTTGTATCGGGCAATTCGGGATGAGGTTAGTTCTCATATTGCTTCTAATTCTAGCACAAAAATAATCAAAATTAATTTCTTTCACAAAATTTCACATCTAGAGGAATATTTTAGGCATAATTTAAGATATAGATCTTTAGAGAATAGTTTATAACAAAAATCTTATTTATTGAGTACTAAGCCAGACAAGTCAAAATTATTAAGTGAAAAGCTCACTGCACCATGGAAGAGGAAGTTTCTATTAGCAATGCTTTATGTTTTAGACTTTGAGAGCCAGTTTACTCAGTACCTTCTGGAAGTCCCAACTTGAGACTTTTGGTTTCTTGATAAGTTGTTAAATTTGTATGTTTAACAAACTCATACACACAAAAATAAATTTTTGCTCTAGAGTTTCAGATGAAGGTAACGGTAGCATGAGTTTTAGTTGGCTTTTCTTGGTTGACTGCTTATTTCATCTTATATGTCTTATCTTTTCTTTTTCTTCCATAAAATAAAACAATGAGGAAGAAGTGTTTAAGCTTATTGTTAGTTTTGTTTTTGAAGAACTAATCCATATGTCTGTGAAGGCCTCTTTTTCTAGAGTATGTGACTGCTGAGCGCTAGGGTTCATGCAAATAAACTGTTTTCCATTCTATAAGTATGCAGTACCACAAACACTGATTAAACATATATAAGACAAATGAACCATGGTTTCAGGAAACAAAAACTGATTTGCAGCTGCCCAAGAAAAACGGAAAAATTATCATAAGTGATAATGGAGAATCTCATGGAATACAAGGAAAAGTACATTTTTGCCTTGGCAGAAGATTTATCCCTTTCTTTGATTATTCCTTTTCTCTAAATGTCTGTTTCAGTTTTTTCCTTCTGGCTTTATTCCCCCTCAGTCTGAAATTTGGAAAGGGTTCCTAATGACTTCTTCATTTTACATATCACATATCCAAGCATAAAGGCAGAGACTCATTTGAATGTCAGCTTTAGTCCCAAATTCACAAGGAAAGAACTTTTGAGTTCCATTTGATTTGTTGTTTGTCTCTCCATTTTTCAGATGAGTCTAACGGGAACTGTGCATGATTAAGTTTTGTCTGATTGATTGATTCTGAATCAATGACTTTTGTTGAGTTTGTGAATGTTTGTGAATGTGACTGTCATCTGGCAACCATGTGAATGCAGGTGAGAAGTCTTTTCCTAGAAATGTTGGGTAGATAACGTTTGGGCATTAGCTATTTTCCTTATTCAGTGTAGAATATTCTCTTTGTGTATATTCTCATTTTCTTCTCTTTATCTTCCATCTTTAATTTGCAAATGTTTCCATTCATGGTAAAAATCATATGCCTAGATTTTCTTTATTTACATTGAAGATGTCCTTTTTATTTTGACTTATTAAACTTATTAAAATTTAGGACACTCTACGTATTATAACTGATGTTACTATTAGAATAAAATACTATATTTAAGTTAGCAATTTTAAATAAAAGATTCTACTTTCTTTTTTTTGGTACTGGGGATTGAGTTCAGACCTTGCACTTGCCAGGCAGATGCAGCATTGTTGAGCTACATCCCCCATCACAAAATATTTTACTTCATGTAGGTTTATTTACTTTTTATTATTTCTATTTATTTTGAATAATAGCCCCAACTGCACAAGAAATAATATCAAGAATCAACAAATGGGATTATCTTAGATTAAAATCAACAAATGATTTTATCAAATTATAGCAAAGGAAGCAACCAACAGAGTGAAGAGACAACCTGCAAAATGGGGAAAAAAATTTGCCAACTACACCTGGCAAATATCTAGACTATACAAAGAATTAAAAAAAATTAGAACCCTGCCAGTGGATCGGAGTGGACCAAGAGTGGAGACAGATTAGTTAAGAATTTCCAAAGGAGACACATTGAAGGAGCTAAAGAAAGATGGTGGCATTGAGAGGAAGGATAATTTGAACAGATATTGAAGTTATTACATAAGTAACACTTGGATGACTAAGTAAATATGGTAAGTAAGGAGAAAAAGAGGGTAAGTTGTGTAGATTGACTGTCACAGAAAAAGAATTTTCAAGATTCATCAGTGAGAGAGTTAAAAAAGTTTGTTAGGCAGAATTTACACTCAGAGAGAATGGTGTACAAGCTCTCAAGACAGAGGCATGTTATGATCTGAGCTCGGGTTTTGGTGGTCTTGAGGATCTCTTCCAGTTGAGTGATCTAGGATGCATATCCCTACAGTCTGTCAGGTTACCCATCAGCAGGCTATGCTAGGATGCAAACCACATACATGTGATTTATTTATTTATTTTTTTCTTAAATTATTTTATTGGTACATTTTAGGTATACAATATGTTTACATTTATCATTGGGTGTTTGTACCTGTACATGATGTATCTTAGTTCTTATTTTTTCCCCATTACCTGTGTGCCCTTCACCCCTCCACCCTTCCCATTTACATAGACTTCATCTCCATTTTTTTTCTTTTTTCATAATTTTTCCTTTCCATTCTTTCCTTTCCCCATCTCTTCCCACCACCCCTAACCCTTTGGACTTTTTCTTATTTCAAAGTACCAATTATTAGTTATTAAACCTTTTAATCCTTATTTACACTCTCAGTTTCTCGCACTAGAGAAACTATTCAGTATTTACACATGTATGTCCTATTTATTTCACTTAAGAGTATGTCCTCAATATGCATCCATTTAGCTATAAATGACTCTAGTTTCTCATTCTTTATGGCTGAGTAGTACTCCATATTATAAAAAAACCCACATCTTCTTTATCCAGTTTTCATTTGATGGGCACTTGGGCTGTTTCCAAGCTTTCGCTATTACAAACTGTGCCATTATAAAAATGGGTGCACATATATCACAGTGGTATGATTCTTTTAATTCTTTTGGGAAAATATCCAGTGGAGGAATAGCTGGGTCAAATGTGACCTTCAACCCTAGTTCTTTGAGGGATTTCCACACTGATTTCCACAGTAGTTGCACCAGTCTGCACTCCCACCAACAATGGAGAAGGGTTCCTTTCTCTCCACACCCCCGCCAGCATTTGTTATTGGTTGATTTCTTTTTTTTCGCCAATTAACTTTATTGGTATATTTTAGGTATACAATACAGTTACAGTCATCATTGGGATCTTGTACCACTATATGAGTCTCTTGGTTCTTATTTATTTTCCCCTTCCCTTGCCCTCTGTTCACCCCCTCCACCCTTCCCTATTTGCAAAGACCTTGTTTCCATTTTTTTCCTCTTCTCATATTTTTTCCTTTCCCTTTTTTCCCTTCCCCTACCTCTCCCAATTCCCTGCTCTTTTAGACCTTTTCTTCCTGTTACACAATATCAGTTATACATTTTTAAAATTACAATATTAAGATCTAGGAGACATTACCACAGATTTTACAGAATTTAAAAGAATATAGAAAGCATATTACAAAAATCTTTTTTTGAAATAAATTTGACAACTTCTAAGAAGTAATTTAGAAAACAAATTAATGAAACTAACTCTGGAGGAAATATAAAATTTGAATAGCACCTTTTAAAGAAAGTGTATTCCTAGCTTGAAAACCTATCTATATGACAACAGCAGGCTCATAAACATTTTAACTGATAAATTATATCAAACAATTAAAGCAGAAAAAAGAAGGAACACTTCTGCCCTCATTTTAGAAACTCAACATTGTGCTAATCCTAAAACTAGATAAAGATAATAGAAGAAAAAAGTATGAACATAGATAGAAATTTGTTTAACAAAACAAACTATTAGAAGTCAGATCTGGCAGTATGTAGAAAGTGGTTTTATTATAGGGATGGCAGTGTTGGTTCAGCGTTAGAAGACAGACCCCCAAAAGTCATAATTATAACAGAGGAAAGGGAAAATCCATATGATCCTGTTACTACTTGGAGAAAAAGTATTGGACCAAATTCTACAGCTGTTCATGGTAAGAGCTATCAGGAGACTAGAAGTAGAACAGAAACTTCTCAACAAATTAAAGACATGTACTCCATACTTCCAACGAGAATGCCTTGTGTGAATTGAGAAGATACAATGCTTTCTCCTTAAGGTGGGGAACAAGGGCAGATATGCTTCCTCTTTATCTGTCCATTAAACTTTGAAACCTATGCCCCACCAAAATAGTCTGGTAATAAAATGACACAACTAGGATAAGATTGGCATGGCAGAAGCAAAATCTTTATATGTAGATGAAATCTACAGAGAAAATACTAAGAAATCTCTAGGAGCCCCTAGAACTTGTACTTGAATTTAGCAGGATAAGAAAACACAAGGTATATATAAAAATTCAGGTCTGTGTATACTTGCTATAAATGAAGAACTGGATATTGAAATTTAAAAGTTATGTAGGAGTACAAAGGACCCAGAAAAGCCAAAAACAGAAACAAAAAGAAAAACAGAAACAAAAACAGTGTTGGAAGATGTTTAGCACCCAATTTTAAGACTTCTTCTAAAGCTACAGTAATCAAGGCAGTATTGGTGTAAGGAAAGACATATAGATCATTGGAATAAAACAGAGAATCTAGAAATAGAACCACTCATATATGGTCCACTGAGTTTTGAAAGATTATTTAACATTAGCATTTTATATAATATAAACTCGATCCAGGAGCCGAGGAAGAGATAGTGTCTTTAGCAAAGGGCACTAGAACACCTGGTATCCATATATAAGAAATTAACCTCAACCCCTTTTTCTATACATAAAAATAACTTGAAGGGATCTATGAACCTAAATAAGAAAGCCTAAAAGTATAAAACTTTAAGAAGAAATTATAAGGGAAAAAGTTTATGAATCCAGGGTAGGCAAGAACTACCTAGGATACAAAAAACATGATGTATAAAAGAAAAAATTGATAAATGAGATTCCATCAAAATTTAGAAGTTTAAATGACATCATTAAAATGAAAAGTAGTCCTTAAACAGACCATATTTACCATGCATGTAACCTATTAGCAGAATATATAAAGAATTCTTAGAGCTCATTAATAGACAACCCAATTAAAATGTAGAGATAAGAAGATGATAAATAGCCAGTAGAGCACAAGGAATGATGTGCAACTCTAGAATCAGAAAAATACTAACCAGTACAATAATAAGATTGAATTATACACTCATTAGGGAGATGAAGTCAAAAGTTTTAAAAGCCTTGTCATGACTTTTTCTTTTTGTTGGATTCTCCCTCTTTTGGTTTAATTTGTCATGCCCAATGGATTCATTCTGCTGGGTTTCCTGGGGTTGTGATCCTCATTGTCTTTTCCTAGGGTATTGTCTAAAATGTTTTGGAGTGCCGATTTGGTATTCATGAAGATCCTGAGGTGCTCTTTATTATCAAAGTATCTCATTTCTCCATCAATGTTGAAAGATAGTTTTACAGGGTACATCAATCTGCATTGGAGGCTGTTTTCCTTTAGGGCCTGAAATACATCACTCCAAGCTCTTCTTGCCTTGAGGGTTTTCATTTAGAAGTCTGCTGTACTCCTGATGGGCTTTCCTTTGTATGTGATTTGTTTCTTTTCTCTCACTGCTTGTAGAATTTTGTTCTTCTGTTGGATTTCTGGAATCCTAACTATTATATGCTTATGTGCAGATATTTTTTGATTAAGGCTAGCTGGAGTCCTATATGCCTCACTTATCTGTATGTCAAGTTCTTTTCTCCTCCTTGGGAAGTTTTCTGCCATCACTTCTGTGAAGAGCTTTTTTATGTCATCTGCACACTCTCCTCTTTCTTCATTGCCTCCAATCAGTCTTATGTTATTCCTCTTTGCATCGTCTAGCAGCTGCTGGATTGACTTCTCGTGTTCCCTTACAATTTTAAAGCAATTTTTCTTTTCTTCCTCACTAATTGTAATCTTATCTTCTATATGCGAAATTCTGTCCTCACATTGGTTCATTCTGCTGCACAGACTTACGATGGAGTTTTGAATCTCTTGGAAATCTATTTGCATCTGTTTTATGGATTCCATTTGTTTCCTATGTTGCGATTCCATCATGTTCCTCAGATCCTCTACCTTTTTATCTGTGTCCTCTCTAGATTTATTAATCATGTCTTGCATCATGAGCAAAATCTTTGCTATTATCTGAGTAATTATTTCTGATTTCATTTTTCCCAGATCCTCTTTTGTTGCCAGTTCAGAGAGTCCAGGTGGTTGAGTATCAGAGTGTTCCATCTCATTTCCCTTTGGGGTTGCTGTTAGGTGATCCAGAAGTCTGTTTTTGAGGCTTGTTTATGTGTCTTCTCATTTCCAAGGCGTGGGGGCTGTGCTTCTGGCACCCACTTGGCTCACCTTCTCTGCCCTAGGAGCTTGGGATGGCGGTGGGGGAGCTTCCTTCCGAGTTTTGGGACTGGCTCAGCTTCTCTGCCCTAGGAGCCTGGGATGGAGGTGGGGAGCTTCCTTTTGAGTGCTGGGACCGGCTGAGCTTCACTGCCCTAGGAGCCTGGGATGGCGGTGGGGGAGCTTCCTTCCAGGTGCTGGGACCGGCTCACCCTCTCTGCCCTAGGAGCCTGGGATGGAGGTGGGGAGCTTCCTTCATGGTGCTGGCACTGGCTGAGCTTCACTGCCTTAGGAGCCTGGAATGGAGGCAGGGAGCTTCCTTCTGGGTGCAGGGACAGGCTGAGCTTCACTTGGTTGATTTTTTGATAGCAGCCATTCTTTCTGGGGTGAGGTGGAATCTCAGTGTTGTTTTCATCTGCATCTCTCGAATGACCAGTGATATTGAACTTTTTTTCTTATGTTTATTTGCTGCTTTTACTTCTTTGTCTGAGAAATGTCTGTCATTTCAGATGCCCATTTTTAAATTGGGTCTTTGAATTTGGGGGTTCTGATTTTTTTTAGTTCTTTATATATTCTAGATGGTAGCTCTTTGTCTGAGTTACAGCTGCTGAAAGATTTTTCCCACATTGTAGGTTGTTTGTTAGCTCTGTTGGTGGTTTCTCTTGCAGTGCAGAAGCTTTTTAATAAGATGAAATCCCAATTGTTGATTCTTTCTGCTAGTTCCCGTGCTACTGAGGTTTTGTTCATGAAGTCTTTTCCTATGCTAATATCTTCAAGAGTTCTACCTAACTTTTCTTCCAGCATGTTTAGTGTTTCTTAATATTTAGATCTTTAATCCACTTCGATCTTAGTTTTGTGCACGGTGATAGATATGGGTCTAATTTTAATCTCTGGGGGGTTGAAATCCAGTTTTTCCAACACTGTTTATTAGATAGGCTATCTTTCCTCCAATGAGGGTGGTTGGTTGGCTCCTTTGTCAAAGATGAGGTGGCTAAGTATGTCTGAAGTTGTTTCTGTGTCTTCTAATCTATTCCACTGATCCTCAGGTCTGTTTCTTTGCCAGTACCATGCTGTTTTTATTACAGTAGCTTTGTAGTATAGCTTCAAGTTGGGTATTGTGATACCCCCAGCCATGTCTCTGTTGCCCAGCACATACATGTGCTTTAAATTGAGATATGCTGACCACTGATATTGCTTTTTTGACAGTGGAGGTCTGAAGAATGAAATGCAAGTTCCTATCCCTTGGTGATTTCTCTCATGCACCCATCCCTGCTCCGGATTCCAGGCAATCACTGATATAGTTTCTATCACTATAGATTAATTTGCAATTTCTAGAATTTAATGTAACATATCAGGTTTTTTTCACTCAGAATAATTTTATTTATTTATCAATTTATTTATTTTTGCAGAGCTGGGGATTGAACCAAGGAGCTTCACACTGAGCTTCTTTCCTGGCCATTTTTTTATTTTTAAATTTTGAAACAAGGTCTAGCTAAATTGATAAGTTGCCTAGGCTGGGCTCACACTTGTAGTCCTTCTGTCCTAGTCTCCCATGGTGCTGGTTCATTCAGAATAACTTTGGAGATGCCTGTTGTTTGTATCAATAGTTAATTTCTTTGCTGAATACTATTCTAATGTGTGAATATACTTCAGTTTGTTTTTCCATTTACTACTGATGGACATTTGAATTGTTCCAATGTGGGGCTATTGCAGACAATGCAGCTTTCAGTATTCATATACAAGTGCTTGTATGGACACATATCCTTTCAATTCCCTTAGAATGAAAAGGAGGTATATATGTTTTTAGCAAATTGCTAAATTCTTTTCCAAAGTGAATGTACCATTTTATATTACAAGGCCAATATAAAGAGTTCCAGTTCTTCCAGTCCTCACCAATGTTTAGTGTATGATTTGTCTTTGTAATTGTAGCCATTCTAATATGTATATAATGATATATTATGATTTTAGTTTTCATTTAACTAATTACTAATATTTTTAACAGCTTTTCATACACTTTATGTCCATATATTCTATTTTGTGAAATTTTTTTATAGTTTCTTGCCCATTTTTAATTGGATGGATTGTTTTAATATTGAATTGAATGTTCTTTACACATTCTGGATACACATTTTTAATGTTTCTTCACATCTTCTGTAAATATTTTCATCAATTGTATGGCTTGCCTTTTTATCCATATTAATATCTTTTGAAAGCCAAAATTTAAAAATTTTGAGGTATTTTACTTAATCAACTTGTTCTTGTATGAACAATGTTTTTGTGTCTAATCTATAAAAATCTGCATGACACAAATTTTCAAAGGTTTTCTTCCGTATTATTTTCAAAGAATTTTTAATTGTAGGCTAGACACTTAGGAATATGATCCATTTTGAATTGATGTATTTAGTGACAAAGATTCATTGCTTTGCAAATGGATAGACAATTGTGCTAGAAGTGTTTTTTGTAAAGACTCTGCACACTGAATTGTCTTTGCACCTTTGTAAAAATCAGTTTTCCAGAAGAATATGGGTCTAATTCTGTCTCTATGTCTCTATCATTGATTTGCTTATATTTCTGTCTATAGCATATTATTTTGATTATTGCTGTTTTACATTCAATCCTGAAGCCCAGTAGTACTGTTCTTTCAACTTTGTTCTTGTTTTCATCTTTGCATTGCCTAATTTCATCCTCTGCATTTATATGAATTTTAAAATCAGTTTTTCAATTTCCATACAAAAAAGGGCTGGTAAGATTTTGATTTATGTTGTATTTGAGGAAAATTAGCAGATCAATTAGAAGAAAAATGATATCTTAACAATACTTCTTTCTCAATACAAAGATTGCATATTTCTCCTTTTACTTCTTTAATTTCTCTTAGTGGTGTTCTATAATTTTTAGAAATCTGCTCTTTCATGTCTTATGACCTATTTATGCCAAGCATTTCTCTCTTTTTTTCATGGTTGAGTTTTTAAATTATTTGGATAACTGTAACAAATGAAGGAGAGAGAAGAAAGAGAGAAGGAGGAGGAGGAGAAGAAGAGAAAGGAGAAGAGGAAGAAGAGGAGGAAAAATAAAGAAGAAAAGGAGGAGAAGAGGAGAGGAGAGGGAGAAAGAAAGATATGGATCTTGATCTTTTCTGTTAAGGAGTTGAGGAGTTTGTACCCAGACAACATGCCCCCAGCCAGAAAACTCAGGGGAGAGCCATAGGCCAAGTATTTTTGAGGCTACTGTATGGTACTGTGTTTTTAGTTTAAGTTTCTAATTGTGCACTGCCTATACATGTAATTAGTTTTTCTGTATTGAGCTTATGCAATGCCAGCTTAATCATATATTAGTTTTGGTAGGTCTTTTGTATATTCCATTGGATTTTTTACACAGACATTCATGTCCACTGGGCATAAAGACTCTTGTTTTTCTTTTCAAATTTGGATGACTTTTATTTCTTTTTCTCAGTCTCTTCATAGGTTAGAGCCGTCCATTAAAATACAGAAAAGACCTAGTGACAGCAGACATCCTTGTCTTCTTCTTGATCTCAGGGAAAAATCGTTCTATCTTTTGCAATTGGTTAGCTGTTAGTTTTTAGTACGTGTCTTATATTAGGTTGAAGAAGTTTCTTCCTATTCCTATATTACTCAGACTTCTTATTTGGGTTTTGTCAACTTTTTATAAATCTGGTAAATAACACTCAATTTCCAATGTTAAATCACCCTGCATTTCTGAGATAAACTGCATTTGGATGTGAAATAGTCCACTGCTTATTCATGGAGACAGGATCTCCATGGTGAATGCCTGAAACTATGGGATAGCACTGAATCTTATATATACTGTGTTTTCTTCTAGTCATACATATCAATTATAAAGCATAATTTATAAATTAGGCACAGTAAAGCATTAATAGCAATAATAAAAATAGAACATTTATCAATGTGTGGTAATAAAATTATACGAATTTGGTTTCAGTCAAAGGTATTGATCTTTGTAAATTCTTTTTTTGTTTGTTTGGTGTTTTTTTTGGCATTTCTTTTTTTTCCCATTAAGTTTATTGGTACATTTTAGGTATAAAATACAGTTATATTCATCATTGGGATCCCATACCTTTACATGAGTATCTTGGTTCTTTTTTTTCCCCCCTTCTCCTGCCCTCCCTTCACCCCCTCCACCCTTCTCTATTTGCAAAGACTTTGTTTGCATTTCTTTTCCTTTTTTCATATTTTTTCTTTTCCCTTTATTCCTTTCCCCTACCCCTACCACTTCCCCTCCTCCTTTAGACCTTTTCTTCCTGTTACACAATATCAATTATACATTTTTAAAATTACAATATCAAGATCTAGGAGATGTTAGCACAGATTTTACAGAATTTAAAAGGATATAGAAAGCATATTCCAAAAGTCTTTTTTGAAATAAATTTGACAACTTCTAAGAAGTACCTTGGAAGACAAATTAATGAAACTAACTCTGGAGGAAATATAAAATTTGAATAGCACCTATTAAAGAAAGTGTATTCCTAGCTTGAAAACCTACCTATATGACAACAGCAGGCTCATAAACATTTTAACTGATAAATTATATCAAACAATTAAAGCAGAAAAAAGAAGGAACACTTCTCCCCTCATTTTAGGAACTCAACATTGTGCTAATCCTAAAACTAGATAAAGATAATAGAACAAAAAAGTATGAACATAGACAGGAATTTGTTTAACAAAACAAACTATTAGAAGTCAGATCTGGCAGTATGTAGAAAGTGGTTTTGTTATAGGGATGGCAGTGTTGGTTCAGCATTGGAAGATCCACCCCCAGAAGTCATCATTTTAACAGAGGAAAGGAAAAAGCCATATAATCCTGTCACTACTTGGAGAAAAAGTATTGGACTAAATTCTACAGCTGTTTATGGTAAAAGCTATCAGGAGCCTAGAAGTAGAACAGAAACTTCTCAACAGATTAAAGACATGTACTCCATACTTCCAGCGAGAATGCCTTATATGAATGGAGAAGATAAAATGCTTTCTCCTTAGGGTGGGGAACAAGGGCAGATATGCTTACTCTTTATCTGTCCATTAGACTTTGAAACCTAGGCCCCACCAAAATAGTCTGGCAATAAAATGACACAATTAGGATAGGATTGGCAAGGTAGAAGCAAAATCTTTATATGTAGATGAAATGATCATCTACAGAGAAAATACTAAGAAATCTCTAGGATCCCCTAGAACTTGTATTTGAATTTAGCAGGATTAGAAAACACAAGGTATATATAAAAATTCAGGTCTGTGTATACTTGCTATAAATGAAGAATTGAATATTGAAATTTAAAAGTTATGCAGGAGTACAAAGGATCTAGAAAAGTTAACAAAACAAAACAAAACAGTGTTGGAAGAGGTTTAGTTTGAACAAAACAGAGAATCTAGAAATAGAGCCACACATATATGGTCCACTGAGTTTGGAAAAATTATTTAACATTAGCATTTTATAGAATATAAACTCAATTCAAGAGCCGAGGATGAGATAGTGTTTTCAGCAAACAGCACTAGAACATCTGGCATCCATATATAAAAAATTAACCTCAACCCTTTTTTTCCATACGTGAAAATAACTTGAAGGGATCTATGAACCTAAATAAGAAAGCCTAAAAGTATAAAACTTTAAGAAGAAATTATATTGGAAAATGTTTATGAATTCAGGGTAGGCAAGAACTACCTAGGATGCAAAAAACATGATGTATAAAAGAAAAAAAATTGATAAATGAGATTCCATCAAAATTTAGAACTTTAAATGACATCATTAAAATGAGAAGTAGTCCTTAAACAGACCATATTTACAATGCATATAACCTATGACCAGAATATATAAAGAATTCTTAGAGCTCATTAATAGACAACCCAATTAAAAAGTAGACATAAGAAGATGATAAATAGCCAATACAGCATAAGGAAAGGTGTGCAACTCTAGAATCAGAAAAATACTAATCAGTACAATAACAAGATTGAATTATATCCTCATTAGGGAGATGAAGTTAAAAGTTTTAAAAGCCTTGTCATGACTTTTTCTTTTTGTTGGATTCTCCCCCTTTGCATTTAATTCGTCATGCCCAATGGATTCATTTTGCTGAGTTTCCTGGGGTTGTGATACTCATTGTCTTTTCCTAGGCTATTGTCTAAAATTTTTTGGAGTGCTGGTTTGATATTCATGAAGTTCCTGAGGTGCTCTTTATCATGAAAGTATCTTATTTCTCCATTCATTTTGAAAGATAGTTTTGCAGGGTACATTAATCTGGATTGGAGGCCATTTTCCTTTAGGACTTGAAATCCATCACTCCAAGCTCTTCTTGCCTTGAGGGTTTGCATTGAGAAGTCTGCTGTGATTCTGATGGGCTTTCCTTTGTATGTGATTTGTTTCTTTTCTCTCATGACTTGTAGAAGTTTGTTCTTCTGTTGGATTTCTGGAATCCTATTATATGCCTATGTGTAGGGGTTTTTTTGATCAAGGCTATTTGGAGTGCTATATGCCTCACTTATCTGTATGTCAAGTTCTTTTCTCCTCCATGGGAAGTTTTCTGCCATCACTTCTGTGAAGAGTTTTTTTATGTCATCTGCACTCTCTCCTCTTTCTTCATTGACTCCAATCAGTCTTATGTTATTCTTCTTTGCATCGTCTAGGAGCTGGTGGATTGATTTCTTGTGCTCCTTTACAATTTTAAAGCAATTTTTCTTTGCCTGGTCACTAATTGCAATCTTTTTTTCTGTATGTGAAATTCTATCCTCACCTTGGTTCATTCTGCTGCCTAGACTTTCGATGGACTTTTTAATCTCCTGGAAATCTGTTTGCATCTGTTTTATGGATTCCATTTGTTTCCTATGTTGGGATTCCATCATCTTCCTCAGATCCTCTATTTTTTTACCTGTGTCCTCTCTAGATTTATTAATCATGTCTTGCACCATGAGCACAATCTTTGCTGTTATCTGAGTAATTATTTCTGATTTCATTTTTCCCAGATCCTCTTTTGTTGCCAGTTCAGAGAGTCCAGGTGGTTGAGCATCAGCTTGTTCCTTCTCGTTTCCCTTTGGATTTGCTGTAGGTGATCGAGAAGTCTGTTTTTGAGGCTTGTTTATGTGTCTTCTCATTTCCACGGGGGGTGGGGGTGCTTCTGGCATCTGCATGGCTCACCTTCTCTGCCCTAGGAGCTTGGGATGGTAGCGGGGGAGCTTCCTCCCGGGTGCTGGGACCAGCTCAGCTTCTCTGCCCTAGGAGCTTGGGATGACAGCAGGGGAGCTTCCTTCCAGGTGCTGGGACCAGCTCACTTTCTCTGCCCTAGGAGCTTGGCATGGCTAGATCTTTGTAAATTCTTCATATAATTATTTTTTCTTATTGAAGACTTTCACCATTTTACTTCATGGAAATACTTTATAGCTTCTTCTCTTTCATGTAAGTTGTCATTCATTGGTATAAAATTCTTTACAATTTTTAAAATTATTTATCATTATCTTAACATCTGTAGAAGCTATAATGATTTCATATCTTCCATTATTAATTTTAGTAATTTATTTCCTCTTACTTATCTGATAATATTAATAGATTAATTTTCAATTGACTGATCTTTGGTTTCCTTGATTTTTCTCAATTATTTTTCTATCCTCTATAGCATTGATTTCTACTTTGATCTTTAATATGTTCTTTTTCCTATTTTTCTCATTTGCTTTCATTTGTTCCTGGTTTCTTAAACCTGAAGCTGAGATCATTGGGGCCTTTATATTTTTAATTTTTTTATTTTAATTTTTTTTTTTTAAGGATTTTTGCATCTTTGTTCATCAGTGAGATTGGCCTATAGTTCTCTTTTTCAGTTGGGTCTTTCTCTGCTTTGGGGATCAAGGTGATGATTGCTTCCGGGAATGAATTTGGGAGTATTGCTTCCCTTTCAATTTCAATGAAGAATTTAAACAGTAGTGGCTGCAGTTCCTCTCTAAATGTCTTGAAGAATTCAGCAGTGAAGCCATCAGGGCCCAGGCTTTTCTTAGTTGATAAGTTTTTAATTATGTTTTCAATTTCATTGGTTGATATTCGGTTGTTCAGAATTTTTAGGTCTTCTTCATTCAACTTTGGTAATTCCTATGTATCTAGGAATCTGTCCATTTCTTCTGTGTTGTCCATCTTATTGGCATATAGGTTCTGGAAGTAGGTATTGATGATCCTCTGGATTTCTGCTGGGTCTGTTGTAATTTCACCCTTTTCATTCTTAATTGCATGGATTTGGGCCTTTTCTTTCCTTTTTTTGATAAGGTTGTCTAAGGTTTGTCAATTTTGTTGATTCTTTCAAAGAACCAACTCTTGGCTTCATTGATTTTTTGCATCATTCTCTTAGTCTCCATTGCATTGATTTCTGCCCTGATCTTTATAATTTCCTCCCTTGTATGAGCTCTGGGGTGGTCTTGCTCTTCTTTTTCTAGAAGCTTGAGGTTCAGCATCAGGTTGTTTAATTGGGCTCATTCTGTTTTCCTAATATGCATATTCACTGCTATGAATTTCCCTTTTAAGACTGCTTTCAGTGTGTCCCATAGATTCCAATATGTTGTATTGTCATTGTCATTTAATTGAAGGAACTGTCTGATTTCTTCTTTAATTTCCTCTGTGACCCATTGGTTATGCAGAAGTGTGTTGTTCAATTTCCATGTGTTTATGAAATTTTTCGAGTTTCTTTTGCTATGGCTCTCTAATTTCATTACACTATGGTCTGATAATATACAGGGGATAACTTTAATTCCTTTGCACTTACTTAAACGTGTTCTATGTGTGAATATGTGGTCTATTTTGGAGAATGACCCATGTGCAGCTGAGAAGAATGTGTATTCTGATTTTGTGGGGTGGAAGATTCTGTAAACATCTGTTAAGTTCATTTGTTCAAGAGTTTGATTGAGTTCTAGTATTTCATTACTCATTTTTAGTCTAGTTGATCTATCTATTTGTGACAGTGGGGTGTTGAGGTCCCCCACTACAATTGTATTAGTGCATATATGACTTCTCATGTCCGTTTGTATTTTTTTTATATAGTTGGGTGCACTAGTGTTTTGTTCATGGATATTTATGATTGTCATCTCTTCCTCTTGGATTGTTCCCTTTCCAAGGAAGTAGTATCCTTCTTCATCTCTCTTAATCAGTGTTGGTTTGAAATCTACTTGATCTGCCAAGAGGATAGCTACTCCTGCGTTTTTTCGGGTTCCTGTTACATGCAGTATTGTTTTCCACCCTTTAACTTTCAGTCTATGAGTTTCCTTTTGAATTAAGTGTGTTTCTTGTATGCAGCATATTGTTGGATTTTGCTTCTTGACCCATTCTGCCAGTCTGTTTCTTTTGATTGGTGAATTGAGACCATTAACATTGATGGTTATAACTGAAATGTATTGACTTGTCATTGCCATGGCTTTTGTTTGTTTGTTTGGTTTTCTACCTTTACATTTAATTACTTGTCGTGCCAGCTGGGTTCATTCTGCTTTGCTTCCTGGGGTTGTGGTCCTCAATGTCTGTTCCTAGGATATTGTGTAAAATTCTTTGGAGTGCTGGTTTGGTATTCACGAAGTTCCTAAGGTGCTCTTTGTCATGAAAGTATCTTATTTCTCCATCCATTTTGAAAGATAGTTTTGCAGGGTACATCAATCTGGGTTGGAGGCTATTTTCTTTTAGGGCTTGGAATATGTCACTCCAAGCTGTTCTTGCTTTGATGGTTTGTGTTGAAAAGTCTGCTGTGATTTTGGTGGGCTTTCCTTTGTATGTGATTTGTTTCTTTTCTCTAACTGCTTGTAGAATGCTGTTCTTTTGTTGAGTTTCTGGAATCTTAACAATTATATGCCTATGTGTAGATTTTGTTTGATCAAGGCTATTTGGAGTCCTATATGCCTCACTTATCTGTATGTCAAACTCTTTTCCCCTGCTTGGGAAGTTTTCTGCCATTATTTCTGTGAAGAGTTTTTTATGTCATCTCTACTCTCTCCTGTTTCTTCATTGAGTCCAATCAGTCTTATGTTATTCTTCTTTGGATCATCTAGCAGCTGCTGGATTGATTTCTCATGTTCCCTTAGAATTTTGAAGCAATTTTTCTTTTCCTGGTCACTAATTGCAATCTTATCTTCTGTATCTGAAATTCTGTCCTCACATTGGCTCATTTTGCTGTGTAGACTTTCAGTGGAGTTTTTCATGTCCTGAAAATCTCTTTGCATCTGTTTTATGGATTCCATTTGTTTCCTATGTTGGGATTCCATCATGTTCCTGAGCTCCTCTCTAGATTTATTAATCATGTCTTGCACTAGGAGCACAATTTCTCCTGTTATCTGAGAAATTATTTCTGATTTCCTTTTTTCCAGATCCCCTTTTGTTGCCAGTTCAGTGGTTCCAGGTGGTTGAATATCAGAGTGTTCCATCTCATTTCCCTTTGGGGTTGCTGTAGGTAATCTGAAAGTCTGGTTTTGCAACTCATTTATGTGTTTTCACATTTCAACTTGGGGGAGGTGATGTTGGCACCTGCACAGATTACCTCTTCTGAGCTGGGAGAGGTGGGGCAGGGGCTGGTAGCATCAGTAGGGATGGTGGCCCAAATGCCCTTTCCTCTGGGCTGGGAGCAGTGGGAGGGATGGTGGCCAGGAAGCCCCTTCCTCTGGACCGGGAGCAGTAGGACAGTGGCTCAGAAGCCCCTACCTCTGGGCCAGGAATGGTGGGACTCAGTACCATGGTCTTGTGGTCCACTGTCCTCTGTGTCTTTGTAGTGCGGAACCAGGTGGCTGCCTGACTGCAGTGGGCTGATTCAGTGTGTTCTTGGTGACTCAGGACCTCAGTAGGGTGTGCTCAGACCTGCCTGTCTGCAGTGGGCTGATTCGGAGTGTTCTGTGCTACTCGCCCATTGGGGCCTTTTTAAATGAAGGAATTTAATAGTATAAAGTTCTCCACAAGTAATACTTCAGGCTTATTCCACAAATTATCAGCTTAACTAGACCACTGTTAAAGTTCCTAATCAGTTTACTTTACAGGAGATAACCCTGTGTTATCTGCATGGGCCTGATTCAGAGTTGACAGGCCATAAAAGCAGGAATGAGGCTTCCTCTAGAGAAAGAAGATATTCTTTCGCCTGCGCCCATTGAGTCGGTATTGATTATTCCCACCCCATCCCATTGTGGTGTTTTTCTCCTCCTTTTAACACACAGTAAGTCTCAATTGGATGCCAAACATTTTTATTTTTTAAAATTTATATATTTATTGGTACATTTTAGGTATAAAATACATTTACATTTATCATTGGGTGCTTGTACCTGAACATGATGTATCTTAGTTCTTATTTTTTCCCCATTACCTGTGCACCCTTCACCCCCTTCACCCTTCCCTATTTACACAGACTTTGATTCCATTTTTTTTCTTTCTCATAAGTTTTCCTTTCCCTTCTTGCCTTTCCCCTTCCCCTCCCGCATTTTTATTTTTTGAGAGAGAATCTCACTATGTCGCCCTGGCTGGATCTGAACTTTTGGGCTCAAGTGGACCTCCTGCCTCTCTTGGGCTCAAGTGGTCCTTCTGCCTCAGCCTTTCGAGTACTTGGGACCACCAGCACCCACTGGATGGTAAACATTTTGAATCTGGCCTGTTGAGTGCTCAGTAGGATTCTATACCTGTAATTATTCTTGACCTTTATGCTCAGATACAATTAATTTCTTTGGAAGCAGTTCAGTACTTTTGCATCTTGTTTTTCAGGTTTGTTTTACAGTGGGACTGGACCAATACTCAATCTGAAATTAATCATTCCCCATGATTGCAGCAAGATTTCAGTACTGTGTCACTGTCTTGACCCTTCCTCCTTTCCAAGCCTGAATCAGTGATATCACACTTAGAAGTACAGCATCATCAAATGATCACAATTAAGACTAGCAGGTCAGGAAGATAAGTATTTTTTGTGTAGCTGTATTACTATTATATTATTGACTCCCAACCTTTATTTTCACATGACCTAAAGTAAACTACTAAAGTATACGTATCACTATTTATGAATTTTTTTTGCTATTATCTTGATTGATGTAATCTTGATATATGGCTAAATCAAAAGATCATGTAGGAAGAACACCATTCAACTGAACTGTCCACTTCCATTCAGCCTGAATGACTATGAATTGTCCTCAGCTATTGGACCAGACGACTGTGATTGGCAAGATTTTCATTCTTTACGTATAAGGAAAGGTAATGAATATTTAGAAAGTCATTCCTTTGCAAGAAAATTGGAATAAAGAAAATATTGTTTATAGTCATAAGTTTTAGTTTTATTCCACTTGCTTTAAATTTTAGATTATCCAAAATTAGTAAATTCAGGTTAGAGTTTATGTGAAAAATTTCCATGTTTTTTTCCATTCAAGATTTGAGCACCAGTAATAGAAAGTATTTGAGATCATTGTATATAATTCTTTGTCATCTTTCTTTAATATATTAGCATAATACTGTTATTTCATACTTTATTATTGCTGTGAGTATATTTTGTAAACATCTTAAAGAGAATTATTTTCAGTATAATGTAAATAAAGCATCATGAAAATTAATGACTGAATATTGCTGTTAGATCAGTGGATTTCATTTCACATAGAGAACCTTTATTTTATTTTATTTCTTCTTTTTTTCTTTTATTTTTTGGTACCCAGGATCGAACTCAGGACCTTGCACTTGCGAGGCAGGCAGTGGCACCACTGAGCTAAATCCCCAGTCTGGGGACCTTTATTTTAAAAAATCTCCTTAAAGTCATTAATTTTAAACACCTAAAAATAGCTAACGTGAACTCAAAAATAGTATACCTTTTTTGTTCACTGCTAAAATGAAAGGGTGAAAGGATCATCAATATCTGAAAGTATTTAGGTATTCATTTTGCCTGAAATTTTAGTTCCTTTTGAATAAGGTTACATTGATATTCATACTCCACAGAATGAATAGCTACTAATTCTAATGTATATTTAATCAGCTATAGTGATTCCAAGACTGGTGAATCATTCTAAAATAAAATTTCGGGATATCAAACTATTTTAAACTCTCTTCCTGTCCTGCAAAGGAAGTTGTTATGGAAAGGGTTATGAAAAGTGATCAACTAAAATATATTTTTCAGTTTTATTTTAGGTCTGAGTAAGATTAAAATACCAAGAAATATTGCTTCTGGGAGGGCATGAATTTCCAAAGTGTTTGATTTTTATTAGTTACATTAAAAATAATGATGTATCTTGTAAATTCACAGTGATCAATTCCAGCTCTTGCCTTGCATTTCATTAGTATCTTTTGTCTACTAAATTTATTCATTGTCATCACTTAAACATATTTTAAATTGAAATCATTATTTCACTACTGATTCATTTATCATGCCTCTTTATTTTGGTCAAATTACATTATTAGTTTCCTTATCATTCAGGTTTAATATTTTTCATTTAATTGATTCCATCCAGTTTCTCTGCTTCTACATCCAGTGTCTCCAAATTCCATGTTGACTATAGTCACTATCAGTCAGACTTTTCCTCTTCTCCATACAGTTCAGCTATTCGTCAAGCCTGATTCATTGCTATCTCTCTTCTGAAGCCTAGACTCTGAACTCGACAAGAAATGAATCATTTCTCATCTCATATTTTAGAAACATATCATGCTGCTCATTGTTTTGCTATGTATTTTAAATTATTTTAAAATATATTTTGAAGACTACTATAGCAAGATAATGCATAAATTATTTTTCTACTATTCTGGAATTTGCTGACTGATATCTAAAATTATAATCATTATTAATTTATATTACCCTTATAATTCACCCTTTTATTATTCTTTTTTCTCATCCACATCCTATATTTCTGTCTTTGATCATTTTTTGGTCTGCCCGAACTGAGAGATTTCTATTGTATCAGCTTTTGTTTTCTCAACACATCTTTTTTAAAAATTAATTTTATTGGTACATTTAAGGTATACAGTTTAATGACATTAATGATTGGAAATTTGCACCTTTACATAATCCATCTTGGTTCTTATTTTTTCCCCATTTCTCTGCCCTCCCTATCTACAAAGACTTTGTTTCCATTTTTCCATTTTCTCATATTAATTCCATTCCCTTCTTTCCTTTCCCCTACCCCTTCCACTTCCCCTTCCCTTTGCTTCCTGTTTCACATTATCTATTATGCCTTTTTCCTCAACACATCTTAATGTACCTTTATTTTGAAAACATATTATTTATGGACATAGAAATAGAGCTTGGCTATTATTTTCTTTCAGAAATGTAAAGGTGCAATTCCTTCATCCTTTGGAAACCTTTCATCATTGGTGTTAAGCTGTCAGTTTTACCACCATGTCCCGACTGCTTTCAGGATTTTTCCGTTACTACTTTTAAGCTATTTTAATATAATAGTCTATCTGTGAGTTTCTTTGAATTTATCTCCTTAGGATTTACTTAACTTTTATTAACCTATTAATGTTTTCATCAGTATTAGAAAATCCTCACCATTGTCTTGAAAATGTTACTTCTGCTCTATTCTTTCTGTCTTCCTTTCTTTTACATGCCAGATGTGATCACAAAATATGGCGAGGATTTAAATTTTAAAAATGATTACAGAAAAGGAGATACTACCACTAATTCCCATCAAAATATCCCCTCTTGCTTTGAACACACTTATCCCATTATTCTTGCTACTTTCTGAAGCAGTTCTGGAAGTCCAATACACTTTTGTGACTGTTTTTAGTTGTGCTGTCATTACTGCCTCATCCATAATTCAGAACATTTACTTTTCATGGTCATTTTGGTTTTGGAAAGAGCCAGAAGTCACATGTACCAGATCAGGTGAACAAGGTGGATGAGGGCACAGTGTTGTTTTTATTTGACAAAAATTTCTGTGTGTGAAACAGCTTTGTCATGGAGGATGGAGAATGAAACCATTTGCCCATTTCTCAGGCCATTTTCTATGGACATCATTTCTGAAATGCTCTAAGAAGCCGTTATTCAGAGATCACCATATTGATCCTAGGTACGGTCTCAGATCCCACAACTCCATCAAGGTCAAAAACCACAATCAACATCACCTTGTTGTTGGATCTTGACTGATGCTTTCTGCAGAAGCAGAGCTGGTGATTTCCATTGAGACATCTGACTTTGGTCTCAGGATTATAACCATAACCTCAAGTTTCATTTCCCATCATGACATTTCTTAAAAAGCTGGAATGCAGAGTGGCATCAATGCAGAACTCTAATGAAATTGACGAGTGCTATTGCTTTTGTTTGACAGTCACAATATGTGGAACAAATTTCACATTCACTTGGTTCATGTTCAAATCTGTTGTTAAAGTTCTTTGAATGGAAGCAGAAGTGATATTTAGATCATCAGAAATTTCCCTGATAGCCGATTGCCTGCTTGATCAAATCATTTTACCTACTCTCAGTGACCCCTCAGGGTTTTGATGGACAGCCTGCTCTCTCCTCATCTTCAACCAATTCACAACCATCATGAAATCACTCGAGCCACTTGTAAATCATCTTCAGGGTCATGGCTGCATCACTGTAAACTAATTTTGAGATTTCATGTGTTTCTTTAGCATTTTTTTTTTGCAATTTGGAACAAAATTTCATGTTAATGCGTGGTTCATGATCTATGATTTGTGGTGCACTTTAAAACATACCTCTCAACTCTAGCTCACACCTGACTGACTGCACTGGCCAAGTTGTAGCTTCTCACCCATGGTTACTAAGGTTATGCTGTCCCTTGCTTTGCAGATACCTGCCTTTGCATTGGGTGGCACTCTGCAGAAGCATGCACTGTACGTTTTGCTTCTTTGATCATCAAACTTACATAGTAGTTTTTGAAAGTGCAGCCATTGTTCTTAAACTTTTTTTGTTATATCATTTTTTTTCTCTGTGCTTCATTTTGGATGTTTTATAGACATGTCTGCTGTGGGACCAATCCTGTATTCTGCTTTTCAGAATTTCCTGAATTATTTTCAGAAAATACACTTATAGTTTGAGAATATTCAACTGATTCATATGACAGATAGCAAGTTTTAGTTGAAATTATGTATTTACCTATTTTGTGTCTTTTCTATTATTTTTCCTTAATATATTAATATGTTATTTGGGATAATTTAGTGTTAACCCAAACATTCAGATTATCTTGTCAGGCCTCTATTATTTATTTTTAATTATTTTTATGTTTTTAATTTATGCATTTATTTCATTATTTTTTCTTTAATTTTAATTTTTTGATATATATTTACAATTCATAATGACTACATTCATCATGGGGAGTTCATACATGTACATAACACATCTTAATTCTTTTTATATACTCTCTCCTACCCTCCCCTTCTTTCAGCCTCTTGGTCCTCTTCCCATTTGTAAATGATCTATCTCTCTGGGAGTTCTTTTTGTCTTTTGATTATCAGCCATATGGCTTTCTGTACACAATGTAGTTTTTCCCTTATTTGCTAAATCATTTTGTATCAAGGATCTGTAAAAAGTTCTCATGATATCTTTTACCAGAGTTTCCCTCTCCCCTTTTAACAGTAGAGCAAAGTGCTAATTACCTCATTTCATTTAGGAATTGAAATGAGTCAGGATCTGAGTTGCAGTTTTAGCAAAATTGAATCCCTGTCTGAATTATACCCTTCTTCTGTTGTGCTGGTAATAACCTGTTCAGTCCTTTTCTCTGTATCTGGGAAAGATTGTGGATTGTTTAGATTTTTACCACCTGGGGTTCTGTCTTTAATCTTCTGCCTCATGTATCTTCAAAATTCACCAAATGTGCCGAGGGAGTTGATGATCAAATGTCAGAGACAGGTTCTCTCAGACTAGTTAGTTTTTCTTCCCTAACTACTGTGCAATCTTAGCCTACCTTTTAGATTTTTTTGACATAGCTTGCCAGCTTATTAATAGCCCTATAAAGTAGTAAATATTATGTGTTTGTATACAGTGGACATGCAGTTGAGGCTCCTCAGTTCTACAATTTACCACTATTGACCTAAGTGAATTATTTGTTAATTATGTGATGTCCCTAAAGAAGCCTTCTGTCTTAGTATTTGTCCTTGCCAACGTGAGTGGGCATCACCCAATATACTGAGGGACTGAACTGAATAACAGGTGGATCAAAGAATTCAGCTCTTAGTCTTAGAACAGAAAATGCCTTAAGGGAAAAAATACAACTGGCCACTTCCAATTTACTTTAGATTACAGTTCAACCCTTTATGGAATTCTATGACATGTGACTCTCTGATATTTTTTGACTTTGGTATATTTGGTATATTTTCCTCCTTTTTCCTTTTTGTTACAGCAGAAGTCTAAGCCTGACAAGAGTCTGCCACATTGTATCTAAAACCAGAAATTTCTGAGAATATCATCATCATTCCCTCAGACTTGAGTGCCAGAATGACATGATGGAATGTTGCCAGGCCCATTTGTCTCTGGCTTTTTGGCCTTTTCTCTACTTCCTGGTTGCCATGGAGTGAACAGCTTCCCTCTGTTGTGCCTTTCTGCTGTGATGTTTCTGCCTTGCCACAGGCCTAAACCAATACAGCAGCTGAGCTAACCATGGACTAAAACCTCTGAAACTGTGAGCCAAATAAATACCTCCTCCTGTAGGTTTGTTTTCTCAGGTATTTTGTCACAATGAAAAGCTGACTAACACAATTCTGGAACATGGGAATATTACAGTTTTGTGAAGAGCTGTTAAAAGGCCATTTTCCATTCATCTCTGTATCTACCAAGAAGGCTGTTGTAAGTCAGTTTCTTATTATCTCTCTAGTTCTGCTGAAAGGAAATATCTTCACTCATCCTAATTTATATAAGAGTCTATAAAAACTGATTAGCTTTAGAATAACATTGACTCTTTGTACTTCGTATTGCAGTTATACAGCCCCTTTGCAAGTGCCATCTTGTAGAATAAATCATTCAGGGAGTTAGTACCTTTGGTCAATCTTGATCTCATTGTGTATATGTTATTAAACTATCTGAATTTAAAAAGGACTTGTTTCTTTGCTGTAGAATCTGTCAGGCCTGACCTCTGCTCTTGCTTTTTCCAGGAAATAATGCGATCATCTAGCTGATTTATTTATTTCCTTAACTATTTCCACCATACTGTTTCCACATATGTAGTGTTCTCTTTGTTCAACTATGATTTTTATGCTCAATAATTCTTGATTTTGATAACATCACTCTTTTTATATGTAAATATATTTTAAATCTTTCCTTATGTATATTCATTCTTCTTATTTCAAATCTTTGGCCATCTTTTCTAATCATTCTACTCCATGCTAAGTTTTTCATATTTCGAAAAGGTCATAATTACATCTTTTTCAAGGCATTATACTCATTTATTTATTTATTTATATTTGCATCTGCCTACCATGATTTCTGAGAGGACCAAAGACTAGGCTGTAGTGTGCTTCTAGATGTAGTCTTAATGAGTTTAAGGAGAGTCAGGTTATTCACTCAAAGATGGATAATTCCAAACTCCAAAACTACTCTTAGTGGCTCTCGTATGCATCCACTTTGCTAGGACATTCCTCTTTTCAGAGTTTTGCCTTAAAACTCTTAGAGGCAACACTTAAGGGAATATATCTTCTTAGTTTGTTATTTCCCAGATCTGAGGGTTTGAAGTGAGAATTGATAAGCAAATATCTGAGGATAGCTGGTGAGACCTTTTAAAATCCTTTTTGAGTTTTTGATTTTTATTCATAGCACCTCTGTAGAAACCTCCAGTCAGAATTCTGGCCTGTTACTGGTAGTGCCTATGGGGATATTTTAGGTATTAATTGCACCAAAGTAATGCAAAGGAAAGACAGGAACAGAACTTTAATTGTTCTTCTCCAATCTGTTTTTCAACTTTTCTGACCATCTTATGTTCTTAGTTGCAGCTACTAAACAACCTCCTTTCCTTTCTCCTTAAGAAAGCTGTGTAAGAAGATGTTCTTCCACACCAAGTATCTGTCTCTTTTATAGTTCCTTGAATTTATATTTTCTTCCAGAAGCTATAGCTTCTCCAAGGCTGATTTTAGAAAGAAAAAACATAAGTCATGCTAGTTTTCATATGTTACAGGATTTTAAAAGAATATTAAAGAACATACTTTTTATTCCCCCTTTATAGAATAACTCAGAAGCTGTAGACTTTGAGAAATAAATGATTGCCCATGGGTATCCAGTTTGTGATAGAGCAGAAAATATAATCTAGCTCTCTAGATTTCTAGGCTATAGTTGTTTCACTAAACAAGGCTATATTACCTTGAATTCTCTGGGCGTTAACTACATTAACTATGTATTCCTATCTATAGACAAATTCTTCTTGACCTTCTTTGCCTAAAATGTTTATTCATATTATCTTATGTAGGCTTCTAGAAGCGCCTACCTTTAGGACCATCATATTTTTAAAAAATTCACTTTGCTAGAATCAGTATGATTGCAAGAAGAGGGGTCTGGCCATAGTCGTCTTAGAGAAGAGCAGTAAGACAACATATTTATGACTGTGTGAAAGAAAAAATGCATCTGGATGGTATCTCCTACTCATCTTTCCACATGAACTCATTTTTCAGCATAAGTTTTGCAAGTGAAACTGAAATACTTTAATTAGAATAATTTGAATTGTGGTACTTATCTATAATAACACATTTTGCATAGCACAATTATGTTCCTATAGCATCGCAGTGATGCACACTGGACACATAGACTGCTTGCAATTCATTGTGTTTGGGCTGGAATATCAGTACTTGAAAGAACAGAAAGGACATCAAAGTTACCTTTTACAAAATAAGCAGATGTGAGTCTACTATATGCCAACTGGAAACTACAAATTTGAGCAAATTAGAAAATCATATGCATTTTAGCACAAAATATCAAATTAATAATATTTAATATTTAATTTTTATGGTTCTGTTGAGTTTTTAAAAATAGAAACACACAAATTCAAATAAGTGACATAAAATTAAATCTTTTTTTATTGGTATATGTTTGCAATACATGATATTTACATTATATATATATATATATATATATATAATCATCTTAATTTTTGACCTATTTTTCTCCTTCCTATCATCCCTTGATCTTCTCCTCTGCCAGAAAGTCTGTCTTCATTTTACTCTAATGTATTTATATTTTGAGTTTCTCATACAAGATTCATTCAATATGTAACCTTTTGTGCCTGATTTATTTAACATAACATTATGGTCTCAAGATCCATCAGTTTTTCTGCATATGACATGAATTTATTTTGTTTACAGCTGAATAAAATTACATCGTGTATATATACTACATTTTCTTTATCCATGTATTCACTGATAGTCCTAGTTGCCATCTTGTAACCTTGAAAGTAAATTTTGTCTGTCATTGTATTCTTTGACAAACTGTATTCTTTCATTCTACATTCCTCTCTCCCTCTCTCTCTCTCTCTGTCTCTGTCTCAATCCTAGAATTCCATGTTCTAAGGCTAAAAAAGATAAAGTACAAAATATGGATTTAGGCAACAGAAAAGTACATTCTACAGATACCTTTAGCATTATTGAAACATAGTAATAAAAACAATCTACAGAATACTCTCAGGCCAAGGACCCATCAGAATGTAAGGCTGAGTGAAGAGAGCAAGAAACGTATAGATCTCCTCTTGAATCCAGTTCTCGTATATACTAGCCACAGATTTAAAATTAATTATTCTAGGTTTTCCTTCATCTGTAAAATGGGAATATTACTACCTCATGAAGTTATTGTGAGGATGAAGTGAAATATGTAGGTAAAGTACTTGATATAATATCTGTCCACTCAATAAATGGCTTTAAAGATAAATGCCCAGTAAGTAGCATTTACAGTAAATAGGTGAAGTCACTAAGAAGCTCTTTCACAGAGTAAATACTGATGAAATATGATTTTTCTAATATATTTTGAGTTGAAAATTTATTTTTGTTCTATTTCTTGATCTACTGATATGAAGATCTAGGGCTAAGAACTTTTGTCTGATCACTGATATGAGATGTATTCATTACATCACATTTTAGAATATTTTAATTTAAGCTCTAGTTCCTACTTTTACACAAGAGCCATCTAGTATAAAAAGTTTTGATATTCCAGATATAACAATTTTTTGATTTTTGACTTTTGTTATTAATTTCAGATTTTATTGCATTTTCTTTCTTTTTGTTTTTTTTTGGTACCGGGGATCGAACTTGGGTCCTTGCGCTTGCACAGCAGGCAGCGAAACCACTGAGCTAAATCCCTGGCCCTTATTGCATTTTCTTAATGGTGTATTCTTTCTGCTTTATCAAATTTCTTAAATGTTTTAATGACCTGGCATATGATGAATTTTACTGTTTTTTGAAGCCATTATCTTATATGTCTTTGAGGAGAAGAAGATATATTCTCTATTTATTCAAATTGTGTGTGTGAGTGGAGGGGTATCTGTTGGCTTTTCTCTGTAGGCTGAAAATTATAGTAAGAATTTGAAATCAAACTAGGTTTACTGAATTCTGTGTGGCAGATGGCATCTACAACTGTTGGCACTTTATCCGCAAAGATGAGGCTGGTACAAGCATCATAATGGCCAGCAAATTTGAGGCAATACTCAAATATTATAAATTGCCATGTTCTTTGACATTGGGTAGCTGATCATGATATTTCAAGGTCTGAAATAAATGATCAGTATTCTAAATCTTACTAGCTGTGTGTTAGTGGAAAAGTCCTAAGAATGCTAAACAGAAGTTCGACTTGAATCACTTAAATAGGGAGTCAAGGGTTCTCAAGCCATTCCCAGACTCAACCAAATTCTCAGACCTACAGCCAGTTTAATGGAGAAAGACTGAGTCCTCTCAAGGATTCTTAATTTATGTTGGTAATCTTCCTGTCAGCTTTCCTGAATGGACCAGTGACCATTTGTTATAGAATTACATGTAAGTGAGGGGGTAATAACCAAACTGTTTGGTCCGTGGCTTTACTGAACATAAATTCTAGAGGCATAAAAGTTTCACTGGGTTTACTGCAAAAATGTAGGATTTAGGAAAAATATAGGATTAATGGAACTTTGTCTCAGTTTGGTCTCACACTGGATCCTTTGTGTTCCTGAACTAACCCTGAGGTAATTACCAAGGTCCAGGTAGGAATAATTGGAATTATATGCTGAGCAATTGGCAGAATTTCCACATTAGGAAAAGTTGAAGAAAGAGCCGTGTGGCAGGCAAGACTAAGTGGAAGCCCACAGGACTACCTATGATGTTTAATTTTAATATGATAATTTGACTGGGCCACAGTGCCAGATGTTTTATCGAACATTATTCTGGATGCTTCTATGAAGGTGTTTTGGATAAGATCAATATTAACTCCATGTAAAGCAGAACACCTTCCATAATATGGGAAGGGCTTATCAAATCAGTTGAAGGCCTTAATGGAATAAAGATTGATCTCCCCAAGGAAGAAGAAATTCTTCCATTAGATTTCCTTTGCTTTAAAGTACACATCTCCTTTGGGGGCTTGCTAACCTTCCACAGTCATGTGAGCCAATTCCTAAAAATCTCTCTCTGACTCTATCTTTTTGACCCTCTGTCTCTTTGTCTCTCTCTGTCTCTCTGTCTCTTTCTATGTGTCTATTTTTCTTTCTTTTCCGTGCATGCACATGTACACAAATTCTCTTTCCTTCCCCCCACTTCTCTCTATAAAGGTATACCTCAATTTATGATTGGATTGTATTCTAATAAAACCATTGAAAATATTGTAATTAAAATGGATTTAATATACCCAACCTACTGAATATCATGGCTAAGCAACAGTGTTCTGTATTCAGTGCCTACTCTGGATCACTCTTTTGATCATGTGTACACACACACACACACACACAGAATCATCCCTTGGTATCCACAAAAGACTGTTCGCAGGATCCCCTTCAAACACCAAAATCTGCAGATGCTCAAGTCCCTTGTATAAAATGGTGTAGTACTCACATGTAACCTAAGCATTTCTTCTGTATACTTTATCATCTAGATTATTTACAATGTCTGATACAGATTAAATTCTAACTGAAAAGTTGTTATATGGTCTTGCTTAGGGAAAATGTCAAGTACAAACATCTGTACTTATTCAATATAAGTCCACAGCAACCACTGTTAATCTAACTACATAGTACATGACATGTAGTTGGTTGAATCTGCATATGCCAAACCAGCAAATACTGAGACCTGACTGTACACACACACACACACACACACACACACACACACCCTGGCAATTATGTTTCTCAGAAGACCCTAACTAATTCATAATCTCTACCCTCCAAAATAATAAAAGGAGGACCAAATTCCTGGAATTATTTTAGAGATTAGCACTAACATCTTGGACTTAAAAGACACATATATGACTCTTTATGCTTTTCATTCAATTTACCAATTTGGCCTGTGCATGAGTCAGATGGAGATTATGAACAGTGGATTATCATAAGCTAAAGAAGATGATAACTTGAATTATAGTTCTTCATTCAGATGTTTATTTTTCTATAGAAAATCAAACTATCCCCTGATATTTGATATGCAAATTGAATATCTGGCAAATGCTTCATGTTACCTGGTAGTAAGGGCTGTTTGCTTTGAGTCAGAAGCAATCACACCTTCAGTATCTTGCCTTGGGGCTATATCAACTCTCTAGCTCTATTTCAAAATGTAGCCATTATGTTAGAGGCAACATATATCTTGTTTGGCGAACTACTGACCCTTTTACTAATTAACCAAGGAGTAGGATAGCTGGATAACATAGCAGTTTTATGTTTAGTGTTTTGAGGAATGTTTATATTGATTTCCATGGTGGCTATTCTGTACTAAATTACATTTCCATCAACAATGTATAAAGATTTCTTCTTCTCCCTATTGTCTTCTCCTTTTCTTTGGTACAATATTTTTGATGATAGCCACTTTGACTTAGTAAGATGGCATCTCAGTAATTTTTATTTACATTTCCCTGATGACTAAAAATGCTGAACATTTTTTCATGTAATTATTGGCCTTTGTACTTTATATTTTGAGAAGTGTCTGTTTAATTCATTTGTCTATTTGACAAATGATTGGGCTATTTTTTGTTCTGCTGTTAATTTTTTTGATTTTTTAATGTATTTGGTACAGTAATCCTTTGTCAGAACAGTAGCTGGTGAAGATTTTCTCCCATTCTGTATGCTGTCTTTTCCTTTCATTAATTGTTGCTTTTTGTGCAGAAGCTTTTAAAAATTTGATGTGATTGCATTTGCTGACACTTGCATTCCCTGAGCTATTGGTATTCTACAAAGGATTCATTGTCAATGCTTATATCTTGAAGTGGTTCACTTATATTTTCTTTTCGCAGTTTCAAAGTTTCAGTCTTGCATTTGGCCCACAGCATGCCCCCTTCAGTGAATGCAGCTGTGGCTTGTGGACTGCTCCAGTAGGGTGTATCAGCTTGGATGAGACTAGACAGTTCACCTGAGGAACATGGCAAATGACTAAGATGCAATGTGGTAGTGTGTCCTTGAGAAGACTCAGAGGGTGGAAGGGGTAATTAAACTGTTAAACTCGGTATTATAGAGGTAGCCATGGGGATAGCATGTTCTGTCAGCATTCCTCTTAAATGTACAGTCTTCTCAAGTATTATGTTCTCACTTTTAGTCGATAAAGGCCCTGACTTTTGCACTCTCCATTCTCCTCTCCATTATAGCTCATCCTTCCCACTGTTTAAACCTCTAGACAGGATCCTGTTCTACACTCCCCTCAGGCAATATTGTCTCAAGGCATTCTCCCATGCAGTCAATGCAAAAGTATCCTCAGGAATCCTTGATTGTGATTGCTCTGATTTGCGATCCTTAGCAACTCACAATAGGACCCATCTCAAGATGACTTCCGGTGATAGCCCTCTTAGAGTTTTCTGGGGGATGTAATAGATGGCAGGTTGTTGTCTGGGTGGAGTAACTCACAGAAAAATAAAATTCCCCGAGCTGGACTCAAGATTTCTTACAAATAGGATTTCCACTTAGCTTTTTAAAATCTTTTATTAGGGGCTGCTTGCTTTGTCTTTATACATTTATACTTTATACATGCAGCATCTTTGGGTTCTCTGCCCACAGCCGAGGAGCTAGGGTTGAAGTTGCAAAATGCTCTATAACCTTTGCTCTGTTGCCTTCCCAAATCTCTGCTCTCTAGATTTCAACTCACTTCGCATTAGTGCCCAGAGCTCTTCCTTTATTTCTCTAAATGTGGTATCAAGTGTGGTAAAAATATATGGTAAACATTTAAATTTATAAAATGTATTATAATAAAAGACACATTGCTATGAATCCTCAAAATACTCTTGCTCATTTCAAACACATGTATACCATTATTCTTGGCATTTTCTAAAGCAATTCTTTGGAAGTCTTCTTTCTTGAGTATCTTTACAAGTTATGATAAAAACTAAAAGAAATGCTCTTGCTGAGTGGTATCCAACAAAAAGGGAGCTCATAAAAACATTTATGATGTGTCCTCATCCATCTTATTTACTGGATCTTGTACCATGTGACTTCTGGCTCTTCCTCAAAGTCAAAATGGCCATGATAGGTACATGTTTTGAGTTAATTCAGTATATTGAAGCAGCCACAACAGCACAACTAAAATACTGCCTGAACTGTTTCACGAAGTGGCAAGAATGACAGCGTAAGTGTGTTTAAAGTGAGAGGGAGTATTTTGAGACAATGTGTCTTTTACTATACAGTTAAAACATTTAAATATTCACTAGAGTTTTTCATCATCCCTTAGTTTCTCCGTTGTTGGGTTGACACTTCTCAGTTGAGGAGTTACACAAAGGCTGTTTTTATTCAGCAGTCTTCCCTGAACCTCTTCCTTTTCCTAATAATACTGGGTTTCTTATTTGAGAGGGGTTTTTTGATATAGGTGTTTATGGCTATAAATTTCTTTTTTAAGAATTGCTTTTGCTCCAGTCTTAAGTCTTGATATTTTCTATTATCCTTTCATTTATCTCAAAATATTTTAAAATTTTTCTTTGATTTCTTCTTTGTCTCATTGTTCAGGGGCATGTTGTTTAATTTTCACATATTTGTATATTTTCCAAGATTTTTCTTATTTTTATGTCATTATAATTGGGAAAATTACTTGATAAAATTTCAGTACTTTTTAATTTCTCAGACTTTTTTGTCTAACCTATGATCTATCTGGAGAATGTTCAGTGTACATTTAGGATAAGTGTATATTTTGTTGCTGTTTGATGAAAAGTTCTGCATATGTTCGTTAGGTTCACTTGGTCTAAAATACAGTTCAAATCCAATGTTTCAGTGTTAGCTTTCTATGGATGATATGTACATTGTTGATAATGGATATTGAACACTCATACCATTATTGTATTGCTATTTATATTTCTCTTTAGATCTTTAATATTTTCTTATATATTTATCTTCCATGATATTTACCACATATAAATTTATAGTTTTCATGTAGTTTGGATGAAAAGACCCATTTATTGTTATATAATGACCTAAGTCTCTTTTACAATTTTGTCTTGAAGTGTATCTGTCTAATATAAGCATAACTACTGCTTCTTTTTATTTCCGTTTGCATGGAATATGTTTTCCCACTTTTATTTGATTGTCTTTAAAAATGAGATGAATTTCTTGTGGGAAGTATATAGTTGAAACTTTTTTTTTTGATACTCTTTTTTTATTAGAAAATTTAACTTATTTACATTTAAGGTAGTTGTTAATAGATAAGAACTTACTGTCATTTCTCTGTAATTTATCTTCTTGTTTTTTAGACACTTTCTTTTCTTCTTTTGCTGTCATACTTTCTGACTTCATGTTTTCCAGAGTAGTGTTCTTTGGATCTTTTCTATTCCTGTTTTTTAAATCTATTAGCAATTTTCACATTCTAATTACCATAAAGCTGACCTAAAACATTTTAAACTTCATACAGGCTATTTCAAGTTGATAAACACTTAACTTTGGCCACATTAATCACTTACCTGTCCAATTATTTAAATACAAGATGATCAAAAATTAAATATTTTTCCATTAAATTTTATAAGATATATAACAGGAAATATAAAAATAACAATTGTATCAAGTTTATTTAATATAAGAATCAACTGGTTAAAATGACACCTGCCTGAACAATGCTTGGGATAGTGAGTATGTAAACAACCACACTACCCTAGTGATGATTGAGGCAAATTGTTAAGTGGTGAAACAACTCTATACACCCCACCCCATTTTGTGTCTCTGATGTCAAAATTTATATCTTGCAATTTGTGTCCTGTAAAAATTTTTTAGCTACAGTTGTTTTAATTTTGTCTTTTAATTCTTATCATGGAGATAAACTTGCTTTACACACAAGAATTACAATTCTAGTTTACTCTGAATATGACTAAGAACTGGTTATACTATTTAATTTTGTGCTCTTATCCTTATTATATTATTAATTAGCAAGTTTTCATTTAAGTTTAAATATCCATCTTTAGCCATTCCTGTAGGGCAATTCCAATAGTATTGACCTTTCTTATCTTTAGTTTTATCTGAAAAAGTTTTTGTTTTTATATTATATCTGAAGAATGGCTCTTCTTGACTGGTAATTGTTTTCCTCCAGTACTTTGAATATGTCATTATATGAGGCTGTATTTGTCACTTTCTTGTCACTGGGACAAAATACCTCACATAACTTAAGGATGAGACGTTTGCTTTGGCTCATGGTTTCAGAAGATTCAGTTTATGGTTGGCTGGCTCCAAGGTAGAAATGGCATGGCAGAAGTGTATCATATAGGAAAGCTTCTCAACCCACAGTAGCTAGGAAACTATGAAGAGAAGGAAGAGCCAAAGAAAGGAATATACCCTCCAGATGCATGCCCCTATTGACTCATATCCTCCAACCAGGCTCCATCTCCTAACAGCACATTGAATTAGGAACTCACCAATGGATTAATCTACTGACCAGTATAGCATCCCCATGATCCAGTCTTCTTTCAAAAGACCCATCTCTGAACACATGAGACTTTTTTTCCATGTTATCATAAATTGCAACTATTTTTATTCATAGTCTAGGCCATACCATCCTGAATGCACCTGATCTCCTCATATGAGACTCTTGGGGGGATATTTTAGATCTAAACCTTAACAGATGTCCTTACTTGCAGAAATTTTGCACATTAATCTGTTGAGAACCATATTGAGACACCCTTATTTGTGATGCTTCTTTATCCTCCTGGTTTCTGAATTTTTTCTCTTTGTTGATGGTGTGATTACTATGAGTGTTATTGAAGTCCTCTTTGTATTAATTTCATTGGAGACAGCTCTAATTCCTGTTGTGTATACATCTTTCCTCAGTTTTTGAAAGCTTTCAGGAATCTTTTATTTAACATGATTTCTGGTCTCTTTTCTGTCCCTCCTGCACTTTAAATATTGTAGGTTTTGGTTTTCCAGAACTACATCTAAAGCCAGAGGGATCAGAAGTATAGATTGGGTCAGTGTCTGTCCCAAAGTTTGGTGACCCACTTAATCATCCAGGAGTACTCCCAAGACCAGAAAGACCACTTCCAAAGCCAGAGAGGTCACCTATTCTTCTGGGATCATTTCTAGAATCCTAATGGCTCCCTCTACATCCTGGTGGCCTGGTTAAATTATTTAGTTCTCTTCCAAAACCTGAAGCATCTAGTCCTGGATCTGGCAAACCATTATTTCCAACTGAAAGCATACCAAGTGCAGCATCACCCAAGGCTCCACCCAATTCTGGAGGAAGAAGTGGTGGCTCAAAGGTATTCAATCTAGAAAAATTACCAGGAAAGTTAAATGGAGGACCATTGTTAGTATAATTTGAGCCTATAGTCAGGAAGTGTTCTCTTTACCTCTTGCACTGGACATTCCTATATCTAGCAGTCCTGAAGTACACATTTCTGCACCAGGTAAACCCACAGAAAGCATTCCTGGTATTGCAGGATTGCCTGGCACAGACATCTGTAACACCCTTTTCCCCTCTGGGGTAGGAGAGTTTTTATCAATCTCTTATACCCAATAGGATAACTATATTTTAAAAAAGCTTCACTCTCATTGTTTTTTTTTAGTGATATAATGGTTAAATGTCCACGCATCATCTTTATTTTTAAGCTGATTGAATGCATATCCTATACTCTGGCCATTGTAAGAACACAAACAGCATTTTCACCCACTGAGAGTCCTTCTGGGAGCCAAAGAACATATATCTTGGTAATACTGAATGGAATATTTGTTATGTGGTCACAGATATTGGCAGAGTTGACATATCTCTCATCTATAAAAAGAGATTAAACCTATTCTTTTAAACAGGGAGAGTTTGTGTGGTACTAGAATTCAGATCTTAATAACCTCTTATCCCTTAACATAGTTATTTTTGTCCCAAGATGGATAGCCCAGCTGAATAATTCTTTGACTGCTTCACAAAATTTCTACCTTCTATTTACTTTTTTGGCTCATAGTTTCAGAAGCTTTAGCTCATGACTGATTGGCTCCACAGCTTTTGAGTCTGTATCTAGGCAGTATATCATGGTGGGAAGCACAAGGTGGAGCAAAACAACTTACTTTATAGGGTGATAGGGAGTGAAAGAGAAGAGGAGGAAGAGGTTGGGATCACACTGTCTCCTTTGAGTGCATGCCCCTAGTGAGCTGAAGATCTTTCACTAGACCTCACACATGAAAGTTTCCACTACCTTGCAATAGCTGTTAGATGTTGAATATATGTTAAAAGCTGGAGACCAAACTTTTAACATCTTGTCTTTTTGGTGACATTCAATTCAAAATATAGTAACTGTTTAGAAGAAATACATTTCACCTTTGAAGTCATACACAGACTTCACTGAAGGGATAGAAGAAGATATTTCACATCAATGGAAACCAAAAATGAGCGGAGTAGCTATACTTGTATTAGTCAGATTCCTGTCCCTGGGATAAATTAACTGGTACAAGAAATTTAAAGGAGGAAAGTTTTATTTTGGCTCCTGGCATTGAAGGGTCCAATCTACGGTCACCTGAATCCAAGGCAGAAGCAACATGGTAGAAAGGCATGGTAGAGCACACTTGCTCAGTTCATAGTGGCTGAGAAGCAAAGCAGGTGAATAGTGCCAGAGAGGAAGGGACCAGCGACCAGATATAGACTCCAAGTCCATATCGTTATGACCCATCTAGAACACCAGAAGTATGTTTTACTAATCCCCTAGGTGGCTCCTGTTATGGTTTGTGTCTAGATGCCCCCTCAAAGCCTCATGCAGTCATAGGTGGGAATTTTTCAGAGGTGGGTGGATGTAGGGTGTGTGATACCAGGATTGACTCATAGTGTAATGCTAGGGTCAAGGGGGCTAGGATTAAACGTGTGAATGCTACCTTCCCTAAGTAGTCTGGATAAGATATAGGGGATAGAAGGAGCTGTGATCATCCCTTGTTGCTTTGCTACCTTCTGTCCACCATGTACTGTTTTTCCTCTGTGATGCCACTCTGCCTTGGAGCCAGCCAATTATGGATTGAAAACTCTACAAACTGTTAGCCAAGTAAACCTTTCCTACTTTAACTTTGGGTGTTGAGTATTCTGTCTCAAAAATAAGAAAAGTAACTAAGACAGCTCTCAAGTCAATCAAGTTAACAATTAAGCTTAACTTGCATACTTATATTCAGGTAAGTTAGAATTTAAATGAAGAAAACTATAAAAAGAAACAAAGTAGGGCACTTACAATGATTAAGAGATCAAGAAAACAAGAGATCAAGAGGATATAATAATTTTGAATCTACTTGGACCTAATGCCAAATTACCCTATTTTATAAAAAAGACAGATGTGAAGAGAGAGGCAGAGAGAGACGGAGATGAGACTGACAGATTGAAAGTAATACTTAGGGATGTAAACACTGTACTTTAATCATTGGACAGATTGTCCAGATGAAAGAAGACAAAATCATTGGAGCTAAACTATAGTATGGACCCAAGGACATGTACAAAACATTTGACTAATAGCTAAAGAATATATATTCTTCTTTTGAGCATATGGAATATTCTCCATTATACACCTTATGTTAGGCTAGAAAAAAGTCTTAACAATTTCAGAAATCTGAAATCATACATATCTTTTCTAGCCATAATGGACTAAAATTAGAATTCAACAAGAAGAACTTTAGAAATTGTACAAATAATGAAAAGTAAACAATGTATCATTGGATAGTGAATCTTTGTTCATATTAATTTTACCATATTGATAGGGTAGAGGATATAAGAGAACAGGAATGGAACCTGAAATTCTGTGTATTTTCTCATTTTTAAGTTAACTCAAAGCTTCACTCCTCAGAAATACTGCTAGGGAAAGATAATTGCAGAGACACATTGGCTCTTTTTAAATTTTTTTTTAAACTTCTAATGTGAATTTTAAGGCAAAATTTCTGATTCTGTTTTTTTTTAAAGTATAAAGAATAATGTCAAGTACATATCTTTGTAGAATGTGGGATTAAATTCAGATTTGTGAAAAGAGGCATGAAAAGAATAAAAAAGAATAAAAAGAATAAAAAATTATGATATTGTGTCATGAAATTTTCTCTATTTTGAAAGATTGTGAGGTAGTTACTTTGTGATCACAAAAATAACATCTATTCAGCTCAGATTGAAACTATTTTCTCTTGAAAAAATAGTCACCAATTTGCAAAGATCTATAACCCATAGAGTGACAGTGGTAGCCACTTTAAGGCGATTTATTCCTTCCAAGATAGTACAAACACAGACGTGACATACATTGGGCTTATCTTTGACATGAATGTTAGTGCCACACACTATAGCATTATATAAATTTTAAATTTTTCCTATGTTCAGTTTGTGCTGGGGTACTTGATAATTAACAAGGATAATATTTATTGTAATTCCTATTAGATTTACATGTCTGTGATTTCTCTCTACTTTATTTTTCCTTTGGGGAGGAAATCTAGGTTTTGATCTTTCAATGAAATCTACTTAACACTTTGGAATTATTGAACAATTTTGTGTAATATACAACTCAAACTTTATTAGAGACAAGTACTTCAGGTCTCCAAAGAGGAAAAAAAAATCCTGTCCATTAGAAAGGATATTGACTTCTATAAAGTCTTTAAAATGTATTTAATTTAGAATGTTGCTTTAAAGAAAATAAAATTAGAGCACAAAGAGGAAATGCAAGAACATGAAAACTGAAAGCCAAAGAGTTAAGTCATAAATTCATAACATCATTTAGTTCAATTTCTGATACTGATACTCATTTTGGAGCTCAATAATGTTGCTTTATTTCTACTTGACAGGCAATAAATAAAGATTCCTATTTCCATGTGTTACAGTGCACCTTTCTACCCATTTCTAGGGATTGGGATTATTGCTTTTGGGCTGATTTGAAATTCTGGACAAGTGCATGGCATGGAGTTGTCACTACTGTGATACTGAGCAGAGAGATGTCCCATGACTAAGCATGTAGAATTAAAAGGATACTTCATTATCACTTAATGTTAAAGATAAAAATATCCACAAGAGTTCTTTCCAAAAGACCTTCAAAATTATAAAACATTTAGTTTCTATGTTTAGTTATTTGGAATGAGAAAATTTTTAATATGTTTTAAAAACCGAACTTTTTTTTACATATTCTATTTTTTTCTGAATAGGTGTGTAAGTCAAGAATAGCTCTACTCAAATGAAAACAAACATTATAATCAAGCACCAAGAGAAGGAAGATTGAACTCCATTTCAAACCTACTAAGTATCTTTTGATGTGCATAACACTAACAATATTTATAATAATTAACATTTAAATTATGACAAAATTTTACATAAAAATCAAACAAGACAGTGAAATTATTACTGGAACATTCTTTAAACATTCAAGAAATGAAACAATTCTGGATAATAAAAGGAGAAATGCTCTCTAGTTTATTTAAGAGCTTAATGTTACCTCAGATTCCAAAACCTGGGGATAGGTACTAAGCAAAATAGAACAGATGAACATAGTACTGAGCAATTATCCAATTCTCTGAAAGCTACATAGAATAGATTCCATAGATAAGAAGCAAAAAGAAAGCATGGAAAGAAATTTAAATGTTTTAGAGAGTTAAAAAACAATAGAAAAATTATAAAAATAAAGAAATGTTTATCACAGAAATCATGAAGTGGTTAACTCTAGGCTCAAATCAGGAGTTGTGATTGGAAAGGATGTGAATTTAGCTGTGCAACAGAGGTTCTATTTCTTACCCTCAAAGATAGTTACAAGTAAGTTGGCTTTACTTTTAAATCATATACGATGCTTTATTTACTTTTCTGCATGTGTATATGTCATACTGAAAAATATTTATTATGGTTGAAAGAAAGGTCACATATACAAAGATTAACTTCCTGAAGGAGAACAATATGTCTAAATTGTAGTGCAAAGAAACAAATGTTTTAAATTAATATCTTGTAAAAAGAATTCATCAGCAATGTCTTTATTGCACAGATATTTGCTAGTTATAGCTACTTATTAATTTCTCACAAATGTCTAGCTATGCATATTCTATATAATATCAGGGATTTATTAGCTAGGCCTATAGAATAAGAAAAGGAATAGTCCACACTTCTGTCTGTACACCTGAGTCAGAAGATCTGGTAGCTGCTCAGTCTGGAAGCTACAGAGCAGGCGTGATCAAAGATACAGCTTCAGTTCAAGACCAAAGGTCTGGAAACTCCCCAGAGAATTCCCGTAGAAAGGCTCAAGAAACTGGAGTCTAATGTCCACAGGTGATGGCAGTAGCAAGACACTCATCTACCTAAGCAGAATGGAGCTTTCCAGATGGTTAGCCACTGTCACAACTGGCACTATATAAAATAGTTGTGATGCACCTTTAACTCTCGTGGTTAATATAAACGTTGTCACAGTGCTGAAGCAAAGTTCTAGTGTTGGAAATAATGTGCCTGCTGTTTCTAATAACATTAAGTATTTGACCTTTGAATAAATTTACTTGAGATCACAAATGCAAACTGTAGTTTACTATTAGGAAAGTGGATGTGTTACGAAAGAATCATGGGATTTTGAGATCCACATTCCTGTGGTGTACTATCTAAGCTGAATTTTGCCTTTGACCTTAGCTTATTCAGAATGCAGGAGAGGATTCTGATAATTGATGGGTTTGGTGTTAAGGACCTTTAGATAAGGAAATTAAAATCTTTTAAAACTTTCTGTGATTACAATCTGTGTGCCTCACTATCTCCGTGTTTCTAATTTGGGTAGTTACTGCCCATAGCATTAATTTGGAAAGATTTAGAAAAGCAGTGATTAGTGGTCTCTTTTGCATAATAAAACCTCAGCATGTATTTCATACTTTGTACATCATATTAGCTCTGAACATCATAAAAAGGCCTTAATTAAAAAACAGACGTCTCTCAAATTGCTCTAGTACTGATTTCTTTGGTGTTTTTATTATTTTCTGATAAAGTTCTTTGACTTAAAATTATTTATCTCTGTGGTAGAGATACATTAAATTCATGTCTATAAAATTGATTGTTTTCATAACTGCTATGTGCTGTGGAATCTTTATTTCCATTGAATGTATTCATGTTCTTTGGACAGATTTATATGTAATAGTATACTTTTAAATGACGTATGATCATGATTTCTTGGTTTATAAATCTATTTCATGTAACTGTTCAATGAACACCCTTCTCGACTTTGAAACAGTGGAACAATTGTTAGTCTTTGGCATGACATAAGCAGAGGAGAGTAGCAACGTTTTAATTAGAAAGAGGCAATGACTGATTTCACGTACAGCCTTCTCCTAATATTGCTAGTTACCAAAATGTTTTTTAAAATTTAATGTCATGAGGAAGGTGAGTCATAAAGTGCATATCCAAATTAGTGGCATCTGCACTTGTGGAAGCACCTTCCAAGTTTCTGATAATTTATCTTGTAGAGAAAATAAATTTCCAAAATGTGCCTACTTATATGCTTGCCATGTGGTCTTTTGTGAAAGAGAAAAATAGAGAGAGAGAGAGAATGAATTAGAATAACATATTCTACTTACATAAAGAGCCATATTTGTTCAATTTTCATTAAAAACTTAGTGTGAGAAGCAGACTTCTCAATGCAAACCCTCAAGGCAAGAAGAGCTTGGAGTGATGGATTTCAAGTCGTAAGGGAAAACAGCTTCCAACCCAGATTGATGTACCCTGCAAAACTATCTTTCAAAATGGATGGAGAAATAAGATACTTTCATGACAAAGAGAACCTCAGGAACTTCATGAATACCAAAGCAGCACTCCAAAAAGTTTTAGACAATATCCTAGGAAAAGACAATGAGGATCACAACCCCAGGAAGCCCAGCAGAATGAATCCATTGGGCATGACAAATTAAACGCAAGGGAGAGAATCCAACAAAAAGAAAAAGTCATGACAAGGCTTTCAAAACTTTAAACTTCATCTCTGCAATGAGGGTATAATTTAATCTTGTTATTGTACTGATTAGTATTTTTCTCATTCTAGAGTTGCACACCTTTCCTTGTGCTGTACTGGCTATTTATCATCTTCTTATGTCTACTTTTTAATTGGGTTGTCTATTAATGAGCTCCAAGAATTCTTTATATATTCTGCTCATAGGTTATATGCATTGTAAATATGGTCCGTTTAAGGACTACTTTTCATTTTAATGATGTCGTTTAAAGTTTTAAATTTTGATGGAATCTCATTTATCAATTTTTTTTCTTTTATACATCATGTTTTTTGCATCCTAGGTAGTTCTTGCCTACCCTGAATTCATAAACATTTTCCCTTATAATTTCTTCTTAAAGTTTTACACTTTAAAGCTTGCATATTTAGGATCATAGATCCCTTCAAGTTATTTTCATGTATGGAAATAAAGGGTTGAGGTTAATTTTTTATATACGGATACCGGGTGTTCTAGTGCCATTTGCTGAAAACACTATCTCTTCCTCGTCTCCTGAATTGAGTTTATGTTCTATAAAATGCTAATGTTAAATAATCTTTCAAAACTCAGTGGACCATATATGTGTGGTTCTATTTCTAGATTCTCTGTTTTTTTCCAATGATCTATATGTCTTTCCTTACACCTTACTGCCTTGATTACTGTAGCTTTAGAAGAAGTCTTAAAATTAGGTACTAAACCTCTTCCAACACTGTTTTTTGCTTTTTTTTTTTTTTTCACTTTTCTAGGTCCTTTGTACTCCTACATAACTTTTAAATTTCAATATCCAGTTCTTCATTTATAGCACGTATACACAGACCTGAATTTTTATATGTATCTTGTGTTTTCTAATCCTGCTAAATTCAAGTACAAGTCTAGGGGCTCCTAGAGATTTCTTAGTATTTTCTCCGTAGATGATCATTTCATCTACATATAAAGATTTCACTTCTACCTTGCCAATCCTATCCTAATTGTGTCATTTTACTGCCAGACTATTTTGTTTGGGCCTATGTTTCAAAGTTTAATGGACAGATAAAAAATAAACATATCTGCCATTGTTCCCCACCTTAAGAAGAAAGCATTGTATCTTCTCCATTCATATAAGACGTTCTCACTGGAAGTATGGAGTACATGTCTTTAATCTGTTGAGAAGTTTCTGTTCTACTTCTAGTCTCCTGATAGCTTTTACCATGAACAGCTGTAGAATTTAGTCCAATATTTTTTTCTCCAAGTAGTGACAGGATCATATATAGCTTTTTCCTTTCCTCTGTTAAAATGATGACTTTTGGGGGTCTGCCTTCTAATGCTGAACCAACACTGCCATCCGTATAACAAAACCACTTTCTACATACTTCCAGATCTGACTTCTAATAGTTTGTTTTGTTAAACAAATTTCTATCTATGTTCATTCTTTTTTCTTCTGTTATCTTTATCCAGTTTTAGGATTAGCACAATGTTGATTTCCTAAAATGAGGGGAGAAGTATTCCTTCTTTTTTCTGCTTTAATTGTTTGATATAATTTATCAGTTAAAACGTATATGAGCCTGTTGTTGTCGTATAGGTAGGTTTTCAAGCTAGGAATATACTTTCTTTAAAAGGTGCTATTCAAATTTTATATTTCCTCCAGAGTTAGTTTCATTAATTTGTCTTCCAAGGTACTTCTTAGAAGTTGTCAAATTTATTTCAAAAAAGACTTTTGTAATATGCTTTCTATATTCTTTTAAATTCTGTAAAATCTGTGGTAACATCTCCTAGATCTTGATATTGTAATTTAAGAAATGTATAATTGATATTGTGTAATAGGAAGAAAAGGTCTAAAGGTGCAGGGGAAGTGGGAGGGTTAGGGGAAAGGAAAAAAGGGAAAAGAAAAAATATGAGAAAAGGAAAAAAATGGAAACAAAGTCTTTGCAAATAGGGAAGGGTGGAGGGGGTGAAGGGAGGGCAGGGGAATGGGGAAAAAAATAAGAAGCAAGACACTCATGTAATGGTACAAGATCCCAATGATGAATGTAACTGTATTTTATACCTAAAATGTACCAGTAAATTTAACGGGGGGGGGAACCCTTGGTGTGAGAATGCTTACTATATGTTAGACATTGTGACAGGTATTATACAATTCTTTCCTTCATTTAATTTCAGATTATCCCTGTGAGACTAAATATCCTTGCTTCTATTTCACACATAACTAGTGATAGTTCAGTGTAATTAATGACTGGTAAGTCAGAGATCTAGGGTAGACTTACATCTAAAAGTTTTCTTTATAAGTAGTGAGGGTTTGAGGTAATATTATAGAGTTGACTTAATCTCTGATTTTGTGGAGCTAATTTTTTGCATATCCTTAAATTTGTGAACTAGCTTTTAATTCCTGTCCCCTGAATCCTCATCCTCCTCTATTCCCTTTTCCATTTAAGGTCTTATCATCTAAGTCAGTATGAGAGTTTCCTCCTTGCTCTGAGTATATAATCCAATTTTTCTTCCAAAGCCCCTTGCACACTGATATCTTTCTAAAATGAATTTCTGAGCAAAATAGATAGTAGTTAAGAGCATGAGCTTAGGAGTTAGGTTGTATTTAAATCCTGATTCACCTTTCATTAGTTATGTGATTTTGGATCAATTACCTTCAGGATAAAAATACTCTTTATCTTTTAACCCAAGATCTTTTAAGATTTGGTTTCTACCTGTTACTATAGCCACAGCTCTTGCTGCTCAACCACATGAAATCAGTGTCCTATTTTGAGGAACTGCATGGAATATCTTACTGTTTGAGTTGCATTTATGTAACAATTGGGATTCATACAGGAAGGGACCAGAAAGATATGACATGTGTTCATAGTCATAGTCTCTTTTTACTGGCTGAAATCTTCCCAATTTTGTTTTGTTGATTAGTTACTCTCAGTCCTACTTCCACTTACACACAAATTGTTAGAACCTCTTTCAAAAGTTATCTTAACTGTGATACCTTCTTAAACACAGGGTTTGTGTTTTTCTTTTTTATTTCATTGGCATACCAAAAATACTATGTACATTTATTCAATATTTCTTATCCTTATCTATCCCTTACCTCTAATAGAATGCAAGTTCATTGTGGACGTCATTCCTTTACTTTGTTTCACTTCAACCTACCCCAATGTCTGCCACACAGTAACCTTTCTGATGTGTGTGCACTGAAGGAGTATGTCAAATAAATTCTATATATTGTGCGCAAATGATGAGAAAAGTCAATATAATAATCATACTTAATTATCACCTATGGAATGAGTTAAGAAAAAGAAATATAATGCTAGAGATAGTAGATTTTAGTTTTTTTGTATATCCTTTTATTGGTACCTTTTAGGTGTAGAACATAATGACACTCATCATTGGAGATATGCACCTTTACATACTCTCTTGGTTATTATTTTCCCCCTCCCCCTCCCCTCCCTTCAACTCCTCCATCCCTCCCTATTTACAAAGACTTTGTTTCCATTTATTCATTTTCTCACATTAATTCCATTCCCCTCTTTCCTTTCCCCTACCCCTCCCAATTCCCCCTCCCCTTTGCCCCCTTTCTTCCTATTTCACATTATCTATTATACTTTTAGTCCTTATTTACAGTTTCAGTTTCTCACACTAGAGAAACTATTTGATATATACACATGTGTGTCCTATTTATTTCACTTAAGAGTATCACCTCAATGTGCATCCACTTAGCTAAAAATGTCTCTAATTTCTCATTTTTTATGGCTGAGTAGTACTCCATTTGATTAAAAAAACACATTTTCTTTATCCAGCCTCCAGTTGATGTGCTGCTATGAACATGGGCACACATATATCACTGTGGTATGATTCTTTTAATTCTTTGGGGAAGATCCCCAGCAGTGGAATAGTGGGGTCAAATGAGACTTCCAGTCCTAGTTCTTTGAGGTATCTCCATACTGATTTCCACAGTAGTTGCACCAGTCTACACTCCCACCAGCAGTGGAGCAGAGTTCCTCTTTCCCCACAGCCCTGCCAGCATTTGTTATTGATTGATTTCATGATAGCAGCCATTCTTTCTGGAGTGAGGTGAAATCTCAGCATTGTTTTCATTTGCATCTCTCGAATGACCAGTGATGTTGAACATTTTTTCATGTATTTATTTGCTATTTCTACTTCTTTGTCTGAGAAATGTCTGTTCATTTCAGATGCCCATTTTCAGATTAGGTCTTTAAATTTGGGAGGTCTGATCTTTTTAAGTTCTTTATAGATTCGAGATAGTAGACCTTTGTCTGAGGAAAAGCAGGTGAAGATTTTTTCCCACATTGTGGGTTGTCTCTTCACACTGCTGGTGGTTTCTCTTGCTGTGCAGAAGCTTTTTAATAAGAAGAGATCCCACTTGTTGATTGTATGTGCTAGTTCACGGGCAATTGAGCTTTTGTTCATAAAATCTTTTCCTACACTGATGTCTTCAAGAGTTCTACCTAACCTCTGTTCCAACTAGTTCAGAGTTTCTATTTTAATATTTAGATCTTTAATCCATTTTGATTTTACTTTAGTTCACAGTGAAAGATATAGGTCTAGTTTGAATCTATGGCAAGCTGAGACCCAGTTTTTCCAGCACCATTTATTAAAGAGGCTATCTTTCCTCCAGTGAGGGTGTTTGACTCCTTTATCGAAGATGAGATGGCTGAATGTGTCTGGCATTGTTTCTGCATTTTCTAATCTGTTCCACTGGTCCTCAGGTCTGTTTCTTTGTCAATACTATGCTGTTTTTATCACAGTAGCTTTGTAGTATGCTTGCAGGTTGGGGATTGTGATACCCCCTGCCATGTCTCTGTTTCCTAGAATTGCTTTTGCTATTCTGGGTTTCTTCTTGTTCCAAATGAATTTTTGGATTGTTTTCTCAAGGTCCATGAAGTATGCTGCTGGGATCGCAGTTGGAATTGCATTAAATCTATATAGCAGTTTTGGAAGTATGGCCATTTTCACGATATTAATCCTTCCTACCCAGGAGCAGGGGATGTCTGTCCATTTTCTGATATCATCTTCAATCTCTCTTTTCAGAGTGCTATAGTTTTCAGAGAAGAGGTCTTTGATTTCTTTTGTTAGATTGATTCCTAGGTATATTCCTAGGTATTGGATGCTATTGTGAAAGGAATTATTTGCCCTATTTCTCTCTCAGTGAGTCTGTCATTGGTGTAGAGGAAAGCTATTGATGTTTGTGTGTTGACCTTGTAACCAGCTACTTGGCTGAATTTGGTTATTAAGTCTAGAAGACTTTTGGTGGAGTTCTTGGGGTCTTCTATATAGAGTAATATGTCATCTGCAAATAATGACAATTTGACTTCTTCATTTCCTATCTTTATTCCTTTTATTTCTTTCTCTTGTCTAATTGCTGTGGCTAATGTTTCCAAAACTATATTGAACAAGAGTGGTGATAGTGAACATCCTTGTCTTGTTCCTGATTTTAGTGTGAAGGATTTCAGCTTTTGACCATTTGGTATGATATTGGCTGTTGGTTTTTCATTGATGGCTTTTATCAGTTTGAGGTAGAGACCACCTATTCCAATTTTTTGTAGTGTTTTTATCATAAATGCATGTTGGATTTGGTCAAATGCTTTTTTTGCATCTATAGAGATAATCATATGGTTTTTGTCCTTGGCTGTATTGATATAGTGTATTACATTGATTGATTTGCATATGTTGAACCATCCCTGCATCCCTGGGATGAATCCCACTTGATCAGGGTGTATGATCTTCTTGATGATATTCTGCATTCTATTTGCCAGTATCTTATTAAGGATTTTTGCATCTATGTTCATTACTGAGATTGACCTATAGTTCTCCTTTTTTGGTTGGGTCTTTCTCTGCTTTGGGGATCAAGGTGATGCTTGCTTCCAGGAATGAATTTGGGAGTATTGCTTCCCTTTCAATTTCATTGAAGAGTTTCTACAGTAGTGGCAGCAGTTCCTCTCTAAATGTCTTGTAGAATTCAGCAGTGAAGCCTTCAGGGCCCAGGCTTTTCTTAGTTGGTAAGTTTTTAATTACATTTTCAATTTCATTGGTTGATATTGGGTTGTTTACAATTTTTAGGCCTTCTTTGTTCAACTTTGATAATTCATATGTATCTAGGTATCTGTCTATTTCTTCTGTGTTGTCCATCTTATTGGCATATAGGTTCTGGAAGTAGGTATTGATGATCCTCTGGATTTCTGCTGGGTCTGTTGTAATTTCACCCTTTTCATTCTTAATTGCATAGATTTGGGCCTTTTCTTTCCTGTTTCTGATAAGGTTGGCTAAGGGTTTGTCAATTTTGTTGATTCAAAGAACCAACTCTTGGCTTCATTGATTTTTTTGTATTGTTCTCTTAGTCTCCACTGCATTGATTTCTGCCCTGATCTTTATACTTTCCTCCCTTATATGAGCTCTAGGGTGGTCTTGCTCTTCTTTTTCTAGAAGCTTGAGGTTCAGGATCAGGTTGTTTAATTGGGCTTGTTCTGTTTTCCTAACATGTGTATTCACTGCTATGAATTTCCCTCATAAGACTGCTTTCATTGTGTCCCATAGATTCTGATATGTTGTATTGTCATTGTCATTTAATTGAAGGAACTGTCTGATTTCTTCTTTAATTTTCTCTGTGACCCATTGGCTATTCAGAAGTGTGTTATTCCATTTCCATGTGTTTATGAAATTTTTCCAGTTTCTTTTGCTATGGATCTCCAATTTCATCAGAGCATGGCCTGATAATATACAGGGGATAACTTCAATTCCTTTGCCCTTACTTAAACATGTTCTATGTGTGAATATGTGGTCTATTTTGGAGAATGACCCATGTGCAGCTGAGAAGAATGTGTATTCTGATTTTGTGAGGGGGAAGACTCTGTAAACATCTGTTAAGTTCATTTGTTCAAGAGTTTGATTGAGTTCTAGTATTTCATTACTTATTTTTAGTCTAGTTGATCTTTGTATTTGTGACAGTGGGATGTTGAGGTCCCCCACTACAAGTGTATTAGTGCATATATGACTTCTCATGTCTGTTTGTAATTTTTTTATATAGTTGGGCGCACTAGTGTTTTGTGCATGGATATTTATGATTGTCATCTCTTCCTCTTGGATTGTTCCCTTTCCAAGGATGTAGTGTCCTTCTTCGTCTCTCTTAATCAGTGTTGGTTTGAAATCTACTTGATCTTCAAAAAGGATAGCTAGTTCTGCTTTTTTTTGGGTTCCCGTTCCATGGAGTATTGTTTTCCACCCTTTAACTTTCCATCTATGAGTTTCCTTTTGAATTAAGTGTGTTTCTTGTATGTAGCATATTGTTGGATTTTGCTTCTAGACCCATTCTGCCAGTCTCTTTCTTTTGATTGGTAAATTGAGACCATTAACATTGATGGTTATAACTGAAATGTATTGACTTCTCATTGCCATGAGTTTTTCTTTTTGCTGGGTTCTCCCCCTTTACATTTAATTTCTTGTCATGCCAGATGGGTTCATTCTGCTTTGCTTCCTGGGGTTGTGGTCCTCAATGTCTGTTCCTAGGATATTGTGTAAAATTTTTTCGAGTGCTGGTTTGGTATTCACGAAGTTCCTAAGGTGCTCTTTGTCATGAAAGTATCTTATTTCTCCATCAATATTGAAAGATAGTTTTGCAGGGTACATCAACCTGGGCTGGAGGCTGTTTTCTTTTAGGGCTTGGAAAATGTCACTCCAAGCTCTTCTTGCCTTTATGGTTTGTGTTGAGAAGTCTGCTGTGATTCTGATGGGCTTTCTTTTGTATGTGATTTGTTTCTTTTCTCTAGCTCCTTGTAGAACTTTGTTCTTCTGTTGCGTTTCTAGAATCTTAACAATTATATGCCTATGTATAGATTTTTTTTTTGATCAAAGCTATTTGGAGTCCTATATGCCTCACTTATCTGTATGTCAAGTTCTTTTCCCCTCCTTGGAAAGTTGTCTGCCATTACTTCTGTGAAGAGTTTTTTTTATGTCACGTGCACTCTCTCCTGTTTCTTCATTGAGCCCACTCAGTCTTATGTTATTCTTCTTTGCATCGTCTAGCAGCTGCTGGATTGATATCTCATGTTCCTCTATAATTTTGAAGCAATTTTTGTTTTCCTGGTCATTAATTGCAATCTTACCTTCTATATCTGAAATTCTGTCCTCACATTGGCTCCTTCTGCTGTGTAGACTTTCAATGGAGTTTTTCATGTCCTGGAAATCTACATCTGTTTTATGGATTCCATTTGTTTCCTATGTTGGGATTCCATCATGTTCCTCAGCTCCTCTCTAGCTTTATTAATCATGTCTTACACTAGGGGCACAATTTCTCCTGTTATCTGAGAAATTATTTCTGATTTCCTTTTTTCCAGATCCCCTTTTGTTGCCAGTTCAGTGGTTCCAGGTGGTTGAGTATCAGAGTGTTCCATCTCATTTTCCTTTGGGGTTGCTGTAGGTGATCTAGAAATCTGGTTTTGAGACTTACGTGTTTTCTCATTTTGATTGGTGGTGGGGGGGTGCTGTTGGCACCCGCGAGGATCACCTCCTCTGAACCGGGAGAGGTGGGACAGCAGCTGAGAGTGGCAGTAGGGATGGTAGCCCAGAAGCCCCTTCCTCTGGGCTGGGAGCAGCAGGAGGGATGGTGGCTGGGAAGCCCCTTCCTCTGGACCAGGAGCAGTAGGACGGTGGCTTAGAAGCCCCTACCTCTAGGCCGGGAGTGGTGGGGGGAATGATGGCCCAGAAGCCCCTTCTTCTGTCAGGAGTCGTGGGACAGAAAGCGGCCCAAAAGCCCTTTCCTCTAGGCTGGGAGCAGCGGGAGGGATGGTGGCCAGGAAGCCCCTTCCTCTGGACCAGGAGCTGTGGGACGGTGGCTCAGAAGCCCCTACCTCTGGGCTCGGAGCAGTGGGACCCAGTACTGTGGTCTGGTGGTCTGGTGTCCTCTGCGTCTTTGAAGTGTGGAACCAGGTGACTGTACAGAGGAGTGTGGGGGGGTGTCCAGTGGATTGCTGCTGGGGCCTTGACTGATTTGGAGTGTTCCACGTGACTCACAACCTCGGTAGGGCATCTGCAGATCTACCTGTCTGCAGCGGGCAAGTTCTGTGTGACTCGCAAACTTGGTAGGGCATCCCCTGATTTCTTCTTTAATTTTCTCTGTGACTCATTGGCTATTCAGAAATGTACTGTTCAATTTCCATGTGTTTATGAAGTTTTTGCAGTTTCTTTTGCTGTTAGTCTCCAATTTCATTGCACTATGGTCTGATAATATACAAGGGGTATCTTCAGCTCCTTTGAACTTACCTAAATACGTTCTATGAGCTAGTATGTGGTCTATTTTGGAGAATGACCCATGTTCACCTGAAAAGAATGTGTATTCTGATGTTGTGGCATGGAACACTCTGTAAACATCTGTTAGCTTCATATCTTCAATAGTTTGATTGAGTTCTAGTATTTCAATGTTTGTTTTTTGCCTAGTTGATCTATCTATTTGTGACAATGGGATATTGAAGTCCCCCACTGCTATTGTATTAGTGCTTGTATGGTTTTTCATGTCCATTAGTATTTGTTTTATGTAGTTGGGTGCTCTTCCTCTTGGAGTGTTCCCTTTACATGGATATAGTGTCCTTCTTTGTCTCTCTTAATCAGTGTGGGTTTGAAATCCACTTGGTCTGCAAAGAGGATAGCTACTCTTCCTGCTTTTTTTGGGTTCCCATCACATGGAATATTGTTTTCCACCCTTTAACTCTCAGTCTATGAGTTTCATTTTGAATTAAGTGTGTTTCTTGTATGTAACATATTGTTGGATCTTGCTTCTTGACCCATTCTGCCAACCTATTTCTTTTGATTGGTGAGTTGAGACCATTAACATTGATGGTTATAACTGACATGTATTGTCTTATCATTGTCATGACTTTCTTTTTGTTTGATCCTCCCCCTTTGCTTTTAATTTCTTGTTGTGCCTGGTGGATTCCTTCTGCTGGGCTTCCTGGTGTTGTGATCCTCATTGCCATTTTCTAGGATTTTTTCTAAAATTTTTTGGAGTGCTGGTTTGGTATTCATGAAGTTCCTCAGGTGCTCTTTGTCATGAAAGTATCTTATTTCATTATCAATTTTGAAAGATACTTTTGCAGGGTACGTCAATCTGGGTTGGAGGTTGTTTTCCTTTAGGGCTTGAAATACATCACTCCAAGCTCTTCTTGCCTTGAGGGTTTGCACTGAGAAGTCAGCTGTACTTCTGATGGGCTTTCCTTTGTATGTGATTTGTTTCTTTTCTCTAACTACCTGTAGAATTTTGTTCTTCTGTTGTGTTTCTGGAATATTAACAATTATATGCCTATGTGTAGATTCTTTTTGATCAAAGCTAGTTGGAGTCCTATATGCCTCGCTTATCTGTATGTCAAATTCTTTTTCCCTGTTTGGGAAGCTTTCTACCATCACTTCTGTAAACATTTTTTTTATGTCATCTGCATTCTCTCCTGTTTCTTCATTGACTCCAATCAGTCTTATGTTATTTTTCTTTGCATCATCTAGCAGCTGCTGGATTGATTTCTCATGGTCCCTTAAAATTTTAAAGAATTTTTTCTTTTCCTGGTCATTAATTGCAATCTTATCTTCTATATCTGAAATTCTGTCTTCACATTGGCTCATTCTGCTGCATAGACTTTCAATGGAGTTTTTAATCTCCTGGAAATCTGTTTGCATCTGTTTTATGGGTTCAATTTATTTCCTATGTTGGAATTCCATCATGTTCCTCAGCTCCTCTATTTTTTTATCTGTATCCTCTCTAGATTTATTAATCATGTCTTGCACTATGGCCACGATCTTTGCTGTTATGTGAGAAATTATTATTGATTTCATTTTTTTCAGATCCTCTTTCGTTGCTAGTTCAGGGATTCCTGGTGGTTTAGTATCAGAGTGTTCCATCTCATTTCCCTTTGGTGTTGCTGTAGGTGATCTGGAAGTCTGGTTCTGTGGCTTGTTTACCTGTCTTCTCATTTTGATGGTGGGGGGGCGGTGTAGGGTAGGTCTGTGTTCCTGGCAGCCAGGTGGCTCACCTCCTCTTGGCTTGGAGCCATGGCACACCTACCTGGAAGCCTTCTGCTGCCTGGGAGCCGTGGTGCACCAATCTGGAGGTCTCCTCTGGGCTTGGAGCTGTGGCATGCCTAGCCGGAAGCCTTCTGCCAAGATAGTACATTTTTCTTTTAACCATAGTTTTTCCACAGCAGAAGATAAGGAAGTATAATTTTATCATTTATATTTTACTTCCAGACAAACCTTTATTAACAACTTAATTCCTTTCAGTTAGTTTAGATTAGTATAGCTGTACGGCAACTGTACTTGATAATGAGAGCAAAAAGAACTAAGCAATTTGAAAGTAACTGAAATGAGTATCTGCTGGATAGCAGCTAACTGTATGTGTTCATAGATTGATGTGTATGTACTGTGGATATTATAGAGGTGCACTTGGATAAATTGTTTATAGTAGAGAGTAAATATCAAAATTGATAATGCCAGTTTTCTTTAGCTAAATGCAATTTAAAAGTTTGTTTTTACTAGGTAAGAGTACATAATACATGCATGAATATTTTAAGGTAAATTTTATTTAAATATAACATATACACATCAAAATATATGTAAGTTAACATATCAAAGTATTTTCACAAGATGAACTCACTAATTTAGCACCTAGATGAAGAAGAAACAAGAGGAGCCCCATCTTTTCCCACTACAGCCAGTATTCCCCACTGACCTCCTTCCTAATCTGTACCATGGACAAACTCTATCGTGACTTCTAATACCATGGATTTGAGGTAGAGCAGAAGAAACAAAGACAGGTAGAAAGGACACAAGGAAACTCATAGTTTTAAAATTGTACTTTAAAAAAAACTGCAGATTTAGGACATAATCAAAATTATTCAGGTTACAATGCTTTTTCCCTTCTATGAAATTCATTCCTAAATTCTTAAGTTTTAAAAATATAACAGTTTATGTCTCTTTCTCCTGTAAAACAGACCTTTCACCTGTAGAATAAGCCATTGCCTTTCATCTGTAAATTGAGCCCAAGGTTTTTATAGATTTATTAAGTTACACAGATTTCCAGGCCAAGACTACAATTCATCTTACTATTCAAGAGACCAGACTCCCTTCTGAGTGTTACTCCTTTAGTTCTGCTTAATAAACCTACCCATGCTCTTATGTGTCCTGAAAATTCCTTCTGTGACACAGAACCTTCTGCAATCAGTAAACCTACTCTATGGGAGGGGTGATTTGAAGTCTCCTCTTTGGAGGACTTTCTCAGACTCTATCAGTTGGCGATTCACTTGGCCTATCTTTGAATTTTGTGTGAATGGAGTCATAGATCTTTTTTTTAGTCAGGCTTCCATCTTTCAACGTTGTATTTGTTCAGTTTGTCTATGTTGTTGCATTTCATTCTGGCTCATTAATTCTAATTGATGTATATTATTTGCACAAATACATCACATGTTTTATCTTTCATATTGTGGATAAAATAATTGGATTATTTTGCATTTGGGACTATTACAAGTTCTGCTGCTCTAAACAGTTTTTTCATGTCTCAGTAAGCATTTATACACACATCTAGACATACCCCAAAGCAGAATTTTCTGGTCTTAGAGCTTCATATGTTTAGCTCTAATAGTTGCTACCAAAGAATTTCCAAGTGATAATATCAATTTGTACTCCATTTAGATGAGAATTAAACTACCTTTCTTCTTCCTTTTTTAATACATCAGAAATTTCAGATTTAGTAATCTTACATAATGGCCACAGGCAAATCTATTATTATTTTCTAATGTGTGAAAAACCTGTAAGGCATAAAACAAAAATCTAGCATCTTGTATTAGTCAGCTTTCTGTAGCTGGGATAAAATACCTAATGTAAAAACTTAAAGAAGGAAATATTTATTTTAATTCACAGTTTCAGAGGTTTAGTCCTGGTCAGCTGGTTCAGTGCTTCAGGCCTATGGTAAGGCAGAAACATCACAGCAGATGGTCATGGTAAGGAAGGCTGCCTCCTGGAATCTAGGAAGCAGAGAGGAAAAGGGGAAAAGCCATGCCCTCAGAGTCCTGCTTCCTCCAAATAGGCCTCACCTCCTAACAGCCCGTTAGGCTACTGAACATATTGGTGGATTAATCCACTAATAAAGTTGGTGCCTTCATGTGCCAATCAACCCTCTAGGCCCCACCTCTGAATATTACTGCATTGGGGATCAAGCCCTCAGTACAAGAATCTTTGGGACACATTGTATATTTAGATCATAATACCCTCTAACCATTTGATCTGAATGTAAACATGTAAAATAAAAAAAAAATTAGAGGGGCCAGGGATTTAGCTCAGTGGTTCCACCGCCTGCCTCACAAGTGCAAGGTCCTGAGTTCAATCCCCGGTACCAAAAAACAAAAAAAGAAAAACAAACAAAAAATTAGAATATCTTTTTTCAAATATGATTAAACTAAACATATTTTTAGTACGCTGCTTAATTTTTCTTGCCAAGTTTCTAATACAGGCAAATGGTGTTATTTTTTGGAGGTGAATTCTAGTTAGTACAACCTTTTAGCTTAATCGTCTTTTAAATCTCAGAAGGTATTATCTCTGAGGTCTTATATGCTAAATTAAATAGAAAAAGCATTAGTTTACATTGGATGATTTTGCTTGGCTACACGTAAAATCTTTAAGAAGTTTGGATTTTTTACTCCCAAAGAAAGACTTGAATAATTTCTTATAATGTGATTTTCCTGGAGAGGAATGATAAAGATATTCAAATAGACATCAAAGGCATGATTCTATGCAGAAAAATACAGCTAAGTAGGAAAAAGATTCACCTGGTTTCTTAGAGCTTCATCTCTGATGAGGATTTCTAAAACTAATTATTTTTATGCTTCTGTCTACTTTTAAATTGCTGAATGTATTTTTTTCAAAACATGGTACTATCCATGAACAACTGGTATAGATTCCTTTATGATTCATGAACTCACTGTCAACAAAACAATAAATCAAGAATGAATAAGATCAAATTTACAAAAAAAGAAAAGAATAGGAGGTTTTAAAATGGAACTTTTACTTATGACAAAAACATAGAGGCATTCATAAAAATCTCTTATTGATTGGATGATGACTCAATTAATTATGGATTTGATCCTACTCCTTTCTCAATTGTACTCTTTCAAATCCCTATATAAATAGATACTCAAGTAAGAGGTAAAATATTGGTATGAGGAATGATGTTTTATTCCAAATAGAACCTTCCTTGCATGTATTGCAAAGATAGAACAGTGAAAATATGAATCAAGATAGGTTAACAAATAAGGAGTCAGATCTAGGGTATCAAATTTTACAATGGAAGCACAGTTGCCATGACTACAAAGAACCTGTTCTTAAACTTCCCACTGACCTGCTGTGGCTTTGCTGTGGTTCCTCAAAGAGGTCTAGACGGGGCCGGGGATTTAGCTCAGCGGTTTCACTGCCTGCTATACAAGCGCAAGGACCCGAGTTCGATACCCAGTACCAAAACAAACAAAAAAACCAAAAATCAAAAAAAGAAGCCTGGACTAAGACTCATGAAAGACATGCCTGAAATCTGGTTTCCCAGGAAGATCTGGTGAATTCTCCCTGGGTCTCAGTTGTACAGATCATAATTTTGTATCTTCCTATTATTGTGTTTCTCCCTCGTATTACACAAACACTGAAAAACTTCATGCACTCTTGCAATGCCTTGCCTTTAAAATTGTGAATTGTAACTATATTAAACTTTTATTCTTATTGAACTTACACCAACCTCATTCAGTTCAACCTGAATCCATTCTGTGGTATAACTCTGAAATCTAATTAAAATTATTCAGATCCTGAGTTTTATATATTATACACGACAGTTTAGGAAATACGTTTTGTATGTTTAATAAGAAAGGGAAACAATTACTAGTATTAGTCAGCTTTTTATCAGTATAATGAATATCTGAAATTAGCTACTTGTACAGAAAAAAGAGCCTTATTTAGCTTCTAACTCTGGAGGTTCAAAGTCCAAACAGCCTAGTGCAGGATGGATGGCAGGGACTGTCCATTGGCTGCCTCACTGGAGGTAGCTATGTTGAAGCATATGTCAGAGCAGGAAGCCACATCTCAAGCCCAGAAGGAGATAGCTGGGTTGGGGCAGACTTGCCTCTTTTATAACAACCCTCTGGTGGGAACTACCAGGAGTTCCCAGAGAGCTAGGTTCAGTTACCTAAGGATCTCCTCCTGGGTTCCTTCTCTTAAATGTTCTACAGCCTCCACTAGCCCAATCCTGGGAACAAAGACCCTAATCATATGAACTTTGAGGATGGGGTAGGGTCATAACCAAACTGTTTACAACCCTCACAATTATAACACAAAACTTTACATTGATTTAAAAAAATTAGGAGTGTTTTATAGTTATTTAAGGTAATATGGCTAAAATGTTTATATTATTGTCATCTGAGATACATAAGAATATCCCATTGTCCCCTTTTCCCTCATGGATTTTTGCTTATCTTGACTTTAGATTAGCATACGGGTAATTCAAATGGAAAATGTGATTGCTATTTTTCCTGGGAAAAGATTTGTTAGGCAATATCTAGTAAAGGAAGTTGAAAGAAGCTTTCCCTGTCTATGTTTGATAGACTTTTAAAAGAGAAACTAACATGTTAACTAATGAAAACCAAATGTTCACTCTCGGTTTTTGGTTCCCACAACTCAGAAACTGGATGCAAATTATAACCCCAGGAAATGACACCAATCCTGTTAGGGCTACCATGTGCCCTGTTTGGCTCACTGAAAAAATGCTTTCTTGTCCCTTTCATTCTTCATGTGCATGAAAATCAAAAGCCATAATGGGGTCTAAAACCAACTTCTCCCTCAAGTCAACCCTCCTCCAAAGAACCAAAACAACATCAATTCTCCATTCATTGAAGATATACCGTCCTTTTGTCTTGTTCATTTGAACTAAAAAATAAAGTATTTATTTAGACTTTTAAATGAGAACATAGTTGGCCTTTTGACAATGTAAATAGAATCAATTTTTATATATTGTAGTGTAACTGCTTTGTGCAGAAAGGAAGTACAATAGTTATTTTTTAATGAAACCTAGAATCAAGAAAGAAATGTAATCAGTGTTTTCTATGATGGACTGGGGACAGTGTTTTGTGGGAGTATATGAAATGTACTTTCAACTGAAAAGTAAAATGGACTTGGTTCTTTGGGTTTAAACACCCTTATTGGGATTACTCAGGCTTTTTTGGTGAAATGATCAAACTTTCAGATTTTCTCCTTTCTCTGCTACCTTTATTACAACTGGCTATGTAGGGGTGGAGGGATGATTTGATCTCTTATCCACAAAGGATAGGGCCTCCTGTATGTGTGTTCTGGCCCCCCTCCATCTAAGAGGGCTAGTCTGATCGGCACTATTTCTGGACTTGCTTTGCTGATATTTGTGTATCACTTTGTCTCTGGAATGTACTATCTACCAGGGTTAAGTCATTCATTGCCTTCTAAAGTTGAGTCTCTCCCCTTGGCTGTGTTTCTTTCTGTCTGCAGACTTCCACTTCAACATTGGCACCTCTTCATGTTCTCTGTGGCACAATGGGAACTGCTGTCACTCCCATGTTCTAATGGATATAGTGATGAGGTGGCTGGGAAGGGTCTCTTAAAAGCTTGTAGACTCCCCTAGGCCACATCCAGGCCAGTGTGTCCCTAGCTCCTATGCTCTTTTGCTTTTATCTGGACATTTCTATAGTTTGGTCCTCCTTTTCACAATGTACATCAGGTTTTAATTAGGATTAGTATAGGGACATTGGTATGGATTGTTCAGCTTCTCTACATTTTACCTTATTTCTTCCAAAAGCCATAGGATAGAAATGTGAGGGGAAACATTACTTTACAATTTTCCTTAACTAAATTTATATTCGTGTTGCTCCATTTTCTCTGCCCCATAGACTTGGGCTATAATGATGAGTGGGGGCAACGGAGAAAATCTAACTTACTGATGAGGGCATTTATGTTGGGAGATGCTTCAAAAAGGATTCTCTGCTTATGGTTACAGATTGTTATTTTTTTCTACTCATAAATTGCTGAAGTGAGAAACAAGCAAAATTCAATGGCTATAGCTTTTTTGCATGTACGAGTTGTTATCAGTTTATATGAACTTTGATTTTCTAATTTATTGCACATTTAGAAGTGAGATCAGAAAGGCTCAGACAAAGGCAACACCCCTATGCTTTTCTACAATAAACCAACTTATCTTTGTGATTATGGTAAAATCTGTACCTAGCTCAATGTGTAATAGTTCTTCAATAGAAATAACAAAATTCAGTATTTTATATTCTCCAAATGCCTATAATTTCAGACTCTGGATAGATTGTTTAAACCCAAGATTACCCAATAAAAATTTGGTATTTTCTTCCAACATCACCCAGGACATAGTTGACAGTGCTGCATCTCTTTATGTTATTTTATATAGATGTTCCTTGTTTAAGCACTACCTGTTTAACCATTGTTCAGACTTACAACCCATATTCAAACTTATGACATGAAACATGAGTGGTAGTGGGTCCTTATGGTAGTGTGGTCTTCTACAGTACAGTGTTGTAGTTTTATGTTCTGTTATAAATTACAGGACTGCATGTAAGAGTTATGCAAATAAAAGCAAAGTCATAAAGTTGGAGTTTCCTTTCACCATTTTTTGTTCTGAATATTGTATTGTACACACTATATAATTCCTCATTTAGCAACCAATTCATTGAATGACTTAGTTGCAGCAATGGAACTTGATTATTAAAGGAGGAATGCCTATTTATCTTGGTGAGCAAGAGACATTTGTCATGGGCTACATACCTTTCTACATATTTTTTAAAATTTCTGAGTACTTTTAATCATTTATTTCTCACCAAAATACTCTTGGATAGCCACTTTGCAGTGAAAACTAGGCACAAAGTAAATAATTTTTAAAAGATTACAGAGAAAATACAATGGGTGATCAAAACATACGACAAATATTTGAATTAAAAATATTATATAAAAGACACATTGCCATTAATCCCCATCAAAATAGTCCCCCTCACTTTGATCACACTTGTCTCATTGTTCTTGACACTTTTGGGAGCAGTTCTGGTGTCTTTATAAGTTGTGATGTTCAGTGAATGCTGCTGTTGGATGTCATCCAATGGATAGGCAGGCTTGTAAAAATATTATGATGTGTCCTCATCCACTTTATTCACCTGATTTGGTGCCATGACTTCTGGCTTTTCCCCAAAGTCAAAATGACTATGAAAGGTAAAGATTTTAACTGATTCATGTTATGGTTTGGGTCTAGATGTCCCCATAAAGCCTCATGTAGTCATATGTGGGGGCTTTTTCAGAGGTGGCTGCATCTAGAGTGTGTGCTGCTGGGATTAAGGGTATATGATTACTAAATCAATCCACTGATTGGTTTGGCACCTGCCCTAAACCTGGTAGCCTAGATAGAATATAAAATGAGCAGGAAGAAGTTGCTCTGGTCAGTTGGACTTGTTTCTCTGCTACTTTGTTGCTTTGCTACCTTCTGGCTGCCGTAAATTATTTCTCCTCTGCCATGCCATTCTGGAATGCCACCTTGCTTTGGAGCCAGCCAATTATGGACTGTAACTTCTACAAATTGTTAGTCAAAATAAATTTTTCCTCCTTTAACTTTGGCTGTTGGGGGTATTTTGTCTCAGAAACAAGAAAAGTAACTAAGACAATTCAAGACATCAAGGCAGTTACAACAGTGTAATTAAAGATACAAAGAAGGACTTCCAGAATTGTTTCAGAAAGTGGCAAGAATAAGGGGATAAGTGAATTAAAAGTGAGAAGAAGTTTTTTGAGGGAGAATCAATGGCAATGTACCTTTTACTGTAATTAACCCCCCCCCAAATATTAGCTGTACTTTTGATCATTAATTGTAAGGTAAGGTTTGAGCTCAAAAATGTGCTTTTGTGCCCCTTACCACACTGTCTCTCTGATAGGAAAAAAATTATAAACTGTGGTTGTGTAGATATGCAATAGTTCTCACTTTTGCTACATATTCTTGAATATTAACAACTAAGCCTGCTTAAAAAAATTTAGACACATAATCACAAACACACACAAATGCAGTAAACTCTTTTTTAAGTTAAATAACATAAAAACAATTTGTGTTTTCAAACAGAATGAATACAATAAAAAAAGGAAAGATTCACAAATTAATATCAGCCTTGACATAAGTCCAGGATCACAGAAGTTACTCACTTAAACACAAAGCTACATATAGCTGTCATACTTGTGGTAACAGTATTGTAATGAAGAAGCAGATAGCATTTGCTAAAAAATGCTTAACAATATGTATCCTGTATTTTCCTCCTGCGTGCCAATTCTTTCAGTGATTTTTACTTTGCTTTTAAGCATAATGTGCAGATTCTTTTGTTTGGCACATTCATTATTCATATTTCCCAGATTGAGCCCGTTAGGCCAATTAATGACCAAGAATGCTTCTCCCTGTTCTGTTCATTTGTTCATTCTAATTATACTTAAAGGAGGCATTACATTTTTTTATTTGAAACTTCAGAAGGAAAGGACTAATGGAGCAATCAGGCAAAAGGATACAAGCAGGTAGAAATGAAAGATTGCCTGTCATCAATTTATGACTATCTCACATTATTTGTGTTCATTTTCAAGGGGGATTTGCACTAAGTGTCTTTCATCTTGTACAAAGCAGACATTAAATGCATGAGGGGAAAATGACACACAAAATGTGGTAATTGAATTGGCCAAGCTATGTTATCATCATCCCAAAGTCAGCTAATAGGATCCTAATACAAAGGGAACTGACTGAATGAAGACAAAAAATGAAATTCCTGCAACTAATAACATAAAAGACATAAAAAGTTTCATTCAATTTATTAATCTCCTTAAAACTTTAGAGATAGCATCACAGTTGGATATCTGCATAGAGATTCCTAGCATACCCAGTCAGATGGAAGTATTAAAAATCTATGTATGATTTTCATGTCTCCACTCCCAAGTTTTCTTTCAGTTTTTTAGGATACAGAATGTCATGCAGAGCTTGAGAAATGAGTGCTCCCAGTATTCTTTTTATTCCTTAGAGAAATATCATCATAAGTTCAGTAGCATTGACTAGTGAGTTTGGTTATGGTAGTGAATAGTGATTTAGTCAAAATGGTCAATCCATGCATGAGACAAATCTGACAAATTGTGTGAATTCAGGCCAAACCAAGTGGAATATTATATCTCTGGTCATATGTTTCAAATTTCTTCCTGTTGTAGCTAAAATTATTTGTGTCTAATATCTATTTTCTGAATAGAAACTCTAGGGAAAAGAAATACTGTCTAGCAAGTCTATCCACATCACTGAGGGTGTATAAGTTGAGAAATCTGCTGTGTATTATGTGCTAATATTTCTATTTCTCAGAACCAAAGAATTTTTATCATAAATGGAAAGAGATGACTATTTTTAAACCAAATACTCAAAACATTACTTGGACTTTATAAAAATATGTCACGTACTTATTTTAATATGTTTATATTAGTTTTTCTAATTTGCTTCTACTCTGATACTATTCTTTTAAATATACCCTTTTCTTACCTTAAGCATTCCTGAGCTCTTCAATTTTGGTGTAGCTTCATTATTCTCAACTTAAGTAGACAACATGTTTAGCAGGCAAAGAAAATACATGATTTATTTAATTAAAGAATGGAAAAATCATTACATAGATGATAAGTGTTTACATATAAATGTTGTTCTGATACATCTGGACTCTAAAATCAGTATTAAATTTTTGTAATAATTTATGCCAATTTAAAAAATAAATTGGCTAATAATTTCTTATATAGCTACATAATCATGGCTGGATATTTCTGTTTATATGTATTTGTTGTCTAATTTAGAATGGTATTACTCAGAAAGTCTCATCCTTCTAATAGGGTAATATGATTGCATTTACAAGTTTAGCTTTATTGTTTGCAAAGGTTAAAGACACATGGGATCTTTATCAATAGTTGCCAACACCTATGTAGACTGGCAGGCATTGGCCACAATGACATTTTCCCATGTGGAGGAACTCACAGGCTGACAGCAGAGACTGGTAGATTGTGGAGCAAGCTTCATTGGCAATCTTTCCTTGAACCATTTCAGAGTATACTCAGTATTTTATTACATTGATTCAAACCCAACAAACCTCACAATGCTTTAATAAGAACTATTTTACTAAAGATTTAGTGAGGAAGATAATTCAAGTTTGCCAATTCAAACTTGATACCTAATAATAAATTTATTCAGTAGGTATATATGTTCTCTCCAAGGTTTCTCACTTCTTCCAATTATATCACTCTCCTTTTCCTGCTTTTATAAAGACTATGCATGTCTTTCAGTGTGCTTAGCAGTTCTGTCTAGCCTGCATTCAGTAAAACACAAATCCAGGAATAGTGGATACCTTGTGCTCTCTGAGCAATTACATTTGAAGGATCTCAACATAGCCCAAGGAGCTTATCTAAATAGTAACTATGCAAGTTTAACTAATTTTATTAATCGATCACGATGTAATAGGAGCTCAGCTAAATTAGAAATTAAATTTTCTCTAGAAAAAGGTAGAAAAAGATTGCATAAAACAAGTGTCTTATGATTTGAATCTGAAACATTCATAGGGATATTCTGAGGGAGACAAGGTGGTTTGCAAAATAAAGAAGAGAGTCAGAGACGGGCATAAATAATGAAACTGCTAAACAATCAGAAGCCATTAACTAATTTACAGTTATATAATTAGGGGCTTTCTAGAAGTACCAAATTAATCCACTGTATTACTGTTACAGATTTCCTTTGCTTTATTTCTGAGTCTTCCTCTTGTTGTCTTTTTTTTTTTTTTGGTACGGGAGATCGAACTCGGGTCCTTGAGCTTGGGAGGCAGGCGGCAGAACCACTGAGCTAAATCCCCGGCCCAACCTCTTATTGTCTTTAAACAGACCCCCAAACCATATCTAGTTTGGAGCTGGCCAATTCATGAATCACTATTTGTTTAAATAAACTTGTGATAGTTTTATTGTACCTCTGGCTACCTTTTAATGAGTGCAGGAAAGAGATGAAATTAGAGGTTAAAGTAATAGATGGGAACGATTTTGGATGTTATGCTATGGAGTTCAAGTACTTTCTTCAGGTAAAGGTTAGCCATAGTGAAGTAATTCCTATCTTGGTAACTATTCAGCTAACTAGATTAGGAAGTAAATAAAATCAATACCAACTAGTAACCTTATTGTGATTGATTACTGTTAGTGGTTTTTTTATATTTACTTCATACAGCTATATATTCATTTTAATAAAATTGTTTTATACCTGTAAACATATGAAAATAATTGGCTCATGCCTATTTTTAAATTTCTACCTTTGTCTTCTTTGTTTTACTTAAAAATACATATAATAATGATAGTAATAATATTGCCATTATACCACAATTGCAACTCTATTTACTGAGATCAATGTAGTATAAATAAGTGTCCAACTCCTATATTTCCAAGTAGATTTTAGGAATCAGAATATTTTCATTATATTTCCTTTATCCACTTATTTGTTCATTCATAAAACATTCACATAGGGATTACTGTGTCACTGGCCCTGTGGTGAGCATAGAAATGTATAGTTAGAGCCTGTCAGTTACTGTGGAATGGTGTGTTCAATGGCTATATCACTCGTAAAGATAATTTTCAGGATGTTAAGATATTTGTCCAAGGTAACAGCCTTCATGTAGCATAGCCTGTGCTAGGAATAAGGACCACAGATACTTGCATATGGTGTCTTCAAGTCAACCTCTATCTGTAGAGTAGGAAGAGAGGTTGAATTGCTGATGGAGTTAATACTTTGTCCAGATGATATAATCAACAATTGTTCAAGTGTTGAATCTCCAAGGTCTAAATCAATGACAGGTTTTTGGTTTGCTGTTATAACTTCATGCAAGGCAAAAGGTTAACTGTGTTCCAGCTACGACTAGGAGGAAATTCCTCATTGAATTAGGGAAATAGTGTTTCCATAATTAATAGATTGCTGATTTCACTGTTTTTCCATTTTTAAACATTTTTGACTGGCTTATAGATAAATCAGAGGTTAGTAACTACATATGGTTAAATTAATCACAGATCTTTAGTGTAAAAACATTGGTTTTAAAATAAAAAGAAATGATTTTGTATGAACTAGGCCACCATTTCCTATTGAAGTCCTTATCTATAAATAATATGATAAAAATACGTACATATGATATCATAGAATTTACTCAAGAGAATATTATCTTTATTAAAGGATATGGTAATTTCTGTATGATTCTATAAGTAAATTTAAAAATATTTTATTAAAATACTGGAAATATAAGTATAGGAAGATTTTCTCCAACCTCTACCTCCTCCTCCTCCTCCTCCTCCTCCTCCTCCTCCTCCTCCTCCTCCTCCTCCTCCTCCTCTTTGTCTCCCACTTCTCCTCCTTCTCCTTGCCTGGATTTTTCTGATCTGTTGTTTTTGTTCAGTAACCTATGTCTACTGGTTTTCATTAAAATAATTATCATAAAAATTTGTAATAGTCATTGATTGTTCTTAGTATAAACTCCAGTAATAATCTGCATGAAGTATCTCAATTAATTCTATTTTTTGTTTTTGTTTTTATTATGAGATCTCGTTATGTTGTTGAAGCTGGAATAGAACTAGGCTAGAGTGATCCTTTTGCATAGATCTACAAAGTAGCTGAGGCTAAGATCCATGCCACTGCATCCAGTTTCAATTAACTGCTGAAAAACTTGTTAATAGTGTTATTACAAACCCTGCTTTACAGCAGAAAGAGAACTACAAAACACCCAAAGTGGAGGAACATGCGTAAGTTCATACAGCTAATAATTGGTGTGGTTAACAGCTAGAACAAAGATTTGAGTCTAGAGATGTTGATTCCAGTATTTAACCTACTATATTATCTGTTAAATAAAACAACTTGATGATTTACCAAATACAAGATTTTTTTCTTTTTATTTTACTGCTACATGTTAGATATGCATAATGATAACATCCAACATAGGGAATTTGTACCTGTATATGATATATCTTGCTTCTTTTTTTCCCATTCCCCTACCTTCCTTTCACCCCTCTTCCCTGTAATTACAAAAGCTTTGTTTCCATTTTTTCTTCTTTTTTTCTTGGCCCTTTTTTCCTTTCTCTCTCCCCTCTCCCTTGTTCCCCATTTCACTTGGACATTTTCTTCCCATTTCCCAATGTCTATAGTACATTTTGGTCCTTATTTGTACTTTTGGGTTCTCACACCAGAAAAACCATGCAATATTTGAACATGTGTGTCTGATTCATTTCACTTAGGAGTGTGGTCTCCAGGTGCATAATTTAGTTAGAAATATCTCAAGCTTATCCTTCTCTATGTCAGAGTAATACTCCATTGTATAAACAAACCATATCTTTACCCATTCATTGGTTGATGGGCATTTGGGTTGTTATTATTTGGGTTATTATTTCTTTGTCTGAGAAACAGCTGACAAATTTTTTTTTTTCCACACTGTGGGTTGTCTCTTTACTCTGTTGGTGGTTTCTTTTCCTGTGCAAAGCTTTCTTTTTTTTTTTTTGGTATGGGGATCAAATTCGAGTCCTTGCACTTGTGCAGCAGGTGGCGAAACCACTGAGCTAAATCTCCGGCTGTGCAAAGCTTTTTTTAAAACTTCTTTTATTGGCACATTTTAGGTATACAATACATTTACATTTATCATTGGGTGCTTGTACCTGTGCATGATGTATCTTGTTTCTTATTTTTTTCCCCATTACCTGTGTGCCCTTCACCCCTTCCACCCTTCCCTATTTACATAGATTTCATTTCCATTTTTTTTTCTTTTCTCACAGTGATATATATGCACCCATGTTTATAGCAGCACAGTTTTTAATAGCTAAAACTTGGAAACAGCCCAAGTGCCCATCAACTGGAAGGTGGATAAAGAAGATGTAGTTTTTTATAAAATGGAGTACTACTCAGCCATAAAGAATGAGAAACTAGAGACATTTATAGCTAAATGGATACATATTGAGGCCATACTCTTAAGTGAAATAAATGTGCAAAGCTTTTTAATAAGATGAGATCCCAGTTGTTTCTTTGTGATAGTTCCTGTGCGATTGGGATTTTGTTCATAAAGTCTTTGCCTACACCAATGTCTTCAAGAAGAACTTTTAATCTTGTAGCTATTATTAAAGACTATGAATAAATCTAATTTGTTTGTCTTGTCAACTATTATGATAAAAGGCCAAAAAGTAAATGTGGCATTTCCTTGGTTCATTGAAAAATTTAAAATATTTTCTGCAACGGTGAGAAAAGGCCTTAAGCAAATTTTCAAGGTTGTGCATTTTGATATCCTTGAGAATTCACTAAAGTGACTTGTACAGCCAAATCAACATCAAGTCAGTTCTGCCTCCCATCACAAAGCTCCTGTTATTCTCCAAGAACCCAGAAGCAAAGATTGAAAGGCTTTGCTAGACTGAGCTAGTGCTCACAGGTGCCACTGGTTATAGATTCATCCTTATTCAAGCCTGTGAACTAAAAGGTCATTCAACTGAAAATGTCTTCCATCTGTTTTTATTATTCTCCTGCCTAGCCCTTGTGCTGTGCTGTTTATACACACAATGAGTCCATGATAGAACAACAGCAGCTACAATTCATTGGCAGCTTGAGGTAAAATGCTTTTGATATAAAGTGTTTGATAGCACAATACTGATTATTATTTTAAAATTTAAAAATAATAGACTCCCTGGAATGAATCCTATTTGGTCATGATGTATGATCTTTTTGATGATTTGCAGCATTCTGTTTGCCATTATCTTATTGCAGATTTTTGTATCTATGATCATTAACGAGATTGGCCCTTAGTTCTATTTTGGTTGGATCCTTTTCTGTCTTTGGAAGCAGGATAATGCTTGCTTCCAGGAATGACTTTGAAAGCCTTGCTTCCCTTTCAATTTCATTAAAGAGTTTGAGGAGTATTGGCATTAGAGCTTCTCTAAAGTTCTTGTAGAATTTGGCGGTGATTCCATTGGGACCTGAGCTTTTCTTAGTTGGTAGTTTTTTTTAAATTACTTTTTCAATTTTAGTGACTAATATTGGATTATTCAAGACTTTTGTATCTTCTTGGTTCACTTTGGTAGTTCATATATACCTAAGAATTTATCCATTTCTTCTGAATTTTCCATTTTATTAGAATACAGGTTCTTAAAGTAGCTACCAAAATCTTCTGGATTTTTCCAGAATCCAATGTGATTTCACTTTTTTCATTTAGGATTCATTCCAGCAATGGTTCAACATACACAAATCAATAAATGTAACATAGCACATGAAAGCAAGGTTAAAAAAGACATGATCATCTCAGTAGATGTAGAAAAAGCATTTGACAAAATCCAGCATCCATTCATGATAAGGAAAATTGGAATAGAAGGTCTTTATCTCAATCTGATGAAAGCCATCTATGATAAACCTGTAGCCAGCATCATACAAAATGGAGAGAACCTGAAAGCTTTCCCTCTAAAATCTGCAACAAGATAAGGATGTCTGCTATCATCCCTGCTGTGAAACATAGTTCTTGAAATATTAGCCACAGAAGTTAAACAAGACAAAGAAATAAAAGGGATATGGATAGTGAAGGAAGAAATTATCATTATTTGCAGGTGACATGATCCTCTACATAGGAGACCCCAAAGACTCCACCAAGACTCATACAAATTAATAACCAAATTCAGTAGTGTAGCAGGATTCAAAGGCAATGCTCAAAAATCAATAGCATTCCTGTACACAAAAAACAAACTCACTGTGAGAAGTCAGGGAAACAACACTTTTAACAATACCATCAAGGAAAATAAAATAATTAGGAATTACCCTAACCAAGGAAATAAAAGAGATTTACAATGAAAAATACAGTACTCTGAGAAAGAAGATTGAAGGGGATATTAAAAAATGGAAAGATACCCCCTGTTCCTGAATAGGCAGAACCAATTTAGTCAAAATGGCCATACTACCACAACTGTTACATAGATTTAAGACAATCCCAATCAAAATACCAGTAGCATTCCCTATAGAACTAAATAAAGCAATCCTAAATTCTTATGGAAGCAGAAGAAACCTAGAATAGTAAAAGCAATTATGAGCAGCAAGGGCAAGGCAGGAGGCATCATAATCCTGGACTTCAAGTTACATTACAAAGCTACAGAGATAAGAACAGCATCAGATGAACAAAAAACAGACTTGTGGATCAATGGAACAGAATAGAAGATACATAAATAACTCCAGGCACACTCACATACCTATTCTTTGACAAAGGGGCCAAATCATTTCACTGGAGGAGATATCCTTTTCATAATTGGTGTGGGAAACACTGCTATCTACATGCTGAAGACAAAACCTGGACCCATATCTCTCACTACACACTAAACTAAAATCCAAATAGATTAAATATGTAAACATTAGAACAGAGACACATGGGCTATGTATCTAAAAGTGTATTTTGATTTAGTCAATTATTTTATGTATTTTATATGTCTTTGGTCTACTAATCTGGTTGTTAATCTGTATGCATAATTATTACATTTATAAAAACGTACAAAGTAAATGCATCTGATGATGGCAAAAGTTGGGGTGGAGGAAAAGGAGAAAAAAAGAATTGTGATGTGTTATGTACATGTACTAATTTCTCACAATAAGTGCAATCATTATGTACTACAGACGTACTAATAAATTTTTTTTTATAAATAGAGTCCTTGATATATTTTAGTTTGACAGTTATGAAAGAAGAAATTTAATGGAGCAATACTCAACTGTTTTGAAGCACATAGAACAAATTTTAATTTGAATAGAGAGCTCTCCATTTCTCTAGAAATAAAATCCAATCCTTGAACAGGATGTTATTAGTTATTAAATTATGTGAGTGCAAATGGAAACTTAAGTTCAACCAAGAGGCATCCGAATCTCTTTAAATGCATAGTTCCTTGGTAACCATTTGGAAAAACTGTTTTATCTATTTTGAGAGGATATTCATAGAAGAAATTTTTTATAAGATCCCTGGCAGCTCATTTTATTTCCTTAATAATTTTGCAGTTGGAATTTATTTATTCACTCATTTTCATGAATACAATTCTAAACCTTCTGAGGGAAAGTCTAACATTTCTTGTGTTTGCTGTTGCCAGTCACTTGATTGACCTCTTTGCATTTACTTTCTCGATAATCCTTTCAACAGTATTGCAATGTAGCCACATTTTTATGCCTGTTTTACAAACAGTGACATTTGTGCTTGAGAGTTTACATAATTTTCCTGAGATTACTTGTCTGATACAGAATATATGGGAATTGGAATCCAGTATAATCGGATTATTATGCCCACTTACACACCTTCTGTGGCATTGGAAAATAGTTTGGAAACACACTTTTGAAAATCATTTATTTTCAGAGGACATTAAAAAATTACCATATTTCTTAAACAAAAAACTCTCTTTACATGATATTTATGCATACAGTAATCAAATAATTTACCACAGTTGCATCCAAATAGTTGTTGGTTCTTATTACCTCTAATGCTTATTACATATCTTGTAGTTGAATACTGTAACTAACTAGCCAAATATTTTAAATATTTATAGATCATTTATATACATTTAAAATTGAATACTCAGAGAGAGTCATTTGGTTGCTTTTATTGGGTAACTAAAATCTTGCTCCAAAGAAGGAAAAAAGACAGAAAATAGAAGTTGGAAATGATGAAGGGAATAAACCTTTTAAGTTTATGTGTTTGTTTTTAAATTTACTTAAAAGTTTAAATAAGTGTGTGACTGCATAACAGTACTGAAATATGGTTCTAAAAGTAGACTTTAGGGAAACTTGGATTTATTAAACATAGGCAACAGTCAATATAACTGAATATCTGTGCCTGTAAATTGGTTGAGGGTGACAAAGTTTAATAATGATGAGAACTGTGTACTATATATAATGCTTCTCAACAGTAATGCTGAAGGATTAGAAGCTCTGTATTAACATGAAACATTTATTTTCATTTCTAGTACTAGAATTGCATTAAAGGTAAACATTTTGTTATTTTTTATCAGGGTATATTCCTATTGTCTGTGTTTGGAGATAAGGCAGCGTGAGTTTATCACAGTTCAATGACAGCAAAACTTTTCAAAAACATAATTTGAAGTCATAGTGATATTGAAGTACTTTTCCAATTTAAAAAAAATCTTATTTATGGCACTTTTATGAATTCTTTTTACAGATTACTGTATTATGGTAAGAACACTTAGCATGAGATTATGCTCTTAACAAATTCTTAAGCATATAATACATTATATTGCCTATATGTAGAGAATATACTTTGGAATATCACATCTTGGTCTAAAAAGGTATTTCAAATATATATTTCCACCAAATTATCAAATGTTATAGAGGGCAGATCCTGCACCCAAATCGTATATTCATATATTACATATTAAAATTACAAATTAAAGAATCAAACATATCTTTCATACACTTCTCCCTCATAGGAACACATGTTCTTGTCCCAAATATTATAAATTGGTAATATCTGTCAACCATGATATTAATTAAATTCAACTTTGGAGTCAATAAGTTTTCTTTATACTTATATTGTTGAATATGTACATATTCTCAGACATTTTTTGAGTCCATAAAATAAATCCATGAATTTGTCTGGTAACTAGAAAGTTTCCTTGAATATTTTAATGGGTAAGAAGTTTAGCATAAAATATGCTAGATGGACTGGAACATTAAATTAAGCAGAAATATTTATTTCAAAATGAAAAAATACTCAACTGCAGCATATATAACAGTCTTTAAATGAGAGATATAAATATGGGAAAGACAAGAGCAATATGTACAATCTGTATTCCAGTGTCAGTCTCTATGAGTGACCTCTTTTTTCTAATGCTTACACTGGCTTGAAAGGAGGTAAACTATTTACTGCATTGGTTTGAGGGATCATGGAAAATGCTCTTAAAGTGTAATGATGACAGCTAAGGCACTATATAATGTACAGAATATAGTGATAAAGAACAGTAACTAAACAACTGATATAAGGTACAATTCCATAGGTAATGGCACTGCCTGGGACTATCACCTGGAAGATATTATCTGATAGCATACAAATTTATATTGGGCTTAGAAGCATAACCTAATGCAGACTTTAGTGACTGATTTTTGCTTTTTCATTTAAGCAACCGAAGTTTTGTCAAATAAGTTCCATTTTAATATCCACAACTGGACTCCTAGAGAAAGAGGTACAATTAACTCTGAGTTTCTGAGATCAAATAATCTTTCAAGGTTAAAACATTGTCCCTGTTTCACATCCTTACTCCATCTTTTCTCTAAGAAATGGCTGGAATTACAAGTAGATAGTGGCATTTTTGTGGTAATCAAAATGTTTTGATTAAGAAAAGCCTAGAAATATTGATTATATTTTTCTTAGTAATAAAAGAGAAATGTATTAAATCATTTCAAATGTACTGTGGAAAATATTTGTAACTTGTATATATAAAAATTTATGACCGAAGCATTCAATTTTCTGTAGACTAGTTTTAAGATTACAGTATATTAATCTGTTCAACTTACACAAAATTTTTTATGGTAAGAACACTTAGTATGAGGTCTTCCCTCTAAAATATTTAAGTATAGGATAATTACTGTTGACTATGGATGCAATGTGGTAGAGCAGATCTATAGAGTTTGTCTTGCCTTAATGAAACTTTATGTTTTTTAATTAGTAGCTCTCTAATTTTTCCTTTCTCCAGCTCTGATACCCACCTTCCTGTTCTTGGACCCTATGAACTTGACTATTTTAGATACCTCATGTAAACAAAGCCATGTAACATCTGTCTTTTTGTGACCTTGCTTATTTCTCCTAGCACAATGTCCTCGAGGTTCGTCACATTGCAAATGGGAAGATTTTCTTCTTTTTAAGGCTGAATAGTAGTCTATAGCATACGAATGCCACTTTTAAAAAAATTTTATATTCACTCAGGAGAAAGTGAGCGAGAGCCTTTTAATTAGTTTCTGATTTTTCACAATGGCAATTTGTCCATGTGTGTTGTGTGTATATTGGTGTTATGGGGAAGAAGTGTCCAGGGGTTCCTACTCCACCATGTCACTGACCTCAATGTGTTTTAAGCTATTACGTAGTTCCTAAAAAGGCAACCAGTCATCATATCTTACTGAACCAAATGTAAAGAGGTAATATAATTTTTTTCATGTTACTGGCTTCATTTTTATACATTTGATATTCTGATACTGTAGAATATCTTATAGTTCCTATGTTCTACTATGAAAACCTTCCAAACACATACAAATAGCCATGTTTTAAAGGGTCTTTATTTACAAAAATATTATAAATACACCAAATAGGAGTATTTTAATTGTATCTACATGAATATTTCTAAATTAATGTTTAAAAATTTGTAATTAAAAAACCTGTAATATAGACATTATAACATAGCCTAAATATAAAAGAAAAAAATAAAGAGAAGAAATACGGAAAGATAAAACCAGTGTTTGGTGACTCTGCCCTACATATCTGGGATTTAAGCTCTTTGAACTTTAGTCTCATTTATAAATAGTAGTATTGAACATGCTGCCCCTTATTTATCTCTAAACATTAAACTCATGGAGAGCAAACATACATATATTTGGTGAGCACATTAGCAAATAAATAGTAAATAGCATTTTGAGTTTGATCATGTCTATTTTTTCCATTAGGCATTCATTTTGACTTTGATCCTAAGTTTATATTTTCCATTAACAGTCAGTACTGAACAATGGAATAGGAAACAGTACTGACAGTCAGTGGAAAGTCTAGTTCCACTAAATAAGGCAATAAGTTACATCCATAGTTTAAAATGAGGCATGTCAATGTTTGTCATATTTGATCATTTATTCATTATATCATTTCAGGTCTTTATTTTAAAAAAGACTAGGGCAGCTCTGATGTCTGTTTGTTGCAATTTGTTAAGAACAGGTGGGGCTGGGGATTTAGCTCAGTGGCACAGCACCTGCCTCACAAGTGCAAAGTCCCGAGTTCTATCCCTGGTACTGCAAAAAAAAAAAAAAAAAGAAAGAAAGAAAAAAAAAGGTGAAAATAATACCATGAAAAACTTTCTGAGTTATATTAGTAATTTTGTAGCAATAGTACAGGGCTCAATGGTAGATGGTTGTGAATTATTGATCTCATGAGCCATTTTTGGTCCTATGGCTACAGAGGGAAAGGGAAACATTACACAGGTTTGTAGAATTTTGAAAATGAAGAGGAAGAAATGTTTAAGATTATATTAGATTTCTCAGAATAAAACATTTAGAGAAGCGGTCTTAGTGTTTAACTTAACCTATATGATTGAGTCTTGTAATTGACTCTTACTATCTATTCTGCCCTTTTTAGCAAACCCACAATTTTGTTGGGAGTACCAATTTTGCCTTGATTGAAAATATTTCCCAAAATCTCTTGTAGATGTGGTGGCCACGTTGTTTAGTTGGGCTTCAAAGTACACCATCAAGAAAATGAGAAGAGAATCTACAGAATAGAAGAAAACATTTGCAAATTATGTAGGATTTGATAAGAGACTTATATCTGCAATTCTTAAAGAACATTTGATAATTTAAAGACAAAAGACAAAATTACACAATTAAAAATGGCCAAAGGATTTGCATAGACTTTTTTTCTTCAAAGGAGATATGAAAAAGGCAAATAGCATGTGAAAAGATCCTCAGCATCTTTAGTCATTAGGGAAATGCAAATTCAAGCCGCAATCAAGTATCACTTCACATCTACCAGGATGGCTATAAATAATAAAGACAGACAATAACAATTATTTCCAGGGATTGAGAAATTAGAGTCCTTATACATTCCTGGTGGGAATATAAAATCAAACAGCCACATTAGGAAACATTTCTCTGGTCCTCAAACTGTTAAACAGATTTACTATATGGATCAACAATTCCACCCTTACATGGATACTCAAAATAATTGAAAAATTATCTCCTCATAAAAACTTGTGAACAAAATGTTCATAGCAATTGTCTTGTAACCATTCTGCAGAAGCAAATGGACCACTACTCAAAATTTGGCTTGAATTTGAGATTGGTAATGCCACACACAAGCACATATGAAAAGCATTTGAAAAGGTTTATTATTAACATAATAATGTTCATAGAGAAGGGACCTTCTAATGGCTTGAGAGGGGAGTGGCTTTAAACTTCCATGGTGATTTAGAGCAGGGCTGGGGTAAAGGTTTCTGTGGAAGTGTTGAAATTCACACTGACACCAAAAGAGGGAGCTCCTGAAATGTCTTTCAGTATTAGCTTTCCCAGATAAGGAGTAATAGAGAAGGAGAGAGAGGTAAGACATAAAAACTGTCAAATATGTGATAATGAAGTCATACTTTATTACACAGTATTGCTCAAAATACACAAAAGGGGGAGTGTCCACTGAATGCCCACTGTTGTGGTTTAGATATAAAGTGTTCTCTAACAGCCTGTGTTTGGAGGTGGAGCCTTGTTGGAAGGGGTGGGTTACAGGTGGATGACCTAGAAGGGTGCATTCTACTCCTCAACTCTCCCCCCCACCTCCACTTCCTGGCTGCCATGCCATGAATAGTTTTCTTCTGCCATGTTCTTATGCTGCGCTGTTTCTGCTTTGGACCCTACTGTCAATGGACTGAACCCACTGTAAATGTGAATCAAAATAAACCCCTCCCCCTTTAAGTTGCAAGTGTCCATTATTTTCTCCCAGCAGTGGGATAGTAACTAATACATCTACTAATATCAACTGATATAAAAATATGATACAATCTAAGAACAATATTATTTGATAGCAAAAACAGAATGAAGTACTACTATGTATGCCACAGCACTGATGAATGTTAAAAATATGCTCAGAAAAAGAAATCACAGAAAACCACATATTGTATGATCCCATTAATACAAGATATCTATTATAGACAACTCTCTAGAAACAGAAAGTAAATAATTTCTTAGAGCTGAGGTTGTATTGAGAAGATATATGAAATGATTAATGGGTACAGTGTTTCATTTTACAGTGTTTAAAGTGTTCTAAAGGAGACTAAGTGTTATTTTTGTTACTACAATGCTGCTCTTAGTTTAGGTAAACTTTCTGTTCCTCATTATTCTTTTAGTGAAGTGTAAACTTGCCCTCTTTCTTCACTGTATTGTTGTGATTATAATACATATAACAGTTAACTGTACAAATGTAAAGGGCTGTTATTCACCTTGTTAGATTCTGTGAGTTCATGGTAAAATAAGAATCAGAGCTCTCTGTTGTATTACCCTAGCCATTTGCTATGCACTTCACTTGTGTTATCTCAGTTAGTTTTTTTAACAACCTTGCAAAATCAAGTTTAATCTTTTTCAGGTAAGGACAGTGGCATTTGGGGAGATTAAATATTCAATATAATGTTGAAAAACTTGTCCATCTAAAGTCCTTTTTTTTCATATATTGCATTGCTTTTTACACAAAGGTTAATTGAGTATTTTTCAGACTTTCCTTCATCCACAAGCAAGGAAACCTCAAAATGTGGCATATGATTGTTGTTAGCAAAATATAGACTTATAAATAGCTTCATTAAATTGCACCTCAACAAGACATGTAAAGTTTTATACTGCTGGTTTCAGACTTTATCTGTTTTTAATTCACACCAAATGAAAACATGACTTTGATAGCCTCTGTAAAATATATCACGTGCAAAAATGCAGTGGAAAAACAACCTGAAATGAACTCAATCCAGGGGATTTTATGAAGCGTTGACTCAGCATTCAGTTCACTCTCTATGAGAGATGCATTGAGGTGATAGGTAATAAGTGAGACATATAAAATATAGGCAGAGCAGATTTCATAGGAAGTTAAATTGTATAGGAAGCAAGCATGATTTTCATAGATGTTCAGAAAATATTGAATTTAATTATCAAGTAATTATCAAAACTTATGCTTGGGTATCAATAAAAAATTAGGAATTTCTGAAAATCATTACCTTGTTATCAAAGAATATTGATATCTTTTGAATTAATCTTCAGAAAGAAGGTCAGATATACATTTGGAATAATGAAACATGAATGGTATATTTTTTGGAAAAAATGCTTTTTATTTCCTTTATGAATTGTCTATTGAAGAAATGAGTTGAAAGCAATAGTAAACAAGATAAATTCAAGGCATCTGAAAAATTTGTAAATTATAGATGGTAGTGCAGTATAATGGTTAAGTGTACTGTGACAGTTAAGTCAAAAGACCTGCACTTAAATTCTGGCTCCACAGCTTGTTAGAGTGAAAACATGGGCCAGCTCCTTAATTATTCTGAACCTCAGGTAAGGGGTAAAACAGGAAAGTAATATTCATCTTAATCAGATTTACTACAGAGTAAATCAGTATTATATGTAAAGCATTTTGAGTAGCATCTGATGTTGGGTAAACACTCAGTAAACAGGATATCTAGCTGTATACATTGAACAGACAAATCTTCACAGTGAAAAATAAGGTTGAAATATTGACAGATTCGTACATTGAGTTTAATTAGATAATGACATTTGACTATAAAGAATGAAGACAGATTTTAGCTGATGCACAGAATATATTTTTCATATGCCTTCTGAATTCATATTTCAGATAATAAAGGTAAGAAATTAACAGTTCCTTATAATTACTCAAACTGAGACCAAATCCTTTTGTTTTTAAATGATCTATTTCAGCTGTTTACCAGCCGGACTTCACTGGATAATAGCTAAGTTTATCAATGACTTTCACAAAGATAAGATGAAGAATATGTCATTTTACACTTTAGTCTCCAGCAATTTTTTCAAACAGTGTTTGCATTTGAGTACCAGAAATTTGGAAAAATTAAGTTATGCCAATAAGTGTCTAGACTAGAGACTCATACTTTATTGGACTTTATTTAGTAACATTTAGTTGTTATAAAGAAAATACCTAAAAAGCTAATGATAAACTAATAAAAATAATGTTAACATTTTGGTTAAAATACTGTACACTATAAATTACTATTTTCAATTTTTTTCCCTTAAATTCTTTTATTGGTACATTTCAGGTATACAATACATTTACATTTATCATTGGGTGCTTGTACCTGTACATGATGCATTTTGGTTCTTATTTTTTCCCCATTACCTGTGCGCCCTTCACCCCCTCCACCCTTCCCTATTTACATAGACTTCATTTCCATTTTCTTTCTTTTCTCATAATTTTTCCTTTCCCTCCTTTCCTTTCCCCTTCCCCTCCCACCACCCGTACCCTTTTGGACCTTTTCTTCCTATTTCAAATTATCAATTATTCATTTTAATCATTTTAATCCTTATTTACACTTTCAGTTTCTCACTCTAGAGAAACAATAGCCTTCTTATACACAAATAACAGACTCACTGAGAGAGAAATTAGGGAAACAATTCTTCTTACAATAGCATCCAAAAAAATGAAATATCTAGGAATCAATCTAACAAAGGAAGCAAAAGACCTCTACACTGAAAACTACAGCACTCTCAAAAAGGAGATAGAGGAGGATATAGGAAAATGGAAAGACATCCCTTGCTCCTGGGTAGGAAGAACCAATATAGTGAAAATGGCCATACTTCCAAAACTACTATATAGATTTAATGCAATGCCAATTGAAATTCCAAGAATATACTTCACAGAACTAGAGAAAACAATCCAAAAATTCATTTGGAACCAGAAGAGACCTAGAATAGCAAAAGCAATTCTAGGCAACAGAGACATGGCTGGGGGTATCACAATCCCCAACTTGAAACTATTTTCAAATTTTTAACAAAAAATTTAAAGCAGTACTGTGTTTTGATGAATTTCTCCTCCATTTTTATTATACTTGGTACCTGAGATGCTCAGAGGATAAAGGTGCCATTCAGTGTTCCATTAGTTTAGACAAATGCCAGTATGTATGCAAACCCACGTCTATATCATGATACAGAACGTTTCTCTTATCCAAGGAGGCTATATCACAAATATTCCCAGCCAATCTCTGCCCCCTCTCACCATAAAAAAATAACCAATGATTTTATTTCTGTCAAAGATTATTTCATATTCTAGAATTTCTTACAAAGAGAATAATTACACAATATGTATTCTTCTATGTTTATTACATGTAATATGGAGGAATCTCAACAGAAATCCAGACAAGGGTTTTTTTTTCAGGCAGAAGAAATGACTCTGAAGAGGACACAAGAAGATATCTAGAGTTAAAAGAGAAATGTATGAGATGGGAAAATGGAAAATGCTGACCACAAAACAATACATTAGCAATTGCAGGAAAATATAGTTTTAAATTACAGATAAAAGTCTGAAAGCATCTTGCTTTGCTACCTATGGTATAAAGGGTTTTATGCATGCTCAAAACCCACCATATTTTGTTTTATAAGTGTGAGTTCTGAGCACAGCACCCAGTTACATTGTATCAGGGCCTTTGTCCTACAGAAACAGTAAAATAAACATATGATGCCTTAATCTTCCATGTAAATTTGTAGTACTTCCATATGCAACCAAGAAAATTAACACAAAATTTGTTTCCTCAAAGTGAACTGCTGCTAAAAATATTATTGTGGTTTTGGAACTGAGAAGAAGGTAAAGACTGGATTTTGAGAAAAAAATGGTATAGAAACCTTAGTTTTCTTTCATTGGATAATGAGTAGAAGCATGAACCATAGATGAGGTTGCTCCTCCAAAGGCTCAGAAGGATGTGCAGGTTGGTATCCTTGTTATATAGTAACAGAAAGGTTAAGGAAATTGACTTTTGCAGTTACGTGAAAAGCACAGCTTGTAAATACTGAACCTGTATGTTCTGCTTAAGACATTTTTAAAGAGTTAAAAGTATAGTTTGGTTTACTCTTGCTTCATATAGCAAAATTATAAAGTAAAGAGATACTTTGAAGGAACTATTGAACAGAAAGGGACTAAGACTGCATGATTTTGAAAATACTAATCCTCTGTAGGTGGTAAAATCTAAAAGTCAGAAAGGGATGACATAACAAGGTACACAGAAAAAGTTAAGAATATGACTATAACTTCTTGCTAAAACCTGAAGATTTTCAAAAGTCAGAGTATTCCATCACCTAAAGTACTTTCAAAATACTAAAACTTTGGGTCCTCACCCTAACATTTGAGTAGGTAGTTTAAGGCTCGTGTCTGTTGTCCAGCTTAGCAGAAGAACAAGATAGAGAAGAGATGATCTTTTAGAGATCTGTGAATGTAGCTTTTGTCTGATGGAGTGAAAACCAGTGAAGTGCATGCAAAACACACAAAATTGTTGAGAAAATTGTAGTAGAAATGATGGACTGATAGAGACAGAGAGAATACAAAGTAAAGGGAGGCTATCATACCCTAAGTTTCCACTGCCAGGAAGCTGAGTGAGAAGATTATTCAGCTATGAACCACATCCTATTTTCCTGAAAAGAGAATGCAGTGGACCCTTAACTTACGAACTCAATTTGTTAGCAAGGGTTGCTTGCAACTCAAGTTGGTTGCAAGTCAAGACTATTTTTCCCATAAGAAATGATGGAAACAGCCATAGTGTGTTCTGAACCTAACAAAGTGTCCCTTAACTAACATTTTCATCATAAAAAAGTGTTGTATAATGTGTGTAATTCACAAGAAACACCAATAATTTTCCTAGTGTATTCACCCAAAAGTTATAAAATGTGCCTAGTTTACCAGAAACACCAGTTTCACACTGGACTCAGCATTCAGGTTGACATCTTTAGCTTGCAGGAGGGAAGGATGAAATAAAAAGTGCTTATTGCTTGGGAGGAGAGTCTCCTTCCATAAGAACATCAGCAATCTGGCTCAGGAGAGTCTGTAGCCCACTAGGACCAGCTTTTCGATCATTAGATCTTAACCTTTTCAGAACTAAAGTTGCTTATTTCTGTCTTTTCTTTAACCCTGTTCTGTAGTATGACATGACATTGTCATTAAACAAGTGAACACAATTGGCTTTTTTTCTGTGTCAGTGGGTCTTCTTTACAAATATTTGTGGCTCTATCTATTTTCTTCGGATTTCTTTTCTTTCAGAAGAACTTTGCTGCACTGATTGTTGATACTCCCCCACCTCTTCAGAAAGCTCCTCAGTTGGCATTCTCAGTTGCTCAGCCAGAATTTACTAAAGTTCCTCTGTAGACAATTCTTCAGAGTGTTCCTCCACCAGTTCCTCAACATCACTGCTGTCTACTTGCCAAACTATGGACTCTGCTATAGGGACAATGTCATAAACTGTGGGGTCAATTGAAGGCTCAGGATCCTCTATACAGCCTTCAAAGTTGCTCTCCTGTATAATTTTAGGCCACACTTTTTTCCAGGAAGATTTCAATGTCCTTAGAGAGACATTGGCCCAGGATTTCTGAAGCCCACACAGGAGAAAAATGCTAATATTCTTTCCAGAACTCATTAAGGGTTCAATCTGTATCTGAGACCATTTGAAAGCACTTCAGGAACTGTTCCTTGGTGTATAGCTTCTTAAAGTTAGCTATAACCTGCTGGTCCGTAGGATGCAGTAGAGGAGATGTATTAGGTGGGAGGGACTCGACTGAGAGCCATAGGAATTCTTCAGCTGATTCTACCAAATCTCATGGGTGAGCAGGTGCATTGTCTATGATGAGAAGAGCCTTGTGTGGTAAACCTTTGTTCTCTAGATATTTCTTAACAGTAGAACAGAAAGACTCCCTGATCCATGCAAGAAAAAGTACTCTTGTTGCCCAGGCTTTTGTGTTAGATCTCCACATGACCCCTAGCCTATTATTCATGACTTTATGTTTTCTGAACACTCTAGGAATCTCAGAATGATAAACCAAGAGAGTCTTTATCTTGAGGTTACCACTCACATTGGCACATAGCAATAAGGTTAGCTTATCCTTCATAGGCTTGCAGCCTGGCATTTTCTTCTCTTCTTGGGTAATATATGTTCTCCTGGACATTTTCTTCCAGAAAAGGCCAGTTTTATCACAGTTCAAAACTCGATGAGAGCAAAAAGCCATTTCTCTGTGTCATCATTTTGAAATAGTGTATGTAATTTTCAGCAGCCCTTTTATCAGCACTGGTTGCTTCACCATGCCTAGTTATGTATGCTATCCCAGTTCTTGCTTTAAAATTGTGAAACCGCCTCTTACTGGCATGAAATGCTTTACCATTATCAATCGTTGATGGATTATCCTTTATGAGATCTGCATTTTTAGCCCTAGCTTTTTCACAAATTATAGATTCAGATAGTCAATAATCTGCCGTCTGCCTTTCATTTATCCTAATAGTAGCCTTTCTACCTCATCTAACACTGTTGATTGTGATTTTGCTGATTTGAGTAACACCTTTAGCAACACTAGCTTCCTTATACAAATCTTTTCTCTGTAAGATTGTCAAGATGGTGCATGTTAGCATATTGTACATATTAGTGAGATTGGTCACACGGATGCCACTTTCATGTTTCTCCACAATTTATTTTTTCTTTTTTATTGTGATTGCTTTCTTTAATCTTTCCGTCTTTCCTTGGTAGTTTATCTAGCTCTTTTCAGGCCATTTTGATGGCAGAAATCATAGTGATTATATAAAGCACTGACTGAAAAATCATGTCCACAAACACACACATCTGGGCTCCGACTGATGCTTACATACACTTACATATGCTTTTCTGGCATTGCGAGTCTTTGTTTACAACCATTTGGATCATAACTCAAGACTTTTGTCATAAGTTAAAATTAAAACCGGTCATAACCTGAATTGTTCATATATGAGGCCAGGTGTAACTTGAGGGTCCACTGTATTAAGAGGGTATAACCAAGATCTTGGAGAGAAGAGCTAAGAGCTACTAGAAATTTTACCCAGACCTTGAAACAGAAGCCAGAAAATCCCACCAATTTCCCAGCTGGATTTCGGAGTTGTTACATCCTCTTTGTTTTCATTTACTTCATATTTGAACCAGAATGTCCATAACTGTTATTGCATATCTTTCCACTGTTGTATGGTAGAAGGGTCATAGAACTTGTGCCATTAGTTTCTTAGGACAACAGATGGAGGGGAACTGTTCCAAGTAGCTGACCTTAATGGATTAAATGGAGAAGACTGATCTGCATCTGGACTTGATTTTGAATTTTGACTTTGCACTGATGTTATAATGGATGAGACTTAGGGAAACGTTTGGAGGGTTAAATGTATTTTGCATTTGGAATAAGTTACTGTGCACCAGAGGACAGCCTGTGAAAGACTAATACAAGATGTATTTGTTATGATGGTTGGATTTTATAAACTTAGTTTAAATCCACAGAAGAGTTTATATCAGTTTAACTTAATTTGGAAATATCACAACTGCATATATTAATTTTAGCAACAAAATTTGTTGCTTTGAATTAAGAAGACTTAAATCCTTCATTTAAGACAATATGCAGTATTGACGGCCTGGGCTGTCCTTAGTTATACATTACTTCATAGAAATGGCTTTCTTACTGGCATGCAAAAATTCTCACTCTCAGAAAAAAAGAGGAATTACCAAATCTTATAAAAATATTTTTCAATCTTTATTGGGATATTTAATGGTGGAGAAGTAGGGATTACCAAATGCATGATGCTTTTCAAACTCGTCTAAATTTTGTGTAAGTGTGAATCCATTCTTATGGCAGAGGGCATACTGCTTGTACTACTTGGCTTTTAAAAAATCTTTATACTTGTTCACACTACAAAGAACATATTGTAAAAATTGCATTGCTTTTTCCAGGGTGAATAGTTATTAATAAATGTGTCATGTTGTCCATGTAATTCAAAATCTCTGTGAAACCTGACCTCATAATGCCTACATTGTAAATGGTTTAGTAATTCAGACTGTAGAGCTACTGATAAAAAATGGAATCTATAGTCATATAAAATAGCATGTTGGAGCATACTATTAAAGCTAATTTATATATTCTTCTTCTCAATGTGTTGACAAGGTCTATTTAAACATATGTGCCTAATGTATATACTGACATTCAGCAGATATGAATAAGTAAGTAAATAGTGTCCTATAAAATGGAATTGACAAAATGATTTCAAATTTGCAGTCTAATGGGCTATGCAAACAGTATTTTGACATATGGAACTATTACTGAAAACTTTAATGCTCTAATTGGAAGGTAAAGAAGTAATTCTTCATGTAATATTGGAAATGTTCAGTGACTCATTTCTAAGGGTTAAAGTGTAAAGAATCATTTGTAAAACACTTCTTACAACAAAATAAGTTGAATACTTGCTTAATCTGGTAGCTTGTCTTCAATTAACAATCCTTACACATATTCTTATCAGTTATTTAAGTGAACATCTCAGGACATGAAATATAACTTATGAGTGGTATCTTTTCATCTAATTGGTACTGCACATCAATTATTTTCTTTTTCTAGAAAACAGTGTTCAGGAAAAATAAAAAATATATTCATCAAAGAAAGAAAATGATGCAAGTTGACGCCTCCTCTACCACTTCAACCTTCCCACATTGAAAGAGATTTCAGGTAAACTTTAACCAAATAGAGAAACATGATATGTAGGATCAATTACTTTACTCTTAAAAATATTAAAATTTGAAAAACAGTGCCTAGAGAAGAAATCATTGCAATAATTATATTTGAGCGTATATAGCCTATAGTTAGTTTGGTACTTTAGATAAAAGTATACTTGAACCCCCAAATTGAATGTTTCTTCAAGTTAAAGTACTCTTATAATTGAGCTTTCAACTATGTTTTAAAAACACCAGCTGCTTCACTTTGTCTTTCACAGTTTTAACACACGCACACACACAAACACACACACACGTCATCTAAGATGCAAATGGAAGAGAGAAAATGAGTGACTGTTAAAAAGTAAAGCCTGTTCTGTCTCAGAAATAAGGACTAAATTGCCTATTGCCTATCTATGACCATTATATATAAAAATTTGGTAACAAAACTTATCTCATATATTGGAAACCACTTAATGGTAACACCAAGTTTTTTTCTACGATGTTAACAAATGGTGCACTCAAAATCTCTTACCTATTCCTGAAGTTAGACCAGGGACCTTTGAACAAACAAACAACAGCAGTCTAACTCTAAGGATAAGACAAGTTGAAAACTAACATGTAACAGATGGCTTAGATTGCTCAGTTGGCAATATGGTAGATGAAAGGAAGTGAAAAAAATTTTCTAGATTTTTACATGAATTTGGAACTCATCTTCAACCTTAGTAAGAACAAAATTTTATGACATTTGAAAGTTATCCACATTGGTATTGATTTCTACTATTACTTTATTATCAAGTCAAATGTCCCACCAATGAATAAATGGGATTCAGAGATAATCCTTTAAATATCTTTTTTATTTTTTTGCCCAATAGCAACAACAAATCTCAGTACAATTTCCTGAGATGTGTACTCTTAGTTTAATATAGTCCTCTTGTCTCGTTACTGTATGAAAGACAAAATGGTGATCCGACTAGAAATAGATGTGTGTTGGGCAGGGAGTTTAGGAATAATTTCCAAGGTACCCAAGTCTCAGATAATTGAAAAATGCTTGAATATAGAGCTAAATCTTGGTGATTTGTAGTCAGCATTCTTAAATGTGAAAATTAGTTTGTCATGACAACACTTTTGTTATTCATAAATATATCCAATACATATCCCTTTCTGTTCCTCAATTCTCATTCCATTCATGAGCTTAACTTTTCATTACTGCCAATAATTTATCTCATTCTCTTTTAATTCTCTTTCTTTAATATCAATTAATAGGTATTTATCAATAGACCATGTTTTAAAATCTATTTCATACAGCCATTGCAATAGCATGCATCCACATAAGTGCCAACTTCAGAGAAGTAATAAGAAAGAAGAGGAAGGAAGTACACACTTTGGAGAGATATTGTGGGGAAATCCCACCTTCTGAGGGATGGAGTAGATAGATGTGTGAAATGAAGCTAAGATTTTGAACTTAGTTATGAGACAAGAATTAAACAAAACTAATTTGTGGAGGTAAAGATGCTAAAGTACTTACAGGTAAATTCAATTTAAAATGAAGTTCTGACAGCCAATGAGATGAACAGAAGGCAGGTGAAAATTTGTTACTGGAACTACTGTTAGAGGGATGTCAGACTTGTAGTTTAGCTCTTGGCGATAGATTAAAAGGTGAAGACAATGTTCTAGGGGAAAGATATAGTTATAATTTTCATTAATTTATCCAGTAAAATTTTATTACAGACTAGGTACATATAGGAACTATACCAAGCATTAGAAATAAAACTAGAAAACAAAATGACCCTTTTTTATTCGTATTCTGTGTGAAAAAATAGAGGTACATACAAGTATAATATAATGTGCTATATTAGTCTTCTGGGTTTGACATATCAAAATGCTACAGACTGGATGGATTAAACAGTAGAAAGTTATCTTCTCATGGTTCTAGAGGTTAGAACTTCAGGATTGAGATGTCAGCATGTGTTGTTGCTCCTGAAATTTCTCTTTTGACTTTCACTGGCCATTTGTTGCTGTGTCTGCCCATGGCTTCTCCCCTGTGCAGATGTCCTTTGCTCTGCATTCCTCAAGCTTTAAGGATACCCCTTAGATTATGGTCCATCCATATAGCCTCTTTTAACCATAATTATCTCTTTAAAGGCTTTGTTATAGAATCAGTCACATTGTATGGTACTGGAGGTTAGTGCTTCAACATAAAAATTAGAGGAAAGGGTGTGAAGGCAGAATTCCATCTGTTACATGTGGTAAGGCATATGAAAACTACAATGGGCAACTATCCTAGAGTATGACTGAGTGAGCATGAATCTGGTGGAATAACGATTCTCAAATTTTGAGCTAGTGAAACCTAAGCAAAATATATAGGACATTTTAAGAAGAAGAAAAGCTGTATCTGTGAGTGCACCATGATAGGGAATAATGGGTGGGCCACTGTGAATGGAGCACAGGTTACAAAGAAGGTGTTGGCAGAACGTGAGAAGAGTCGTAGGTTGGAAAGAACTTTGAGAGATCCCCTCAGCCATGCCAGGGAAAATGACCTGTGTTTTACTGGCCTTTTCCCATTCTTCCATATACGATGTGCTGAGAATTTTTTTTACATCTCAAATCTGTTCCTTTCTCTATATCACCTTGGTCCAAAATATCTCAATTTCTTTTCTAGAAAATAGAAATAGGTCCTATATTAATTTCCTTTAACCGTCATTAAACATGGTCTTTCATAATTTAGATTTAAAATTATAATTTCCTTTCTTAAAATCTTTCAAAGTCTTTTCCTAACTCTTAGGATGATGATATTTAACATGTGTCTAGAGCCTTGCATCATCCAGTGGTAGCGAACCTATGACATGAGTGCCGAAGTGGGCTGTTTGTTATCACTGAAAGCTCTAAAATGTTCACCAACACTGAAGGCCTTTCCTACTTCTCACACCCATCTCTTTCTGCAGTCACACCAGACTTACATCAGTCTTATCTGGCTGCTTTTTCCCTCTCTGGCCCAAAGGCTTTTCCAGGCTGTGTTTCCTTTGTTGGGAATGCCTTTCCCTCACCTTTGCACCAAGTTAATCTTGACTGATCCTCTGAGCCCAGTTCACATCTCCTCTTTGGAGGAGTCTTTACTCATGCTCCAAACCGGATCAAAGGCACCAATTATTTTTCCTTAAGGTAAGCTTTATGTGCTTATTTTTTTGTAGGGTAAATAGAGCAGGAGATTTTTATCATCCATTGTATAAGTTTTGTACTTTCTCATTTCTTGAGTGTAGGAAAATGGCATGAAATAATACAAGAAGCCCCAAAATGCCATGTTGTACTCTTCATTAGCAAGGGGAGGAACTAGTCTGTGAGCCTGTTGATAGAGAACTAACTGACTCAAGGTGTTTTATGAATAACAGACTTAGAAAACAGGTTTTGGGATGACACTGTGGTTCCTCTCCATGTGCAGTCATTCATGGCCACACTGTAGGCTACAGCCAGGCAACAACTATTGTTATAAAGTTTTAAAAAACCTAATTAATTAAAGATCTGTGATGTTGGGAGGCCAAGCTTGTTGTTTCATGATAAAGCTTATAATGTAGAAGCATTTCCCCCACATCTTAAATGATTTTCAAACTGTTCAGTAAAGAACAAGGATCTTAATCAGATAAATGTTTCCTCATTATTTATGAAAGCACATACGCAGGACCCACCGCTGTACACATAAACACCCTGTTAGTAATTGGCTTATCACAGAAAGAAAGCAGCTCATTAGAAGAAGGGATCTGGTTCTGGGAAAGAAGATGAATTTTTCATGACTTCACAAGGGGTCTCCGCTCTTATCTGTGAGGACTTGGGTTGCTAAAGACAGCAGAGCAGTTACCCCACTTGCACTCCTTAAAAGTTGTTCTCACAAGTGGACAGATGTGCTTGCTAGATACACTCTTAAGAATGAAAAAAATAGTGGAGTATTACCTATTTAATTACTATATTTCTGATAAAGACTTGAAGTCCGAAAGAGATTTAGAGAATTGTTCAATGTGCATAAATTCTCAGTTCTGCAAGATGAGAAGGTTCTAGAGAATGTGATGCTATATTCCACACTTAAATTTCTTGAGGGTAGGTCTGATATTATGGGTAGATCTTCATACACACAAACACACATGCAAACATACATGCACACACTGAAAGAGACTCAAATCAACTTTTTTCCTAGCTTTGACTCATTGCGATTTCTTATCGCCCATAAATATAAGATAATGCACTATTTCTTCCAATTGCTACTGATGGCTTAAATATCAGCTGCTAAATATTTCCCTCTGGTGTACTTTTGTAGAAAGGATTTTCAACCCAGGTATCATACAATATAATTTCAAAAATTGAAATTAATTCATAATTATATACAATGTTATTATAAGCATGTACACTCACTGGTTTCATTTTTATTACAATATAGTGATTATTTCATGCAGTGTCAATATAATTTTGCCTTCTTGTCATAAAAGATCACATTTCTTATGGAAAAAAATTGGCAATTGAAATCTGTGTGGAAAACTTCCAGGGCATTTTGAAGATAATTTTTTTCTCAACAGTTCTTTTCAGCACCACAATAATAACAATACGGCTAAATTTATATTATTTCTAACAGTAATACAGAAGAGAAAAGGGATTTTGTTCTAGTCTTAATACTATATATTTTATATTGATAATTGGTTGTTTCAAGCTGTATTATATCTTAAAAATCATTTCCTAAATTGTTAAAGATGATGCTTTATAATTAGTTGTAAAATTGTTATTATATTTTACTGAGGGCTTACTTTAGGATTAATAAAACAGACAAACCAAAGAACTTATCTCAATTTATATTTCATCCAGTGAAAACTCATTGAGTTTACATTCTGTCATATAGTGGTAAATGTTGAAATACAAAATTTAACGAGACAGGAATTTGCTTGTTTTGTGCTCATAGGTTATTTTAATCTCAGTTTTTAAAGTAAATTCTAAATTCCATACAGCCTAATTCGAAGTTTCATTAGTTTTAAGGAAATCCTAAATTATTTACTCTTCTGTTTGAATTGCCTTTGGGTGTGAGCATTATTTAACATTCAGTCCTGAAGAATGAAAACTATAAGATCTGTCAAAAGTCATGGTGGGAAACAGCACTTATAGGTGCTGGGTGCTGTTGTGGAGATTATATACAAATCATCTCTGTTCAGGAGAGCTGCCTTGTTGAAGTTCTCGTGAACATGAGTTTCTTTCTTTCTTTTTTTTTTTGGTATCGGGGATCGAACTCAGGACCTTGCGCTTTCGAGGCAGGCTGTGGAACCACTGAGCTACATCCCTGACCCAACATTAGACTTTCTTTATGGGGCTTGATAGGTAGCTGCCCCTACATGGCGAGGTTCAACTCACCAATCTCTGGATACCATTAGCTATTGTCATTTTTAGCCTTACAAAGATGAATACATAGTCACACTACTCCTGGATCTAAATGTCCCTTTGAAGTTTGACACAATGTTTTAATCCCCAAATATAGTCAGAGAGAAATTCTAAAGTGATATATTTTATGTTTTCATATTAGAAAAGCATACATTCAGGTATTAGAAGAAATACTTCATAGCAATAATGGAAATACCTGATTTCTATTTTAAAGATATAACAGAAATATAATATTATCTATTTTAATTATACTTGCACAGTTTTGAAAATATTATTTAGTGTACATAAAGATGTACTCACAGTTAAATGAATTTGAGATGTAACACATCCTACTATAATGACTGAAATATGACTCAATTCATTTTTAACAGCAATATGGACAAGAGATTTAAAACCTACAACTTGTTCCTTTGTCTACTATTTTAAAGAATCATTTGCATATATTGTTAAACTAATTTCAAATAATTCTCATTTTTAAGATGCTGATGAGGTCAAATAACATAGAATTATATTATTTCTTCACTTCAATTAAATTTATTTCCACACAGGAGCTATTATGTCTTTTACTTGTCTGGCACATAATGTTATGTTCTACAATAGATCTATTTAAAATTAGAACACCATAAATTATAAGAAAGAATAAACAAAACCCAAAAGGTCAATAGCTCTTATAAGTGAAAATACTAGTTATATTATGTTGGAAAAGTTTTAATTTGCTTCATGATTAACATTAGTCTCTCATTTCTAAAATTTGTCATATGTCATAACATATTCCTCTGTTGTTCTCAGGAAATGTACACTTTGTTTATCTTTTTATTGTCTTACTTATAAACTTAAGGTATCTGACATGTTTGATTATAACAATGATGAATCCTGTGTGGCTAATGGCTGTATCTTGTTGGATCTAGTACAATCCTGGCTCTCGGTCCTCAGTCTCGTGACTTCTACTTTTCTACTAAAAAATTAAAAGTAGAGGGCAAAAGATACAATTCATATTTAATCATGCAGAACTCAGATTATGTAACAAGTTTGGCATAAATATGTTATGGATTGGCCATCTTGTTGGTGCCGACTGCCCCAAGTGCCTCTCAGGCCTTGACAGTAGCCCCTGCTTTCTACAGGGAAGACAGAACAGCCAAGGGGAAGAAAGAAAGTTGGGCCTTCTCACTTAGCAAGACTCTCGTCACATTAAAATCACATGAGGAGATGTTTTAAAAATGCAAATGCCTGGGGTTCCCGTTCCAACTCACTCAGGCTATTGAGAAATGAGGCGTGCATGTCAAGTGATTTTTAAAGCTCCTAAAATACCTGTTACAGCTACGTTTGAGAATTGCTGTTCTAAACAGAGCAAGTTTCAATTCAGTTAGGTTTCAGAGTTTTCAGATGCAAATGATATATAAATTACAGAGATTGAGGGTGACTGTTGACTAGTTCTCAGTGTGTGTGTGTGTGTGCGTGCGTGCGTGCGCGCGCGCACGCACATGCAAGAGGGAGTCATAAAACATGTAAATCTGTTTCTAAAACCTCTATTCCATCCCATCCCATAGCTATATCTGAATTTTTTGTAACAGATCACACTCATAATTACTACTGTTTTATGATGAAATTCCAGTATCTGGTAAGGTAATTACTTCTAGTAGGTTTTCTTGTTTAAATCCTATTTAGTATTTATATAGCTAGACAAATTGCTTTTATTTAGTATTTGACTGACAGACATTTATTTTCAACCTTTATGTAACCTTATATTTAGGGCATAGCACTTTTAAACATCACAAAAATGTATATATGTTCATAGTAGTAAATATGGCAATTAGCTACTTGCTTATTAGCTCAAGCTTAAAATCTGGAAATCATATTTGGTTTGTTCATTTGGCTCTACCCCTCACTATTACTCAATCTTGTCAAATATGTCCTTAATCTGTCTATCCCTCTAAACCCTTTACTACTACCATTACCAAGACCACAATCATTGTCTGTCTGGATTATTGTAATACCTTCTAATGCATTTTCTAGCATGCACTGTTACCTCCCTACATCCATCGTATAGCTAGTATATATACAAATCAGATTAGGGGTTGCACTTGCATAAAATTCTTGCATTGCCTTTTGTCAAAATCCTGTTGCATCCTTCCAAAGCTCTCCATAATAAGGCTTCCATTTAAGTCACCAATGTCATCTCCTATAATCCAATGCTCGTCTTCATTTACTCCACATATTTTGTACTTTTTCCACTTCATTTGACATAGAAGCTATTGCTTATCTCTACTACTTTGAACATTGTTTCCTCAAGCAAGTATATTCTTTCCTATCATTTTACCTGCAAACTTCACACTTAAAGTCTTTTCCTCAATGATGCCTTCTTGGGTCCCCTAGGTAGATTAGGTTATCTCAACTTATGTTCCCTTAGTTATTTTTTAAGATATTTATTAACACATCTTAATTTATTTAGTGTATAATTTTCCTTGCTTCAGTTCTTATGAAATTTCTTTTATAAGGTTAAATAGTCTGAGGTGGAAGATACCTCATCCTTCCAGCTAGTGACATTCTTATATAATGGAAAATTTGACTTTTTAAAAACAATATCAACTATTCAAGATTTTAAAATTCTCTTTCTGGAGAGATAGCTCAACCTTGCAGTTTTATCTCTTCAAGATTCATCTTGAATGAATCTTTAATTCAACTTCTGGAACCATGTATTAAGTAATCTGCCAAAATGTATACTAAAATTAAATTCTGCTCCTCTGAGTTTGTCAATGGAAAGATAAACTTTAACATTAAGAGGTGTGTGAAGAGAAGTGGTTGGACCTCATTGATGGAGTGAGAAATGCACTGGCATGTTTCCTTCCAGAACATCTCATTAATAACTTCAGACTTAATTTTTTCAATTCACATAGTTATTTTTCATAGCATCTACTTATGATAGACTTTATATATTTTCTTAAAATAAATCAAAGCTTTAGTGATTTTTGTGTGCAAAATAACTGAACTGTGAACTTCATGTACAAAAGCACAATATATAAAATAGCATAATAATGCCAACTTATTGTCACCTCTGTGTATGTATGGTATGTATGTAGTTCCTGAAACACAACTAAATAAAGACACAATCATAGCTGTGTCTATAAGAGATTTCGCTGTCATGTAGCCAAGGATGGTTAATTTCAAGCGCAGATGTCACCAGTGACCCATCCCATGGCTAAGGCAGATGCTTCTAATACATTGCATTTTTACTGTGTCTCAGTTTGGTGATCACATGGCCTCTGATTAATTTTGGAATATGTACTACACGCAGCTGCTTTCATTTATTCAGAATTGACCAATAAAGTAAAAACCCATTTGTCATCAAACTCCTGGATTTTACACAAGGCAAAACAATGGCACATTGTTGTTAATTTACATACGCAAAATCTTATGTGTTGGAAGATAGCATATTTGTGATAGAAATCTCATTGTCTTTAGTTCTGCTACAGTGAATCTTCCCTTTCCTGTGGTCTTGAGAAGATTTTTCTCAAATGTTTTTGTGTTAGGGAGATAGCATAGTTCTCTCTGTAAAATATTATTTTACATCTATCTTTTAATGTGTTCATGTTTACACACATATGCACACACACATGCACACACACACACACCTTGAACATTGATGGCATTGGCCAACTCTTGAAAAAGTATATTAAAAACAAACAGCCAGTATTTTTTTCATTTTGTGATATGTATATGTGCATTTGAGTACAAGATGAGTCGTGCTTTTTTAAGCAATTAGAACTTCTATAGTTGGATGTCATTACTACATCATGATCAAGAAAAATACATTAATAAACTATAATATGATCACTTTTATCCTTATCTGTTAATGTTTCCTGAGAGAGAAATCCTGCTCAATAAATGTATCTTCCAGGATCAATTTGCTAAATTTGATTTGAATTCGATAATAGGGAAAAGCATGTGACATTAGGACCAGAAGTAGGAAAGAAGATGAAAATTTTATGGACAAGTTTGTTCTTGTGAAGGTCAAAATATTAAAGCATTGAAAGCTTTTCATTTTACAAAATGATTCTAAGCCAGAACAATACAGTTTCTGTTTCATTTCCTAAAATCTTTGGCAGAAGTGTAAAGACTCACAGTTCTCACTGAACTTTACCTCGATCTTTAAATGTAATGTCCTAATGTGAATAATCTTGGGAACATAAGTGTTGACAGTTTAATACTCTGACATTCTATTCTCATTGTCTGATTTTATTTTCCTTTTTTCCGCTGAGGCTTGAGCACAATTGCAAGCACAGTGTTAGAAAGGCATTATTCAAAACTCACAGAAGGCTATTTTGCATTAAGGAATTAAAAGCTATTCACTTGGAAAGTTAGGAACTAACTTTGATTTTAAAATTCCCAAAGTCCCCATGACAGTTAAGAGAAGGAATGTTTGGTAAATTGTCACATAAATGATCTGCAGAATCACAAGCTCTTTGCTAGTGAATTTAGTAATATAAGAGTTTAGTACAGAGTTTATTTAAACTTATATGAGGAATGAAAGATGTAGATTTTGAGCCTTCAGAAAGGAACAGATCAACATTAATGATTTGATGAATAGCTTGACTATCAACTCTTGAAATAATTATGGTCTGTAAATGGAATTCATAAAGAACTCATCAGTAATTCATAAAGAACTCATGATGTAGTTATGCATACAGAGAAGCTAATAGAATGAACTTTGGTACATAAGCATTCTTCTGCAGTGCTATTCAAACAACTCTATACTATTAAAAATTATAATAGACATTACATAATCATTATACCCTTTTTCTAAAGCTGTTCTTAGCAGTCATGCATTTCATGTGTTTAGTTCCCTGCATTTATTTGCAGTCAAATAAATATTGTAAGATTTTTATGAATTCTCAATTGCAAATTTTTCTATAAAGCATATAATTACATATATTATAAAGAACTCTGTACAATTAAATTATCTTAGGATAGGAATATGAGAAATATTCCAAAATTTTCAGGAAAAATACTTGACGAAAAGTGCCCAGTGCACTTAAGGCCCTTACTTTTTCCAGAGCCACAACAAGGGCATTTGAAATGATGCCCATCTTTTTCTCATGAGACCATACAGTGTCTGTTTTGAAGGCCGTGTGGAGTCAGGAAGGCTGGGGGAGTTGCTCCTGGAACTTCCCCTATTTACTGAACCCTCTCTTTGGGGTGAGTTTTTGAAGTTGATGGAGGACTACATTAATTATTTTTCTCAATTAAAAAATTAATAAGTTAAGAGTGCTGTAGTTAGGAGATCACTTGACATTTAACAAGATAACTGCATTAACTTGTTGAATAAATTGGTTTCATTTTGCAATCTCAGAAACTTTATATTTTATTCCCCCCAATTATTATTTTTATAAATAACCTGGATATTATTTATTGAATAGGATATAATTAGTTTCCAGTACTTCTACAAGAAGACGTGTTGTATCAAAACTGTGATATTTATTATGGTGAGAGATATGTAAAGCAAAGATTAATATTGTGTTTGTGTCATAAGAGGAGACACTGCCTTAAACTCAGACATACCTGGATTTGAATTCTAGTCCCACCAGTTACTAATTATAAAACCTTGTGTGACCTGTCTGTTTTTTCTAAATGTGCAATTTTATCTCTGTGATCAGAATTGATATTGTACTTAAGAAATTGTTTATATGGATTTATGGTAGCCTGGCATCATTGTCTTTTTAGAGAAAGTATTAAGATAATTCCTGTTGTCATTGCTATTATTCATATCATAAAATCATGATGAATCATCACTTTTTTTCATTGTCACATATAAAATTAGAATTTGCATAGTTCCATATGTCAGATTTTCAAATAGGAAAATGAGGAAATATCCAACAGTAGAGTCTAGAAAGGTAATGGTTCTGAAAATTTGATTTACAGTAGGAAGAAACTGAGTGCTAGATGTATAGAATTCATTATAATATTAATAAATAAAAATATAAGCACCTCTACAAATATTATTGAAGCATATGGGCAGCAATAATGTCTAATTCTATTAAAATTCTTTGTAAAAAGAAACTGATGCATTCAGACGTAATATGGAAATCTAAAGCCAACATTATTCACAATGTCAAAATATTTGAATTCTCAGTAATAAGGATCAAGAAACATGATTGTTATTTCTACTGTCATTTAACATTGTTTCAAAATTACTATAAAACAATTAGTTCATAGAACAAAATAAGAATTATAAGTATTGAGAAACAAAATTTGAATTTGTTAATGATATGATTTATACTTGTTACCCTAAGAGAGTAAACAAAAAATAATCAAAAGAGTAATTTCTATTCAAAACTTATAATGAGTAGCTTCTGTTATAAATATCATAGCAGTGTCATTATTAAAACAGATAAAATACAACAAATTTGCAACAGCAACATGTATGCCACAAGAGTCACAAAGGAAAACTGTAATAGTGAATAATAATATAGTCAAATACATAAAATTTTAACTTTTCATCTGTTAAAAGCACCATTAACATAGACAGAAAAATGTCTATGGAGGGAATATTACATTGCAGGTAATGGCAAAGGATATCTATTCTTAATTTTTATTGCAAAAATGATACATAGTCAAAGAGCAAAAGAAGGAAGGGATTATTAGGAAGAATCAGGGAAAAAGTAACTAAGATCAAAAGCCTTAATTTGCTAAACACAACTCAAAATTAAAAGCATGCACATCAAGATAATATCACTACAGTCTCCAGTTGATGGGCATTTGGGCTGTTTCCAAGTTTTAGCTATTACAAACTGCGCTGCTATGAACATGGGTGCACATATATCATTGTGGTATGATTCTTTTAATTCTTTGGGGAAGATCCCCAGCAGTGGAATAGCAGGGTCAAATGGGATTTCCAGTCCTAGTTCTTTCAGGTATCTCCATACTGATTTCCACAGTGCTTGCACCAATCTACACTCCCACCAGCAGTGGAGCAGGGTTCCTCTTTCCCCACAGCAAAACCAGCATTTTTTATTGGTTGATTTCATGATAGCAGCCATTCTTTCTGGAGTGAAGTGGAATCTCAGCGTTGTTTTCATTTGCATCTCTCAAATGACCAGTGACGTTGAACATTTTTTCATGTATTTATTTGCTATTTCTACTTCTTTGTGTGAGAAATGTCTGTTCATTTCAGATGCCCATTTTTGGATTGGGTCTTTAAATTTGGGAAGTCTGATCTTTTTAAGTTCTTTATAGATTCGAGATAGTAGACCTTTGTCTGAGGAAGAGCAGGTGAAGATTTTTTCCCACATTGTGGGTTGTCTCTTCACACTGCTGGTGGTTTCTCTTGCTGTGCAGAAGCTTTGTAATAAGAAGAGGTCCCATTTGTTGATTGTTTGTGCTAGTTCACAGGCAACTAAGGTTTTGTTCATAAAATCTTTTCCTACACCGATGTCTTCAAGGGTTCTACCTAACCTCTGTTCCAACTGGTTCAGAGTTTCTATTTTAATATTTAGATCTTTAATCCATTTTGATTTTAGTTTAGTGCATGGTGAGAGATACAGGTCTAGTTTTAATCTTTGGCAAGTTGAAACCCAATTTTTCCAGCACCATTTATTAAAGAGGCTATCTTTCCTCCAGTGAGGGTGTTTGGCTCCTTTATCAAAGATGAGATGGCTGAGTGTGGCTGGCGTTGCTTCTGCATCTTCTAATCTGTTGCACTGGTCCTCAAGCCTGTTTCTTTGCCAGTACCATGCAGTTTTTATCACAGTAGCTTTGTAGTATAGTTGCAGGCTGGGGATTGTGATACCCCCTACCATGTCTCTGTTACCTAGCATTGCTTTTGCTATTCTGGGTCTCTTCTTGCTCCAAATGAATTTTTGGATTGTTTTCTCGAGGTCTATGAAGTATGCTGCTGGGATCTCAATTGGAATTGCATTAAATCTATATAGCAGTTTTGGAGAAAATGTGGGTTTTTTTTATAAAATGGAGTACTACTCAGCCATAAAAAATGAGGAATTAGAGACATTTATAGCTAAGTGGATGCACATTGAGGCAATACTCTTAAGTGAAATAAATAGGACACAGATGTGTAAATACTGAATAGTTTCTCTGGTGTGAGAACCTGAAAGTGTAAATAAGGACTAAATGTATAATAGGTCATGTGAAATAGGAAGAAAAGGGGCAAAGGGGAAGGAAGTGGGAGGGCTAAGGGAAAGGATAGAAGGGAATGGGATTAATATGAGAAAATGGAAAAATAGGAACAAAATTTTTGTAAATAGGGAGTACTGGAGGGGTTGAAGGGAGGGCTGGGCAAGGGTGAAAAATAAGAACCCAGAGAGACTATGTAAAGGTGCAAATTTCCAATGATGAATGTCATTATATTGTATACCGAAAATGTACCAATTATTAGAATGAATAATCGATAATGTAAAATAGGAAGAAAAGGTCCAAAGGGGTAGGGGTAGTGGGAGGCACATGGGCAAGGAAAGAAGGGAAAGAAAAAAATGATGAGAAATGGAAAAAATGGAAATAAAGTCTTTGTAAATAGGGAAGGGTGGAGGGGGTGAAGGGAGGGCTAGGAATGGGGAAAAAATAAGAACCAAGATGCGTTATATAAAGGTACAATTCCCAATGAGAAATGTAATTGTGTTGTATACCTACAATGTACCAGTAAAAGAATTTAATACAAAAAAAAGATAATATCACTACAGAATTTATAAAATTGACATGATTTTCCTTTTAAGTAGTAATATTCAAAGATGGCAAAAGAGTAGAAACACTAGGAAGAAAAATGTTCAGTATCCATCACAATTTCACACATACAAACCTGATCCAATAAGCCCAAGCCTAGCAGTTGAACTTAGGGATATACACAAGTGTAGAGCTAGGACCACAACAAGATTTGTAGCAGAGCTTGTAAGAGTGGGCTCTGGATCCAGAAGGTCTGAAAAGCAATCTTAGTTGTGTGACGTAAGCTAAGATATTTGCCCTCACTACGGCTTTTTCCTCATCCCTAAGACGTGAAAAACAGTTCTATTTACCACACATGTTAGCTGTGAGATTAAAGAAAATATTGCACAATATTGACTTAATAGAAAAATGACCTAAACAGGCAAATTATGTTTGACTATGTAAAAATGAGGCCCTCCTGTGGTTCAAAAGAAAGTATCAAGAGAGTAATAGCTAAAGCCACAAAAACTGAGAAAATAGAAAATTAAAATAGTAATCACAAGAAAAAGGCATCCCAATCAGAATAGGGCAAGTTATTGTGTGAACACCTATTTGTCGATCATGGTGTACATTCTTTCCTTCTCCACTCTGCTGTTGTATCAGGAGCTCACTCATGTGATTACAGTCAACCAACCCCTCATGACCTCTTTCCTTCTAGTGATTTTTGGTTAAGAAAGAGCTGGAATAAGTGGGAGGGAGAAGCAAGGTTTGTTTCTCTGATTTTCTCCCTGAAAGTTACTTCAGAAGACAGTTGCTACATTTCTCAAGGTTACCCAAAGTACATACTTCCATTTCTGATATTGGAACTTTCTGATATTTTTCTTATTTCTCAACTTTACTTCTATGATATTGATGTGATATATAGACTTTCCCAGGTTGAGCTGCAAAGGCACTGAAATCATTAATTTTCCCTTCTGCTATTCAAAAAAAAACTAAGACTTTTGGTTCAATAATTACACATATTTAATTTTTTTAGCTTTGTAACTGATTATTTCCATAACTTTGTTCCTGCATTGTAATACTATATATCACGAATATACTCCTTTATCTTTGTGCATGTTTTAAAAACATTTACCTTACATTATTGTTTATTCTTTCAAGTCTTTTTCTTTAGTTGTATGTTCTGCATTTGTTGGTTCTATATTAGTGTCTTGGCTTTCCTAAATTTATTGATAATTCTTGATGATAGCCTTGTATTCTATGCAAAAATTCTTGAGAATGCAGCAGAAGATTACTCAGGTGCCTTCTATTTGCTTTCTGCATTTAGATAATACAATCCTTCATTAACAGTATTCTCCCTCTGGTTTATAAGCATGGTTTATAAATTTATCAGCTAAAAATTTAAACATTCTATAGTTTACCAAAAGTTTCTAACTTCAAAGGTTTTTCCAACCTTAGTGTCAGGGAGATATTTCAATTCTCATTTTATTATTTTGCATATCATTGGGTTTTACTATTGCTATTTCATTTTTTTTCCTCTAAAGTTATATCCAATTTGGGTTGTGGTCTGTCTATGTGTTCTGTACTATTTTTGATTGAGTTTACTGAGATATCACTTGTGGATTAAATTAAAAAATTAAAAATATATAAAGTTAATACAATTATTTTATTAATACATTCTTTAAAATATTTCAAAAGAAATATTTCCTGCTATGATAGAATATCTGAATAACTAATTTTAAATATCACAGAAAGAATATCATTTTTGGGAGGGGAAGGGGAAAGGAAAGAAGGGAAAGGAAAACTTATGAGAAAAGAAAAAAATGGAAACAGTCTATGTAGCCAGGGAAGGGTAGAGGGGGTGAAGGGCGCACAGGTAATGGGGAAAAAATAAGAACCAAGATACATCATGTACAGGTACAAGCACCCAATGATAAATGTAAACATATTGTATACCTACAATGTACCAATAAAAGAATTTACGAAAAAAAAGAATATCATTTTCTAGTCAGAAATATATAGAGAATCAATTGCTATATGTTTTAGAAGTACAGTATTCTGTTCTTTGTAGCTGTCTTATGACATTTGATAGGTGTCATAATCCTGATCTCAAAGCTATTTGCAAACCTAATCTCTAAAGGAAAAACCTGAATAAGAAGAATGGAAGACAATTTCTCAAGTACCAGTTTATAAATAATGCTGAAATATCACTAGAATACATAATATATGTCCCTGTTAATTTTGATATAAGTAATCATTTTCAGTGAAATTAAAACAATTCCTCTAGAGTCTAATTTTTTTATGGTACATAGATGTTAATAATATGTTGGTTTAAAGCATACTAAAAGTATAGATTATACATACATCTCTAGTAAGCTTTGTTTTATGACATGTTCATCTGAATATATTACTTATTAACTTAAAATAGACATTGCTGTGAAATCTTTAGGAAGCACAATCATTATTTTCTTAATTTTTTGAATAGCAACTTATAAGACCTTTACTGGCTAAAGTTTTAATAAACATACTCTATCTATGGCATATATTTTATCACTTGTCAAACCACAACCATTAAAATCTTACCAGCACTATCATGTCTTTTTTGCTTCTAGACTAAATTTGAAGCAAAACTTTGTGAAACTCTGTAGAAAGAAGGAAGTACAATGAAGAAATCAATGGAGAGATTCAGTTAAGATGGAAATACAAGAACATTTGGTTCTTTACTCTTTATTTTAGATTCTTTGTGGAAAATATACATGTAGGTTATAAAGGAATCCTTAAGGCATTATGAAATGGTTTTCAGAAGTCAGCAGAGAAAGTTGTAATGGTAAAGCTGTAAAAAGTCTAACAATAAACCATTTGGGAATAGAAACTACATATCGAGTACATAATTATTTTTCAAAATAATGGGCAGGATGACCTAATGAGACATTTCCAATTCCATAGTCTGTGAACCCTGTAGTTTCATTGCACTGGGCAAAGATTTTTTTTTTTCAGTGAGAGTTCTATGGCAAAATCCCATACATTGCTTTGAAATTCAAGTGCTAGTGTTCTGACCCACAGGGTAATGATGTGTAAAGGCAATTGAAAGCATAATAAAATTGGGCTTCTGTGTATAATGGAGGCAAAACATAATTTTATTGTCCATTCTAAATTGTACATTGCTTAGAGATGGACCCATGTACTGCCCATTTAGTAAAACTTAATTTCTTTCTGGGATTAGTAATTGTCTCATTGATCAATGTCCATCTTCATAAGGGTTGTGAATAAAAACAACAAAATGCTAAATCCTAGCTGGTACTAGCAAAATTTGATTGAAGAAAAGTTAATCTTTTTCAGAAATTTCACTTTTAAAACAAATAATTTATGAAAGTCTAAATAGAAAATTTTACCTTTATATTTATTTAATTATTACATGAACTATAGTTTAAATCTTAAATCCTTCCATAGGAAGGACATTTATGATTCTATTTTTGGGCTATTTTTCATTGAGCAATGTTCTACTGTGTTTTAGTATTTGTTCAGTTATCTATTAAAATACTTTTTATTACCAGCTTTTTATATCACATGCAAAATTTTTCATAGGCACAATTCTTTTACAAATAAGGATTTTTCAATATGAATAGTACAATAAAATTCTAAATACTAATACCCAGATTAAACTTTCCTTTATACTTTTCTTAACTTTTATTGACTTATTATTTCCTATCTCTGCACATGCATGCATGCATCTTTAAATATAGCCATATATTTTTCTCAAACTACTTGCAAGTAAATTGGAAATACAGCACACTTTTTCCCACTAAGTATTTCATTATGATTTTCTAGGAAGAAAGATATTCTCTCACATAGCCAAAGAATAAATTTTAATAAAAAATTTATATTGATATTGTAATATTATCTAATCTACATTCCATACTCAAATTTTGTCATGTCAGTTTACTTAGTTCTCAGGTCTTGTATCCAAGATCAAGGATTGCATTTAGTTGTTACGTCTTTTAAATATCCTTTATTAGAACCATTATTGTCATTTTTGGCAGACAGTTTGAAGAGTTCAGTCCAGAATTTCCCTCAATTAGAGTTTATCTGAATTTCTGTATGATTACATTCAAACCATAGCTTTTTGGCAAAAATTTCACAGAATTGACATTCTTCCACTCTCAATGATCCCATTAAAACCTACAGTGTCAGCTTATTCTAATATTAGTAACTTTAACTTTGGTTACTTGATCAAGGTCTTTTAAAATTTAATTTGTAACTATTTTGCCACTCTATTGTTCACCGAAGCTTCACTAAGTATTTATTACTACTTCTTCTAATTCCAGAACTCCTTCTGTATTTATAAATTGGCATTGTACTTAATCAATCTTAGGTATTCTTTATGTATTCTGTCTGTATGTTCTTTATAACATACATGTTTTGACAATATAATCTCCAAGTCTGTGTCTTGTCCATTCATTTCCTTAAGCAAATTTGTTTTGCTAATTAAAAAAAAGTTGATTATATTTATATATTACAGTTTTTTAGTAGTACTTTCTATGATCTGAAAGTTTTTGGTCTTTTTCCCTCCAGAATTATATGTTTGAAATTCTAACCTCCAAGATGGTGGACAAAGATCAGCAATTTAGGAAAATGACTAGATGCTTGAGATAAATGACTTCATAAAAGAGACCCCAGAGAGCTAACTTATTCCTTCCAATATATGAGATTACAGCACAAAGTCTGTAAGACAGCTTCTGAGTAAATGTTCTCTCAGCAGACCCTGAATTTGCTGATACCTTTATCTTGGATTTCCCAGCTTCCTGAATTGTAAGAAACAGATTTCTGTTGTTGGTAAGCTATGCAGTTTCTCCTGTGTAAGAGCAGCCTGAGAAGACTGACAGTATTACTTTTTCTTTATCCACCCTAATGTAGCAAAGTGTTCTGTGAAAAACTTACACTTTCAGTTTTTATCTTTATTTCTGTGTTTCATTCAAAGTTGTGAGGTAGGGATCAAGGTTTTGTGGTTTTTTTTGGTACTAGGGATCGAACTCAGGACCTTGTGCTTGTGAGGCAGGCGACAGAACAGTTTTTTGTTTTTTAAACGTAGATTTACAGTTGTTCTAGAACCATTTGTTGAAAAGTCTTTCTTTTCGTCATTGAGTTATGTTGATGACTTTGTTGAAAATCAATATGATGACTTATTTCTAGACCATTTTTCTCTTCAGTTGTTCTTGTCTATCCTTATGCCAGTCCCATATATTCTTGGTCACTGGAGCATTATGAGGTTTTACATTAGGTGGCATTTGAGATTGTTCTTTCAGGTCTTTTGAACATTCCAAGTCCTTTGAATTTCCAAATATATACATTTTAAGTTCAATTTTCTCATTTCTACTAAGAAAGTATTGAGTTTTCCTCAGTGCATTTAGGAGAATTCACATTTTATGTCCTCCAGTACAAGAGTATAGAAAATCTCTTAAGTTTCTTAACTGTATTCAGAAATACTCTGTATTTTTGACTGCTGAGATTTATATTTTGATAATTAGTTCATAAGAATTTTAAAACTACTATAAATTTTTTATTTTTGAGATTCAGTTTGCCATGGTTTGCTGTTGCTGGTATATGGAAATATAATCGATTTGATTCATTGGTCATACATTCTCTGATTTTGTTAAATTCATTTAGCTGTTCTGGTAATTATGTCATTTATTGTTAGGATTTTAAACATAAAGTACAATATTTTTAGTCTTTATGTGCTTTATTTTTTCTACTTGCCTTCTTGCACTGGGTTGAACATCCAGCATGATGTCAAGTAGACACAATGTTAATATAAACAATCTTGTCACATTGCCAATTTAAGAGGGAAGTTTTCAGTATTTGATCCTAAGTATGATGCTAACTGTAGGTTCTCTCTCTCTCTCTCTCTCTCTCTCTCTCTCTCTCTCTCTCTCTGCTGGAAGGGTTTTTGTTTTCTTTCTTTCTTTAAAATATCACGAATGGACTTTGACTTTATCAAATCTGTTTGGTCCTGCATTGAGGTGGTAACATATTTTCCCCCTTATTCTGCTAGTAAAGTGATTTACACTGATTTTCAAATGATGACCATCACTTTAATCCTGAGAGAAACCCCACTTGGTCTTAAGTTTAAACCTTTAATGTATTGTAATACAGTGAAAAAAAATACAGTATTTTTCCTTAAGTCCTTGAGCTGAGGAATTAAATAGTTGAATTACAGCTCTTGTATTATAATATCTGTCATCTCATTATCATTTTCTCTTTAGTGTGGGTCACTGTTTCCTTTTCTTAGTATGTATGGTTATTTTTGAGGGTTTTCTAGAAAGTGTAGATGAGCTTTTGCAGGGAGTAAATAATTATGCTACTTCTTGGGCCAAGCATGGTGGCACATGCTTGTAATCCCAGCTACTTGGGAGGCTGATGAAGAAGGATCACCAGTTTGAGACCAGCCTGAGAATTTAGTGCTTATCTCAAATTAAAAAAGCCAAAAAAAAAAAAAGAAAAAAAAAGAAAAAAGAAAGCAAAATAGAATAAGAAAAACCAGAGTTGGGGTTGTAGCTGAGAGGTAGAGTGCTTGCCTAACATGCAAAAGGCTCTGAGTTTATCCCCAGTACTGGGGGAGGGGAAGGAGAATTATATTCCATTTTTATTTTATTTTATTTATTTTATTTTATTTTATTTTATCTGAGACAAGGTCTTGCTATGTTTTCCAGGCTGACCTTCAACTCACTATGTAGACCAGGTACGCCTTGAACTCAGTCTCCTGAGTGCTGAGATTACAGGTGTATGCCATCATGCACAGCTCAAAAATTTGTTCTTTTAGCCAGTGAAGCCACTAGCAGATAATTTTGTTCTGACTTATCTAGCTTGGTCTTATTTTTTCTAGAGTGGGTCTTGGCTATTTTTAATTTAGTCGTAGTGGATGCTCTTACTCTCAGACATGATTTATTTCCTGAGTGATAGCCTTCATTGCTCTCAAATGACCAAAATGCTGTCATTCTTCTGTATGTGGGCTGCAGACTCAGTGTCTCCCAGAGCTGCCTGACTCTAGTGTGTCCAGTGGGTGTGTGCATAGACCCTGGTTACCCTGTGCAGCCTTTTGTTGCACTCCCTCCATCTTGCCTATCTGTTCTAGATAAACTAACCTGCCACTTCCAGTTACTTCCACACACCTGGAACTTCTGTCTTGCACTCCTCATTTCACTGAGATCCTATACTCAGCTTAGGCTCCCCTTCCTTGCCTTTTAGTAGAAAAATGCTTCCAGGTAGAATGCCACGGTGACCATGGGACAATCATTGGGGTCATTTTTGTGGTTGTCAGGTAAAAGAGGTGAAAATCAAGACCAGACTAGTACCACAACAAGCCTTTATTAAGGAGAAGGGACAAGCTTCCAGGCTGCCTCTGAACAAAGAGTCCAGCAACGTGGCAGGGGCTGGAGCACCTTTATAGAGGTTGGGTGGCGATTGGGAGGTATGACGGTGAGGGATTGGAGGGTTTACAAGGCATGTCACCAAGGGATTGGAGGAACTTGTGACATCACTAGTTGCCAGGAAGGGAGTGAATATCAGGTTACTCTTTTGGTGGGAAGAGGGGCATATTGGGAAGAAGAAGGTTGTCTTTTGGCGGGAGAAGCCATTTTGAGGTCTAGGTTTAGGCGGGAAACACTGCATCATGGGTAGAAGAAAACCAGTTTCGGCAGGAAGGAAGCCATCTTGGGGTTGGATTTTAAGCGGGAATGCAATGAATTGTGGGAAGAAGGGGAGCTTGTGGCGGGAAGTGGGGCATTATGGGAAGGAGAAGGAGGCCATTACATATACAGTGGCTATTTGAAGTGGAAGGGAATCTATCAGTGGTGTTTTTCTTCTCTCAAATATGACAATCCTACATTACTTATTGAAAACAATAGTGCTTGAAAACAAAAACTTCATACATTTTTAATAGGTTTAAATTTTTTTTTCATGGGAGATAAAGTCTAGTATTTCCTATTCCTTTATAATTCAAGTAAAAGTCAGGTAAAAATTTTTTAAAAAATTAATTTATGGAACAATCTACTCATTATTTGGTAATATAAAAGCAATTTCTCTTGGATATCCCCTTTCCCAGTAAAATTGGGATAAAGAAAAGGAGTAATTTATTTTTACTCAAATGTATTCAAGCAAAATTGAAAAGCAGTAATTTAAAACTTTCCTTGATGTGTTTTTGTTGTTGGAAAGCACACAACTATTGGATGTGCCTCAATTTATCTCAGACAGGTAACACTAGCACAGTATTTGCTTCATTTAGCTAGCAGCATCTTACAGGCAGAAAAGGTATATAATGTCACCTTGTCTTCCCTAAATCACTTGCACTATGCATATGCAAAGAGGATACTTCAGGTTTGTATTCCTGTTAAAAACTTGAATTTATTAGTGTTTTAAGCACTAATGCATTCCATTTGCAAACTGCTGCCATTAAAACATTCAAGTAGATGTTCCACATATCCATCACACCATTAGCAATGTTATTCTCCTTACTGCTTTTGCAAGAGCTGCTACCTTTCAAATATGTGCCACTTAAATCACATTGGAATATTTATGCAGTGAATTATTAAAATCCATTCTTGTCTTTTTAAATAGCCATTATATTAAGGTATTTTATTTGCAAATAATAACTGTAAATCTTTTGTTGTATTGATTTATTTTTAATTGATAAACTATAGTTTCTAACCTTTTAAAAAAGAAAAGTAAAAGTAACAGTATAATTAATCACTCATGGTATCTCAGTGAAATTCAAAGGCTATTTTAATACTTAACGATAAAGTTTTGTGATAGGATATTGGCAATTGTGGGGACTCATCAACTTTTAAATGAAGTGTACATAGAGGAGATCTGATTTTCTTACTGGTTCAGATGTCTATCAAAAGCCACTTTGAATAAATATGGTGAGCTATAGCTTTTTGCCAGTTGCCTCCTGATTAGGTTATCCTGGATCAGCTCTTGTAGTCTGTCAATCTTTCCTGAGGTACATGTGAAGAACCTTGCTGTTGATGGTAATTATGGTGCTGACACTGAATGAATGCATCAGAGTAGATTTAGTGTTATCGCTGTATTAATCCCTTTGGACATTTGCATTCCCATGAGAACTTTTAAATTGCAAAGGAAGAAAGAATTATACCTTAAATTGTAAAGGAGGAAAGATTATGAGATTATTCATAATCCCCAGACCATTTTATACATACATATAGAAGTAAATCCTGTATGTTTCATCAATTATGCATTTTTCTGCAAAAAAATAGGTATTTTAGGAGAGCTTTTCTATGGATGCATCTTCACACACAGGGGTGACCTTATTTAGTTTTGGATTCCTTGCTACATAGTGATCAGTCAATTATTTTTGAGTGAATAATTATATATATGGATATAATGACTATAAATGCACTGAGAAATGCTTGGTTAAGATTGTTTTATATATTTTATTAATTTTTTTTCTATGAAATAATTTAGGTCTGGAAGAAATATTACAGTTCTTTTCTCCATTTTGAAGCTTAGCTACCTATATTTCCCTACTTTTCACTAATTCTACAGTAAACTAGTCTTTAAGGAGGCCTGTCCATCTAAACTCAATCTATACTTTGCCAACAGGTTGCTCTGCAACAATTAGTTATCTGCTTGAAGTGGCTGATTGAATATCCTGATAGAACAAGTGACAAACACACTAGTGTCTAGAACATATGCAAGACCTGAGATGATGAGACATGGATGGCTGATCTGAGATGGGCTTTTGCTATTTTTACATTTTATTTTATTTTTAAAAAGTTCCATTGCAATGTGTGAAACTACTGGCTGTTCTCAGTCATCTCATAAATGGCCCACATATTTTGGTCACATTAGAAGAAAAGAAGCTGAAATAATTTGTGTTTATATACCCCTTGTTATCTGAACTATGAGATTATAATTTCACAAAATACCTTTCTCTTAATAATTGCAATATTTTAAATGCTGCACATGGGTTTCAGACACTTAATTGGTAATTTATCTTAACTAACATATTCATCTGAAGTAAACCTGCTTTCAGTTCTTTTGCATGACGTTAAAGTTTGGATTTTAGCCGTTGTTTTTATTACTGACATGATTCATTATAGCTTCAGCTCAAAAAATGAATCAATTTCTCAAACACAGTGCATTGATTTGTAAAATAATGCTGAAAATAAAGTAAGTATTCCAATTCGATGCAAGAAATTCACTGTGAATACAGGATATGAATTTAAACAGGATATGAATACGGGATATGAATTTAAACTCACATTCAGTTAATCTTTTAATATCTTGCTTTTGCACAAGCATTCAGCCCAGAAACATGAAAGAGAAGGTGTGGTTAATCTGGTCACACACTGCACAGCTTTGGTATTTAGTGTGTGCTGTATACTAAGCATTATTATTGATGCTGCAGAAATAGCAGTGAAAAAATAGGTCCCACTCATAGGAAGTTTATTCTATTTGTAGAAGCACAGTGAAAAGGTCAGAAAAAATATATACAACTTTAGAAGATAATAACTACTATGAAAAAGTCAAAGCAGAATAAAATAAATAATAAGTAATGGAAGAGGAACTATTTTATGTGTCATGTTCAGGGGAAATCTCGGTGAGCTGGCATTGGAACACAGAACACAAGGAACAGATTTCTGAAAGGAGAAATTTCCAGTTTCAGGGAAAGTGCAATAGCCCTGAGGCTTTGCATACTTGAGGAGAAAAAAAAGAATGTAAATAACTGGTATCTACTCCAGGAGACTGACTTTAAATATAAGAAAACGTACACTTATTTGCCTTGTGCTAAGTACTATGAGAGAAAAACATACTGTTCACATACGGAGTGTGGGAAGTGCTTGCATATTACAGAATACTACAGAAGAAAGAAACTTTCAGTATGAGCGTGAAGTGTGAGGAAGAGTAAACTAGATGATAGATTTTGAGGAAAAAGGATGAGTTTTCTTAGGTTTAAACATGAGAAAGGTTAGAGAGAGCATCTAGAGTAGAAGCATGGTGTGGACAGGAGAAAGTGACAGTGTGTGAAATTGGAAATATTTTTAAAAGGGAAAAGATTATGTAGATTATGTTTCATAAATCTTATTGAGGATTTGGACTTCCTGTTTAGGGGCAAAGAGTGTGTTTTAAATAATACTCTGAAGATTTTGTCCTTTGAATGGAAACATAAGCAGTTCTTGATCTTGGAAGTAGCTTGATGGAAGTAGTGGCGTGGAAAACCACTCTATAATAAGTTCCTGGTTCAAAACCTTAGTTCTTAAAACAGAAGACTTGGGTAGTCATGATACATAGGTATGCTATTTATGGCAGTGCAACAATCTTCAAAAGCTTGACCATATGCCAAGTTGTGCATTAAGTAGAGAGGTTTCTCTATTTTTGTGTGCCCATCCTTTAACAACTAGAAGAATGGAGTCCTCTCATGACATTTACATGACATTCCTCAGTATGGAATTCTTGAGTTTTTTAAGAAAGAGAGAGCTGAGAAGGAAATGAAGCCATAAGAAAATAGTGCCTGGGAGAATGAAGAGTAGCTAGGAAGGAACCTGAGAGTCCCCGGAGAATTCAGAAAGGAACACAAGCAGTGAGCTCTCACAAAGTCGTTAAAAGTGGCAATTTTAACAAACAATAAGAACTCTGTATTTTGAGTACAGAAGAAGGCATGGAGTGACGAGATGAGAAAATCCATGCTGGTATATCAGATAATTATGGATTTAGAGCAGACAGAATTTTTAAAGATTTATTTGTTTGTTTGTGGTATTAGTGATTGAATCTAAGGCCTTCACACTAAGCTACATTTCTAGCCCTTTTTTACTTTTTTATTCTAAGAGAGGGTCTCCCTAAGTGGCTAAATTGGCCAGGTTGGGCTTGAACTCGCAATTTTCCTTCTTCAGCTTCTAAAGGGCTGGCATGTAAAAGAAATAAAATATGCAGACAGTAAAATGACCACACAGCAGTGATAATATTTTCTGCAAGGGTTTTTCATTCTTTAATTCTAATTTCACAAAGACATAATCTTGAGAATTAAATTTTCATACTAAACTTCATTTTAAAAAATTGGCAGAATTTGGCTGTATTCATTCATTGCAATATTCAGTTCAGAAAGCATTCAAAATATTTTTCATCAAAGCCTAGTTCCACTTCTATCATTTAAATCGTACCAATTTCTCAGGTGCATAGACAGTGTAAAAAGTTACTAAAACTTGGGTATGTATCCAGAAAAAGAGATGCTACAACTACAAGTGGGCTCTTCTTTAAGTCATGTCATTCAGTGCAGAGTCAAAATGATGCATTATATATTTTGTTTTGAAACAAAAATTTATGTTCATTTCTATTTATACAGGTAGATATAGTGCTCCAAAAATAGTTTGTTATATAAAACCCTTCATAATTATTAGTGATTAATTAAAAATACATGTTCTTACTTATATATGAAAATAGGGTGCCTAGTAAAAACAGTTCAGAGATAATGGGAAGGCTCATTTTCCCAGGAGAACATCGCACTATTTGTTGTTTTATGCTAACACTTTTCCAATAAGATATTCTACATCTATTGGTTAATAGATATTGAATAAAGAGGTACACATAGGAATAATGATTCCAATATTCTATTGCACATTAAAGGAGGATGATTATAATTAAAAATATTATATATTTGAAAATATTTAGTAGAGGAGCTTATAAATTGCCACCCCACAAAGAACTGATAGATGCATGACATGACTGGTGTACTAACTACCCTGATTTAATCATTACCTGCTATATGTATGTATTGAAACATCACATTATACCTGATTAAAATATGCAGTATACATATACAAAATGACAAAAAATTAGATAAGAGGCAAAGTGATTCATTTGAAGAAGACTTGACTTATATTTAGAAAATATAGGTTCAATGAGTAGTTTTGCCATTCATTAGCTAACATTAGATACTGAAAATTTGTTAGACGTTTTACTGGAAACAATACAGTTTATATAATTTATTTTTCACTACTTTGAAGGATATTTTAATGACATTTCATTTTGCTTTTGGAAATCCAAGTGAGGATACTTTCCTCAGTTCATTTTTTGGAGGTAGATATGGGGTGCAAACCTAGATCTATTTTATTTAAGAGCAACTTCTTGATTGTTACCTGTCCTTCAAAGGGATAACAATTGTACAAATGAGGTACAGCTTTTACAGCATCCCTCTTAAATCATCATCTCTGCCTAATGAAAGTACCCTCCTGATGACATGTGGGAAATAAAAGGATTGTTTCAGACTCATTTATGGATCTCCCCAATGGCTTGTGTGCATCCATGCTGTTCCTAACTTCACTGGGGCCTTACTCTTCTGCTCTTCCTTCCATTCTTCCTTCATGCTGTCTACCCTAACTCCTCCTGCCTACCAGTCCTTTCAGCAGAAGGCCCTCCTTTTGCATCGCATAGGCCTTGAGAGAGGAAGAGAAAGTGAGGAGGCCACATTTGTCTTTTCCATCCCATCCCAGTCACCATCACTGAAGGATGGGCAGACATGTTAGGTTTTCCTGAAGGGTTGGAGGTAAAGGAAATGTATAGCACATTTCAAACTGTTTGCTAAATAGTGCTGTTTCCTTATTCAAATGGTAAAGTACAAGAAGGATAAACCCCATGTAGAGAATTTTCTTGTGGACTCAACTGAGCTCCTAGCCATGCTCCACTGCTAAGCCCTCCTGCCTCTCAAAGAAACCTCTTCCTCACAGCTCAGTTTACATCTCTCCCTCTCCCTACTTTGGGAAGCTCTGCCTTCTACTCACATAATTGAGCTGATCTCTTTCTTATTCATGCCCACTGCCTAGGTAATTTGGGAAATTCAGTACATCTCAAATAACATACACCTTAAGCATCACTTATTTGATGGAAGTAATCATGTGGGGAATTTCAGCAGGGTGAGTCCAGCTGGCCTTTTGCAGTTCAAGTACAATAATGTATCCTAGTTGTAGAGTTTGGCATTTTAACCCCAAGTTGGGTTCTCAAGTGGTCTCCTTACTTGTATAAGATGCAAGCATATCCTTTCATTTCTTCTAGTTCTCAAATGAATTACTTAAATAAAACACAGATATTCACATATATCTATCTCACATATATTGAAATCTGAAAAACAGCACAGTAAAACTGTATGCAGTATTTTTCTTCACTTATTTTGAAGCATATTTAATAGGCCAGAATGGAATACATATGCAGTAGCAAAAAGGAGATATTAAAAACTTGGCAGGAGGAGGAATTACTTACACTGAAATTTTTCTGTTGAATTTTATACTCTTTTACCATAGAAATCTTCTGCCATCTAATTAGAGAAATGGTAAATAATGAACAATAAAGCCATCACAATTTCTTTGTGAATAAATTATTTCTAAAGATTTTTTCTTTTGTTTTTTAGGAATGTTCGCTAAATTGAGTTTTAAGGTTTTTGATTTTAATCATATAAAATTTGTTTCAAAATTCCTAGTTTTATGTGGTTATTAAGATGAGGAATATATTAGATTTTATTTAACTACTTTGGAAATAAGATTAATTCCCACTGGCACTAATTCATTCAATGGGGTGAAATAATTTGGTGAATCTATATGAACTGAGAGTAATGTGACATAGAAGAAAGAGGATACATTATCAATTCTTTTTTAAGACATGGGCCATATGACATTATGTAAAACTTTATTCATCATACTCTACATTATATAGTTATTTTCATATATATTTTATTTTTTATTATAAAGTGAGCAACTTGGTGTGAGAGACAGGTATAATGTGCTGTAGTTGAGAAGCTTTTGGTAAATATTTGGTTTTTCATTCTCTATTTTTGTACTGAAGGCATGGTTGTTTAAAAAAAGATGAAGGATAGCCATTTTAAATTAAACTAAAAAGAAACAGGTGAAATTATTTAATTTTAATAACATGTTTCTTATACTCAAAATATGATTTCAAGAGGTAATGAATATATAATTGTTGATATATTCATACTCTTTTTTATGTTGTCTTCAACATCAGTGTGTATTTTATATTGAAAGCATATCTCGATTCAAACTGTCCACATTGTGACAAAGCATTTAGAAAGAGTTGGTAGAGGATGAAGAAACCTAGGCTCTGTAGTATCCAATATAATTATTGTCCTTAGTCACAGGTGGTTATTTCGACAGTCCAAATTGCTAATGTGTACTGACATGGAATCTCATCAATTGCATTTAAATATTATTTTTGGATAAAGCAAATACATATTTTATAGTTTAGTAACTAGATAATGAATTTTACTTGTTTTCTGTAGCTTATTTATTATGGTTACTAAAAACTTTAAAAGTTTAAGATTCAAAGTCACTTGTGTGGCTGGTTTTGTTTCTCATATTGTATTTGTATTGAACAAAGCCCTGGATTTTTCCTGGAATTGACCTTTTATAAAAAAAAGGTCTTTCCTGGAAGAATAGCTTCACATACTGGAAAACATGAAATGACAACTATTTTCTCCCTCTCAGTTTACTTTTAACCTACTTATCCATAGAATTATGAAAATGTTTATTTCTTTGCTTTTAAATTAGAGCCACCAACTGTTCTTGTAAGTTTTGGTAACAGGAGAAATAATAGTTCATTTGCTCAGTTAATGAGATTATAAAATAATTCACACAACACAAATACTATATTTTTTAGGAAATATTATTTTAGTCCTTATGCCAATTTGTATATAAGATTATTTAAAATATTATCCTCTCAAAATATTTTTGTTCTATTTGTTGATCTACTTTATTTCAGAAAGCCAGATGGCTTAAGTTTTATCTTTGAACCCCGGTGACATACTAAGTCAGAGTGCAGGGGTGGTCACTACTGTAAACAGCAATTTGCTGTCTTGACTCACAGGTGATGGACAAAAACTATTTCTGAGAACTAGCTGACATGAATTGTACAAAAATGCCTGCCTGTATTCTTCTCTCTCATACCATTTAAACTATTTTAACATGTTAAAAGATCTTTCTTTTACTTTATTTGTCAAGACATGTTTTCCTAAAATTAAATAATTTTGATGATGGCTAAGACAATTTACCAGTTAAAGTGTTGGGTTTCTGATAGTAAGTAACTAATTTGCTAAGGATGCTTTGCTCATTTCCTTGCAATTAAGGTGTTTCATAAATGTAATTAGATAATAATTGGGATATAATCATATCAGTAAACAGAAACTCAATCTCTGGTCTCAACATGGTTTCTCTTTTAAACAGCTTTGTAGAGAGAGACCTTCCACTCATGATAGAGCTGAATTCCTATAGCAACATTTCTCACCCAAGGAGCTAGTGACATTTGGGAAAAACAGTTGATCATTTTGTATTCTCCTACTCATTGCAGGACCTTAACCCCTCCTGCCTCTACTTACTAAATGACAGTAGCAAGTACCTCATTCTCCTTCCTTCCTAGTCAGGAAAACCCTCCTCATCTCCAGAAACCAGCTGGGCAGTATCATTCCAGTAAGCAACCTCTTATCCAGTTCTGTTGTTATTTCTCTCATTATCTTTTAATTTATAATTTCCTATATTAAAAAACCTTAGTGTTTATTGTAAAAATGCTATATGCTGAGCACTATTCTAAGAGCAAAAGCTTATTTACTCCTCTACACAATGCTCTATGTTTCATCCTACTGTTATTTTATAGGTAAGGAAAATGGAGAGGAGGGAGGTGAAGTAACCTGTCCAATGGGACCAACTAGAAGGGTCCAAGGTAAGTTAGGAACTTTGGACTGTGGGTAAGTTAGCCCACACTTTTGAACACTCTTTTATTTATGTATTCTTAAGACGAAAAGTATTAAGAAAGGAAAATCTAAGCACTTTTATCTTTTTCTTTTGTTAAGGTTCTATTCAAATTTTCACTCGCATGTGCTCTTGTATGCCCTTTTCCACATGTGGAAAGAAAAGATTAATTTTTAAAAGTTGCCATCCACGTTCAGTCCCACTTTTAGAAATGCATTTTCTCATGAATATATTTTGTTTCTTTATTATTTTATATTATACCACAAAAGCACTTTCAGGCATTTCACCATCTGTAAAATATTATGATTTCAGATGTCCTGGGGCAGAACCTACTTGAGATATAGCTAGAGTTTGTATTTGGTTAGAGAAATTTGCTAAGCTTGCTTTTAAATGTAATCCACTACTTTTAATTTTTACCATGTAAAAATCAACAAATCTTTAGATTTGTACAAGAATTTGATACTATTTGTATCCAGAGAAACAAAATCACGGACATTTTTACTTAAGGAAGTACATTAACTCTTTAAAAAGTGGTACTAGAACCCAGAGATAAGATAAGAATTTAAATCAATGATAAATTGTCTTCATTTTAAAGGAATTATATAATTATGAAATAATTGTTTTATGTTTAACCTGTATAGCTGCTACTTCTCTCTCTCTCTCTCTCTCTCTCTCTCTCACCCCCCCTTCTTTCCTTCCTTCCTCCCTCCCTCCCTCCCTTCCTTCCTTCTGTATTGGACTTTGAACCCAGGGCTTTCCCACTGAGGTACATCCTCAGCTTTTTTGTTTTTCATTCTGAGACAAGGTCTCAGTAAGTTGCTAAATTGCCCAGGGTGGCCTTGAATTTGCTATCTTCCTGCCTCAGTCTCCCAGAGTGCTGAGATTACAGGTATGTGCGCTGCCATCCCTGGCTTATTATTTCATTAGTTGTATCCATTGCATGGTTTCTTTATCAAGTAAAATATAAGAACTTTCTTTTTTGAATTTTCTTTCTTCCCACATAACTGTACTTCCTTTTTTTGGTATTAAATTCTTTTATTGGTACATTGTAGGTATACAGCACAATTACATTTCTTATTGGAAATTGTACCTTCACATAATGCATCTTGGTTCATATTTTTTCCCCATTCCTAGCCCTCCCTTCACCCCCTCCACCCTTCCCTATTTACAAAGACTTTATTTCCATTTTTTCCATTTCTCATCATTTTTTCCTTTCCCCTCTTTCCTTTCCCCTGCCCCTCCCATTACCCCTACCCCTTTGGACCTTTTCTTCCTATTTTACATTATCGATTATTCATTCTAATCATTGGTACATTTTCGGTATACAATATAATGACATTCATCATTGGAAATTTGCACCTTTACAAATTCCATCTTGGTTCTTATTTTTCACCCTTGCCCAGCCCTCCCTTCAACCCCTCCATTCCTCCTTATTTACAAAGATTTTGTTCCTATTTTTCCATTTTCTCATATTAATCCCATTCCCTTCTATCCTTGTACTTCCTTTTTGATAAGAGTCACACAATTTATTTTACTAAACTATTTTACATGGATTTTGTTGAAAGTTACTTTAAAACATTTTTTGGAAAACAATGCTAATAAACTCAATAATATCTTTGTACATAGGGCCAATAATATTTCTTAAGGACAAAAAAGAAGGAAGAAATGTTCATACTGCTTTCAAAAATTTAAATGTCTTTAAAACTTGGTGAGGGACTTTGGAACAAAACCTAACACATTATCTATATCAGTTGTACCAGTGTACCTGAATTATAACTATCATTCCCTCATTCATTAATAGAGAAGATCTCTTGTAGAAATGTACACATCCCATATTAATGAAGAAAAGGAGCTGATTTACTCTTTATGAAAGGAAAGCAATTATCATTTAGTCCAAAGAATCAGATAGTTTTACTTCCCGACTATTATCTCCATCAGCAACTAATGAAAATGTAATACACGTTAAAGGCATCAGCAGGAAATTTGTTTACAAACTGCGTGTGTTGTGTCCACCTCACTTTAAATAACATATTCTGGTAAAATGACAGCTAAAACCAAGTCCTTTGGGATGATTTACAATGAGGAATAGATTCCGTTTTAAAATTTCCTTATGCTTCAATAATTGTCAACAGTGAAATAACAGAAAAGCAAGTAGAGAGCCTATTTGAGAAAGAAGTAAATGAACGTATCTAAAAAGAACTTTAAAGCATCCCTCTATTTATTTAAAATATTTGCTTTGGTTTCTCTTCCACTTGTTTGAAAAAGTGTTGAGAATATATCCTCATGAATGTTATGTTCACAATAGAAACAGTAAGAGTTTTCTAGCCAATTAAAATACAATAAAAAATTTTAAATTAGACATTGCAGTAAAAACTCTTAATGCTCAGTTAACCAGAAAATCCAATCAACCACACATTTTATTTCTGCCACATACCATTTTTTTGGCTTTTAATATTACATTTTGTTTTCTCCTTTGTGGTAATTACCAATAACTATAATGAGTATCTTTCATTAAAATAATTTTCTATGGCTTGACTACTTTGATTTATTCCTATATAGAGTCATGTAAAATTAAGGTGATTTTTATAATTATGGTTTTATCTATTCCAACAAACTCATGAGATTATATCCTCTAACCACCCATATTTTTCCATAAACCTCAAATTGGACTAAATAAACTTGTCAGACTTGAATTTACTTCTTCCGCCAATAGATTCTAAACTTTCTGACAGCCAATTTACCTATCAAATCCCAACTCTATTTTAGTACATGATACAAAATAGCCCTTAAAAGAGATTTACTGAATGAATGTATTTGATGAATGAATTAATACATGAAGCTCTCTCTTAGTATGTAATAGGACTGGGGTTCTTTTGCAGAAATTTACACAATTAGAAAATACTTTCATGGCTAATGAAGACATCAGGTAAAACATCATTTTGAATAGAAGACATATTTGAAAGTCCATGTATAATCTGGGGCTGGAGTTTAAGTAAATGAGATTTATAATGATGTAAATAGTTGTTCAGCAATCTACTTCACTTAGGTACTAACTTCATTGGTAAAGCTGAAGCCCTTTGAAATTATTATTTTGAGGTTTTTATTATCAAATAACATAGACACAGGACTATTAGAGTGGACAACAGTGTCAAAGCACTTCAGGATTTCCTGGAGGCATTTTTAATCTCTTGGAGAGATTTTTAATACCTTGGAGAGATTTTTATTTTTTTGCATGTGCTTGTAAGTCTTCTGAAGCATATGCTTGTATTGAAGATGATCAAGATGAAAATTATAAAATAACACAACAAAGTAATTATGATTTTTGTGTGGCATACTTGCTACAGGCTCTTTCTTCCTTGACTGAGACTCTCCTTGTTGTCCTTCCCATTAACATCAGTGTGGAACTCATCTCCTGGGTCTACTTTCCTTTCCATTCATTCTTCAAGCTGTTTCAATCTAGTTTCTGTGCATACAGCTTCATTAATATTCCTTTCATAAAATCCATGTTATTAAATATAACAGATGAATACACTCTAATCCTTCATAGTATTGTAGTCTATTCTTCTATGTGGTTTTACTTTCTGCTGTTTCAGTTACTACAGTCAACTGAGGTGCAAAGTATGAAATGGAAAATTCCAGAAATAAACAATTTATAAGTTTTAAATCGCACAACATTGTGAGACTTACTTGAACACAGGCACTGTGATGCAATGACAGTTGATCTGATAAATGATGTGGCTGTGAAATGACTAATGGCTGGATAGTATACACAGCAGGGACAAAGTGATGACTCACATCCTGGGTGGGATGGAGAATGATTTCATCAGGCTATGCAGGCAGGCTTCCTGGGGATCTGGGTAGAAGTTCAGTAGAAATCTAATGCTAAAGCACAAGGCCTATGTCTTTGGCCTCATTTTATCTGATCACATACAGAGTGTATCATTCCATGTCATCACAAGCCAGACGAGTACAGCACAGCACAAAAGATACCTTGAGAGACATCACATTCACATATCTTATTACAGGAAATTGTTATAATTATTCTATTTTATTATTATTAGGGCTGGGGACTTAGCTCAGTGGTTCTGCTGCCTGCCTCGCAAATGGAATGTCTCAAGTTCAATCCCTGGTACCAAAAATATATGTATATTATTATTGTTAATCTATTACTATGAATAATTTATAAATTCAATTTTATCATAGGTATGTAGACATAGAAAAATATATACACATCTCAGTACTCTCTTGGGTTTTAGATACTCACTGGGAATCTTGGAATGTAGTTCCCACAAATAAGTAAGGCATACTGTATTTGGCTTCTTAATAGCATTTGACACCAAGAACCTAGAAATAAACTCTTATTTTGGAAAAAACAACACGTTGTCCTGGCGTTTTGCCTGTGTCTCCAGCCTCAATTTATCAATATTCATTGTTTTATCCTTTACTTCATTCTCTTTTAGAGTGTTGAAGCCTTTGGGGTTCTAACTTTATTATTTCTTTTGAACAACCTATGAGGTATCTTGCCACTCCTAGCACTTCCAACATGGCGGATATGTTGATGATTCCCTTGTGGGTATTTCTACTTACCTATTAGCTATTTCTCCTTAGGACTGTGCATTTATTACCAAGAAATGCATATTTATTTTAGACTGTTTGTCCAACCACAGCTCCTTCTCCTCACCCAACAGCAGCTCCCTTTGTAGTATTAATCCTAATGCATCACACAGCATACATCATGTTGGAGTCCCAAACCTGGGTGTTGTCTTTGACTTTTCTCTCTTATCCCATTATCCAAGTGAATTCTACAGATTCTACCATAACAAAACAGCAGTGATAGTTTTCACTTCTCTCTTCCAGTATCACTCAGGTCAGTCTTATCTCTATTCTTTTGTTTGGGTTATGTAAAGTTTAAACTGAAGTATTTTCTTGAACTTTCTTCTCTCAATCTGGTCTCACACTTTAGTAATCTTTCTAAAATGCAAATATAGTCATGGCATTTCTCTGTTTATACTGGGAATGATTCAATGACTTTCCATTGTACTCAAGGTAAAAATCCAAACTTCTTAGAGGTCTCACCTTATCTTTATCCTTGCAAATAACTCAATATCCTGACACACCTTCCCTCTTAGCCTAAACCTTAACTATATTAAATAATGTAAAATGTCTATGCTCATTTTTTTTTGTATAACAAAGGACTGTTTATTTGGGGGAAAAATGGAGAAGAAAGAAGATAGCCACCATGAGGTGGTAGGGGGCTTCAGAGCTGAAAGTTCCATTTGTTTGGTTTTATTCACATGTGATTTTTCTCTGCTTAGGCTGTTTCCCACATTGCCCTGGTACTTCTGTAGCACATAGTAGATAATCACTAAATACTTATGGAAGAAACATTGGATTGTATGCTACATGTAAAATAAAAATTTTGTTCCATTGCAAAAGTAAAGAGTAGTAAAATTATTTCATTAAGAAAAATACAAAATGGGTTACCTAATATTTGAGTTTAAGAAAAACTTAGAAGTTTGAGACACATAAATTCCATTTAACAAGTCAAACTTATTTTTAGCCTATGTGAAACTCTTTATCATCTGTTTTTTTTTTTTTTTTTTTTGGTATGAGGGATCGAACTCAGGACCTTGCACTTGCAAGGCAGGTGCGGTGCCACTGAGCTAAATCCCCAGCCCTAAGTTTATCATCTTTAAATTTAACATCTTTAAGTTTCTCATCTGATGTGACATTTGCCTTAATAAAAGTAAAATGTTCTTATGATTGTTCTGAACATATGAGAAATAACTTAGGTCACACTTAACAATGAAAGTTAAGAGCCATAAGAAAATGTCCATAGTGAAGCAGTGATTAGGTAAAAACATGTTCTCAGGAATCTTGAGAAGGTATTTACTTGTACACATATGTGTAATATGAATATAACAGGGTGTTTAGGTAAATTATATCTGAATCTAAAGTATTTGATAAATAAATTAAACCCATCTTTCCTTAAATATATCTACTTAAATTGGGACTTGAACACTATTGATAATTGGAACTAGGTATTAGGTATCTCTTTTCCTACATTTCCATTTCTATCCACTCATCAATGAACTTTTAAACTATGATCTTATACAATTTAAGTGTATGTAAAAGTGTTCTACAGAATGGAGTAGTCTTCAAGTTTTGTCTGTGATCAAGAAAAAAAAAAAGAGGATCTGAAGAGGAAGCCTACCAAAGAAATATGTTTTAGGGGCTCAGGGTGGAACTCAGTAGTAGTAGTAGTAGTGTGTGTATGTGTGTGTGTGTGTGTGTGTGTGTGTGTTTGTTCAGTCCTCAGCCCCACCAATACATATGTACTTGACTGGCCAGTTGGACTAAATATTGAGACGATTGTTGGTTACCAGTCCGGTGGTGGCTCATTTTTCCCAGCACAGCTCAACCATGCTGGATGCCTATGTGTTTTGGGTCATTTAACCAATTAGGCATAAGTCAACCCCAGTCTTTTGTAGCCTCCTTTTATGAACTATCTCACAGAGATAGCTGGCATGGGAGCCCACACTTTGATGATTTTCCAGAATTGTGAGTAGTAAGAGGCAATGACAGTGAATCACCTGTGCATGCAAACGTGATGCTGGTCGTGTCTGATCAGCAAGGTTTCTGTCCTCCAGATGGCTATCTCTAGAGATCACGGATGTCCTAGGAGGACATAAGTGCCAATTCCCAGGTTCGTAGAGATGTGCCTAGAAACTCCCCAAAATACAGGAAAAGTGAATCAAACAAAAATGCTGAATTACAATTAGCCAGAATAGGGGTTTGGAACACTATATATAGAGGATTGGTATATTTGAAATCATTTACATTTACAAGATAGTTACATCTGTGATATACCAATTAAAATGTTAATAGAAATTTTAATAGCTGATCATACTACTACATAAACATTTAGAACTAAAGTTAAGAAACACAGAGCAGACAAGAATTATAAAATAGAATACATATTATTTGCCCTGGGAATCAGGATATATTAAGTAGGAATGTTTTCATGAAAATGTGTGATGTGCCAAAGAAACATCTTTGTTCATCTTTTTAGTTATATAACTTAAGTATGATCTTTTTTGATAGAATGATTTATTTTAATATATAATAGTATTTTCTATTTTTCTATTTTCTATTTTTTATAATTTTATTACATTATTTACTGAAACTATAACCCTGAGCATATATAAACTATACAATGTATTCTTTAGCACTTAACAATTGTTAATTAAGATAGTTCTGCCCAATACAAGCTGGTTCTAAGAGCAAAGAACATTATATAATTCTTTATAAAAATTTTTTTATTGGTACATTTTAGGTATACATAATGATAACATTCATCATAGGGAATTTGTTCCTGTACATGATATATCTTGCTTCTTTTTCTCCCATTCCCTTTCCCTCCCTTCAACCCCTCTTTCCCTCCTTATTTACAAAAGCTTTGTTTCCATTTTTCCTTCTATTCTCTTGTTTTCTTGTTCCTTCCTTCCTTTCCCCCTCTCCCCTCTCATGTTCCCCTTCTCATTTGAACATTTTCTACCCATTTTCCAAAATCTATTGTACATTTTGGTCCTTACTTACAGTTTCTGTTTCTCATACCTGAGAAACCATGTGGTGTTTAAACTTGTGTGTCCTATGTATTTCACTTAAGAGTATGGTGTCAAGGTATATCCATTTAGTTAGAAATGTCTGGAGCTTATCCTTCTTCATGGCAAAGTAGTACTTCATTGTATAAACAAACCATATCTTCTTTATCTATTTGTCAGTGGATGGGCATTTGGGCTGTTTCCAAGATTTAGCTATTACAAACTGTGCTGCTATAAACATGGATGTGCATATATTGCTGTGCTGTGATGCTTTAATACTTTTGGGAAGATACCAAGAAGGGGAATATCTGTGTCGAATAGAGCCTCTAGTTTTAGTTTTTTGAGGAATCTCCACAGAGGTTTCACCATTTTACACTTCTACCAACAGTGGAGAATGGTTCCTTTTTCCCCACATCCCAGCTAGAATTTGTTATTGGCTGATTTCTTGATAGCAGCCATTCTTTCTGGCGTGAGATGGAATCTCAGCCTTGTTTTCATTTGCATTTTTTGCATGTATATCATTCTTATCTTCCATGTGGTTCTTAATTTTGATAGAAAATATTTGACAGAATAATTTAATCTTTTCACCAGCTTTCAGAGCTATACTTTTAATTCATTATGGTCATAAATAGGACCAAATTTTCAGTTATATTTACCATACTTTTATAGGAAAACTTTGTGCTTGATTGAGAGAAATAAATTTAGTGATTAATAAATTTTCAGGGTAGGATATTTCAGAAATCACTGCTCTGAATATCAAGAGCTGATTTTTTACTGACCATTTTCTTTTTTCCCAAAAGCTGTTTTTAACTTACATGTAAATAAAAAGGATTAAGATGTGATACATATATGTATCAGCTCTTTACCATGTGTTACTTATATATTGCAAATGTACTAATAAAAAATAGATGGAAACCTTTACAGGAGATTTTTATTTCCTAGACTTCACAAGAAATAACCTGGTACAGACTATAATACACTGAAATGTTTGCCTTTTTAAAAACACATGATTGGGCAGACAGAAATTACTTTTCAAGAAATACAGGAATGATGATTTCCCCAAAGTGGTAGAACTGGGTTATCAATCCCAGTTCTTCCTCTCTCTCTGGAAGAGATATTTACTCACAGTGTGCCATTCTATAACAGTCTCAGAAGAATAGGTCAGGTGTATCTACACTGCACCATTAATGTGTACAAAAGTACACATGCCATGACCTGAACACATGCCATGACCTAAAGCCAAGCTCAGAACTTAGCTAGGCCTAGAAGAGCTATAGGCAACTTTGAATCCTGTGAAAAACACATTCTTACCATTTTAAGGTGCTGTGGATCAGAAAACTGGGATTACTACACAGCAGTACTGCAGCAAAAATCTGTCTAATGTCCCAGCATCTTCCTGTCCTTGGGATCCACTAGCATATTTCTTGTAATAACTCTTCTATGATGTTCAAATAGAGAGTATTTGCAAGAAAATTGTTTACCAGGCAAGCCTCTAATTTTTAGATAAAGTATAGAAAAATGCCACATATTTTGTTTTAAAGTTTTAAATAAATTAATAGTTGTGGTCTGTTTAAAAATTAACTTGAAATCTATTTATAAAATGCTTATTTTTAGTAAAAAGGAGTATATGAGCAATATTTTTAGAACAAAAAGTTATTGATAGAGGTTTTACCTTCAAATTTTTAATTTATATAGCAGGCAGTTCAGTTGCTTAAAGAAAATCAGTATTCTCTTAATCAGTTAAATTTTAATTGAGTTTTTCTTGAGTTTAATATTTGAAGTTAAATTGACATATATTAGTTCCAATTTGATGATAATTTACAATGTACACCATTAGGATTGCATCAGTCAGACTAATTAAATTCTAAGAAAAAATAGACAAAATGTTACAGAACAAAACTGAACCAAGAAACAAACAAAAATAGATAAAAATATATTTTCCATTAGCGATAGGTACTTTGGGTTGCTAACACAACTTTGTGTCTTCTTGTGACCACTTTTGTACTTCCTAATGTTAGAGATACAGTATCCAGATACATGCTGTGAGATGGTTGTCATTTTGGGGATATCTTTTGTCTTCTAATTTATGCTCCTGCTTGAAACATTATGAAATACGTTTTAAAAATCCATATTATAGACATTTCACAAATAAATAATATGATGAAAATACTCCTGGCAGTTTGAAGCTTAGACACTACATAAATCTAGAGTACTGTTATTAATAATATAAATAATTGTATTTACTATCATGCCTTTCTCTGGGGGATCTCTTGAAGCACTTTGCAAAACTTAAAAATTATCTTTATTTTCCTAGACAGTGGAAACTGCCTTCTACCCCATTACTGTGTCACATTTAATTAATGTGCAACTAGATTTGCACATCAAGAACTGGGACAAATGGCTCTGCAGAGTGATAAATTAAAAGGAGTCATGACACTTCTCCGTGGAAAGAGCAAGTCAGCATTAAGCTCTAATGCCGTCTGCAGGCTGTGCTTTTACTTGCCTCATATTTCTCATTCTAAGTGGGGAAGTTTAGGCCACCATCAGTTTCATGATTTTAGATATTGAATTAAAGAAGAGGATCTTTGGAGCTGAAATTCTCAAGGATGACTTAATCTTGTTTTCTGTGTTCCTTTCTCTGGCAAATTCTTATTATAGTCTGCAAATCTGAATTTCTGGCCACACTTAGAAGCTGTCTTCCTGGCATCCATTACTTCTTGTCTCAATTACTTTTATTCGGTCCTAGGGATGCAACGTGGTGTAGAGAAAGTGCGGTGTGATAGTTATCCATAAACCAGAGTCCCAGTGTATTGGGAAATGGAGAGGGAGATATGTAATAGGGTTAAAACAGCACCCACTTTTTAGGTAGTGGTTGGAATTGAGTAAAGCACTTAGAAAAAGCTTAACATCCTGTAAGCACTAAGCTCCATTTATTATTGGTATGGTCTGCTTTACAGGCTCAGTCACTTTGTAATTCTGTGTTGAGAACTATGTTGTTACTGTTTCAAAGGTCTTTAAGGTTATCATTTAATAATATTTGTTATCTTCAGCCAACTTAATTCTTGCTGTTAAGTATTCATCTTCTGATGTTTTTGCCTGGGTTTCATATCAGGATTCTGTTGGCTTCATAAAATGAATTGGAGCTTTCTCTGTTTCTTTTTTCTCCAAAAATTTGTCTCAGATGAGCATTACCACTCCCTTAAATGTTTAGAAGAATTAACTATAATGGCCCATTTGCTCAGGTTTTATTATGGGAACATTGCTGTTTATTTATAATCATTTTAGCACTTGTAGCATTTTTCTGTATCTTCCTCTTTCCATTTAGTTGACTTTTTTTTTTACTGTGTTCCATTTTGCTTAATGTTTAAATATGTAGGCCTAAAATTACTCATAATATTTTCTTAACTAACTTTTCAACCTCTCTTTTTAAAATTCTTCTACTGGTTATTTGTGCCTTTTTTCTTCATTTTGAGTAAGTTTTATAAAGGCCTGTCATTTTTCTTAGCCCTTTCAACAAACAATTAGATCTATTGTTTTTCCATTTTATGCTTGTTTCTAATTTGTTGACTTTTACTCTTTTTTTTAAATTGAGTTTAATGCTAGTGCATTTGATTTCATCCTTTCTATTAGAAACGTTTAATGCTACAAAATCCCTTATAAATGCTGATTTAGTTACTTCACACAAAGGCTTTGTTTAGGTAATTTTCATTGTCATTTATTTATAAATGTTTTTCAATTTACATTGTACTTGCTTCTTTAATCTATGGATTTATGAGTTATTTAGAATTATATTCATTAATTTCTAATGGTTGTTTCCACATATTGTTTTTGTTTGATTTCAGACCCAATTCCACTGTACTTGGAGTACATGGTCTGCAAAATTTAAATCCATTGAAATTTGATGACACTTTCTATATGACTCAAAATATGGCCTTAGATAATATTGAAAGTTATATATTTTGCAATTTGATGGTTATATATGTAAAAAAAGTCAATTTTTAAAGCTATTATTCAAATTTTCTACATTGTTACTGATCTTTCAATCTCAATGTTATAGTATTTACTTAGCATGTTAAATTCCTTTATAGTGATTGTGAGTTATATTTTCCCCATGTAAGTTTATATATTTTTGTTTTATAGAATTTGAGGGTTTATTATTAGAAATATAAAATTTTGAAATTGTTTCTTCTTCCTTGTAATTTGATTTCTTTATCATTATAAAATAAAAGCTTTCCTCCTAAAAATGCTTCTTGAATTTCAATCTAGCTTGTCTGATACTATTATACTTACTTCAGTTTTTATATTAGTACATATCTGCAATGTATAATAATGACATTTATTGTGGGGAGTTGATGCATGAACATAGCTTATCTCAATTTATTTTGTCCCCTACCTCTCCTTTCCCTACCTATTTCTCTCAACTCTTGGTCCCCTTCAAATGTTTTCAGAGAGTACTGTGTATATTCATTGACATTTAATTCTTCCACCCCACCAGTCTTTGATTTTATAAGTGGAGTACACAGTTCACTTATATTAAATACAACTAATATATTTTGTTTCAAATTTGTCCTTGATAATTATTTTCCATTTTCACCTATTTTCTATTTTTACTCTTTCCATGTTCCCTTTTGAATTTTTAAAAATGTTTCCATTTCCACATTAAATTATCTTGTAACTATAGACACTCATTATCTGTTCTTCCTATGATTATTGTACATACTATAACATACATTCTTAACTTATTAATGCCTAATTTCTCTTAAACTCTTACTAAGTAATGCAAGGTCTTTGGCATCATTTACTTAATTTAATTATACCATATTTATAGGTCATTTGTGTTTCAGAATTTAGTGATATATATGTTTTAAACTTTATATGATATAGTTACTAATATTTTTTAAAAGTTTATATGAATTTATATTTACAAAATAATACTTTCATATAGTTTTTCTTTATTAGCCTATATGTAGTTCATTTTCTTTCTGCTTAAAGAACTTTAATATTTTAATATTTAATAATATTAATATTTAACCTATATGTAGTTCATTTTCTTTCTGCTTAAAGAACACTTTAATATTTACTATTTTGTGATGAAAAATTAATTTCGCGTTTGTTAAATAAAAAATATTGTTATCTCACTATCACTTTTTCTCTTTCTTTTTCTTTCTTTTTTGTAGTGCTGGGGATCGTGTATGCTGTGCAAGTGTTGTATCACTGAGCTATATCCCAGACACATCATCGTTCTTGAACATGTTTTCCTTGAGCTTTGTATTTTGATTTCACAGGTACATTCTTTAGCACTTGAAATAAGTTTCCACTGTGTTCTGACTTAATTATTTTTGGTGAGAAATCAGCTGTCAGTCTAATTGTTTCTCTTTTGAGGGTAATTTGCTCTTTCACTCTTGATTCTTTCAGAATTTTAGAAACTGCCCTAATTTGGGCTAATGAAGATTTTGAAAACACTGCTGCTTTTTAGTGACTCTATTACCTTTTCTGGAACTCGCAGACACTACTAGAGAATAATATTCCTAAATGTGAGGCTACTTTCTATAAATTTCTTTTCCTGAGATTTTGGTCTTTTAATTATTGACTCCTTGTAATCTTTATTATGCTTTCAGAAAATGATTTTTATATTATTTACATATGTCTTAAAAAATGTTCTAAGTGGACTTGCAAACACCCCAAGTGGCCATCAGCTGGAAAATGGATAAAGAAGATGTGGGTTTTTTTTTTTTAATAAAATGGTGTACTACTCAGCCATAAAGAATGAGAAACTAGAGACATTTATAGCTAAATGGATGCATATTGAGGCCATCCTTTTAAGTGAAATAAATAGGACACACATGTGTAAATCCCAAATAGTTTCTCTAGTGTGAGAAACTGAAAGTATAATTAAGGATTAAAATGACTAAAATGAATAATTGATAATTTGAAATAGGAAAGAAAAGTTTCAAAAGGGTAGGAGTGGCAGGAGGGGAAGGGGACAGATCAGAGTTACAGGCTAGAATCTGGAAAGAATCTATATACAGATTGTGTTTAAAACTATAGGAAGAAATGTAGATAGAGACTAGGCTGGAACTCATCAGTGGGTTGGGAAGGAAGAGTCAATGAGATCAAAGGAGAGAAGGGTGTGTTTCCAAAAGAAGCACATACAACTATGTACAGTACAGTACTCGATACTGTGATAAATGACTGTTACTGTTTTATGTACTTATCATAACATGCTGTGCTTTTCATCCTTTAGAGCTCAATCCTTATATAAAAGAATTTACTGTAAAATAGTGTGCTACTGTGCCAGTGGTAGCCTCATGTATCTCATGTTGAACTGCATATTTGGCTAATATCAAGGGATGATTGATGTATACCTTCTCAGTTTGCACTTAGAAGCTGGCACTCTGCATGGTACTTTGCAATACACACGGATGAAATTGCCTAATAACATATTTCTCAGATTATATTTCCATCATGTCACATGACTGTATTGAAATTTAAATTTTAAAAAAAATGGCCTATGTGAAGTCTACTAGATAATTAGAATTTTTTTCCAGATGACTGTTTGTTCAATATTAGTTTTGAAAATCTTTTAAAAAAAATTACATCCTTTGATGTCTTGTTTATACTTGAGATGTTTTTTTAAATTATATGGAAAAATGTTTAAGTACTTTTCAGTTTTGGTCTGATTGAGTTCTATTATATTTGAATATTATTATAGTTTTTTTTACCTTGCATTGCTTTTTTTTGAATAATTTTAATTTTTGTATATGTGTGTGTCTAGTGAATGAATGATGATAAATTCATACATTTTTATTAAAAAAATTAAAAAAAATGTTCTAAGTGTGAGAACTGTTTAAAATTACTTCCCTGCCAATTGGTAGGAAGTGTGCAGATGAATCCTCAAGAGGTATGTCCAACTGACAAAACTGAAAAATGTATTATTTCAAAAAGCAGCAATTATTTAGTGTGAAAAATTATAAAGAAAAGTAAATAAACTAAGGGGCTGAGGATTTAGCTCAGTGGTTCTACTGCCTGCCTTGCAGTGCAAGGTCCCGAGTTTGATCCCTGGTACCAAAAAAAAGAAAAGTAAATAAACTAATATTATCAGTGTTAAAACAATAACTGGCAGAATAAAAGAAAAGTGATTTGAGAGAATTACTATACATTGTTTAAGATTTGTGTCTTGAGCTGAAGTGAGATGAATCTGTATTTATTTTTAAAAATTTGTTGTCATTTATAGTTAATCAACTATTTTGTATATGTGCTACATTTGGCAATGAAACAGTATAAAAGAATAATCATATATATCTATAGAGCACATTCATGTATTTTAATTATTTAAATAATACAGAATTTTATGTAACTAACTCAAAGGATCATTTTTAATTAGTATATTATATATATAATGTATAGAGATATACAATATTTTTCATTATTTCAGATTTTATTCTTTAAAATATTTAGCATTTCAGTTACCTATGTTTATCCATCTTCTTTACATAGTTATATTTTGAATATATTTACATATTGAATAGCTTTGCTTATATATCTTCCCTAAATGTGTATAGCTTTATATATAAAACAGAATTGTAAACAGTGTAACATTATGGAAATTTATTATATTCTTCAATTAAAAGTAAATTCTTTAATCTTTTGTGTTCCACTTAGAGTAGAGAATATATATATACCCATATATGTATATATATATAAATCACTGTTTTGTGAGATGCAAGTGAATATGTACAAGTCCTACGTTAAAAGGTACACTGTCCAAGATAACAGTTTACCATCTTATTTGTAAAATTTAATCATTTGTTTGGCTTTATTTCATCTTGTTATTTTTGGCTATAAGAAAGTAAAAGGAAGCAAAGTACATTTTACTCTATGAAAAATCTAGCTAAAATTTTTATTAGGAGTTGGGCCCTAAATTAGAACAAATTATTGACACATGGACATTCATAATTAATTATAGATAAATTTATTAAATCAGGTAGCTTATAAAAAAGTAAGACTTTAATATCTTCATGTAACAAATTGATTTTTATTTAACACACAAAATAACTGCAAGGTTATTTTTGAATTTTAGAAAAGCATTTGTAGCCTTTTTCTATAACTTTCTTAAAGGCTAAGATTTGGAGCCACCAGATAAATGCAGATACAAGAGTACACATTTTATAGTGGTATAAAATATAATTATACTGCTTCATAGATAAGTAGTAAAAGGTTTTATCACTTAAGATATTTGAATCAATTGAAATATTTAGGTCACTATTATAATATGTATAGAAAATGTATTTTGGAAAAAAGCTACTAGTAATAAACTTGCTGCACATTTTAACAAACAAAATAAAATCTAACAAGACCTTTGATATAGGATTTGAAATCTTGGTGTTGAGGGCCTGTAAACATTATTCTTTGGGAAGAGGTATCTATTTTTCTTTTGAGTGCAAGTGAAAACATATATTCTTAAATTCTAGATTATCCTGATCAGACTTATATCTGGAGAAATCCAGTTTAGGAAGCAATAGGCTTAGGTGTATATTTTCAACTCAGGCATTAAATAAAAAACTTCAGTTTGTATAGAGAGGTGAAAGTACTTTGGACAATGTCTAAGGATGGGAGATATCACAAATAAAGGCATAGATGACCCAAAGATACAGCAGATCATCATAAGCTACGGGATGAACTGAGCCAGAACTCAGGGTGGGTGGAAAAAATAGTCTGATTATTTGTTTTCAGGTTTGTGGTTATGAGTAATGATAGCTTCTTTGGTAGATTTCTTTAAAGCAACACAAAAACTGTTAATCCTCAACATATATTGAATGAGTGTTCATATATAAAAATTTGATGAATTTGTAAGAAATTTAAATTAAAGCTATTTGCAGTTGACTGGTGTATGATGAACTACAGACTAATACTACTATAAGACACTTGTATTAAAAAGTAAGTTTGAACATAGGGACTTGATACATGATTGTGTAACAGCTGTTCTGAAAGTTAATAATGCTGGATAATGGTTTTTGTTTTCCCTTGGTATGCTTAGAAATTGTTTTAAATTAATTTTTAGAATGACTATTCCTCATTGCCTTTTAGCAGTTTTTGCACAGCATTATATCAGTTTACCCTAATGGGCTAATGCCTTTATGAATGCAAATATACAGCCATTCACTTGATGACCTCATTAAAGAGTGTGCCACTTTTGGGGTTGTGTATTAAAATTAAAGCCATGTTGCAGGGATTTAGTAATAGGAGAGTTTGTTTACATTTGAAATTGCAAGGAAGGGTGGTAGATTTTGGCTTTAAATATTAAATTGTTTACTTTTCAAATAATTTTTTAAATGCGCTTTTCTATTTAGTCTTGGGTACTCTCAAGATTAATTAAATATTGATGTTTGTAGCATTTTATAATCCTAGTTCATACAAAACTAAAAATGGAAAAGTGGCCAGGGAAAATGACTTCTTTTTTCAACCAAAAAGAATTTTTCAAAGTGATTGTATTCAGCTTTGATAGATCTAATTTTCCCTAGATACCATTTGTTTTTAATGTGCCCTTAGAATTTTGTCAGCTACATAAAATTTATATCATAATTTAGTTGACTTTTTTTGCTTTTTTGTTGGCTGTGTACATAAGAAAGAGCCCTTTCATGATATGACTAGCTACCTTAAAATGATAATTTTATATTTCTTTTGATACTGTAGAGCATGAAAAAGTTACTGATTGTTTGGAGTTAGAGATGTTGTAGAAAATAAATTGCTTTTTTTGTTGTTTTTACACACAAGATACAAATGTTAAGATTCCAAGTCCCTTAATGATGGATCCAAATATAAATGTATAGAAACTAAGGAGTAGTCAATATATTTCAGTTTAGAAAATAAAATCATCAGGCTGGAAATGTAGCTCAGTGGTGCCACCGCCTGCCTTGCAAGCACAAGGTCCTGAATTTGATCCCTGGTACTAAAAATAAAATAAAATAAAATAAAATAAAATAAAATTGTCTTTGGTTTTCAGAACTAAAATAATATTTCAAGTAGATTTAATGTGTGTATTTTACAATGTAAACTTTAGTTTTAAAGATATTTTATATAATTATAACAAAAAATTTAAGTTTCTATATAATGATAAGTCACTTGATGCCAGTATCTTTCCTGATGCCCTCATTCTTTCCCTCCCTCCTCTCTCTCTCTCTCTCTCTCTCTCTCTCTCTCTCTGTCTTTCTTTTCATTATTGTGCAGTACTGGTAATTAAACTTAGGCCTTCATGCTGAACTAAATCCCCAGCCTTTAAATTTTTTTTTTTTTTTAATTTTGAGACAGAGTCTTGCTAAATTGCTAAGTTGGCTAGGCTGGGCTTGAACTCCTGTTTTCCCTGTTTCAGCTTTCTAAGTTCTGGGACTACAGGTGTGCACCCCCATGCCTGATGATCTCTTCTTTTTTGATTGACATGTAAAAATTGTCAATATTTATTAAGTATAATGTGATATATAAATATGTGTATACATTGTGCTGTGATGAAACCAGTGTAATTATATGTATGACCATAAACATTTATCTGATCTCTGTGGTGATAATAATCAAAATCCATTCTTCTAGTTATTTTAAAATGTATTATACATTATTGTTATCTGTAGTCTCTTTATTGTGAAATAAAATAACAGATCTTATTTCTCCTAAGATTGTATACTTCCATCTTGTCTTTCCCATCCATCTTCCTCCACTATTCTAGTCTCAAATTCTATGAGATAAATCTCTTAAAATTCTCTGTATAGCTGAGATCTTGCAGTATTTATCTTTTGTGGTTGCTTTCTTCACTTAACATAATGAGCTTCATGTTGAAAATGGCGGGGTTGACAGAGGAGGAGGCTTCTGGGTCGAAGTGCCACTGTTCCCAGCGCAGAGGAAAAGGCTTCCGGGTCAATGTGCCATCACTCACAGAGCAGTGGAAGAGGCTTCTGGGTCAACATATCAATGCTCCCAGCACAGAGGAGGTGAGCCGCACGGGTGCCAGCAGCACCCGTCTACCCCCTCGAAATGAGAAAACACATAAACAAGCCTCAAAAATAGGCTTCCAGATCACCTATAGCAACCCCAAAGGGAAACAAGATGGAACACTCTGATACTCAACCACCTGGACTCCCTGAACTAGCAATGAAAGGGGATCTGGAAAAAATGAAATCAGAAATAATTTCTCACATAACAGCAAAGATTGTGCTCATGGTGCAAGACATGATTACTAAATCTAGAGAGGACACAGATAAAAAAAACTAGAGAATCTGAGGAACATGATGGAATCCCAACATAGGAAACAAATGGAATCTATAAAACAGATGTAAACAGATTTCCAGGAGATTACAAACTCCATTGAAAGTCTATGCAGCAGAATGAGCCAGTGTAAGGACAGAATTTTAGATATAGAGGATAAGACTGCAATTAGTGACCAGGAAAAGAAAAATTGCTTTAAAATTGTAAGGGACTGTGAGAAATCAATCCAGTACCTGCTAGAAGATGCAAAGAAGAATAACATAAGACTGATTGGAGTCAATGAAGAAACAGGAGAGAGTGCAGATGACGTAAAGAAACTCTTCACAGAAGTAATGGCAGAAAACATCCCAAGCAGGGGAAAAGAACTTGACATACAGATAAGTGAGGCATATAGGACTCCAACTAGCCTTCATAAAAAAAAAAATCTACACATAGGCATATAATAGTTAAGATTCCAGAAACTCAACAGAAGAACAAAATTCTATAAGCAGTTAGAAAAGAGAAACAAATCACATACAAAGGAAAGCCAATCAGAATCATAGCAGACTTCTCAACACAAACACTCAAAGCAAGAAGGGCTTGGAGTGATGTATTCCAAGCCCTAAAGGAAAACAACCTCTAACCCAGATTGATGTACCCTGCAAAATTATCTTTCAAAATTGATGGAGAAATAAGATACTTTCATGACAAAGAGCACCTTAGGAACTTCATGAATATCAAACCAGCACTTCAGAAAAATTTTAGATAATATCCTAGGAAAGGACAATGAGACTCACACCCCAGGAAGCCTAGCAGAATGAATCCATTGGGCATGACAAGAAATTAAATGTAAAGGGGGAGAATCCAAGAAAAAGAAAAAGTCATGACAATGATAAGTCAATACATATCAGTTATAACCATCAATGTTAATGGTCTCAACTCACCAATCAAAACAAATAGACTGACAGAATGGGTCAAGAAGCAAGATCCAACAATATGCTGGACAAGAAACACACTTAATTCAAAAAGAAACTCATAGACTGAAAGTTAAAGGGTGGAAAACAATACTCCATGTGACAGAAACCTGAAAAAAAGCAGGAGTAGCTGTCCTCTTTGGAGATCAAATGGATTTCAAACCAACACAGATTAAGAGAGACAAAGAAGGACACTACATCCTTGTAAAGGGAGCAATCCAAGAGAAAGAGATGACAATCATAAATATCGATGCACCAAACACTAGTGTGCCCAACTATATAAAACAAATACTAATGGACATGAAAAACCATATAAGCACTAATACAATAGCAGTGGGAGACCTCAACACCCCACTGTCAAAAGTAGATAGATCAACTAGACAAAATCAAGCAAGGAAAAACTAGAACTCAATCAAACTCTTGAACAAATGAACTTAACCGATGTTTATAGAGTGTTCCACCCCACAAAATCAGAATACACATTCTTTTCAGCTGCACATGGATTGTTCTCCAAAATAGACCACATACTTGGTTATATAACATATTTCAGTAAGTGCAAAGTAATTGAAGTTATCCCCTGTAAATTATCAGACCATAGTGCAATGAAATTGGAGATCAATAGCAAAAGAAAGTGCAAAAATTTCATAAAAACATGGAAATTGAACCACACACTTCTGAATAATCATTGGATCACAAGAGAAATTAAAGAAGAAATCCAACAGTTCCTTCAATTAAATGACAATGACAATACAACATATTGGAATCTATGGGACACAATGAAAGCAGTCTTACAAGGGAAATTCATAGCAGTGAATACTCATATTAGGAAAACAGAGCAAGCCCAATTAAACAACCTGATGCTGAACCTCAAGCTTCTAGAAAAAGAAGAACAGGACAAACCCAAAGCTCATGCAAGGGAGGAAATTATAAAGATCAGAGCAGAAATCAATTCAATGGAGACTAAGAGAATGATACAAAAAATTAATGAAGCGAAGAGTTGGTTCTTCGAAAGAATCAACAAAATTGACAAACCCTTAGCCAACCTTATCAGAAAAAGGAAAGAAAAGGCCCAAATCTATGCAATTAGGAATGAAAGGGGTGAAATTACAATGGACTAAGCAAAAATACAGAGGATCATCAATACCTACTTCGAGAACTGATATGCCAATAAGATGGAAAACAGAAAAAATGGACAGATACCCAGATACATATGAATTACCAAAGTTGAACAAAGAAGACCTAAAGATTCTAAAAACCCAATATCAACCAATGAAATTGAAAACATAATTAAAAATTTACCAACTAAGAAAAGCCTGGGCCCTGATGGCTTCACTGCTGAATTCTACAAGACATTTAGAGAGGAACTACTGCCACTACTGTTTAAACACTTCAGTGAAATTGAAAGGGAAGCAATACTCCTGAATTCAATCCTGGAAGCAAGCATCACCTTGATCCCCAAAGAAGAGAAAGACCCAACCAAAAAAGAGAACTATAGGCCAATCTCACTAATGAACATAGATGCAAAACTCCTTAATAAGATACTGGCAAATAGAATGCAGAGGATCATCAAGAAGATCACACACTCTGACCAAGTGGGATTCATCCCAGGGATGCAGGGATGGTTCAACATATGCAAATCAATCAAAGTAATACACTATATCAATAGAGCCAAGGACAAAAACCATATGATCATCTCAATTGATGCAGAAAAAGAAGTTGACAATATCCAATGCACATTTATGATGAAAACCCTACAAAAAATTGGAATAGATCAGCTCTACCTCTATCTGATAAAAGCAATCTATTGAAAACCAGCATCCAGTGTCATACTAAATGGTCAAAAACTGAAATCCTTCTTACCAAAATCAGGAACAAGACAAGGATGTCCACTATCACCACTCTTGTTCAATATAGTTTTGTAAACATTACCCATAGCAATTAGAAAAGAGAAATAAAAGGAATAAAGATATGAAATGAAGAAGTCACATTGTCATTATTTGCAGATGACATGATACTCTATATAGAAGACCCCAAGAACTCCATCAAATGTCTTCTAGACTTAATAACCAAATTCAGTAAAATAACTAGATACAAGGTCAACATGCAGAAATCAATAGCTTGCCTCTACATGAACAACAGGCTCACTTAGAGAGAAATAGGGAAAACAATTCCTTTCACAATAACATCCAAAACCTGAAATACCTAGCAATCAACCTAACAAAAGAAATCAAAGGCCTCTTCTCTGAAAACTGTGGCACTCTGAAAAGAGAGATTGAAGATGATATCAGAAAATGGAAAGACATCCCCTGTTCCTGGGTAGGAAGGATCAACATAGTGAAAATGGCTATACTTCCAAAACTGCTATATAGATTCAATGCAATCCCAATTGAAATCCCAGGAGCATACTTAACGGACCTTGAAAAAACAATCCAAAAATTCATTTGGAACAAGAAGAGACACAGAATAGTAAAAGCAATTCTAGGTAACAGAGACATGGCAGGGGGTATCACAACTCCCAACTTGAAACTATACTACAAAGCTACTGTGGCAAAAACCACATGATACTGGCAAAGAAACAGATCTGAGGACTAGTGGAACAGATTAGAAGATACAGAAACAACTCCAGACACACTCAGCTACCTCATCTTTGACAAAGGAGCCAAACACCCTCACTGGAGGAAAGATAGCCTCTTTAATAAATGGTGCTGGAAAAACTGAGTCTCAACTTGCCAAAGATTCAAAGTAGACCTATATCTTTCACTGTGTACTAAAGTAAAATCAAACTGGATTAAAGATCTAAATATTAAAACAGAAATGCTGAGCTGGCTGAAACAGAAGTTTAGGTAGAACTCTTGAAGACATTGGTGTAGGAAAAGATTTTATGAACAAAACCTCAGCTGCCCATGAACTAGCATAAACAACAAGTGGGATCTCTTCTTATTAAAAAGCTTCTGTACAGCAAGAGGAACCACAAACAATGTGAAGAGACAACCCACAATGTGGGAAAAAACTTTCACCTGCTGTTCCTCAGACAAAAGGTCTACTATCTTGAATCTATAAAGAACTTAAAAAAATCAGACCTCCCAAATTTAAAAACTCAATCCAAAAATGGCCATCTGAAATGAACAGATATTTCTCAGACAAAGAAGTAGAAATAGCAAATAAACATATGAAAAAATGTTCAACATCACTGGTCATTCGAGAGATGCAAATGGAAACAATGCTGAGATTCCACTTCACTCCAGAAAGAATGGCTGCTATTATGAAATCAACCAATAACAAATGCTGGCGGGCTGTGGTGAAAGAGGAACCCTGCTCCACTGCTGGTGGGAGTGCAGACTGGTGCAACCACTGTGGAAATCAGTATGGAGATACCTCAAAGAACTAGCACTGGAAGTCCCATTTGACCCAGATATTCCCCTGCTTGGTATCTTCCTCAAAGAATTAAAAGTATCATTACCACAGTGATGTATGTGAACTCATGTTCATAGCAGCACAGTTTGTCATAGCTAAACTTGGAAGCAGCCCAATTGCCCATCAACTGGAGACTGGATAAAGAAAATGTGGGGTTTTGAAAAAAATTAAATGGAGTATTACTCAGCCTTAATAAATGAGAAATTAGAGACATTTATAGCTAAATGGATGCATATTGAGGCCATACTCTTAAGTGAAATAAATAGGATACACATGTGTAAATACTGAATAGTTTCTCTAGTGTGAGAAACTGTTGTAAATAAGGACTAGAAGACAATGTGAAATAGGAAGAAAAGGGGCAAAGTGGAAGGGGAATTGGGAGGGGTAGGGGAAAGGAAAGAAGGGAATGGAATTAATATGAGAAAAGGAAAAAATGGAAACAGTCTTTCTAAATAGGGAGGGATGGAGGGGTTGAAGGGAGGGTAGGGCAAGGGGAAAAATAAGAACCAAGAGGGATTATGTAGAGGTACAAATTTCCAATGATGAATGTCATTATATTGTATACCTAAAATGTACCAATAAAATAAAATATTTTAAAAATGGCAGGTCTTTATCTTCTCTTTGACTGAATATTATTTCTGGTATATTTGTTCCATATGTTTTTACCCATTTATCCATTGGAGTACTTAGTTTGATTCCACCTCACAGCTATTATGAATAGTGCTACAAAAGATTAGGCATGTAGATGCCTCTTTGACATACTGATTTCATTTCCTTTGGATATATACTCAGAAGGAGGATAGCTGGATTTGATGACAGTTCTAGTCATAATTTTTAGAGGAAGTTCCATAGTGTTCTCCATAACGTCTATACTACTTTACAGTTCCATCAACATTGTAAAAAGATTTCCTTGTCTCCATACTCATACTAGAATTTGCTCTTTCATTTTTGTGTTAATAGCTATTACAATTTGGATATGAAGTGTCCCCCAAAAGCTCATATGTTGAAGACTTGCTTTGCCCCTAATGCAACATTGTTTAGAAAAGAGGATTTTGAGAGGAATTAGATAATGAGGGCTCTGACTTCCTCAATGGGCTCTGATTTCCTCAATGAATTAATCCACTGATGGCTTTATATTGTCACGGGTTCGGGGAGGAGTTTTGGTATAAAAGAGAGCTCTCTCTGCTTCCAGCTGCCAGAGGGCGAGCAGCTTTCCTCTACCATGCAATCCTTGCCATGATGTTCTGTCTCAACTCAGGTCCAAACCCAACAGAACCAACTGACCATAGACAGAAACTTCCTAAACTACGAACCTCTAAATTAATGAGCAAAATGAATGAGTGGAAAGCAATGTTCTTTTGTGGTATTAAAGATACTTAAATGACTCATCATATACAGGGCAAATTTAATATGAGGTTTCAGATTCATAGAGTTTGGAATCATCTAAACCATTGGATAAGAAATAATTTGTTTAATTTTTTAACAATTGCTAAATGTCCACACTCATATAATGATATTATTTATGTCATTTTTACTATGTACTTATTACTTGATAAGTAACTTTACTATTCCCTTCAGAAGGTTACTGCTGCCTCTATCCTGTATTTTAATACTTCTCCTTGTCATTTGCTACACTTCTTGACATTCAGAGTAAGTTTGAGCATTGTCAGTCCTTTTTAATTGCTTATTTAGATAAAAAAAAACACACACAAATGCTTATCTGAATTCACTGTAACTGCTGATAATATATAATGCTCTGTGGAACACACTAAAAATGATTTAATTTCTACAAGACTGGCCAGAAAGCTGTTTTGGCCATTAAAACTGATGCAGTTTTTATAAGAATTTTATCATAATTCATCTGCAAAAATTGGTAAATCCTAAGTCATTGAATGTGTAGTATTGTGTTACAAATTAAGCTACAAGAGAAGCATGATTAGATAATCATATCTAAGAACTCTGAGAACATAACACTGCCACAAAAGAGAAAGAATAAGGGAGGGAATCCTTGTTTTGCTACCTTGCCTTCCTTGGTAACAGTGCTGTGTATTTTCCTGAACCTTATTCTTTGCTTAACAAACTAATATCTAATTTTAAGAAAGTTTTAATTTTAGATGATAAATTATCTTAATTAATGCAAATTGTTTGCAGACAATTTTATGCAAGTGGATATTTAGAAAGTAGAAACATAAAGATTTAATAGAAGGTTGAGAGAAAAATTTTAAAATGCTGATAATATTGAATATAACAATTAAAGATGGGACAAGAATGAAAAATGACTTTCATGTCCATTGATCAGAGCTTTGGCTGTTGAAGAAGATCAAAGAAAAAATACTGAGCTTGATGATTTTTTATGTACTTATAACTCTGGAAAAGTTTTTAGTCAGATAAATCAGTATTTCCCTCCAGATATGTTTTTTGATATTTGTTTCCTTAAATTGTGGATAAACCTAATTTGCATTAGAAATTGCCAGTTTATGTTGCTAAGCTGGTTTAGTTATAGTCTTCTCCTCAGATCCCTAGAGCTTTTCCCATATAGTTGAAATCATACTTGACAGTATGATTTGAAAATATCAACACATTTCGACAAGCTGCTTTGTGTTGCATTATATGTGAAACTTCTAATGTCCTTAACTTTGTATATTTATTCATATCAAACATAATTTGAAGTTTATGGTTATGTTTAATACTTTGAGGGAAAAATGAATATTTCATATATTTAAAAGAAACAAAACAATTATTAAAGATATGACATTGAGAAATATGAAAATGGAAAATAATATTTACAAAAATACTGAAATATCTACATAAAAGGAATCTCTTGAGTTTATGTCTTGAATTATGAAGACATATTTGTTTAACTTAATTTTAGAATAATGTGTCTTTCTAACAGACTTAGCTGTTTTGCTGCTTTCCTTTGTCTGAGAGATTAATTTTGTCTTTTCTCTTACCTTTTGATTCAAACAGGAGTCACTCTAAGTGTTTGCATGCCCACTGACCATGATTGTGCTAATGATGAGCATTTAATCCAAGAGGGCCAAAGTTCTTTTTTCCCCCATCAGATTGTGAGCAATAAATCTTTCCCTCTTGTTAAATAAAAGATATAAGGGTGTCTTGGTCCATTCCTGCAACAAAATACCACAGACTAGGAAATGTCTAAATAAAGTAATTTTTCAACAATTTTTGAGACTGAGAAGTCTAAGATGAGGCGACAGTGGATTCAGTGTATGATAAGGACTCACTCTCAGCATAAAAATATGATGTTTTTTGTTGTAGTCTCTGCAGGGGAGAAATGTTATGTCCTCCCATGGTGGAAGAGTGAAAAAGCACCAAGCAGCCCTTCGACACCTCCTTTATAAGAGGATTCTTTAATCCCCTTAACCCCCATCATGAAGGTAGATCTTTCATGGCCTAATCACCTCTGAAAAGACTCCTACCTCTTGCCTCCATCACAGTGGAGATAAATTTTCATGTCGATTTTGGAGAGAAATAGATATTTAAACTACAGTCCTGGGTATCAGTTTCAAAATCACTAGTACTCATGTGCATATCAAGAAAGCCAGTCTAGAGTAGAAGATAATGAACTGATTATAAGAAAAAGAGAAAAACAAAATAAATTGACAAAATATATGCTACTATTTTTAGTTTCTTTGGCCAGAACCATATACTTTCACTCAATTTAATTGTATGAGTCAAACTATTCATTTCTTTATGTCTGATCTAGTTCAGTTCAGTAACTAAGAATCCAGAGTAATACAATCCCTGTCTTATTTGACTTTTCATTGACTCCCATTCATTGAGCTCACTCTCTTCTGATTCTTCTGTTATATGAGAGAAACTTTCTGTCTTCTCTCTGCATCTATGTGCATCTCTTCCTCTCCCCTTCCTCCTTTTCTCTTTGTCTCTCTCTTTTCTTTCCTTAATTGAAAGATATTTTCTTTTCTATTTATTTTTATTTTATCAGTACATGTTTGCAATTCATGCAGTTTACAATCATTTTGGGAGTGGTTCCATGGACATATTATAGCTTGTTTCTTTTTTTTTTGTAATTCTCTTTTCCTTCCCTCCCCCTCCCCCCTCCTCTAATGGTTCCCCTATCCCCTTTTTCATCCTTGTTGATATTATTTGTCTTAGCTCATGTTATGGGATACAGTGTTTACATTAATTAAGGTTATTAGGTTCCTGTGCATGGCACATATTTATTTTCTTTTCCCCTTCCCCTCCCCTTGCTCCCTCCCCATTGTTCCCTTGGACAGATATTTTCTTAACTGAGTTTTTTGGCTATACATTCTTATTTCTTACTCAGTCATTATCCTTGGTGCAATTTTGCTTTTATTTTTGTCATTGTTCCAAATATCAGTTTTCAAATTTCCCAGAGAACAAATTCAACCTGTATTTGTAAAATATTTAGTTCCTCCTATATTCTATTTAATGTTTTCTCTTAGTGCTGGGCGAACAAGTCTAGAGGTGAACAAGATAAAGTCCCTAATGTAAAAGGACTAACATTCCAGTGAAGGAGTTATGTAAAGAATAAATTTTGTAAAAATAAAAGTAGTTTCTTTTAGCACAAAATGGTGTTATTATTACTTATAATGATAAAGCATAATGTAATGAAGTCAAGACACCTTGGTTCCCAGATTAAAACAAGAATGTGGTATTTATAGTGTAATTTTTTAATACGGCAGTCAGCAATTATGGACAGAAATGTTTAGATTTTATGAAAAAGTAATTTCTTTAACAGGATGCCAGTTGACTCCTCTGTTTTTGCTTTATCTTTGACATAAGACTTGAAGTTATTATCTAATGCTTGTTTGCTTTTTATTTTAGTACTGGGGGCCTTCATGCTGAGCTATGTCTCTAGCCTCTTTTTATTTATTTGTTTATTATTTATTTATTTTTATTTTGAGACAGGGTCTTACTGAATCACTAAATTCCTTAGGTTGGAGTTGAATTTGCAGTCTTTCTGCCTCAGTCTTCCAGAGTGCTGGGATCACAGGTGTATGCCTCTATGCTCAGCTTAATGCTTACATTTTACATGTAAATCTCTTAGAAATACAATTTCCAGGCCAAAGAATATGATACATTCCATGTCAAATTTGGGTATAGGCTTAGGTAAAGGTAAATATTCACTTTATATACCATATGATTGTGTGATATGAAATCATTATTTTAGGGGTTTATGTTATGGAACAATATGACACAGATTTAGGGAATTAAAAGTGCCATGAGGAGAGCTCTGTCAGAAAGAGAAAGAAGCAGGGGTGAGCCTGTTTTGATCTGGGCGACAGTGGACTTTCAGAGGCAGTGACGTTTGTGCAGTCACAGGGATGAAGAACCTGAGTGTGAAGATCTAGATGAGGAGAGGAGCTGTGAGTGGGAGGGTCTGGAGGAGAGGGTTGCACTGGCCGGTGGACAGTCGGGGAGAAGGCAGCGTCAGACCAGAAGGGCCTGGACAGCTGTGGTTACTCAGCCAGCATAGGGTGTTCAGAAACCTTTGGACACTTGAGAGAGAGAGAAAGGTGACTTGTTCTAAATTTTATGTTTCAAAAGTCACCAGAGCTGCTCCATGGAGAACTGTCAGAAAATCCCCCGGGGTTCCCAAATACGATGACTAAGCAACCCTAAAGGTCACCTCTCTCCCTGGGCTCAGTCTCCCTTTCCAAGCTCCTCTCACCCAAGCCTGCCCTAGAGACTGTGTCACAGTCACAGCAACTCCTTTCTGTGTGCTCTTTCACTCTTTCACTTCTCTTTCCTTTTGGGTTTTGATTCCAAGAATGCTTCCTAAACTTCCTCCTGTGGGTAGCATGGAAGCAGGGCTGTCTTTGCTTGGTTCCTGTCCTCTGCAACCTCCTCTTGCTGTTTTAATGCTGTAACTACATAAGAAATACAGCCACTCTGGTCACTGTGCCACCATTGACTATGTCTGCAGTCCACTATCATCGCAAAGTGTTTCCCTAAGCTCCAAACATAGGCACTGTGAGATGCATGCCCATTGCTAACTTATTGCTCAGTTTAACACTCATCTTCTCAGTGGCCTCACAAATCCCCTGTATCCTTGTGGGGGATTAGTAGTAACCCCTATTTGTTCTTAGTTGAAGATACCCTTGTTCAAAAAGACAGATTAACAAGAGAAAAATGAAAAGAAGTTTATTAGCGTGATGACTTCATACATAAAATCAAGACACTCAGAGCCTAAGTAGTTCTCAAAGAGTTGGCTTTGAATTTCAGCTTTTGTAGAACCTTCAACAGAGAACAGTAGATTTTTAGAGAAGTGAGAAGAGAAAGGCAAAGATCTTTGTGTTTCTATGGCAGCAACTTATGGGGAAGACAAATATTCAGCAAATAAATGTTAGTTATTAAAGAATCTTAATATAAATTTCTCTGATGTGATCTGATAAGGTTCTAAAACAATCTTTGGCATTTAAATTTATTCTCTGGGGTAGAGACACGGACAAGATACCTTTTGACTTCTCAAAACTTTGTCTTCTTTTCAGACAAATAGGGAGCTCTCTCATAATCTAGCTCTTTTTTATTGCCTTCAACTCAACAATTCTTCATTTTTTTGGGAGGCATTGTCTGGTCTTCTACATCTTACTGTGTGAAATTCAGACCCACATTAAGCCCTATGTTCTGCAGGGTGAATTCTCTAGAAGGGAAGTGTGAGATTTTTCAAATTAAAACTTATGGAAAAGGAGACAAGGTGAGCTGGTCCCAGCACCTGGAAGGAAGCTCCCTGGCCACCATCCCAAGCTTCTAGGGCAGAGAAGGTGAGCTGGTCCCAGCACCCAGAAGGGAGCTCCTCCACCACCATCCCAGGCTCCTAGGCAGGGAAGGTGAGCGGGTCCCAGCACCCAGAAGGAAGCTCCCTCATCGCTATCCCAAGCTCCTAGGACAGAGAAGCTGAGCTGCATGGGCGCCAGAAGCACCCCCCCCAGGTCAAAATGAGAAGACATGTAAACAAGCCTCAAAAGCAGACTTCTGGACCACCTACAGCAACCTCAAAGAGAAACAAGATGGAACATTCTGATACTCAACCACCTGAACTCTCTGAACTGGCAACAATAGAGGATCTGGGAAAAATGAAATCAGAAATAATTACTCAGATAACAGCAAAGATTGTGCTCACGGTGCAAGACATGATTACTAAATCTAGAGAGGACACAGATAAAAAAACTAGAGAATCTGAGGAACATGATGGAATCCCAACATAGGAAACAAATGGAATACTTAAAACAGATACAAAAAGATTTCCAGGAGATTAAAAACTCCATCAAAAGTCTGTGCAGCAGAATGAACCAATGTGAGGATAGAATTTCAGATATAGAAGATAAGATTGCAATTAGTAACCAGGAAAAGAAAATTGCTTTAAAATTGTAAGGGAACACAAGAAATCAATCCAGCAGCTGCTAGACGATGCAAAGAAGAATAAAATAAGACTAATTGGAGTCAATGAAGAAAGAGGAGAGAGTGCAGATGACATAAAAAAAAAAAAACATTCACAGAAGTGATGGCAGAAAACTTCCCAAGGAGGGGAAAAGAACTTGACATACAGATAAGTGAGGCATATAGGACTCCAACTAGCCTTCATAAAAATAAATCTACACATAGGCATATAATAGTTAGGATTTCAGAAATCCAACAGAAGAACAAAATTCTACAAGCAGTGAGAGAAAAGAAACAAATCACATACAAAGGAAAGCCCTTCAGAATCACAGCAGACTTCTCAACACAAACCCTCAAAGCAAGAAGGGCTTGGAGTGATGTATTTCAAGCCCTAAAGGAAAACAGCCTCCAACCCCGATTGATGTACCCTGCAAAACTATCTTTCAAAATGGATGGAGAAATAAGATACTTTCATGATAAAGAGCACCTCAGGAACTTCATGAATACCAAACTGGCACTCCAAAAAATTTTAGACAATACCCTAGGAAAAGACAATGAGGATCACAACCCAGGAAACCCAGCAGAATGAATCCATTGGGCGTGACAAATTAAATGCAAAGGGGGAGAATCCAACAAAAAGAAAAAGTCATGACAAAGCTTTTAAAACTTTTAACTTCATCTCCCTAATGAGGGTATAATTCAGTCTTGTTATTGTGCTGATTAGTATTTTTCTGATTCTAGAGTTGCACACCATTCCTTGTGCTATACTGGCTATTTATCATCTTCTTATGTCTACTTTTTAATTGGGTTGCCTATTAATGAGCTCTAAGAATTCTTTATATATTCTGGTCATAGGTTATATGCATTGTAAATATGGTCTGTTTAAGGACTACTTTTCATTTTAATGATGTCATTTAAAGTTCTAAATTTTGATGGAATCTCATTTATCAATTTTTTTCTTTTATACATCATGCTTTTTGTATCCTAGGTAGTTCTTGCCTACCCTGAATTCATAAACATTTTCCCTTATAATTTCTTCTTAAAGTTTTATACTTTTAGGCTTTCATATTTAGGTTCATAGATCCCTTCAAGTTATTTTCACGTATGGAAAAAAAGGGTTGAGGTTAATTTTTTATACACAGATACCAGGTGTTCTAGTGCCATTTGCTGAAAACACTATCTCTTCCTCGGCTCCTGAATTGAGTTCATATTCTATAAAATGCTAATGTTAAATAATATTTCAAAACTCAGTGGGCCATATATGTGTGGTTCTATTTCTAGATTCTCTATTTTATTCCAATGATCTATATGTCTTTCCTTACACCAACACTGCCTTGATTACTGTAGCTTTAGAAGAAGTCTTAAAATTAGGTACTAAACGTCTTTCAACACTGTTTTTTTTCTTTTTTTTTCTTTTTTTTAACTTTTCTAGGTCCTTTGTACTCCTACATAACTTTTAAACTTCAATATCCAATTCTTCATTTATAGCACATATACTTGGACCTGAATTTTTATATATATCTTGTGTTTTCTAATCCTGCTAAATTCAAGTACAAGTTCTAGGGTCTCCTAGAGATTTCTTAGTGTTTTCTCTGTAGATGATCATTTCATCTACATATAAAGATTTTACTTCTACCTTGCCAATCCTATCCTGTTGTGTCATTTTATTGCCAGACTATTTTGGTGGGGACTAGGTTTCAAAGTTTAATGGACAGAAAAAGAGCAAGCATGTCTTCCCTTGTTCCCCACCTTAAGGAGAAAGCATTGTATCTTCTCCATTCATATAAGGCATTCTCACTGGAAGTATGGAGTACATGTCTTTAATCTGTTGAGAAGTTTCTGTTCTACTTCTAGTCTCCTGATAGCTTTTACCATGAACAGCTGTAGAATTTAGTCCAATACTTTTTCTCCAACTAGTGACAGGATCATATGGCTTTTTCCTTTCCTCTGTTAAAATGATGACTTTTAAAAAATTTATATATTAATTGGTACATTTTAGGTACATAATACATTTACATTTATCATTGGGTGTTTGTACCTGAACATGATGAATCTTAGTTCTTGTTTTGTTTCCCATTACCTATGAACCCTTCACCCCCCACTACCCTTCCCTATTTACATAGACTTTGTTTCCATTTTTTTCTTTCTCTTACTTTTTCCTTTCCCTTCTTCCCTGTCCCCTTCTCCTCCCACCAACCCTCCACCTTTGGACCTTTTCCTATTTCAAATTATCAATTATTCATTTTAATCCTTATTTATACTTTCAGTTTCTCACACTAGAGATACTATAGTGGCACAGTTTGTAATAGCTAAGGTTTGGAAACAGCCCAAGTGCCCATCAACTGGAAACTGGATGAAGAAGATGTGGGGATTTTTTATAAAATGGAGTACTACTCAGCCATAAAGAATGAGAAACTAGAGTCATTTATAGCTAAATGGATGCATATTGAGGCCATACTCTTATGTGAAATAAATAGGACACACATGTGTAAAATGATGACTTTTGAGGGTAGATCTTCCAATGCTGAACCAACACTGCCATCCCTATAATAAAACCACTTTCTACATACTGCCAGATCTGACTTCCAATAGTTTGTTTTGTTAAAGAAATTTCTATCTATGTTCATGTATTTTTCTTCTATTATCTTTATCCAGTTTTAGGATAATCCAATGTTGAGTTCCTAAAATGAGGGGAGAAGTGTTTCTTCTTTTTTCTGCTTTAATTGTTTGATATAATTTATCAGTTAAAATGTATATGAGCCTGTTGTTGTCATATAGGTAGATTTTCAAACTAGGAATATACTTTCTTTAATAGGTGCTATTCAAATTTTATATTTCCTCTAGAGTTAGTTTCATTAATTTGTCTTCCAAGGTACTTCTTAGAAGTTGTCAAATTTATTTCAAGAAAGATTTTTGTAATAGAATTTCTATATCCTTTTCAATTCTGTAAAATCTGTGGTAATGTTTCCTAGATCTTGATATTGTAATTTAAGAAATGTATAATTGATATTGTGTAATAGGAAGAAAAGGTCTATAGGAGCAGGGGAAGTGGGAGGGTTAAGGGAAAGGAAAAAAGGGAAAAGAAAAAATATGAGAAAAGGGAAAAAATGGAAACAAAGTCTTTGTAAATAGGGAAGGGTGGAGGAGGTGAAGGGAGGGCAGGGGAATGGGGAAAAAAATAAGAACCAAGGGACTCATGTAATGGTACAAGATCCCAATGATGAATGTAACTGTACTTTATACCTAAAATATACCAATAAACTCAGTGGAAAAAACAAGAAACAAACAAACAAAAAAACTTGTGGAAAGGAACAGAAGGAAGTAGAATTGGGAAGAGAGAGAGAGAAGGTAGGTAGTTATTATGCAGTCTCAAGCAAAGCCTGCTTGCTGCAGGGAGTTATGAAGATGAAATTGTGGCCAAGAGGTGAGAGGCTGGGTATTTTTTCTTCAGTGTTGGTCAGTCATTGGATGGGGTACCCAATAGGAGAGTGGGAGCTTGGGGTATGGTGAAGTAGTTTTTAGCTGAGTCAGTTTCTAGGTGATGGAAGCCAGTGCTACCCCAGGCATCTGGGATCATAGTGCTGCATTTCTCAAGGGGTGTGGGAGACACATCCTAGTGTTCACCCCACTGTATGTGAGATGTTTTCCTTTGTTATCCTGCTGGTAATGCAAACTGCACACCTCCTAAACTGATTCTAAATCACCTTTCCCTGTTCTGGTGCCACTGTAATTCTTCTCTGAGTCGAGGCTTCTAGTCATGGAAGCTTTTCTTCCTTCTTATGATTTACCAAGTTCAATCACTTTTCCAAACCCGTGGTTTCTGCACACACAATGTTTAACAATGTTTCTGCTCTTTATTCTGTTCCTCCAATCATCATCTCCCACCTCTCACTTTCTTAACTGCTTCCATTTCATAACACTAAGAATAAGTCATGGGAGGGGGGGAGTGACTCATTTCATGAAAAGACTTAGTTTATAGAGCATAAGAAGGTGCTGCAGATAGTACATTTGTATTATAACAAGTTGTCATAAAGGTCAGTAATGGCATTCCTATGAACAACATGGGAAATGAGCCACGGATGAGCATAATTATGTAAATTTGTATTTGGATGCCTGTGTCTAAGGATGTCAAGCTGACATGTTTGAAGGCTGTTTCCTGTTCACTGATTTGCTTTAGGATTTAGATGAAAATATCAAAGGACTGCTTGTGACATTTTTAGATGTCATGAAACTGGGAGGTATAAAAAATATGCTAGATGACAGAATTAGGTTCCATAAAGGTCTCTTGACAGGCTGGAATAATGGACCCAATCCAGTAAGATAATATTTAATTGTGACACATGTTAAGTCCTGCCTTTGTATCTTCAAATCTGCTACTTAGATATAAAATATGGAAGATGACACGTGAAAAAAAATGCCTTGGCAAGTAGTCCTTGATTCTGACTATAAATGGCAATAACCTGAGTGAAATTTTTAAAATTTAATGAAACAGCTCCACCCTCAGATTCCTATGAATTGTTCCAGGATAAGACCTAAGCATGAGAATATTTTAAAAGCATTTGAGGTGATTCATATGTGCAGCCAAGATCCAGAATCAGTAATTTTAGCACAGTGTGAGTTAGCATGTGAAATCACTGCCTCTTCCCTGTTAAAAAACAAAAACAAAAACATAACAACAAAGAATAAAGGAAAGGTGAAAAAAAGTCTGGCATCACCTAAAGAGAAAGAGCATAGGATATCATTCTTAGTATCACGAGTGAGATAAAAATAGTTTTAGTCCCAGCTGTACCCCTTCCAGGATGTATGACTGCCTGTGTAATATGGTTTCTCTTCTTTAATGTGAAAGTTAAATGACAGAATGCCTTCTTCTTCAGTATGTTGTGAATACTGAATGTGATTTTCCATGTAGAATATTAGGTACAGGACCTGGCATGTAGTTGGTGCTCAAAAATGTTAACAGAGATTATTACTGAACTATAGTAAAGAACTATCAAATTTAATAGAGATAATTTGGTGGTAATCTTTCACCACTAAGTTCTTTTCTGTCACTCTTTCCTTATCTGCCCATTCCACCCTCACACTGCTGCAAGATAAATCTGCTTTACTAAATGAAGTGTGGATCTTGGATCATTTTAACTTTAACTCCTTCTGTGGCCCTCAAGTGGACATTAAATTAATGCAAAGCTCCCTGCCTGTTATTCGGAGTCTTCTAGTACATCTTTCCAAGTTCTTATTTTAGCTGTACTTACTTCTATTTCCCTGTCTCTACACTCAAGAGATATAGTTGTGGCTTCTCAAATATTTATGGGCTTCCTTAACTTTATGCCCCTAGACACTTCTTTCTACTGCAAATTTGAACGCTATCTCAGGTGCTCCTATTTGAATACAATTTGAAGTTTATTTTTCTTCCCCTAAACATTTTTATGTATAACAAATTTAAATATAGATTTTAGTACATAGGTGGAGCTTCTTATGTGTAGTTAATTATGAATTTGAATTCCAGCCTTACAGTCTGCAGCTAGCCTCATATCCAATACAGCACATATGTTGTCATTTTTCCTCTCAGACTTTTGGAGATTTTATCAATTAATCATAACACTCTTTACTACTGAACCCAGACAAAGCCTCACATTCTTCCTCGATGCAATTTCTTTACATCCAAGGTCCTCTAACAAGATTTTGTGATTGGCACAAACACTGAGCTCACTTTCCTATGCATGCAGGTGATCTTTAACATTTTGAAGTACACTTAATATCTTCATGGACCTGCAAATTTGTGAAAGGCATCAAAGTATTTATTCATAAGTTATATTTGGGCTTCTTAGTTCCTTTTCTTGTTGCTGAGACAAAATACCCAACACCCAAAGTTAAGGGAGGAAAGTTTTATTTGGCTCCCAGTTTGTAGAGGTTTCAGTCTGTAGTCGGATGGCTGCAAGGCAGGGTGGCATGGCTGACTAGCGCTGTAAAGGAGAAACAGTTCATGGTGAGCAGAAGGTAGCAAACCAAGCAAGAAAGGAGACAAGGACTGGAAGTTTAGTTTAATGGCATTGAGCCTGCCTTGCAAGCACAAGGTCCTGAGTTTGATCCCTGTTACCAAAAAAGAAAAAAGAGAGACAAGCTTCTTTCTGTCCCTTATATTGTATCCAGGCTACTGGGATTAGAGAAGAGCCAAAACAATCAGTGGGCTGATTTAGTAATCACCGGCCCTTAATCCTAGTATTCTTAACTCTAGCATTGCACACAGTCTAGATTTAGCCACCTCTGATAAAGCCTCACCTATGATTACATGAGGCTTTGGGGTACATGTGGACACAAGTGATAACATTGGGCATAGTGCTACCCATCTCACAGAAACATTGCTGAGAGAGAGAGTGAATGTTTATTCCCTATTCCTGGTGATCCCTTCCATGTGAATTGATCCTCACTAAGATAACAGTCCCAACTCTTCCTTTTTATTTGGGCTGCTTCAGAGGAGGTGGGGTAATTTGTATGAATGGTAAATGAGAATATTAAATTGAGCTTGTTTTGTTCAGATTTTTTTGTTTTGCAGTTAGGGATGGTTTAGCCACAGGATGTGTTGATCTGCACTGTTACTCCAGGGGCAGGCACCTCCCTGAAAAGAAGGTGCCCCGAAGGGCTCGGGGATCCTATGTCTCAGCTGCTAAATCTGTCTCTTCAGAGGGTGGGAAGCACATTAGCTTTTTGCCCAAACTCTAAGTTTGAACCTTAAATCTCATCAGAAACAAAGATGGTATTTTGAGCCTTTAAGTTTCAACATTTTCCGAATAACTCAGTTGGGGGAACTGGGTCCTATTTATGTTGGGATTTCTTGAGAGAATCTGACGATTGTGAAATTGATCAAGAGTGTCCTGAAATAGAATGATAATGAGGAAATATTAAGATGTGAATGTTGAATAGTCAGCATATCTGGTTTTGTCCTATAAAGGAAATTTTAACAAAATGCTGAGACTTTCTTTTCTAGTTCCTGTCTCTTAGGTATTAGAGTTTAAGCAATTTCTTTACATCCAAATTTTATAAATTTGTAGAATACAATCCTAGCTGCAAGTTACTTAGCCAAAATAATAAGATATTAAAAGAGCCATGTTTTAACATATTACATGAATATAATACCTCTAAGACATAGCATTTTAAAAATTAATTGATTTCAATTTGAAGGCCTGTTTAGGTTTTACAGAAAAAATGTTTAGAAAGTACAATTTCTCCTTATCATTAACATTTTGTATTAGTGTGATACATTTGTTAAAATTGAGCCAATATTAGCATATTACTTTAAACTAAAAAATTCCATAGTTTGTATTAGGGTTCACTCTTTTGTTTTGTGTCCTTTGTGACTGTCGGTAAATATGTAATGAGCTGTGTCCACAATTACAATGTCATACATATAGTTTTATTGACCTAAAAATCCTTTGTGCTTTGCCTATTCAAACTTCCTTCCCTCCAGATTTCCAGCTGTTGGCAACAACTGATCTTTCTGTCTCTATGCTTTTCCTTTCACAGAGTGTCAAATAGTTGGAATCACATAGTATGTATCCTTTTGAGATTGGTCTCTTATATTTAGCAATATGTATGTGCTTCCTCCATGCAATTTCATGGTTTTAGACCTCATTTCATTTTAGCACTGAATAATAATAGTTACTTGAGTGAATTTGCCACAACTTACTTATCCACATATCTACTGGAAATATCTTAGTTGTTTTTTAAGTTTTAGCAATTATGAATGTAGCTGTATAAGCCTTGTGTGTGGCCTTTTGTGTAGATGTAAGCTTTTAGTTTAAATAAATATCCAAAAAATAATTATCAAGGAGTGTGATATTTGGATCATATGGTAAGGGTATGATTAAGAGTAAGAAATTGCCAAATTGCCTTTCATTTTACATTCTGTTTTTTTTTTTTTTTCTTTTGGTACCGGGGATCAAACTCGGGACCTTGCGCTTGCAAGGCAGGAGGTGGAACCACTGAGCTACATCCCCGGCCCTCATTTTACATTCACACCAGCAATGGATGAGAGTTCTTTTTGCTTCTCGTCCTTTCCAGAATTTGCTGTTGCAGGTATTGTGTAGTTCAGCCATTCTAATAGACGTGTGGTAGTAGCAACTTTTAGTTTTAATTTGAAATCCCCTAGTCGTGTATGGTATTAAGCATCATTTATATGCTTATTTACCATGTTTTTATCTTCCTTGGTTCATACCTTTTATACATTTTTTAATTGGGTTGTTTTCTTATTGGTGAGTTTAAGGTGTTCTTTGCGTATTTTGAATGCCAGTATTTACCAGCTAAGTGTTTTTCAAATATTAATACTATGGCTTATCTTTTTATTATTGTAAATGTCTTGCACAGAAAAAAAATTTTAATTTTAGAGTTCACTTTAGCATGTTTTTTCTTCATAGACCATTTATTTACTCTTATGTCTGGTAAGAAGTCATCCCAAGATCCAAGATGACCTAGATTTTCTCCAGTGTTATCTCTGAGGAATTTCTACTTTTGCATTTTATATTTAGACTTATGGTCCATTTTCACTTAATTTTTTGAAAGTCATAATGTCTATCTCCAGATTCATTCTTTTGCATGAGCATTGCTGATCGTTTTGAACACTAGTTATTGAAAAGACAAGTACGGCTTTTTATACCTAGCATTTCTTTCTGAGAATATCTTTTCCTCTCACTGCTGCACATTTGATAGATTCTCCTGTTCTATCCTCAGGAAATAGAAGCACTTGATGCTTTGTGGCATGAACTTGATGATATATGATAGCTTGATATGTGACACCAGTACATTCGACTACTTTATTATTTCAGTGAGTTGGATAAAATTTGATGTCTGACATTCACATTGGCTCTGGTCACTTATTCACTGTTCAGTCAAATCCTGTGTGCTTTTCCTACCCATGATCACATGATGGTGATTTTAGCAGCAGAACAAGTTAAATTTTCTGCTGCAACTGATTCTGGCATTGTCTGGAATTCAAGTGAAGGGGTACCCCTAGGAATTGAGATAGAGGTCTCATTTAGAGAGCAAGAGGATTCAGAGTTGTGTTTTCCAATGATGTTCAGTAGGTTAAAGGCCCCACAATCAACTGAAGTTGCTGTTAAAGTGAAGATTTCTGGCACATTGGCCCAGTGGAATCAGAATCACAGATCACTGAGCTATGGAAGAGGACTCTGCCTCACAACTATTCGCTTAAACATTTTCTCAGGATCTGAGAACCAGGAAATAATTCCAAATAATGGTCTAATTTTAGCAGAGTATGGAACTAAATGGACATACTCATCTTGTCACTGGAATGGCAAAATTCTGAGCCTGTATTTTTGAGTTAAAAAATGTTTATATTTGTATATGTGTGTGTTGGAAGGAAGGGCATTGTTACCAAAATGCCTTTCACATTTGACATTTCTAAAGTTGAATGTAATATCTTTGCACTAAACATATGCCTACCACAATTTCTGTCCTAGTAACTAGCATACACAGAAACTCAAGCTCAAAAACTAAGAGTGTCAGAGTTGAGCTTGACTGTGTCAACTTCATTGGGTTAGGATCCACTCAGGAGATTGGTAGAGTACACTTCTGGGTGTGTCTGGGGGAGTCCCGAAGGGATGACTGTATATGATTCCTAGCCACTTTTTTATAATTCATTAATTTTATTGGCACATGTTAGGTATACAGTATGCTGACATTCATTATTGGAATTTGTACCTTTACGTGATATATCTTGGTTCTTATTTTTTTCCCTACTCCCCTGTCCTCCTTTCAACTCTCCACCCCTCTCTATTTACAAAGACTTTCTGTTTTTTCTTTTTCTCATATTTATTCCTCTCTCTTCTTTCCTTTTCCCAATCCCTCCCACTACCCCTTCCCCTTTAGACCTTTCCTTCTTATTTCACATTATCTATTAGACATTTTGATCCTTATTTACACTTTCAGTTTCTCACACCAGAAAAATTATTCCTTATTTATACGTGTTTCCTATTTATTTCACTTAAGTATGGCCTCAATATACATCCATTTAGCTACAAATGTCTCTAATTTCTCATTTTTTACAGCTGAGTAGTACTCAATTTTATTTAAAAAAAAAACCCTCACATCTTCTTCTTTATCCAGTCTCTATTTAATGGACAATTGGGCTGTTTCCAAGTTTTAGCTATTACAAACTCTGCCACTATGAACATGGGTGCACATATATCACTGTGGTATTATTTTAAAAATTCTTTTGGGAGGATGCCCAGCAGTGGAATAGCTAGGTCAAATGGGACCTCTAGTCCTAGTTCTTTGAGGTATCTCTATACGGATTTCCACAGTAGTTGCACCAGTCTATACTCCCACCAACAATGGAGAAGGATTCCTTTTTCCCCACAGACCCACAAACATTTGATATTAGTTGATTTTTGATAGCGGCCATTCTTTCTGGAGTGAGGTGGAATCTCAGCATTGTTTTCATTTGTATCTCTCGAATGACCAGTGATGTTGAACATTTTTTCATATGTTTACATGCTATTTCTACTTCTTTTTCTGAGAAATATCTGTTCATTTTAGATGCCCTTTTTGGATTGGGTCTTTAAATTTGGGAGATGTGAATTTTTAAAGTTCTTTATATTTTCTAGAAGTAGACCTTTGTCTGAGGAACAGGTGGTAAATTTTTTCCCCCACATTGTGGGTTGTCTCTTCATTCTGCTGGTGGTTTCTCTTGCTGTGAAGAAGCTTTTTAATAAGATGAGATCCCAGTTGTTAATTCTCTGTGCTAGTTCACATGTGATGGAGGTTTTGTTCATGAAATCTTTTCCTATGCCAATGTCTTCAAGAATTCTACCTAATCTCTCTTCCAGCCAGTTTAGTGTTTCTCTTTTAATATTTAGATCTTTAATCCATTTTGATTTTAGTTTAGTGCATGGTGAGAGATATAGGTCTAGTTTTATTCTTTGGCAAATTGAAACCTACCTTTTCCAGCACCATTTATTAAAGAGGCTATCTTTCCTGAGGGTGTTCTTTGTCAAAGATGAGGTGGCTGAGTGTGTCTGAAGTTGTTTCTGCATCTTCTATTTTACTCCACTGATCCTTGAGTGTTTCTTTGCCAGTATCATGCTGTTTTTATCACAGTAGCTTCATAGTATAGTTTCAAGTTAGGGATTGTGATACACCTACCTTGCCTTTGTTGCCTAGTCTCTTCATGTTTAAAGTATATTTTTGAATTGTTTTCTCAAGGTCTGTGAGGTATGCTGTTAGAATTTCAATTTGGATTGTATTGACTCTATATGGAAGTTTTGGAAGTATGGCTATTTTCACTATACTGGTTCTTCCTACCCAGGAGCAAGGGATGTCTTCACATTTTCTGATATCCTCTTCGATCTCTTTTTTCAGAGTGCTATAGTTTTCAGACTAGAGGTCTGATTTCTTTCATTAAGTTGGTTCCTAGGTATTTCGTTTTTTTTGTGGATACTATTGTGAAAGGAATTGTTCCTCCAGTTCCTCTCTCAGTGAGTCTCTTCTTCATGTAGAGGAAAGCTATTGATTTTTGTGTGTTGGCCTTGTATCCAGCTACTCTACTAAATTTGGTTATTAAGTCTAGAAGAGTTTTGGTGGAGTTCTTGGGGTCTTCTATTTAGAGTATCATGTCATCTGCAAATAATGACAATTTAACTTCTTCATTTCCTATCTTTATTACTTTTAATTCTTTCTCTTGTCTAATTGCTGTGGCTAATGTTTCCAGAACTATATTGAACAAGAGTGGTGATAGTGGACATCCTTGTCTTGTTCCTGATTTGAGTGTGAAGGATTTCAGTTTTTGACCATTTAGTATGATATTGGCTGTTGGTTTTTCATAGATGGCTTTTATCAGATTGAGATAGACAGTCTATTCCAATTTTCTGTAGGGTTTTTATCATGAATGAGTGTTGGATTTTTTTGGAATATTTTTTCTGCTTCTATTGAGATGATCATATGGTTTTTTTCCTTGGCTCTATTGATATAGTGTATTACATTGATTGATTTTCGTATATTGAACATCCCTGCATCCCTGGGATGAATCCCACATGGTCAAGGTTATGATCTTCTGGATGATCTTCTGCATTCTGTTTGCCAGTATCTTATTGAAGATTTTTGCATCTATGTTCATTAGTGAGATTGACCTATAGTTCTCCTTTTCATTTGGATCTTTCTCTGCTTTGGGGATCAAGGTGGTGCTTGCTTCCAGGAATGAATTTGGGAGTATTGCTTCTCTTTCAATTCCATTGAAGAGTTTAAACAGTAATGGCAGTAGTTCTTCTCTAAATGTCTTGTAGAATTCGGCAGTGAAGCCATCTGCACCCGTGCTTTCCTTAGTTGGTAAGTTTTTAATTTCATTGATTGATATTGAGTTTTTTAGAATCTTTAGGTCTTCTACATTCAACTTTGGTATTTCATACATATCTAGGAATCTGTCCATTTCTTCTGTGTTTTCCATCTTATTGGCATATTGGTTCTCAAAGTAGGTATTGATGATCCTCTTGATTTCTGCTTGGTCCATTGTAATTTCACCCTTTTCATTCCTAATTGCATGGATTTGGGGCTTTTCTTTCCTTTTTCTGATAAGGTTGGCTAAGGGTTTGTCAATTTTGTTGATTCTTTCAAAGAACCAACTCTTGGCTTCATTGGTTTTTGCATCATTCTTTTAGTCTCCATTGAATTGATTTCTGATCTGATCTTTACAATTTTCTCCCTTGTATGAGCCTTGGGTTTGTCCTGCTCCTCTTTTTCTAGAAGTTTGAGGTTCAGCACCAGGTTGTTTGATTGGGCTCACTCTGTTTTCCTTATATGAGTATTCACTGCTATGAATTTCCCTCGTAAGACAGTTTTCATTGTGTCTCACAGATTCTGACATGTTGTATTGGCATTGTGATTTAATTGTAGGTATTGTCTCATTTCTTCTTCAATTTTCTCTGTTTCTTTTGCTATTGATCTCCAATTTCATTGCACTATGGTCTGATTATATACAGGGGATAACTACCTTTCTTTGCACTTACTTAAACATGTTCTATGGCTGAGTATGTGGTCTATTTTGGAGAACGACTTGTGTGGAGCTGAAAAGAATGTGTATTCTGATTTTGTGGTGTGGAACACCCTGTAAAGATCTCTTCATTCCATTTGTTCAAGAGTTTGATTGAGTTCTAGTATTTGATTACTTATTTTTTGTCTAGTTGATCTATCTATTTGTGACAGTGGGGTATTGAATTCCCCAACTACTATTGTATTAGTGCTTGTATGATTTTTCATGTCAGTTAGTATTTGTTTTATGTATTTGGGCACACTAGTATGTGGTGCATATATATTTATGATTGTTATCTCTTCTTCTTGCATTGTTCCCTTTACAAGGATGTAGTGCCCTTCTTTGTCTCTCTTAATCAACATTGGTTTGAAATCCACTTGATCTGCAAAGAGGATACCTACTCCTGGTTTTGGGGGGGCTTTTATCACATGGAGTATTGTTTTCCACCCTTTAACTTTCAGTCTGTGAGTTTCTTTTTGAATTAAGTGTGTTTATTGTCTCTAGCATATTATTGGACTTTGCTTCTTGACCCATTCTGCTGGTCTATTTCTTTTGATTGATGAACTGAGACCATTAACATGGATGGTTATGCCTGATATGTATTGACTTAGCCTCATGACTTTTTCTTTTTGTTGGATTCTCCCCTTTCACATTTAATTTCTTGTTGTGCCTGATGGATTCATTCTGCTGGGCTTTCAGGGGTTGTGATCCTCATTGTCTTTTCCTAGGATATTGTTTAAAATTTTTTGGAGTGCTGGCTTGGTATTCAAAAAGTTCCTCAGGTACTTTTTGTCATGAAAGTGTCTTATTTCTTCATGAATTTTGAAAGATATTTTTGCAGGGTACATCAGTATGGGTTGGAGGCTGTATTCTTTTAGGGCTTGAGATACTTCACTCCAGGCTCTTTTTTTGTTTTTTCTTTCTCCTACCAGGGATCAATCTCAGGACCTTCCCAGGCTCTTCTTGACTTGAGAGTTTGTGTTGAGAATCTGCTGTGATTCTGATTGACTTTCCTTTGTATGTGATTTGTTTCTTTTCTCTAACTGTTTGTAGAATTTTGTTCTTCTGTTGGGTTTCTGAAAACTTAACTATTATATGCCTAGGTGTAGATTTTTTTTTTGATCATGGCTAGTTGGTGTCCTATATGCCTCACTTATCTGTATTAAAAATTCTTTTTCTTGCTTGGGAAGGTTTCTGACATTCCTTCTGTGAACAGATTTTTTTTATGTTGTTTGCACTCTCTCCTGTTTCTTCATTGACTCCAATCAGTCTTATGTTATTCTTCTTTGCATCATCTGTCAGTTCCTGGATTGATTTCTCATGGTCACTTACTATTTTTAAGAAATTTTTCTTTTCCTGGTCACTAATTGCAATCCTGTCTTCTATATCTGAAATTCTGTCCTCACATTGGCTCATTCTGCTGCATAGACTTTCAGTGGAGTTTTTAATCTCCTCAAAATCTGTTTGCATCTGTTTTATGGATTCCATTTGTTTACTATGTTGGGATTCCATCCTGTTCCTCAACTCTTCTATTTTTTTTAAATCTATATCTGCTCTAGAGTTTTTAATCATGTCTTTCACTATGGACACAATCTCTGTAGTTATCTGAGAAATTATTTCTGATTTCATTTTTTTCCAGATCCTCTTTCATTGCCAGTTTAGGAAGTCCAGGTTGTTGAGTATCAGACTGTTACATCTTGTTGCCCCTTGAGGTTGCCTTTGGTGATCTGGAATTCTGGTTTTGAGTCTTGTTTATGTGTCTCCTCATTTCAACATACGTAGCCTGCTTCATGTTTGTTGAGGTGACTTTTTGCTTGCCCAGTGGGCTTCAATTCTCAGCAAGCCTCAGAGAGCCCTTATCTATGCTGCTCAACACTGTGCCAATTCCTGGATGGTGGCCTTCTGGCTCCTTGTGCTTCACTGTTGTCTGTGCAGGGTTCTGGCTGGGCCCTGTGCACACTTAGGATGGTATCTGGTCATGCCTCTGCCTGGAGCCTGCCAACCTGTGTAGCTGTTGTCTAGGAGGGCTTTTGGCTAGGGTCTGTGCACCTGAGTCAGTGATGTCTGAGTGGGCTTCTTGCTGGGGTCTGTGCACACTTACCAATGGTATCTGGGGGGGCCTCTGGCTGTGGTCTGTGTGCCTGCACAGCTGTTTACCTGGCAGGCCTTTGGCTGGGGCCTGTGGGCCCCAGATGCTGCTGTCTGGGCAAGGCCCTTCCTGGCATCTGTGCATCTACACCACTCTGGTCCAAGTGGGCTTCTTCCTGGGATCTGTGCACTAACTGATGGTATCTGGGCAGGCCTCTCCCTAGCCACTTCTATGGTACTGTTTTCCTGCTCTACATCTTGGCCACCATGAGCTGAGTAGCTTTGCTCTGCCATGGCTTTCTGCAGTGATGTGCCTGCTTTGTAGCCAGATAACCATGGACTGAATCTCTTGAAATTGTGAACCAAATTAAACCTTTTCTTTTTACATTGTGAATATTGGCTCTCAGTGATGGAATACAGAGACTGACTCTAACTAATACAGAGACTGATTCTACAATTTTCTTTTCTTTAATTTCAAGTCCTACAGTTGCCTGCATTTACTCTAATTAATCTCTTAAATATGTTCTTCTCTCTTATTCACATTTTCCATGCTCAAATTTAAGCTTCCCTCACTCTATGGCCTGGTTTACTTAATGGCCTCTTATTACCTTTCTTCTAATCCATCCTTCATATTAATTATTGTCCTGGTGCACTTTATACAATGCACATCTGTTGCTGTCATTGCCTGATTTAAGTCTTACAATTTAAATTCATCGGCATAACAGAATTGTCTTCATGCTCTCAATCTGAACTATTCTCTTCAGCTTTATCTTCATTTACTCTCCCAGATTTACAATATGTTTCAGCCACAAATAACTTTTTGCATATCTTTTAATATTTTCATTCATCTTAGCCTGAAATGTTCATTCTTCTTCCTTGTCTTGAGTGAAGATTGAAATCCTCAAAAAAGCTTTTCCTGAGGGGTCTTTGCACTTCCTGCCCATAACAGTGGTCCTCTGTGTGCTTAGAGCACCCTCACACCCCTTACCATATTTAACTGCTATTATTTTTATAGCTGTTTCCCCTTGATCAAAAGGAATGCCTGGAAGATTGAATTTTGTTGTAAAGGTTTTCATACATGTGTTTGCATGAAAACCTTTTTTTCCTGAAACAAACATTTGAGAGATCAACTTCAGACAATGTGGAAAGTCAATGAACTTGGATGCAAAAACTATATAATTTTAGACAAAATAAATATGATAAAATAAAGCATTTAAAATGACTAGATGATGACACAAAAAGGAAAGCAATGTTTCTAAGGTCCAACATGATAATAAAATTAAGAGAGAGCAGAAATGTTAGGCTGATTTTGCAACTGTAGTGGAGGAAGGATGACTTGGAATGGGTGTTCTTGAGGTGTACAACACTGAGACCTAATGCCCAGTGAGAGGATATGAGGCTGTGGCCTCTGTAAGGTAAATAAGAATTAAATCTTCTTAGTCAGCAGGATCTTTGAGGGACACAAGCTTGGTTAAAATTTTGGACTAAAGAAAATTATGTTGGCACAGAAAGGCAAAAAGAATGCTAGACCTCTTCCCAGTTTCAGGTAAAAATGAATCATTTTGAATTACTCAAACTTTTAGACCTAACTTATTGCAGATTTGAGATGAAATTTATATCACATCCATTAGTCAGCAATGGCAAACCTGAGAAATTAATTCAACAATTGATACTAGGCCTGTAAAACATTCCAAGGTGTTTTAAAAATGAAGATTAAACAGCTGAAAAGGGCTTCCTCTCAATTCAGGTTAAAAGACCTATTAAAGACAAACCTTCAATCCAAAATTGAGGAATTCAAGAACAAGTAATTCACTATACTAAAAATAGCTACTGAAAACAGAATTAGATTCTTTAGGATTATGAAAAAATATGTTTTAAGTTAATAAATACTAAGATACCATAAAAAATTTAGATATATTTGAAACAAATTAAAATACTCTTCTAGACATAGTTATTAAATAAAGTGAAATCACAATGAGTTGAATTGCAAAATAATTACAACTGATATAAAAATTTGTGAATGGGAGAGTAAATCTGAAAATCTTCCTATAAAAATTCCATGTGCTTAAACATATAAGCAAATACTTTGTCCTGGAGACATCAAGATGAGGCTTGAATGGGTCAGAGCTATTTCCTTAAGTCTGAGTTCACCACATGAACCAGGAGACTAAAACCCTTCATGGAAAGGGAATCCTGCGGACTAAACACACGTAAGTGTAGAGGCTGAGGAAGTGGAAAAAATGAAAATATAAAGAGAGAAACATGGAGGTAGAAAAGAACATCCAATATATGTCTGATAGGAAATCCAAAAATAGAAAATAGCATGAGAAACAATATTTGAAAAGATAATAGAAATGGATTTTAAAAAGACATGAACTCCCAGATTCAGCCAAAAAAGCTATTTCCCTCAAAAAATACATACAAATAAATCCACACATAGACACATTTTAGGGAAATTACAAAACATCAAAGATAAAGAGATCTGAAAACTAACTGGAGGGGAAATCTACCTACAAAGGAACAACAGTTAGTCTGAGAACAGACTTCTCGACAAATTTTGTGACAGATCAAATAGAATATAAATATCAAAGTACAGATAGAAAATACTTAACAGAACCAAATTTTATTTGAAGTTAAAATGTCATTTCAGAGGCAGCACAAAGAGATATATAGGCAAGGGTAGAGAGTATTTACCTTTATTAAAATTGTATTTTATTTGATTGATAATACTTGTAATATTTATGAGGTATAATGTGATGTTTTGACTCATGTGTACATTTGGGGGTACTGATCAATTCAGGGTAAATAATCACCTTAGACTTTACTATTTTCTAATGGGGAGTACTTTCTGATTCCTATAGTAACTATTGTGAGATACACAATAAATTGTTATAAATCATGTTCACCACAATGTACTGCAGAACACTACAACTTATTCTTCCTGTCAAGGTTGAATTGTAACCATTCCCTTTCTTCTTCCGACATGTTGTCACCCTAGTCTCTGGTAACTGCTCTTCTACTGTGAACTTCTATGAGATCAATCTTAGCTTTCACTCATGAGTAAATCACAGACTGTCTTTCTGTGTCTGACTTAGTTCACTTAATGTAATGTCCTTCAGATTCTTCCATACTGGTGCAAATGACAGAATTTCATACTTTTTAATGGTTGAATAGTATTCTGTGTGTGTGCGCGCGTGTGTGTGTGTGTATCACAGTCTCTTTATCTGTTTGTCCATCAATATTTATCTAATTTGATTTCACATCCTGAGTTTGTGAATAGTGCTACAATCAACATGAAGGTGCAGGTGTCTTTTAGACATGTTGATTTCATGCCCTTGGGTATATAAGCTGGTATTGGGCTTACTGATGTTATGGTAGTTCTACCTTTAGTTTTTTGATTCAATGCAATCCCTATCTAAATACTAATATAATTTTTCACAGAATTGGGAAAAAGTAATTTTGAATTTCGTATGAAAGCATGAAAGACCCCAAATAGCCGAAGCAACCTTGGAGAGAAAAGCTGAAGGCATCACATTACCAGACTTCAAAATATGCTACAAATAATAATAATCAAAATAGTGCAGCACTGTATAAAAACAGACACATGGACCAATAAAACAATAGAGATAATCCATGAATTTACAGCCAATTGATTTTTTCTGGTACTGGGAATCCAACCCAGGGTCTTCCACTTGCCAGGCAGGTGCTGTGCCACTGAGCTACATCCATTGAGCCCAACAGCCAATTGATTTTTGACAAAGTAGACAAGAACACACGGGGGGAAGGAACAATTCTTCAATAAATGGTCCTGGGATAATTAGATATCATTAGGGAGAGCAATGCAACCTGTCACTAAAAAAATCCAACTCAAAATGAATTAAAGCCTTGAATGTAAGACCTGAATCTATGAAATTGCTAGAAGAAAACATTAGGACACTGCCTTTGGCAATGCATTTTGGACATGACCCCCCAAATGCATAGGCAACCAGAATAAAAATTGAAAACTGAGACTACATAAAACTAAAAAGCCTCTGTATGGCAGTGGAAACTGTCAAGAGAGCAAAGAGACAATTCTTAGAATGGTAAAAAATACTTGGAAACTATACATGCAACAAGGGATTAATATCTAGAATATATATAAAGGAACTCAATTCAAGAAACCAAATTACCAAAAAAGCAGGCAACACAATCCAACTAAAAACTACCTAGATATCTGAATAGAATTTTCTCAAAAAAGTCATACTGATTGCCAATAGATGTATGAAATAAGCTCAATATCATCCATCATTAGTGAAATGTAAATTTCTAGTAAGATACTTCCTCACCCCTGTGAACATGGCTAGTATCAAACAGATAAAGAAAATGCTGGCAAGTATTTGAAGAACTAAGAACTCTTTTCTTTTCCACCCCTATTTTATTTTATTTTATTTTATTTTATTTTATTTTATTTTATTTTTGAGAAAGTTTTGCTAAGTTGCTAAACTACCCAGGCTACCTCAGTCTCCCAGAGTGAACAAGGAACTTTTATGCACAATCAGGGGAATATAAATTAGTACACTTATTAGGGAGAGTGTTTACTTTTAATCGATCCTCCCTACATGCCTTACCTAGGAGGCTACACATTACTTAATGAATAGTTGTTCTCTTCCAGGTAAAGTTTCTGTTCATTTGTGATTGATATTGCAAAGAGGAAATATTCCTGTCATTCATAATGACACGTTCATAAGCTCACATTCTGGGAAGGGCAGCTAGACAATAAAAACAGCTATAATTTAAAAATACGGTATACAGTATGTAACAAAGTGATACGTGCTTCGGAAAAGAGAGAATATGCTAATGGTGACCAGAACTATGTTGGTGAATGGAGGTTGCAGGTGCCAATATTAAACAACACAATAAGATAGGTTATATTTTTTTTAAGCAGAAAAATAAGTAAAACAAGTGTCTGGGAAAATAATGGTGTGTCCAGAAAGAATAAACAAGCAACACAAAAAAAGCTCTAAAACAAGATCCTGAGTGGCATGTGCCAGGACAGCAAGGAGGCTGGTATGGCTGGAAACAGTACATGGAGTGGATGGAGACAAAATGAGAATCATTGCGGGGTTTTGAAAAATGGAGCCACATGATATCATTTATGTTTTAAAAATATTACTCTGATCATCATATTGATGGTAGACTGCAATGGACACAGTAGATTCAGGGAGACTAAGTCAAAGAGATTGTACCAATCAAACCAAGAGGGGTTGATGAGTGAATTCCTTTAAACAAAGTGTGTATGATCAATAGCTGTATGTTAAATAAATAAATGAATTCCTTACAGATACAAATAAATTTGTAAGGAAAATATTCTTTTCAAATAAAAAGTCCAAGTTTAAGAAAACATCTATGGTATATTATCTATCAGCTTCAGAAAATTTTAGTTGTGCATAATACATATATAAATTAGTTTTTGTCAGTAGGATGGATTAAGTACTATGTATATGTGGTCATAAATGGAAGATAAGCTCTTTCTTTTTAGGAGGTTTGCAGTCCTATTTTGGAGTTAAGATGTTACATAAAAAGTATGCTAAATAAATCCATATAAATTTAGAAAATAGAAAGATTATCTAATTTACAAATGTTTATCTGGAAAACATTTCTTGAATCCGGTTTACTATATGGCCCTTCATTTTCTTATAATATTCTTCAGCATTCAGAGCACTGAGACTTACTCCTAAGGGATCAAAAACACAATAGATACAACTACAGATATTCAATAATGAAACAATTCCGTGACACGTGACTGTTGAAAAAGTAATTTCATATCTATAATTTCACGTGATGCTCATAAAATTCCTCTGGACAAAGTCAGGCAGACATTATTTCTATCTTCAATTTGCAGAAGAGACACTGAGATTCAAAGAGAAAAGTAATTTTACATAATTCACACTACTAGGGAAATGACATGGAGTAGAACTTAAATCATATTTCTGGGTTTCAGAACTTCATTTTCTGACAGCCCTGATTAGATTGAGCTTTACGGGATACGATACAGTAGTGGCAATGGCCTGTGAATCCCAACATGTTTGAGGGGCAGAGATGAGTATTAGAAACAACCTTGTCCACAGAGTTTGATCTTAGACACTGAAGTAGCTGTCTTACCTCCCAACACTACACACAAACACACACACACAGTACAAACACACACACACACACACAGTGGCTAAAAGTAGGCACCCTGCTAAAAACTATGTGAGGTTCTTTTTTGTGATACTTTGCTAGCTTTCTCTATAGTTTTTGTGTCAATAAATATCCATTGACAAGTTGTGTGTAGAGTTTGGGTTCTGCATTATTGAATATTATTCTCTATGTTAGAATTTTTCTTTAAATCCACCAATTTGCACTTGCAAACAAAAACTCAGTGAAAATTCACTTAAATTTGAGCACTATCAATTTGACTCTCTTTACTATGATCAGTATATGCAGAGGCCAATCTGAGTACAGCATGTTAAATTTAATCACTGAAATTCTATATTCCCCATGAAATTAAATGTAAAAAATGTGACCAAGTTTCTCTGTGAATCTCTTTATATATCAAGTTGATTGGTTCTCTAAATTAGAATGTAAATTTATCTAGGTTTTGTTAAATTATATGTCTCTCTAACTTGACTTTGTTTCTATTAATCTTAAGTGGAAAATCTAGTGAAAAGCTTTTCCTAAAACATATTATCTTTGCAAATACTTTTTACAAATATTTCAGGGTTTTATCCACATAAAGGAAATCAAAAAGAAAATTAAAGTTGTACTATGATGTCATAACCCCTAGGTTCACATTTTCTTGTTCCAAAAGACAAAAAAATACTGTTTATTCATATGCAGCATTTTTCTATATTTGGCATTCAATTGGGTTTAAAATATTGGTACATTACATGAAATTATATTACAATAACAATTGTGATTGAAAATCTGTATTCATTTAGCAATCCATGACACAGTCACTGCCAACATCTCACTAAATGCCTACAATGGAAAAGAAAAACAGGGCTTTACTACTCTGCACACTTCGAATGACCAATAAAGTTTGTGCAGGGCAGCACCTAGCACAATGCTTTGCGTGGACAGGGCATTTGCACATTCAGTTAGTTCTCTGTCTGAATTTCTCCTCAATACTATTTTTCTAGTTAGTTTCTACTCTTCATTCAGATTTCAGATCAAAGGACATCCCCCACCTGTTACCGTATCCTCTGTGTACTTTATGCAAAATTCACTCAAATCTCCAATTTTACTCCTTTACTTAGCATTCATTAATATGATGACTTGATTAATGACTGGCTATACTATAAACTCAATAAAACTCAGAAATATTTTTTATTGTAATTGTATTGCCATCACAAAAAGTAATGCCTGGTATGAAAGAAGATCTCAATGAACTATTGACCAAGGATGACTGAATTAATTGGCACATAGCAAGCACTCAATTACTGGGGTTTATCATAGTATTTTTTCTTCTATATCTTAGTATTGTGGTAAGTTAGGGTTTCCTCAACTTCAGGTAGGTTTGTTTTTGTGTGATCAGTACATTCTTGTGCATTCACCATATATACAAATCTACAATATATACTCTAAAGATCTAGTAGGAAAAATGAAACTTTCTATTTAAACTTGTGGTAGCACAAATATTTTATAAATCCATTTAAGTCTTATAAGGGAATAGTAGGCAAAATTTCAAAACAATGAAAAACTAAATGAGGAAAGTTCGTACAAGAACCCAGGTTTTATTTCAAACAAGAGTCCATTTCCATGAGATACTTGAGATTATGATACCTCAAGCTGTACCTAATTCAAATTGGATAACCATAATTTACTATGCTATTTACATATTTCTGTCTGGCATGAGAAATACTTTAGTTTACCTCAAACTTCCACTTCCAGTGATTTTTTTTTTTTTTTTTTTGGTATGGGGGTTGAACTTGGGACCTCGCGCTTGTGAGGCAGGCGGCGGCAACACTGAGCTAAATCCTGGGCCTTCAGTGATTTCTTTTTATAGGCTTTTGGAGTATGTAACATCCAGAATACAGAAGAGCTTTTGATAAAAAGGGCTACCACAGTTGGGTTTATTAATAGAGGTTAAATTCTCTCCTAAGCAAGGCATTATAGGAGAATGTACAGATCCTGTGACATTGTATGTTTTTATACACTCAGTTGAACACATCAGAACTAGGCAGTGAGATAGGATAAGCTGGTTCTCAGCTCAGCAGAAGTGAATAGAGTAAAAATCAAACAGCAAATATTAGACTGAAATCTAGTCAGCACTAAAAAGGACAGATAAATGATAAAGACTCACTCTCCACCATGGTCACTGTTAAACAAAAATATAAATAGAGTTAACTCCCTAAGAATGAGTTAAGGAGAAAGAATAGGAAAAAGGAGGAGTGTGTGTGTGTGTGTGTGTGTGTGTGTGTGTGTAGGTATAGCTGAAGAACAGTAATGCTGACTCAGGAAAAGTGAAACTCACCAGTATGAGTTAAAAAAAAGATCTTTTTGATGAACAATATTGAAGAAAATATCAGAGAACTCACTCTTACTATCTACTGTATATAAGAAGGCATTCCATACAAAATAGAAGGAGAAGACTAAGAGGAGAAACACACAAACAAAAATACCATGAGTTTGGAGTGAGGAATGATGATCCAAGGAAGGGTTGAGAAAAACATAAAAGCATAGCAACAAAATGCAAATCAAGGCTTGTCACTATGAAAAAGTAGAATTTCAGAGATGCAGCTTTCTCCGATACTGTGGAAAACAGCAAAGAAAAGCAACAACAAATAATGTGATCAATATTGAGGAAACAGCTTCTTGGTCTATTTTGAAAAATAACTATGTGCTTAAGAATAACATTGAAATTGGACAGAGGAAATGATAACACCGAATAGTAAGAAAATAGTCATAAGCTAAAAAAGATCTGACCATTCAAATAGAAAAGTTTACCTTCCTCTAGGCAACAATCAATGCAAAGAGAGCCACAAATTAAGTTTCTCTGACAAATATTTGGATTATAACAGTAGCAGATAAAATCTATTGGCTTCATAGTAAAGGAAATTAATCTCTTCATAGGAGAAAAGTTAAATTGATATATTTCTTCTTTAAAACTACTAGAATTCAATGGGACTTCCATATGTCCTAATTATTTTATTCAGCTAAATTTTCCTTCATGATATTGCAACAGGCATTCTCAGATACACACCAACATTGATGACCGGCTAGTTCTTTAAAAATTGCTTGAAGATATACTCGAATTGAATGAATCTTAAAGTGAAAGAATGGAAATTGCTATAGTCTGAATATTTGTAACTTACCCACCCTAAAATTTGAGTTGCAGTCATATCCCCAAGGTGACAATTTATATCATGGGGACAGAGCCTTCATGAATGGGATTGGAGTTGCTATCAAAAAGGCCTGAGGTAGAGCTCTCAGCCCTTTCCTCCTGTGAAAACACAAGAAGATGTCACCTGAAAAGCCAGAACTGGGCTTCAAGGAGTACTCAACCTCCTAGTGCTTTGATCTTGGATTTGAGCTCTAGAATAGTGAGAAATAATTTTTGTTGTTTATAGACAACTCAGTTTGTGGTATTTTGGGGGAGAGAAGTCTAGATAAATTAAGGTAGTGACTTTGGTATAGAATATCTTCAGTTTCCTACCACTTGGAAAGGATTCAGAAAATGACATTTGTAATGGTGAATGTGACATTTGAAAAACAAAAGTTGGTTAAATAATATTTTGATAAATTTACTATATTAAAACCAAGGTATTTCCTTTTAATATCATACACATAAACAACAAAACTCAGAAAATAGCATAAAAATGAGGAAGAAGAAAGCACAGATGAAGCTAGAGTAGGCAAAAGTCTGATCATTTATGGGCTTTATGGATAGTACAGTGCATAGAGAAGTTGCCTGCAAAGAAAAAAGAGGAAAAATAAAGAAACATAAGACATGAAGGGCATAAGATAAAAAGGAATATGAAAATTGACTAAATATATACACATTTTAAACTTTTAAATTAAACCTCTGAGTTAAAATAATAAGTTTTAATCTCATAATACAAAGATGAAAACTTTATTAAACCTTAAAATAGGTAAAACATATTGGATAAGAATACAAGCACAACAAAATATACAAAGAACTCATGAATTCAATAATAAGAAAATACCATTCAAGGCAACAAAATTGAATGTGATAAAATTCTCAATTTTTAATGACACAGTTGAGGCAAAAAAAGAGAATAATAATGTTCCTTTTGTCTTCAGTAATCAAACAAAAAAAATAAAGTAAAATATCATAGTGTTGATACACAGTAATAGTAATTGAAGGAGAATTAAACTTTCAAAATTTAAAATGGATAAAAATAAATAAGGATATGATAATTATAATAAGCTTTGAATATACAATGAATAAACTTGAATAAATAGATTAATATCAAAATCCTTAACCATCAGAGGCTGGGCATTTTTCATGTTTAACATTAACAACCTTATTGTTTGCCAGTATATTTATGTAGCTAGAAAAAAATTTTAAAAGAAGAAATTAAAGTGATTTTGGTGATATTCAAGAATCTGTCCAATCATTGCCTTCAAGGATTTGAGTTTAACTGAGTGTAATGGATGATACAGAAGTTTTCTGAATGGAGATTTGAAATGATATTTTTCCTAGTAATTATATCATAATGGATAGGATAGGAAATAGTACAAATGAGAGTTGGAGATACCTTGAACTTAAGTGTTGGTAGTGGAACTGTTAAGAAATAGTCTGATCTTAAAATATTTGAAGATAAGGACAAGGGAACTGAATGGTGAAGTTCATAGCCACATTCTCAAGGGTTGCCGCCAACCCAAAGTGAGTTGAAGGTTCTGACCTGTAGTGTCTTTTTCTAACATCACTTCTGACACCAAATTTCTGCACTGCATCCAGAGTGTCTTTGAATCTGCTCCACAGGGCTCTCATGGTTATGGAGATCACTGAGTGAAGGGAGCTGGCCGCTCTCATCAGCCAGAGTAGGCTCCCTTGAGGGTACTTTATAATGTTAAAAGCTGTCATTCACAATGAAAATACAATTATTGATATCTTTGTAACAGGTATTATTTTCCTCAAAAAAACTACTGAAGTTGCAAAGATAAATAGATAAAAACATGCTCATCATAAAATATAAGATTTCTGTACAAGATTCCAAAAGAATTTTACAAGGAATTATACACAATCATATCAGTATATAAACTGAAAATGTCTATGATTATATTTGTTGCTTGATATGTCAAACGGTTTTTATGGCTGTAATATTTGCATCCTGTATGTTTGTGTGACTTTTAATAGCTCTGATTTGTTTGGCTTTTGTAATGGTGTATGAGATATGAATCATTCACAAGAATAAGGTAACTGCTTTACACAATGACTCTTGTCCCAAATAATTAAATTAAATGTGATCTGAGACTTATTAATTAATCCTAGTTGTCAGATAGCATAAAACATCTCTCATGGGAAAAGTCAAGGTAAACACTTTAAATTGACTTAAAAAAATAAACCAGTTTAGATTCTCAGAGTATTTCAAGATATTGACACTCACATATATATAATAGCTCCTCAGACTCCTCCATCTGTACAGCCTTGAATCATGCTGTGCTCTGATCCAAAATGACATTTCAAAGTCTTTTGCTCCATCAGTACTCTTCTCTCTATCAAGTCGAATGCTTACAAGACATGCTGTCAGACATTCTGAGATTTATCTATCACCAAGCAGTCAGATGAATGCAAAATCGGATAGTTTAAATTATGTACATGCTGAACAAAAGATAATCCATTTTGGGAATGGGAGGTGGAACAAAGGTCACTCTGTTCTGCTAACATCCATACCATCCAGTTCTATATATTTTCCTGTATAAAATATTAGATATTTATGGAACTTTTAATCCCATAGAAGAATTAATAGTGATTCTGAATGACAATTTTAAGGTAATGATGCCATAATAGAAACCTCAGAAACATAAAATTTGGGCAAGAGAACTTTTCTTTCATCCTTTGGGAATTTCTCATGAGTGTTTCTAGAATAGGCTTCATGGTATATGAAAAGGTTAAAGAAACAAAAGTGGAGCTATATATTGACATCCACCATGTCAATATTGTTATTTTCTTCACATAGTCCCACTCATGACCTTTCTTTCAACAGTAAAAGAACACCAGTCATCTCTACCCCAGGTCAAGGTAGACGTGTTTGTGTTACTTAGTACCCCTTTCTTTTTTTCTCTTCTGTTCCCAGCTTTAGCCAGTATTTTTTCTTTCTTTTATTTCTTACCCTTTACAGGCAGTGTTCTCTAATATGACCTCTTGTCTCTAACCTTCTTCCTGCCTTGTCCCAATTACTTGTCTCTGAGCATGTGGAAGGCATTTGTTCTTCCATGTGAGATTTTTCTCAGTTTCCTTTCCCTATGTGCCTTTACCCACTGCTATTTTTGAGATTATAAACTTTAACAATCTCGCAAAGATTAACCCCAGAAACTGGAGCTGATAATTATTTTTCTTCCTCTTGTAGATAGTTTTGTTTCTCATTGTTTTATATCTGTATATTGCCTGTCCTCAAATATAGAGGTAGGGTAATTTTCTATTTATTCCTAAAAGTTGGATTAAGTATGCGAGCAGCAGCTATTTGTTCATGTCAGGATGCCCAGTATCCAGGAAATAATGCCATGAATAAAACATATCTGTGGTGTATTATAGTTCAAGTCTAAAATATCCCCAAAGTCTCATGTGTTTGGAAGGTGAATGGGGGAGGGTACTATAGTCATCCATTGAAGAGTTCAGTAGCTAGATGTGCTGCTAGGAGGTGGAGCCTCATTGGAAGTGGGTCCCTGGGTGTATGACCTCAAAGAATGCATTCTTGTCCCTTGTGCATCTTCTCTCTGCTTTCTGGCAGCAATGGGTTGATCAGCTTTCCTCTACCACACCCTTCCCCCATACCTTTCTGCCTTGGAACCAGCCAACTTTGGACTGAAGCCACTGGAAACTGTAAGCCAAATAAGCCTTGCTTTCTTTAAGGTACAGGTGTCAGGTATTTTGTCCCAGTGATAGGAAAGTGACTAATACAAGTAGTAACTATTGTGGCATAATTTTGATAAATTCCAAGACATTTTTCGATCCATGACTTGAAGAGCTAGTATGAAAATCAAAATATAATGATGACAAACTGTCTCTGAAATGCTTCTGATGTTTAAAAATGATAGTTTTCCTTGGAAATACATTAACCAGACAATTTCCACAAAATTAAAATACCTTTATTTCCTCTTCTCCTGATGGATACATTACCTCCTTGGGTACTAAACCCTCCGAACAGCACAGGGTCAGGAAGTAAGCATCTTCCCACTCGCTTATTAGATATAATAGTAAAGGGGTCACCCCCACTTCAGCATATACTCCATTGCGTAGGCCCACTCTTGCTACTGTGTTTTTCTTTTAAGACAAAAGATGTTAATGTAGAGTTGTTTTTTCTGAACTAAAACCTCAATAGCAGTGCTGGCACTTTGCAATAAATAAAGTTTGGGGTTGCAGTTTGGCCTCAGTCTCTGAAAGATTCACCATCATTGGTAGAGCACAGTATTTCAGTTTCCAAAGTGCCATTCAGTGATGTTAAATTTAAATCTTCAATATGCCTTCTTGTTTTTCAATTAGACAGGTGTCTATGGGTGATGGGAAATGCGAACAGACCAGTGAATCCGACTAGTTGTCAGCTGTACCTCACTTTTCCCCTGTAAAATGAATTATAGTATATGAAGAATGGGAGTGTGGATGAGCTTTAAGTTAATAGTCACGCTGATAAGCAGGTCAGAGAAGGGGTCTGTATTCAGTATGGTTATATTCCAGTGCAGAGACATTGGCACTTCTTCCACGATTGAGTACCCCATGGGTAGTAAGTGAAAGTCTATGCACAACATCCATAGAAACCACCTTGGCTTTTTGTTTATGGGCCCAAAGCAGCAATTAAATACTTTGGAAGGAGGCCTAACTGACTTCTATTTTGGGGTTATTGTATGAGTTATTTAAACTTTCTTTTTAGAAATGACTTTTTGGTAAGCTTTTGTCTAATACATAAATATCCTCAAACATTGACCCCATTTAATAGTATGTCCCAATAATTTAACCCAAAGCAAGTCTTAATATTTTCTTCCTTCTCTGCAATTGACCAAATTCTTAGCAGAACAACATTTCTGAAAATCAAATCATTCTTGGAACATTAGCCCTACAAGCCGTTGCAGTTATTAAATCAGTCAAGTTGGACCTAGCACACGCACAGAAGATATAGCAACATATGGTACAACGGATGTGATTTCTCTTAGGGTTGTGTTATGAAAACAGCTGGCTGGGAGCTTGCTGCTCCTGTCACTGTGCTGTGTTCCTGACGTCTGGCCTGCAGAGGCCACGTGGGGCACAGCAGCGGGAGCAGTACCGACTGTCCTTCCTCTGCCTCTGAGCTCTAGCGAAGGGTGCTTTGTTTCCTCCTGATGGGAACAGACAGAGCAGAAACTGCTCATTTCTACCCTAAGGTGGGATTCTTTCTCTGCTGACTGGTTTAGGTATTAGATTTTGTGATTTTTGCAACACTGTTTTTTGACAGTGATAGTAATTTTCCCACTGCGTGGAGTTTTAGATACTATTACCCAAAACCAAAAGCATACACAAACATTAATTATAATCCATGAATGTCATAAATGCACTTGCAAAGCTCTGTGTTAGATGTTATTGGAAAACTGATAATATGTTAAGGGTAGGAAGGACAAAGTGTAAATAAATTTGTTGCATGCTGAAAGATAGATGCTCTCCAAAAGAGACTTGCTGCTTGAACTATGGTTGCGGTAGAGAAAGCTGTAGGAAATTAGGTGGAGTTTATGTGCCAAGTAGACTTAGATAGATGAGTCAAATTTGGAAGAATAAAATGAATATCATGTTACTAAGAGAAAGCTAAATTTGGACACTTTGCCAAAGAAGATACAAATAAAGTAAGCATGTTAAATGATGTAATAGGATGATAATAAATAAGATGCCAAATAAGCATAGTAATCAATGCTTAGCATCTTTAGCCATTTGAGAAATGGAAATTAAAACCACAATGAAATACTGATGCATATCTATTGAATGGAAAATTTAAAAAAGAATGACTAAACAATCTACTGGGAAAGATAGCAAGTGAAACTCACATGTTACTCATGGGAATGCAAAAATCATGTAACTACTGTTGAAACAGTTTGCACTTTGGCAGTCTCTTATAAAGTTATGCATATAATTACAGTGTAATACAGCAATCCTACTCCAAAGTATTTTTGTAAGTGAAATGTTGACCTATATTCACATGAAAACCTGAAATGACTATTTCTACTAGTTCTATTTAAGTCTTGCCAAACTGAATCAATCTAAAATTCCCCAGATGAGAGAGTGGTTAAACAAATTGATATATCCATACAGTGAAATACCACTCAGCATTAAAATGGAAAGAACTATTGATACACACAACAATGCAGGTGAATCTCAACTGCATTGTAAAAGTAAAGGAAGCTAGACTAAGATAATTGCATTCTACATCATTCCACCCATGGGCTCCAGCTCTCACTTCACAGGGATAACAGCAAGGAACTTTTAGTTATTAAGTAATGGAACTTTTTCATATCTTGATTGTAGTGGTGGTTACATGATTATGCATGTGTTGAAACTCATAGGACAACACAAAAAAGATGAATTTTACTATATGTATAATAGAAATAAAAATGAAAATATGAAATCTGAGGCTGAAAGTGTAAGTCTTATCGAAGGTCACTTAGTACTTCACTGGGATTTCTGCTCTAACTTCTGCTGATTCTTTCTGGAAGCCTACAGTAACCCATCTGTCTCAGGCACTCTTCTAGTATAAATCAAAACCATTAACTACTTAGACTATCTTACTTATAATTTCTAAAGGATGATTTGATAAAAGAGAAAGCAGTTAAAATGGCATTTAACCAGTGTGTCTATGAACATTCAATGAACCCTATGAATTGTACACTTTTGTATGTTACAATTTAATAGATAGTATTAAATTAAAGATATTTATCAGTTAAGTGAAGTAAGCAAGAGCAAGCCATTACTTCAAGAATGCTAGGAATAAGGGAGTACATGATGTAATTGTTCCCATGTGTAAAAGGAAGAGAAGAGATAAATTAAAGGTATGAGAGTGAAGACTGGAGAAAAAAGATGAAATCATAAAGATCAGGGGATGATATTTGTGGAAGACAAGGAACATTTCTTTATAGAAAGCAGTAAAGAAGAAAATGCAATGGAGACCTGGGGATGTGTGAAGGTGAAAAGCAAGGACATTTAGAGTTTTAATTTGGACATTTTTGATTTCTTTAGTAAGTATAGACAATGTTCTCTACTGAGTGGCAAGAATGGGCATGGTTTTATAAGCTAAAGGAGAGTGAGTGTTATTAGAACAGTTGTCCTGGAAAATAAAATAGGAATTTAAATTAAAAATGATGAAGAATAAGTGATTTTATAAATTATGTTATGGCATCATGGAGGATTTTTACAACATATATAATCCATATACACATCATAGAAAATTGTTCTACACTCCATTTTCAGCACTGTAATAGTTCCCAATATAACATAGGCATTTAATAAAACAATTGCAAATACAGTGGTATCTTGATTTATTATGTGTTCCATGATTGTTTGTCACCTGATGCAGAGTTTGCAAACAAAAGAATTTTTCCCAACACTTCTGTTTGTGAGCCAAATTATTCAAAAACAAAAGGGTTCATTAACTGAAGTAACATTGTATAAAGATATATGGTAGAATGAATCTCTCAAACTACCCAGAAATGAAACAAGACTGAAATATGCACAAGGCCAGCTTCATAGCACGTGACCTGTGCTGCTGTGAATGACCTGGCTTGATTCAGTTTTTTGCTTCCACCATCTTGTAATCCCTAATGATTTTTTACATGGCACTGCATCCTGAATACTTATAGCCTGTCCTAAATGTGCAGTTTTTGCTGCCTAGTTTTAAAGGCTGGCAAAATAAAAAACACGGAAAGACAAGGGGTGAAGAATTTGGGGATGGGAAGCAGGGTTATCAAATGGAGAAGTAAAAAGGATAAAAATATATGTGTACCAATTCCCCATGAAAATGCATCTATTATATATGGCAAATATAGCTAATAAAAAGGGAAGAAAAGAACAAAGCAGAGAATTAAATTCAAATTTCTCAATATTGCATGAGACATACTATATTTTACATTTTTTTGTTTCTCTGAAATTCAAATTTAACTCGATGACCTATGTTTTTCCTGCTCCATATCATAGGAGTTCAGTATTTTTAAAATTTAAGAATAAATCAGTGAGTGAATGAGAAATTTTATGACAATCTCTCAGACAACCTAAGAGTGGAAATTAGCCTATGGGAATTGAGTACATCACTGAAATGAATAACTATGGCTGCTAGGGAGAGGAATCGATCCTAGACAATATGGAGGACTCGAAAACTAAGCGGTCAAAGTAAGAATGAGGGGACAGTTTAATAGAGTGGAAGTAGGGGAGGTAAGGATTGGCCAAGGAAGGTGAGCACTAAGTCTTACAGGCAGAGCTATTTTGAGTAAGTTCTAAGGTGTGGCGATAGGAGGGAAGGATCTAAGCTAAGTGCAGATAGAAAGCACCTGATTTAAGAAAGTTAAGCATGATCAAAGCCAGGATGCTAAAAGGGTCATCTGTGTGGATATCTGAGTCATGTACACTCACAAATTTCTGGAGCTTGTACAGACAGAATAACTGAATCAGATGCTGAAGTGATAATGATAATTAAAAAAAATCTCTTTGAAGTCAGAAGAGGTAAAGATGAGGGGAAAGTAATGGAATTTTGTCTTCAGTGATCTGATTCATCTAACGTATTCCAACTACTTTCACTAAAAACAGCATTTTCTTCAATGTCTTATAATTGGAATTTACTAATACATTTGACTAAATATGAAAATCACATAGAAATCCAATCGTAAATTACTGCTTTTACACATAATTGGTTCAAATACATGATACATATAATTATTTTACATGTGGTAAATATTTTAAATAATATAAATTATATGATTTTTAATTACTTTGCTTGAGTTACAGCCTGGTTTATTTTTTATTATTTATTTATTTTTCCCAGTACTGGGGATCGAACTCAGGACCTTGCGCTTGCGAGGCAGGCATGGCACCACTGAGCTAAATCCCTGACAGCCTGTTTTGATTTTTTTTTTTTAATGGTGAGTTATTGAAGTTTTGTTTTTAATAAAATAGAGATTTAATACAATTATTAAAGGGCTTCAAAATTGGCATATCGCCACAAAAAATTTTGGCCTATCTGAAAAAGGTTATGTGAGGTACTACTACTGATATTTATAAGATCTTTAAGAGCCTTATTCTCTAGATGTTAATCTAAAGTTACAACATAATAATACTTCATAATTTTTTCATTTAAAAATCTAACACAATAATTCACATTAAAGTAAGTTAATATAAATGATCCCTTATTCTCTTTTGTCATTTTGTTAGTGATGTTAAAGTAAAATAATTTCTCTTAAAAGTTGATGTTTTGTGTGATTTACATTGAAAAGGAGATAGACTAGCTTAGAGTATTACTTATCAATAAAAAGGAATGAGATACTGATACGTGGTACATGGTGAAATGCAAATATATATAAAGATCCTAGAAATTTTATATGGTATAATTTTTTTCATTTGATATGTTTAGAATAGAAAAATCTACAGGAGACAGAAAGTAAACTAGCATTTGTTTGGGGCTAAGATCAGAAAAGGAAGATGAATTCCTTTGTTTATAAGACATCATTGAAAGGTGGTATAAATATTCTAAATCTAGATTGTGATAATGGTTGCATAATGCTATACATTCAATAAAAATAATTGTTCATTTAAAATGAGTGAAATTTATAGTATATAAATTGTGTAACAATAAACTGACAAAAATCCCTAACATATAGAATCCATATGCTATATTTTATGCATAGCATTGAAATCTATAAGTGAAATATAGCGGAAATTGTATAATAGAATTAGGTATTGACTGACTAGGGTTGTATTTCTTCAGAAAATCAAGAGCACCAGTATAGAACTTTTTTGGAACTTATCTATTAGCTAAGCCAGAACTCTCTTGCAAGATGTAAGCACACAAGTATATGTATACACCTTTCATTGACTTAATGTGTATAACTTTCTTACCATCAGCAGTTTTATTTGGGTTATATTTTCCTCTGGGAATAGAACTGGATGGATTGCCCTTTAATTGGGTAGAAATTCATTACAGGTTCTGCTTAGTTGTCACAGGGGTGACTTTGCTGTTTATATAAGCTTTTCACAAAAGTGAAAAATGACCAAAGTACCTAAGAAAGAAGATGAGCCAATAATGAATAAGTTTGCTAAACTGGCCTGTTGCTTAAAGAGAACTGTGATTTTCTGAGAGCTATTAATACCATTTTAAAATAATGGAAACAAAAAGATAAATGTGAAATAGAGAAGGCAGTGATGCCAATGAACTCTGTGGGCTTTTTGGTTACTACTAGATAAGAGTAATCTTCAGACTGTGTAATCACAGCAGACTGATACATATTCTAAATTTTATAACTGGCATTTCTATCATGTTCTCCCAAAACATACTTGAAAAAGAACAGAGTGAAATTGTGAGTCCTAATAACTGTTTCATGCCAAAGGACAGATATGACTTTGATTCATCTCATATATTTTTCCCATCAACCAATGAGAATGTTGCACTGTCTCCTAGGGCATGATATTCCCTCTACTGAGATGATTCATTTGAATTCATCAACAAAATATGAACATCTTTCAGAGGCTCTTGGAAAAATACCATATTAGTTGGCAAATCTAGCCTTTGTCAAATAATGTTGAGAAATAGCTAATTCTTATCTCGGATAAATAAATATTTTATTGAGCAGTAAGAAATTCCTAAATAACAGCCTTTAAAGTGATCTATCTGACCAATGCTGCTGGGATTTCTCAAGGTAGACCTTGGTACTAAACAGTTCTAGCTGGACACAGTGCTACAGATCTGTAATCCTAGTCTCTCAATGAGGCTGAAGCAGGAGGATTGCAAGTTCAAGGCCAGTCTGGGAAACTTAGTGAGACCTTTTCTCAAAATAATAATAATAATAAAAAAAGGCTGGTGTAGTTTAGCTCAGTGATAGAACATCTTTGAGTTTGATTCCAAGTACTACACACACACACACACACACACACACACACACACGCACACACACACACACAAAAGAAAAGAAAAAAGAAAAGAAAGCTCTAGAAAGGGAGGCAGTGTTAAGAATGAGAATGTATTTGAGAGTCTATGTTAGATATTAGATATGTTTTTGCAAGGAATTCTGTTGAGGGAAATGTGATAGCTGTGCAAAACAATTTAAGTCAACGTTGAAAAAGCAGCAACCCACGCATCCACAGATGAAACACATATTTTGATACTATTTTAATTTCAATTTAAAAAATTCATTAGTTTTTCAATAGTATTGCACCCATTAAGGAAATATTATCCATTCAGATAATTTAATTAAATTATCTCAAGCAAGAAACATTGACTTGCAAAAACCTGCACAAAAAATATTTAATTTGTACTTAAATACATAAGAATTTCAATCAAATAGCTCTCTGTAATATTAAAATATATTTGGTATATAGCTAATCCTTGATCAAAAGAAGTATTTTTTATGCTAATATCAGATGTTCTCCAAGAGTCACACCAAGGTTCCTTTTATAGTCAAGACTAGTGATTAATAATATATGGCCTATTCTTTGCAGTAAAATATCATATACTTTCTGTTTTATACTTGTACAACTCTGTGATGATAAGTGTTTTAAAACCAAGCCTATTTTCTTTTGCAGGAATATATTGATTTTATTTGGAGCTATTGTTGCACTTACTATATACTTACCCTTCGTATGAAAATGTAAATCAGGAATCCAAACTTCACAACAGAATTTTTCTTCCATTGCTTCCTCCTAGTGTCTTCTTTCATTGGCACAAAAAAACAGTGCTTCAAATATTTGTCAAATACTTTAATCGTGAGTTAACTTCCATTCTGCAGTCAGCAAGGGCTGCTTTAAAATACTTAATAATTAGAAGAAATTACTAACTTTTGACAGGTCTTTTTTGAACTGCTATGCTTTTAATTTTTAAAATTTTTTCCAACTGTTTTATAGTGCTTACATTAGAACATACATTACTGTAATTATTACTTCCATTTATGAACAGAAAATAGAAGGAGAGAGACATTAAATCATCTTTCTTAGGTAGTAAATGATAACTAGTCTATAGCAAGTTTGTATGTGATTAATTTCAATTTTAAAATATATTATATGATCAGTATATTTCACGTATTTATAATATTTTATATATCATTATAGATGTATTTTTTTAGCTTCACACAATTTTACTTCATTGTGATATATTTTATTTTTCACTTTTATACATATGTAATATATAGAACTTATATGAAAAAGTAAGAAAGCTCATGTAAAATTAACATCCTTTGGGAGAAGTAAATCTTTAGTGCAACTTTATATTACTCTCTCTAGGGAAGAATAAAATTCCAAAATTCCAAAAATATGACTGTTATAGACTGGAAATTTTTTTTTTTGGTACCAGGGATCGAACTCAGAACCTTGCACTTGTGAGTCAGGCAGTGGAACCACTGAGCTAAATCCCCAGCCCCTTAGAGTGGAGATTTTAAGTAAGAAGAGGTTGTTAAAACAAAATAAAATGAACTTGTATGTCAGTTGATTGGAAAACTCAGTTGAAATGAGTAAAATGAAGTAAAAGATTAATAATATTAAATTTTGTATTTTTGATTGAAATACATTTTACAGCTTTAGAATAAACAATGTTAGTTTTATGGCACTTAAAAAAATTGAATAGTTGATCAGATGGTCCATACTGTTAGATTGACCTGATTTCAAAATCTGGCCTTTTCCATTTTCTAGTGATTTAGGACAGCTGAACCTAAGAAGTAATTATTGATCATAATTTTGATTATTCTATACTCTATTATGCTCTTTTTTCTCTCATAGAACTCCATGTTATATGTACAGTTTAATGATTATCATATTGGAAATGATATGCTTCCCAGGCTGCCTTTTCTATTACATGTAAAGTTTTTAAAAGGAGAGGCTATTTTTTTCTTCTAACATGTACATTAGCACAAACATTATACTTGCCTTGTATTAGGTGCTTGATAGATATTTTTGAAGCTGAACTGAGCCATTAATGTGTGGTTTTCTTCTTAAATCTAACTTCTTTGGTTGTATTTCTGGAAAAAGATTGTCCATCTCATGGAGATTAAATGCTTTCCTTTATCCATCTTAAATTATATCAGCAGTTGTGATGTTAGTTATGGAAACTGCACCTTGACTGAGAGAAAGTCTGAAGAGTAAGGTCACCAGAATCTTGAAGGAGCTCATGGAAAGAGTGGTGGAGGAACTAACCAAAAAAGACATGAATCTATTAGCAAAATTCATGGAGAAAACAGGCATAGAATATGTGTCTACGCTCCTCAAAACCCAGTTATAAGGAGAGAGACTAAATACTGAATAGTTTCTCTAGCATGAGAAACTGAAAGTGTAAATAAGGATTAAAAAGATTAAAATGAATAATTGATAATTTGAAATAGGAAGAAAAGGTCCAAAGGAGTAGAGGAAGTGGGAGGGGAAGGGGAAAGGAAAGAAAGGAAAGGAAAAATGATGAAAAAAGGAAAAAATGGAAATAAAGTCTTTGTAAATAGGGGAGGGGGGAGGGGGGAGGCGCACAGGTAATGGGGAAAAAATAAGAACCAAGGTACATCATGCACAGGTAAAAGCACCCAATGTTAAACGTAAACGTATTGTATACCTAAAATGTACCAATAAAAGAATTTATGCAAAAAAAAATATTCAAAAGAACTTTGTAAATAGGATGTAATGTGGTAGATCTCAAAATGTCTCAATTATTTCTACTCTGTACAACTTTTTCAATGATATTTTTCGAGTCTACTCTTTTTTTTTTTTTTTTTTTTTGGTACCAGGATAGAACTCATGACCTTGCGCTTGCAAGGCAAGCGCCGGAACCACTGAGCTAAATCCCTGGCCCTCGAGTCTACTCTTTAAGAGGCATTGTCCCTTTTTCTCTCTCTGGAATCTGCTAGCTTTATGATATACTTTGTCTAATAAAATACGGCAGAAGTGATAGTGAGTCAGTTCCAAATTTAATCCTCAAGGAGCCTTCAACATCGTCTTTCTCTCACACTCATGAATTTCATGTGGAGAAGCTAGAGCCAGCCTGCTAGAGAATGAAAGATCATGGAGGGTGGAACAGTCAGCTGGTTCACCCAAGAGAGACTGAATGTGATGGGGAGTCACTCACAAGTGAGCAAATGGATTTACAGCTGCAGCAACTATTGAAAGATGCGCAAATAAGGTCTTCCAATCCTCAGATTCCCCAACAACTTGTGACTTAATTCAATTGATGTTGTTTTAAGTCACTAAACTCTGAAGCAGTTTTAAATTGACAATAGCTGATCAATTTATACAATCATAAGATGAGCTATTCCCTACAATATTGACTCCATCTGTCTTAGTACCACTAGAAACTAATAAAAGACTATCAAGAATGATGTAGGGAGAAAAATCATATTGGGTGGAACACATGGAAAATAATGTTAATTTTCTTTATACAGTTATCTGATTCCTTGAATCCTTACCAACCAGTGGAATTATTTATGTAGGACAATATGGAGCAACTACGGAGAATATGGGACTGTCTTATTTTTGTAATCTTTAAAAAGTAAAATATAAATGTAATCAAGTGTTATAGATATGATTTTGTAGTAGACAATTTTTAAATAAATAAAAAATTTTAATTAAAACATTCTAAAACATTTACACATAAAAAGTAATACACAAGTTGATGTGAATAAGAAAATTTGAACAAAGTTTTCAATAAAACTTGACAAAATAAAATAAAATAATAAAATGAAGTTATGTTAAAGTGCTACAAAACTATACAAGTTTTTTTTTGTATTGTTTTCTTAGTCTCCATTGCATTGATTTCTGCCTTGATCTTTGTAATTTCCTCCTTTGTATGAGCTTTGGGTTTGTCCTGCTCTTCTCTTTCTTGAAGCTTGAGATTCAGCATCAGGTTTTTTAATTAGGCTCGCTCTGTTTTCCTAATATGAGTATTCACTGCTATGAATTTCCCTTGTCAGACTACTTTCCTTGTGTCCCATAGATTCCGATATGTTGTATTTTCTGTGTCATTTAATTGCAGGAACTGTCTGATTTCTTATTTTCCTCTGTGACCCAATGCTTATTCAGAAGTGTGTTGTTCAATTTCCATGTGTTTATGAAGTTTTTGTAGTTTCTTTTGCTATTGATCTCCAATTTCATTGCACTATGGTCTGATAATATACAGGGAATAACTTCAGTTCCTTTGCACTTACTTAAACATATTCTATGAGTGAGTATGTGGTCTATTTTGGATAATGACCTGCATGCAGCTAAAAAAATGCATATTCTGATTTGGTGGGGTGAATCACTCTGTAAACATCTGTAAAGTTCATTTGTTCAAGAGTTTGATTAAGTTCTATTATTTCATTACTTATTTTTTGTCTAGCTGATCTATGTATTTGTGACAGTGGGGTATTGAGCTCCCCCACTACTATTGTATTAGTGCTTATATGGTTTCTCATGTCTGTTAGTATTTGTTTTATATGGCTGGTGCACTAGTGTTTGGTGCATATACGTTTATGATTGTCATCTCTTCCTCTTGCACTGTTGCCTTTACAAGGATATAGTGTCCTTCTTTGTCTCTCTTAATCAGTGTAGGTTTGAAATCCACTTGGTCTGCAAAGAGGATAGCTACTCCTGCTTTTTTCGGGTTCCTATTGCATGGAGCATTGTTTTCTACCCTTTAAACTTCAGTCTATGAGTTTCTTTTTCAATTAAGTGTGTTTCTTCTATGCAGCATATTGTTAGATCTTGCTTCTTGACCCATTCTGCCAGTCTATTTCTTTTGATTGGTGTGTTGAGACCATTAGCATTGATTGTTATAACTGGTATGTTTTGACTTTTCATTGTCATGACTTTTTCTTTTTGTTTGATTCCCCCCCTTTGCTTTTAGTTTCTTGTTGTGCCCAGTGGATTCATTCTGCTGGGCTTCCTGGGGTTGTGATCCTCATTGTCTTTTCCTAGGATTTTGTCTGAAATTTTTTGGAATGCTGGTTTGGAATTCAGGAAGTTCCTAAGGTGCTCTTTGTCATGAAAGTATCTTATTTCACCATCAATTTTGAAAGATAATTTTGCAGGGTACATCAGTCTGGGTTGGAGGTTGTTTTCCTTTAGGTCTTGCAATACATCTCTCCAAGCCCTTCTTGCTTTGAGGGTTTGTGTTGAGAAGTCTGCTGTGATTCTGATGGGCTTTCCTTTGTATGTGATTTGTTTCTTTTCTCTCACTGCTTGTAGAATTTTTTTCTTCTGTTGGCTTTCTGGAATCTTAATAATTATATGCCTATGTGTATATATATATTTTTTGATCAAGGCTATTTGGAGTCCTATATGCCTCACTTATCTGTGTGTTAAGTTCTTTTCCCCTGCTTGGGAAGTTTTCTGCCATCACTTCTGTGAACAGTTTTTTTTTATGTCATCTGCACTCTCTCCTGTTTCTTCATTGACTCCAATCAGTCTTCTGTTATTCTTCTTTGCATCTTCTAGCAGCTGCTGGGTTGATTTCTCATGGTCCATTACTATTTTAAAGAGATTTTTCTTTTCCCAATCACTAATTGCAATTTTATCTTCTATATCTGAAATTTTGGCATCACATCAGCTCATTCTGCTGTGTCGACTTTCAGTGGAGTTTTTAATCTCCTGGAAATCTGTTTGCATCTGTTTTGTGGATTCCATTTGTTTCCTATGTTGGGATTCCATTATGTTCCTTGGCTCCTCTAATTTTTTATCTGTGTCCCCTCTAGATTTATTAATCATGTATTGTGCTATGGGCACAATCTCTGCTGTTATCTCAGAAATTATTTCTGATTTCATTTTTTCCATATCCACTTTTGTTGCCAGTTCTGGGAATCCAGAAGTTTGAGCATCAGAGTGTTCCATCTCGTTTCCCTTTGGGGTTGCTGTAAGTGATCTGGAAGTCTGGTTCTGAGCCTTGTTTAAGTGTCTTTTCATTTCGATAGGGGTGGGGGGTTGTGCTTCTAGCACTTGGGCGGCTCACCTTCTCTGTGCTGGGAGCTGTGGCATGCCTACCCAGAAGCCTCCTGCATGCTGGGAGCTGTGGCACACCTACCCAGAAGCCTCCTCTGGACTGGGAGCTGTGGCATGCTGACCCAGAATCCTTGTCTGGGCTGGAAGGCATGGTACACTGACCCAGAAGCCTCCTCTGGGCTGGGAGCTGTGGCACACTGACCCAGAGGCCTTCTCTGTGCTAGGAGCTGTACATAGTGAAAACATTGTAAAAGAAAACCAGGGAACCAAATTCACTAGTAGTGGTGTAGTCACAAAAGAGAAACAACTCAGGTAACTTCATCAATCAAGGAAAAAGATGAAAATGACAGAATTTCAAAGATTATCTTTTAGGACTGTATAGGTAAGCTATATTCTGAGTGATAGTTGAACTGCTCATCAACTTCCTTTGGATTTTGCATTATGCACACAACTGAATAATGCAGCAGCCTTCTTTTGCTATCTCCATAGCTCAAATCATGAGAAGCCAGAAAATCAAGGGAACAAACCTTCTTGAAGCAGCGCTAACTTATCTTAAGCTAATGAGCCTGTCAGAGAGAAACAGTTTATATTCATCATTTCTTAGCAGCTGGACTTGGCTACCTCCAGCTCTGACATTGCTCATCTTAGAAGCAAGGATCAGTGGATTAGGTGAAATGAGGACCAACATCATCTGTTACTCATGTCGTGAGTTTAACTTCCATGAAATGAAGTGTTTGCATAAATGATCACTTGCTCAATTTCCCCCATTTAAAAATGTTTTTGTTTCTTATGAAATACACTACTGTGTATATGAAATGGTAATTTTTATAAAACTATTTGTTATAGTTTGGATCTGGATGCCCCCCTAAAGCCTCATTTGGTCAGAGGTAGCTGAATCTGGAATGTGTGATGTTGGGATTAAGGGCATTTGATGACTAAACTACTACACACGAGTGAGTGGTTTAACTCTGCCCTAATCCCGGTAGTCTGGATGGGATAAAAGAGACAGAAAGACTTGGTGAAGTTTTTCCTCTTGTTGCTTTTGCTGTCTTCCACTGGCATGAACTGCTTCTCCTCTGCCCCCTTGCCTTGGAGCCAGTCAATTATTGACTGACCTGTATGAACCGTAAGCCAAATACACCTCTTCCCTTTTAACTTTTGGTGCTGAGTATTTTGTCTCAGCAATGAGAGAAAAGTAAACAACACACTATTGATGCTATTAAACAATTTATATTGATGTATAAACCATTACCATTAAAATGAGGATGACATTTAAAAATATTTGGCATATTTTTCATACATTTATATATTCCTTTTAGAACAAGTTTTTGAAAATATCATACGTAGCTTAGCATAAACATATCTTTCATTTGCAAAATATTTTATGTTGTTCCAAAAATATTTTAATATAGATTGATGTTGTTTAGAAGTATATGCATTTTTCTTCCTTATCAGGTGATTCTTCTGGGATTTGGTTCAATATCACATGAAGTGTTTTGTAAACCAAAAATCAATCTTCATTACAATAATAAATTCACCTTTTAATGGTTTTTGTTTTCTAAAGTTTCTACTTCCTAAGCATTTGGGATGTAGCTTAGTGTGCATTTTTAATGATTGCTCTCCATTTATTGCAACTGAAAGTTTAAGATAAACTAGTATTTACAGTGTGGCTTGTAACTTGTTCTCAGGCCAATTATATTTTATTTTTCACTTTTATAATGCATTTGTGAGGTGAATATTATGACACTTTGAAGAAGTGGAAAGAAAAGCTAGGTGATGAAGCTAATTTTTATAGCAGAATTATTTTGTTTAGAATAAATATCATGCCCTTTTATTACAACATTTTCAGACTTAGAAAAATTCTGTCACTTTTTTAGGAATTGATGAAGCTGGAGGGGTTCTCACCACTTTTACAAAGTCAGCTTGGGATAACTTAAAAGTGTTGCTGTGGTATTGCATGAGGTATTCCTGTTGGGATCTCTCAGGAGAGACTCCAGGGGAAATGGGCCTAAATCCACTGAGCAGTTTTGAAGCTTATCCTTCATTGACCTTGTTATCTATCTAGATGTCCTCCCAAAGCTTCATGGGAACATAGGCTGGGCTTTTGGAAAGTGACTGGATCATGGGAGCATGTTACTCATCAGGGGAATATTCCACTGGTGACTTTATAACTAAATGTGAGGTTGGGAGGTACAACCTGGTTGGAAGAGGTGTCCTTCGGGTATGGCCTGGAAGGGTTGATCTAGCTCCCTCTTTTCCCTTTGTTCTCTCTCTGCTTCCTGCTGCTGCGCCATGAGCTGTTTCTCCTCTGCCATTCCCCTGGGCCATGCTGCCCTGCTTTGGAGCTAGTGGACTGAAACCTCTACAAACTGTAGTCTAAAATAAACCTTTCCTCCTTTAAATTATGACTATCAGGTATTGTGTCTCATTGACGAGGAAGTAACCAAGACAGACCGTTTGCCCACCTGAGAGTGGCAGACCTCCGAGGCAGGGGGCGTTTATTTAAACACAAGTAATGTTTCTTATTTGCAACCTTGGGGAGGCCACCCAGCTATGTATAGGATTTTTTTCTCCTCCTTATGAAAAGATCTACACATAACTAATTCTGTATGCAAAATCCTTGTGGCCATAATGTAATCTCTTTTTAAATAATGTGTGTTCATATTAATAGCTTAGAAGTGTTGTGAACTTTGAGTCAGCCCTGAAAAAAATACCAAATATAGGTAGTTGCTCCTTGGTTCTGAATATTTTCAGTAATATAAAAGTTGACAATAATGAAATCTTGTTCTCCAAGCCTATCATTCAAAACATAAAAACTTATTAAGTGAGTAAAAATTATCTGGTTACTCATTCAATAAACTTTTACTTTGTTTTGATTCCTGCAATGTCTAGCATTGATAAGTGAGAGCTGGCTATAGAAATAAAGCAGCTTGATTTATATTTAAAATCAAACACCACATGAGGAAAACATTGATCTTTATAATGCCACTGATAGGAAAGAGGCATTAACATAGTTACTTTGACATCTCCTATCTTATTTAAAATGACTTTCAACAACAGTAACAATGTAACAAGACAAAATAAAATAATATCAATTAATAGGAAAAAGGCATAAATATATGTATTTTAGCATCTGCTATCTTATACAAAATGATTTTCAACAACAAGATATAAGAAAAATTAGGTAAAATAAGAGTCTGGAGAGACAGTGTTATTATTAGAACTACACTTAAATATGACTTTTATCATGGAACTTTCAGACAGAGAATTTAAAATAACTATGTTTAATGTGTCAAAGGCTCTGATGAGAAAGGTGGGAAACATGAAAATCAAACGTGTAATTTCACCCAAGCAATGTCAACTATAAGGAAGAATAAAATGTAAATGCTAGAAAACAAAAAAAGAATAACAGGAATACAGAATGTCTTTAAAAGGCTCATAGTAGACTCAACACAGCTGAAGAAAGAAAATGTGAACTTTGAGGTAGGTCAGTAGAATTTACTCAAAATAAAATACAAATGAAATGATGTAAACAATAGGAATGTAACTCCTAAGTAACAATATAAAATTGTCTAACATATGAATCCCTAAACAAAAGAGAAAAAAAATTTAAGAAAATAATGGCAGAAAAATGTCCAGTGTAAACAGCAGTTACTAAATCATAGGACCAATAAGCGTCAAGGATAATGAACAAATAGGCAAATACCCTTCAAAAAGTAAAACATACAAGGAAGAAAAAGAGAAATCAACCCTAAGTAGATGATATTCATGTTGCTGAAAGTGGAATAAAATAATTCTAAGAGAAAAGCATGAAAGAAGCCCCCCAAAATAAACATTAGATACATAGGAATAAAAATATGAACTACAGCAGACATTTCATAAGAAATTATGCAAACTGAAAGACAATGCAGCGATATTTTTAAATATTAGAAAATAGAAAAAAATCTGTATATCTATAATTTTATACCTGGTAAAATTACCTTTATGAAAAAGAATAAATAAAAATATTCTCTGGCAAACAAAAACTGCCAATAGGCTGTCTAAAGTAATAATAAAGTAGTTCTTAAGAAAGAAGAACTATGACACAGATTATTATTTATTTACTTGTTAATTGAAACATAAAAACATAAAAGTTGTACATATGAAATGGGGTACCATATGATATTTTGGTACATGTATATATTGTGTGATGTTTACATTGGGCTAAATACGTCTACTCAAATATTTATTATTTCTTTATGAGAAAACATTCAAAATTCTTTCTCCTGTTTTTTTGAAATATACAGTAAACTGTTATCTGTAGTTATCCTTCTTTGCAATAGCTCCCAGAACTTGTTATGCCTGTCTATAACATAGTACCATTGATCACGATGGCCTCACCACACCCTCTTCATATACCCAGCTTCTGGTAAACCAGTATTCTGTTCTCAGCTCCTATGAAATCAACTATTTTAGATTCCACATATGAGTAACATCTTATGGCACTTGGTTATCTGTGTTTGGGTTTTGTTTTGTTTTTTGTTTTTTTGGTATCAGGGATCGAACCCGGGACCTTGTGCTTGCAAGACAGGCAGCAGAACCACTGAGCTAAATCCCCGGCCTGGCACTTGGTTATCTGTGCTTAGCTAATTTCACTTAACACAATGATCTTCAGTTCCATCTGTGTTGCAAATAATAGCATTACATTTTGTTATGGCTGAAGAGTATTCCATGATGTATATTCACCACTTTTTTATATTCATTCATTCAGTACTTGATGGAAACTTAATTTGTTTATATTTCTTAGCTAATATTCTGCAATAAAAATAGATGCAGTGAAATAGAATATAGCTTCAATAAACTAGTTTTGTTTTTTTGGATAGATATATACTCAGTAGGGATTATTTTAGTCATAGAGTAATTCTATTTTTACTAATTTGAAAAACCTCCATATGATATTCCATAATGGCAATACCAATTTATATTTCCATCTATAGTGTTGATGGGTCCTCTTTCCTGTACATCTTTTTCAGCACTTTGATATTAAACATTCTTACTAATATGATATCCAATTGTGGATTGGATTTGCATTTCTCTGATGAGTAGTGATGTTCAGAACTTTTTCATGTACCTGTTGGCCACTTGTATGCCTTATGTTGAGAAATATCTATTTAGGTCTATTGCCTATCTTAACAGGGTTTTGTTTTGCTATTAAAGTTTTGGAGTTCTTATATATTCTGGATATCAATACTTCGTCACATGTATAGCTTGCAAATATTTTTTTTCTCATTCTGTATTAGTTCTTAAATATTTTTAAAAAATTCAGCAGTGAAGCCATCTGGTCTTGATCTTTCTTTTATGAGGGAGTTTATTACTATTAGTTATTGGTCTGTTCAGATTTCCTATGTCTTCATGATTCCATCTTGATAGAGTATGTCAAGGAATTTGTCCTTTTATTCTACTTTATAAAATTGTTTGATGGAAAATTGTTCATATATCTAATGATCTTTTGTATCTCCTTGGTGTCAGTTTTAATGTCTTCCTTTTTCTTTCTGATTTTCCTTAATCAAATCCCCTCTCATATTCTCTTGATCAGTCTAAATAAAGGTTTATCTTTTCAAAGAACCCTCTCTCTGTTTTATTAATCTTATTTATTTCCTTTTTATTATTTTTGCTCTGATCTTTATTATTTCTTTTTTCTACTGATTTTGGGTTTTCTTTGTCTATTTGAGATCTTTCTGATTTTTTTTTGAAAATAAGCAAATTCTTATTTACAGTTTTATCAGGCTTCTCCTGATAGCCAAAGAGATCATTATGTATAATCCTGGGGAACCAAAGAACCCACCAGGTATCTGCTTCATGTAAGAGGGGAGGCCATGAACCTGGCAGGTGCAGTTTGTGTGATTTTGACTTATCACAGTGTCTCGCTGACACAAAGGGTGAGAGAAGAGAAGACCAAGTATTTTTAACCTTTTGTGTTCAAGTGTAAGCTGTTTCAGGGTCATTGACCAATCTTAGAGTCTTCTTCCTCTAAAGTAGCAAATGTCTAAAGTAGAGGAGCAACTACACTAGAGCACAGTCATTTGGTGACTGGTCCTGTTTCCCAGCCCATGCTTCATGTCATAGGTCCTTAACTTTTGTCTTCACCGCTCACTTGAAAAATGCCTATGTCACTCTGTGTGTTGGCACTGTGCTAAGTATGACAATCCTGTCAAAACAGGTTGAGGGACTTTTGTATACAGCCGATCTGATAGCCAAGATAGCTTCTACATGACATATAGGCAAATAGTGTATACAGTCGTGCTTTGCTGGACCAAGGGCTGATTCAAGTCCCAAGAAGGATGGAGTGGAATAGCAAGAGATTTCATCACACTGCTTAGAATGGCACACAATTTAAAACCTGTGATTTTTTTTTCTAGAATCTTCCATTTAATGTTTTCAGATTGTAGTTGACTATGTATAACTTCACAAAACCTGCAGAAAATAAAACTGCATAAGGGGGAACTACCATACCACAGACTGGACGGCTTAAACATTTATTCCTCACAGCTCCAGAGGCTAGAAGTTCAAGATCAAGATGCTGATAGATTCCTGCCTGGTGAAGGCTCTCTTCCTGGCTTGCAGATGGCTGCCTTCTAGCAACATCCACACATGGCCTCTTGTCTGTGCACTGGTGCTTAGAGTTCTCTGGTGTCTCTTCCTCTTCTTAGAAAGTCAATACTCCTGTTGGATTAAGCATCCCACCTCTGTGGCCTTATTCAACCTTCCCTGAAGCCACTGTCTCCAAGTACAGTCATACTGGGGGTTAGGGCTTCAACATGTGAATTTTTTTTTTTTTTTTTGGTACTGGGATTCGAACTTGGGTCCTTGCACTTGCAAGGGAGGAGGCGGAACCCCTGAGCTAAATCTCCGGCCCTCAACATGTGAATTTGGGGGAGGCAAAATATAGTCCATAACAGCTTTCTTCTAGAATTTGAGGATTTTTAAAAAGAGTTGGAATCATAGATATTTTTGGTCCCAGTGAGATTTTACCTATTGGCTTTCAGATCTACTGTCATTGAAAGTCTGTGGGATGATAGTACCAATTGGATTAAGATCTTATACTTCCAAACACACAAGCTCAGTGGGATGAATCCTGAGTAATCCCTCCTTTTGTGCTTTCTTATAATCTTGTAGTGTGGGAGTCATTTAAACAGCCCCATCGGACATTTCTCATACTTCTAGTGCATGGCTGGTGCTCTGTCCAAGTGGGCTGAGTGAAAGAATGAACATACACACAAGTGATGACTGTATGTGATGTTTCCGTTGGACATAGTAAATGCCAGTAATATTGGATCTTAATAAGAAGAGACTTGCTGTGTCCTTTCTGTCATTCTTGCAATTCTGAATTTGAACTTGAGCATCTCATTTTTCAGCTCTGGGTTTATTTTACTTCCTGTACTTTAAGAAGGGCAGAGCTTCCTCCAAGTCTCTGTGAAGTGAGCCTTAGATAAACTGCAGAGGTGTGAAAACACCTGTCTAAGAAGATCTAAAAAATATTCCCCGTGGGTCTCTAATCCGGCGCCTCCAGGGTGTGTGGCCTTGGGTTCATGGGGGCTCAATTAAACGCAGACAAGTGGGAATGGGTTTCCTTTTTACACAGTTGGCTACACGGTGAATTTCTTTCCTTCCTTTTTTTTCTTTTGCTTTGGACTGCTCACAAATGTATTTTTTAAAAAAGAACTTTATTATCAAACTCACACACATACAAAAAATTAAAACTATTCAAAGAAGAACAATGCAAGGGGAAAAAACTACAATAATATTCAAATACAGTAGAACTCAACCAATACAAGACTGAAAAGCACTTAAACATTTTTCCATATAACTTAAAAAACATCTCAAGCACCAATAATACACCAGAGGATGTGATTTGTTTCAGAAAGATCCGCAAAACCAACATTGAACAAATAATGATCTGGAAAAAATCTCCAGTTAGTTAGCAGATTCCACATAAGCCAAACTTCTCCCTCTTTCTGATTTTTTTTGATGCAGTTGTTCATTGCTAGAAACTACTTTGGTTGTATCTCATTGGTTTCACTATGTTGTATTTCCATTTTCATGTTGCTGCAAGAAATTTTTAAAATGCCATCTTCATTTTTTATTGATCCATTGGTTGTTCAAAACTAAGTTGCAAGTTACTACATTTTTAGTTCTTTAGGTGGGAGTTCTCCTATCCTGATTACAATCTACTTGGTTTCTGAGTCCTTATTTTGAGCACCAGGTGAGAGCATGGTTTTCTGCAAGGTCTTCATGTCTGTTGATGTGCAATGCCATCTGGTCATTCAAAGATTAGATTTTATTCCTGTTTTCGTAATCTGACTTTCCCCCCATGGTTCCAGAAATTCTAAACAGGCTGCTTATCAACAATCATGAGTTTATAGTCAGAAGCTGCAGGATTTTGTCTGGCTCTACTCAGAATCATCTTGGAGGGAGTAACCCTAGGCTTTTATGCCATGCCTTTGGTCATAATGCCACAAACCTATGCCACACCCTGAGCCCTCAGCCTACATGACCAGCCCACTACTTGAGTAAGATGAAGGTGCACAGTGCTATGGGATCCTACTGCTGAGAGTGAACTTCCAGCCCAAAACCACTGCAGCCAGGCACAAGTGATGGTGGACCAAATAGAAATCCAATAGATTGAGGATGCCTGTCTCCCTTTGGAACTGGGATTGTTCCACAGCTTTCATCCACAGGACCATTAGGATCTTCCCAGTGTTAGGTTTTTACCAACCCAACACTAAGTTTCTAGGCAAAGTCCTACACTTAATATATTGTCCTACCTTCTTAAAAGAACATCTAGTTCCATGCTATCTTGCCCAAGGTTTGGGTAGTATTAGTGAAGGCAGTCCTTGAAACATCAAGGCTGATAGTAAGTTGGGTCACACCTCAATCTGACAACCATAAAGCTCTACATGTATAATCTCGGGGACACACCCAGATGCAGCTTGTGGTGATTGGAGCCAAAATGCAAGTGTTTCTAACTGGGGCTGAGGCCTAGAGGATTCCTCTGTGAGACTAGGATGGGAGTAGTTGTTCTCCTCAAGGATGCATGATGGGTAGTGGTGACTGTTCCTTGGCCACAAAGGTTCATACTAGGGTAGGTCTTAGCTGAGTCTTATGGCCCCAGAGACCTACACAATCTCAGAGGTCTGTGTGTGAGTGTGTGTGTGTGTGTGTGTGTGTGTGTGTGTGTGTGAGATATCCAAGCATATTCTAAGACCTTCAATGTTGCAAACCAAAATTGAATCCATCCCACTGGGATGCTGGTACTTTCCTGATGGTGTAATGTGTCTAGAGGTTCCACCTGTGAGCTTTGGCCTTGATACAAGGTCTTTGGCTTCTGCCTCATGCTGGGTCTGACTATGTCTAGCCTGGCCCTGGGCTTTAGGACCCAGTTCTGTGCTAGCTTTTGTGCCCTGCTTCCCAGGGGATGGTGACTGGATCTATGTTCTGCCACATGAGGTTGCTGGATGGTTGTTAGAGGAAATCCACCACCTGGCCAGTGGATTTCAGTGGCTCTGTATGCTGGTGGCAGCCTGGGGATAGGGGCTGTAGGGCTCTCCAGGCATTGTTTCAATGTGACAATCCCGGCCTAGGTTTCAATACTAAAGTCTTTAGTTAATTCCCTCTCCATCCCCGAAGCAGGAAGTGTCTGTCTCTCTGGACTGCACTCCTGTAATGTGTATTTTCTTTGTATTATACTAAAACCATGCATTACTGTCCCTCTTCTGGCTTCACTGTCTTCTGTGGAAGTAGTCTGGTTCATGAGTAGTTGTTCCAACCAATGTGTGTATGAGGAAACAATTTTTTGAATCAATTAACATGATTTGTGTAATATCTATTATTGGCAAATATAGCACTACATATGTTTAAAAATCTTTATCCATGTGCCTTCCAGATAAATCAAAATAGGCATTGATATTACAAGTATGGCTAAACAACAGAAACTAGCCTTTCACGGTTTAAATTTACAGGACTGAATGACATTCTCTAAATAGTTTATTTTCCTTATTTACATTTAAATGTGTTCTAAATTGACTGAAGTATTAAAAGATAAAATATCAGAAAATTGATCTGTCTTTTATTAAACTGACTAACCTAAATATTGAATTTATTACATATGTAAGTGTAATAATAGAAAGTCATTAAAACAATCTATAAGTGCATGAAACATATTTAGGAAAGATTGGTTTTGCTGGAACTAACAATACCAGAAAATGCAAGGAAAAAATATCTGACCCATAACTCATAATGTAAATAATGGTAAAAGGTGCTGGGTAAAATCTAAGAAGTACTAGTTTTGTATTTTATCTATCTGTGAGAGCTTCATAAATATTATTTAGATCATAATTATATGCCTGATATAAAAGCCTAATTGAGCCCTATTTTATGACAGAAGAAATTATAATAGAGAGAAAAATGACATTATTTTCAGTCCCTAAAATATATAGATTTGCTTGCTGTAATACATTCATAGATAACACTTTTCCTTGTAATTAATTAACATTTGATTGAATTTCCTAATATTACAGTTTTGTTAACACACAAAACCTGCACAATTTGTGCAGGCTTTTTCCCATCAGGCATGAATGTAATTATCCCTTATCTTTCAACACAGCCAAGCCTTGTAAATATAATTACAAAGTTTTATATTTGTTCAAGCATAAAAATCTCATAAAATTAATATTGTGTTTATCCTCTTACCTTTGTCAGTTATTAAAATTCACCAGGGACTCCTTGCATTCATATTCTATGACTAAAAATTCTAGGTAGAATTAATTTTTACGGTGATTTTCAAACTTTAACAAAGTCACTATACATATTTGACTTACTTGTTACAAGTTTGTGTTTCTGATATTAATAAAGACTGAATGTGGATTAGAAATCTTAACAAGTAGAAAATTTGAAGTAATTGAGTAGACCATGTTTCACCAATGAGTCAAACCATGCCACTCAGGGAAATACAGACTAGGATAATTGTTTTTATGTGTCATGTGGATTCTTAGATATCTTTACTTCCTAATACTTCACTGTGAAACTATAAAAGATAGTGATTATAAAAGTCATCATTAAAGGCCTTGTCATTGCAAAAATGATAAAACTATTCATTTTAAGCATGTGATTTACAATTTCAAGTGTTCAATTTGAAAGCAACATTGTAATGCCGATAAAAGCCCTATTTTAGTGAATCCTAAAACATGGAATTTTGACAAAAACTGAAAAGCAGTCTATTTATCTGAAAAAATATAATTAATGAGTCAGTGTGAAAGCCAAGTGGCAGCCTTGCTATTCAGCATATTGTGTGTTTTGTTGTTGTCTCCCTGGTTGATGGTCATTCTGCATCACACACAGGAAAACCGCTGTGTTGTTTGCCTGCCCCAGTTGGCAGCACAGCCTAAATCATAACCAACTCATTGAACAGAACTTACTCAAGAGAAGTGACCCTCCCAACGGTTCAATGAAAATTGAAGTTTATTTTGTGCTGGGTTCATCCCAAAACACATTATAAATAATAATCAGTACTTGTTTTGATATTATCTCCATTTTGCATAGAAGAAAACAGCAGAGATTATATAAACTGCTTAGGTTCATACAGCTATAAAATAAGAAAGTAGAGATTTGTATAGAATTAGTCTCTGAAGTCCATGAATTAGTCCTATTCTGCTTCTTTGAGCCACAAGTTGAGAAAGAACTTTGCCAAAGATACTAATAAAGCTGTTTGTTTTTAGTGATTTTCTCACTAATTATTCAAGTCCCACTAAGACTTTATACTTTCACTATGTTTATTCTTGCTGGAAGCGGTGAATATGCTATTAAAGAACAAGTGTACCCTTCTTTCCTTTATGAGAAAAGAATAAAATGGAAATGAAGTCTATGTAAATAGGGAAAGGTGGAGGGGGTGAAGGGCGCACGGGTAATGGGGAAAAAATAAGAACCAAGATGGATCATGTACAGGTACAAGCACCCAATGATAAATGTAAACGTATTGTATACATAAAATGTACCAATAAAAGAATTTCAGGAAAAAAAAAGAATAAATGTACCAATAAAAGAATTTAAGCAAAAAATAAATAAATAAATAAGTTTAAAAAGAAAAGAAACAATATCATCTGTATCATAGTATGTGCCACATACTTACATTTTAACAAAAACTTTTAGAAATATCACAAGAGAGTAAAATTAATCTAATAGTCAAATTTGCATTATGGTGAGGAAAAGAGGTCTCAGAATTGCCTCAATTATCTCCAAGATATTTTTGATAAATCCAACTTTCTTATAGATAAGTGGATTAGATATTTTTATTTGTGTGTCAATTTTAAATCTTGAATTTTCAAAGCAATTTGTCCATTTCATTAGTTTCTCAATCTGTTGGCATAAAGTTTCCCATTAATATTTATGTTGTCCTTGTAATGTATGGAATCGATAATTAAAACTTCTTTTACACTCTTAATATTAGTGATTTGTATATACTTTTTATCTTGAATTCTTGGTATAGGGTTGCCAATATTGTTCATCTTTATATAAAACTAGCATTAATTTTTGCATTAATTTTCTCTACCTGTGACTGTCTTCTGTACTTGTAGGTTATTCATTGTCATCCAGTTCAAAATGTTTTCAATTTTTGTTTTATGATTTACTCCTTGGCCCATGGATTATTTAGAAATGTTATATTTATTTTCTCTAGATAATTCATTATTAATAATTTCTAAATAAATTCCACTGTGGCTAGAGAGCATTCTGATTATAGCTTCAGTCCTTTCAGAAGAACTGATTAACTGGGCCTGGTGGCACACATCTGTAACTCTAACATCTGGGGGGCTGAGACAGGAGGATTTTAAAGCCAGTTCTGGCTACATAGTGAGTTTAAGGCCAACCTGAACCACATAAGGAGACTCTGTCTCAAAAAAAGCAAAAAAAAACCATTGATTGATGGCCAATATGTGATTTATATTGATAAATATATCAAGTACACTTGAGAAGAATGTGTACTTTGCATTTGTTTGGTGTAGTATTCTTTAAAAATCAAGGTACTTATGGTAGTAAGCAAGTCTTCTATATTATTAATTATATTTTATCGGGTTGTTCTAGAAGTTGATAAGAACTGTTCTGTAATTGCTGGAATTAAAATCTATGATTGTAGAGGCATCTATTTCTCTTCTGTAAATTTTTGCATAAAGGGCTCTGAGGCTTTCTTACTGAATATATGTATCTACTTCTATAAATGTTGTCCTCTTTCCCATTTGTTTATTACAAAATGTCTTTATTTCCTTCTAATAATATTCCTTATCATAAAGTTTATCATTTATAGCCTGTAATATACATACTTTAATCTTTTATGCTTTCTAATTTTATAGAATACCTGTTCCTGTTCATTTACTCTCAAGGTATCTTTTTATATTTAAAGGGTGGTTCTTGAAGGCATCACACAGTTGGTGCTAGCTTTGTTATTTCTGCTAACAAACTATCTTCTAATTTAAATATATAGACCATTAACATTTAGTATTACTATTAATATGGTTGGATTTAATTATATTGCATTGTTTTCTGCTTATTCTACATATTGTTTTCCTCTGATTTCCCTTTCCTATTTTCTGTAGTTTTATTTGAAAACCATTTAGAATTCTATTTTATTTAAGCCACTGTTTTTTTTGTATTTCCCTTTCTACTATTTGTTAGTGGCTGCTCTACAGGCAATTTACATCTCTAATCTTTCACAGTCTACTTAAAGTTAATATCATACCACTTTATATGAAATGAGAAGACATTCAACATATATGTCACTTTTCCATTCCCTTCTTCCTTTATGTTTGAAAAATTTACAGAATGAGATTTTCATCATATATCTACAAAGACATTTATATTTTCTTTTATATATTCTCAGATATTAGACATTTCTAATGTTTTTCATTTTTTCTTGATATCACAGGCCTCCTTTTGATATAATTTCCCTATACCTGAAGAACTTCCTCTAGTATCTTTGCACTTAAGATTTAGTAATGAGAAATTTTTCTGTTTCCTTTTTTCTTGTTTTCTGTTGTTCTGTTATGCTGTTGTTGTTTTTCTCGTACCAGGGATCAAACTCAGGACCTTGCACTTGTGAGGCAGGCATGGTGCCACTGAACTAAATCTCCAGCTCCAGTTTTCTTTTTTCTTAAAATTTCATTTCTAATATAAACTTATCAAATATAGAACTCCAGGTTGTCCTTTTATTCTCTTACAAACTTCAATATTTTTCCACAGATTTTAGCCTCATTGCTTTCAATGACAGATCCACGGACATTCAAATTGCCGTTTCCTTGTATGTAATTATTTATTTCTGACTTCTTTCAGACTTCAAAAATTTAATTATCCTGTATCTACTTGATTTCATATTTAGCTATGTCGTGTCTTGTATGCATATTTTCCAGAAAATATGAAACAAGTTTTGGCCCTTACTGCATTTTGTTCCCTCTATGCTCTCTTGCCTATTCTAAAAGGATTAGACTGGGCCGGAGATTTAGCTCAGTGGTTCCACCACCTGCCTCATAAGTGCAAGGTCCTGAGTTTGATCCCCGGTTGCAAGGTCCCGAGTTTGATCCCCGGTACCAAAGGAAAAAAAAAAAGCTGTAAGATTAGACTATTCACATGTAAAGTGATGGCATGTTTGACCTAACAGTCAAACATGGTGGCTGTTTTATAATCTTTCACTTTTGATCTTTATTTTTTCACTTCAATGCTGTCTCTGAATTTGTTTCAGATTTTTTTTTCTGATTCTATTTCATGCTGTCTTTCACTAGCTAACCATACAAAACTTTTTCAAAATTTGGCTTTTCAAATTAACACTATAATCACTCTACATTCAAATGTTATACTGCTTTATATGTTGTGTAAAGGACATGACAAAATACATTTCCAATTCTTTCTTCCTATCCTTCATGCCACTTACTCATACATTTTACTATTGTATATGTCATAAACTAGTAATAGGCTGCTGATTTTCTTTATTTTGGTACTGGGGATAGAACTTGTGACCTAGAGTTTGCAAGGCAAGTGGCGGCACCACTGAGCTAAATTGCCATCCCTGTTGCTGATTTTTGTAAACAGACCTTTTTTGGAAATAATTCTTCACTCTTTCTTTTGTAGTGTTTTTCATTTCTTTGTGTAAATCCATGTCTTAATCTAGTATCAGAGCAAGATAGTGGTTAAGTAAGATCTGAGTGTCAGTCTCAATGCAAAAGATATTCACAGGTTAGAAAGGCAAATGAACCAGTTACCTTGTGCTACTTTTCCTTGGAATACAAAAAATAAAGTCAGGTGGAGATCTTTTTTAAAGAAGAGTGAAATTCTCATGCATGTTTGAGTGCTTGGTTGATGTGTTTATATGCATCCACATCTTTTGCATTCACTTTTAAAATTCAAATATCCATTTGTTTCTATTCTGATTAAGCTGGAAAAGGCAGTTTATGCTTAGATGGCTCAGGTCTATTCATTATTTTTATAATATACTCCTGCGAATAGGCAAAACAATAGATTTAATAGAGATATGGTGTTTTGGATTTTTTATTTTCTGGTTCATAAAGTAATGCTTTATATATGGTTTTAATATTACTGGATATAATTTTGGAGTTTATATATGGCCACCCATAAGCAATGTCACAACAATGTTTAGTTTCAAAATAAATTCCTAATATATGTACTTGATCCTTATATTTTTATATATAGATGTCCCATGTTTTGTTTTGATTCACTTATTGTCTCATATTACATAATAAAAACTGTAGTTTAAGATTATAATCTGATGAAAGCAAAAATTTACATGAAATGAGTAACTTATTGTCTTAAGGATTGGAAAAATGAATTATTCTCTTTATTTTAATTTGATTTTTTTCTAAGTGGACACTGGTGAATTATGTATGTGATAAAATGAGTTTGCTTGACAACATGTAACTTTTTGAAAGTAAAACTGATAAGCTTCAGCGTTCAACAAAATCTAAGTGCTGGCACCAAACATTTTACTGCCTTTGGTCCCAACATTTCTAAACTTCCCCGATGTACCAAAGCCAGCCCTGGATCTGCCTCAGCCAGCATATTCTTTCTCAAACAATCTTAGGTAACTGAAGTGTTCCCACATACAAGCAGGAAATATAACAGTGCATATGTCATTAACACTCTTCATTTTTTATTGTATATTTTCCTGTATTCCCTAAAGCATAGTGTAAAACTTCTCAGATATGGTAAAAAAGATAATCCAATTATTTAACCGTTGCATACTTTGTTTGGTAATTTTAAAATGATGAAGTGGTTAGAAAGTACTGCAATTGAGAGAAGCTCAGAAAAAAAGTAATGACTAATTTATGGGCTTTCCTGAAATTCACTCACCCTCATATCACTTTCATTGCCAGCTTCTGGTTTACCGATTGGCGGATACCTAGAAGTGTGTAATGTATGAGGTATGAACACTTACTGTCTCCTTGTCCATGCCTCTGCCATACCTTCTAGTCAGTTTGTATGTGACCTTGTCATATTCACTACAGTGCAATCTCCAAAATGATTATTTCTTTATCAACGTACCTGTTAGAACTAAATTAGAGGTGTAAGTCCAGCTGGTGGTCTTTCTGCAATAGTATTTTAGAAGTTGAGAATTAAATGTCACTAGAGCACAGCGTATACAAAATTCTGAGGCTATTTAGTACTTGTCAAGGGTTCATATTATTCTCAGTGAAGAAAATAGAGATTTAAGAGCATTTAGTTTAGATTTAAATACATGGTATTCCACAGTAATTTTCAATGAGGTACTAGAGTTGATTGTTCTCAAGTTAAGAATGTTTTGAATAATTCTGAGAGGTTATGAAGAGATTCACTGTGTCAAAAGCTATTTAAAACTTGACATTTTAGCCCTGTGACTATTTAAGGTAGTTCAAAACATTGGCTTTTATAATTATACAAAAGTGTAGGCCACAGAAAATAAAAAGCAAATGATCACTCCTAAACTCTGCCACTTAGAAATAAATATTAACATTTGTTGACAATATATATATATATAAAATCCTTCAGTGTATATATGTATATATTCCTTGTATGTATTACTAAAGTGATTTTACTAAAGGCTATTATTATTTTACCAAAATATAAAAATGCAGTTTAATTTTGTTTGAAAGGAAAAAAGCATCAAAAATTAATCTTAATTGCTATTTTTGATAATATTTTTGTTGCCATAAGAGATATTAGCTTCCAGAATATCCCTGCAAATTAAAAATAAAGATTATCAGATTGAGGTGATAATTTCCTTAAATATAAGTATCAAATCTGGGCAGATAGCTTTTTTTTTATGAAATGAAAGGAATTGAGTACATATTTATCTTACCTGCTTTCCACTCCAACATTTAATCATTTTCCATATATGTTTACTCTTTTAATCTTGGCATAGTTTAAATATTTGTAGTTGTTTATAGTTATTATTCATTAATTTGATTAGCTTAATTTAATTTTTTTTTTAGTGCAAGCTACATTATAGAATAGTGATGTTCTTTTGGGGAAATTATTACTTACATGAAACACATCTTGCTCATATTCTTTTTTTAAAAATTTTATTTTATTGGTACATTTTAGGGATACAATATGATGAACTTCATCATTGGAAATTTGCACCTTTAAATAATCACTCTTGGTTCTTATTTTTCCCCCTTCCTCTGCCCTCCCTTCAACCCCTCCATCCCTCCCTCTTTACAAAAACTTTGTTTCCATTTTTTCATTTTCTTATATTAATTCCATTCCCTTTTTTCCTTTCCCCTACCCTTCCCACTTCCCCTTCCCCTTTGCCCCTTTTCTGCTGATTTCACATCTATTATACCTTTTAGTCCTTATTTACACTTTCAGTTTCTCACACTAGAGAAATTACTCAGTATTTACACATCTGTCTCCAATTTATTTCACTTAAGAGTATTGCCTCAATGTGCATCCATTTAGCTATAAATGTCTCTAATTTCTCATTTTTATGGCTGAATAGTACTTCATTTTATTAAAAAAACACATTTTCTTTACCCAGTAGGCAGTTGATGGGCAATTGGGCTGCTTCCAAGTTTTAGCTATTACAAATTGTGCTGCTATGAACATGGGTGCACATGTATCACTATGGTATGATACTTTTAATTCTTTGGGGAAGATACCCAGTAGGGAAATAGCTGGGTCAAATGGGACTTGCAGTCCTAGTTCTTTGAGGTATCTCCATACTGATTTCCACAGTGGTTGCACCAGTCTACATTCCCACCAGCAGTGGAGCAGGGTTCCTCTTTTCCCACAGTCCTGCCAGTATTTATTATTTGTTGATTTCACGATGGCAGCCATTCTTCCTGGAGTGAGGTGGAATATCAGCATTGTTTCCATTTGTATCTCTCGAATGACAAGTGATGTTGAAGACCTTTGCATGTGTTTATTTGCTATTTCTACTTCTTTGAGAAATGCTTGATCATTTCAGATGCCCATTTTTTGGATTAGGTCTTTAAATTTTGGAAGTCTGAATTTTTAAGTTCTTTACAGATTCTAGATAGTAGACCTTTGTGTGAAGAACAGCAGGAGAAAATTTTTTCCCACATTGTGGGTTGTCTCTTCACCCTGCTGGTGGTTTCTCTTGTTATGCAAAAGTTTTTTAATAAGAAGAGATCCCACTTGTTGATTGTGCTAGTTCACAGTCAACTGAGGTTTTGTTCATAAAATCTTTTCCTATACCAATGTCTTCAAGAGTTCTACCTAACCACTGTTCGAGCCGGTTCAGAGTTTCTGTTTTAATATTTAGATCGTTAATCCATTTCAATTTTAGTTTAGTGCATGGTGAAAGATATAGGTCTAGTTTTAATCTTTGCCAAGTTGAAACCCAATTTTTCCAGCACCATTTATTAAAGAGGCTATCTTTCCTCCAGTGAGGGTGTTTGGCTCCTTTATCGAAGATGAGATGGCTGAGTGTGTCTGGAGTGGTTTCTGCATCTTCTTATCTGTTCTATTGGTCCTCAGGTCTGTTTCTTTGCCAGTACCATGCTGTTTTTATCACAGTAGCTTTGTAGTTTAGTTTCAAGTAGGGGATTGTGATATCCCCTGCCATCTGTCTGTTACCTAGAATTGCTTCTGCTGTTCTGGGTCTTTTCTTGTTCCCAAGGAGTTTTTGGATTATTTTCTCAAGGTCCATGAAGTATGCTGCTGGGATTTCAATTGGGATTACACTGAATCTATATAGCAGTTTTGGAAGTATGACCATTTTCACTATGTTGATCCTTCCTACCCAGGAGCAGAGGATGTCTTTCCATTTTCTGGTATCATCTTCAATCTCTCTTTTCAGAGTGCCATAGTTTTCAGAGAAGAGGTCTTTGATTTCTTTCATTAGGATGATTCCTAGGTATTTCAGTTTTTTGGATGCTGTTGTGAAAGGAATTATTTGCCCTATTTCTCTCTCAGTGAGTCTGTCATTTGTGTAGAGGAAAGCTATTGATTTTTGTGTGTTGACTTTGTAACCAGCTACTTGACTGAATTTGGTTATTAAGTCTAGAAGACTTTTGGTGAAGTTCTTGGGGTCTTCTATATCCAGTATCATGTCATCTGCAAATAATGTCAATTTGACTTCTTCATTTCCTATCTTTATTCCTTTTATTTCTTTCTCTTGTCTAATTGCCATGGCTAGTGTTTCCAAAACTATATTGAACAGGAGTGGTGATGGTGGACATCCTTGCCTTGTTCCTGATTTTAGTGTGAAGGATTTCAGTTTTTGATCATTTAGTATGATATTGGCTGTTGGTTTTTCATAGATAGCTTTTATCAGATTGCAGTAGAGACCTTCTATTCCAATTTTCTGTAGGATTTTTATCATGAATGGGTGTTGGATGTTTTCAAATGCTTTTCTGCACCTATGGAGATGATTATATGGTTTTGTCATTGGCTCTATTGATATAGTGTATTCATTGATTGATTTGTGTATTTTGAACCATCCCTGCATCCCTGGGATGAATCCCACTTGATCAGGGTGTATGATCTTCTTGATGATCTTCTGCATTCTATTTGCCAGTATCTTATTAAAGATTTTTGCATCTATGTTCATTAGTGAGATTGGCCTTTTTTTCAGTTGAGTCTTTCTGTGCTTTGGGGATCAAGGTGATGCTTGCTTCCAGGAATGAATTTGGGAGTATTGCTTCCCTTTCAATTTCATTGAAGAGTTTAAACAATAGTGGCAGTAGTTCCTCTCTAAATGTCTTGTAGAATCCAGCAGTGAAATCATCAGGATTATACTTTTGTTAGTTGTTATGTTTTTAATTGTTTTCAATTTCATTGATTTATATTGGGTTTTTTAGAATCTGTAGGCTTTCTTCATTCGACTTTGGTAATTCATATGTATCTAGGAATCTGTCCATTTCTTCTGTGTTTTCCATCTTATTGTCATATTGATTCTTGAAGTCAGTATTGATAATCCTCTGGATTTCTGCTGGCTCCATTGTAATTTCACCTCTTTCATTCCTAATTGCATGGATTTGGGCCTTTTCTTTCCCTTTTCTGACAAGGTTGGCTAAGGGTTTGTCAATTTTGTTTATTCTTTTGAAGAAACAACTCGGGTTCATTGATTTTTTTATATCATTCTCATAATCTCCATTGCATTGATTTCTGCTCTATTCTTTATAATTTCCTCCCTTGTGTGAGATTTGGGTTTGTCCTGCTCTTCTTTTTCTAGAAGCTTGAGGTTCAGCATCAGGTTGTTTAATTGGGCTCACTCTGTTTTCCTAATATGAGTATTCACTGCTTTGAATTTCCCTTGTAAGATTGCTTTCATTGAGTCCCATAGATTCCAATGTGTTGTATTGTCATTGTCATTTAATTGCAGGAACTGTCTGATTTATTTTTTAATTTCCTCTGTGACCCATTGGTTACTCAGAAGTGTGTTGTTCAATTTCCACATGTTTATGAAATTTTTTGAGTTTCTTTTGCTATGGATCTCCAATTTCATCAGAGTATGGACTGATAATATACAGGGGATAACTTCAGTTCCTTTGCCCTTACTTAAACATGTTCTATGTGTGAGTATGTGGTCTATTTTGGAGAATGGCCTATGTGCAGCTGAGAAGAATGTGTATTCTGATTTTGTGGGGTGGAAGACTCTGTAAACATCTGTTAAGTTCATTTGTTCAAGAGTTCGATTGAGTTCTAGTATTTCATTACTTATTTTTAGTCTAGTTGATCTATCTATTTGTGACAGTGGAGTATTGAGGTCCCCCAGTATTACTGTATTAGCGCATATATGACTTTTCATGTCCATTAGTATTTGTTTTATATAGTTGGGCACACTAGTATTTGGTGCTTATATGTTTATGATTGTTATCTCTTCCTCTTGGATTGTTCACTTTACAAGGATGTAGTGTCCTTCTTTGTCTCTCTTAATCAGTGTTGGTTTGAAATCCACTTGATCTGTAAAGAGGTAGCTACCCCTGATTTTTTTCAGGTTCCTGTCACATCCAGTATTGTTTTCCACCCTTTAACTTTCTGTCTGAGTTTCTTTTTGAATTAAGTGTGTTTCTTGTCCAGCATATTGTTGGATCTTGCTTCTTGACCCATTCTGCCAGTCTATTTTTTTGGTTGGTGAATTGAGACCATTAACATTGAGGGTTATAACTGATACGTTTTGACTTATCCTCATCATGATTGTTTCTTTTTGTTGAATTCTCCCCCTTTGGATTTAATTTCTTGTCACACCTGATGGATTCATTCTGCTGTGCTTCCTGCAGTTGTGATCCTTGTTGTCTTTTCCTAGGATATTGTCTGAAATTTTTTGGAGTGCTGATCTGGTATTCATGAAGTTCCTAAGGTGCTCTTTGTCACGAAAGTATCTTATTTCTCCATCAATTTTGAAAGATAATTTTGGAGGGTACATCAGTCTGAGTTGGAGCCTGTTTTCCTTTAGGGCTTGCAATAGGTCACTCCAAGCTCTTCTTGGCTTAAGGATTTGCATTGAGAAGTCTGCTGTGATTCTGATGGGCTTTCCTTTGTATGTGATTTGTTTCTTTTCTCTAACTGCTGTTAGAGAATGCTGTTCTTCTGTTGGGTTTCTAGAATCTTAACTATTATATGCCTATGTGTAGATGTTTTTTGATGAAGGCTAGTTAGAGTCCTATATGCCTCACTTATCTGCATGTCAAGTTTTTCCCTCTGCTTGGGAAGTTTTCTGCCATTACTTCTGTGAAGGGATTTTTTTTTGTCATCTGCACTCTCCTGTTTCTTCATTGACTCTGATCAGTCCTATGTTATTCTTCTTTGCATCATCTAGCAGCTGTTGGATTGCTTTTTCATGATCCCTTACAATTTTAAAGCAATTTTTCTTTTCCTGGTCACTAATTAAAATCTTGTCTTCTTTATCTGAAATTTGATCCTCATATTGGCTCATTCTGCTGCATAGGCTTTTAATGGAGTTTTTGATCTCCTTGAAATCTGTTTGCATCTGTTTTATGGATTCCATTTGTTTCCTATATTACAATTCCATCATGTTCCTCAGCTCTTCTCTAGATTTATTAATTATGTCTTGCACTTTGAGCACCATCTCTGCTGTTATCTGAGAAATTATTTATTATTTCATTTTTTCCAGGTCCTCTTTTGTTGCCAGTTCAGGGAGTCTAGGTGGTTGAGCATCAGAGTGCTCCATCTTGTTTCCTTTTGGGGTTGCTGTAAGTGATCTGGAAGACTGGTTTTGAGACTTGTTTATGTGTCTTCTCATTTTGACCAGGGAGTGCGAGGTTGTACTGCTGGCACCCTCATGGCTCAACTCCTTTGTACTGGGAGCAGTGGTGCAGTGGCCTAGAAGCCTCTTCTGAGCTAGGAATGGTGGTCTGGCCTCTTGTTCATTTTCTTTGCCTTCACCTGATCTCCCTTTACTCCTCTTTACCTCTGATCCCCTTCCACATATCCAAGAGTCTTTTCCTGTAGTTTCCTATCATCTATCTTTTAGTTAATTAATTAATTTTTTATATTTTAGGTTTCTTACATAAGTGAAATCCTGTGATATTTAAGTTTCTGAGTTTGGATTATTTTGCCTAGCATTATGGTCTCAAGTTCCATCCATTTTCCTGCAAAAGACATAATTTTGTTATTTATAGCTGAATAGTATTCTATTGTGTATACACATCACATTTTAAATTTTAATTTTAAGTAATTTCAAATACATTTATTATTATTATTTACATTTAATTTATAACATGTACATTAGAATTATTTGTACTCATTTGAATAGAGCCTTATGTTTGTTATGCACAATGTATTTATCTCTAGTACATACAAGTCTATTATTATACTTCTACTGCTAGTGATACTAATTTTTTAATAGAGATAAGAATTTGCATTTACAGAATCAAATGACCATAAAATCCCCATAGCTAAATGAACATTATATACTTCATTACATACTGTCTTACTATGACAATTGAAATTTTATTGTCCAATTATCAAACATATTAACCTGGACAACAAGCTGTTGTTTTATGGTAATATTTGCCATTTGAAGATGAAAGTCTTCAAATGGAAATAGCTATCATAGCTATCATATTTTTAAATTTGTAATACAAAATATTACAAATATATGTACATTTTGTTCAATTTTCTCAGTCGAAAACATATTTATCTGCTCAAATAATTTGTCACATATTTTCTACCTATTAAGTCCTAAGAAGTAAAAAACATTAAACAATTGTAATTTATTTCTAGTTGCATTCATATTTTTTATGTCAAAGAGAATTAGTTAGAAATTTTTGTTTTATGATAACTTTTCATACTGAACTGTATAGCTATGAAATTACAATAATATATATTTGAAAAAATAAAACCTTATATTGCTTGTTTTATGTAAGCATTGTATATAACATATATGTAGCTGTTCTTTTAATTGTACATTATGAAATCTGTATAATTTTATGTAGTATTCTCTGATAGATTTACTTTAAATTATTATTTTAAAAATAGAATAACCTACTTAACAATTCTACTACTAACATGCATGATGGAATCCGTGTTTTAGATAAAAAAGGTCCCACAGATGTACCTTTTAAGTATTTATCATAATTATATATAACAAGACGAGTAAAGAAAAAGTAATGAAAACAATATTGAATCATTATATAAAATTTGGAAAATATATAAATGTAAAAAGTGAAAGTTGTATACAATCTTGTCAGTAAAATCAGTATGAATATGGAAAAGTATTTTTCATTGCATTTCTGCCAGTAACCATTATAGATGGATATATAGAACTACTACATTGTATAGTAACACTTTGTCATTCCATAGAATTTATTCTGTATAAATTAGAGCTCTTTTATATACATACTTTTGCACTTAGTTCTGTAGTAATAAATATGATGTTGTGACAAAACCATTTCACTATGAGAAATTCACTATGTGCCCTTTTCCTCTCAAAATTCCATGTTTAGGTCCGGGGATTTAGCTCAGTGGTTGTGCTGCCTGCTTCACAAGCACAAGGTCCCAAATTCAATCCCTGGTACCAAAACAAAAAAAAGAAAGAAAAAGAAAAAATGTCCATGTTTAGACAAATCGTTGAAAAAGTTAATCCTATTTCTTAAGTCATAAAAGAACTTTACGGTGCCCGTTTTATGAATATTACATTGGGATCCAGACACATTGAATAAATGAGTCAAGTAAATGAAATGGCTGTGGTGTGTGGAGGTGGACTGTGTATCTTCTGCTAGTTTATGTTTTCTCAACATAAACCAATGGTGTCTCCTTTCTCAAGCCTTTCATATTATATTTCCTTTGAATTTTAGTATATTATAATTTGAAGAACTAGAATAATAAGGAAACTTCCTCTTCAAAGTTTTGTTTAAAATGTAGGACACACCATAAAGTCAAGGAGTATATGACTATTTTAGGGTTAATGATGCAGAACATCTGAGTAATGGTATTGTTTTTGATACCTGACTGAATTCTTAATTATTTAACATTTTCCTAATGAACACATTTTTATTACATCAACTATAACTCCTGCATTCCTTTGTTAGATGTTGTTGATATTTTGTTAGTCTGCAAAAACAAGCCAGAGAAATTCTGAGACTTAGTTACCAGAAAATATATTCAGTCCATTTTAAACAGTGGAAGGCATACATTGCAGTATGCATATATATGTCTTTTAGAAATGACAATGTAATAAAAAAGTGCATTTATAATTTGGCAAAATTAGGACTCCTGAATCAAGTCAAAATAGGGTAGTTGCTTTTTGGATATCAGAAAGTCAGTAATAAATTAGAAGAAACATCTACACACATCTGAAATCTCCTTTTTCTTGTGATATTTGGAAGAAGTTGTGATTTTACATGAACCATTTCAGAACGTGCTAAGCAGTCTTATTTCCCATTGTATGTGTCATGTTTAAGTAAATTATATTAAGAAATTCCATATAACTAACGCAATAAATATTTGAGCCATGAAAAAGGAAAACAAAATTAAAACTTTATAATTCCTAATATATTGATGGAATGACTTATTTTGTTACAAAGTGGCTCATCTTTTTGATATCTAATAATTGTGGTAATGTCTTTAAAATACGTTGTTTGTAAACATTTGTGTTTGATGGAAACATATGACCATAGAGAAAACATCTGAAACTGCAAAAATATAAATTTGACTCACTCTACTTTTAAAGCTCAAAGAGTAAAGAAAAGTAAAGTTGAGGGAATTTTAAAAAAACCCTACAGATGTGTTTATATTAAGAGAGCACAAACTAAATATAGTGAGGGGACAATAAAAGAATGATAGAATTGGACAATCTAGCAGAGATGAGTAAGGTTATATTTCTATGGAGATAATTTCTGTTGAAAGAATCATGAAAGGGCTTTGTTTGATGGAGGGAAAGATCAGTATGAATTTATATACAACTGAAAAAAATAAGGTAGCCTGAATAGTGCATCCTGCTCCAATTTCAAAGGCATGTACACCCAAATTTCTAAAATACTCTGAGTTACATGGCAAAAGGGACTTTAAGATGCAATTAAAATACTGTCATTGAAATATCAGAGACCTCTGCAGTAGGTTCTGATCTCCTGCTTTGTGCTATGAGATAAGGCTGAGAAAAACAAAAAACAAACAAAACACCCTAAAAGACAGAACTAAAGAGACAAAAAAACTGGGGAGCCAGGATGACCAATGCTGCTCATCCAGCAAAGGGCCCAGTCAGTCCAAGGCACTGATTTTTATTAGTAATCAATTGGGGTATAGGCAAACTACATGCTAAACTGTGTGTGAGGATGTGCAGTCATGCAGTTACTATAGATACTAATGCAAGCAAGGCTTAAAAGGACAAGACAAAGCATTCTTGAATTAGGAACAGAATAGATGAAATATAGGGTTGTAATTAGAGCCATTTACTTCTAGTTTAAGAAGGTTTTAATTGTGGGAATGGAATTTGGGTGTGAGTTACTCTGATCTCTGCATGTAGGCTTTGGCCAGACTTGCTTCTCAAAACAAGCCAATTGAGGGATTAGCTCTTTACAGCCTGCACTCAATACTCCTGTCCCCAACATTAAAGTAGGGAGATTATTCTGCTGGGATTAAAGGTATGATGTTAGCATGAAGGGTGTATTAAGGTTTCCCCACCCTGGGTATGGGTGACAGCAACCAAAGGGCAGGTATCCCGGATGAAATATAAAGGCAGGCTTGGTTTCTGCTTCTGCTGCTGTCCATGCTTTCTTCTTGATGCTTTCTGCCTGCCTTGCTTTGATATGGACTGTTTTTCTTCCTTATGTTGCCTATGTATCTCTTTTATCTGGCTGTTTATTGATATCCTTCGTGATATACTTTATGATAAAATAGTAAATGTGACTCCTTGACTTCTATGAACCATCCTAGTAAATTACTGGAATTTAAGGAGATGCTCATGGGAACCCTGATTTACAGCTGGCCAGTCAGTAGTGTAAGTTATAATTGGGGGACTCAAAACTGACCTCTGAATTGGTGAGAATCTAGAGGGATGAAACTCAAACCTACAGGTTCTTATCCTAGCTCCATGAAGGTAGTGTGAAAATTGAGTTAAATTTTAGGACATGCAGTTGGTTTCCACTGGAAAACTGCATGGTTTCTGTATGGGGAAATATACATCTGACTATACACCTGGTCACTGCAGCATTATGTGATGTGAGGTTGTTTGTCTTCTTAGCAAGATAAAATGTGTTTTATTTTTCCCTGTAGAATTGGTGGACATTTAGGTTATTTCAGGGTTTTGGGGTTTCTTTTTTCTTTGCTATTTTAAAGAAAACTGTTATGGATCTTCTTACAGAAGCTACTTTGTGACATATATCTCAATTTCTCTTAAGCAGCGTTACAGAAGTAAATTATTGGGTGATTTGGTGGTGTACCCTTAAATTTTTGACCAACAGGGAAACAATTTTCCAAAGAGATTACATTATTTTTCACTCTCAACAGCAATGTATGAAAATTCTAGATCCATCATTTGAACAGTTGACATTTCTGAACTTTAAAATTTTATCTCTTCTATTAGGGTGAGATGACATCTAATTTTGGTTTTAATTTGCATTTCCATGTTGAATACATGTCTATGTGATTATTACACATTTATATAATTTCTAAACTATGTCTGTTTAATTCTTTTTCCCATTTTGCATTTCCTTTGTTATTGAGCTATGATAATAATTCTTATATATTCTAGATATAAATTCTTTGCAGATAACTACATTACAGATATTTTCTCCATTATAAGCACTTCTTATTTGAATCATATGGAGTCTTTCAGTGAGCTGAAAATTTTAATTTCAATGAAGTCCAATGTATTTATTTTATGTTTTATGATTATTGTATTCTTCACAATGTCATATAATCAGATTCTAAACCAAAATCTTATTATCACAACTCAAATATAATTTCTATGAATACTTTGATATGCTATATATGCTTACATATTTTTATTACTTAGAAAAAATACACATTGAGATGAGCAAAAGTGATTTCTAGGCATCTTTCCAATGTCACATTTTAGTTTCCAGGCATTACCTGATGCTATAGGTTGTTCATTTGTGTGTATTTGACTGGACTATTTTACTACTCTATAAACATGAAAGCTTAAAGAAAACAACACAGTACAAATCTTGTCCAAGGAAATGCAAATCAATCATATCTTGTGCAGTATAGCTTATTATTGCTCTATGAGTAAAGCAGTTTTATAAATTTAGCATTCTCATTGCACATACTGTATATACATTTTACTTCTTTGACAAATTGTAAAACATTACAAATTTTCTTGTGATAAGTTAAAAAACATGGAGACACGTCAATTTCATATCTGTATGAAGGTTGTGATTTTTATCTACTTTTGAATTTTTTCTTTTAATGGTACATATTCACGAAGCAGAAATAAAGTTGCACAAATTAGTTTTCACTTATTCACGTGCAAGGAAAATATCATCATATAAATACTTTTTGTTACTACCCCTATTATTGAAAGACAAATCCAAAATCTGTAAAAAATACGTTTACAGACAACTTATGACACAAGAAATAAATATGAAATTAGTAAAAGAAACTTCATAGGCATAGACTGGAAGACACAAAGATAATTAAATAAGATTTTATTCTAATAGATTAAAATATATTATCATGTCCAAGAAAGAGTGTCAATTAGGGAGAACTTTTTGGTTCATGGCTAACGAAAATAAATCATTCCTAAACATGTAGACATGGTCCATACAGACACTGTCTTGGGGAAGGGAATCCTATTCAAGGGGTTTTCAGTACAAGTCTGTAAAATGTGAAAGAAATCACCAGCACTTCCAGCAGATGACAAAACAGATTGCTCTAAATTTGTGTCTTCTTTTTCCTGTATATTAAACTTGCAGTAGGGCAATCTGCCACTGATAATGGCAATCCTCATGTTACTTGAGGATGCTTAAATTTAAAATAAACTTACTAGTGACTGGAGGTACTGCTCAGTGGCAAAGGGCTTGCATCCTGAGGTCCTGGATTAAATCCCCGAGACTGGAAAAATGGTAAGATAACAATAAATAGCAGGTTAACAATAGTAGGATAACAATAAATTCTAAATTCTATATTTTATAATGTCTGGAAACCAAGAATGGTGGCTATAAGAATTAGATTGTATTAATTATTATTTCAAAACTTGACCAGATCCAGCAGAAGTTGGATAACTTTCTTTTTCTCATTGTGTAAAAAGGGACATCATTAATCTACATTTTATTTCTTTAGATGTCTGTAATTTAAAAAATTGTAAATCATATAATATTTCTATGTTTCATAACCACTTTTGAAGACCATACTCATTCATAAGTTATTGTAAATCATTCTGTGGATGTTAAGTAAAAATGAAGAGATGATCTAAAAACAAGTTCCTGACTTTCCTCTCACTCTGAATGCTTTGTTTAGAGAATCTTGAAATGAAAGTGACTATTCCAGAGTTTCTAAGGCAAGTGATTTTGCCAAGACATTCATGAAGAGTGAGCAGAAAAGTGTGTCAGCTGTTTCACCTGAATCTACCCATACCAAGCAAGTAATTCTCGGCTTAGAGGCCATTATAAACCATGATATTTGACTGATCTGGTGGCAATCAAACCCCTTGCCTTTTACAGCCTCATGTGATATGACATCAATCAGATACTACATTTCAGAGTCAATAGGGAAAAGCACCTCAAGTCAAAACTTTTTAAAACTTAGACATGTACTTAGTACTTCATAAAAAGGTAAACTTTCCAAAAATAGAAGCTCAAATGATCTAAATAGCTTATGCTTTGATAATTATATATAATTTACTATTTTTATGCCTTTTCAACATGAAGGGATGAGTAACATTTATCTTGTGCCCAGTAATATCTTCCATGATGACAGATGTTGAATTATACTTACAATATTTTGAATTCAGTAACAAAACTCACAGTTCTAAAAGATGAGGATTTTCCTCTCAATATTGAAACTTTTTATTGTGAGAACTGGGTTCTGGAATCTTTTCCTAAGTTTTCTCTCCTGTAATTATAGTGACTCACTACATATTTAGTGAAAAACTAAAAGACCAAGACCCACCAAGTTATTCTAATATGTGAGTCAACCAAGAATCAAATACACATAATAAACTTATTTTAAATTTAATTCAATTTATTTTAAATTCAGGCATTTACAAATAATCTTGTCTGTATCTTCCTCTTGTTATCTGTAGACATGGATAGAGTATCTTCTGTTTTTTTATCTTAAAGGATAATGGACTAATAATTACTATTTCACCTACTTGGCATAATTTAGCATTCCTGAGCTATTTACACTATCATTTAGGGGCAAAATAATAAAAATTGGCTCAAATAAATTTAATGTTGCATTTCTCCTTGATTAATAAAGAACATTAAAGGTGTATCTGTACTACCTTCAAGAATTTTAATTCTTTCTGTTCTTAGAAAAAGTTGAATGTTTTTGATGTCTTCCTGAAAAGTTCAACTAATCACAAATTCAGTGATTAAATACCAAGTATTAATTGCTATCCTTTGTTCTGGAATATGAAGAAAACTTTCAATGCAATTCTGTACTACATGTCCCAACTGCTTATAAAATTTTTGTGCTTTCAAAAAGTTTAAAGCTGCACCCTTCCTGAAATATCTTAATATTTTTCTAACTTTGCCTATGTAAAATTTATTCATTTATTTATTCATTCATTCATTCATTTACTAGACAGACAAATTTTTTTTAGACCAAAGAAAAACAGTGGGTGGATCCACAGGACAAAGACAAAAAAGTGTTTCAAGGAAGTAGTAGTCAGCTGTGTCCATGCCACTGAGGACATGAGTGGAAAGTCATATTTGCATTCCCATTACTTGGCAAAATGGAAATTATTGGTGACCTTAAAAGAGCAATTCTAAAGGAATACAAGCATTTGAAATGAATAGACACTTATCAGATGAGGAAATATAAGTGCTCAATAAGTACGTGAAAAAATGTTCAACATTGCTGGCCATTTGAGAATGCAAATTAAAACAATATTGAGATTCCATCTCACTCCAGAAAGAATGGTTATCATCAAGAAAACAACCAATAACAAATGCTATTGAAGCCATGGGGAGAAAGGAACACATTGTTGGTGAGAATGAAAACTGGTACAACCACTACGGAAATCAGTATGGAGATTCTTCAAAAAACTAAAAGTAGAAATTTCATTGCCTCAGCCATTCCCCTTATAGGTATCTTCCCCAAAGAGTTAAAAGGCATCATACCACAGTGAGGTATGCATACCTATGTTTATAGCAGCACAATTGATAATAGCTAAATCTTAGAAACAGCTAATATGTCCATCAACAGAAGAGTGGATAAAAAACATGTGGTATTTATGTACAATGGAGTACTATTGTGACATAAAGAAGGATAAACTTGAATCTTTTGAAGAAAAATGGATGTACCTAGAGACCATACTTTCAAGTAAATGAGGCACACAAGCTTTAATATTGCATTATTTGTCTTATATGAACTCTCTCTCTCTTTCTCCATCCCTGAAATAAAAGATAATAGGGAGAGAGAGAGAGAGACAGAGAGAGAGAGAGAGAGAGAGAGAGAGAGAGAGAGATTGTAACCCTAAACTAACAATGTATCTAATAGTGTACCTTGGCTTTGTACAATTGTCTTACATGTTTTATATATTTTTTGGCCTATTAGTGTGATTTTTCAATCTATATGCATGATAATTAATTTTATAAGGTCATACATGATAAATAAATGAATCTGATTCTAGAAAAATAAAAAGGTAATGGAGAGAAGGGAAAACAAATTAACTGAAATGTGTTAGGTACCTGTACCAATTTCCTACAGTGAATGTAATCGTTATGTACTGCAAACATGTACTAATACAAATTAAAAAGGAATAGATACACTGTCAGAGTAAGTTGAGAGGAAAACAGTTAATCAATGAAAAGAGTCAGTTCCTAAAAAAATTAGACAAGGGTCAGGGATTTATCTCAGTGGTTCCACTGCCTGCCTTGCAATCACAAGGTTCTGAGTTCAATCCCCAGTACCAAAAGAAAGAAAGAAAGAAAGAAAGAAAGAAAGAAAGAAAGAAAGAAAGAAAGAAAGAAAAGAGACAATTCCTTGGGTTAGTTGTAGTAAATTGAGTCAGGGAATTTTTTTCTTTGTTTCTTTGCTTACATGTTTTAATAAAGAAGAGTTGTTCGATTTAAATCATATGTATCAGCCTCATCCGCATCATTTTGACAAAAGAATACGAGGCTTCAAAGAAATTAGTAAATTTGGTCTCACTTCTATTCTACTGATTCTGTCATTCTAATCAAGATGGATTCCCTTAATCTTAGGTTTGAATGTAAAATCATGGGTTAACCTTCTTTATTCAACATTGGAAAAACTTCTACAGTGACATCATTTGCATTTTTGAAATTAAATGTGCCACCCTACATTTATGTCGGTAACCTTACTTGATTAAATCTCAGGAATTTGAGATCCTTGAAAATCTGAGGAAGGAAGGAAGATTAGAAAGGACTGTTTGAGACAAAACATTATATGTAAAACTGATGTAAAGAAGTTTCCTCATGTGAATTCTTGGGTCAAAAGATGAGAATATTAAGGCTCCTAAATTCATATGGGAAATTATGCCTGCAAAAGAAAACAATTTGTTCTGCAAGAGAAATTGAATGAATTCCTTTATACAATGGTCAATGCAGCTTATTATTAATAATAAAACCAGTAGTAATAGGAACACCTGTCTTCCTGTCTTCTTGAATTAATTTGCATACCTTGTTGCTATCATGGCTAGTTGTTTTCTGCATTTAAAGTATCTCCTGTCCTCAATGTGAAACTTATATATTCATATTCTTGTCCATTTTTCTTTTTGACTTTTAATGTTTTCTTTATTGACTTAATAAGGTCTTTATATGCATATCTATTTGATGAATTGTCCTTTTAAATTGCTTTAAGAGAACTAGCTATTATGAATGAGCTTTTGGTTTTAATGAATGGATGCTAAGATGATGTACAAGCATCATACAGTATGTCCTAAATGGGACTGAAAGGAATTCCTCTTGGATCTCCGAAATAAAAAACTGTGCTGCTTCTGAATCCCTGATAATATTTTATCCACTGGATATGGATTCTGAAACTGATTGTTTTACCCTTATTTCTATAAGAAGCTAAAAGTTTCACTTAAATATGGATTATTATTTGTTATTACATAGAATGTTATAATATTTTCTAATTCTAGTTTTAGTTTTATCAGATATTCTATTAATATAGGGTTTGATTTACTAATCGCTACTTCTAAAAATGTAACTTTCTGGAGGTACTTAAATTTTTATTTTTGAATAATGAGGAATAAACAAAAACTTGATTAAAGAAACCAAACAATTTAACAAATGTTTTCAGTAGCTATTGCTAAAACGTTTTCTCATTTCCATTTTTAAAATATCATAGGTTATAATTTATGTGACCAAATTAACTGACTTTTTCTCTATGACATCTATTCTTTCTTAAGCTAAAAAAGTACATAAAAATAAAACAGTTGCGAATGTTTAGCATGCATAAATAAAGAGAAGAGAGAATAGGGAAGGATGTGAGGTTTACTTGTTCTGTGGTGCCTTCCTACTTGTTACAATTTCAAGTATGCATAGATTATGAGACTCTTGGGATCAATTCTATCAGAATGAACAGTATCTTGTGAAATTGAGAGATTTTGTAGTTATGAAAATTTGAGCTTCATGCATTAGAAAACCCAACTAACATCAGACTTAACAAATAAACTTCTATCCCACCTAAAATAAATGTAATGATAAATGACATATTTGTGAAATGCTTTGGTGTCTTACTTGTAGCTGCAAAATGGTGATTACATTTCCAAATATGAAATCTACATTCTGGAAAGGCATAAACAGATGGAGTAGGTAAGCAGGCATCTGTTTAAATCTCAATAGGCAGAGTTCTTACATGACTACTTCAATAAGAGGCAAAGGCTTGATTTATTTCTCTAGTCACACTGTAGAGGTAGGTGAAAGAAAATGGGGAAGCCAATGAGTGTTACAATTGTTTAATATTTATATGTGATGCTATTTTCTAAAGTTGAAGTTATTTACCTCTTTCCAATCAGATTATAAACTCAGTTAAGATTGGCTCTATTCTTTTCTCACAAGACTATAGAGCAAAACATAGAGAACCAATATTTTAAAATTATCTATTCAAAATTTAGGATAAAAATACCTATATTACTGCTTCTTCTTAAGCACATACTCTTATAGGGAGAAAGAGCCTAATTATATGAAATTAATTTAACTTAGCCTTTTCTGTCTGAATTATAAGAACAAAAATGTGTTTCTATGTATTTCATTAAATAAATGAGAATAGAGGTATATCCGGGTCACAAAAAAACTTCAACACTTTAGAACTATGTAGAAAATTAAATTACTGGTTATATTAGTTTCCATGAATAAGTAACAAACTACTACAATTTAGTAGCTTAAGGAGCACAAATGTATTTATTGTGTTTCTATATAATAATACAATTCCTAACATGCTCAAAATCAACCTGTCAGCCACGTCTGTACTGCCCTCAACAGCCTGAAGTTCTCCTCTGTACTTACTGGTTTTTGGCAGAATTTAGTTCATTGGAGTGGTAGCACTAAAGTTCTGATTTGAGTTACTCTGACTTCTGGAATCCCTCCATTGCTTTTGGGCTCTTTAAAAGGCTTTCTTGATTTAATCAGACCTTTTAGGATAATCTCTATTTTGATTAAACTAAAGTCAGCTGATAAGGTCTTTTAATTACTGCTTCAAAATTCCTTCTTTTGCCAGATAACATAACCAATTAATAGGAATGGTATCCCATCCGTAGACCTCACCTTACTCAAGGGGAGCAGGTTGTACAAGGTATGTATTCTAGAAGGCTAGAATCCTAATCATGGATTCTACCTACCACACTGATCAAACTTTAATGCTGCTTTTAATATTTTCAAGGACTGAGCGTGAGCAGAGTTAGAAAAGCAAAAATCATAGCAAGTGTATTTGTGGCTCTAAAGAGGCTCTTCAGCTGATTTAAGGATTTATTTGGACATGGAATATTTTCAAGGTATGATTAGGTCAATTTATTAAAATCAAGAGAATAACCCCATTGTCGGTGTTTTTAGCCATACCATACAACACTTCCAATAGAATGTAAAAACTAACTTGGTCTCCTCACATAGAAATTGCTCAGTAAATGTTACTTAATATTATTTTATTTACTGATGGATTAAAGTATGTTTCCTATTTGACACCACTGCATGGGTTTTAATGTTGAACATCTAGCACTTTGTTAATGCACTGAATAAGTATAAGGAATACTTTCAGGGTGAAAATGGGCTTTGCAGAGAACTGTAAAATAGTTTGACTTCTTGTCCTTCAAAGAATATCAAGAGAAATTGAACTGATTACAAATTGACTAGAGATGAAAAGATTTTATGCTGAAAATTACTTTATTCAGAGAATTTTTCTGACTTATTCCTTTCTGTCTTTTTAGGACATTGTACTGTTGCAGCAATCACATTTATTCTCTGGAATCTCCACTCTTATGAACTTTCATTATCTGACACTCATTTCATCAGATAAAAATGAGATAGAAGCATAGAATTGGGATATCACTTAGAGAAAATGTATCTAAGTCATGATTTGATGGTAGCTATGTTTCTTACAAGCATCTATGCAAAGCCAAAAAGAAACAGCTTATTATTTATGGTGAAAAAGTTATAACCTTGGTGTCTTAGTTACTTTTCTCATTGCTGAGACAAAATACCAGACACCCAAAATTAAAGGAAGAAAGGTTTATTTAGCTCGCAGTTCATAGAAGTTTCAGTCCTCAATCATCAGGCTTCAAGTCAGGGTAGCATCTCAGAGAAGAAATAGTTCATGGTGGGCAGAAGACAGCAAAGCAACAAGGAATGAACACAGCTTTTTTTATGTCATATCTTATCCAGACTATTTAGGGCAGGTAGCACTAACACCCTTAATCCTAGTGTCCTTGGTCCTAGCATTGCTGCATGGATCAATTCCAGCATCACACACTCTAGAACCAGCTACCTCTAAAAAAGCCCCACCTGTGACTGCATGAGAATTTGGGGGGATATCTAAACACAAGCCATAACATTCTGCCCCTGGCCCCCCAAAGATTCATGGATACCCCTTTATGCAAAAAGCATTTAGTCCATCTCCAGGAGTTGCCAGTATCCTAACAGATTGAGCATTGCTGAAAAGTTCAAGCCCAAAGTCTCCTCTGAGATTAAGGCAAATTCTTAGCTATAAGCCCCTGTGCAAATGAAAAGAAAGTTAAACACTTCCAACATTCAATGGCACAAGATAGACATTTCCATTCCAAGAGTTAGAAATGGGGGTATAGCAAGGAATGGAAACAAAGCAAGAACAAAATCCAGCAGGGCAAACATTAAATCTCACAGTTCCACTTCCAACATCCCTGGGAATCTGAGGCAAGTTGTAAACTCCAAACAGATTGAGTGGCTCCACCCCTACAGTACTCCCAGTGGTTGTAGCTCCCATGGTTTTTCTCAGGCAAGCTCTGCTCCCTCCTTGCAGTTTTCCTCAGATGATCCATGTTTCTGGGTCCTCCAAACTTCTGGGGTCTCTACTGTGCCTTCAGCTTCATACTCAGAGCTTCACAAGCTGCCCTCTCAGGGCCACACCTCTGTCCTCCCAGGCCTTCTTCTGGGCTCTGAGTGGAAGTCCTCCTGACCCCACAAGTCTTGTATTCTGCATGCACCTAAAACCACACCACATGAATGATGCCAAGGTCTGCTGGCAACAGGAGAAGCAGCTAGCCATCTTTCTCTCTTGGCTGTAGGGGTTGAGTACCTATTAACCAAATCCCAAGGAACAACTTCCCTAGGATGCTGCCATTCTGAAACATGGTACTCTGATCTCTCTTCTCAAAGCAAAGTCTTGTACCTTTTTTGCTCTAAGGCTGAAGAGGTCAGTGTCCTGTTGGTTCTTGTGATATCCTCAGGCCATCTTTTCTGTTGTCTTCTTCTGAAATACTTGGCTTTTTCTTGCTAGTCTTTTCAGATATCAATTTCTACTCTGTTCCATTTTTGTTGTGGCAGGACACAACTTTACTGGAACTTCCTTCCTGGCCAATCTCAAAAACATTTTAAATCATTCTGGTGGGCTCTTTGCTCTTGATTCTCAACATAAATCTGGCTAAAAAGTCCCCAGCAGTAGCTGCACTACTGCCTCAACATTAAACTGCCTTGAAGTTTCTTTTGCCAGGTTAATTAGGCTGTCACCCTTAATTGCAGTCTCAGACAAAGTCTCTGGACATGAGTGAAATACAGACAAACTTTCTGCCAAAGCATAACACAAATCATTTGGAGTCCTAAAGCTGATGCAGTCCTTCTTCTCATCAGAAACCTCCTAAGCCTGTTCTTCACTTGTAGAATGTCTATCAGCATTCTGGTCTTCTGAGCGCTGACCAGAATCTCCCATCAAATACAGTCTCAGGTGTTACAGCTCTACTTTTTCAGCCAGGATCACCAAACCTTTCCTAACTCTTCCCTTTCCCACAACCCAGTTCAAAAGGCTCCTAAATCACATGGTCAGATACAGTCACTGTAACAACCCTGCCTCTCTGGTACCAAATTTTGTCTTAGTTACTTTTCTCCTTGCTGAAACAAAATACCCAACACCCAAAGTTAAAGGAGAAAAAGTTTATTTAGCTCACAGTTTGTAGTGGTTTCAGTCCATAATCAGTGGGCTTCACAGTAGGGTGGCATCTCAGATGAGAAACAGTTCATGGTGGGCAGAAGATAGCAAAGCAACAAGGGTCAACCACAGCTCTTTCTATCACTTATATCTTATTCAAGATACTTAGGGTGAGTATCACCCTACTCACATTCTTAATCCTAGTACCCTTGATCCTACATTGCAGCATGAATCAATTCCAGCATCACACACTCTAGTTCCAGCCACCTCTGAAAAAGCCCCACCTATGACTGCATGAGGCTTTAGGGGAAAGTCTAAACACAAGCCATAACATTTGGTATATATTCTGACTCTGTTTTAAAGACTTCTGAAAAATTAGAAAAATCAGATCATTTCAAAAAAGTAGAGAAAAAGTTATCTAAATTCCATTTTATTATCAATATCTAAATAATGCCACATGCAATGAATTAAAGGAAAATTTTCTAAATTAATTAAATGTATATGAAATATATAAATAACATTTTGTTCATAATTTTTATGTTGTTTTAGATGCACTAGACTTTGTCTTGTTTTTGTGAGTAAATGTGATATAATTAGATTTATTCTTTAATTTTGTGAGTCTAAGCAAAAGAGCTATACTTTTTCACTGTATGTGTATTTTGAAAATATAAATAAAGCCAAGTGTAGTGTTTATGAAAAATGAAAGTTCATTCAATGTTTTCTTAATAAATTACCTCATTATTTTACATCCATTGGAAGATCTATCAAATGAAGGGAATTAGTTCAGATTGAGAATTGAACAAATAAGATATTCTATATTTATAGGAGTGATCTATTTCTAGAATGTAGCACAGCCTTAGCTTTTATTTTATTTAAATTATGAATCTGACCGTAATTGTTTTATAAGTATTAATGTGAGTAGTCTATAAAATATTTTTATTTCTATTTACTAGTTACAAAGAATAGTGGTTTCATTTTGATATATTTATACATGTGTATAACATCCAGAACTTTTATCATTTTCACTGCCTCTCCATGATGTCCTTCTTATCTAATAGTCTCTTTTCTATTTTTCTTTAATCTCTTTTTTAATTTCAATGTTTAAATTTCAAATTCCACATATGAGCAAAAACATGCTATCTTTGACTTTCTGAGTCCGTCTTATTTCATTTAATATCATGGTTAATGCAATTTAATCAAAATACCAATGACATTTTTCACTGAACTAGAAAAAAATCTTAAAATTCACGTAGAGAAATAAAAAATATGAATAGATAATGCAATCCTGAGGAAAAAGAAAACTACTGGCGGTATCACAATACCCAATTTCAAAATATACTATGCAGCTATATGAACAAACACAGCATTTTTGCTGGCACAAAAGTAGACGTAAACAAGTACAGTAGTCTATAGGACACAGAAATACACCCACCCAATTACAGCCATCTTATTCTTGACAGAGGGTCCAGAAGTATACTTTAAAAAAATAACCTCTTTACAAATGGTGCAGAAATGTATAAATTATAACATACAAGTGGTTACTCTACAGAATTTTATAATATTTTTATCTGTATATAATGTACAGTCTATGTAGAAGGTACAAACTAGATTCCTAACCCTAGTTCTTTGCAAAAACCAATTCAAAGATGATCATAAAAATTATTTTGCTTTCTGGAACTAAAATTTGTAATTTTATCTTATATATAATATTCTTACAATTTTTAACTGTACCATTCTCAATTGAAAAAATATTTGTTAGTTCACATGCTTACTTCTGAATCTCTATATAGAATAAATAGTCCTACAGTATTATTTTCATGGCTATGGAAAGAATAGTTTATTTGTTATCACTTTATTTAGAAATCTGATATTTAGAACAAATGCATTTGTTTCTCTCTTAACTTCTTTATTATTTTAAAGCATATTATGGAACAATTGTGATGTGCGTGGTGAACACAGGGGTAGGAATATTTTTAAACATATCCAAATTAAAAATTTCAAAGTTGCTTTGTTTGTCCTCCCAGTGGTATATTTCCTTCTTCAATTATGATTTCTGACATTTTAAACTTCTTTGCCAAACCCTTTGTATGCCCATGGTTATATTTATCAGATGACTTGAGTTAGAAATCTTTTATTCTATTCTTATTTTAGCCTCTGACTCCTTGATTGACCTTGAAAAATTAATATTCCTCCTACTACCTCTAGCATTAAAAATGTCAACTAACTCTGTGGGATGTTCTGAAGCTTGATTATAATTATGACTCATAATACAATCCACTGAGATATTTCAAGAAAAGGCAGTGTACATAGACAAAAACATTATAAAATTCTCTGGAGTCATCATTTGTATTATTATTTATACACTTCAACAGAATTATATTTCAGTTGTGCCTGTAGGGTCTCTAATGTTTTCTGTGAACTAAAACTTTTTCTCTGCATATTAAATGTTTGCTAAGCAATGTGTCCATTGAAGAAGAAATGACTTAAATTGTTAAATACTGTGCATGAAATTTAAACTGGCTTCTTATTATGACCAAATTGAGATGAGTTGTTTAAATATTAAGATATCTAGGTATACTTAGTATAAGGTTGTATACATTATTTTCTTGAAACCACCATGCTATTATATTTTGATGGAACATTAAAAAGGCTTGTCCAAGGTCACTCAGCTTCACTTTTCTATACTTCCATACTTTCACCTTTGGTTACATGGTACAGTGTAGGGTCTAAGCATCTGTGCCCTAGGGTTAGTTTATACACATCCTTAATCTGCCACCCATAAATTGTGTGCCTTTGAGAAATCTGACTATGGGAAATTGTACCTCAAAGTCCCAATTTATAAAGTGGAAATAATAATACAATGGATTATTAAATCACTAAAATCAGATAATATGCATATAATTTTCTGAGTATTTGGCACAGAGTAAGTACTAATGAATTTTTGTCTTTTCTGCATGACTGTTCATGACTTTTCCTATCTGTTGGCAATCAGTTTTTGGTTAAAATTAGTGTGAGAGAGTATTTTCATTTATGTTTGCAATATGGGTTATTGCCAATTATAAAAATTTTAAAAAATAACTTTATTATCAAACACACACACATACAAAAATTAGAACCATTCAAAGAAGAACAATGCAAGGGAAAAAAAACTACAATAATATTCAAATACAGTAGAACTCAACCAAAACAAAATGGAAAACCACTTAAACATTTTTCCATATAACTTAAAAAAGCATCTCAAGCATCAATAAGACACCAGAGGATGTGATTTGTTTCAGAAAGACCCCCAAAACCAAGACTGAACAAATAGTGGTCTGGAAAAAACTCCAGTTAGCTAGCAGACTCCACTTAATTCAAGCTTCTCCCTAATTTAAATTTCAATACAGTCATATGACATGCGATGGAAACACAGTCTGAGAAATATGTTATTAGGCCACTTCATCCATGTGTATCCTTAATTACATTTTCAGTTTCTCACAGTAGAGAAACTACTTGGTATTTACACATATGCATCCTATTTATTTCACTTAAGAGGACAGCCTCAATATGCATCCATTTAGCTATGTCTCTAGTATTTCATTCTTTATGGCTGAGTAGTACTTCATTTTATAAAAAACCCACATCTTCTTTATCCAGTTTCCAGTTGATGGGCACTTGGGCTGTTTCCAGCTTTCGCTATTACGAACTGTGATGTTATAAATATGGGTGCACATATATCACTGTGGCATGATTCTTTTAATTCTTTTGGGAAGATACCCAGCAGGGAAATAGCTGGGTCAAATGGGACCTCTAAGCCTAATTCTTTGAGGTATTTCCATACTAATTTCCACAGTGGTTGCACCAGTTTGCACTCTCACCAACAATGGAGAAGGGTTCCTTTCTCCCCACACCCCCGCGAGCATTTGTTATTGGTTGATTTCTTAATAGCAGCCATTCTTTCTGGGGTGAGGTGGAATCTCAGTGTTGTTTTCATCTGCATCTCTCAAATAACCAGTGATGTTGAACATTTTTTTATATATTTATTTGCTAGTTTTACTTCTTTGTAGGAGAAATGTCTGTTCATTTCAGAAGCCCATTTTTGAATTGGGTCTTTGAATTTGGGGGGTCTGATTTTTTTCAATACTTTATATATTCTAGATAGTAGCCCTTTGTCTGAGTTACAGTTGTTGAAACGTTTTTCCCACATTGTAGGTTGTCCCTTAGATCTGTTGGTGGTTTCTCTTGCAGTGCAGAAACTTTTTAATAAGATAAGATCCCAGCTGTTGATTCTTTGTGCAAGTTCCCATGCCACTGAGGTATTATTCATAAAATCTTTTCCTATACCAATGCCTTCATGAGTTCTACATAATTTATCTTCCAGAAAATTTAGTGTTTCTGTCTTAATATTTAAATATTTAATCCACTTCAATCTTAATTTAGTGTATGGTGATAGGTGTGGGTTTAGTTTTAATCTTTGGCAGGTTGAAATCCAGTTTTTCCAACACCATTTATTAAATAGGATATCTTTCCCCCAATGAGGATGGTTGCCTCCTTTGTCAAAGATGAGGTGGCTGAGCATATCTGTAGTCGTGTCTGCATCTTCTAATCTATTCTGCTGCTCCTCAGGTCTGTTTCTTTGCTAGTACCATGCTGTTTTTTATCACAGGAGCTTTGTAGTATAGTTTCAAGTTGGGGATTGTAATATCCCCAGCCATATCTCTGTTACCTAAAATTTCTTTTGCTATTCTAGGGCTCTTCTGGTTCCAAATGAATTTTTGGATTGTTTTCTCTAGTTGTGAAATATATTGTTGGAATTCCAATCGGCATTGCATAAAAACTATATAATAGTTTTGGAAGTATGGCCATTTTGACTATATTGGTTCTTCCTACCCAGGAACAAGGGCTGTCTTTCCATTTTCTTTTATCCTCCTCACTCTCCTTTTTCAAAGTGCTATAGTTTTCAGTGTAGAGGTCTTTTGGTTCCTTTGTTAGATTGACTCTTAGATATTTCATTTTTGGGGATGCTATTATAAAAGGAATTGTTGCCCTAATTTCTCTCTCAGTGAGTCTATTATTTGTATATAAAAAGACTATTGTTTTTTGAGTGTTGACCTTGTATCCAGCTATTCTACTGAATCCATCCATTAAGTCTAGAAGTCTTTTGGCAGAGTATTTTGGGTGTTCTATATAAAGTATCATATCATCAGCAAATAATGGCAATTTAACTTCTTCCTTTACTATTTTTATTACTTTTATTTCTTTCTCTTTTCTAATTGCTATGGCTGTTTCCAGAACAATATTGAACAGGAGTGGTGATAGTGGGCATCCTTGTCTTGTTCCTGATTTTAGCGTGAAAGTTTTCAGTTTTTGACCATTTAGTATGATGTTGGCTGTTGGTTTTTTATAGACATCCTTAATCAAATTGAGATAAAGACCTTTTATTCCAATTTTCTGTAAGATTTTTATCATGAATGGGTGTTGGATTTTGTCAAATGCCTTTTCTGCATCTATTGAGATGGTCATATGGTTTTTGTCCTTGACTCTGTTAATACAGTGTATTACATTTATTGATTTACAAATGTTGAACCATCCTTGCATCCCTAGGATAAATCTGACTTGGTCAGGGTGTATGATCTTCTTCATGACCCTTTGTATTCTGTTTGCCAGTATCTTGTTGAGAATGTTTGCATCAATATTCATTAGGGAGATTGGCCTGTAGTTCTCTTTTTGGGTTGTGTCTTTTCTTGGTTTTGGAATCAAAGCAATGCTTCCAGGAATGAATTTGGAAGCCTTGCTTCCCTTTCAACTTCCTTGATGAGTTTAAAGAGTAATGGCGATAGTTCTTCTTTATATGTTTTGTAGAATTCAGCAGTGAAGCCATCAGGACCTGGGCTTATCTTTGTTGGTAAATTTTTATTACATTTCAATTTCACTCACTGTTTTTGGGGTGTTTAGAATTTCTAAATCTTCTTCATTTAACTTTGGTAATTTGTATGTGCCTAGGAATCTGTCCATTTCTTCTGTGTTTTCCATTTTATTAGAGTACTTCTCAAAGTAGGTATTGATGATGCTTTGGATTTCTGCTGGATCTGTTGTGACTTCACCTTTTTCATTTCTGATTGCGAGGATTTGAGACTTTTATTTCCTTTTTTTGATAAGGTTGGCTAAGGATTTATTGATTTTATTTATTCTTTCAAAAAACCAACTCTTTGATTCATTAATTTTTGTATCATTTTCTTAGTCTCCATTGCATTGATTTCTGCTCTGATCTTTATAGTTTCCTCTCTTGTATGAGCTTTGGGTTGGTCATGCTCTTCTTTTTCTAGGAGCTTGAGGTTCTGCCTTAGGTTATTGATTTGAGTTCTCTCTGTTTTCCTAACAGGGGCATTGACTGTTATGAATTTCCCATGTAAAACTGCTTTCATTGTGTTCCATAGATTCCTGTATGATGTACTGGCATTATCATTTACTTGTAGAAGCTGTCTAATTTCTTCTTTAATATCCTCTGTAACCCATTGGTTGTTCAGGAGGGTGTTATTTAATTTCCATGTGTTTGTGGGAGTTTTGCAGTTTCTTATGTCAATGATCTCCAATTTTATTGCACTATGGTCTGATAAGATACAGGGGATAACTTCAATTCTTTTATATTTATTTAGACATGTCCTATGAGCTAGCATGTGGTCTATTTTGGAGAATGACCCATTTAGAGCTGAAAAGAATGTGTATTCTGATTTTGTGGGGTGGAACACTCTGTAAACATCTGTTAAATCCATTTGTTCAATAGCTTGGTTCAGTTCTAGAATTTTGTTGTTAATTTTTTGTCTAGATAATTTGTCTAATTGTGATAATGAGATATTGAGATCCCCCACTACAATTGTATTAGTGCTTATTTGGTTTTTCATGTCCATTAATATTTGTTTGGTATAGTTGGTTGCTGCCTTGTTTTCCTCTCAAATTGCCTTTTGTGGGGTGGAGGTATGAGTTTGTGACTTGCTTAAATGTCTTCTCATTTTTGTTTTTGGTACTGTCAGTTATAAGTCAATGAGTCTCTTTAAGCCAGGCACAGACCCGTAAGACCCAGACAGACCTCCAGCTGTAAGTCCCAAACTGAGCTCCCTGTTCTCCTGCAGGGCTGAAGTCAATTATAACTTTTGACCTGTTCTGTATGTACATTTCTATATAGTGTCTTCATTTATAGACTAGGATCTAAACTTTCACAGTTAAGGATATTCATCACATTATTAAATTTGAAAGTTTCATCTTGACATTTATTAATAGCAAGTATAATATTCATTGAATATAAGCCATGTGCAAGGAATGTTTCGAGTATTTTACATTCATTTTAATTTGATGAACTGTTGTTCATCATTAAATATTATCATTATATCTATTTATAAATAAGAAAGGTTAATAGAGATTGAATAAAGCCATTTAGGTCTTATGGAAGGAGCTGGAGTTTGGTTTCACACAATGTAACAGTAAAGCCCATATTTCAAAGGTCTGCATTCTTCTCTCTTATATTTCAGTTAAATGTCCCTCGGTCAATTCAAAACATATATATGAGATACTGTATTAGCTTTCTATTTCTGGAACAAAATACCTTCCATACAAAATTAAAGGAGAAAAGGTTTACTTTGGTTCACAGTTTCAGAAATTATAGTCCATGGTCAGCTGGGTCCAAGGCAGAGATACTGACAGGAGGGTCTGGTGCAGCAAAGCAGCTCAACTCATGACATTCAGGAAGCAGAGAGCATGGGAGGAGCAAGAAAGGAAAGGTCATGGAACAGATATGACTCCTCAGGCCACATCTTCATGAGCCATTCAAACAACCTAGATGTGTGCGTTATTAATCTCTTAGACATCTCTCAAGCCAATTAGGTTGACAATCAAGATTAACCATCACAGGTACCACAATTACATTTTTCCCAATGTGATCTGTGATGAGCATTTTTCATATTCCAGTAGTCACTTCTTCTTGGAATTCATAATTATCCTTTTCAAATTATTCTCCCCTCTCATGTAGCACTATTTGCTCCTGCTCTGACTTGTTAATATTTTCAGCTTCAAAATAGGCTTCCATGAGTGACTCCTCTGATCTCCATTTCTGGTAATTCTTCCTCAATACATGTCTGGAGTACTGCCTTTTATCCTCTGTGTGGCACCGTTGGTAGGTGATGGCCCTTTAAAAGATGGAGTCTACTGGGAAGAGATTGTTTCATTGAGGGAGGAATTAGTGTAGGTCCCATGTGATCCTGGTTAGTTCTCACAAGAGGGTTGTGATGAAAGTGTAAGTAGGCAATTCCCTGCTTTGCCTGTGTTGCCTCTGATTTCCGTGTCTCTCAAATAGACTTCTTCCATCATGTCATCACCATGACGTGAGGTAGCCAGAGAGCCACTCAGCAGAGCTGCCACCATACTCTGTGGAGTTCCCGCCTCCCAAACTGTAAGTATGAATAGCTTTCTTCACTTTTTGATGTGTCCAGTCCCCAGTGCTTTGTTATAGCAATAAAAAAGATAGATATAAACACCTTGAAAGTATCAGTCCCCTATCCAAATAAGTCTATGAAGAACAAAATCAAGACTTCAAATCCTAGCACTGAGGGATTCGTACAATTTGGCCCCACTATGTCTATCTCATTGCAGGTTGCCGAAAAGGTCTAGTCTAGCAGGGCTATTTGGTTTTCCTCCCATCTTCTGAGAACATTTGAGTCTTTACTGCTAAGTCTTTGCAATATTCTTGAGTCTTATTATTGATTTTTTATTATGTAATTTTAGCTGGAAAATAATTTCTAGCTCAGACCTACTTTTTCAAGCTCAGAGATTTTTGAATTGCTTCTCTAAAAGCCTGCAGTGTATATATTTTTATTTTTTGGTATCACAGGTTTTGATACTTAAATATGCTTCACATTTCCTCATTTAGGCTGTATCTTGCCTCTTGGCCCCACAGTGCCTAGTTAAATGCTTTATGTATGGAATGAATATCTGATAAATTAATTTGAATTTAAATCAATTTTATTTAGTTTATTTCCATCAGGTTTGTAATAGAAATTTTCAATTTTCTCCCCAGCCATCATTTTAGTTTCCCAATGTTATGTTGCCAACATTAAGTTTAAGTGGGATAAATCTTAACAGCAGCTGCAAGTAGTACTCAGTTTTGCAAAGACTAGTTAGAACTAACTATCTCACTCATTGCTGCAGTGATTAGTTTGGGAACAGTGACTTGGGTTATCAGGTTAAAGCCAGTCAGGGGCAATCACCTGGCCATAGGGATCTGCTACGGTATAACCAGCTGACCTAAAGTGCTTCCACAGGAGTAAATCTGAAACTTCTGTGTATTAATCATATCAGTATTTTTCAAATTTAAGCATTTAAGCAAGACTTTCAAATTTAAGCATTTAAGAAGACTTATTAAAAATACAGATTGTTGGCCCCCATCTCCAGAGTTTTTGGATTTTTGAGTGGGACCTTAAAACTTCCATTACTAAGAATTGTCCAGTGCTGCTGTTGCTAGTGGTGGTTTGAAGATCACTGTTGGGTGCCGTTGGTTGGCTCAGCATCTTGCTACTCACAGGGTGATCCATAGACCAGCAGTCTTGATCTTATCTGGGAGCTTGTTGCAAGTATAGGATCTTGAATTTGCAAACCTGATGGATTATAGTTTTCTATAATAAGATTTTTGCATAATTCACTTGCGCATTAATTTTGAGTACATTAGTTTTGGGGGAGATGTTCATTCTTCCTCTTTCTCTCTTTCTTTGACCAAGAAATAGATAATTGCTTGTTATTGGCAGTCATTCTATGTAAGACTTTAAATGAAACTGATGATACAGAAATGAGTGTGGAGACATAGAAAACACTAAGCTCTTAGTGAAATTGTTTTTTGTGAGTACGATCTTACTTGAAGCCTGTCCTGAGTATCAATTTTATTTATGTTTTTCTTCTTAAACCAATCATTTTGCTATATTTTAAAAACATTTTTGATTAGATTTTATGTATCTTATATTTTAACTACATCAATTTGTAACAAGAAGAGTCTATAATTCTTTAGTGTAGCATGATTGTTGTCATATTATTTAGAAGCTTTTGAATATATTTGCCAATAATCTTGTGTATTGATAACATTGGTATTTAATAACAATAGTGTTATTTTTAAAAAGCCAAGGCTGGAGTAAAGAAGGAAAATATGTGGATAGATTATTTTATGAGGCAATTGACCAAGAATCAAAGGAAAAACAGAGAACAAGTGAATTAATTAAAGAGAAAGAAAATACTTGATGTTCCCTAGTCTCCAACAATTGTTTCCTTCAATGGAGAGGAAGAAACATAATATTTATAGCCATTCTTTGAGCACTTATCACAGGCTAGATATCATGCTATATGTTTCTTATACTTTACCTCATTCAGTCTTTATTTACACAGTTAATATTGAAAAAAATTTAAATTGTTTGCATGCCTTTCCTAGTCTATTAATTAGTGAACAGAAATAATTAGAGGTTCAGTAACTGGAGTAGTCACATAGTGTAGTGTATAGAATCCTAAATTGCACATAATTCTTTTCTTGCTAAGTCATAGTTGATTAACCTGTAAGTCATAATAATAGGAGAAATAAAATTTTTTCTAACTTAGGTTTTTGAGTGGGACCTTTTTCTAATTTAGGGTTTTTTTTTCCTATGTTAGACAGAACCTGTATTAGAATCTGGAAGTTCATCTACTGTGTAGAGTTGGTTATTGTCTACAGAGTAAGAGAAAATGTAGCTTATTTTCTGAAGAGATATTCTCCTCAAGGCAGGGCAGGAGATAATAAAGGCAGTGTAACTTAATTACTTGTATATATTTTAAGGTTTGCAGAATCTTTAATTATAAACATATTTTATCAATTTTTAAAAATAGGTAAACATGGTATAGATGTTTATTGACTTATTTCATAGAAACAATACCTCTTGTATCAAATAAATAAATGGACAGCAACAACAAGCAGTATTGATGTTTAATATTTTTTCATGGAAATATTAACATGCATTTTAAAGGTTAAAATGCACCTGTCAAATTGAGCTCCGAATTAGCAAAATAAAAATAGTTATCCTCTAATTGCTATATGAAAATCTATAATAAAATTCAGAAATATTTCAAGTATGAACTTCTGTGTGCTTAATTACTGTGGATATAAAGGCAAAAGAAAAATAAATGTTGCCATTATATGGTCATTCATTGCCATCCTGATATTTTGAAGATGAAATTAAATCCATATCTCAGACAGGAGAATCATCAGTCCCTAGACAGTCTTCTTTGAGGTGATTATATTTCTCAGGGCAAAATCATTCCTTCAATATCTTGAGAAACTCTTGTATTATTTACAAAAGTTATCTTATGTAAATTTTATTTACCAAATGTATTTTTTTTTAGTGAGGAAATTTTATTTTAGGAAGAAAAGAAAACAAACACACTACAAATGAAACATTTCTCTTACTTGTAGACTACTGTATCATTCATTGTAATTTGAGAACAGGAATACAGCTGTAAACACTATATTTTATATACATACAATGTGTTGATAGTCACATAAATATAGGGGCTTTCCTTTATTAAAATGATTACAAAGTAGGTATCATTTGTAGAAAATCTCAATAATATGTTGTAAAATGTTAAATACAAGAAGTAAAATTGTAAAAGGCTGGGCTTGAAATGTTATTCACAGTGCAAAATATTCACATTATTTTGACTGTAAAGATGATATTACAAATTATACATCATCTGTAATAGTGATAAACAAGCTTTTGAAACACTAAAATCTGTGGTTAAGTATAAGCCCATTTCTCTAAATATTCAGGAATAAAATTAATCACAGAGTAAGAGACCTATACATAGGAAATTGGAAATCATTGATGAAAGAAATAGGAGACACAGATAAATGGAAAGACACCTATGTTCATGAACTGGAAACTTTATTATTGTTGAAATTTAACATACTAACCAAAGTAATCCACAGATAACATTTTAATAGAAATAGAAAAGTCATCCTAAAATTCATGTGAAACCACAAAAGACCCAGAGTAGCTATGTTTTTCTAGAAAAACATACCTGGGGACATAACACTTCCTGATGATCTCAAAATATATTACAAAGCTCTTGTAGTATAAGTGTTATAGCATTGACATAAAGATTGGCATATAGACCAATAGGATAGAGTAGAGCCCAGAAATAAATTTTTACATGTACCATCGTCTGCTCTTTAAAATGAGTGCCAAGAATATACAATACGCAAAGAATAGTCCCTTTAAAAAATGATGTTGTACAAACAGGATATCAACCTTCAGAAGAATAAAATTGGAAAGCTTCTTACACTAAACACAATAAACAAAATAGTTTAATATTTAAATATTAGACCATAAACTATAAAAATCCTAGGAAAAAACATAGAAAAATTCTTGATGTTGATCTTGGCATTGAATTTTTAAGCACAGACCAAAAAAGCAAAAATAAACATGAGATTGAATCAAACTAAAAAGCCTCTGCATAGCAAAGGAAACAATCAACAAAATAAAAAGGGAAACACAAGAGATGGAGAAACTTTTTCAAACTCCATTTGTATGAGACTAATTTGAAAAATATATAAGGGATTTCTATAACTTGATAGCTAAAGAAATCACCTAATTTAAAAGTGGACAAAGGACTTGAACATTTTTCTATTAAGGAGATGTACAAATGGCTAAGAGTGAAATTAAAAGATATTCAAAATCATAAATGGTCAGGAATATTCAAATCAAAACCACAATGTAATATTGACCCCACCTGTTAGGATGGGTATGACCAAAAACAAAGGAAAATAAAACAATAAAAGATAACAAGTGTTGGCAAAGGTGTGGAGAGATTTTGACCCATATAATCTGTAAACAGGAATGGAAAATGGTTCACCAACTATGGAAAATCTGGGGAGACTGCTCAAAAAATATAGATGTATGTGATCCAGTAGGAATGACTCAGTAATTCCACTTCTGGATCAAAAAGGATTTAAATTAGGTTCCCAAAGAGATATATGCATTCCTATGTTCATTGCAGCATTATACACAATTATCAAGATAAGGAATAAACCTGTCAATCAATGAGTGAATGATTAATGAAAATGTGGTACAATATTATTCAGCCTTAAAATGTAAGAAATCCTGTGGCAATAAGGATGAACCTGAATGACATGATACAAAATAAAATGAGACAATCATAGATGGACAAATCCTACATGATTTTACTTCTGTGAAGTTAACTTCCTATGGGCCGGGGATTTAGCTCAGTGGTTCTGGTGCCTGCTTCGCAAGCGCAAGATCCCGAGTTCGATCCCCAGTACCAAGAAAACAAAACAAAACAATAGTTCCTCCTAAAAGCAAGAGTACAATGGCGTTTGTCAAGGGGACATGTGGGTGACATGGGATTTTGTTGTTTAAATGATATAAAGTTTTAGTTATGCTATTTGAATAAATCCTAGAGGTCTTCCATAAGACAGGGCTTGTAGTGAGTATGATGTTGTTGTCCATACCAAATTTTGTTAAGGAGGTAGGCCTAATATTGTTACTGTTCCAAAACAGAAATAAAAGTAAAAACAAAATTAAAAGGGCAAAAGTAGATTTCTGGATTTGTAGGATATGTCTATTACTTGTATTTTGGTGATGGTATCAAAAATGACTATTCATGTACAAACATCAAACTGTACACATTAAACATGTATAGTTCTTTGTATACCAACTATATCTCAATAAGGCTATTAAAATGGATGACAATATTTTCCACTGATACTCTTTTACTACTTTTGAAAGTTTTTGCAGTTTTTCTTTTGAAATAATTTCAGTTATATAAAATTTTCAGAAATAATATAAACTATTTTTTCAAGGAAAATTCATTAATTCATCAATTGTTAGCATTGCAGAAGTGTATATACATACACATGTTATTAATATTATATTCAATACCCTTTGAATATAAGTTGAAAATATTAAGTTATCTTACTTTTAAATAGTTTTGGATATATTTTCCAAGAACAAACATATTCTCTTATAAACCAAAGTACTAACTCAGGAAATGTAACATTACATGAAAATTGAACTTTTATCAATCATCCTAATGTTTTCTTTTATAGAAATATTATATCTCTGTTTTAGGATGCAATTCAGAATAATTCATTGCAATAAATTGACATTTACTGCTTAGTCAGACTTGGCACAGGGTGTCATTAAACCTTTAAACCTTGAATTTTAAATATTTAAATATTTTTTAAATTAAATATTTAAATATTTTAAACCTTGAAATAAATAGCTGTGTACCAGCAGACATTTCTAGCTCCTCTGAACTTTAATCTACAAAATTGTAAAAACTAAATGAGAAACTATATGAAAAGTACCTCCAACAGTTCAAAGTACAAATTTGTGCTTAAAAACTGTTATCTTAAGAAAGGATAAATAGCATATATTCAAATGTAGAATTCTTTCTTTACTTAAACATAGTGAAAAAAATCACTTGTTTTTTTTCCTTCTCAGATCAAAGTTGTTTTGAAAATAAAACACCTTACCTTGAGACAATCTATTTCATTGAATAGCATCATGCTCTCTAGCACATGATTTAATTATACACAACAAAGCAATAAAGCTAAGATTCAGATTTTTAGACCATCAAAGAACATTTTTGTTGAAATACACATGAGGGCTAGTCTTGGATAAGAAATTACTTGAAAATGTTCCATTGGGCAAAACATTACATCATATTTATATTTAACTCCACAATGACCTTATGGAAGTATGCAAACTGGTACTTTCAACCAAGAGGGACAGAACATAAGGAACCCCTTTGCCCTGAAGTTTCTAATCCTTTTGCTCTGGTTCCTCTATCCACAGTTTTTGCAGCTCCACATATCAATTGTCTGTTACCCCAAAAGCTGCTGGTGGTTTGTCCACGTCAGTCAGAGCAGTGGCACTGTTCAAGGTGGTTTTGACTTTTGATCGTACCTGGTCTCACATTACTATTTTATTGGAATGTATATTTAAGGTTTTTCTCCCCAAAGAGATTATTAGTTTTGTAGAAATTGCTTAGCTGTTACATTTTCTTGGTATCAGCCCACCCAGCTTAGAGCACTGATGAGCGCTTATAAGTGCTAAAAGAGCATGTTGCAGAATTGGTGTTTTAAATCTAACTCTGGGTTTTAACTTTCATCATCTACCAAGTTTCCCTGGAGTGTACAGTCATCCTTTTTGTGTGTACTTGCCTGATATTACTTAAATTACTGATAAATCTGACAGCTTTCAGCTTCCAGTGAATTGCTCCTTCCAATTATTTTAAGATAGGACTTTACCCATTTGTCCCGTGGAGGAGCAGTAAGGGCAGGGGAGGAGAATTATCTCTTGTTGCTCTTAAGGTTCTCCTTTCTCTCTTGATTGGACTCTTCCTCTGTCTTTCCCTCCATTCTCCTATTGCTGCAGTAACTTTTTGTGGTTAAGACATTGTCTTCTGGCTTAGTCCTGCTCCACATATTACCTCTATCCTCTCTGCAGTCTAAAGCTCAAGTTGTGGAACCTCTCATTATTGGTTTTCTTTTCCTATATCTCCTTCAAGTACTTTAAATACTGCCTTCCAAACCAGCCCTCATTCATTCATTCATTCATTTAATTTTATCAAGGGTCTTAGACACTGGGTTTCTTCAAGTGAAATCAAAGTGAAGAAATTTCAGTCATCACAAGCTCTTTTATTTTTAGACAGTACTATAGCTAAACTTATTTTTGTACTCCATTGGGTCTTCAATATGCAGATGTATTCATTCTTTTAAAAATTCCTGCTTCTAATTTTCTCATAAGGATATTATATGGCCTAAAGTCTTAATCAAAGAATGCTAATAAAATAGGTAAATCATAGACTTGCAGAATATATTTATAAACCCATATCTGTCAAAAGACTCATATGCAAAATATATAATGAATGCTTGTGTCTTAGTCCATTCAAGTTGCTATAACAAAAATACCATAAACTAGGTAGCTTGGAAAAAATAAATTTATTTCTTGTAGTTCTGGGAAGTGCAGGATGAAGACATTAGCAGATTTAGTGTCTGGGGGAGCCAAATTTCTGGTTCATATGCAATAACTTCTGACTGTGCCTTTATGTGGGAGGAGTATTTCTTGGCTTTCTTTTATAAGGGGACTAATCCCATTAATGGAGGAAATTCCCCTATGGTGTGCCCTTATGGCATTAGAACATAGAAATCCCTAACTTTTAATACCACTACTTTGGGCAGGTGGTCAGGGTGGAGATATGAACTTCAACATACAAATTTTGGGAGAATACAAATTCTCAGGCCATAGATCCCTGAAAATCAATAATAATAATATAGACAATCCTATAAAAAGACACAATATTTATGTAGATCCTCTAAAAGAAAAATAGTAAATTCTCAATAATCACATAAAAAGTATTTACCAGGGAAATGAAAATGGAAAAGAACAATTAGAGATTTTATAGAATTATTTGTTGACTAAAATTTGAAAATAATGACAATACAAGCAATTAGCAAATCTGTGGAACAAATATAACTCTCTTTTAGTAAATCTATTTATTAGTATTTAAATAGTAAAACTATTTTGAAAAAGCATTTGAGCATTTCTTATAAAATTAATCATGCAAATACCCTATGACCCAATTGTTCTAATCTTTTATATTTATTCAACAACAATGAAATATGTCATAGAAAGATTATACATGACTGTTCATAACAGCTTTACTTACAACAGCTCAATATGAAAATTCCTCAACCAGGGAGTAAATTGTGGTACATGGAATTAATGGAAGATATAGGAAAAAAGCCCAATGAACCACTGTTACATGACAAAATGAGTGTACTTTAAAAATGCATTAAATGAAGAAGAGATTCCATTTAGATAAAAACTCAAGAACAGTAAAATTAAACTGTGGTGATAGAAATTAGATTAATGTTTTCCTTTGGAGAAAAGTTTGATTGGAGATTGGAATGATAGGGATTTCGATGTTGATAGAAACATCCTTGTCATGATTAAGAGTATTGGCTATATGAGAGTAGACATTTTCCACAACTCATACAATTGTATAATTAAGATCTGTATTTAAAATATTTAAATTAAACCTACATCTTAAAAATTAAATAAAAATTATTTAATATAAGAATTAATCCTCTCATAGTTGTGGCCACTGAATTGGTCAGGGCTTTTCAGAGGACCAATGAGATATACACAGATCTATAGAAAGGGATTTATTATGAAAGCTTGGCTCATAGGATTCTGGTTGTTGTAGTTTTAGTACAAGCCAGAAGCTGAAGAACCAGTAAAGCCAGTAGTGTAAGTGTTGATGCCATTCCTAAGGCCCAGTAACCAGAGTGCTGATAAGTCTGAGGACAGAAGATGGATACTCCAGCTCAAACAACAATAGAAAAGCTATCATTCCTTCACCTTTTTGTTCTATTTAGGCCCTCAACAGATTGGAAAATGCCCACCCATATTGGTAAGGGTGGCTCTTCTTAGCTATCAATTAATGGCACTTTCTCCTCAAAAAACTCACAAACACAACCAGGGAAAATGTTTTACCAGCTCTCTGAGTATCTCTCCGCACTGACACGTTGTTGCATAAAATTAAGCACCACAGCTTAAATGAATTTGATTGTTAAAAGAAATGCTATGGGGCATTTTTGTTGGCCAAATAATACACTACATGCAATATATTATTGTCCCTCCCTTTCGTTGCCAACTTCCAATATAATACTTTGTGATGAAGAGCTGGATCAGTTAGGTGAAACAATGTTAGTATAGATAAGATGAATAAGTGTTCTGCTGAAACCTTTAAACCTTGTAAGATCCCTTTGTATGTTTTTTTAATAGAGCCTTGTTTAGTGTCTCTCCCTCCCCCCAAAAGTCTAGAGTTTTAAAAGCTATCTTTGATCATTCTGTATATTCTCTTATTTACTACAAATGCTTGACCCCTTAATGTTTATAACCTTCATTAGTTTTATTTAATTAGTTAAGTAAAATAAAAAGTGATGGCTATTCGTATGAGAGTCATTTTTAACATTTTAAAATTATAATTTGACAGCAGGAAGAGGGTATATTATCACCAGCAAAGGGAATGGAATATCTGTGATCTTCTCATTCAAAGGCCATAATACAAAACGTGTCTTCACATTTTGAAAACAAAAGTACCAACAGAGAATATTAATTAGAAAATTCTAGAAACATAAAATGGATAAGTTTTAAATTGTTCTGAGTAGTGCGGTGAAATCCTGTATCAACTCCTTCCACCCTATTAATCATCCTTTCTAGTGTATGCATATTGTCTACTCAACCCACTGTTGGTCACTCAGTGCGCCTTCTTGGTCTAGGTCAAATGTCATAGTTTCCAGTATTTGTGTCTAAGTAAGTAACCATTATTTTATTTAATAATGTACACGAAGCACAAGAGGAGTGTGTTGGAAACTTAGATATATCAAATAGAAGCCGAAAGGGCTTTAAGTGAAAAAGTGAAAGTTCTTGATAAGAAAAAAAACCTGAATGCTGAGGTTGCTAAGATCTATGGTGAGAATGAATCTTCAGCCCATGAAATCGTGAAGAAGGAGAAATCTAATCATGCTGGTTTTGCTGTCATATCTCACACTGCAGATATTATGTCCACAGTGTGTGATTAATACTCAGTCAAGATTAAAAAAATACATTAAATTTTGGGGTGGAAGGCATGAATGCAAAACATGTTCTGAGTGATGGTGATATGTTGTTCTAGAAAGCACTGAGCCTATGCAAAGACTTCAGAGATCTTTGGAAATTTATAATCCCTGGCCATTTACTGCATCTAGGAAGGGATAGCTACTTCAGTTCCAGAACAGATGTAGACTAAAAAATACTTAGTACCGGAGAGGCTGAATCTTATGATGAAGCCGGTGCCATGCCTTGGGCAGAGCTGAAGCTAAGGAGAAAGGATAAAAACCAAACCAAGTTTTGATTGTTATGAAATCAAGCTCTTCTTGAAGAAGATGCCCAATAGTATTTATATTCATAAAAGTGCAAAGAAGTCACCAGGGTACAAAACAGGGAAGAACAAATTAACTGTTGTTATGTAGCAGCACTGCAGGGTATGTGACAAAGCTAGGTATAGTGTGCGGGGCAAAGAACCCACTTGCTCTCAAAAACAGACAAACAAGAAACTATAATTTGACAGAGACCCCACTCCATAACTTTTATTACAGTGTAATACTATAATTATTATCCTTCATTAGTTATCGTTGTGAATCACTTATTGTGTCTAATTTGTAAACTCCACTCTATTATAGATTTGTATGTATAGGAAAAAATAATATGAATAGAGTTCAGTATTATCCATGATTGAGGCAATCACTGGGGGTCTCACAATGTATCCCCCTACTGATAAGGGAATAGTATTGCACAATGAATAGGTTGAATAAATTATAATGTTCTGCAAAGAAAAATTATATGAGAAATGAGAAGAATAGAAATGTGATTTTGTTTAAATAGCCATAAATAGATAATTTGAAAACTCCACTTGAATGCTAAAGTAATTTAAGATTTTGAGGGTTGAAATATGATAGGTCAGAGGAACTTTAAGCCAGAATTCTAAGATTCAAATTTTGGTTTTTAGTCTAGTTAAAGGGAAATTGTTGTTTTTCTGGCATAATAGTTGTTCTGGATCATTTGAGAAATTTTACTTTTTGTTTCTTAGGTCGGGGATTAAAAGAAAAGGTAAAATCACAGGAAGACAAAGGGGTTAGAAATAAAGGAGAATGTTTTTTAAAAAATAAAAGCATGATTTAACATACAAAAAAAGTCATTCCTAGCCTGATTTTCAAACCACCCAATTTCAGTTACACAGGAGGACAGCTGGGCCATCAAGTACCAAGGCTTTTATCAACAGACTTAGTAAGATCAACTCACTGAGATTGTAATGCAAGGAGAACATAATGTATACTAGGTTTCAAGAAGATTTAGTTCCCATGTTAAAAAGAAATTAAATGGTCTTTTTCATGCTTTGCAATGGATTAGGCTATTAAACCCTAACAGAGTTCCCTTACTATTCTGAATGTTTACTTCTCATTAAAGGGAAAATACTGCAAACTTTTTAAATTGTAAGACTTTATTTCCATTTTCTCTAATAGAGTTGCTATTTTTTCTTTTCTAAATGTTACTTTCCTCATATTTTCACATATAAATCCAATAAAAATGTATTTTGCAGTACACTAAAATTAGCAAGAGAATTTACATAAAGACCCTAAAGCAATCAAAATGCAGAACCTAAATTTTTGAAAAGTATAATTTCATTTTTAACGTTGGAAAATATGAACTGGTTAAAACTAGAAATTGCCTTGTTGTTTAATTTAGTGGAACAGTGTATATTTCAAGGAAAATGTCACAGTTTAAAAGGTGCATAAGCTAGAAACTTCATATTTGCAGAAAGAATCATAGAAAACATCAAGTCATAGCTGAGATAAAATATGTGGATTAAAGGATAGTAGATACATTTACTTGCTGTACTAATAATTGGTACAGAGCATCAATATGCTGATTTGCTGAATGATATTGGTAGTGAAAACATCAGAGATCTGTAGGCTGTTGGATAAGTTAACTTGGCCTGGAAAACATGAGAGGACAAAGCTCTCTTTTAGAAGAACCAAATATCCAAAGATTCCTTTCATATTCCCAATCTCTCTTACATATTAAATGAAACATATGGAGAATTTTAGGATAGTCCTCTTTAGATTGGTGACATTTTTCCAAATATTTTATCTATATATACTTTATATAAAATATATTTATATGTATTTATATAACATATTTTATGTATTTCATATGATAATGTATTTACATATAATTTATATAAAATATGTTTATAATACAGACTAGAATCTACATATATAGACATATGTCAAATGTGTATTTACTAATTCATCATTCCAAATGAAACAAACAGGTGGCAAAAGGAAAAAGTGTTATTTACCTTTATTGTAATACAGTTCACCTCTTTTTTGAGTAAGAAACTATGGACATTATTAAATGCCATAAATAAATCAAATAGATAGTTTGAAGGATATGTAAGATTTTAAATGTCTCAAGTTTTGTCTGTGAAAATATCTCTAGTACACATTAGAGTGCATTATTACAAAATATATCTAGTAAGAATTTTTAAATGTACATACTGTTATACATTTCATAAACAAAGCATACAATAAAATTAGATAGGCCCAAGGGTGGTGGCACACACCTGTAATCCCAACATTCTGGAGGCTGAGGCAGGAGGATCACATGGACTTCATGGCCATCCTGGGTTACATAGTGAATTCAAGGCCAGCCTGAACTACATAGCGAGACCCTGTCTCAAAAAACAAAAAATAAACCCAAAACAAAACAAAACCCTAGCATAAAACAAATTGAACAAGACCCATATTTAATCTAAGAACTTGAAGGCTGGCTAGTGAAAATTCCTTACACCTCCCTAAAATGCTAATATCTACCTATCCTCGCATCCTTTCTTGCACTCCTAGATAAAGACATCACCCCAGAGCCTGTATGCTAGATCTGTTCCACTCCCAAATCTACTAGGTCTCAATAGATTGATTTTTATCATCCTTACTTTCTTTTCAGCATTTCTACCACCCCGTCTACTTTCTTCTAGACCTAAATATGTTCAAGAGTTTACTATTAAAATAATATAAAAGTAAAACAAACTCCTCTTCAACCTGCTTCTATATGCTCTTTACAATCTTTCCTTTTAGAGACAAGATTGCAAAGTAAAAGTCCCCTGCAATTAAATAAATTTTATCACATGTATTCATTCAAAGGTCAGTATAGTCAGGCTTCTACCAAAGGGATTCTAGAAAAGTTACTGATGATCAATGAACTATTTTATTTGGACACTATATGTGTTTTGCAATATAACCTTATTAGGCTTTCTGCAACATTTGAGACTATTAACTGCTTGCTTCTTCATTAAATTAGCTTCCTAATCTGGTAAACCATACTGCACAGTGAAGCAGTTCACCTGTGCATACAAAAGTTATCTTTTTCTGATGTGCTGAATAAGTCATCATGTTTCCCTCTAAACTGATCCTCCTTTCTCATTTTCTACTGCAAATATTATTTAATCTTAGCAAAACCCTTGGGTGCAATACAGACATTTTCTTCCTCGGTCACTAAATTCTGTAATTTCTAATTCCTTGTCATTTCTAATTTCTATCTGCTATTCATCTCAAAGCTTTAAATTCAGTTCTTTCATCTGCATCATTTCATCTGAACTTTACCCAATCAAGTGTTCCCTAGATGATATGAGATGGTTACAGAGATAGATGTTTGTATTTTCCTGCTTAAAATGTACCAGTGTCTTGTGATTCTCTAGAACAGATGGTGAAATATCTCTACACACAGTCATTTACGATTAGCATCCTTCTTCCTCAAGTCTTGAATCTATCTAGTGAGACTTCCCACTTGTCTCTTACAACTCCTTTAATCCAGAATTGCTCAATCCAGAATAGCACAGTCTCTGCTTCTGCCATTAAGACTTGCCATATTCACAGATCTTGATTACTTCAGATCTTGATTTCATTCCAGATACTTGGTATGCTTAAGTTGTTACATTACACTTATCAGCTGCTAAAAGCCTATTTTGCTTGTGGCTTTTAATATTAATTGTAATCTCCCTATCTTTATACCAAGTAGACTATCATTGTTTTTCTTTTGCCACTTCTACCTGTATAGATCATTTATATGCCCAATATGTCATTTGTAATACTTTGTTAATCCTATCATGTGTGTTTGTGCTGATGCATTTCCATTTCACAGTCATGCCTCCTTACTTATATTTTCATCTTCCATGTCTGGCATTGCTCCTGTTGGTTAAAGCATGAGTGATACAAGACTAATGCTGTATAGGGAAAAACAAACTATTTTTCTCTATATTCTCATTTCACAATTCCACCACTTCAGTCTGTTCACTAAATAATATGATTTTTTTTCTTATACCAAGCAATTATCCAATTTTTGATAGACAGTAACTGAATATCCTAAAACTTGACTCAATTCTGATGCTGTCCTAGAGAGAACATCAGATCAGACAGGCTTAGACCCTGTTACCCAAGCTTCTCCTCTTGAGAAACCAATTCCATGTCCAAGTTGATGTCTTTGCTTCTTAATGGACTGCTATAAATCAAACCCTCTCATTTGGTTTGTTTGTTAGAGGAATTCACAGGATTCAGGGAAACACATACATTTACCATTTTTGTATAAAAACTACAAATGAGTAGCCAGAACATGGGCATAGAGCGAGTTATATAGGAAGGTGAAAGAAGCCTTATACTCCTTTTCCAGAAGTACCACCACCCCAGCACCTCCGCATGCTTAGCAACTGGAGGCCTCCAAACCACCCATGGGGTTTCTATGGCAGATTAATTATGAATGGGGCCATCTATTATGTGTGTCATCTATTAAATAATTGGCCAATAGTGATCAACTGAATCTTCAGCCCCTCTCCCCTCTCCAAGAGGGTATAGAGCCAAACTTTCAATCCTCTGATCACACAGTTGTTTCCTGGCATCCAGCCCTCATCTGAAGGCTATCCAGGACCCCAAGTCACCAATCATCTCATTAACATAAATATGACCCTCATTACTTTGGAGAGTCCAAGGATTTTAGGTGCTGTATTCCAACAATAGGAGAAGGGGGAACCAGACACATATTTATTATTATGTCACAAATGTGCACAGGAAGAACAGTATAATCAAAGAACCAAAAATATACTTCAATTCAAGATAAATTCTCATTTCAAATCATTTCTATTTGATATTTTTAAAAAATTTCATAAGAAATTAAGATTAGAAAATTACCTTAAAAAATGAAGCCCATGCCTGATATGATTCAAAGAAAAGTAACTGCCATGTAATGTATACACAGAGACAAATATCACAAATATATAAAATATAGCCAGTGGGTGGAATAAGAAGGACTAATATAAGAGGACTGAAAATGAGCAGAACAGTGGCAGTATAAGAATGAGTAAATCCTGTTCAATGGTAGACAGCCCTATACCGTTAGTCCTATTATATTGTGAAATTGATGATATGAAATAAATGTTGACTGTTTTGTCATCAGCATAAAATAAACTCTGGACCACTTGCTGAGAATCTTTCCCTGGAAGTTGAGACAGATGGGATCAGTTCTGCCCTACCTCCTATCTGAGTCAGAGTCATGGAGTGCAGATCAAATGTAGCAGTTCCACATTTTCAACATAACATGGGAAAATGTGAGCTGTCACTTTCTGGACAAATCTTGCTTAATCACATATAACTTGAAATGCCATGTGACAAGCCAGGAGAATTTTCTTTTGCCAACGTCTGTCAGTGTGCTATAAAGTGGCTAGGGTCAATGGAATTCTGGTAATCTTAAAAATATTATTTGAGAATAATTCTAGAGAAGTTATTACATTTGCTTCAGTTGAGTATACATTTTTAAAAATTTATAGAGTCAGGTTAATTTAGCAAGAGTAAAATTTAAATTTGGGAGAAATTCTGCATAAGAATAATTTTTCAAAACTACTACAATTTTGTCACATTTTGTGCTATATAAATTAAGCTGGTAGCCAGTAATATATTTCTAGTAATTATTAGAACTTCCCTAATTAGGAAATTAAATCAATTATTTATACTCACAGCATTATTTTATTGATAAATATAAAATAATGATGTTGCAAACATTTTTAAATCACAGTTAAAGGATTTCTCTTGTTCCTATCTCTATTCTTCCTCCACAATCTGATATGCAATGGTAACTCCCTAAGCAAATCATATATTTTAAAGATAAAAGAAAACTCTAATCTATCTCTAGTCTTATTACTCTTAATATTGAATCAAGTTCATGATTAATGAGTACGAGCATAACACAGAAAAAGGAAGATCATTGGATTAGAGAGAGGGTCATACAGTGACATCATATGATTTTAATTTTCAGTGATCTTTGTCCTAAGTAGTGATTAATCATATGAACTAATACAAAGAAACAAGGATCGAGATACCTATGGATTGATAAAAATACTTTTCTAACATATGACTCATTCCTTTACCTCAAGGGTCTACAAGTACATTCAAATTAGGCATTTATTTACAAAGGCTGGTGCTGACACGGTTAAATTTCATAGTTGACAACTCTAAGACACAGGTCATGTAAAGTATTCTTTTGCCTGGGCAATAAGAAGATATTGTTTTATTTGGGAATAATGGCTACCAGCAGTTGTAATTCCTTTTAGTAATAATATATACAATGGCATTTTTTGTTAAGTGCCAATTGATCTTTCATTGTAGCAAGTGAAAAAATTAATTTTTAAATTTCATTAATTCCCCTATGATATTCTTTTCCAAACTTAAATAAATCATGTCCCTATAGTTATGTAAATGGTGTTACTTCCTTCTGTTCTTCTTTCTAATGCTAGGGTTAATAAAAATATGTAGCGCCAGCTCATAGAGAATTATGTCTGATAGCATATGCTGGTGAAGCCAAGAATTATTAAAATAGACACAGTAGATGGTGTGTTGAGAGGAAAGTAGCTTAATTATTTAGTTATGCTATTTCAACCTTCAGAGTTGACTTTTTCAAGACTAATGGATTAAACAACCCATGCCAGAGAATAAAATCATCTTTTGTGGTTTAAGTGGAATCTTGCTTGAAAGCAGAAATATAGATGAGATAACCAAAATTAATTAAACTTGCTAATGCTCTGTCCTTGGCTAGACAAGTGATACTAAAACTTGGCTGCCTATCAAAATTACCTGAGGATCGTTAACTACTACTGAAGGCTGAGTGTTATCCCCCACATTTTGTCTGTATTGGGTTGGAGAGTGTCCTGAATACCTGATTCCAATGAGCAGCCATAGTTTAGAATCACTGACCTAGTCAATCAACATAATAGGAATGGACATGGATTTTGGAAGCTTGGAAAGGACCTAGTTAGAACTTCAGTCCTAGGGCTGGGGATTTAGCTCGGTGGAACTGCGCCTGCCTCACAAGTGTAAGTGCAAGGTCTTGAGTTCGATCCCTGATACCCCTTCCCCTCAAAAAGAACCTCAGTCCTAAATATGATTTAGAATGGTCAGTGAGCTCCAGAAATGAGGCTGTTGAGAAAAGAGAAGAATATTATTTATGTGAAAACTAGTGACACATTATTTGGCTCATCATAAATATTAATAAATATTATTTTCATATCCTCTTTCTTTTCCTCATCTTTTGTCAACTGGGCCCTTAAAGGGTAGGAGACTAAATGTAGCAGCCACTTTTCACTGCACATGTGATCTTTCTACTTTGTTTCCTCATATTCTAGTTCTGTTTTGGAGAACACTGATGGGTAATGTGGGAAGTAAAGAGGTTAATGAACATATTCTTCTACTTGCCATTCCCATTTCTGACTTGCTGTTTCCCATTCACCTTCTGGTCTTCATTTGAATGTCATGTCTTTTGAAAAGCCTTTTGTAACTGCTCCAGCCACCACAAATTATGCTGGTTTCCTCTGCATTTCACCTCTACCTCCTTGGTGATGAAGCTCTAGAGTTAACTGCTGTATCCCCCATGCATACCACCCACTTAATATTTTTAACTAGATGAATAAATGAAAGTATTGAAACAAAAAATATTACAATTAATATGAGTCCATCTGTGATTATCAAATACATGGTTGCAATATTAATGTAATTTTTTAAAAAGTATACAAATACGAGTAATTTTGTCTAATTTTTTTCATTTTCTATTTTTTATCATTTATTTTCTCAAAAGATATTTTTGACTGCCCACTGACTTATGACAGACACTGTTGTAAAGACAAGAGATATAGCAGTGATCAAGACTGTGGTCGTGGAATATGTGAGTGACCAATGCCTTGACTCTGTTTGAACACAGTATTATATTCAGCAGTAAATGGTCCAAAATAAGAATAGGAGAGCTAATGGCTGTGTTGTGTGTGTGTTAAGGATATTGCTTAAAGAGAGCTTTTCTGAGAAACTAACATCAAGCCTGAGATCTGAAAGACAAAATGAGTCAACCATGTTAGATCTGAGGGTGGAAAATTACAGGTCAATGAAACTGAAAGTGCAAATTTCCCAAGGTGAATCTGAGGTGTCAGGTTCTATGAAAAGGAAAGGGCAAATGTAACAACATAAGGTACAAGGAGAGAAGGGTAGAAAATGAGATTAGATGAGAGTCAGAGATCAGTTCATGTAGCGAGCCTTATAGGATATTGTGAAGATTCATTTTTTATTGTAAATATGTTGTGAAATCTTTAAAGTATTAAATACTCTAGAAATATATATTTTCAGAAAACAATTTGGTTGATGGACTTCGAGGGTATGAGGGGTGAAGAATATGGAACATAACTGCACCACAGAGGCAGCAAGGGGACTTGTGGTTGTTGATGCAAATCATTTAAGAAGTGGCAAAGACCAGAAATGCATAGAAGGAATGTGTTTGTGGTCAGAACAGACAGCACCGGCTGACAGACTGGATGCTGTCATTGGTAGAGGAGGGAGTAGCTGAATGTGTAAGCAACCAAACTCCACCCCTGTGATGGGAGTCGATTGTTGGTGGTGTGTGCAGGTATCTTCTACTGAACATGGAAACTTCCAAAGCACAGAGCTCAGGCAGTGATTTTAGTCATTGTGCAAGAGTACAGCCTTGGCTGTGGTTGTCAGGAAAAGCTTTACTGAAGATGAAGAATCTCAACGAAGGATGATCAGAGTTTGGGAGGTAGTGTGCAAAAGCATGAAGGTAGAGTAGAAAAGTTTGAGAAGTAGTGAGTAGAGCCACCTGGGTGGATAGGATGAACTCAGGGAAATAGTGAAAGGCAACGAGGGTGTATTTTTATAGAGAATCCTAAATGTTGTACTGGAGTCAATATTTTACGGATCTATAAAACTAAGAAAGCATTTTGAAAAAATCACTAGGTAATATCATGTCAGGGGGATTAATCTAGCAATGTTCGCATAATAGATTGGAAAGACTAAAGTAAGGAGACTGTGTGAATACAATTCAAATATGATTATTCATCCATCAATCTATTTGCTTGCTAGTTAGAAAAATTCATTGAGTGTCTGCTGCTTGATAAAAATTCAGTCGTTGGAACTTTGTTCTTATCTAACAGTTATTGCTTAGATAGATATTCTCAAAAGGACATTAAAATACAAATACACACACACACACACACACACACACTCAACACACACACAGACCTGATGTCTGGGAAAGCAGCTTGCTTTTACTATTTTAACTCTGTGATGTTGTGATTCATAGTTCTCGGGTATGTTTGTGCACATGAGATGGATTATTTCCAAGGGATAGTTTTTTAAATACCTTAAAACTGTCCTCTAAATTAATTGTATATTTTATGTAGTCACAAATAACTGTTCTTCAAGCCACTCTACTGATGGACTACTTAATTTTTAAATTAAACAAAGAAATTTAAATCAAACTATTATTTCATTTTATAAGTATACTGCATTCTGTGTGCTTTGAATTTAGATATATTTTACATAGAGACAATTTGTTATAAAATTAAAAGATTTTACCTTCCATTGGATCACTGTACTAAACAAAGTCCTTTTAATTTATGTTTTTTCTTTTTTTTTTTTGTACCGGTGATTGAACTTGGGACCTTGCACTTGTGAGGCAGGCACCGGAACCACTCAGCTAAATCCCTGGTCCCTTTTAATTTATATAGGGAAAAACTATTAAAATGTAAGTCTTTTCTATTTTAAACTGTAGATTACATAGTATCTGGAGAATTTCTGTGATAGGGGACTTCCAGCAATATTGTATAGTCTGACCCCAACTCTGTTTAACACTGAAATTTTTGTCAAAAGGAAAAATATAAGTAACATATTAAAAGAAATATTAAGATTATATTCTAGGAATTTGATAGCAAGATTAAAAATTTTCATTTTCAAAACAGAATCTAAAAGCTGAAGGGAAGTTTTCATTGCACTGTTGGTACGATGTCTTGAGCAGGGACTTGGGGGGCTGGCACTACCTTCTCATTTCTTCCCAAATGTTTTAACTCTGTTATTGGGGAATTCTGCCCCTGAGCATGTGTGTAATTTATGGAAATGCCAATGCCAAAATAAAAGATGCTAGAAAGATATTTAGAAATCATATTTTCAGAAATTTTAGGAAATTTTACCTATATATGAAAGGAAGTTTCCTTTAGAATAGAAGGTCATAATGTACTAGAGGAAAGCAAATCTTATATATTCCTGATAAAACCAAATATCAGTACAGCATTTGAATAGGGAGGAAATCTGTAGTTATTTTATACCTTTGCTTTGAAACCACTATAGACAAATAATAATTCCAGTGTTATTTATGTTATCCAAGGGAATGGCTATAACTCTGGGTTTCAATTACTCACATGAGATAGGGAAAATTTTCTGAGATGAAAACCATCTGATGAGATCCTTTTACAGACTTGAACATAGTTACAACTATAATACATCCTTAGGAGTTTATTCTAAGTCTTTCCTTCACAATGTTTTTGAAATTTACATCCTGTTTTGAAAATAATACTTGTATTAAGGAAATATGCTAATAATATCATATTACTGCCTAGAGAACATTAGAAAATTTCTACAAAAATGAAAAATATTCTTATGATTCTTTACTGTACATAAGTTTATAATATTTCAAGTGAATCACTTAATACAATTTCAAATGCTTGCATTAAAATAAGTAAATGTGCATTTAAAAATAAAATTCTTTATTAAGGAGCATATTAATTAATGAACAATGTTACAAAAAGGAAAAAAAGAGCATGATTAATCAAGATGTAGTATGACTTTAAAGTTCATTTAGCAAGCAATTAATTCTGCTTCAGTGAAAACCACCAGGCTGTGTCTCAAGTCAGTTTCCAGGTGAGGCAAAGCAAATGCCACTGATGTCTTGCTATGTGGCTTTAAAAATAGGCTAAGTTAACCAGCTCAAATCAACACAATTGATGACTACAAAATGAGTTTTCAAACTAACCATTTTAAATAAATTTGAGAAAAGATCTTAAAGTCAGTCAGTTAATAAAGCTTAATTTGTTCCATCTGTGTAACAACACAGGGTTATTAGAATGTAAACATTTTTAGTAAAATGGTTAAGGTTTATCAAGTATTCAACTGAGAATTTTGTGTTTTCATGATATTGAATAGCCTCTTGTATAAAATTGTATGTGATAAGACTCCATCTAAATATGAAATAACTAAGACCATTCTATTTCTTCTGACACTATCTCTTCTGGTCTCACAAAACAGTGATGATTTATTGAGAATATTGGTAGTGCAAAGATACTCAGGCCGGGGATTTAACTAAGTGGTTCCACTGCCTACCTCACAAGCAAGGACCTGAGTTCAATACCCGGTACCAAAGAAAAAAAAAAAAAAAAAAAAAAAAGATACTACAAAGCCTACATGAACTGAAATTGAGCAGAAATTGTAGAAGTTAACCCATAGCTGAATAAATGGAACTGTTTTTAGTTGTTTACTTCTAATGACATCTTATTTTTATTCTTCAGTTTTATTGGTTAATAAAGATTACCCAGCAAACTTATTGAGCACCCTGTCTTTCTGCAACTATTAAATATGGCTTTATGATGTTGAAGGTAGGTGAGTTAATGACATAAGCAGAAACACAGACAAAATAACTTTCTCTGAAGGAATCAAATCATAAATAAGACGATAATTAAACTAAATCTTAACTTTCATTTAAACAATAATGTATAGAGAAACACAAACTCTTGTTTTTCTAAGCTCCTAAATTATATTGACTACTATAGGAAATAATTAAAATTGTTTTTATAAAGATTATTTTATTAATTTGCAGTTAAGCAAGTCAAATATGTAGTTAACAAGCATTTTTATAAAAATGCTAATAATATTATGAAATATTTCTTTTTATTTTTACCCCTGTCCTTTTTGTAATCTAATCTAATCATTAGGCAATACTTGAACCTATAACAACACTCTAGAAAGCATGGGGACTACAAATATGAATTAAAAATGTTGATTCTCTCCTCATTCAACTACTGGAAAATACATTAAATACTCATTACTTGCCAGGAACTATGGGTGGAAATACAATGATGAGAAAAATTTAATTTCAGTAAATACAAAAATACTATTGGGACAAGTGTTGGAAAGGGGAGATATATGGGTCAATAAGAAATACAAAAGATCTGACTTTATCAAAGATGGGAAGATGGTATTTCCAGAGCTTATGACACAAAAGTAAAAATACAAAGGATCCCCGTAATGGCTAAGGAAAACCGGGTGCATTGGGATGAAGAAGACCATGCCAAACATAGGGAATATGATATGCAAAAATGAAGAGCTTTAGGGTAACAGCCGGTAAATGTGGGAAAGAAGATGGGTGTGCCTGGACAGAAGGGTACCAGACTGCTCCGAAATCATAGAATAAAAAATAGAATTTTTATTTAGTTTTTAACAAAAAGGAAAAAGCTGTTGAAAAATTTAAGCAAAAAAGTGAATTAGGTAGATGTGTGCTTTGGAAAGATAGTCCTGGATGCAAGATTATTCTAGAGAACTTACTAACAGCAGGAAGGAGTGTATATGAACGTGAAAGTTAGGACAGAAGTCCAAAAGAGAGAGAATGGTTGAAGTACGCATGTCAGAAATTTCTTTATGGAGCCAAATCAATAGAACTCGATGATGAATGCGTGTGGGGGTAACATGTGACTTTGAAGTTTCTGATTTACTCAGCTAGCAGAATTATGATGACATCAGTGAAAAGAAATACTGGAGAGGTAAAAGCAGAGGAAAATATTTGGAGATTGCTCATGAGTCCAGTTTTAGAGAAGATAGTTTCAAGATATAGCTCAGAGAAGGTATTCAGAAACATCCCAGAAGAAAGGTTTACTTGTTAGTTGGACAAATGAGTTTAGTGTTCACAAAGCTAGTTTGAATTATAAATTTATATTTGTAAGTCATTTGGATAAATGAGATAATTAAAGTCTTAGACATAAGTGATATTATCTCAGGAGAAAGGAAAAAAAGAAAGAACAGAATTTGGAACTTAGTCTTGCTTTTATTGATTTCAGGTCTGTTATTTAGAGTGAGTCTTATTTACATGATTTAATCGTTGCATCATCCCCATGTTGTAGATGGCCAAACTGATTGGTTAAGTCATTCGCATACTATATCCTGAAGGCGAGTTCAAGGTGGTCTGAGTGAAGGGCTGTGGTCCAAATGCTACCTAGGTTTACCTTGACAATTACATTTTTTTGTAAATCAAATCCCAGAAGTTGATTTTTTAAAATGGATTTTCAATAATTCTCATATTTCCTGAATTTAACCTTGTACAATAGAAATGCATCCCAAGAACAACTTGGCTTCTTCAGGGTCAGTCTCCAGGGACTACCTCTCACCTCATTCCTGCTTCCAAGACACACACACACACACACACACACACACGCACGCACTCCAAGACATATGTGTAAGTGTATTCAAACATGGATACGCCTGACACTTTAAATCTTAGTCAGTGTTGCATATTTTAAAGGAAGCCTTCAGGAAGCAGTATAGGGCTTCATAAAAAATCTTTAAATGGCAGACTTACACCAGAACTAACCTCATACTGTAATTTTCTGGCTTCCATTCCATCTTCTTTTTGAATCTTTGTTTCTAGCCTGTCTCCCTCTGCTCCTTTTTAATTACAGCTATGAGAGCTCATGATTTCTTTTCTAAAAGGTTCTATCCTTTCTTCTTTTGCTCATACTCTCCCATTTGTATTCCATCTACCAAGAGCCCTAGCCACGGAACTGATTTTACTGGAGAACCAGTCTGCTCTAGAGTGAAGGAAATGATCTAGTACTTTCTGCCACTGAAAATTTTAGATATGATAGATAAGGTGGTAATTAAACTTTGTAAATATTTTATAAACAAATGAATTTCATTGTAGAAAGAACTAGAAATATAGAATTATGCTAGAAATTTTAAGACAATTGTAGGCATGAATTGAGACCTGTATTATGAATCCTAAATTTTAAAAGAGCGCACAAAATAAATTTTTAACTTTTGCTCTGGAAAAGCCTAAGTTGAACAAATTGTGTTTCTTGGATAAGAAAAATCTTGAACTTGGCTTCCTTTCAAAAATTCTTATCTATTTTTTCTTGAGGCTGAGAAATGTATGTTATTAGTTGCTTTGTATTTCTGTCTTCTTATTCACAATATCTTTACCCCATTAGCTTTTAGGAAGCTATATGACTGTCAGAGTCTGCAATGACTCAGTAGGGAAATGAAGGTAAACATTTATCCTAATTAAATATGAAATATACCTGATTTGCTATATTTTATTCATATGGAAAGAGCTCAAAAGTAGAAAAGATATATCATACAATTATTCATTTAACTATTAATGTGAGAAACTTTGGAAAAATTTGAAGCTTAATTACATGTTCAAGAAGCATCAGTAGGTAATTAGCACCATCAATTTCAGGTACTATACTGATGAAGAGAAAAGGACAAAAATAAACATTTTACAGCGTAAACCATTTTAAGAAATTCTTAAAGCTTTTCCTCTGCTTGAAACTAAAATGAAATAATGAAACAGCATTTCAGGGTGCTCTGAACAGACTCACAGAGCTAAACGTGCTAGAGAAAGCAGAGAATATTTGCACAGATGGTCTGCCATAGAGCTTGGCAAATCCAGCCAACCTACAGGAGTTCCAGGACAGTCATCTCTGCCAACAGGCAAATATAGTGCCTTTCAAATTTGGACGGCCAAAGCCAAAGTCTGAAGACACCATACTGTATGTAGCTTATCCCTAGTGAAAATCACAAGTAACAAGAACATTAAGTTATACAGTGAGGACAAAAGCTACTTATGATCTAGCTTTCTTGTAGCCATGCGCACGCCCTTGCAATCTCTTCTCAGCACTGCGTCCAGCGTGATCTGTAGATCTTATTGTGTCATTTCCATAAAACTGTCCACTGCCTTCTCTTTGTTCTTGGGATAAAGCTCCACATACTCGACATACTGCCAGTCCTGCGCGATGTGGCACTGTTTCTGTTCAGTCCGATCCGGACTGGCTTGTAGCACTCTTTGTGGCCCAGACTTGTCACCCATGGGGTTCTGACCCTCCCATGGACATTTGTCATTTCTTATCCATGGAAAGTTCTTCCCAGACCATTCACTGACTGACCCTGCCCTTTACCAACTTAACTTGAGGCCATATCCAACCTTTTTTCAGGAACTAATTTTTTTAACCAATCCTCACTCCCACCTCAATCCCTTCTAGATCAGGTTGCCCTGTTGTAGAATTTCATAATATCTCAGATTTTCCTTTAAATAAGTTAGCAAAGTATGTAAGTGCCTGGCATATAAATATATTGATATTTGTAGAATAGTAAATGAACTAAAATGTTGTTAAACACATGTTGAAAAACAAAGAGACACTGACATTATACTAATTAAAAACTTGTACATTTATTTCAATATCAAGAAAAGTAGAAATGAATATAACAATTGTTTAAAGACAAATGAAACAATAGCTTACTATTTTACTGATTTATTGCACAGAATACAGTATTTTAGTGGTCAGAGTTGCACAAAGTGCTGAATATACTAAAAAGCACTGGTCTCTACACTTGCAAAAGCTGAATTTTTTGCTTTGTGAAGATATGAAGTACATCTCAATAAAACTAATATTAAAAATGCAGTGTCCTAATGTAGCTTTAGAGCTTAGAGAAAGACTTTAAACATTCACTACTAATGGTTGATTCTCTGTATTTTTGATGCTATCAAATTTTTTAAAGTCTGGAATTAGGTTAAAAGACTTTATTTCAAAAGACCATTGCAAGAAAAGACAATTGCAAAGGGAAGATGCTGCCTGCCTAAAAGACAGACCTTATGTATCTCCAAGGTCTAGCAGAAAAGCTTTTCTTTCTTAGGGAGAAATAAAGAAGGATGGAAGTAACCAGATGTTGAAGACTGGAATAAATAAGGGGAATGATTGGGCAGCCAGACAGGAAATGTTTTTCTTTGTGTAGCTGATTTCCAGAAAGGACCATTAAGGAGAAATTATCTAGTATTTTAACACTTTTTCAAACCCAAAGATGGGTCAAAATGTAGGAACTTGGGAGAAATTAAACTTTGCTCAATTCATATTGCCAAGCAATTTGCCTAGAGTAGTGAGTAGAGCAAACAGTTTATTTATGAGAAAAAGGTGAGAATTTGTAGTCTGTGTATGTCCTTGCATAAGGATCTTTCAGTATTATCTAGAAAAGGAACTATAATTCTTTGCAGTAAACTGTTCGCTGGAATACAAAAGGTCGGGGGACTTATTTACTGTTGCTGTTTTCTAGAAGGATGGTACTTAGGTGAAATTTAGTGTTTTCACTTTTCTCTAATAAAACAATTCCTCGAAGTGTTGTTTTGCATCACTATTTTGCAATACAGTGGCCAGTACAGATTAAGTGGAACAGAGCCCATATTACATGAAACCAGTAAATTCTCTGCCCCCAAGCATTGTGAGCTGTGGCTATCTGCAGCAGATGGGTAGGCAGAGGACGAGGCTCAGGTTTTGTAGTATGAGAATTTTCTGTGTTTGAAATATTGTCACTTTATTGTAAAATATCAAACTTTGCAAATTTATTATTGCTTTGGGAAACATTTCTGTGGACATCCTGATAGAAGGGCTTAGAACATAGTTTTGGCAATAATTGTAGGCAGTATTAAATATTTTATGAGAAATACATTAGTGTAAATCACCATTTTAAAAAGTGAAACATGAATCGCTACCCAAAGAATTGAACTTCAGTGCAAGAAATCCTGATTTATCTCTGCTGTTGATACTGTGTATGTAAATGCCATTTCTCAGAAGCATAAAACTCTGAGTATAATATATTGGTTAGTGTAAGCAGTATAATATATATTTTTCAGGCTGTACTAGATTCATTAATCATATATTTTAAGAATTTTAAGCTTATTTTTTATGAAGCATTGCATTGCATGTGGCATTGATATGCGTGTATAATTTATTACTTGGCAAGTGAATTATCCTAGGCTATTTTATGTGCTTGATATATTGATTTTCAGTTGTGATAGATCATCTTAAGATTGTACATCTTTACTCATGGAGATTTATCCACAGAATCACATACACTATGGGGCAAGCTGATGCAGCCCTTTGAACACTTTCTATCAGCTATAAATAGAGTTGTTAACTGGAATCCTTAACCCCGCTAGGGAAACATATTTAGCAAGTTGAAAGAAATAACTTCCATCCAATATCTAATTAGTTGTTGAATAAGTGCCCATAAAAAGTAGTTTCATTACAGTATGTCTTTTTCTTCCATATACTTATCTAGGATCCCATTTTTAAAATCAATATGCAATGAGGTATACAGAGAAAGGGAGAGATGTCATCGTTTTTTAAAAGGCCTACTGCTCTGCCTGCTGATGGTCTTTTAATCTTTATCAGCTTAAATACGTGCACATCTATTGACTGTAATTATAACAACCTTTTTTACTTACAGAAAATTCTCCCTGAACAGAGCTCTGTAGAGAAAAAAACATGCAGTGTCCAACACCAAATGTGTGATGGTCACCAGCAAAAATGTGGTGTAAAGGAACCAGATAAGTGAAAAGGAAAACTTTGAAAACTTGGGCTGTAATTTTGATAATTTTATTAGGATTTCTAATAAATGACATCAAGGCTCCCCTGGAAGAATATGCCATTTTGTTAACTGTTCCCCAGGTGCGTAAGTCACAGGAATGTGGAGGAATAGCCCTGTTTACAGAAGGCTTAGTACTGGCACATATTTATAACATTATTGAATAAGTTAAGGGAAGGACAAATAAGTTCAACTGGATTTGAAAATGCATGTTCACTGCAATTTAGAGGTCACAAGTTGGGCCTGAAAGTCAAACAATTTTTTAGCTCTTCACAACTCTTTGGCCTTATCTTGAAGCGTTTTGTGAGTATTGAATGAATTGATACAGCTAAGTCTCATCACTCTCCCCTGGTACATGATATGCTCACAATAAAATTAGCTGTTTTATGTTCACCTTCTAGTACTCTTTCCTAACTCTCTTCTCAAATTTATTTTTTTCCATAAATTTTTGGTTGACTTGAAAATAAGAGCTATAAGTAATGAAGCTGTAATTCTTCTTTATTTGATTAAGTAGAACAACTTCCACTTAAAAAGAAAGATACAATTTCCATTTTAATATGCTAGCTTAGAAGTAATTTAACATATTCAAATGTGAAAAAAACTTGATTTCATAAGATGAGAAGTAGGTTTATTCTATGCTGAGTATTTAGAAGGAAAGTATTAAAATGATCAAAAAGAAAAGAGTGTGGGAAAACAATATTACGCATTCTTTTGAAATAGGGGCTGAACCCTCATCTGGCCAAAGTTATGGAAAAGAACAGTATGATTCTCACAGCTCATAGATCCATGATTTCATTTTTTTCTTCTTTGTTTATTAGTAAATGTTTGTGATACATAACAATTACACTCATCTTGGGGAACTGGAACAGCATAATCATTTTTACCTCCCTTTCTCCTCTCTGCCTTCCCATCTTCCTGTCCCTCCCACTCCCAGTCCCAGGTCCCCTTAATTGCCCAAATGTACCTGTATAGAATTATATGAAAACCAAAGTAAATTGTTTAACTCTCAGCTGTTGTTGCAAAAACTGCCACTAGATGTCATGTAGTTCTTATTTTGTCATTTCACAGAAGGGCTATGGACTTTGTATTTCAGGCTCTTGATAGTCAATGGTAATAAGATATTGAGGTTTATGTTTGAATGTGATAACATCAAATGTCACTAATATTGTGTCTGCTATAGAATTAAGCAACTATTTTGATGAAATTGACCTGTTGATTTAGTCAAGCCTAGATTTAATTAATTTGATAAGACTGTTTTATTATTTTGGTAAATGCCTGTCAGAATTTTATCTGATCTTGTCTCTAAATATAGATTTACAACACACAACACAATCATATGCCATGTATTTATTCAATTTATCCTCTGAGGAGTAGTTTAGCATTAATGTTACAAAAAGCCAATGTATGTAGTGTGTGTTATGACATTAGCCCAGACAATTTTAAAAACAAAATCATTTTAAGTGCCACTTAAAGAATATTATTATTGGAATAGCAAGGAACAAAAAGGACTCAAAACATGTTCACAAATCTTGGACACAATGCTACCACCTTGTTTTAAAATCATTTTTTAAAGAGCTAGCTTATAAACTGAATTAAAATAAATGTTTATTTTGAAATTGGCATATTTTCTCCTTTTTTGCCACTTATGTTTGGTGACAATTAGTGAAAAAACATGAGGGTGTAAAGATAGACAATGTGTAAAGTTAGAAGATTTGTGTTTAATTTCTAGCTTGTACTTCTACGCTCCTAATTGTGCCATAAATTGAATAGCTATTTATACTAGCTGAATTATAATTATCTAATCCGTAATTAATTTGTGTGAGAATTATGTCAGATTGTTTAAAAATTTTGTAAATTTTAGATTACCAAAGAATTAGAGAGTTCTAGCCTTTTGCACTTTTCATGTGAGTTGGGTTTGGAGAGGAATTTCTTTTACTCCAGAGATGAGTGGGAGTATGGTGGAGGGGGATGACAGGGAGTGAAGGACAGGGAATAGATTTATATTTCTCCTAATAACATTTTCTTCCAACCTTATTCTTTTGGAATTTGTTCCATTGGGCGAACTTCTTTACCTTGTGCTAAAAAAAAAAGCCTAATTTCATTATTTGTTAAATATCACCATATTTAGGCTGCATTGCCACTGTACTTCCCTGAGTTGGATTTTAGGGTGAAGCATCACAAACGTGAGATTGAATTTAAGAGACAAGTGGACTGGATACCCCATTACTGGCATGGCCCCTACTTCTGTCTTTGGCCACACTTCCCGCAGGCTGAAGTTTGGGGCTGTGTTCTGCTCTCCCTCCCTGGCTTACCTGCTTTTATTCAACCTGCAACCTACTTTATTTCTTTTTTTAATCTTCACTGCACATTTCTTTTTAACTTCTTATGAGTACTCAATTAGTTATCTTTAGATTCATTTTCTCTTTTCATATTAGGCTCTTGGGACATAAGGTTCGCACTTAAAATGGGCTATCAAGATATCTCCTAATTAAAGATAAGATGCTTATGCTCTGAGTATACCCGTTGATGCCAGCTATAAATATTACATTCTATTTCTGTAACAATTCTCATGTTACATGCTATTTATTGTACTACCAATAAAACTTATAGGGCTAGTGCCATGATCTATGGTATGAGATAAAGCCTTCACATTTTCATATTATGGATACTGTTGTTAATGAATTAATGAATTCAATGAATTAATTTTACATTATTTCATAAATGCTTTTATATTATACTATGCAAGTCCCTATATTTGTTCTTTTATGCTTTGTTTCCTAATCTCAATCCCATATTTTCCATTTATTATGAGTATAATGAATACCAATCAAACTGACCTTTCATAGTTATATGTACACCTGAGTACACAATAAAGTATATAATATTCCATGTTTATATTTAAAATAGATTTAAGCAAATTTATCTCACTAATTGCATCTTCTTTTTGTTTTCAAATAATTACTTTAAAATGTATCCTTGTTGCTATATGTAGATCTGACCCCAAGCCATGTAAAATGTGGTAATTCACAGTAATTAATTGATAGAGACTAATCTGAACACAATGAACATATCTATACTTTATACCTAACATTTGTAATTGTACATCAGAATACCATGTCTTCTATTTCTTCATTATGGACTTGAATTTTTAAAATTTACATTGAGTAATATTACATAAGGAGAAAAATTTTCTAAAAATTGCCACATGCTTTAGGTAGAAGTTTCCAGATTTGGCTGGACATCAGACATATGTGGGAACCTAATAAACAGTATTGACTCCTCAGATACTCTACCTCTACTAGCCAGTCACTGCGGACGGCCCTCTAAAGTCTAGATTTATATGTGTAAGCACACATGCACACACACACACACACACACACACATACACACATATCCCCAGGCAATTCTTGCCTAGCCATTTCCGAATACTGGCTACGGAAGACACTGCATTATCTGAAATTAATCAGAAATGCTACCCAGATCTCCATTACTGTTCTATCATAGACAAGCAGTTAAATTCAGTGATGTTAATTGTGGTCATATATTGTTTTAAGACTGAAAGCATTGCTTGTTGGTTAAGCAGTTAAAGCATGAAAATGTAATAGTGGTAGTTATTGAACAGAGCTTCACATTAATTATTCTCATTGCTAATATTAGCTAAAATTTGTGAATTTTAATAATATTTTGAACTTACTGTTGGATTAATAATTTCTTGGTATGTATGTTTTCTCTTCTGCATCAAACATCAATCAGTAAAATCATTTTGAATCAATTAGCGTGGTTGTAGCTCATTTCAGATCACTTACATTTTGGATTTTTTTTTCTGGTAGCAGGGATCGAACTCAGGATCTTGTGCTTGTTAGTCAGGCACGGTGCCACTGAACTAAATCCCTGGCTGAGATACATATTAATTTCTACTGCTTTAGGCACTCATTGAAAAAAATGTGTGCATGTGGATATTTACTGGTAAACTAAAAGCCATAGCGATATGGATAAATCTCCATATAGTAGACTTAACATGCTACCTGATGATCAAAAATGTTTGAAATTTATCTCAACACTTGTACACTAACAGGATGAGAGCTTGGTTAATGCAGATAAACCCAAAACTAACTCTTGAGTAGATGTGTACTTATTGGTTTTTAGGAAAAATGGTTGAAAGATTTACAAATCACTTGTAGCTAAACATACTGGTCTGAGCTATTTGGAAAGGAATGGTACTAGACATTTCCCTTTTCACTGAGAATTGTAGCACAACCATTTTTAGAGCCAAATTTGATGGTGCTCTATAAATGTATATACTATAATCTGGCCAGAACTGGTTATTATGAATTTATCCCATAGTTATTTTTAAATCCAGTATCTGCACGATTGCTAAAATTAGAACCAAAAAGATTTTCTATAACACAAATTCTTCAGATATTATATGCATATTTTTCACTGAGAAGAATTATAGATATTAATCTTACATTTTTTTAAAGAGATTTCACTCATAAGATGGTGGCAGAAGTGACTATAGAAGGTATTACAATGAGCTTGTATTCCCTGAAGATGTGGAGGTAGTTTATTTTTGGTCTCCTATTAAGCTATCAGCAACTCAAAGCTCTTTAAACCTTGAAGGTTTGATAAGAGCAATTGAAAAGCTATGAACAAAGTTTTAACACTACTCCATTTCAGCAGGATTAATTAAATTCAATTCATAAATCTTCAACTGCTTGTATCAAGACTGCAGTGGTTTAGGACTGCTAAAAGTGGAAAAGTGTGTAACCAAAAAATGGGCTTTTTTTTTTGGTGTAACTGGAAGGTGGTAGAAATGAAAATAAGTGAACAAATGATAGCCACATATGGTCTATGATTGATCCACAATAGGCTGGTAGGTCCAGGTCAGAGGACTGAGTACACTAAAACTCTGCCACCCTCTTGGTGTTTAGGGGTATTACCTTTAGCAGAAAATAAAAGTAATATGGTCCTCTTCCTTTGATCTTTATTTATCCTTAGAGTATCACTTCTCAGCCTTTTGGCTAAGATCAAGTATATTTATCCTTAGAGTAATATTATTTTACTTAAATCTGAACACTACTAATCATGTCAGGGTAACTTCAAGGCTTGGTAGGTAGAAAAAAAAACCTTAGAAAAAATGTAAAAATGATTACATTTTAAGCCACTCATGGCTCAATTACATATTGGAGTGATTATGAGAATCTATTGAATCACAATACTATGATAGTAATTCACAATAAATGAAGACTGTGAATTAATACTTAAGTAAATGTCTCAATGTACAAATTTTCAAGAATGTCTCTTTAATAGATTTTACTCATAATAGTTAATTTATGTATTTTTATTCATAATTGATATTTTTTATTTTTAATTACTACATATTTGAAGTACATGCAATTTACAGTCACTCTGAGGAGTGGGTACCTGTACATAATACAGTTTGATTCTTTTTTGAATCCCCTTCCTCTTTTCTTCCACCTCCCTCCCTCCTCCTCTAATTTCCCTTTTCCATTTTCTTTCTTGTTCATACTAATAAAATTATCTCAAGTTTATGACATATAATGTTTATATTCATATGTATTTCTAGTAAGTTTATGATTAACAGATTTTTAGGTTTAATAGATTTTGATTTATAATTATTTTATCAAATTCATATTACAATTTTTTTCACTGCAACCATGTAATTTTCTATGTAGAATCTAAAATCTTATATTTGTGTGGTACTTAACTTTCTAGAATTTCATTCTTTGCACTGAAGATCCATGATTTACTATGTGTTGGCATTTGGTAAGGCAATGTTTTTCAGCAAACATAAACATGTCAGTTATAATAATAATGGCAACATCAAGAAAGATAAGAATCAAAAAAGCATTTTACATATGAAACTTTTTAAATAAGAGAGGAGAATACATACAAAGATAATTATAGAAGACATACACATAGTCTATATTCTGAAAATAAAATAATTATATGATCATTATGTATATTCTTACTTATGGATTAAATTTTACAATAAGTTTGGTATTACTTAAATTGTATAAAAGTCTCAGACCATACCAATAGAAAACACCCAGAAATATTTTTAATTATTATTTGCATACATTGAAGTTTTCTTTTTCTTCATCAGAAATGAATTACATTTCCTACTCTTTCATGCTGAACAATTTCATATATTTCACCCTTAATTATTTTTATTTCTATGATTCAGTAATGTTTGATGAGAACTGTTCCTCAGGCATTCCAAAGGAAAACAGTATTGAAAGAATTCAATTTTAGCATCTGTGTATAATTTTCCAGGTATAAAAGCTCATTAATATTTTTCTTCAAGAAACTTTATTTTCTAATTAACAACATCATTTTTTTCTTCACTATCTATCTGAAATAAAAATATTTCATTCAATTGATAGTTTCTCAATGAATATATTCAATAGCAATGCAGACTTCTGGGAAATGTTGCTGATAGCTTGGGGAAGCTTATGGCATCGTCTCTGCAATGGAGCAAATAGTGACAACTCTCCAGCTCTGTCTTTTAAAGGATAAATGATTTGGGGAAAATGTTCGTTCCCAGAAACTCAGCTTCCCATTTCTAGATTGAAGACAGTGATGCCTGTTTTGCAGTATTGGCAAGACTAGATGAGGCAGCACATATACCATCTTTGATACAATTCCTGACATTTAATTACCTCTTATTAATGTTAACTGTTATTAATATTACTGTGACTAACATTCTTAATCCAGTGCCTCTGACTGAGATGGATTTAGCATTTCTATCAACATTACTGTACAACAGCCAGCTAAGCTTCATCCTGACTACATGCTGTACTAACTTTTCTGAGAGCACTGACTTTAGAAAATCTATAATTTTATGTTTTCTCTCTGCCCCTTCAAGGTATAAATCTTATTAAAAGTCTTGCAAGTTTTATAACCTGGGACCATGCTTCTCAAGGACCTCTGGGTTTATTTCTTTAAAATACAAGCATCAAGAAAGATGGCCTCTGTATCTCATGGTTTCTGTAGGAAGTCAAAGCCTTACTTCAATAGGCTCCTCTCTTCAAGCAGTAAAACTCCCTCCTCTAAGAAAGAGGGGAAACCATTTACCTTCTTTTTGAGCAAAGCCAATACACAAACACAGATGGTCTATAATTCCTCCACCTTCCATTTCAGGTAGAGTGGAGTATAGGGCAGATCCCCTGCTCCTTATTTCAGCAGCACTTTTTCGCCCTTAGTCTGTTCTCTGTCCCCTATTGCTGGCAATATTATTTGAGTAAAATCAACTCCTGTTTATTCATCTTGTCCAGTACAATTTTTCTTTAATAGCTAAAGCATAGTAAGTTCTCCATATATGGAAGTTGATGTTATCTCTAACACTATTATAACAGTGATGCAAATCATCATTTCCCTTCATTATTTTCCCCTCAGCATTATTGTTACCATCCACAATGACAATTAAAAGGAATGCAAAAATTTGGAGTGCAAGATCATGACAATTTGGGAGTTAAAATAGCTTAAACTGGAGAAGAAAACATTCAAAAATAAAATTAGAATAATTGCCAATTGCCAGACCATGATCTACAAACTAATGAGTTTGATTTAATGCCTGGTGTTGTTAGCCAGTAAAAACATTTTAGGATGTAAGTAAAATGTCAGCGGAAAAGAGGGTGTATTCTCAAATTAGAATATTTTTATACATATGGGTTAAGCTGGATGGTATATTTAGAACCAAAATGACTAAGAATTACAGCAGATGTAAAACTTATATGAACACCTTTCTGTCAAAATGCGTTATTCCAAATGAAGTTTATAACTAGAAAATATTTCATATGTACTGGTATTTTATGCTTTAATGTCCCTTTTAGGAGAAGAAAAATTTGAGAGAATCAAAGTAATAAGAGTTCATACACCCTCTCCACCCTTCCCTATTTACATAGACTCCGTTTCCATTTTTTTTCTTTTCTCATAATTTTTTCTTTCCTTTCTTTCCTTTCCCCTTCCCCTCCCACCACCCCTACCCCTTTGGACCTTTTCTTCCTGTTTCAAATTATCAATTGTATACGTAAAATGTACCAATAAAATAATTTAAAAGAAAAAAAAAGTTCATACAAGGAATCTTAATGATATAAAAAAACATATTGTTATAGAGTGTTTCTAATAAATAATAATAAATGGGCAAGATAGAAGAACTATTCTGGTTAACACTAATTTGCAGTGTATTTGCAGTTACTACTAATTTGCAATATGTTTATATGAGATATTATGTAGCATACAATGCAAATATCCATTACATAATACAAAAATGGTGGCCAGAGGTGAATGGTGGGGGATAAAAAGAACTTGCCATAGTCAGCATTTTATCATTTGTCTTTATCGGTTGTGTTGGTTTGCCAATCCATATTTCAATTAAAAATGTAGAGAGATGATGACAAAACAGGAAAATATCTAGTTTGCTGAATGAAAGATAAAACTAAAAGTAGAGGAATCCTTTTTTTTAAGCCAGGCCAGTGTCTCAAAGCATATGCCCTCCCTCTTTCTTTGCCTCAAAATGGTGACTAGACCCTGCCTCCAACCACTTTGTAAATAAGCTTTCCATTACTGTTACAAAATACTTGAGGGTGATTTATTTAAAAAGAGAAAAGATAAATTTTGGGGTCCCAGTTTTAGATTGGTCTTGTTGCTGTGGGCCTGTGGCAAGGTCCTATCTCATGGTAGGGAGTGTGTAGAGGAGCAAAATACTCACCTCTTAGTGTCCCAGTTTTCTTCAAGGGCACGCCCCCAGTGACCTTTGACCTCCCACTAAGCCCTACCTCCTAAAAGTTCCAGTACCTTCAATAGTACCATGGGTTGAGGAAAAAGCCTTTAATGCAATGGGCCTTTAGGGAACATTTCACATCCCAAATATAGCACCTCAGGATCTGTTGGGAGATAACTTGGTAACACACATCACAGTTGGGAGAGAGAGGAGCAGAAAGAGGGCTGATTCCTAATCAGTGACAAAGAAGAACACGATGTCATAGCAGAAGGAACAAATGCTCCCCCTTCCCACCCCTACTGGGCTGGCTAACTCTGATTCTTTAGTGCTTGGCTTGAAGCAATGCACATGTGTAATATTTTGGCTAGAAGTCCTAAGCTATTTTTATAGACTAAAACTGAAGAGTCAATAGACTTGAGTTCCTTTCAGAGGGCCTAAGGGAAAATGTATTTCTTTCTTTCTTTTTTTTTTTTTCCATTTCCATTGGGCCTACCCAAATGATTCAGGGTAATCTGTACTCTTTTAGTGCTAGAATTTAATCTCATCAATTGATCTCATCTGCAAAATCTTTTTTAGCCATATAAGGTAATCAAGCCCTAGTTCTTCAGATTAGGACATGAACATTTTTGCGACAGAGGTTTATTACTCTTTTATTCTTAAAAGTTTAGAGAGATTCATGATAATTTCAGATTACTTATGCAACCATCAGAGATGCATATTTATAACTTACATGAAAAAATATGCTCTTCCATTCCTACAAAAGCTGCCAAATACTCTTCCATACTCCCGGCTGTAGATCACTTTATCCATGAAGACTGATAACTATTGTATTGCAATGGACTTCAGCTGCTTCTATGGTCCACATAAAAAGCCTGATCATCTCTTCAGTTACCCTGAATTATTTTTATAGATAGATTGGCACACCAGGCACGGTCCAGATTGAACACTGGGATTTGCAAAGCCAAGCCAAAAACCAACCAAACAAACAAACAAAAATCTCAAAACAAAATAATTTCACTCTCTAGACTTCTTTCTGTGTGTCATTCTGTGACGTATACACTGTGTCTTTCCCACAGGTAGGTCACTTCGATCGCTCCCACGAGGAGAAAGAGAAGTATAACGTTCCAATGCACCATAACGCAACCGCATACTCGCACACCAGAGGTTGCCAGAGTTGCTACCTATCTTGTTTTCTTTAGAAGAAAATGACAACATTCAGTCAGTTTCCAGGTACCAACTTGTACTTATGTGCTGTGTTAGAAGGTTTACTTTAAAAAAAGAAAACAACAGTCAGTATATAGCAATATTTTTTAAAGTGATGGCTTTATTATTTTGCAAATGTTTTAAAGTCATTTTTGCAGGAACTACAATAACTGGTTTATATTAAAACTGAACTTTGTTTCAGTTTTATTTTGAATCAGTGCTGGTAACTCCTCCATCTGTGAGGCTCCACGTAGATGCCTCATACATATTCTTCCCTAATTCTCTTCAGAGGTGCTCATCCTGAAGTACTTAGGTCTTTCTATTCAGAAAAAAGGTTTTGATTGCCTCTAACATTTGTATGGACACAAGATTTCTTTAATTACCTCTGCAAAGTTATTTTTAAAATAAAGAGGACTACTGAGCAAATTGGACTTTTACTGCTGGTTTAATACTATAGATAGAAGAGTGATTTACATACCATAATTCAAAAGGTGTTTCACAGACTCACGGCCATCCACAAACTATGGCACCAAATGAAGGATGGAGTAAATAGTGTGAGGATTTGGTGTCATGGAAGTGAGAGGCTGTTACAGGAGGTTCTACATGGTACATTTGAAATATGTATTTATCTCATAGACATATTAAACAGCACATGGATTGACACTGCTTAGAGCAACAAAATAAATAATAAAATAATTCACTTGAAACTTAATTTTTCCAAGTATATACCATGCATTCACTTGAGATCTTACTAATGTGAAGTCTTTCCTAATCAGGATCCAAAATTTTGCAACTACTATGATCTCTCTCCAAAATTTAAATTTCTCATCTTTTATTCCTTGTACAATTTCTTCCAAGAGGAAGCACATTATCAAATGCTACTATGAAAAATTCTTGAAAAACTTTTTCTTAAATTATGGTCACAAAATTGATAGATTCATACACAAAATAATACAGTGAAAATGTGAAGCAGATCAATTTTCAAAGTCTGTTACTACGAACCCATTTTACAAGGATATTTTGTAGTACTGTGGATGCATTTTAGGGAGTTGGGTTTTTTTCCTGTATCTTCCTTACACATTTTATCATATTTTATCGTATAATCTGGAAATCTTGGAAAATCAAGATGAAAACAGTTTTTGAAAGTAAGGTTATAAATATCATTTATATATTTAATGAGTAATACCAATTAATACCATATCCTCTTTGAAAAAAATAACTGTATGAAATGATAACAACTGGAAACTGCCAAAAGCTAGCAGAAAGAGCAAATATAAACAGAGTTTAAGTATTAGCAACCTGAGAACTCCAAGTTACTTAAAAAAAAGTAACCATATGTACTTTTTATCTAAATGTATATTCTGGAGACTTCCTGAGGACTATTTAAATACCTAATAAAATGTTAATGCTATGTGATAGCTGTTCTACTAGTTTGTTTAGGAAATAATAACAAGAAAAGAATCTGTATATGCTTAGTACAGATGTAGTTTTTAAAAAATATGTATTTTTGATCTGCAGTTGGTCAGATCTGTGGATGCAGAACCCATTTATGTGGAAAAAAATAACTGTATGCACAATTTTTATTTGTCATTCACACCTCAGTAAAGCTGGAGGGGGAAATATGTATTCTGAATGCATATGCATATGACCTTGTTTATACCCAGTCCCAAAAACTCAGCTAAGATTTGTTCACAAAGACATTTTTATCAATTTGCTACAAGTTGAGAACAATAAGGATTATATATTAGATTTACCATAAAATAAAAATACATACTTACAGAACAGATTTATATTTTTAGATTTCAAAGTAAAGTTTTAGAAAATATGTCATGTCCCAGACCTTTTTGAAATCTTTACTTCTCTGTGAAACTCAGAGGTTGGGGCAGCAGAAGTCTAGTGTAAAAAACACAAGCAAAGGAATCTGCAGATATGAATACTTCTCCCTGCTTTTCAAATAGAATATGTATTGACACGGATTAATTGATTGAATGTGGAAATAGGGAAGAAAATAAGCATTATTCAACCTTATTAAAATATCTTAATTAAAAATCATGTTTAAATACACTTTCAGTGTGAACCACATGAGGAAGGTAGAGGTTAGCTGTACAAGGCCATGATTATTCAAATTTACAAAAAAGAACTAATTATTTTTCACTTAATCCTTTATCTATTCAAATCTAATTAATTAGATTGCAGTTGCTATTTCATGGGTAAAGGTCATGCTAATATTTCTTTCCTGAAGAGTTCATGGACACTTTATTTCCTTCAAAACAAAACGTGGAGCTGAATGTGGTGGTGAACACCTATAATCCTAGCATTCTGGAAGTCTGTAGCAGGAGAATCATAATTTTGAGCCCATCTTGGGCAAATCAGAAAGTACTTATCTCAAAATTTAAAAAAAAATTTAAAGGCTGGGATGAACCTGAGTCCCTAGTATGGGGAAAAAACAGACAATGTGGTTTGGCAGTGATGTGCACAGTTTTCTTTGTCCTTTTGGGTTTTCAAGACAAGCTCAAAGAGTTAAGGAAAGAGTGTTGCAGAAATTCTCCCTGAATGAAAGAAATACATTTATTCTGATCGCTTCTGTGTGAGGATGTAGTGGATGGACTGTTGGTGCATATGTCGTGAAGGGATGCATTTTAATCATATAGAAATTCTTGGAAGTGAAGAGCCCTTTGTTTTGGGAAGATAGATGTAGACTTTGTTATAGAAACAGTCTTCACTTCCTATTTATTGGCTTTACAAAGGAGGAAAAAAGGAAACTATGCTCTGATTAATCAAAAACAACTTAAAGCTCCAGAAGAGAATCTAAAGGGTAAAGAATGAGCAGAAGAAAAAGGTAAGAAAGGACTATTAGCATATTTTATGCTATGTAATAGAAATCCTCATCAATATACATATAGAATTTTCATTAAAAAGTTAAAATTTAAAGAACCTAAAATTATGAGGGGATGGAGAAATTCATTGATATTTGAGAAGTATGAACTCCCTGTTGAATTTTTTATTACAGTAAGCTGGACTTTCTGTAATCCTCATCATTATTTTGCTGCTGCTGAGGATTAAGTGTTTTATATTAGATTGTGTGATGAAAATACTTCACTTTATATCACATCTGTTAGGATTACATTTAGATGTAAATAACATCAAGCCATTAAGTTCATGACTTAAACAAGTAAAGGGTTTACTTACTTTATAACAGCATGAGAAGAATATAAAGAGTGTTTGAAAAGCAAACTCTCCAAAGAAATGTTATCAAAGTACCCAAACATATATTACTTTTCTGTCCCCATCTTTAGCTTATCGTCTACACTAATGTTTGTCACCATTGGTGATAATCCTGTGCCAGGGAGTGGAAGGGGTAGAAGGGACATTTGCCAGGCCGCCGAGGTTGTCTCTTCCCTAAAGAAAACTTTCTTTGGAAGCTCTACACTTTAAGTTCTGCTTGTGTCTCATGGGTTATCTGGCCAGATGTAATTACATGTTGCTAGAGAAGGCCAGCATGCCAAGAATACAGGCCACAAGGATTGGTTCAAATTAAATCACTCTTCCTTTGGAGCACATCAGCATATTCAGTTGAAATCCGTGCCATTACTATGTTCCTGTTAAATTCATGGCAAACTACTAACCAAAATATTTAACAAGTTATTGACTTTCTATCTGGAATGTTTGTAAAAGTATCTGAATATTCTCCTTTTTAGTAATTTCTTGCTTCTTCTGATGAGGTGTTAAAGCACAAATATACTGAAAGGAGTCTTTTGAGCAATGATGTAGCTAAGAGTAGAATAACTGAAATGTCATGAAAGATTTATTCAAATTATATAAAAATTTCTATATTGATAGCAAATATCAATTGTTGTGTATTTTATATCATGTTATAAATTATCTTCATATTCCTGTTAAATTTTAGCTATGCATCTACATGAAATGCTGTAGTTGATAGGGATAGAGAATGGTCATTCCAGGGGCCTCAGATTGTACTTTTGAAGATTCATGCTCTGCTGAGGAAATTATCACATATCTGACTCTAAGCACAAGTATTATTGGGAGGGTAACATATTTTATCTCCAATTCCTTGGTATTAATGGGTTAATTAGAACATTATTTTTGTGACAAAAGGGACTTGACATGCTCTCACTTCGACAATTTCAGGACATAGAGGCATGAGTCCAGTAGACACTAAAAAAGAGAAATGGAAGAGCCTTCACTGTTTCTATTGTGAATTTTGACTAAAATTTACAGAAGGGAGAAGTTAAAGAGTTAAAATTTTAGTAAAACTTGTTAAAATGTCTTCCAGAATTTAGAGGTTTTTAGTATGAAATTTTTGTGGCAGACCTCCCCATTAATGTATGTCTGCTTGAAGAATTTTAGCCCATATATCTTTGTCTCTGAATTATTTTTGTAAGAGGCTTTATGTCCAACTTACTATGAACACTCAAATATAATGAAATAAATGATATTCTCTCTTGTTGACAACATGTTGAGATTTTTTCATCTTTGATTCTGCTATCCTGTGGTAATCACCTTCTCTGCATTATGTATATACACTATCAATTACATTAAAAATCTTTAAAAATTATCCTTAAGACTGTGAAAACAGTGAATGTATTCTGAGTTAACATGATATTCTCGCTTCATTGTTCCTTATTGGTGTAAGAAAAAAAGTGGCCCCACATTTTGGTAAAAGAGCATATGTCACATCATATGTCACAGAGGATCACTGTCTAGAAAATGGGAATTCTGTCCACTATTGTCGAGGACCAGAGGAGAACTGAGGCCTAATTGGGGTGTTCTGTGAGCACAAAGGAGAAAGGCTGCACTCAAGGGTGATTGCATATTAGGGAAAAGTTCAGACTGCTGAGGTTAAGTTGTTTACCAGAGAATGTACTAAGGGATATTGGGAAGCAGATGAATCCTGTGTGACTTTCATTGCTTGTGCCCCTGTTTGGGTGATTGAAAGCAAGGTGAGCCAAAGGCTTGGGGGTCCTCTGCCTACTAAGAGACGAGAGACCCCTGGCTGCTCAAATGTTAAGCTGACTTGGAGTCTCTTTGTCTTTCACCCTTATTTGCAGGATCAAGGAGGAACAAAGTAGCATGTCTAGGTCTTGGAGCAAGGCCACCCAGGTGAGTCGGCTACACATTATTAAAAATTTAAAGAAAATATGTGTGTTTTTTTATACAATGGAGTACTACTCAGCCATAAAGATTGAGAAATTAGAGACATTCATAACTAAATGGATGTACATTCATTGAGGCCATACTCTTTAAGTGAAATAGGACAGACATGTAAATACCAAGTATTTTCTCTAGTGTCAGAAACTGAAAGTGTAAATAAGGATCAAAAGGCACAATAGATAATGCGAAATAGAAAGAAAAGGTCCAAAGGGGAAGGTGAAGGGGGAGGATTGGGGAAAGGAAAGAAAGGAATGGAATTAATATTAGAAAAGGAAAAACTGGAAACAAAGTCTTTATAAGTAAGGAGGAGTGGAGGGATTGAAGAGAGGGTAGGGGAATGGGAAAAAATAAGAACCAAGATAGATTATGTAAAGGTACAAATTTCCAGTGATGAATGTCATTATATTGTATACCTAAAATGTACCAGTAAACTTAATTTTTAAAAAATTTCACAAATGAACAATAGAAAATTCACCCAGATACCTTAAGATTTGTATCTGATTATTAATATGCATTATCACATTTTTCTTAAAAGTGATCTACAAAAAAGTCTCCACCTAGGTGTCTCTCTTCCTTGACAATCTACTGGAAAAATCACCACGAACAGTCTCCTCACTCTTATATCTAGGAGAGGCAAAGCCTTGCCTGTGATCTGTAAAAAGAAAGGGAAAGATATATGGAGGAGGTGCAGATTACAAAAATTTTTTCCAGCTAAAATGTTGGAAACAGTTTCAAACTTACTATCTTAGTCACTTTCTTATTCCCTGGGACATTTAAGGAGGAGAGGTTTATTTGAGCTCACAGTGTGCAGGGGTTTTAGTCCATAGAATCCTGGTTCCGCTGCAGGGCAGATGACAGGAGCATTGGTAGAAAGAGATTAGCAACTTGGGCCATGGTGACCAGGAAGCTGAGAAATAAGGGGAGGAGCTAGGGAGGGAGGTAAGCCCTTCCAGGACACGCCTACACGGACCCACTTTTCAGAGCAGGCCACACCTCCTAATGGCTAGTCAGCTGTACTACCCCATAATCCAATCACCTTTCAGAAGCTCCTCCTTTGAGTACATGAGGTTTTAGAGGAACATCTGTATGTAGACCACAACCCAGAAAAACTTACAAGAATATTACAAAACTTTTCCCAGAACTGTTAGGAATAAATTGTCAACATACTTTACCACCCTCAAATGCGTGGGTTAATATTTCCTACAAAAAGGGGAATTTCTTATATGATGACAATACAATCATCAAAGTCAGGAAATTAGTAGCGATGATTTGCTTCTGTATAAATCATAGACTCGAGTAAATTTTGATACTTGTCGCAATAATGTTCATTATAGCAAAAATATCCAGTTGTGGCTCATACATGACATTTAGCAGTAATTTTTTAAAATCCTCTTTCATTCTGGAAGAGTTCTCCCATCTTTGATTTCCATGATTTGGAAGCTTGAGAAGATTGCAGTTCAATTCTGTAGAAGGCCACTCTGTTGCATTTGCCTAAAGTTTCCTTGTGGTGAGATTCAGGTTCTGCATTTTTGTTGGATGTCTCACGGAAGTGAGGGTGTTTTCTCTTTGTTGCTTCCTACCAGATGGCATACTTTTTATGTATCATTTTACTTGATTAATATGATGAGTGTCAGTTTCTTTCTTTGTGGGGAGGGAGTTTGAGAGTTTCCTCTGTAGATGTCACCTAATAATTTCAGCATGTACTGATGTTTCTTAGCTGAATTACGTTTTGTTACAATGATTGTCAAATGAAAATTTTTAAATTCTGTTCCTGGTATATTAGTTGGCATTCTATAAGAAAAAGGTTTTGAACTTTTAGTTAATTGTCTATATCGTTTTTGAACTAATGGATTCCTATTTTGCTTAATGAGTTATAATTTGCTATTATTATTCACTTTGTTACTCAAATATCTAGTTGGGAAAGTTTGTACCCCTCAAGTTGGCTTCTAAGATAGTTTGTTTTGTTCTGTTTCAGTTTTTAGTTTGATGTATTCTCATTCTTTAAGCATTCTCTTATTTACAGGCACAGAAAGATGTTCCAGGATCATCTGTCCTTTCTCTGTCCCAAGCTTAGAGCTACCCATGTTTGTAGGAAGTTCTGATTCCCCATGTGGATGATGCTATGGAGGAACTAAAGCTTGTTATATTGGTGTATCACTGAGCTATTGTTCACAAGCCATGCATCAGTTGATAAAACTGAGAGCACACACATACACCCCCCCACACACTCACCCTTCTTTCTAGTTCCATATTTATTTCTATATCCTGATAGATCAAAAACCATGATTTCATGTTAGTATAGTCAATTTCAATGGCCTCTCTATATTTAAAAATCATGACTCCACAATAATACCTCTTGTTCACAAGAAGAAAGGAAAAGTGGGAACAAAGGAAGGAGAATGGAGGGAAGAAGAGAAAAGGATACAAGAAAGAAGGCAAATAGAAAGCCAGAAGAAAAGAAGCTGTACCAATATTTAAAAGTTCAGAGAATATCTTTTTTCATGTAAAATAAGGGTCCTTATTTTTTACCTCTTCGACAGTAAAATTTACCTGGAGGTTGATGCAAACAGTTGGTCCACAAAAGTTGTAGTTCTATAATAAAGGGCAAAATATGTGGAGCAGAAGGATTTAAATCTATTCAGTGATCTTTGAGGTCATATTTGTCACACAATTGCAGGATTCTTGGAGGAAAAAGAGATGGTTACAGAAATATGAAGAAAGCTTCAGATAATTTTCTATTGTCTGGAATTAGCTCTGTGGTTGTTTTGCTTTTGCTTTTATTTGTTTCCAGAAAATGAACTTTAGAGAGGAAAAAAGAGGACTAGAAGATACAGAATAATTTTCTGGTTTGGATTTATAAATTCATTATTACAATTTGATTTCCCAGTGTAGTGACTAACCTCTGAGGCATGGTAGAAAGTTACTAGAAATTAAAATGTAAACTCATATCCATCAACTGCCTCTGAAAGATCCTGGATGGGATGAGATTTTTGCATATTTTCAATTTCAAATTCTCATATACTTGGATCAAAATCCTCATATTTTAGGCAAATAATGTTCTTTCATAGTCAATATTTATGATGTTAAGCTTATGTCAATGACTCTAAATGATCACATTTGGCAAAATATTATATGTAACAAGCTCAAAATTAGGTATAAATATAATTACTGTGCTGAGGAAGGGAAAGCATCCAAGAGTTGTTAGTTTATGCTTTTCAGAAAGTGAACATAGACAGTGCCACGATTACAGACTGTAGCTAACAACTTGTAATTTGGAAAAAAATCTTTTAAAAAATCTGTTTTCCTGTGATCCTTTTTATGTCTACATCTACAAAGAAGATAATATCTACCTGCAGTTCACTTGAAATGAAGTACCTCGCCATTTAGGTAATTCTAGAGGAGAAATAGTCATGTGAAGTAATCTGCTATTAAAATGAAAATGCCCTCATGTAGTGTGTTAAAGAAATGATCTTTCACACATGAATAGGCTTCAGCTTCTACTAACAAGGTGGCTTGTCACAAAGCCTGCATTGCTGTCTAGAAGTAATGGGCAGTGAAGAAAGGACAATAAGAGGACACACAAAATCTCAATCAAACTACATATTAAAGAGCAGAGAGAGAGAGAGAGAGAGAGAGAGAGAGATTTATAAGTAACTATGTTTTGCTTATTGCAGGGAATTTTATACCAAGACTTCCTTTCCCATTGACAAAATCTACACTTCACTTATTCAAAATAAATTTAGTTGAATAATAAATTCAGATGTATTTGATATGTTGTTTGAGTTTGTGAACTTCCAAATTTCTTTTGACTTCAAACATGGACAATAGTATATGACATTGAATAATGTAGAGAAGTTTATGCTCAGCTTGATATTTTGGTTTAGATCACCTACAAGTAGGCTGTTTTGGTGCCTGGTTCAATAGAAGTTTTGTCTGTTTGTCCTATCAATCCAATACTGTTGCTAGGTTCTTTGTTTTTAAGATTGTAGTTACATTAAGCTTATATTAGTTTTTTTCTGGTTACATGAAATCTTCTTGGATTTACATTTTGTTTTCGTTCATTTCAGATGTTTTATTAAAACTTTAAATATGTATTATTTTTAAAAGAAAATATAAATAATGTTATTGTTCCAGTTTCATTTATTATCTTCTCCTGTCTCTTGTCATTTAGATCATTTTGACTTTTGTTGTTTGTTTGTGTTTTTGGAGACAGGATCTCACTATGTAACCATACTGGCTTCAAACTCATAATTCTCCTGCCTCAATGTGCTGAGTGCTGAGGTTAAAGGTATGTGCCACAATGCCCAGCAGTCTTTTGATTTTCATGTCTATATCAGTCTTTTTAAGTCCATAGGTATTTAATACTTTTGTAATATTGCGATAGCTCAAATTTTATCAGTTGCTCAATTTACTTTACATTATTAATAATTTCCTAATTGTCTTCTTGTCTTTGACTTGGCATTCTCCACTGTTGAACTTATTCCTTATTGTTTCTGACAGTATTTGTCAGGTTAGCTTCTCTACCTTTTTCTTCTTGGGGATTCATAATCTCCACATTCTACTCTTTATTTGCCTAGTATGCATTGTGTACATAATCTAATATCATATGGAACATTTGCATACTTCATATATTTTAACTGCTAGATAAAAACATAAAGATATAGATATTAATGGGGTAACATGTAATGCTTTGACACATGGACAATGTTGAATAATGTTTAGATCAAAGTAAACATACCTATCTCCTCATTTAACATTTTTATTGTGAAAACTTTAAAAAAATTTTCTTCTAGCTTCTATGAAGATTACATGATCCTTCTCTAAGTCACCATCCTGTGCAACAGTGCCTCAGCTTGCTCCCAATTGTAGCTTAGTGCCCATTAGTCGATCTTCTGTCATCCTTCCACCTGCCCACTGTCCCAGACTCTAGTGACAAAAGTTCTGCTCTCAATTTCTTTGAGATCAGCTACTTTAGATTCCACATATGAGTGAGATCATACATTACTTATCTTTTTTTTTGAATTGTAATATACTCTTTTTCCCATTAAGTTTATTGGTATATTTTAGGTATACAATACAGTTACATTCATCATTGGGATCTTGTACCTTTACATGATGTATCTTGGTTCATATTTTTCACCCTTCCCCTGTCCTCCCTTCACCCCTCCACCTTTCCCTATTTACAAAGACTTTGTTTCCAGTTTTTCCTTTTCTCATATTTTTTCTTTTCTCTTCTTTCCTTTATACTATTTTTTATATTCTTTTATTGGTACATTTTAGGTGTAAATTATTGGAGATGTGCACCTTTACATACACTCTTGGTTCTTATTTTTTCTCCCTTCTCCTGTCCTCCCTTCAGCCCCTCCATCCCACCCTATTTACAAAGACTTTGTTTCCTTTTTTTCATTTTCTCATATTAATTCCATTCCCTTCTTTCCTTTCCCCTACCCCTCCCACTTCCCTTCCCCTTTGCCCCTTTTCTTCCTATGTCTCACTATTATACCTTTTAGTCCTTATTTACACTTGCAGTTTCTCACACTAGAGAAACTATTTGGTATTTACACATGTGTGTCCTATTTATTTCATTTAAGAGTATGGCCTCAATGCATTACTTATCTTTCTATGCCTGGATTATTTCAGGCAACATACTGACTTCCAGTTCTATCCATGTTGCTCTAAGTGACAGGATAGCATTCTTTTTTATGATGAAATAGATCCCATTATGCACAATTTCTTTACCTATTCATCAACTTATGGGCATATAGCTTGTTTTCCATATCTTGGCCATGGTCAATAATGTTGAAATGAATACAAAGTGCATATGTCTCAGAGATATACTGACTTCATTCCTTTGCACTTATACCCAGGAATGAGATTGCTGAGTCAGATGGCAATTTTGTTTGTAATTTTTGGAGGAAACTGTAACAGTGTGGGTTTATTTTCTTTACTGTTTTAGGGGAAATCTCTGAGAGAGAAACACTACAATTTCTACAATGTAGGTGGTAAATAATAATTTCTAGACATGATAACTATATTTCAATAATTTACGATGCTTGGTCTTGAATAATAGTTAATATCTTATCAGAAAATGGACAGACATCCCCTGCTCCTGGGTAGGAAGGATTAATATAGTGAAAATGGCCATACTTCCAAAACTGTTATATAGATTTAATGCAATTCCAATTGAGATCCCAGCAGCATACTTCATAGACCTTGAGAAAACAATCCAAAAATTCATTTGGAATAAGAAGAGACCCAGAATAGTAAAAGCAATTCTAGGTAACAGAGACATGGCAGGGGGTATCACAATCCCCAACCTGCAACTATACTACAAAGCTACTGTGATTAAAAACAGAATGGTACTGGCAAAGAAACAGACTTGAGGACCAGTGGAACAGATTAGAAGATGCAGAAACAATGCCAGACACACTCAGCCATCTTATCTTTGACAAAGGAGCCAAACACCCTCACTGGAGAAAAGATAGCCTCTTTAATAAATGCTGCTGGAAAAATTGGGCTTCAACTTGCCAAAGATTAAAACTAGACCTGTATCTCTCACCATGCACTAAACTAAAATCAAAATGGATTAAAGATCTAAATATTACAATAGAAACTCTGAACCAGTTGGAACAGAGGTTAGGTAGAACCCTTGAAGACATTGGTGTAGGAAAAGATTTTATGAACAAAACCTCAGTTGCCTGTGAACTAGCACAAACAATCAACAGATGGGATGTCTTCTTATTAAAAGGCTTCTGCACAGCAAGAGAAACCACCAGCAGTGTGAAGAGACAACCCACAATGTGGGAAAAAATCTTCACCTGTTCTTGCTCAGACACAGGTCTACTATCTCAAATCTATAAAGAACTTAAAAAGATCAGACCTCCCAAATTTAAAGACCCAATCCAAAAATGGACAGCCAAAATGAACAGACATTTCTCACACAAAGAAGTAGAAATAGCAAATAAATACATGAAAAAATGTTCAACATCACTGATCATTCGAGAGATGCAAATGAAAACACCACTGAGATTCCACTTCACTCCAGAAAGAATGGCTGCTATCAGGAAATCAACCAATAACAAATGCTGGCGGGGCTGTGAGGAATGAGGAACCGTGCTCCACTGCTGGTGGGAGTGTAGACTGGTGCAAGCACTGTGGAGATCAGTATGGAGATACCTCAAAGAACTAGGACTGGAAGTCCCATTTGACCGTGCTATTCCACTGCTGGGGATCTTCCCCAAAGAATTAAAAGAATCATACCACAGTGATATATGTGCACCTATATTCATAGCAGCACAGTTTGTAATAGCTAAAACTTGGAAACAGCCCAAATGTCCATCAACTGGAGACTGGATAAAGAAAATGTGGGGTTTTTTTATAAAATGGAGTACTACTCAGCCATAAAAAATGAGAAATTAGAGACATTTATAGCTAAGTGGATGCACATTGAGGGAACACTTTTAAGTGAAATAAATAGGACACACATGTGTAAATACCAAGTAGTTTCTCTGGTGTGAGAAACTGAAAATGTAAATAAGGACTAAATGTATAATAGGTAATGTGAAATAGGAAGAAAAGGGGTAAAGGGGAAGGAAGTGGGAGGGCTAGAGGAAAGGATAGAAGGGAATGGGATTAATATGAGAAAATGGAAAAATAGGAACAAAATCTTTGTAAATAAGGAGTACTGGAGGGGTTGAAGGGAGGGCTGGGCAAGGGTGAAAAATAAGAACCAAGAGAGACTATGTAAAGATGCACATTTCCAATGATGAATGTCATTATATTGTATACCTAAAATGTACCAATGATTAGAATGAATAATCGAAAATGTAAAACAGGAAGAAAAGGTCCAAATGGGTAGGGGTAGTGGGAGGGGCAGGGGAAAGGAAAGAAGGGAAAGAAAAAATGATGAGAAATGGAAAAAATGGAAATAAAGTCTTTGTAAATAGGGAAGGCTGGAAGGCGTGAAGGGAGGGCTAAGAATGGGGAAAAAATAAGAACCAAGATGCATTATGTAAAGGTACAATTCCCAGTGAGAAATGTAATTGTGTTGTATACCTACAATGTACCAATAAAAGAATTTAATATTCAAAAAAATAGTTAATATCTTAAGTTTCATTAAAGGCTGGTTATTGCACCAAAGATTGACAAAAATTTTTAGGTTCATTTATATGTCCATGTAAACAATGGCACCTTATTTTGGAATATAGAAGTACTTCCTAATTTAAACAGAAATTGCCTGTTTTAACATAGTATTTTTCAGTTAAGGCTTAATATTTGAAGAAATAGGAGTAGCTAAGCTATAAGCTGTCAAGCTCCTTTAAAATGAAGAAAATGATAGCAATATTTAAAGGGAGATCCGAGAAATTGTCATGATTTTCAAATCATGATACTAAAGACAAACTAAAAGCCTTTACATTTTTAAAAATCTACCACTGGCTATCAGAGAAAAAATATTACAGCTTGTGTTACAATTTAAACCAAATACTCTGTGGAGAGAAAACTAGAAGCTTAATTTCTTCATGAATGCGTTAAAATTAACTGATCAATAAATACTTTCAGGTTATATTCTGTCCAGGGCATTTTGTTTATTTAAATATTGTACACACTCCATTGGACATCAATGTTTTTGAAGTTAATTGTTGAATTCATATTACTTTGATTGTTCAATAGAGTCCACATTTCAAATGGTGTTCTAATGTCTGCTTATCTTAATTGGATCCACTGAAAAGGATTTATTGATCTTAAAACTGTCTCAGGCAAGATAATATTTTATCATTGTGAGATAGCTGCACCTTACTTCAGAATATCTCAACTAGTTCAATTATACTCTCAGTCTACATCTATCTATCGATCTATCTATAATCTATCATCTCTCTCTGTCTTTCTCTTTCCCTCCATCTCTCCCTCTCCTCTCCCTAATTTTTTCCTATTTGCCAACTCCTGTGAGTTATGCTATGAATCTCTCTATTGTCTATGCTTTTATATAATGATTTAATTTTTTAAAAGAAAGACACAAGCTTATCTGAGAAAGCATGAGAGGCCAGTTTCTCTACTGGTTTCTGTTGCTGTTATCACTCAAGGTACAAAAATGTGGACTGATTGATCAGAAAGAAGCAGTGGTGTGAAAGTTTATTGACTTATGTCCCAGGCCTTTAGGGAAGATTTTTTCTTATCATTCTCTTCTGCCTTTGTCTCTGTCCCCAATGAAATCTTAAACTTTACAAGTCCTGTTATTTTTAAGGAATTTAAGTGTGTGTTGTTGTTTCCAGATGTTTCACTGTCATATATATTAGCTTTACAACTTCATTTTCCAGTTTTTTAAAATGAAACTTTTTCTTAAATTTCTTTGAATTATGCACAAGGAAGACATATACAAATATACCAAACAAATATCTATAAGTCATTGAATAAGTTTATTTCCACTCTAAAAATTTCATATTGATTTAGTAGTTGGTTGATATAACTCCAGGACTACCTGGTAGGAGGTTTATGGAATCTTAATTATAGACAGCTAAGTACACATCAAGCTACTCAAGTGGTAGGGGACAAAAACAGTCGTGCCATAGCCTACCTGTATATAAACAGACCCATGAGGAAAAAAATGCACTGGTAACAAAAATTTCAATTTAGACCAAGTTTTAAATTGTCTGTTTTCCAACTTTATACTCATAAAGATAAATTAGACATCAGATGAAAAGAATGCAAAAAATGGTTTATTTTGAAAGTAATAGGTACTTTTTGGGTAAAGTTTCATTAAACTGCTTATTCTGATGGTTTTTAACTGAAATTTTTTAAAAAAATCTTAGTTATTTCAAAACTTAGGACAATGTATTATCTTATTTTATGCCTGTCACGGAAGTATGGTTGATGAGAAAAAGTGTTGCTAAATATGACATGTTTAAAGAACTTTCCTATGGTAGGCTTGTGTGTCAGGAAATGGTCCCCATATTTAAGTAATCCTTCATTATTTCTTATGTGTGAGATATATCAACAGCACTGAAGAGCTCTGGCAGGAAAGCACTGAGCTATTTGTCAATTTCAACCCATGAACGAGGGCTAAGAAATAATAAATCAGATGATTTCAGAGGACAGGCTTTTAATGAAATGAAGCCCACAAGTCACCTTTCTGTTTTCTCAAAGCTCTTTGTGAAAATCTCTTTAAATTGGCTTTAATGCTTAAATGTATGAATACATTGACTGTAACTCTAAATTGCTTCACAATTTTCACCTCCATTTTTTCTTACATGTTGTAAAAATGCCACCTTCGGTATTTCTAGTTTTTTATTAAGCACTTTGTTATTGCCCAGTTATAGTCAGCTTTGTATGTTTTTAAATGCTTATAAATACAGAATAGCAACTGTGGTATTTACCATAAAATATTTATAAGTATTGCAATAGAAAAAAATAATAAATGAAACTTAACTAGAGCCCTATAAGACTTGTGGACCATTTCACTATTGTGTTATGAAAGCATCTTGTAAACCTCAACTCTAGAAGAGGTCCATATGCTTTTGATTACATACTTTTTACTTGTCCAAATAATTCTGGATGTAATCAGTCAGTTCTGAAATTAGTAATAAAAGCAGTCAAAGCCTGGGGGTTTAGCTCAGTGGTGCTGTGCCTGCCTGGCAAGTGCAAGGTCTTGTGTTTGATTCCCAGTGCTAGAAAAATAAAATACACACACACACAAAGCAGTCAACAATAGCCTTCACATTTACACACACAAAAAAAAAGTCATTTACAATAAAATGTATAATTTCATTTTGGTAATGGGGATTAAAACGAGGGGTGCTCTGCTACTATGCTAGATCCCCAGCCCCTTTCTTTTAGTGTAAGACAAGCTCTCCATAAATTGCCTAGGTAGGATTTGAACTTGCCATACTCCTGCCTCAACTTCCCAAAGTGTTGGTATTGTTGCAGCACTGGGATCAGCTGAAACTGAAACTTTGGGGCATCTAGCAAATGCTAGGTAATATTCAACATTAAGTATTTTAGTCTTCCTAAAAGCCCTGTTATATGTGCTTTAGAAAAGTTGAAACTAGGTTTTCCAGTTCACAGTGAGGTTACCTCCTCACTCTTCAGAATACAATGTCTGTGTTACATCACAGGAATGCAATGAGGCTCTCTTGTTATTCTTGCAGTTCCTTCATTTATCGTGTATTTTAGAAAAATTTCTTTCATTTTTGTTGCAGAGAGAAAGCAGTCTGGATAGCTAAATTTGGGCTAAAGAAAAAAATAAATTTTGGATATAATTCATGGAAGTAAAAGGTCAGAGAAAGAACAGCATAAAGTTTCCAAGCACTCAAAAGACAAAACTGTATGGGAATAATTGAGCAGATTATTGGTTTAAAAACTACTAGCAAGACCAAAAGGTCAAAAACTATTTTCATCAGAGTTTATTAAAAATGAAGTATCTAATAATATACGGCTTTATCAGCTCAAAAACAGGTCTGATAAGATTGCATATGGTCATTTAATGACAACTTGTTTATATGATAATAAAATTTTCTAGCAGTTGTAAATGGGTTTATTTACTCAATGAAAAGTTGCTTTGCATATTTTACTAACCCAATGTTATAGAAATATTGATGAAAGGGAAAAAGAGAGAAAAATATATATTTTCCAGTTTAGTCAAAATTTTATTCTTAGTTGTAGCTATCAACTGTCTGTTTATATCTTCACTTGATCTTAGCCAAAAGGCTGAGAAGCAATTTTCTGTTTATATCTTTATCTTATTTTTATGTGTTTTATGGGAGACAAGGTTACTGAGTTATAATTTAAATTTAAAGCAGTAACATTTGTCCTTTTACTGTAAAATTGGGATGAGCTTTGACAATGTATGTATCATGAAATCACTATAAAATCCAGAAATAGAGTAATTCTGTTACTCCCAAAAGATCACATATGAATATTTGCTTTCAGTCTCCACCTGCCATTTAAACCTCTAATTCATCTCAGTAAGTTTTGTACATTTCAGTGTGTAACTCTTGATTATCTTTTTCTGTGAACTTATTCCTAAATATTTCTATTGACTTATACTAATGCAGTGACATAGCTTTTATAATTTTAATTTCTGATTGCTATCACTTAACAGTACCTATTAAGAAGAAAAGTTAATTTTTTCATTAAAAATTTTTTTCTAATAGTTTTACTCAACTCACTTATGAGTTCTGGTTGTTTTTTAATAGGTCCATAGTGATTTTCTTATAGATTATTGTTTTAGTTACTTTTCTGCTCCCTGAGACACATTGCTGAAAACCTGCAGCTTAAAGGAGGAGAAGTTTATTTTGACTCACATTTGCATCCATAAGGCTGCCTCCAAGGCAGGATGGCTAGCAGAGGGGCCTGGTGGAGATCTGCTCACCTCATGGCTTACAGGAAGCAGAGAGGGAGGACCTAGGGAGGAAAATCAATGCTTCCAGGCTTTGCCCCCAGTGACCACCTCTTCCATCCAGACCTCATCTCCTAACAGCAAGTCAGCTATAAGCCCCATGATCCCATCCCCTTCCAAAAGCCCACCTATGAGTACATGAGGCTCTTGTGGGGGGATCTAGGTATAAACCATTACAAATATAATGTCATGTGTGAATACAAGTTTTCTTTCTTTCTAAACAAAAGTATGCTTTATGGTTTTTATTACTGTTATCATTAGTACATTTGATTTATTTTACTGGCCAAATCAAAGGTTTGCAAACTTTTCTGTAAAAAGCCAGAGAATAAGTATTTTGGGTTTCATGACCATTACTGGAGGTCCTTGTCATAAAATACTCAACTCTGCTGTTACACTGGGAAGGCTGCCATAATCAAAATGAACCCAAGTCCACATGGCTGGTTTGACACACAGGCTGTTTTTCAGACTTCTTTTTCATCTTTTATTCTTCTCTGTGTTTCATTTTGAAAAATTTCTATTGCTGATTTTTCAAATTATATAATCTTTTCTACTATAATATTTAACTGATAATCTCATCTGACATTTTCTTATGTTCTCTAATATTTTGCATGTATTTCTGGTTTCTTTTTTTCATTAAGTTTATTGGTACATTTTAGGTATACAGTACAGTTACATTCATCATTGAGATCTTGTACCTTTACATGATGTATCTTGGTTCTTATTTTTCCCCCCTGGTTTCTTGATTTACGTTTTTTAATGTCACCTATGTCTCTATTTAGCATGTTCAATCTTTTCCATAGCTTCAATAGATAATATAATATTATCATACCATTTCAATTTATTTCTTACTAATTTTATCATTTATTTCATTTTTTGGATCAGCTTTTATGAGTTGATTTATTTTCTTTTCATTTTATATTATATTACTGTATTTACATGACTGAGTTTTCAAAATTAGATTACAGACACTGGGAATTTTAACTTCTATGTAGAGATTAATTTTTATTTTTCTATCAGTATTCTTGGCTTTTTCTTTGTAGGGTACAATTAAATTATTTGTAATGAGTTTGATCATTTACATCTTAGTGTTTAGTATGTGGAATTAGAACCACGTTTGGACTGGGGTTAATCATTTCAAGACAAGATTCTTCTTAGTACTCTAACTGGTATCCCATTCATTATGAGGATTTTCCCATTGTGGCTAAAAATAACAGTAATATTTCTGATCATTTTATGAGCTCAGTTTCCTGTTTGTTGTGATGTTTTCAGGTGATTTTTGCCATGGTCTTAATCTCAAAAAAAACCTCACTGATTGTTTGCAGTTGAATATTGAAGAGGACCTTTTTCAGACCTATGGCATTGCCTTTTCTGCATCTCTCTTTCACCAATATTGTGTCTCATGGGATTGCCCTGTGAAACCATCTTGCCTTTCTTGGATCCTAGTTCTATATCTTCAACCAGATGAAATCATTGTACGCCCCAGAAACTTTCTCTATGGTGTAACCAAAGGCAATTGTAGAGCTCATTTCATTTCATTTCATTGCATTCTGTCCAGTACCATGATCCTTCACATTCTGATGTTTCATTTCCTGGGTGTTTTTATGTTACAGGTTTTGTCACTGTTGTCCAGATTAATGTTGTCCAGGTCTCTCTTACCTCATCTTGACAAGAATCTAGATTTCTTATCATTGATTTTTCATACACTGATTTTAGACTTTTATCTGTGATACATTTCACAAATAATTTTCCCAATTTTTAATTTATATTTGATTTATCCTAAATATAAAAATATATTTAAATTTGAATGCAGTCAAATTTAATAATCTACTCATTTATTGCTTCTTTGCTTTATGCTACCTCTAGCTATATGATTACATTGCCTAGTATCCAGTTAATAAAGGAACTTAGTATCCTTTCTCTTAGAACTTGTATAGTTGTGTTTCCACACAGGATCTAATTTTGCACATTTCCAAATGGTTAGACAGTTGTCTCAACATCACTTATAAAAATGTCTAACTTGTCCTAGTTATTTGCAATAATTATAATATCCCCATCCATCCATTATTTCAAAATGATAATAATTTTAATTTTCAAATCAATCTGCACATGAGTTGTTCTTTCACAAAGGTCAAGTAGAATCATAGGACGTAATGAATTATTTTGGTAAAAGCCTAAAGTCTTAAGATTTCTTAGTTTGTGTATTTACAGCTCTTCAGTATTTATACATTGATTATATTACATGCACATGGAGAAATTTGGATAGTTTATGAACTAATTTTATTTGCTTTTGCTTAGAATTTGTGAACAGTTCCACATATTACAAAATAGTATGCTTTTTCTTTCAGAGAACACAGAATCATGGAATGTCAAATTTAGAAAAATTTTTCCTTTATTTTTAGGCAATATTTTATTTGATTCTCTTTTAGATATTAAGGCAGAGATAATAGATTTGTTTGTCTTAGCATTTCAGGTCCCAAGGAACTCTGTATTACCTACATTTGAAAATTAACGTTATGTGCTAATTTTAATAGTTGATATAAACCTAAAATTTTCTCACCTTATCATCAATTCATTTTGTAAATAAAATCATCTTTTACATGATAACCTTTCTTAAGTTTGATGTTAATATTATGTCTTGTGTTTGCTTTTCTTCTAGGATAGTTAACCTGGAAAAAGCTTTCCTTATTTGTCTCTGTAATCCATAGTTTAAAATAGAGTTGATTGAATGCTCATATTTGCTCATATTCTCTGCAGAAAACAGTTTTTCTCTTAAGATGTTGCATAGAATATTATACAGATCCTCTAGCAGTGATTTAAGCCTTACAGGACAGACCCAGATACTTTCAGACTTATCATGTTTATATTAACTTATCTCTGCCATGATCCATTTCCTAAATAGTGCCAAATAAATCAAACCCTGTTAGGAATTTTATAATCTCCAAATTTTATGGCAATACTTCTTAATTTTATTTTATATATTTTGTAAAAATGCTATCACTTCTTTTTAATGAGTATGTGCTTAATTAAGTGTATATTTCTTATAGTGAACAATCCCTTAAAACTTTGAATATTTTCCAATTTTTTCTCACATATGCTCTGTCATCCTCTTTCCAAACTGCCACATAACAGTCTTGAGAAATAATCTACAAAACAATAAGCTCCACAATAAAAAATAATTGGGAAGTGCTAGAAAATCTTTCTTGTAAGAAGCCATAATGTAGATTAACCAGCAGTAAAAACTGAATTTTACTTAGCCAAGCATTTTAGAGTAGGAGCTAGTCATTAAATTGGGAAAATGGAGTATTGTCATGTAATTTTTTGATACTAACAATGTATAATGTGATGTGCCATGAATATTGCAGGTGAGATGCATGTGACATTTAATAACATCAGCTGAAATTCAGAATTCCCTAAATTAACTACATGCAAATGGTAATTATTCATATCAAGGGTGAAATTTTATTCCATTATTTGTAGATAGTTGAGTTCAGAAGTAAGGATGAATTTCATTTACTTGATTAAGGGTATCGAGAATTTAAAGAGCCTCAGAAATTAGAAAGATATTCCAAGAACAGAGTTTATGAAAATATCACTATTCTTGAAGGATAAACATGGTTTGTACATATTTACCTAAAAGTAATTTTGCTGATGCAATAATTAGGTAAATGCACACTATATATGTGATGCTATAAAGTATGCAGTGGAAAGAACACACTGATGAAATAATGACTGTGCTGCATTTGGTATAATCCAAACATGTCCAAATGTGGCACATGCTTAACATAAGTCAAAATGAAATGCAAGTGGTACTTCTCATTTATTCATTTTGTTTCATGTAGTTTTATGGTCTTTACAATGTAATGTATTTGTAAATGATCTGCTTCTTGAATGAACTAGAATAATTATGTTAGCCAGCTTTTTATCACTATAGTAAAAGACCTGGCACAGGCTACTTACAAAGGGAAGGTTTATTTAGCCTACAGTTCTGAGAGTTCAAAGTTCAAAGTCTGAGCGTTCTGAGAGTGCAGGCTCTCTGGTGAGGTCCATCTGCTGGCTGTATCACTTCCTGGCAGATAGCAATGGCACGAGCAAGATAACATTTCTAGCTAGGAAAAAAAGAAAATAGGAGCAAACAAACATGCTCCCTTTACTATAACACTGTTGAGAACTCAGGAGATTCCAGGAGAACTGACATCTGAGAACTCACCTGAAATGACCTGAAGGCCTCCACGAGGCCCCGCCCTTAGGGTTCTGTCACCTCCAGAGAGCACCACTGGGGGACCAAGCCATCAATACAGGAGCCCTTGGGGGCCATGAGTCAATCATTTCCAAATCCTAGCAGTAGTGAGCAGTGAGATTTTATTGCTATCAGTTAGGTATAAAAAGGCTGTATTTAAAATTAATAAGATTGAATTTAATATTTGGCTTTAATATAATACATACATTTCAAAGTTTCCTTTATTTTTATAATGTCTTAGCTTTTTTATAAAAGTAATTAAATAATGTAACAGAAGGCCAGTAGAGAATGAACTAGAGAATTCTACTAGAATTCTTGAGTTCTAGTAGAGAATGCACTTCAGTATATTTGAGGACTAAATTAGAGGATCAAGATCACAGTGTTGTTAACATGAGGAGAGACAGATGACTTTAAAGTTATTCTTTCAGAACAGGCGCACAGCATGTTCCCTGGACCTGCCAGTGTGTATGTCTTTAGTGAACATGGACTTTATCAAGGAAACCTGGGAAGTGAATAGAACTCAGTTCTACTTTAGCATATTTTCTTCTTTAAATATTACTTTTTATCTTCAATTAAAATTTATTATGAAATACCCTGTATTTTTTTCTGTATGTATATGAAAATACACAAAATATTTCTATAAGAAAATGAAAGTAAAATTAAATTGTAGATATATGGCTTTCTGAGAGAAAAATATTTAAAGATAAGATATACATACATTAAGAAGGAAAAGGAAAACATTTTAGGAAAAAAGAAGAAAAAGATTATTCAGTAAAAAATAGCATTCTACCTTGAGAATAACATAGAAAATAACAAGATATTGTTAATGCAGAAGAAAGAAATCACATAGACTAGTGAATTGTTTTGTTTTTGTTATTGCCTGAATGAACATTATGCTAAAAATGGTATTTCTAATTCCAATTATGATAGGTTACAGTTTTATATTCTGAAGTTGAAAAACTACAAAATAAAATCAATGAATTATCCCTAAGAAACTTTATTTCTCAAACTAGAGGTGGTTATAAGTTGAGGAAAAATTCAATTATAGTATAGCTCATTCACCTAAAATTTAATATATTTTGTCAAATAAGTTTTTAAATATTAGGTGTATAAAAATGCAAATACTACTTAACAAGGTTAATAAATTTAGCCATTCAGTATCAGAAAAAAATGGAAAGTTTGATAACATGATATTCTAATTTAATATTGTTTTTAAATGAATTTGAAATAGAGCACTGATCTGAATATTAATATGAGCTTTCTTGGGTATGATGTTTATTTTTTCATTTTAGTAATTTTGTTAAAATTCACTCATATTAGTGGATGCTAAAATAAATTTTCTAGAATAGAAGCAAGGAATTTTAATGTGATCATACAAAGTGAGAGACTTGCAGATGTAAGCTATAAATATTTCTTATAATTTTTACCACCTGTTTTTACCCTTGAACCCACTGTAGCAGCATTATCTTCGTTCAGTTTTTTTTCAAAGCCTTATTCAATGTCGAAAAACATTCAGTATTTTAGTTTCCTGCAAATATAGATGTTGTCCAAGACCAATGATATCCACATCATTTTCAACCTAATCCAAAATGGTGTGTCATGGACCTTACCTCATAATACTGCAACAGAATCTGTATATTAGTGAAGATTTCAAAGAATTAACCTGTATACTAAAGTTTAAAAAGAACCCACCTACATCCTAACTTACAACCAACCCCATCAAACATTGCTTTACAGGATTTCCAAAGCTGTTTACTAAAAATGGCAAGTTAATCATTTTCCCTTGCTAATTAACTCTAAAGTTAATTCAAATACAGGTTTCATTAATTCCCTGTGTCACTCCTTTAATACTAAGAATTTTAGAATGTTGTGCTAGGTATAAAATAGACTTACCATTATATTACCAAATGAAAGGAAATGCTTTGAGTTAGACTACTAGTATGTAGGTACTAGTATGTTTTGCAATGGGTATAAAGAAAGAGTAAAAAGTTATTTTAGAATAGTTTTAGAACTAGTTGAATCTCTGGTAAGCATATCACTAGCAGGTGGCTTCATCATCATGTGATCCTGAAATTGGAAGTAAATCTCTTGATTTAAGGGCAATCTCCTTACCCAGAGGTATTTTTCCAGAAAGGACAGTGCTGGGTGGGGAACTGCTCTCATCCACTCCTTGTCCTTTCAGAATTTGATCAGCTGAGGACTCCGGAGGATGTACATCGGAAACCTCCTTCAGCTGTTTTATTCTGTGACAGATCCCTAGGATGATAGCTAATGGCCATGCCATACTCACCATCAGATTAGGGTCTATTAGCTTCCCTTTCTTTGTGAACACAAAGGACCATTCATGCACAGTCTTTCCACATCACTTTATTGTCAAATGGTTGTAATCTCTATAGATGCCTCTGCCTTGAGGACTCAAAATCTAGATCATTCCTCTAGATCAATAAATAAATGATTTCATAAACATGAAAATTGAAGAATTTTCAATTGACCTGATATGAAATGTGAAAAGGATTCCTCAATTCTTATAGGGCAGTACTTTTCTAACTCAAGATAAGACCTAGTTGTCTTAATTTCTGTTTTTTAAGAGGAACATAATTGGTATGTGTTTGCTCTTATGGGATGCTAAAATAATGATTTCTGATTATCACCCAACCTTGAAGAAAGTAGAACATTTATGGGCACTAGTTACCACCATAGAAAACTGAGCAAACTGTATGAATATTTACTTCCAAAGGGAGAAATTCCAAATGGTATTTCACATTATTAGTCATTATGACATGCAACTAAAAATACATAATTACATACAATAGCTCCAGAATACTAGAAAAATTAACTACTTTGACAATGGGGACCTTGCTTACCATAGGAAGCAGTGGCAACTTTCATATACTCATGACAAAAGTGCAAATTGGAATAACTAGTTTGGAAAGAGTTTGACATCATCTGGTAAAATCAAAGATATACATATCCCTTAATCCACCTACTCTCTTTCTGATTGCATCATCTCAAGAAATATATACAGGAACCCCTGGTATTTGAGCATTGAAAATAGCATTGTTTGTAAAAATTCCAACTGTCAATCATCCATATTAACCACAATTAGTCAAATGGGTTAATAAATTTTAATATATTCATACTATGGATGATTTCAATACTTAGTTTATTTCTGTTTCTTTCATGGTTGGACGGTAATATTTTTTGCACCAGTTTTATCCATTATCGGATGGAAGGATGTGTGGGTTGTTTCCAGTCATGGGAGTCTATAAGGTGGCTATCAATATCCCCAGGCAGGTCTGTTTGTGTCAATGTAACTTTTCTATTGGGAGTGGGAATTCTGAGCCATATAGCAACTATTTAATTAACTGTAAAAAAATGGCCAAGCCATTTTTGAAAGTGGCTGTTGCATTTGGACCTAAAAATGTGAAAGAATTCCAGGTGGTATTTATAGCATTTGCTATTCTTGACTCCCTTGGCAAATGCATTAATTTCTTTCACCAGTAGCATATTTCCTTGGTTTCCCTTCTCATATTTATTATGGTTGAATTTTTTGCTTTACTTAGCTTGATCTTATTTATCAAATGTACTATTGTGGAAACAGATTACTGATCTGAGACTTTTCTTTACTAGATAAGCACTTAATGCCACATATTTCCCCTTGATATTCCTTTAGCTGCATCCTAGATATTTTGATATATTTTCTTTTCCACCTAGTTAAAAAATTATTTTACTACTTTCTGTTTCATGTATGAGTCATTTAGAAGATTGATATTTAACTTCAAATTATTCATATTTTCCAAATAGTTTTCTGTAACTAATATCTAGACTGTGTATTGTTGAAAGCAATAATACTTTGTATGCTTTGTATTTTTAAAATGTCTTAAGATGTTTTTATAACCCACAATGTAATCTATTTTGCTGAGTATGTCATATGTATTTAGAAAAGTACATATCTGCTTTTTTGAGTGCAGTGCTCTTTAAATGTCAATTAGATCAAATAGTATGTAAAATGTTTTAAATATTTAGTGCTTTCCCTATGGTTTCTATTATATATCTTTAATCAATTATTCTGCCTTCAAATAAAGTAACATTTCATACAGAGTAAGCAAGCTCAAATAGTATGTTCCTAAATCTTCTTTCCTATCCTTTGTATTGTGGGTGTCATACATTTCATTTTTATATATTCTATAAACATACAACTCTTTTTGTTTCCATTTAGCTTATTAGTACATTTTAGGTATACAATACAGTTACCTTCCTCATTGGGATCTTGTACCTTTACATGATGTATCTTGGTTCTTACTTTTTCCCCATTCCCCTGCCCTCCCTTCACCCCCTCCACCCTTCCCTATTTACAAAGACTTTGCTTCCATGTTTTTCCTTTTCTCATATTTTTTCTTTTCCCTTCTTTACAACTCCTTTATACTTTTTAAACTTATAACCATTTAACTTTTTGAGCAATTAAAATAACCAAAAAAGCAATTTAAAAACATTTTTTCATTTATTCTAGTGGCCTTTATACCACATAGAATTATATTGCTGCCTGCTATCGCATTTCTTTGGCCTGGGAATGCCTTTTAATATTTATTACAGTGTAAATCTGGTGGAAATAAATTCTCTCTCTGTTTGGTATAGTGAAATAGCTGTGGCTTTCTTTTTGCTGGACCTTCAGTATAGGTGCTTGTCAAGGTTGTATAAGGATTGAGATCTGCTGTTGCTATAGTTACACTCATGCATTATTGCTTTAGTAAGCTTTCTGATCTCTGGGACAAAATATCCAACATTTGAAACTTAAAGGAAGAGAAGTTTATTTTGGCTCACAGTTTCAGTGGGTTCAATCCATGGTTAGTGAGCTCTATTGCAGAAACCACGTGGTGGAAGGAATAGGTGGAAGACTGCTGCTCACATCATAGTGGACAGGAAACAGAGAACCGAGAAGCTGGGAGCAAGAATGTACACTTCCAAGTCATGTCTTCAGTGACCTGCCTCTTTTGATCAAGGCCCATCTCCAATGTGACACTTTTAGGGAACATTTTAGATTTAAACCCTAACATTCACAAAATTCTTCCATCCATGCCTTTGATTTAGATTTGGGCCTGGTTTGTTTGATGGTTGTGATAGGGACCATTTTATCATTTCTCATTTTCAACTCTACCTTCAGCTGTCAGCCTTTTGCACTCTACTTCCATGAAATATGCCCCTTGATGCTGTCCCAAAAGATTCTGCCATTATTTGTAGTCTTCATCTGTTAGCCAAGACATAAATAGCACGATGAGGATATTTTCTGATTGTTTACTTGTACCTTAATCTTGGCAGTCCTGGTGAATTGTTCTTGTCCTATTGCAGGTGTAGTTTCAGGATCAGGATATTTTTCTACCCCATCCCCAAGCATCACTGATTTATTTTTCTCTGATGCAGTTAGCTTTTCCTAGTGCTCTAAAGTTGACAGATTATTTTATTTTTCTTTTCTCCTATGAATTAGAGATTTTATTCCAAACAGGAGTCAAATCTTTTATTTTTTTCCAGTAAACATTTGCAGTACATAACGATCACATTTTATGTAGGGAGTTGGTACATTTACATAAATATCTTAATTTTTTTTATCTCTTTCCCCTTGCCTCTCTCTCCTTCCCTGCATCTCTTGGATCCTTTCAATTTTAAAAAAGATCAACTGACCTATTTCCTACTATCTATCTTTTATTTTGCTCTTTATTTATAGTTTGGGTTTCTAATATAAGAGAACCATGCAGTACTTGAGCTTGTTCACTTAACATTATGGTCTCAAGGTGCATTATATCCTGATACAAATTCCCGAGTTACACCCACAAAAAATGTCAGTTTGCCTCATGGTGTTCCCCTTCTCTCAGAGTGGCTGCTGCTTCTCTTCATTCTCCAGGGGATTCAAACAGCTGCTTTGTTGCAGGTCCAGGATGCCCTCATTACAGTCTTCCACCTACACTGCTCCCTATTTATATTTTTTTAGGTGGTTCTATTGCCCTTATCAATCTGATTACATGGCTTTCGAGAGTTACTTACAATTTCTAGACCCATAATTTTAACTTTCTTGTTTTTCAGTGTGGAAATAATTTTACCCTAAACATGGATATAAATACAAATAGAGACAGAAACACATACATAAATGTGTAATTAAAAATATATTGAAGCAAATTTAAATATAACATTACATATAAATATAAGTACCTCTTTCCTGCAAAAGCTGAAGTATAACTATATTCAGTGTATGTGGATGTAGTTTCTTTCAATCCTTTTCCAAATTATTTCCTCATTTAAAATAGAAAATAACCTTACATCTTGTCCCATAATCTAAGATGCTTATAATTTATTGCTCATTTCCCCAAAGCCTTTTAATTTCTCCAAACAGCTTTTAATTTCCATGAAAGATTCCTAGATGTGAAATGCCACTTTATGAATAATTTCTGTATTCCCCTTTTGGGCAAGCTGCTGCTTATCTGGCAAGCTTTAAAAGCTATTTTCAAAAGACTTCAAAGGAACCAGTAATTAGCTTCTTTTAACTTTCAAAAACATTCTATTTCTATTTTGTTCCATATCAAGAATATTTTATAAGGTATTTCAGAGGAAATTTATCTACTTCTTAGAAACTGACTTAAGCAATGTAATACAATATCTGTGAATGAACATAAATCCTTTGCATTCAGAGACTATATCTTTAAAAACTATAATATAACCATACCACATGTCATGTATTTAATAGCTATGCTATTAACTACTATAAATTAATCTGTCTAGAATATTAACAATGAAGATACAATATTAGATATTTCTAAACAACCAGATACTTATTGTAAAAAGTTTGTTCACAGTTTGTCTTTATATTAAAATATCTTTTTGAGATACATAAATATTTTGATAATTCACTTTGTTAGTATTATAAAAATTAGTTATGTTAACCTTTAGAATCCATTTAAAGTTATACCATACTTGATTATCATTCAAATAACCATATCCCTACTAAAATACCATCTTAATATGTGAAATAGTGAATGGTGAATCACTGGTAAGGCATATCAGAACATGATAACCTTACCTTAGCCCCATACTCAGAAACACGGCAAAAGAAAATCATTCAGACTTATCTGATAGAAGAGCAACTCAGCTGTTATATGCCTCCTCAAATACAAGTGCTTCACCAAAATGGATGGGTTTTTAATCATCAATTCTAATGATTCATTGAAAACATCTGTCTGAATTAATCATGATGGGAACTAGTATAGATGACAATATAGTAACATATTTAATCTTACCATTAGCTGCTATCTATTAAAGATAATGTTAAGGAACTCACAGTTTTTGTGTACATTTGCTATTGATACCTGATACAATTTTCAAACATATGGAAGGGATCAATTTAACTTAAGGTTATTCAGTACCCTTTAATACCTATCAAGGCAGGAATTGAACAGAATCCCCTAGATAGAAACAAAATTAAAGCAAAAAAATCAAACCCAAAACACACACCTATGCAATAACAACATGAATATGAAAAGAACAATGTTTGGATTCATGTAATCCTGAGGTAGACAGGATTATGTAACCACCCCTTTTGTACACATTGGCTTTTAAAGAAATTTATGAGATTGAGAAATTATACTTTGTCTATTTAAATGTACTTGTTTGAAATAGTATTTAATAATATTTTTAAACAGACTAAAGTTCTTGTGAGTAATATATAGGCTGCACTGCATCAGATTGAAAATTCTGGCCTTCAGACTTGAACCAGATTCGACATCATCAGCTGTGCAGCTCTTAGCCCTTGGAAGTACACTACCAGCTTTCCTGGGCCTCTAGATTCAGATGGCAGTTCTGATAGGACAGCATGTAGCTTAATGGCTCTGAGTCTCTAACTTCTCCTGTGGAATTTCCTCAGGTTTAGAAGGTATGATTGGAATAAGTGTATTCAGCACTCGCAGAATTTCCACACTGGTTCATTGACTTACAGAGTATGGTCTGCTATAGTGAGAAAGGCCAATTAGACACTGATGCTGGCTCTACCAAAGAAAATATTAAACCAAAGGCAGTTCTGCATTGCTGGAAGGATTGCCAAGGTGACTGCCACCATTAAAGGGTTAAGTTAATGCAGGAGTAGTGATTCCTGTGACATCCTCATTCAAATTCACTATTTGGTTTGTGCAGAAACCAGATGCATCTTGAATAATAACAGTGGATTATTATATACTTTAGCAGGTGGTGACTCAAATTGTATCTGCTGTACCAGACAGGGTTTCAATGCTTAAGAAAATTAACACATCTTCTGATGCCTAGTGTTCAGATATTGATCTGAAAGCTCCCTCTGTCCTCATCCTCCTAAGGACTGGAAGCAGTTGGAAGCAATTTGCTTTAGTTGACAAGGCCAACAATACACCTTCACTCTCCTACCTCAGGGTTATGTCTAATTTCACCCCTATGTCACAATTCAATTTGCAGGAATCTTAATCACCTTTCCTTTCCACAATATACCACACTTGTCTATTTCATTAATGACACTGTGTTGACTGGATCTAGTGAGTACAGATGGCAACTACTCTAGACTTATTGGTGAGATATTTCAATGTCAGATGTGTGGGAAATAAATCTGACAAAATATTTTGGGCATCTTTCCTCTGTGAAATTCCTAGGGATCCAGTGTTACAGAACACATTGAAATAACCTTTCCAAAGTCAAAGATAAATTGTTTCTTCACAACCAAAATGAAATAAATCAATTAGTCAATCACTCAATAAAGCATAATACTTAAAAACAGTAATCCTCTGGATTTTGTTTTTCTGTGTATTATTCCAGGCCAATTATCAAATGAGTTGGAAAGCTGCTAAGTTTGAATGGGCCCATTTAGCTTTCCAACAGGTCATAGCTGTTGTGCAAACTTCTCTGCCATTTGCTTCAGATGATCCAGCAGATCCCATGGTATCTAAAGTATTGGGTAGACAGTGGTGCTGTTTGGAGTATCCAGAGCCCCTCATAAATGACACAGGTCCGTATGTTATAGGATGGGCCTTTAGGACTTTGGAACAATGTTCTGCCATTCTACTACTCTTTTGTGAAATAACTCTCAGGCTGATTCTAAGCCTCAGTAGAGACCTAATACTTAACCATGCACCACTGAGTTACTACATGACCATGAATGGGATGTAATCTGACCCATTGCATCATAAGTTTGGATGTGCGTAGAAGTACCCAATCATCAAATGGAAGTGATAAGTACAGTAGAGCTGTATCATGCTACTCAAAGTTACAGTCTTGGAGAATGAATATAGTTTAGGGAAATGCTCACAGGTGCTAGATTTGTGATGGTTAATTGTACATGTTAGCTTCATTGAATTGGGAGTGCCCAAACAATTGGCTATACATGATTTCTGAATACTTCTGAGGGTCATTCTGCATGAGATTAACATTGGAACTGATATTCAATAAAACACTTTGCTTTTACTTATGTGGATGAACATCTTAAATCCATTGAAGGCCTAAGAAGAAAGACAGGTAAAGGAAAGCAAAACCTGTCTTTATCCATCTGACTGCTTGGGCTGGGATGTCCATCTTCTTCTGGCCCTTTGGCTCCTGGTTCTTAGATCTTCAGGCTCTGACTGGGATCTACATCATCAAATCCCCAGCTCTCATGTCTTCAAATTACATTACCAGTTTCCTGAGTCTTCAGCTTGCAGAGGGCAGATTGTGGGATGCCTCAGCCTCCATATTCACATGAGCCAATTCCTTATAATAGATGTATGCAAATGTGAGAGTTATTTCCCAGACACTGTGTGTATAAATGTATGTACATAGGTTTATTTCCCAGACACCCATATTTCTTAGGGGCATGTATTTCCTATTGATCCTATTTCTCTGGAAATCCTTGATTAATATATGAAATCTCACTGGGCTCGGCTAATACATTCCTTAATGTACCACAAAGCCCAATACTTGGTATGTACTGTATTGCATGTTTCCTTGTTGGCTGATGGTTATAGTTTTTATAATGAAAACATCTTTTGGATGGATAATATTACAATTGTTATTTTCCTGTTGATGCTCATAGAGTAAACAGTTGAAAATCCACCAAAAAAATTTGACATGATGGCTGTATACTAGGACAGTTTCCCTACTGCCACAATATCTTATGCAATACAGTTCATGAAATAAATTACTGTAAGACCTTTTTGCAAATTCTACATTTTTGGGTTGGCAATAAGTTTTATATCTCAATTCAGTGTGAGTTTCTCTCTAAAATGAAAAGGTAGTTTTATTTTACTTTTTGCCCTTAGAGATTTTTCTTTTTTTCTTCTTCTTTGATTAAGTCTGTGACAATTAGCCTTTCCATCCTAGGAGAATTGAGCATTTCAGAAGTTGTGTCTAGGCAGGGGAATGGGGGAAAAAATAAGAACCAAGATACATCATGTAAAAGTACAAGATCCCAATGATGAATGTAACTGTATTGTATACCTAAAATGTACCAATAAACTAAATGGAAAAAAAAGTTGTGTCTAACCAGAACCTAGCCTCTAACTGTAAGATATTTTATTTTTTCAATACTTATTTTAATCTGTGAGCCATTTTTCTATTAGAGCAATTATATTGTCTGGGGTAAATGCAATAGTGGAAATGTAAACATTGTATAATTAAATATCCATTTGCTGAACCTCAAAAGAAAAATCTTCTTTCCCCCAGGCACCAACCTATGTTAAAAAATGCTGCCTATAAGTTGATATATGATTATTACAAAATTAGAATATGTGTCCCAAAATACACAGGTATGCTTTTACTAGTTTCTTATAATAATTCCAAAGTGGTAAATTTCAGTGCTATATTGATATATATTTCCCAAACATAACCATTTGAATATAAATACCCATACATTTATTTGATTTTCCTACTATACAAAATATGTAGCCTTTATACACAAACAAAAATCTCAAAATAAACCTTTAAAATTATACAATTTTTAGGGCCAGGGATTTAGCTCAGTGGTTCCACCGCCTGCCTCACAAGCTAAGGACCCGAGTTTGATTTCTGGTACCAAAAAAAATAAATAAAAGAGGAAAAAAAAATTATACAATTTTAGGTGCTTCATTAGAATGGTTTATCCAGTATTTTTTAAGAATCTTAAGTAGTTTCTGAATTAAAAAAGAAAAAAACATGGGATCTCATTAAAAGCAAAGAACAAAAACTACTCACACAAGGGCTGGGGATTTAGCTCAGTGGTTCCACCACCTGCCTCACAAGCTAAGGACCCGAGTTTGATTTCTGGTACCAAAAAAAAAAAAATAAAAGAGGAAAAAAAAATTATACAATTTTAGGTGCTTCATTAGAATGGTTTATCCAGTATTTTTTAAGAATCTTAAGTAGTTTCTGAATTAAAAAAGAAAAAAACATGGGATCTCATTAAAAGCAAAGAACAAAAACTACTCACACAAGGGCTGGGGATTTAGCTCAGTGGTTCCGCTGCCTGCCTGGCAAGTGCAAGGACCGAGTTCCATCCCCGGTACCAAAAAAAAAAAAAAAAAAAAAACCTACTCACACAAAAAAACTGACCAATCTGAAGTTTGATCTGTGTAAAAGTGTAAAAAAAATCAGTAAGGATTTCTATGGGCTCAACTTTTCTCAGACTGCAATTAGAAGGAGGTGTGGATCTTAACCTGATTAGAAAGTGAAGACATTCTGATAGGCTATCTTGTTATAATATTATAGCTTTTCCTTTTGCATTTAGGCTATTACTTCACCCAATATGTTTGGGATTCAAATTAAACTTTGGAATAACATCAGTGTCCACTGAAAATCTTTTTAGATTTTGAGTTTTGATTTTTGAGAAGTTTGAATTATCTGGAAGGACTGATATTTTAGAAAATGCATCCTTACTGAGAGGTCTTTCAGAGGACAAACGCATATTTCCAGTGAATATAAATCATTTTATCTTGGAATTATCACTTAAGTAAATTAAGCTCATAAATCTAAGCTATATGAAAATTTTAGTGATCATGTTTTCCTACATACTGAAATATCTTGCTATTTTCTCGCAGTAATAATTGTTTCAGAATTACTCATTGATTATTCCTAACTATGCTAAAACAGAATGAAATAAGAGTAGAAGAAACAATGAATTTTTCTACAAGGATGAGGCTGAAAACGAAAACAAAACAAATAGAAATTTTCAAAACCTTCATCAACTGACTCATCCTTTAGTTTTCTTATTCCCTCCTCTAAAGTATTGCATAGTCTTTCAAAAGATATAAAAGATTGAAGCCATCATCTTTACAGTATTCTCTTACTTTACATATAGTTGGGAATTTCCTGCTTATATTGGTGATGAAAATATTAATAGAAGAATATTCAGTTATTAGATGAAATTAGGAGATGAATGAGAGGTTGAAATTAATTGCAGCACTCTGGACTCTAATACTAATGGTGAAATAGATCATGTAAGCACAGTGTCAGCTATAAGTCTACAGACGATGATATTCTAAATAAGTTTTCTCTAATTTCATAATCAATAAGTGAACAATATATTTCTACAAACAAAGGAAAATATGACAGTCTTACCTAGTTAATTATTCAACTGGATTGACAACACACATGTATTGCAAAAAGACCCTGGACATTTTTTGTTCTGTTTTTGTTTTCTTTTATCATGTCTGTCATCACAATGTTCTTTATATTGCTCATATGCTATCAAATGTTGATAGCAAGTAATAGGAAAAGACATTGCATAGATCCTATACAAGCAGAGACTCTTGAATGGTATTAGTGTTCCAATGAAGGGAACCCTGGAAAGCTCCCTCACTGGCTATGTGAAGATACAGTGAGAAGATGGCCTTCTATAATCCAGGATACACACTTGGCAGACAGTCTGCCAACACATTGATATTGAACTTCTCAGTCTCCAGAACTATGAGAAATAAATTTGTTCTGTAAGTCATCCAGTCTGTATTATTTTATTATTCAGCTGGACTAAGACAATGACTTAGAAATTCTGGTAAAAAGGATGAGAATGATTTTGTGTTGTATACATGTTTGAAAAACTTTGATAACTGGACAATATTGGTCTTCGTAAAAAATGATAAAAATCTAGGTCAAAACTAATAAGTTTTTCTCATAAATGATTTTCTTCCTTTAAAGAAAAAGCCTGAATTTAATTTTTGGCTAGTGATCTTATATTGTCACTCTGTCTTATAGTATTTTGATAAAATGAAAGCAAAGATTTCAATCTGTAATTATAAAAATTTTCATGGACAAAGTTGAAATAAATTTGGTTAAACACTGCAAACAATGAACTCTGAGCCAACCATATTAATTTATTAATGAGTAGGAATGAACTATTTTAAAACTAAAAATCCTCAATTTCATCTACTGATAGCTATTTTTTACTCAGCTTTGGTGATTCATATGTTTCTAGGAATCTACCTGTCCATTTCCTCTGTGTTTTGCATCTTACTTGAGTACAGGTTCTTGAAGTAAGTATTGATGATCTTCTGGATTTCTGCATGATCTGTTGTGATTTCACCCTTTTCATTCTTAATTGCATCAATTTGAATCTTTTCTTTTTAAGATAGGTTGACTAGGGTTTGCCAATTTTATTTAATCTTTGAAAGAACCAACTCTTCTATTCATTCCTTCTTTGTATTGTTTTCTTAGCCTTGGTTGAATAAATTTCTGCTTTGATCTTCATAATTTTTCCCCTGTACGAGCTTTGGGCTTGACTTGCTCTTCTTTTTTCTAGAAGTTTGAGGTTCAACATTAAGTCATTTATTTGAGCTCAATCTGTGTTCCTGATGTGAGAATTCACTGTTATAAATTTTCCTCACGCGACTGCTTTCATTGTATCCGATAAGTTCCAGTATGTTGGGTTGGGATTATCATTTAACTGTGGAAACTGTTTAACTTCTTCTTTAATTTCATTTGTAGCCCATTGGTTGCTCAGAAGGATGTTATTTAATTTCCATGGGTTCATATAGTTTTTGTGGTTTCTTCTGCCATGAATTTTCAATTTCATTGTATTATGGTCTGATAATATGCATGGGATGATTTCAATTCCTTTGCATTTACTTAAGCATGTTCTATGAGCTAGTATGTGGTCTATTTTGGAGAACATCCTATGCAAAGCTGAAAAGAATGTGTATTTTGATGTTGTAGGGAAAAATATACTGTAGATAACTAAGAACATATGTTCACAGGTTTGGTTCAGTACTGATATTTCGTGTTTTTTTCCATTAACTTTATTGGTACATTTCAGGTATAAAATACAGTTACATTCATCATTGGGATCTTGTACCTTTACATGATGCATCTTGGTTCTTATTTTTTGCCATTCCCGTGCCCTCCCTTCACCCCCTCTACCCTTCCCTATTTGAAAACACTTGGTTGCCATTTTTTTCTTTTCTCATATCTTTTCTTTTCCCTTCTTTCCTTTCTCCTACCCCTCTCACTCCTCCTACTCCTTTAGACATTTTCTTCCTATTACACAATATCAATTATACATTTTTAAATTACAATATCAAAATTTAGAGGACATTACCATAGATTTTACAGAATTTAAAAGCATATAGAAAGCATATTATAAAAATCTGTTTTGAAATAAATTTGACAACTTCTAAGAAGTACCTTGGAAAACAAAATGATAAAACTGACTCTGGAGGAAATATAAAATTTGAATAGCACCAACTAAAAAAGTATATTCCTAGCTTGAAAACCTACCTATATGACAACAGGCTCATCTACATTTTAACTGATAATTTATATCAAACATTTAAAGCAGAAAAAAGAAGGAACATTTCTCCCCTCATTTTAGGAAATCAACATTGTGCTAATACTAAAATTGGATAAAGATAACAGAAGAAAAAGTATGAACATAGATAAAAATTTGTTTAACAAAACAAACTATTAGAAATCAGATCTGGCAGTAGGTAGAAAGTGGTTTTATTATAGGGATGGCAGTGTTGGTTCAGCATTGGAAGATCCACTCCCATAAGTTATCATTTTAACAGAGGAAAGGAAAAAGCTATATGATCCTGTCAGTAGTTGCAAAAAAAGTATTGGACTAAATTCTACAGCTGTTCATGGTAAAAGCTATCAGGAGACTAGAAGTAGAATAGAACCTTCTCAACAGATAAGCCATGTACAACATACTCCCAGCAAAAACACCTTATATGAATGGAAAAGGTACAATGCTTTCTACCTAAGGTGGGGAACAAGGACAGATATGACTAATCTTCAACTGTCCATTAAATTTTGAAATATAAGCCCAAGGAGTCTGCCAATAAAAAGACACAATTAGCATACGATTGGCAAGGTAGAAGTAAAATCTTTATATGTAGCGGAAATGATCATCTGCAGAGAAAATACTTAGAAATCTCTAGGAGCCCCTAGAACTTGTATTTGAATTTAGCAGGATTAGAAAACACAAGGTATATATAAAAATTCAGGTCTATGTATACTTGCTGTAAATGAAGAATTGGATATTGAAATTTAAAAGTTATGTAGGAGAACCAAGGACCTAGAAAAGTAAAAAGAACAAAAAACAGTGTTGGAAGACATTTATTACCTAATTTTAAGAATTTCTCTAAAGCTACAGAAATCAAGGCAGTGTAGGCATAAAGAAAGACTCATAGATTAGTGGAATAAAACAGAGAATCTAGAAATAGAACCACGCATATGCAGTCCAGTGAGTTTTGAAAGATTAACAACATTTTATAGAACACAAACTCAATTCAAGAGCAGAGGAAAAGATAGTGTTTTCATCTAATGGTACTAGAACACCTGGTATCTGTATGTAAAAATTAACCTCAACACTTTATTTCCATACATAAAAATAACTTGAAAGTATCTATGAACCTAAATATGAAAGCCTAAAAGTGTAAAACTTTAAGAAGAAATTATAAGGGAAAATGTTCATTAATTTAGGGTAGGCAAGAATTTCCCAGTATACAAAAACATGGAGTATAAAAGAAAGAAATTGATAAATGAGATTCCATCAAAATTTAGAACTTTAAATGACATCTTTAAGAAAATGAAAAGTGTTCCTTAAACAGACTATATTTATAATATTATAACCTAAGACCAGAATATATAAAGAACTCTTACAGCTCATTAATAGACAACCCAATTAAAAAGTAGACAGAAGAAGATGATATATAGCCAGTATAGCACAAGGAAAGGTGTGCAACACTAGAATCACAAAAATACTAATCAGTACAATAACAAGATCATATTATACACTCATTATGAAGATGCAGTTAAAAGTTTTATAAGAACAAATGTCAGCTTAGGTGTGAACCAGTTAGAACTTTCTAATACTGCTAATGTGAATGTAAAATGACAAAACCATTTTGGAAAACAAAATAGAAATTTCTTGTATTACTGTTAAGAACCAACAGTGCTGTTCTTAAGTTTTTACTTAAGAGAAATGAAAACACATGTTCACAATAGATTTGTACATATCAGTTGACTATCACTTATCTGAAATTCTTGGGACCAGAAGTGTTTCAGACTTTGGTTAGAAATCTACTTGATCTGCAAAGATGATAGCTACTCCTGCTTTTTTGGGGGTTCCTGTCACATGGAGTATTGTTTTCCACCCTTTAACTTTCAGTCTATGAGTTTCTTTTTGAATTAAGTATGTTTCTTGCATGCAGCATATTGTTGGATCTTGCTTCTTGACCTATTCTACCAGTCTATTTCTTTTGACTGGTGAACTGAGACCATTAACATTGATGGTTATAACAGATACATATTGACTTATCAGTGTCATGACTTTTTCTTTTGTTTGGATTCTCCCTCTTTGCATTTAATTTCTTGTCATGCCCGACGGATTCATTCTGCTGGGCTTCCTGGCATTGTGATCCTCATTGTGTTTTCCTAGGATACTGTCTAAAAGTTTTTTGAGTGTAGGTTTGTTATTTGTGAATGTCCTAAGGTGCTCTTTGTCATGAAAGTATCTTACTTGTCCATCAATTTTGAAAGATAGTTTTGCAGGGTACATCAATCTGGGTTGGAGGCTGTTTTCCTTTAGGGCTTGAAATACATCACTCCAAGCTCTTCTTGCCTTCAAGGTTTGCATTGAGAAGTCTGCTGTGACTCTGATGGGCTTTCCTATGTATGTGATTTGTTTCTTTTCTCTAATTGGTTATAGAATGTGTTCGTCTGTTGGGTTTCTGGGATCTTAACAATTATATGCCTATGTGTAGATATTCTCTGATCATGGCTAGTTGGAGTCCTATATGCCTCACTTATCTGTATGTCAAGCTCTTTTCCCTTGCTTGGGAAGTTTTCTGCCATCACTTCTGTGAACAGTTCTTTTATGTCATCTGCACTCTCTTCTGTTTCTTCATTGACTCTGATCAGTCTTATGTTATTCTTCTTTGCATTGTCTAGCAGCTGCTAGATTGATTTCTCATGGCCCCTTACAGTTTTAAAGCAATTTTTCTTTTCTTGGTCACTAATGACAACCTTATCTTGTACATTTGAGATTGTGTCTGCACATTGGCTCATTCTGCTGTGTAGACTTTCAGTGGAGTTTTGAATATCTTGGAAATCTGTTTGCATCTCTTTTATGGATTCCATTTGTCTCCTGTGTTTGGATTCCATCATGTTCCTCAGCTGTTGTATTTTTTTTATCTGTGTCCCCTCTAGATTTATTAATCATGTCTTGCACTATGGGCACAATCTTTGCTGTTATGTGACAAATTATTTCTGATTTCATTTGTTCCAGATCCTTTTTTGTTGCCAGTTCTGGGAGTCCAGGTGATTGAGTATCAGAGTGCTCCATCTCATTTCCCTTTGGGGTTGCTTTAGGTGATCTTAAGTCTAGTTTTGAGACTTGCTTACATGTCTTCTCATTTATTTTTTCTATTAAATTCTTTTATTGGTACATTGTAGGTATACAACACAATTACATTTCTCATTGGGAATTGTACCTTTATGTAATGCATCTTGGTTCTTATTTTTTCCCCATTCCTAGCCCTCCCTTCACACCCTCCACCCTTCCCTATTTACAAAGACTTTATTTCCATTTTTCCATTTCTCATCATTTTTTCCTTTCCCTTCTTTCCTTTCTCCTGCCCCTCCCATTACCCCTACCCCTTTGGACCTTTTCTTCCTATTTTACATTATCCATTATTCATTCAAATAATTGGCACATTTTAGGTATACAATATACTGACATTCATTATTGGAAATTTGCACCTTTACATAGTCTCCCTTGGTTCTTACTTTTCACCCTTGCCCAGCCCTCCCTTCAACACCTCCAGTCCTCCCTATTTACAAAGATTTTGTTCCTATTTTTCCATTTTCTCATATTAATCCCATTCCCTTCTATCCTTTCCCCTAGCCCTCCCACTTCCTTCCCTTTTGCCCCTTTTCTTCCTATTTCACATTACCTATTATACATTTAGTGCTTATTTACACTTTCAGTTTCTCACACCAGAGAAACTATTCAGTATTTACACATGTGTGTTCTATTTATTTCACTTAAGAGTATTGCCTCAATGTGCATCCACTTAGCTATAAATGTCTCTAATTTCTCATTTTTTATGGCAGAGTAGTCCTCCATTTTATAAAAAACCCACATTTTCTTTATCCAGTCTCCAGTTGATGGGCATTTGGGCTGTTTCCAAGTTTTAGCGATTACAAACTGTGCTGCTATGAACATAGGTGCACATATATCACTGTGGTATGATTCTTTTAATTCTTTGGGGAAGATCCCCAGCAGTGGAATAGCGGGGTCAAATGGGACTTCCAGTCCTAGTTCTTTGAGGTATCTCCATACTGATTTCCACAGTGCTTGCACCAGTCTACACTCCCACCAGCAGTGGAGCAGGGTTCCTCATTCCTCACAGCCCCACCAGCATTGGTTATTGGTTGATTTCATGGTAGCAGCCATTCTTTCTGGAGTGAAGTGGAATCTCAGCATTGTTTTCATTTGCATCTCTTGAATGACCAGTGATGTTGAACATTTTTTCATGTATTCATTTGCCATTTGTAATCCTTTGTCTGAGAAATATCTGTTCATTTCAGCTGCCCATTTTTGGATTGGGTCTTTAAATTTGGGAGGTCTGATCTTTTTAAGTTCTTTATAGATTCGAGATAGTAGATGTTTGTCTGAGGAAGAGCAGGTGAAGATTTTTTCCCACATTGTGGGTTGTCTTTTCACACTGCTGGTGGTTTCTCTTGCTGTGCAGAAGCCTTTTAATAAGAAGAGATCCCATTTGTTGATTATTTGCGCTAGTTCATGGGCAACTGAGGTTTTGTTCATAAAATCTTTTCCTACGCCATTGTCTTCAAGGGTTCTACCTAACCTCTGTTCCAACTGGTTCAGAGTTTCTATTGTAATATTTAGATCTTTAATCCATTTTGATTTTAGTTTAGTGCATGGTGAGAGATACAGGTCTAGTTTTAATCTTTGGCAAGTTGAAGCCCAATTTTTCCAGCAGCATTTATTAAAGAGGCTATCTTTTCTCCAGTGAGGGTGTTTGGCTCCTTTGTCAAAGATAAGATGGCTGAGTGTGTCTGGCATTGTTTCTGCATCTTCTAATCTGTTCCACTGGTCCTCAAGCCTGTTTCTTTGCCAGTACCATGCAGTTTTTATCACAGTAGCTTTGTAGTATAGTTGCAGGTTGGGGATTGTGATACCCCCAGCCATGTCTCTGTTACCTAGCATTGCTTTTGCTATTCTGGGTCTCTTCTTGCTCCAAATGAATTTGTGGATTGTTTTCTCGAGGTCCATGAAGTATGCTGCTGGGATCTCAATTGGAATTGCAGTAAATCTATATAGCAGTTTTGGAAGTATGGCCATTTTCACTATATTAATCCTTCCTACCCAGGAGCAGGGGATGTCTGTCCATTTTCTGATATCATCTTCAATATCTCTTTTCAGAGTGCCACAGTTTTCAGAGAAGAGGTCCTTGATTTCTTTCGTTAGGATGATTCCTAGGTATTTCAGTTTTTTGGATGCTATTGTGAAAGGAATTATTTGTCCTATTTCTCTCTCAGTGAGTCTGTCATTGGTGTAGAGGAAAGCTATTGATTTTTGTGTGTTGACCTTGTAACCAGCTACTTGACTGAATTCGGTTATTAAGTCTAGAAGACTTTTGGTGGAGTTCTTGGGGTCTTCTATGTAGAGTATCATGTCATCTGCAGATAATGACAGTTTGACTTCTTCCTTTCCTATCTTTACTCCTTTTATTTCCTTCTCTTGCCTAATTGCAGTGACTAATGTTTCCAGAACTATATTGAACAAGAGTGGTGATAGTGGACATCCTTGTCTTGTTCCTGATTTGAGTGTGAAGGACTTCAGTTTTTGACCATTTAGTATGATATTGGCTGTTGGTTTTTCATAGATGGCTTCTATCACTTTGAGGTAGAGACTATCTATTCCAATTTTTTGTAGGGTTTTTATCATAAATGCATGTTGGATTTTGTCAAATGCTTTTCCTGCATCTATGGAGATAATCATATGATTTTTTTCCTTGGCTTTATTGATATAGTGTATTACATTGATTGATTTTCATATATTGAACATCCCTGCATCCCTGGGATGAATCCCACTTGATCAGGGTGTATGATCTTCTTGATGATCTTCTGCATTCTGTTTGCCATTATCTTATTAAGGATTTTTGCATCTATGTTCATTAGTGAGATTGGCCTATAGTTCTCTTTTTCAGTTGGGTCTTTCTCTGCTTTGGCGATGAAGGTGATACTTGCTTCCAGGAATGAATTTGTGAGTATTGCTTCCCTTTCAATTTCATTGAAGAGTTTAAACAGTAGTGGCAGTAGTTCCTCTCTAAATGTCTTGTAGAATTCAGCAGTGAAGCTATCAGGGCCCGGGCTTTTCTTAGTTGATAAGTTTTTAATTATATTTTCAATTTCATTGATTGATATTGGGTTGTTCAGAATTTTTAGGTCTTCTTCGTTCAATCTTGGTAATTCATACTTATCTAGGAATCTGTCCTTTTCTTCTGTGTTGTCCATCTTATTGGCGTATAGGTTCTGGAAGTAGGTATTGATGATCCTCTGGATTTCTGCTGGGTCTGTTGTCATTTCACCCTTTTCATTCCTAATTGCATGGATTTGGGCCTTTTCTTTCCTTTTTCTGACAAGGTTGACTAAAGGTTTGTCAATTTTGTTGATTCTTTCAAAGAATCAACTCTTGGCTTCATTGATTTTTTGTATCATTCTCTTAGTCTCCACTGCATTGATTTCTGGTCTTATCTTTATAATTTCTTCCCTTGTATGAGCTTTGGGGTTGTCCTGCTCTTCTTTTTCTAGAAGTTTGAGGTTCAGCATCAGGTTGTTTAATTGGGCTCGCTCTGTTTTCCTAATATGCGTATTCACTGCTATGAATTTCCCTCCTAAGACTGCTTTCATTGTGTCCCATAGATTCCGATATGTTGTATTATCATTGTCATTTAATTGAAGGAACTGTCTGATTTCTTCTTTAATTTCCTCTGTGACCCATTGGTTATTCAGAAGTGTGTTGTTCAATTTCCAAGTGTTTATGAAATTTTTTGAGTTTCTTTTGCTATGGATCTCCAATTTCATTGCACTATGGTCTGATAATATACAAGGGATAACTTCAATTCCTTTGCACTTACTTAAATATGTTCTATGTGTGAGTATGTGGTCTATTTTTGAGAATGACCCATGTGCAGCTGAGAAGAATGTGTATTCTGATTTTGTGGGGTGGAAGACTCTGTAAATATATGTTAAGTTCATTTGTTCAAGAGTTTGATTGAGTTCTAGTATTTCATTACTTATTTTTAGTCTAGTTGATCTATCTATTTGTGACAGTGGGGTGTTGAGGTCCCCCACTACAATTGTATTAGTGCATATATGACTTTTCATGTCCATTAGTATTTGTTTTATATAGTAGGGTGGACTAGTGTTTGGTGCAAAGATATTTATGATTGTCATCTCTTCCTCTTGGATTGTTCCCTTTACAAGGATGTAGTGTCCTTCTTCATCTCTCTTAATCAGTGTTGGTTTGAAATCTACTTGATCTGCAAAGAGGATAACTACTCCTGCTTTTTGGGGGGTTCCTGTCGCATGGAGTATTGTTTTCCACCCTTTAACTTTCAGTCTATGAGTTTCCTTTTGAATTAAGTGTGTTTCTTGTATGCAGCATATTGTTGGATTTTGCTTCTTGGCCCATTCTGCCAGTCTATTTCTTTTGATTGGTGAATTGAGACCATTAATGTTGATGGTTATAACTGAAACGTATTGACTTGTCATTGCCATGAGTTTTTCTTATTGTTGGGTTCTCCCCCTTTACATTTAATTTCTTGTCATGCCAGATGAGTTCATTTTGCTTTGCTTCCTGGGGTTGTGATCCTCAATGATTGTTCCTAGGATATTGTGTAAAATTCTTTGGAGTGCTGCTTTGGTATTCACGAAGTTCCTAAGGTGCTCTTTGTCATGAAAGTATCTTATTTCTCCATCCATTTTGAAAGATAATTTTGCAGGGTACATCAGTCTGGGTTGGAGGCTGTTTTCTTTTTGGAATATGTCACTCCAAGCTCTTCTTGCCTTGATGGTTTGTGTTGAGAAGTCTGCTGTGATTCTGATGGGCTTTCCTTTGTATGTGATTTGTTTCTTTTCTCTCACTGCTTGGAGAACTTTGTTCTTCTGTTGTGTTTCTGGAATCTTAACAATTATATCCCTATGTGTAGATTTTTTTTTGATCAAGGCTATTTGGAGTCCTATATGCCTCACTTATCTGTATGTCAAGTTCTTTTCCCCTGCTTGGGAAGTTTTCTGCCATTATTTCTGTGAAGAAATTTTTTATGTCATCTGCACTCTCTCTTGTTTCTTCATTGAACCCAATCAGTCTTATGTTGTTCTTCTTTGCATCATCTAGCAGCTGCTGGATTGATTTCTCATGTTCCCTTATAATTTTGAAGCAATTTTTCTTTTCCTGGTCACTAATTGCAATCTTATCTTCTAGATCTGAAATTCTGTCCTCACATTGGCTCATTCTGCTGTGTAGACTTTCAATGGAGCTTTTCATGTCCTGGAAATCTATTTGCATCTGTTTTATGCATTCCGTTTGTTTCTTATGTTGGGATTCCATCATGTTCCTGAGCTCCTCCCTAGATTTATTAATCATGTCTTGCACTAGGGGCACAATTTCTCCTGTTATCTGAGAAATTATTTCTGATTTCATTTTTTCCAGATCCCCTTTTGTTGCCAGTTCAGTGGGTCCAGGTGGTTGAGTATCAGAGTATTCCATCTCATTTTCCTTTGGGGTTGCTGTAGGTGATCTGGAAGTCTGGTTTTGAGACTTATTAATGTGTTTTCTCATTTCAACTGGGGTGGGGCACTGTTAGTGCCTGCATGGATTACCTCCTCTGAGCTGGGTGAGGTGGGACAGGGGCTGGGAGCAGCAGTAGGGATGGTGACCCAAAAGCCCTTTCCTTTGGGCTGGGAACAGCCAGAGGGATGGTGGCCCAAAAGCCCTTTCCTCTGGGCTGGGAGCAGGGGGAGGGATGGTGACCGGGAAGCCCCTTCCTCTCAACAAGGAGCAGTGGAACAACGGCTCAGAAGCCCCTACCTCTGGGCCAGGAACAGTGGGACTCAGTACCTTGGTTTGGTGATGTGGTGTCCTCTGCATCTTTGTAGTGTGGAATCAGGTGCCTGCCTGTCTGCAGCGGGGTGATTTTGTGTCTTCCATGTGACTCAGAACCTTGGTAGGGCATGCACAGACCTGCCTGTCTTCAGTGGGCTGATTTGGCGTGTCTTCTGCGTGACTGGGGACCTCGGTAGAGTGTGGGCAGACCTGCCTGCCTGCCGTGGGGTGACTCAGCATCTTCTGAGTGACTCAGGACCTCGTTAGAGCGTGCACAGACCTGCCTGTCTGTAGTGGGCTGATTTGGAGTGTTCTGTGTGACTCAGGACCTCGGTAGGGCATGGGCAGACCTGCCTGTCTGCAGTGGGGTGATTTGGCATGTGTTCCATGCGACTGGGGACCTGGGTATGGTGTGGGCAGACCTGTCTGTCTGCAGCGGGCTGATTTGGTGTGTTCTGTGTGACTCAGGACCTTGGTAGGGCATGGGCAGTCCTGTCTGTCTGCAGCGGGGTGATTTGGTGTCTTCCACGTGACTCAGGACCTCGGTAGGGCATGCACAGACCTAGTACTGATATTTCTTTGTTGATACTTTGTCTAATTGACCTGTCTATTTGTGACAGTGTTTAGCAGCACAGTTTTTAATAGCTAAATCTTGACAACAGCACAAATGCTCATCAAACAATGAATCGCTAAAGAAGATGAGGTTTTTTTAATACAGTGGAGTACTACACAGCCACAAAGAAGGATAAACTTGGGACATTTCTAGGCAAATGGATGCACCTTGAGACCATAATCTTAAGAGAAATAAATTGGACAAGTGTAAATATTGCATTGTTTCTCTGGTGTGAGAAACTGAAAGTGTAAATAAGGACAAAAATATATAATAGATTTTGTGAAATAGTATGAAAATATTCAAATGGGAAGGAGAACTGAGGAGCAAGGCAGAGAGGGAATCAAGGAAGAGAAAAGAAAAAAATGAGAAAAGAAGGAAAAAATGGAAACAAAACTTTTGTAAATAAGGTGGGGAAGAGTTGAAGGGAGGGTAAGCGAATGGGAAAAAAAGATATGTCATGTACAGGTACAAATTCCCTATGATGAATGTGATTATGCACATCTAAAATGTACCAATAAACTTAATTAAAAAAAACAAATATAAAGGACTAGGGTATACCTTAGTGTGAAGGCCCTGGGTTCAAGCTTCAGCACAAAAAAAGGAAGGGAAGCAAGATTCAAAGTTACTTTGTATCTTTGTAATATAATATAATATAAATCCTCTTTTCCAATGCTTACAGAAATAAAAAATATAAATGCACTTAAATTTACTCATAATGAAGTTTTATTTTATCATATTAAATATTGGAGAGTATTTAAACAACATTAGAAAAGCTCAGACATACTGAGCTGTTTCTAGAGATGTTAGTGTTCTATAGTTGTTTCATAAGACAAAGTTATGAATAACCTCGCTTGCAAATATACTAGGTCAGGATATCTTACTGAAATGAAGATTCAATTTAAAAGACTTTGAACATGCTAGGAACACTGCTTAATATGATATTGCATAGATCCTCCTTATATTTATACATTTATGGAAGCAATAGAAATGGAGATAAGAGGATGGATAAGGAATAGATTTTTGAGATATGTCTAAATGAGACTTGCTGATAATTTTGGTTTAATTGTTTAATAAAAAAGAGGAAATAATTATTGCTCCTGGGCTTGTGGTTGAGCATTTCATATGGGTGGTGGTAGTGTTTCCTGATACAGAATATTAAGGAAAAGTAGGCTTTTTTGAGGATAAGATTGATGGGGATATAAGACTCAATATTGGACATGATAAGCATGAAATGCTTTGGAACATTAAAGTGGAGATATCAAGTCCTGGTTGTCTTTGTGTATACCTGAGAGAAATTGGAGTAGGGATTAGCATAAGGCAATTAATCAAGATGGCCTTAAAGTTTCCCCAGTTTGAGGGCACATTCCACAGCTTTCTTCCTGACAAGAGACTTCTGACCTCCCTTTTTTAGACCATTTACCTTAGAAAAAGTCTAATTGTAAATTCCCATTAGGATATAAATCTTTTTAAAAGCCTTGACAATTTTAAAACCCTCCACTGACTTTCTCAATGACCTGGGACTATCCCCTGGAAATGAAATCATCAGGGAAGATAAGACCCTGAGCTCCAAGTCTCTGGAAGGGAATAGGAATAAACTTAATGGCTGCCAATTAGCAAACACAAATGACCCAATTATAGAAAAAGACATAGATAGACTCAGGAATAACTCAATGGGCTAAACATCTTCCCCTGGTTAAACCCCTGCCCTCACTTGTATTAAAATAATAAATCATAAATCTAGGCCCTTGCTATTATGATCAGAGGACCTACAAAACTTGTCTTCCTAGGAGCTTGTTAAAAATGAAAAGTCCTCAGACATCCTCCCCCGAGACCTATTAAATCAGAAGGTGCATGCTAAACAAGATTCCCAACTAGGTGGGATGGGTAACAGGGAATGAAGAAGTGGATTGAATATGTAAAGTTGAAATATCACTAAAGTATAGACTATGGAAAAATTACAAGGAAGGATGAGCTAGCATGACAAAAGGGAGACTTACTGAATATAGAATGAACACAAAGTGAGTTGGTGGGGGTTTTTCAAGGACAGATTTACAGCCATGGATGACTCGGAATAGCTCAGATGCTAGCCTCATGTGAGTTGTGAAGTGGGACTGGGAGATTATGAGGAATGTTGAATTGATAGGAGCTTCAAATGCTTCGTGTTTTCAAAAAGCAGAAAGAAACATGATTTAGAGCATTTAGATTAGCAACTCCCTTTTGTTTTCTGGAGATGGGAGGGCCATGTGAAGGAAAATAAAAGCAGGCTTGTTTTGAGAAGACTAGGTGGAGACTGTGGCCTCGGGAAAGAGGATTCAGGCCATAAAAGCTAAGGAGCAAATATTTTAGGTTTCTAAAGTCATAAAATCAGTGGGTTCTCAGGTCTCCTTTCAGAAGTGGTTTCTAGGTTCTTCTTGTCTTGAACAAAGAACTGGACAAAACAGGCCCAAAAGATAACAAAATATTATGTTTATTAAAGGTAGGAAAAGAAACATGTTCTGCTGAGCTAGTTAGGGCCAAGTTAAAGTAGGACAAAAGTAGACTCTACAGCATGAGAGCAAACTACTATGAAAAAGAGACCAAAGCAGCCCCAAGCTCAATGACTATCTTTTTTTTTAAATCTCCCACTCCTCAGGCTGATATCTAGGCTGACTTATCAAAACTCTGCTCTAGTTGTCTGAGAGGAATTGAAGACAGCAATCTGACTGATTGCATGTGCAGGGCTTTGGGAACTGTTCTGTACATGTGTCCCAGGACTTTGCAATTGACAAGTCATGCCTACTTCCTGGCCAGTCTGCCATGCCCTAATCTCCTGCCTCAGTATCATCTTTGTCACAAATACTCAAATGGAAAAGCAGCCATAGATACTATGAAAGTAAAAAATGTTTCCATAAAACTATTTAGAAAAGAAGCAACAGTCTTAATTTTGCCTGTAGGCTGTATTTTATTGATGTATGGGTTAAGACAATAAGGTGAAATGAGGGATAATTATGATAAGTTGTAGAAGAGGATAACTGACTATGAGTTCCATAGGAATCAGTGGAAACTGGGGAGTGGTAAAAGATTTGTGTCAAGTTAGAAGATACAAAAATGGTGTTGTAATTTTTCTGAGTGAACAACATTTCAGAACGTAGGGAAACTGTGCACTTTCTGCTGTTACCTGATCCAGAAACCACATTTGCTTTTCAAAACAAATTAAATGAATACAGATATAAAAACTAACCATTATCAGCAGCAAAATACATGTTCTTTCAAAGTGTATTTGGGGCTCTGTCAATAGAAGTCTTATTTCTCAGAAGTGTACAACAGGCTTACCGGGAACAGAGCAAGAGTTTCAGTGAAATGTAAGCAAGGGCAATGGTGTGAAAGTTTCAGTTTCCTTTGCTGGAGACCAGTCAAAAAGAGTGACTCCTTAGCAGAGGAAGGTAGAAGTTGGGTGTGGTGGCATATGCCTATAAATCCCTGCTACACTGGAGCATAGCAGATGCGGTGAGATGACTGTCATTTGTCCTACTTACCATTCTCTAGGAAAAGCTGCTGGACACAATTTTGCTCTAAGTGTTTGTGAGTGGGACACTTGAGCAACACAATGAACAGTTAGGTGACTTCTGTACTGTGCTCCCCAAGTCCTCCTTAAAGAGTGAATGACTCATTCTCTTAGCTTCAGCTAGTTCTCCTGTCAGTCTGCCCTCAACTGGCAGTTCACAGGAAGTCACATTCCCATCCTGGGGCAGCACACATCCCGTGACTAGTCAATCCAAGGTATAAAGGTTTGTACTCCCTGCACAAACGGGACAGACTGGGATAGACTGAGGCCTTTGTGGAGATCACATTCCTGACCACCTCTCTCCCTGCCCACTCCTTCTTCCCTTTCTTTCATTCCTACAGCTATGGATCCGAAGAACATTCCTTTGCAAATTCCCACATGCTAATTTTAGTCTCGAGGTCTGTTTCCCAGGGAACTCAGACAAAATCATGTATTAATTAATAAGTCATTTTAAGATATTATTGTTTGAATGGGACACTAGTACTATAAGGGATAAACATTGAATGTGTCAATTTATAGAATCTAAAACCCAAATAAGCCTAGAATTAAGATAGAAATACATAACCTGACAGTATCACCTATGTGTGCAGAGCACCCAATACAGCACCTTCTCTGGAGGAGGAATGAAAATTCATGGAGCAGCACCATGGGACCTTTGCTAATCAAGTGTGTGGCAGCCACTGTGACTGACTTCACCAGGGAGCTTGTTAAGCTGTCAGCTCCCACCCAGACCTACTGAACCAGCTTCCACAGTTTTATAGGATCCAAAGATTGTTTCTGTCCACTGATTTAGATCAATGGTTCTCAAACCTGAATGTGAGTTAGAATTACCTATGAATTTTGAAAAAGAATTTATGTCTATGTCCCATTCCAATTAAATTCTGGGGTGAGGGGTCTGAATATTGTATATTATAGAATTTTACATAGCCTTTCCTAATGAGTAGTTAGAGTTAGGAAGCATTAATAGGTAAGCCCTCTGAGGTTCCTTTTCTTCCTTGAATGTCTTAGATCAGTCTCAAATATTTATAAAATCCTTTGAATTCTCATCACCTCATCTCCATTTTTTCTCCTGATTATTTCATTTTCTTTCCTCCAAGCTTAGAAAATGGAAATAAGAAATCACACTGATTAATTTTTTATCATCTGATTTCAGACTCTAGGAAAGAAAACTTTCTGTCCCCTCTTCTCATGGGACTACTGATACAGTAAAACTAACAAATGATCGTAGAGCTCACCTTCCAGTTACAAAATCAGTGTTCATATCCACTCCCTTTCCAAGGCTATTTCTGTTTGGTTAGTATGATTTTCAATTTAAATGTATTTTGGGGGTCAGTCAGTAGGGCTTGGCCTTAAGGCAAGTCATTCAATCCCTGTTCTTCCCCATTGCTTTGAGAAAGGAGCAGAGAAAGAAATAAAAGCCTATAAATAGCTGCATTGGCATCCAATTCCCAGAGCATTGATTCTTGCCCAAGCACACACATACAGAAGGAAGAAAAACTCCATCACTTCCTTCTGCAACAAATAGGACCTTGTTTACAGAGGCCTGAATCAAAGAATATATTATTAAACAACAAAATGCAGATGTGTTACATAGCAATTTTAAGCATGCCTATGGTATGGCATCATTTCCCACATATTCTAGAAACCTTTTATTGATTAAAACAAATCAATAAAATGTAGGAAAAGGTGCTTTAATATTTCATAGTCATTTGATGTCAATATACATTAACGATGCCTTTGTAAACATGTCTAAAGTGAAACTTATTGACATGAATATTCTTTGTATATAAAGCCCATGTGAAAATAAATACACAATTAAGACATATATTAGAGCTAGGAACTTTATTGTCAGGGTAAAATGACTAAAAAAATTTTGTTCATGTAAGTAGAGCAAACTATTGTTAAAATTTAGAATTTGGTAGTTTTGCAATCATTCCTGTTATCATTTTCTCAGGAAGGCATTGAGCAGAGAATACAGGAAGAATATCATAGAAGAAAAGAATCAACCAAAGATCAACTAAAGAAAGTTCCTCCCAAGTATCGTCCACGTGGTGGCCTACTTTAGGGCTCAGTGACCGACGGAAACTGTGTGTCTGCATCCAGATGTTTCTTGTCCTAACACGGATGGTCTGTTGTACACAGAAGGCCGAATGATGTGTCTGGGACAATGAAAGGAACCTAGCACAGAAAGATCTTTCATTTTCACACGGAATCCTGCATGGCTTGGCTTTCTGTATAATATATTCCGAACACCGTGGTGTCTAAGATGTGTTCAGGATTAGTTTCAATTTTAAAGCGTGGCAGTCATTATACTTCCCTTTCAATCTTTCCTGGTTGACAAATATTGACTTTTTCTATCTATTTTTTCTTTCCTTCATCCACTCCTTTCTACCCTTCTATTGGCTTTAGCTCATTAAGGTTTCTTATTATTGTACACTCACATACACACATCCTATAGGCAGCCATTTCCTTAATGCATTTGACTGTGCTTTCCTATATTTTATAATTGCCTTGGCTGAAAGAAGCATGAGATCTAGAAATAATTTTGAAAATACCTCTTAAATATTAAAAAAATTTTTTGAATTGCATTACTTTAGTTCCTGTTTTAAAATTCTGTCAGTAATGGTGCTACCATTTTTCTGCTGATGTACATACCTAAGAGAAAAATTCAAGCCTGGCTTTAAGAGTCACAGTGATATTTTATGCTGGTGTGTGTGTGTGTGTGTGTGTTTTTTTTTGTACCAGGGATAGAACTTGGGACTTTGTGCTTGTGAGGCAGGCAGCAGAACCACTGAGCTAAATTCCCGGCCCTTGTGTGAGTTTTGAAATTATTGAGTGAACTAAACAGGTTTGAAGTTGTATCACTGTAAGTTTCTAGTTATGATTAAAACATGTTCATTTGATTTTATACCTAAGTGAAACAAAATCAATTTGTGATACTGAAAAGTCAATATGTAGTACGAAATTATCAGAGACTTCTAAAATCTTACCAATGGAGTTGTTTTACCATTCAATCTACAAGAAACTCAACTCTTTTCAGAGTAAGAAGTAATACTTATCTGTTAGTTTTAAGAAGAGAAAGAAAATCTCATAAAGAATTGTTTATAACTGAGAAATTCAAGTATTTGTTAGTTTGTAGACTAATATCTGTCACTGTGTAACTTTAAATAATATGTTCCCTTAAGAAAGTAAAGATAGGTCTCTGAAATATGAAAGGAAAGAGAATTATTGTGTCAATGACACAATTTCAAGTGTTGTGATTTGTGCTTTCCATCCTTTTAAAGGCCCCATCAACATTTTAGCTATCTCTATCCATGATTTCTTGCCTGAATTAAGTTTTGGCTTCATGTGCTTTTGATCGGAGATATTAAATGGTATTTTGTGTAGTTTTCAAGATTACGGTCTAGATCATAGAACCACTGGCACAATCCAGCTGGGCCACATTGCAATGACAGGTTCTATGATGGCACAGCTAAGTGAAAATATCTGGACTTCTACAATTACAATTCGGAATCCCATAGCTCCTTTCTCTCTCTGCTCTTGGTTTGCTCTTGATTTTTCCTTCCACTCTACCAACAGGCCCCCATTGGCTAAATACTTTGGCCTCCTAAGACAAGAAGCTCATCAAACTTCTAAAATTTGAAAAACCATCCAGTTATCAGCAACCCAGTGACTGCCACAAACAGTGTGTGCTGTGAATTTCCATAAATCAAAGAGGTCCTATAGACAAGTGCTCCAAAGATGTTTTCTGCTTCATGCTTAATTAACTCAGATGATAAGTCTTTGATGGATAAACAGATGAACCTTTTCACCAGAACATATTGTCAACAACCCAGGAAAACATTATGGTGCAATAACATTTAGAGATGATTCTTTGCCATTTGTTAATGCATTTTGAATATCAAACATTAGAATTCAATCCTTTTAAATATGCTGAAAAGGCCATAATTCCTAGAGCAAAATTAACATCCAAAGTATTTCTATGATTGTTTTCATAATTAGGAGTTACTTCCTGGAAGAAATTCAAAAATATTGATATGATTCAAAATCTCTAAATCCTTCTTGTTTCTGTTCATCATATTATTAATCATGTACTACTTATCATAGAAAGTGCTCACAGAGATTGTATCACTTCTAACATCATAATTAAAGTTCCTTTATTTTTCTTCATAAATGAGCCTCTAGCAGACCATGATACTTACATAGGAATACTTTTGAATGATGATGAAAATATAACATTACCAATATTTCCTTGTTTTATATTCCTTAGCACATAATGAAAAGTTTCAAAAAGCACAACTAAAACACAGCAAACTAGAAAAGAAGCAAAAATGAGAACACAAAACTTCATGTGAAAATGAAGAAACAATACTGAAAGCAAGAAAATTGGATAAGGATTTGTTCTTGACTATACATTTTAAAAATATCTGTTTTATATGCTTTCTAAAAACACATATAGGATTTTGGAAATAAATATACATATGATTCAGATTTTTTTCAGTGCACTTTAAGTTGGAAATGATGTAATAAAATAGTGGTTTTTGTAAACACAGGAACATCTAGAATTTCAGTAGCTTCTAAAATATTTAGATATACAGTGCTGGTGCTGACTTTATTTGCTGATGCTCATTTTTAAATGGCCAATTTAAGACTAACACAGTGGGGATAAGTCATTTCAAAACTGTCTAATTTTATTTTTAAAAATACAATTTAGTAAATTCAGTAATTCTTCATAGGTATACAAATATTTCAATGGCAATATTTGTAAGTAAACAGTTATTGAAAGTAACAAATTTATATAATTAAACATGAGAAAAAGTAACGCCTTAACAAAGCCAAAACAAAAAATACACATATAACTTGTTAGAGAATACTGAGACTCATGATTTTATTTGTTTTAAGTTGGTGATTACAGTGGACCCTTGACTTATGAACTCGATCAGTTCCTGAGATCTGGTTGTAATTCAAATTGGTTGTAAGTGAAGACAGCTGAGATCTGGATGTTTACCTGGGTACACACTATATAGATAACAAGATGAGTCATCCATTAACCTAATCAACCCGGGTTGTTTGTATGTCAGGCCAGTCATAACTTGAGGGTGCACTATACTTTATTAAAGAGCCTGGGATTTTGTTTAGGAAAAATCTTGTTGAAGTTAATTGGAAACAATCCCTCCTCTCTTTTTAACAACAAAATCCCATCAGCTGTTGAACCAATCACCCAATCTTAGAGTAGTCTCTCTTTCCTGAAGGGTTGGTTTGGAACCTGATGCAATCAGGAATCAAGTGAGTTGATCTATTCCATTCATTAATTCCTTATTTCAGAAGCTCTGAAACACAATATCTAAGGGATATTGACCCAGAGCCAAATTCCTGTTTATGTGTTCCTTAATAAGAAACTTCATTATTTCTGTGATTCTATCCAAATTTGGAATAGAACTAAGTCTTCCAAAATTTTTAAAACATTATGTGCCAATTATTAGCTTAATTTATGTAAGCATTATCTGCGATTGGCATTGCTAGCATATGTGTGTGTGTGTGTGTGTGTGTGTGTGTTAGTTAATGAAGAAGGAAACCAGAAACTTTTCACTGAGCTATAGTCCCTGTTGGGTCTTTATTGTTTGAGATAGGCTGACCCTAAACTGGGTAGGCTAGGCTCAAACTTGTGATCCTCTTGCCTCAGCCTACTAGAGTGCTGGGATTGCTCACACATGTGACCACACCCACCTCAGCAGTTCTGCTTTGATCATTAAGTGGACTGATGGACTGATCAAGTGGCCAGGCACACACAGTGTTAGTCTATTAAGCACCTGCTCTGATGTTGAGGAGGTATTGTCTCCAACCCTCCTCTCTTCTTCAGCCATGAAATCTCGGTGAAATTGTACCAGACTATACTCCTGCCAGAAATGCATGAATACATTCATAAATATTTAGCACTGTAAGACTTCAATTCTTGTAAAAATAAGATAATATTTTATTATTTTTCAGCTAAAAAAAATAAATAACTGTGTTTTCCTGGCCATTTGTCTTTCCCTCCTGTAAAATGTATCTTTATGAGTTTTGGCATTTTCTTATTTCTAATTCTTTTACCTATTCTATATTTATTTGTGGGTGAACATTATATTACATTTTCTAGACCTCAGTTTTATATGTGGAAAATATCTTTCTAGTTGTCTTTCTGGTAGTTTTTTTTTTTTTTTTTTTTTTTGGTACCGGGGGTCAAACTCAGGACCTTGCACTTGCAAGGCAGGCATAGTGCCACTGAGCTAAATCCCCGGCCCTCTTTTTGATGAACAAAAATTTTTAAATTTAATAAAGCCTGATTCTTTACAACATTCTTCCTGCTTTTTGTAATTTTAAAATTTATTTTAAAACCTCATCTTTGGACATGTACTATAAACATAGTGTCATAAATTTTCCTCTATGAGTTTTAAAGTTTTATTTTTGCCTTGCATACTTTGGTTTATATTCAAATTGAAAATAATTGTGGATATGTGAATTGACATACATTTTTCTTGATGAAAAACAATATAAACATATATATATATACACATACATATATACTTTTTTCTGGTCTCTGTTTTCTTTGATAAAAATTATACCATTGTGCTAATAAAATATTTTGGTGATACAGACTTTTAGGTCTTGATATATGACATCACAATTGCTTGTGTTTTTTCAAGAGTTGATTATATTTGATGGTTTGTTTTTCATAATATTAAAAACTTTGTCTAGAATAATCCCACAATTTTTGGAGAAAAGTTCCACTGCAGAGCTTTTCCTTATTTATAAATATGGACTAGATCTGTCTTGCAAAGCTTACTTAACAACTTTGATTTTCTGTAAGCTTATATAATTTTATACCATGTATAATATTTATTCATTTCTTATGCTAATGTGGATCATTACTTTTAACAAGCTGAGAAGGCACTGCATGAGTTGAAGGAGAAGTGACATGATATGAATTAATCTGGCTGTCCTCTGAGTAGATTTAGTAGGGTTGGGGCAAACATGGATTCAGAATGAGCATGTTGGAAGCTATTACTATAATCCAGGAAAGGATTATGCTGACTTGGCCAAGACTGTAGTTAAGGTCGTAGAAAGACATAGATTCTGGACACATTTTAAAGGTATTATAACAGGATATTAAGATGGACTAGATATCCACAAAGAGGGGGAAATAAATCTCATGGTGGGCTCTAACATTTTCAGGTTTAGAAATGAGAAAAGTGAAGTTGTCATTCCAGAAAACAAAGAAGATTCAAGAGGAATAGGTTTGAGTAGTAGGAATAAAAGGAGCTCAATTTTGGAAGTGTAAGTCTGAGGTCTCTTTTAGAACCCCAAGTAACCATATTGGGTAGGCAGTTGAATGTGAGTCCAGAGTTCACAGAAGTCTGGATGAAAGATATATATTTAGAAGTCTTCCAGATATAACACTCATTATGTCCTGGAACTAGACAAGAATGGCAAAGGAACTTAATGTAAATAAGAAAAGATTGGAAAGAACATATAAGAAATTTAAGTATCATCAAAAGGTTTATAAGGTTTGCAAGGTAAAAAAAGGTTTGCAAAGAAAAATTCAGACAGAATTAAAGAGACAGAGAAATGTAGAGCCTGGAGGGCCAGTGCTGAGCAACCAGCAAAAGACCCTGGCCAGTCCAAGACACTGATATTTATTAATGTCATCATAGTAAGATTGGGGAATAGGGGCTACATGAGGTGATGTGCAGTTGCTATAGACATGTGGCTGATGCAGGCAAGGCTTGTAAAGGAAAAGACAAAGCATTCTTGAATTAGGAACAAAACAGACAAAATATAGGACTGTAGTTAGCAAATAATCTTGTCCTTCTAGTTAAGAAGGTTTAAATTGTGGGAACAGAATTTGTGTGAGTTACTCTGAACTTGGCTACTATGTTATCTCATATTGAACCCCACAACTTCACAGGCCGTCTCTCTGTTCTCTGCTGTGGCCGTTGGCTGTGGCCATTGGTGGAGAGGTTGTGCAAACCTGTGTGGCACCACAGTGCTTTCATGAGTCACATAGGCTTCAGTGGGACTTGCTTCTGAAAATGAGCCAATTGAGGGGTGAACTCTTTACAGCATGTACTGTTTATAGCCTGCTTCGGGCATAGTCAATGGGGCATTTCCCACAGCCCAGTGATCAGTGTGTCATGGTACTGCTGGCGACTTTCAGCCAAGTTTACAATGAGAATTGAGAGCAAAAAACAGAACCAAGAGATTTGAAAATTTTGCAGCTTGGCCACAAAGAAAACACCTATAATTTTGGAACAAACTAGAGAGTGGTTGCTAAAATCTTCACTGCCATTAAAAAGAAGCTGAATACTTTGTATCAGAATAATAGGAAAGATGTATTGAGGGTGTCTCAGGAATTCACCAGACCACACCTATCACAGGCTCAAGGGTGAAAAAAGGTAAACTCCTCTGAAAGACTTTGCTTTGAAAAAGAGTCACAGAGTTCCTTATTATTCAGAGTTCCCTAGGGATGTGTTTAGCCATAGAGGTTCTCAGAAGCTTTTGCAGTCATGATCCATGGGGCCCTACCACTGATACTGGTGGCAGCAGATATTGGCATCATCCACATGGTGCTGTTTTTGTAGGCATGCAGATCAAGAATTGGTTCTTGGAAGCTTCTACCCAGATTTCAAAAGAAGGCCTGAAAGAACTCCACTTTATCTTTGACAAAGATAAGAACTCAGCCACCTTATCTTTGACAAAGGGACCAAACATTTTCATTGGAAGAAAGATACCCTCTTCAATAAATAGTGCTGGAAAAACTGGCTTTCCATATGCCAAAGACTAAAACTAGACCTATCTCTCTCACCATGCAATAAATTAAAATTAAAATGGATAAAAGATCTAAATATTAAAACAATAAATCTACTGGAAGAGAGAGAATAGATAGAACTCTTGAAGATATAGGAAAAGACTTTATGAACAAAACCCTGATCACACAGGAAATATTACAAAGAATCAACACCTAGAATATCATCTTATTAAAAATCTTTTGCATAGCAAAAGAAATCACCAAAAGTGAAGAGACAACCCACAGAATAGAAAAAAAGTATTTTTGCTAGCTCTTTCTCAGACAAAAGACTAATATCTAGAATATATAAAGAACTGAAAACAGTCCTAAACACTCAATCCAAAAATGAGCATCTGAGATGAATACACACTTCTCCGATGAAGAAGTACAAACAACAAATAAATACATAAAAAATGTTCAACATCACCACTCATTCAAGAAATACAATTTAAAATCATGCTGAGGTTCCATTTCACTCCAGAAAGAATGGCTATTATCAAGAAATCAACCAATAACAAATGCTGTTGTGGCTGTGGGGAAAAAAGAACCCTTCTCCACTGTTGGTGGGAGTATAGACTAATGCAGCCCCTGTGGAAATCAGTATGGAGATTCCTCAAAAAGCTAGGACTGAAGGTTGCATTTGACCCATCTATCCCCCTTTTTGTATCTTCCCAAAAGATTAAAAGGCATAATACCACAGTGATATATACACACCTATTTTTATAACAGCACATTTTACAATAGCTAAATCTTAGAAACAGCTCAAATGCACATCAAATGATGAATGGATAAAGATGTTTTTAATACAATGAAGTACTACTCAGCCATAAAGAAGGATATATCTGAGACATTTCTAGGTAAATGGATGTACCTTGAGACCATACTCTTATGTGAAATAAATTGGACACAGATGTAAATATCATTTTCTTTCTCTGGTATGAGAAACTGAAAGTATAAATAAGGAACAAAAGTACAATAGGTATTATGAAATAGGAAGAAAATTTTTAAATGAAAAAAGGCATTAGGGAGTGGGGAGGAGGAAAAGAAAGAAAGGAAAAAGAAAAAATGAGAAAAGAAAGATAAAATGGAAACAAAGCTTTTTTTGTTGTTGTTGTTGTTTTTTTGGGTACCAGGGATCGAACTCAGGACCCTGCACTTGCGAGGCAGGTGGTGGAACCACTGAGCCAAACCCCTGGCCCAACAAAGCTTTTGTAAATAGAGGGGAAGAAGGACAGAAGGGAGAGGTGGGGAATGGGAAAAAGTAAGAATCAAGATATATTATGTACAAGTACAAATTCTCTATGATAAATCTGATTAATGTGTACATCTAAATTGTACCGGTAAACTTAATTAATTAAAAAAGAGGGCCTTGGAAGCTAGGCAACGTGCCCTGAGAGGGCAATACATGAAGCTGTGAGAGTGAAACCCAGGGTGCAGTAGAGACCATGGGAGGCTGGAGATGCCAGGAACATGGAATGTGTGCTGAGAAAACCCAAAGGCAGTGAACAGAGCTGGTCCAAGAGCAAGGCCATGTGGGTTGCTATTAGCAAAGACACAGGGGTGGGGCTAACCTGGGGCTTCCAGAGTTCTTGGAAGTTCACATCTCATCAAAATCTGCCTGTGGTGCTAGAATTAGCTACAGGACTCAATGTTTTCCCTTTTTAGTTTTCATGCTTGCTTTGGGTCCAAATTCTTTCTAGTCCCGTCTCCTTCCTTTTGTAATGGAAATGTTTAGTGTGTGCCATTTTTGGGGAAGCATTTAACTTTCTTTTAGTTTTTTTATAAGTATTTGTAGCTAAGAGTTTGCCTTGAGTCTCAGAGGAAATTTAGGATTTGGATTTTGCAGTAATTCCTGAACTTCTAAGACTTGCATGGCACTTAGAGATGGACTAAACACATTTTGCACAATGAGATGAACACGCGCCTTTAGGGCCTGGGATAGAACGTTATGGTTTAGATCTAAAATGTCCCCATTGTTTCATGTGGTCAGAGGTCGGCTTTGGAAGGTGGCTGCGTCAAGGGAACACTGTACTCATCAGTGGATTAGTTTATTGATGAGTTCATAGGTAAATGTGCTGTTAGGAAGTAGAGCTGGTGCGAGCAAGTGGGTTGCTGAGGTTGTAACCTGGAAGGGTGTGTTCTTATCCTCAGTTCCTCCATTTTTTCTCTGTTTCCTGGCTGCCATGAGGTAAGCAACTGTCTTCTTTCATGCCCTTCCACTATGCTATTTTTTCCTTGGAGCTGAACAACCTTGGATGGAATCCTCTGAAACTATGAGGCAAAATGGACCTTGCCCACCTTCTAAAAAAATCAGTAAGTGGAAGAAAAATCAATGACAGAAAATGTAGATTTTCATTGATATAAATTAAAGCATCGTACCAAAAAGTTCAATATGAATATAAATGTGGATTTCAGAAAAAAAATAGAAAGTAAAGGGCAGCAACTTATCAATTGCATGATTAAAAAAAAAGTACATTCTAGTACTAAAGGCATGTCTTTCCTTATTAAAAGGATGGGGGCAATGCAAAACACAACATACTCAAATTTTAGAATAATGAAGACAAAGTCGTATATTTGTTTCCTGCTTTAACAAAATAATATTAACCAAGGAGTCTATCAGAAATTTAACACAGTTCTGGAAACTAAATGTATAAGCTCAGGTGTCAACTGGTTTGGTCCCTCTTTAGGGCTGTGACAAGGATCTATCTTGGCCTCTCCTTGGCTTCTAGATGACCATTTCCTTTCTGTGTCACTTCCCATTGTCCTCCCTGTATGTATGTCCACATGACCTAATTTTTCCTTTTTTCTAAGGACACCAGTCATACCAAATGTGAGCCTATGCAAAATGAACTCATATTACCTAAATACATTCCCAAATAAGATTATCTTCTCATGTAGCGGGGAAGTCTTCAGTATATGAATTTTAAGGAGACATAATTTAACCCATAACAACCCTAAAAACATCCAGGAAAAAATCGTGTATAAAACAGATGACATAGTTGCCAGTCATGATCATGCATGTCTGTCATCTCAGCACTCTGGAAGGATGAGTCGGGAGAATGGCAAGGCCTAACACAGCCCATACAATTTACTGAGATCCTGTCTCAAAAATCTCAAAAAAAAATGACATTGGATGTTTCAATATGTCTTTAAAGTTCTGAGAGAAATGAGTTTCAATCTAGAATTTTACATATAGACAACTAATAATTAAATATAAATGTGGGTTATACACATCTTTAGACATGGACTGAAGGGTTAACTTTCCATACTCTCCTCAGGACTCCAGTGGTGCACATGTTTAATTTTAAAAGGCGAATCAAATTTGATTCACTGTAAGGTTAATGGCTCTCTTCAGCTTTAGAATCTTTCATATTAATAGACTGTTTTCAGTAGAGGAAATGACAGCACAAATGCACAAAATCATCAAATAATTTTTGTAACCATTTGAAAGGTAGTGTAAGGGCTATTGTTTAAGACTGCAGAAGCTCCTAAATCTAGCAGAAGATTTTTGCACAATTGTGCAAGTGCTCTTATCTCTGGCAGGGACTTGCAATAGACCCACCCACTATAGGACATGTACCTCTACCACTTGCATCTTATGTCTATTCTGGTGAAACAGAACTGAGGCAAAGCAACTTTGTTACTCAGCAAGAATGAATAAAAGCTTAGGATCAGGGGCAAACCTCCTCTACACAGTGGGGGAAAGCTGCCCTAGTACACTGACTTTTCTGTCCATATATCGTACTGTAGCAGACCTGAGACCCTGAAAGCACTCTAACCAGGTTTTATATTCCAGGAACCAGTTGGATCACTGAAAACAAGCATAGTAGGACATTTTATTCTACAAGAAATGAGGACAGAGCCTGCTGTTTCACACAGTTCCTCCAGATTTAAAGACATCACATTCTTGGCATGTTCTATATTTATTCTAGGAATGGCAAGAAGAGAGGTGACAGTTGAGGCACCCAAGGTCATTTGAGTGACTGTCTATGGAGACATTTATTTACACAGTTACACAGCTGGAGGCATTGCTGCAGGCATTTTGGGGATCTAGATAAGAAGTTGTGTTGTAGGTACAATACTTTCTGTAGAAGATATGTACATATATAACTCACATAATTTCTATGTGTAATTCAAGTTTTGCCAGTTGTCCCAGTAGAAGGATGGATTTCAGTAATCTCATTCTAACACTGTGAGGACTTTTCTGGCTTGGTGGCATTCAAGTTCAGACCAGAGGTTTATCAAAATAAGAATGTATCCTTCTGTGGCTGACACCAGGTGACCTCTTTAGGAAAAGAGATAGAGGATGTAAGATATACAGGGGCCAAAAGTAGTTGGTAGAAAAATCAACCAACCTTCATGTGTCCAATGTTAAGCAGAGTGTTTAGTTCTCAGCAAATCCCGGGGTTGGGAGGCAACTATGAAGGAAGGAAGATGGGTAGGGAGAGCAAAAGGAATAAAATGAATCAGGATATGTTAAGTACAAGTACTACTCCCTCTCTAAGATGAATGTAAACTGCATGTAGTACAAACATGAACTAATAACATAACAAGGTGAAAACCATGTAGATGGAGAGGATAACAAAACACTTAGGCTATTACAGTAATTTTATTTGAATATTTTCAAAAGGCATTTTGTCTAGTCAGAAATATACTAGATAATATAGGACACATGATTAAAAATGCACCACACATTTTTTTCCTAATGGAAGTTATGAAAACTAGAAAATATCTGCATTTCTGTGTTCTGCGGGCATATACTTGTTGCAATTTCAGCAGGGCTGTGTAATATGTCTGCATGTAGATTGTATCTTAGCATCTTGTCCTGAAATTTTGGCAGTTCCAGATGAAAATGGCTCCTAAATGAAACCATCCCTGAATGGAAAAAAATCTAAAGAAACCTGTCTCAGGTGGGAAAAAGACCTTACATATCTCTTCTTTTATGTATAATGCAGTGTATGCACATAATATGTAGCTCCTTATAGGCTAGCACCAATTTTTAAAATGCATTTAAACCTATGGGATAGAAAATTTTAAAAATAAGGCAATTATTATCTTTAGGCAAAAAAAAATTGTAAAAGAATTGTAATTAATCAGGGTATACAGTTAAGTTTCACTGACTACTACTTACCTAGTCAGAATATTAGCAGTATACATGAATTTAATTAACTATTATAAATACAATAGGCAATTATAGGTGGTATGCATGTGAGCCTGTGTGTTGTATATCTGTATGGGTTCCTTGTAAAAGAGGCAAATCTTTACCATGTATTTGAAATCTAAAATAATGGCCTAAAATGGAAAATTGAAGGATTAGCATTACAAGAATCTTAGATACCCAAAGAAACAACTGGAAGTGTTAGAAAGATTGAGGGGATATAATTTCAAGAGTTGGGAAGAGAAAAGTAACAAATTGTTACATTCTATTATAAAGCATGAGCTATTTACCTTTTTAAAAAGATAACTATACATTTTTGACACAAATAAAGTTGACTGAAAATGGCATCAGTTCTAACACCTTTTCATAAAATGGATCCTTATCTGATTTGTATTACCCTGCCTTGTCTAGATTGTCAGTAACAGTGATTCATATTTTATTTTTGACATATATAATGCTGCAAGGATTTACTTCCAAGATGCCAGAGTGATTAACTGAAATTAATTATTTTTTTGAAAATCCTAAATCCTTGATGAATCAAATGAGAATTGAAATGGAGCAGCCTGTTGGATATTATTGCTTAAAGCCAATCATTTCTAAAGGAAAGTAAGATTTAAATATTTATGAGATTGAGTTTTCTTTACTGTTTTGAAAAAGAAATTATTAAAATTTTACTACCTTTGCAGAATTGATTTTTTGCTACCTGTATTAGGTAGAAAGTGAATTAATTTTGTTAATATGTCAAAATACAAGATAAACTAATCTAACACAAAATTAAATTATATCAAACCTATAGAAATAACAGAATACTGTAACTTACCTTCATAAATTTGCCTTATTATATAAAATAAAGATTAAAAATGTATGCATTGGGGTTTCTGAAGGTAGAAACCATGCATTCATTCAGATTTCATTATAGAAGAAGCACTGATTTTATTCTTGCATCTACATTTCACAAAGAAAGTATCAGAGGAAAAAAAGCTTGCCTCACAGGCATGGTTGAAAGCTCAGTTTCACTTTATTTCTTATCTTGATAGCAGGGAGCTGCTACACACTAAAAAATATATGCATTGGGAATATTGAACTTGCTAGCTTTCGTAGAGTTGTTCATCTTTTTCTAAAAGACAGTTATCAACTAAGCAAAAATGGAGGAAATAAGTACTCTCCTTGGCTTATGATATTATAAATCTATGAGTACATTGCTGGAAAAATGCGATCATGAGACATCAGAGTTTAAACTTAAGAACAAAATTTTGGAGTGTTGTTGTAGGGAACATAATTTCTGAGGATATACAGAGTGCGTGATAGGCATCCTCTAAAACAGCTCCCAAATATTCTCGGCTTTTGGAATTTTGGATCTTGTGATATCCTCTGTCCTTGAGTATAGATTGAATTAATTGACTGGTCTTAAATGACAGAATGTTTAAGGGATGGGATGTTACTTTCAAGATTAGGTTATTGAGCCTTGGGCTTCTGTCTGTACTCTCTCTGCTGTCTTTTGCAGTGCTTACACAGAGAATAGATAGTTTTCTTTTTTGTTTTGTTTCTTGAGACAAGGTCTCCATAAGAAGTACCAGGAAGGCCTTGATTTTGACCTGTACCCCAGGCTGGCCTTGAACTCATGATCCTCTAGCTTCCACTTCCTGAGTACCTAGGATCACAGGCATGTGCCACCAGGCCTGGCAATTACCATGTTCTGTGGCAGCCCTGGGGAAAGCACCCTGGTAGTGACCCTGGAAGCAAATCTGAGTCCTACCAGATCTGATGTGGGAATTTGTAAAATTTCCTTCTGTACACAAGCCCTGAAATTATTATAATTCCAGCTGGCATCTTTATTTCAGGCTCCTGAAAGCCAGTTAACTGGAAACACCTCGCTAAATCAGTAGCAGATTTATGATTCATTGAAAGTATAAAAAATAAATATTTGAATTTTGCTACAAAATTTTAGCATAATTTTTATGAAATAATGAGTAATATGCTAACTATAGTTCAAACTACGTACCACTTAATCTCTCTAAATCTTAGATCTGACATTTTGAAATGGGATAATACTGGTATGTACTTTTTTGTATGATTTTGATGACTGAACAGGATAATTCACATTACTTATAGACCCACATATGTAACTGTATAAATGGAGTACTTAAAAAGGGGAGCTATTATTATCCATTTAATTTATGGCAAGATCTTTGAAAATCATTTAGTTCATTTTCTTAATGTTATCCCACTTTTCAAAAGATCAGTAAACCGTAATCCAGTATATAATTTGCCTTTTTTTTCTTTTTCCCCATTCCTAGCCCTCACTTCACCCCCTCCACCCTTCCCTATTTATAAAGACTTTATTTCCATTTTTTCCATTTCTCATCATTTTTCCTTTCCCATCTTTCCTTTCCCCTGCCACTCCCACTACCCCTACCCCTTTGGACCTTTTCTTCCTATTTTGCATTATCGATTACTCATTCTAATCATTGCTACATTTTAGGTATACAATATAATGACATTCATCATTGGAAATTTTCAGCTTTACATAATCCATCTTGGTTCTTATTTTTCACCCTTGGCCAGCCCTCCCTTCAGCCCCTCCATCCCTCCCTATTTACAAAGATTTTGTTCCTATTTTTCCATTTTCTCATATTAATTCCATTCTCTTTCCTTTCCCCTACCCCTCCCACTTCCTTCCCCTTTGCCTCTTTTCTTCCTATTTCACATTACCTATTATACATTTTAGTTCTTATTTACACTTTCAGTTTCTCACACCAGAGAAACTATTCGGTCTTTATACATGTGTGTCCTATTTAGTTCACTTAAGAGTATGGCCTCAATGTGCATCCAGTTAGCTATAAATGTCTCTAATTTACCTGTATAACATGAATAGCAGTGATTGATATTCTCAATAGGTATCAGTTACCTAGGTGGGGGACCAAGATCTTCCAAGAAAGATCCCTCACCCACCCCTTACCACCAAAACTCTTTGCTCATTCCTTGTACACTTGCTACATGACTTGTTTCCCCATTGGATCCCCATTTAATCAATATTACCTAAGTGTCTATACTTCTCATAATCTTATTGGTTGTTCATAGTTTTGTCCACTTTGTGATTTCTTATTGGATCCATTATACCTAAGCGACTGTACTTGTAATCTAACTAGTTAACTATAGTTTTGTCCCACCTTGAACCCGGCTCACCTTGTGGATTTTTACCATAAAACACCTTTGAGAAGTTGCGTGAGTGGGCAACTCACTTTCAGGTCCCCTTTCTGTCTCTCTTAGAAGCTATCTTTCTATCAATAAATTTTTCCTACTCTTAACCTCCGGTGTTCCTAGAATTCACTCTATTTTAGAGAACATGAACTCAAGTTTCAGATACCTAGAAGATTTGGGAGTTACATCTATTCCCCCTATATCAATATCACCATGATTCCTGAATCTTTTGTTGTTGTTGCTGTTCTTTGGGTGCTAATTAGCTCTTAGTGTACTATGTGGATTTTGCCAGCTATGTGGTAGACAGAATTTTGATAACCCCACAGAAGTGGTAAGCTTTCACCATTTCATTTGTTACCTTTTCCTCAGAGTAATAGTTCTAGATCTATCAATGTTTCTTCCTCTTTTTTTCCTCCATGTAGCTTTTTTATCAAAACTATCCTGGCACATTTTAATTCTGTCTTTGTTGCAGTAAGATAGAAAACTACACTTTTACAAAGAGTAATTTACTTAAGTTTGTAAGACAATGTACAAAGAAATATTTTCCAGTGATTAGGATAAAACATACCTTCTTAGTAAAAGAAAATTTATGTCTCCAAAGATTTGTTTCATGAAAGCACATTTCACCCCTCCAACACATAAATATGCTCATCACAACTAGTTTCTGACAACATTAGCTCAAATTTGTGTTTTAAAGAAAGCATACTTTAAAACAGTGATGATTGATTATATCTACATTTAATGCAATGAAGTCAATATAAACTGTTATCTTCTTTGTAAAGAACATCTTGATCATTAGAAAACAAAAGCTTTTCTCCCTAATTTAAGAATAAAAGGTTGATTTCACAATTCTTGAAGAATAAGAACTAAGGCTATAAATCCAGCAGACTGGGAGACATGATAATGGTGATGGATTGTTGCCAATGCAATGAAAACTATAAGGACAGTTTTGTGTTTTAAAAAAGTATATAAAGTCACAATCATTCTGATAAAACTTTTAGGGATCATTCCTAAAGCTAGAGTGATGGACTTACATAGTACCAGATTAATTTGTTTAGAGAAACGTTTTTACTCAAGAGACCTCGCACCTTTTTTGAAGGATGTGTGGCAGAGTATGAGCAAATCAGGAGTCTTCACTGACAGATTCTACCCAACAGTTTTTTTAGGATGATTTTATAAATTCTATGTAGTAATAATGAAGAAGGATAAATTCTAATGTTTAAGTCTTGGTGAAAATATATTTGTTATTATACCATGCTACCAGATTTCTCTTCTATATACAATTTATAAAGTCTGTGATTAATATTATAATCACCTTTACTTCACACTTGATCTTAGCCAAAAGGCCGAGAAGCAATAATCACCTTTATTTCAAACCACTTTAACTATTAATATCTGAACTGTGCATGAGTTGTATAAAAGGTCATTTTTCTTATTTTTGAAAGGATGCTTTTTCTCTTTAGATTGTTTTGTTCATATTTTCCACACTGTAATTCTCACCTCTGTCGTTGTTTCTTAAAGCATCATCCAGAAAATGTGCTCAATAATAACAATTGAACACAATTGTCTAAAGCACTTTCTTCCCCAGAGACACACAAAAGAGCTTAGAGAGTGAAGAAATACACTTGCTACCAATGATCTGTCTGTATTTAACACCCTGCAAGTAATGCAAAGTTTGTTGGAAAGTTACTGAAATATCTATAAATACTATTATTACATGTATAATAGTCTTCTTAAAATTTTTATCAATTACAGAAAAAAAACCCAGTTAACTGCACTGGTACGTTTCCAGACTCAGGGAAAAGAATTATTTTGTGATCAAATATATTCAGGAAATTATTCTTAGAGTTTATAACTCATATTAGCATATAAAACTTTGAAAAGAATTTTGTTAAATAAACCCATTAAACTCTGTAATGTAGTGTTTTCAAAATGTAATCCCCTCCTACTTTGTTTCTTTTTTTACTGCATATTCATCATCTTCTCAAAATATTTTGAGCAGAAAAGACTAAAACCCCTGATAAACATGTTCATCCAAAGATAACTGTAAGCTTTAGTATAGCAATTTTAATATTTATCAATGACTTACAATTTAGTTTTCTATCACCTAAATTTGTCCTCCAAAATTGGCTCAAAAATAGGTTAGGTTTGGCTTATGCTTCTTTAAAAATCATATATGTTAAGATATCCCTGAAGATAATCTAAACACTAGTTTTAAATCCTAATTAATGGTCCTACTGAGCGCTGTAACACTATGTGTGTACTTCCATGGTTGAAGATGTCAAAGTTAATGAAGGCTGCTAGGTAAGCTGGTAGCACATAATGTATATATTATCTCACCATCATCTTCTTGCCACTGGAATGCAAAATTTTAGGGAAGAAAAAAGGAGTAAGCAAGTATGACTATCGTATAATTTCTCATTTCATAGACAAGAACTCTTTGAAAGGGTGATACTGGTAGTGAATTACTGAAAACGGATTCAGAAGACCTAAGGTCTAAGTCCTATTCCTTACATTCTGCACAGATATAAGTTTCTTGGCATTTTGGAGCTTTAATTAGGGGATAACGCTAGACTTGTCAGCTTTCTTCTTGGAATTAAATGCATTGTAGTCATAAATATCTGGGAAACCATTAAGCATATAACAAAGAATATTAGAAACAGGAAGGTTCTTAGTTTTTTAATTCCCTTTTTAATTGAATATACAGATTAATGGATTTCAATCTGATATACAACATTAAAATATATCTATAAGGAAATTATAAAATATTGATGAAAGAAACTAAACAGGACACATATATAATAAGATATTCCACATTCATGGATTAGAATAATTATTGTTAAAATGTCAAAATTATCCAAAGCAATATACGGATTCAAGGATATCCCTACAAAAAATATCAGTACTGTTCTTCACAAAAGTAGAAAAAAATTCCTGGAATTTTAAAGCAATCACACACACATAAAGAACACAAGTAGCCTAAGCAGTCTTGAGCAAAAAGATCAAATAAAGCAAGAAGCATTACAGTATCTGATTTCAAAATATACTTCACACCCGTAGTCATCAAAACAGCATGGTATTAGTATAAAAGGAGACACATATTCATCTGGAACACAATAGAGAACCTAGAAGTGAACCCACATGTCTATAGTTGGCTGATTTTCATCAACTGTTGTATGAATATGCATGAGAAAAAGCACAGACTTTTCAATATATAGTTCTGGGAAAGTTGGAAATTGGACATACACATGAAGTGTGAACTAGACTGCTACCTCTCACAATTTACAACAATCAACTCAAAATGGATCACTTAAATACAGGACCTGAGACTACTAAACTACTAGAAGATAGTCTTATGGAATTGCTTCAAGATATTGCAATGAGAAAGAAGATTTTGGAAAAAAAATTCAAAAGTGCAGGAAGCAGAAGTTAACCTAGCTAAATGGGATAAAATAACTAAAAATCTTCTGATAGCGAGGAAACAACACCCTGAAGGGACAATATACAAAATGGAAGAAAATATTTGCAAACTATACATATGACAAGAGGCTGATATCCAGAATATATAGGGAATTCCAAACACTGAGTAGCAAAAAAAATATATTGGAAAATGGACAATAGACCTAAATAAAGACTTCTCAAAAGATGTGCAAATGGTCAAGAAGCACCTGAAAAAATCCACAATATAACTAATCATCAGGGAAATCCAAATCAAGACAGCAGAAATATATCATCTCACTTCAGTAAGAATATCTACAATAAAAATCACTAAAGATAGCAGTGTTTAGAGAAAGTGGAGAAAAGGAAATTCATGCGCAGTGTTGCTAAAATGTAAGCTAGTACAATCATTAGGGAAGATCATATGGAAGTTACTTTTAGAAGTTAAAAAGAGAGCTATCTTTTGACTCAACAATCTCACTAAGAAGTATACATCCAAAGAAATGAAATTAATATGTTGAAGTCATAACTGCACTCATGTTTGTTGCAGCACTCTTAACATTAGCCAAAAAGAGTAAATAACCTAAGAGTCCATCAATTGGTGAATGGATAAAGATAACATGAAACATATACACAATAGAATATTGTTCAGCCATAGAAGCAATGAAATCTATCATTTACAACAACATAGATAGAACTGGAAATTACTCTTTAGGTAAAATTAGATACAGAAATTTAAGGACATGATATTGTCATTCAAATTTGGAATCTAAAATAGTTGACCTTATAGAAGTTGATAGTAGGATGATGTTTACCAAAGACTGAGGAAAAATAATGAGACCAGGGATGGGAAAAATTCAGTGGGTGCTAAGTGACAGGTAGGAACGTACCTGGAATACATTTGCACATGATGAGAATTATAAAAATATTGCACTGTGTAATTGTTACAAATAGCAATATTTTACTGTACATTTCATAAAGATAGAAGACAGGAATTTTAAGGTTTTCATTATAAAGAAATGATAAATATTTGAGGAGATAAATATGCTTAACTTGATTTAAACATTATGTAATATATACATGTATCACACATTACATGGTAGGCACCCCACTAATGCGTGCAACTTCTATGCTTTTATGTATCAGTTTAAAAATAAGGAAAAAAATTTAAAAAATAAATCTTTCAGTGGTGAGGATAGTGTGGTTATTTAAGACTATTCTGATGTCAAGAAATGTAAATAAAATTGAATAAATAAGATCAGGATTTTTACAAAATAAAGGGTGGGCCAAGGTATAATATAGTCAAATCTATATCAATTCTGTAGTGGAGATGAACCCAGTACATGAAGGAATTATTGATTCAGGTTCAAGGAACTAAGGAAAGCTTTATAATTGAGCAAGGTATTTATTAAGCTTGAAATACCCAAATACTTCAGTCTAATGCTATTTTATTAGATCTTTGCCAAAAGGATCTAAAATCTTTGAAAGAACTTAGCTCTAATTAAATATACCCAAATCCAGTTTCAGATTCTTTCACTGGGCGTTGATGTTGAAAGTGAATATTCAATTGAAGGTAACTTTCAGTTCACCTTCTGAAGTCAGAACAAAAAGAAAATGAGCTTTTCTCTAATGTTTAGTGATTTCTGTGTCTGCCTCTGAGACATCTAAAGGTTGTAGACAATCAGCAGGCCTACAGGTTTTTTTTTTTTTAAGAATCCAAGTAATGTTGAAAAAAGTGTAATTTTAATAAGGATGTAGAGGAAGAAAAGTTCACATTTAAATCTATGAAAATAATTTTGATGTCTTTTACACAGTGAATATGAAGGAGAGGAGAGGAGGGCTTATCTTCATCTTCTCAGTGGAATGGTGATCAGCCAAGTCCAGGGATGCTTTCATGTGCATAGAATCCTCAACCTGCTTGTGCATAATTTCTGTTTGCTGGTGGGACAGAAAGAAGGAGAGAGAGAAGCCACATTCACTAAGTCATTACTAATCTCCACCATTTCCTGTTTATCTAGACCAGGTGTCATGTTTCAGGCCCTTCTTAGTAATGTTTTCACATGATTAGAAAAGGCTATTGCAGAAAAGCTGTGTTCTTGCCAAATATTGTACTTACACCACACACTGCCACATGTTATTTTAACTGCTGGTGTTGTATTTAATCATTCCACTGATGAGTGTGCAGGTCTACCCACTGTAGAGTTGTTTTTGAATTCAGTGCTGATGGGGAACTGGTGAAAGACACTTTGTCTCTCTGTAAATTACCCATGAGCTTTCTTTACTCAAATGTTTACATAATAATTTTTTATGAAATCTTACCACCAATAATTTCTTGTTGGTTTTTCTAATGGAAAATTTCTATTCTATACATCACTTTTCATTTATTAAGTGGGTTTATTCTATAAGGAAGATCAATCTTTTCTCTCACATTTATTACTCATTCAGTTATTCATTATGTCACTTGGACTCATGGGTACTTATTTTATTCCATGGAGTGTATCTAGTACCACATTTTTTAATTTTGTTGCTCAAGTCATTCTAGATTGGTCCTTGGAGCTCTTTCAGTCTCCTATGCCCTTTCAATGTGCCACATCTATTTAAGACCATTTCTTCACTTTTCTTAAAAACACAAGATGCTTCAGATTCATCGTGTTTTCTCTTCTCTTGACCTGATACTAAATGCTTCCCCAAAGAGCTTAAGTTCCTTTGACTAGAGAATGCTCTTTAGACAGGAAAATCTCAATCTTCTGTGTGTTAATTGCTATGTCATTATTTCCAACACTTCTCAGTACACCAAACAGTTTAAGCGCAGGTATATGAAACATTTGTATTGTTTCTCTATTTAAAGATTTGTTTATATATTAAAAGTCCTTGACTTTGTAACTTCACCTGACAACCCCACAACCACACGTTTTATTTTAGCCTTTCCAAATTGTATTTATATATTTTTCCCTGACATTGAGACACTAGGCTCTTCTATGTATAATGCATTTACTTACTTATTCAACAGTGTTATGTACCTAAATTAATTTCATTTTTCCTAACCCATATGGCTTTCAGAAGGAAAGTTATTAGGTAAAGTGTAGCATTCATTTACTGTCCTTAGTCTGTACTGCTAGAAGACCACATGAAGATGGAAATTTATTAGGAAAATACATAGCAGAAACCTCTGTCCAGTGTTAACAGGCTATAGTGGCACAAGCTTCTTGCCCCTCCATAATTTGGCTGTGTTATACAGAAGTAGTTCAATCAGCTAAATTCAATTCCAGCCAAGGTCAACTCGACTCCAACTAAATTCCTCCCCTGAACTAGCAGTTTGTTCTCATCAGCAAAGATATGCTTGTGTCCTCATTCTACAGTCCTGCCTGCCTGACACTTGTTATGAGCAGGTGTCCCAAGGCCTTCCCAGCTTCCCCCTTCCCACCCTGTAATGAATAAGCACTGGATGTCCTGGGAGCCCTTTGTCTTTGCTGCCCAGAGCAGCTTGGATCAGCCCAAGACTCAGCTTCTCTCAACTCTCTGTCTCTGTGTCTTTATTTCCCAACTTCCATCTCACGGACGTTGCACTGGCTCACAGGAAACTGAAACCTATTGCCAAGGTTTTCAGTAACATCTCTTAACATCCCCTTTCCTGTTCCCTGTAAAAATGAATGCATTTTCTCATCGTTGTGTAGCTAAGTCCAAGGCCAAGGAAATCACAACATCTGATGAAAGCCTTCTTGTTACATTCTCTGATTTGTTCCCACATTACAGAAAGCAGTAGACAAAAGAGCCAAAAGCGGGCTTTGCTCAGTATAACAGCCTTCATTTTGTGCTAGAACCCTCTTGGTTAGGGTGTGATACTATTTTCACATTACCTTTTAGAATTGATTTGATAAAATATTTTGTGAGAATTTTTGCATCTATATTCATAAAAGGTGGATATTGGTCTGTGGTTTTTTGTGCGTGTGTGTGTGTGTGATGTCTGTACCTAGTTTCAGTGTTACAGAAGTGATGACCTTATGAGCTTTGTGAAGAAGTATTTTACTGTCTTAAAATTTCTGTAGGAGATTGTGTAAGTAGGTTTTATTTTTTCCTTCAATGTTTGCAAAATTTACCAGTAAACTCCTAGGTCTTTGAATGATTTTTTTTTAAAGATAAGTTTTTCACTAAAAAATTCAGTTTTTTGAGAAGGTGGGACCATTAACATCTGTTTCTTCTTGAGTTTGTGTCTTTATAATTTATAGTTTCTTTCGTGAAATTAGTCATTTTATCTAAATTTTCAAATTAATAGCAACAGTTTTTCAGATCATTTGATGACACATGCCTGATCTGTTTTATCTTTTTATGTCTATGTTTAATATAGTAATGTTTTATTTTTCATTCCCAGTGTTGCTAATTTTGTCTTTTTAAAAATTTTTCATCAGTCTGGGTAGAGTTTAATAAATTTCATTCATCTTTTATTGTAATGAGCTGCCTGTCTTGTTGATCTCTAGCATTACTAGGTTTTCAGTTATACTGCTTTCTTCTCTTATTTCTTCTGCTCCTTTCTTGCTGCTTTGGATCCAAGACCTTGTCTTTTTCTAGTTTCCTAAAATGGGAACCTTGATTCTGTTTTTAAAATTTTACTTCTTTTTAAAACACAAGCTTCTGATGCTAGATTTCCTCTAAGATCTTTTTTAAATTTTAAAATATTTGTTTTTATGTATTTAATTTTTTGTGGTGCGAGGGATTGAACCCAGTACCTCCACACTGATCTGCATCCCTAGCTCTTTTTGATTTTGAGCCACAGTCTTGTTAAGTCACTAACTTGCTCAGGCAGGGCTTGAATCTGTGATCCTTCTGCGTCAGATACCCTGAGTGCAGGGATTTCAGGCATGTGTCATCTCCTGTAAAGTACATAGGACATATTTTTCTACCTTTCAGTTTAATTTTATTAAAATATTTTCAGTATCGTTTGAAATTTATTCCTTGAGCCCTTATTATTTATTTTTATCTATTCATGAAAAATAAATTCAAAACAAATAAATTGTTTAAAATATATTATGGTCCAAGAACACATTTTTGTATGAATTCTGTTCCTTTATTTTTGTTGTGTAATTCCAGCACTTTAGGATCTCATGTAGGAGTTCACTATTTTGAGCCCAGACTGAGCAACTCAGCAACTTAGCGAGACATTCTCTCGGAATAAGATGAAATTTAAATAAATAAATAAAGGCTGGGGATGCAAGTCAATGTGAAGGCTCCAGGTTCAATCCCTAGAACTACAAACAAAGTTATTAAAGCTTATTTTATGAACCAAATAGACACCTTGTTGGATGTACTATGTGCACTGAGGGAAAAAAGTATGCTCTGTTTTTATTGGGTGAGCTGTCCCATAAATATAAATTGGATTCATCTGGTTGGTGTGTCCTTCAGTGTGCTGTAGCTGTACTAATATGCTACTCGCTTATTGTATCAGTTACTAGTGAAGGACCATTGAAATCTTCAACTGCAAATGTAGACTTGTTTACTTACTATTTCTGCTCTATCAATATTTACTTCACTCATTTTGAAGTAAATATTTTTGTTTGATGTTGATAGCTGCACAGACACTTGATTTTCCTGTATTCTTGGAGAAGTGAAAAATTTTGTCATTATACATGTCCCCTCTTATACCTAATGATATTACTTTTTCTGATATTTATTCTGTGGTGTTCATATAGCTTCTCTAACTTGGGTTCATTAGTGTTAATATTTATAGCCCTACCACAGCTTTTTTTCACCTTCTCGGATCTGTACCAAGGTGGAAGTTTTTTCAGTATTCTCCACAGTGTTTCCTGTGAACAACTGGTAGGATTAGTTTAGAAAAAGTCTCAAAGGTGGTGTGAATTTTATCTATATCCAGAATGACCAGGCTGTCTTGCTAGTACACACTCTACCAATTTGTCAACTATTATTTCTGAATTCTTATTTTCAACATCTATTCCAGTTTAGCATATGTTCAAATCCTGCCAGTCTTTGAAGGTGTCTGTTTTTCTAATTGCCCCATGATGTTCTTTCTCTGATGATTTTAATAAATTTTGTGCATTTGGAATTTCCATAGATTTTCCTTATTATGAGGGTTGGAACAACATCCCTTCCAGTATTTTATATCATTGAAGACAGGAAGTCTTTAAGTTTTAAATTTTTAGTAAATAGAACATTGATTTCTTAACTTTATGGATATTTTATGCATTAATATTTGAAGGATTATTGTTACTCTAACTCTAATCATCTGTTTTGAATTTATCTTCTCATGTGAGAAGCTGGTAGAGTTGGTACTTTGTCATCTTGTGCAATCAGTGATTTTGAATACGAACTCATCCTCAGATTTCTCTTTTTTGTTTTTTCAATCTTCAAATCTGTACCCTGGATTGTGAAAATTGGATGCAGAACAATTTTCTTTGCTTTTGAGGGAGCACTAAATAATTTTTAGAAACCGCTTTTGCATTTGATGCTAGCCTGGCAATTTTTATTCAGTGGCACATTAATCCTTCCCCTCCTCATTCATGATCCTTTCTTCACTTACAAGTTTCCTTAGCTTTTATCAGCCAGTGGGTAATTTTTTTTTTTTTTTTGGTACCGGGGATCGAACTCAGGACCTTGTGGTTGTGAGGCAGGCACCAGAACCACTGAGCTAAATCCCCAGCCCCCAGTTGGTAATTTTTTAAGGCCAATATTCACTAACAAAAAAGTTTTCTGAGGCTTTCAATTTTAAGCAGTCTTTATTTTCTAGATTAAAACTCCATTCTCTAAGAAAAAATAATCTCATTATGCAACTCCCAGCATCTAGATTCTATAGAATAATCTGATACCCTAATGTCTACCATGAGCATCTTTCCATGTTGGCTTGTAGGAAATTATGTCATATGCAGTTTAGTTACCTCCCCAAATTCAGTTCACTCTGCTTTTCTGCTCAACAGTAATGATGACCTTCTAGGAAAGTCATTTTAGAAAAGAGACAGTATTGAGAGAGATATGTGTATCAGTATTATAATTAGTGTTTCGCCTATGGTTAGCTGGGAAATTAATGGATGCTGCACTTGATTAGTATAGGAGAAAATGTTTATTATAAGCATTGTGACAAAAGGTGACTGTGTTACTCCCCAGGGAATACAGCTGAGGATTTTGAAAATCATGTGTCCAGTAGTTCCAAGTGTATATGAACAAAAGAAGACCTTTCTGAAGCAGATTAGTCTGCCATATAAATTAATTTCCCAAGCATCCACAGACTGTTTATGTGATAATTGATTCAGCATTAACTTGAGATCGGTGTCAAAATTGAACTTTAGAAAATGGAAAAGAGATTGGTAGAAAACTTGGGCTCTGAAGGGAAGCTTCTTGGATCCCATCTCTATGGCTCAAAAGTTATAAGAAATTGAATGATTCAAATATTTCTGTGCTAATTTTCCTGCTCTATTAAGAGGATTACATACAGAAATATATAAAAGTCAATTAGCATGGTCTATTATTTCACCTTTCTCCAATCTCTCTCTCTCTCTCTCTCTCTCTCTATATATATATATATATATAAAACATTACATTTTATTTTATATATTATAACTACTACATCTATGTACATATATATGAGTAACATCATTTACAAAAGTTTTTAATATGCTGTGCAAGGTACTTCGGCTTATTTATAACTAATAGGATTCTTACTATGTCATCATCAATTTGGCCTCCAGTTTTCCCTCAGTAACATTTATTCTCTATTCTAGGTTGACTATCATTTTATTTAATAGAAAAGCTGATCTAAATATCTGAAGAGTTTTCACTTTTACTATGACGTCCATGTAGCTTAGTAACACAACAAGGTTCTTCATTATTATGATAGTTGTCAATTAACATTATTTGTGTCAGACTCTCATTATATGTTGTAATGTAAAATACACCAACTATTTAAACCTAATAGATTGAAAACAATATTAAAATAGATGCCAAGGCTTCAGATTTATCATCCAAAATTTATCATCCATACCTCTGTAACCTTTGAGGAATCACCTAACTTAATACCTACCATGCTAACATATGGAGTTGGTGTTTGGGATAAATGAACATTCTTCCTATATATACTAGGCATTAACTTTTGGTGAAATGAGTAGTACACTTAAAAGTTTTGAATTGTGTAGAAATATTGGAATTTTCAGAGAATAACAAAGGAAATATGAATAAACTTTCTCCAAAAATATAATAAATATTCTAGCTGTATTTTGCTTCAAATAAAATGAAAACATCATTATAGAAAATATTAAATGGCTTCTTTTCTTTCTCATTATATGTATTCTATAAAATAATTTTAATTCATTTTTAAAATATAAATATATACAAAGGAATGTATAGTCTGCTTTTTGCTTTTTAAATGTACAATACTCATTATTTTACAGTGTGCTTTTTGCTCAACACTAAGATTTTAAAATCTATGTTGATATGTATATATCCTAATATGTTTTGGCTAATAAATATTTTTATGAATATGCTGTTAAGTTACATATTTCTTCATCGCTTGATGGAAATACTGTTTTTACCTTTCATAAATAAACAGAATTCTTCAATCAACAGTCTTTTTCAATTGCCCAGCCTTGTTTATTTTTAGCAGTGCCATTAAAAGAAGTGAGAGCAAAATGATTTTTTTTCAAAATGATTTTTAATAGAGAGAAACTTGTGTGAACTCCAGAATTCATCTCTGCACTGTGTAAAGCAAGTTAACTTGCCCCTCATTGTGAGTGTAGGAATATCACCTTTTTTATTCTGACAAAACTTCAGAAATATAACAAAGGTTTCACACATCTACTTTAGCCAACTGGAAACTTCTCTACCAATTCACTATGGAAAGTAGTTTCTTATTAGCACTTTTCAGTTATACTTCCAGACAACTTATGCAATGTAAAAACACTTACTGAGCATCTACTGTATTTTTAATAATAGCAAAAAGTAATATTACACAGGTGGCATTAAGAAGTGTAGGTTATTCAGCTACTAAATAAATGTTATACAAGATTGGGATGTAGAGAAACCAGAGAGAACTTCAGGTGTAATAGTTCTAGAGATTTTTATGGAGGAAGTAGTTTGAATCACATCTTTATATTTGTCTAAAGAAGCAGCAAAGAAGGGAGCTACCCCATGTGAGGACCTGAAAGTCCAGATCTACAGATTACAAGGTCAACTGTCCACAGAAGAATTTTCACCAGAATTTCAAGGACTGGAACACAGACATGACATACAGCTTGGATGCTTATGCAAAGCACAACATCCTACACCTAAAATTTTAGAGACAGTGAATATCTGAGCAAAAGAATATTTGGTGAGTACATTTCATACATTATTGTGATTTTTGAGCATGGCTATATTTGTACACACATTCTTGATTTTATAATACTCTGTTAGTTTTGAATTCAGTTTAAGTTACTTATAAAAGAAACATGTATATTAATTGTTATTAATTGTATGTGAAATAAGCTAATGTCTCTGAGACTTGGGAATATTGACTTTGTTAGGTAATCAAAGGTTTCCTGGGAATATGAATTGCTAAAATTTTCTAGTTTTGAATATCAGCATAACATTTCAATATGATTTTTAGCTAGTGTCATAATCATAATAGTGAACAACACAGGAGAGTTCTTAAAGAGTATGTAAGTTGATATATTTTGTACTGGTAATTTTTACTAATATTTACACTTTAAAATTATACTGATGAACACCATAAGGAAGGTCTTAATTAAATTTGCAATGAAAACGCTATGCATTTTTTAATAAATCTCATCCATACTGACAGTAAAGAAACCCACAAATGCTTTAAAACATAGGACATTTTTTATTATTGAAAAAGGAATTGCATAATATTGAAGAACAGAAGCAATGTTGATTTGTCTCTATCTTTCATGTGATCCTGTAAGTGATTACCAAGAGCTGGATGGATTTTTTCTAAGGGGTTCTAGAATTGAACCCAAGACCTTATGCATGCTGAACATGTTCTCTACCCCTGAGCAACACCCACAAGGGGCTGGATTAATTTGATGTAAATTCCAGTACCTACAAGATTGAGAGCCTCTAGTTTTCCTTGCAATGTTCCTGAGAAAGCTATGTTACCATAATTTGGAAATTTGTAGTGTAATTAAAAAAAATTCCTGGATGGATTAAAAAGTAAAATTATAAAAGCAGAGACGTGCTCTAAGCTGCGACCGGCCAGGCCAGGAGAGACAAGCACCTTGAAGCTCCCGGCCATCCCGGGCCACGCCCATGGCACGGTGAGGTCCACTTAGCCACGAGGGTGCCTCCAACCCTCCAACGCCCAGTCCCGCCCCCCCCGCCCCCCCATCCGCCCCCCCTCGCCACTTGCCTTCTGGCTTTTCTGCTACCTGGTCCCACACTACAGAGGCACAGGAGATTATAAAGACCCTTGTCCTGAGCACCACAAGAGAGAAGAAGTTAGTAACAGAAAGAGGACCTCTCAGGCTCCTCGATGAAAACTGCAGCTCGGCAGAAAAGTAAAGAGAATCTCTACAATAAAGGCACATCAGACCACTATACTTGGTCTGCTGCTGGCTTGCTGAGACTCATTGACTTGTATAAGCACAGGGATTCCTGCGTTGCCTGCTGTGACAGCACAGACATACCCTGAAGGAGGCCCATAATTTCTAGTGTATTTGCAAAAAAGAAAAAAAAATTTTTTTCTCTTATTTTTAATTAATTTTTACTTTTCTTCTACCTTCAAAGTTTTGCTTTTCTTTCTTTTATCTTTTCTTTCCTTCTCTCTCTCACTCATTCTCTCATTGTCCCACATTGGGCCCCATATCCCCATTTGTTCCTTTCTGCCCTGAATTCGGATTTCTCCCTTATTGTTTTTTTCTTCTCTTTTTCCTTCTCTTGATTATCATTAGGTTTAAAGGAAAGTAAATTCGGTATCTAGCCTCCCTGTTGCTGTTAGATGATTCTATTCACATCTTTGTTCTTTCATTCTGCCTTTTTCTCTTGCCTTTAACAACTTCTTAGAGTTTGTGTGATCTTTCTGTGTCTTCTGGCCTCACCGCTAATCTTACCTGGTCTTTCTACCTGTCCCTCCCTCCCCAACTCCTTTTAACTCCCCACCCTGAAGAGGAAAGATGCTATATTGAAGAGTTTATTCATTATAAACTTATGTTGGGTTGGTCCTCGGTTTTAATTTAACTCACATAGTTAAAAGTGATAGATTAATAACTACCACAAATTGTCATTTTCTAAGCTGTGCTTGATGCTATGGTATTGCTGACTATGTCATTTTGGGCTAACATGTTATGATTGATCTAATTAGTTTTCCTTCCTGGTATAAGAAAAATAAAATAGCTTCAGAGTCATTAGAGTCTCAAAACCCAAACACAAGCTATATCTGGAAGACACCTCTGAAAAGCAATCATTCCACAGGGGTTTCAAACACAAGCAACAAAGATACCTACATTAAGCAATTTTGAAATATCAACCCAGGAATTAAACCAAGGACAGTACCAAAAACAAAAATGAGAAGACATTTAAGCAAGGCACAAATCCAGGCTTCCACACCACAAAAAGGAAATTCTGGGAGAAATGAGGTGGAAAACTCTGATAAGCAACCACTTGGACACCCTGAACTGATAGCACAGGAAGTAACAAAGCAGGTGCATGAGGCTCTAGAAAATTTCAAAACAGAAATAATCTCTCAGATAAATACAGACATGGTGAGCAAAGTGAAAGACATGATTAGAAGCTCTAGAGCAGAAACAGATAAGAAAATAGATGAGATCAGAAACATTCTGGAAGCCATGAATGCCCAGCATAAGAAAGAAATGGAAAACATGATCACCCAACATAAGAAAGAAATGGAATCCATGAAACAGATTCAAACAGTTATACAGGAGATTAAAAACTCCATTGAAAGCATGCAGAGCAGACTAAGAGAATCTGAAGACAGAATTTCAGATATAGAAGACAGGATAGCAGTTAAGGACCATGAAAACAGAGATTTCTTAAAGATAGTAAGGGACCATGAGAAATCAGTCCAACAGCTGCTAGATGATGCAGAGAAGAATAACATAAGACTCATAGGAGTCCACAATAAAACAGGAGAAAGTACAACTGACATAAAAATACTGTTCACAGAAGTAATAGTAGAAAACTTCCCAGACAGAGGTAGAGAATTGGACCTACAGATAAGTGAGGCATATAGAACTCCAATCAGCCATGACCAAAAAAAACCCCTGTGCCTAGACATATAATAATCAAGATCCCAGAAACCCAACAGAAGAACAAAATTCTACAGGCAGTTAGAGAAAAGAAACAAATTACCTACAAAGGAAAGCCCATCAGAATCATGGCAAACTTCTCAACACAAACCCTCAAATCAAGGAGAGCCTGGAGTGAAGTATTTCAAGCCCTAAAAGAAAATAACTTCCAACCTAGACTGCTGTATCCAGCAAAATTATCTTTCAAAATTGATGGGGAAATTACATACTTCCAGGACAAAGAACACCTGAGAAATTTCGTGAACACCAAACCAGCACTCCAAACAATTTTAAGCAATATTCTAGAAAAAGACAATGAAGGTCACAACTCCATGAGGCCCAGCAGAGAGAAGGCACCATGCAAGGTAAGACACTAAAGCGAAAGGGGGGGAAATAAGAAATAAAAGAGCCACCAATAGTAAAACATCATGACAAGGATGAGTCAATATCTCTCAATTATAACTATGAATGTTAATGGCCTTAATTCACCAATCAAAACAAACAGACTGACAGAATGGATTAAGAAGCAAAACCCAGCAATATGCTGTATACAAGAAACACACCTAACTCAAAAGGAAATCCATAGACTGAAAGTAAAAGGATGGAAAACAGTTCTCCACACGACAGGAACCCAGAAAAAAGAAGGGGTAGCAATCTTATTTGCAGACAAAGTAGATTTCAAACCAAAACTAATTAAGAGAGATGAAGATGGTTACTACATTCTTGTGAAGGGAACAATCCAAGAGGAAGCAATGACAATCCTAAATATATATGCACCAAATACAAATGCCCCCAACTATACAAAATAAATATTAATGGACATAAAAACCAAATAACCACTAATACAATTGTAGTGGGGGACCTCAACACCCCTCTATCACAAAATGACAGATCAACTAGAAAAAAAATTAACAATGAAATTCTAGAACTGAACCAAGCTATTGAACAAATTGACTTAATAGATGTTTAGAGTGTTCCACCCCACAAAATCAGAATACACATTCTTTTCAGCTGCACATGGGTCATTCTCCAAAATAGATCACATACTAGCTCATAGGACATGTCTAAGTAAATGTAAAAGAATCAAAGTTATCTCCTGTATATTATCAGACCATAGTGCAATACAATTGATCAATAACATGAGAAGCCAAAAAACTCCCACAAACAATGGAAATTGAACAACACCCTCCTGAACAACCAATGGGTGACAGAGGAAATTAAAGAAGAAATTAGACAGTTTCTACAAGTAAATGATAATGCAAGTACAACATACAGAAACCTGTGGAACACAATGAAAGCAGTTCTACACGGGAAATTCATAGCAGTGAATCCCCATATTAGGACAACAGAGAGAACTCAGTTAAATAACCTAATGCAGAACCTCAAGCTCCTAGAAAAAGAAGAGCATAACAAGCCCAAAGCTCATACAAGAAAGGAAATTATAAAGATCAGAGCAGAAATCAATGCAATGGAGACTAAGAGAACAATACAAAAAAATCAATGAATTAAAGAGCTGGTTTTTGGAAAGAATACATAAAATCGATAAACCTTTAGCCAACCTTATCAAAAAAAGGAAAGAAAAGCCTCAAATCCATACAATTAAGAATGAAAAAGGGGAAGCCCAAACAATCCAGCAGAAATCCAGAGAATCATCAATACTTACTTTGAGAAACTGTACTCCAATAAAATGGAAAACACAGAAGAAATGGACATATTCCTAGATACATATGAATTGCCAAAAGTAAATGAAGAAGATATAGAAATTCTAAACACCCCAATAACAATAAGTGAAATTGAAAATATAATAAAAAACTTACCAACAAAGAAAAGCCCAGGTCCTGATGGCTTCACTGCTGAATTCTACAAGACATTTAAAGAAGAACTATTGCCATTACTCTTCAAACTCATCAAGGAAATTGAAAGGGAAGCAAGGCTTCCAAACTCATTCCTGGAAGCAACTGTTACTTTGATTCCAAAATCAGGAAAAGACCCAACCCAAAAAGAGAACTACAGACCCATCTCCCTAATGAACATAGATGCAAAAATCCTCAAGATACTCTCAAATAGAATACAGAATGTCATCAAGAAGATCATATACCCTAACCAAGGTGGATTTATCCCAGGGATGCAAGGATGGTTCAACATACGTAAATCAATAAATGTAATACACTATATTAACAGAGTCAAGGACAAAAACTACATGATCATCTCAATAGATGCAGAAAAAGCATTTGACAAAATCCAACACCCATTCATGATAAAAACGCTACAGAAAATTGGAATAGAATGCCTTTATCTCAACTTGATCAAGGCTATGAAAAACCAACAGCCAACATCATACTAAATGGTCAAAAACTGAAAACTTTCATGCTAAAATCAGGAAGAAGAGAAGGATGCCCACCATCACCACTCCTATTTAATATCATTCTGGAAACATTAGCCATAGCAATTAAAAAAGACAAAGAAATAAAAGGAATAAAGGTAGGAAAGGAAGAAGTGAAACTGTCATTATTTGCTGATAATATGATACTTTACATAGAAGACCCAAAAAACTCGGTCAAAAGTCTTCTAGACCTAATTGACAGATTCAGTAGAGTAGCTGGATATAAGGTCAACACTCAAAAAACAATAGCCTTTTTATACACAAATAGCAGACCCATTGAGAGAGAAATTCGGGAAATAACTCCTTTTACAATAGCATCTAAAAAATGAAATATCTAGGAATCATCCTAACAAAGGAAGCAAAAGACCTCTACACTGAAAACCACAGCACTCTGAAGAAGGAGATTGAAGAGGATATAAGAAAATGGAAAGATATCCCTTGTTCCTGGGTAGGAAGAATCAATATAGTGAAAATGGCCATACTTCCAAAACTACTGTATAGATTTAATGCAATGCCTATCGAAATTCCAACAATATACTTCACAGAACTAGAGAAAGCAATCATTTGGAAGCAGAAAAAAATTCATTTGGAAGCAGAAGAGACCCAGAGTAGCAAAAGCAATTCTAGGTAAGAGACATGGCAGGGGGTATCACAGTCTCCAACTTGAAACTATACTACAAAGCTACTGTGATAAAAATAGCATGGTACTGGCAAAGAAACAGACCTGAGGACAGTGGAATAGATTAGAAGATGCAGAAACAACTCCAGACATACTCAGCCACCTCATTTTTGACAAAGGAGCCAACCACCCTCATTGGAGGAAAGATAGCCTATTTAATAGATGGTGTTGGAAAAACTGGATTTCAACCTGTCAGAGATTAAAACTAGACCCATACCTATCACCACACACTAAACTAAGATCAAAGTGGATTAAAGATCTAAATATTAAGTCAGAAACACTAAACTTGCTGGAAGATAAGTTAGGTAGAACTCCTGATGACATTGGCATAGGAAAAGACTTTATGAACAAATCTTCAGTAGCATGGGAGCTAGCATAAAGAATCAACACCTGAGATCTCATCTTATTAAAAAGCTTCTGCACTGCAAGAGAAACTACCACCAGAGCTAAGAGACAACCTGTAATGTGGGCAGAAATATTTGGCAGCGGTAGCTCAGACAAAGGTCTACTTTTGAGAATATATGAAGAACTGAAAAACATCAGACCCCCCCAAATTCAAAGACCCAGTTCAAAAATGGGCATCCAAAATGAACAGACATTTCTCAGACAAAGAAGTAAAAATAGCAAATAAATATATGAAAAAATGTTCAACATCACTGGTCATTCGAGAGATGCAGATGTAAACAACCCTGAGAGTCCACCTCACCCCACAAAGAATGGCTGCTATCAAGAAATCAACTAATAAGAAATGCTGGCGGGGGTGTGGAGAGAAAGGAACCCTTCTCCATTGTTGGTGAGAATGTAAATTGGTGCAACCACTGTGGAAATCAGTATGCAGATACCTCAAAGAACTGAGCTGACCATCTGACCCAGCTATTCCCCTACTGGGAATCTTCCCCAAAGAATTAAAAGAATCATACCACAGCAATATATGTGCACCTATGTTTGTAGTGGCACAGTTTGTAATAGCTAAAGCTTGGAAACAGCCCAAGTGCCCATCGAATGGAAACTGGATAAAGATGTTTTTTATAATAAAATGGAGTACTACTCAGCCATACAGAATGAGAAACTAGAGACATTTATAGCTAAATCAATGCATATTGAGGCCATACTCTTAAGTGAAATAAATAGGACACACATATGTAAATACCAAATAGTTTCTCTAGTGTGAGAAATTGAAAGTGTAAATAAGGATGAAAATGATTAAATGAATAATTGATAATTTGAAATAAGAAATAAGAAAAGGTCCAAGGGTTTAGGGATGGTGGGAGGGGAAGGGGAAAGGGAAGAAGGGAAAGGAAAAACTATGAGAAAAAAGAATGGAATCAAACTCTGTAAATAGGGAAGGGTGGAGGGTGTGAAGGCTGCACAGATAATGGGAGAAAAAATAAGAACTAAGATACATCATGTTCTGGTACAAACACCCAATGATAAATGTAAATGTATTTTATACCTAAAATGTACCAATAAATATATATATAAATTTTAAAAAGCAGAGAAGTAATGTTAGTGTATTCCATATTACTCCCAACTTTCTGAAAGTCTGCTTCTGGTCTCTAATAGAGAGTTAACAAGGTTAAAACAAAAGGAAACAACACAGTGATCTAATATATTTCTCAATCTCCCACATTTTAGTAGGTCTGTGGCTCATTAACCATTAACAGTATCTGTGATCCTCTGGTAGCAGCTAGTATTTCTTATGTAGCAAAAAAGACCAAGGTGTTCAGGCTTAAAATCATCCATATTTACTTAGCTCATAATTTTACAGGTAAGCGTTTTGGAACATACCTCATGTCAGTTCCTGAAGTCAGATGTTGGGGCTGGTTTAGGATGTCCTCAACTGGGAACACTTTACAGCTGCACATTGTTTCTCAAACCCCTACAGACCACCTTGCATTTGTTCACGGGCTGTTGTTAGGCTTTGGAGACAGTAGAAGTATAAAAGGACTCTGGGGTGTAGTCTTAGAACAGACATACTCTCATTTGTTTACAGCCTGTAGCCAAAGCTAGTCACAAGGTAGCTGAAATAGTCACTAACTCTTTTTGGAAGGAGTTGGAAATTCATTTTGGTGCTCCTTATAGCATTATGTTCCCTGCCGATAGTCACACAACTAACCTCAGACAATCACTGCTTTCACATACATGTATGGGTGTCTATCTTAGTTACTTTCTTGTTGCTGAGACATAATACGTGACACCCACAACTTAAAGGAGGAGAGATTTATTTTGACTCACATTTCCATTTCACTGTCAGCTGGTTCCAAGGAGATACAGCACAGTGGAAGAGTCTGGAGGAGTGCTCAGGTCATGGTGGCCAGGAAACAGAGAGGAGAGGAACCAGCATATTTCGCTATGGATTCATCAGTAGATTAATCCATCTACGTGAGTACAGTGCCCCCATGATCTAATCCCCTTCCAAAACCCAAACTCCAAATACATGAATCTTTTGCAGAACATTCCAGACCCAAACCATAACAATGTCTACACATACATTATTTATGTATACTTTTGAAATCTAATGTAAGTGGTATTTGGGTGTATAAATTGTTTTGATTTTTACTCTTTTCATTCATTAGTGTTTTTGATTACCATGAATGTAGCTATAAATCCAGTTATTTTCTCTTGATTATGGTATTAAATTGCATTAAATATCTCATATTCCAATATTCCTTACCATTTTATGGTCTTGGAAGTTTGCAGATTTCCCTTATTATAGAAATATAATAGTCAGAATTCATAAATTTCTTAGATTTTTATACATGCAAAAATTTACCAGGGCATATACTTACAATTAAATTCTGGAAGAAAATTTACATTTTCAATTCTACTAGATAGGATAATGCAAAATTCTTTCTAAAACTGCAGTATCAATTTACAAATTTATCAACTGTATATTACAGTTTCTGTTCCCAACACCCTAGCCAATATTTGGTGCCATCAGAGTATAAACTTATGAATGAGAAATAATATGTCATTATTGAAATAATAAAGTTTGTATTTTTACTTTCTCTTTAATATCATGTTTTCCCACAAATTCTGACACTTATTCTGCATAAGGGGAATTGGCTGGACACTTCCGGAATAGCACAGAATCCAGTTGTCTACTGTAACTAACTCTGTATGGACTCCACAATGAGTTTCTTAATTTTCCCACTAGCATCCACTTCAGCTGCTAATGGATACTGTCTTTTTCCTAGGTTCCTTTTCAATAAAAGGACTCTTATTGTAAATAAATTCAGAAATGCTCAGAAATATAGTCTCAGTAGTCTCTGCAAATTTCATTTCTGCTCCAAATCCAATCTCAAGAATCTTCAATGTTCATGGAAAGGTCTGAAGGAGCAAAAGTTGCAGGGAACACTTTGGATTGTATGATTATACTAGATCTGAAGATTGTTCTGTTCTTAAAACTTATCATGTGGAAAGTTATTTACTAATTTAAGTGCCAGATATTTTATAAGCTACTGGGAACAACAAAATAAACAAGACATAATTCCATAAGTTTATAAGGAGTTTATAAATAGGACAGATGGACAATGTACCCTATCAAACATAATATAGATAAATAAAATAATTACTAAGAATATACAATTACAAAGAGGTATGTAATCTATCTGAATAAAATATGGATAAATAAAATACAATAATTGCTAAGAATATACAATTACAAAGGTGTATATATATATATATATATATATACAGACGTATGTGCTTGACTATGTGTATTATTTAAACAATTTAAATTAAGCCCAAATGACAAATTATCAATTCATCTACCACTGTTTTGATTCAGATATTTGGTTATAAGATAGAATATAGCTGACTCACAGTGAAATCTGCAGAATGAGACTAACAAACCACAGAAACAAAGACAGTAGCTGACCAACTACAGCGCTGATCTCATTGTGGAAACACTGGAATTCTAACTAAACTCAAATTGGGGGAAGCAATATTCAGTTGATCAAGAGAGGGTAAGAAATTTAATAAAACTGCATAATTTGATAACAACAAATAAAAGGTTTTGTTACAAAGGAACTTGAATTCTGTTGGCAAGAAGGCAGGGATGGGTATTTTAACAATATTCATTGTGCTGATCCATGAACAAGGGAAATCTTTCCTTTGTGTACTGTTTTCTTCAATTTCATTCATCAGGGTTCTGTAGTTTTCATTGTAGGGGTGTCTGCAAGCAGTGGCACCATTGAGCTAAATCCCCAGCCTGACTGCTTCTAAACCATAGGCAAGAGTATAAAGTTCAAACACAATATCTTTTGTTGGAGACACTAAAAAGAGCTGAAGGACAAGATGAGGAGCTAAGAGGAGATGCTAATGCTCACATTACATTTAGCAGTCACCACTGAAGGGGTTAATGATGACTTCTGGTTGTTTCTTGCATTTTCATATGCTGTGATTTTTTTTCCGTGACTTCAGAAGTTATGCTATCAATCTGTGTCCTAAGTTTATTTTTAAATTTTTTAAGGTAAAAGATTACACATTTATTTTATCTTCAGGAATATAAAGGTCTAATTATTGAAACAGATTTTATTATAAAACTAAACTCTGAAGGTGTCTACAGAGTTGGCTTCTTTTTAAGTTTTTCTCTTTGAATCAATGGTCTAACAAAACATGTCTTCTAAGTTTAGAAATGGCAAATCTAATTTTATTTTCTTTATATTATTTTAACATAATAAAAACAGATAAATATTATTATATAATAAATAATAAATAATATTATTAAATAATAAATAATATTTTAACGTAATAAAAACAGATTTCTTTATATTATTTTAACATAACAAAAACAGTTCTATGAAATAAATTTTCATAAAAACAATTAGAGGATAACAATGGTAGATACACTGTGTATCATGATCTTAAAAGAATGAGATCATTGCTAATCTATCTCTATACCTTTGTTTGCATAAATCATTTTAACTATTAACAAAGTATCTCACACCTGGTATAATTTTGAACAATTTCTTGCTGTTTCACAATATCACAATTTTGGTCCTCATTTACACATTTCATTTCTCACACCAGAGAAACAATGCAATATTTACACATGTGCGTTTGATTTATTTCACTTAAGAGCTTCAAAGTGCATCCATTTATCTCGAAATCTCTCAAGTTTATCCCTCTTTATGGATGAACACTACTCCATTTAAAACATTTTGCTGTAAGGAGTCTTAACTACATCAAAAATTTTAAATATTTTGAATATCACAAGTCAAACAAAATTGAAAATTACATCTACCATACACGCAAGATATGTGACATGGTCTTGTAATTAACTAAGAAAAAGTATCTCAATAGGAAATTGGTAGAAGGAACACTTAAAACATGTGTAACATCACTTGTGATTAAAACAATGATATAATTTTTATCCTAAAATGATAAAAAACTTCGATAATACAATAAATTATTGTCACAAATTTGGGGAAATGTACTCTCTCATTGCAGTAATAAGAATGATGTTTGAAACAGCATTTTCAGAATCCAATTTAGAAATAAGTTCTCAAAATTCTTGAACTTTCAAGTTTAAGTCATTAAAGCCTTACACTTTCAACCCTGGCCTTTTGGAGTGTTAGGGTTAGACAGGAAAGCAAAAACCTGGCATAAAATGCAAAGCCTGACATCTTGAAGCTACAATGCTATCAAGAAGTCTATGTTACAGGGAAGCTCAAGCTCCTTATGTGAAGCCACATGTAAACTATATGTGACTTTCAGCCAACCAGCAAAGGCTGATGGTGAGTGCAGAAGCTTAGTAGACATTTCTTCTCCAAAATATGTGATGTTAAGCCAGAAACAAGGCACCATACAAATCACATAAACATCCATGGAAAGGTGATTGCTCCGCTTTGGATATTTGTGTCCCCCTCAGATTTCTATGTTGAAATCTGATTTCCAATGCACTAATACTAAAAGGTATTTAGAAGAGAGTTAAGTCTGAGGATGGAGCTCTTATGAATGGAATATGTCCTAAGGAAAGAGACTGAAGGGCTCTTATTCCCGCTGGGTCCACATGAAGACCAGCAGGAGTGCACCATTGATGAGGAGTAAGTAGGGCCCTCACCAAACACTGAAGCTTGAGTGGAGAGTCACTGACTTGGACTTTGCAGTACTCAGCCCTGTGCACAGATTTCTAACTTACCCAATCTGTGAAGTTAAATTATAGCTGACCAAATAGACTGAGGTTGTACTCCAAAACAAAAACCAAATGATTTTATTTTATTCAGCAGGCATGTAGAAATTTGAGAAACTCATGGGGGAATTGTCTCCCAATACTGGTACAAGTGACTTGATGCAGATCACAATTTCACAGATATATTTGAAAAGAAAAGAATGAAAATGAATGAATAACTAGTAGATTTCAATGGTCTAGGAGACAATAGTTATTCACCACATTACCAAATATAATTTTTAATGAAATTTGAAAAGTCATTAAAATTGTCATTTGCTATGTGACTTCTGATAAATTATAAAAGTTTGTTCTAGGACGTATGCAAAATTAGTCATAAAATTATTTAATTTTATCTCTTAACATCACTGCACTATTAGAATAGAAGGATAACAGCATTTAAACAAAATTTAAAGAGTACTTATTTGAACAATTCATTCATGGCATGTCATTTCATGACCTATACAATGTCCCAGACAGATTGTTGAGAAGGAAATTAAGCTGCCAATTTAGGACAAATCTTAAAAAACAACAAAATACAAAACAAGAATCTGGCTATTACCAAAAACCTTCTATCAGTTATCACTGTTGATTTCAACAAAAGATTGGATAAGAAATATTCCATTTTATGCAGTTTAATTAAATTACTGCTAAGAAGAATATGATTCAATTTTACAGGTATCCACTTTTGTGACCATGTTGAGTTGAAAAGCAGGACACAAAATTTTTTTTTGTTCTTTTGATATTAATTTGTGAGCTGTGATATAGACTGGTCAAGGATGCAGGGGTGAAGGGTCATCAAACCCCCTTATGTGCACATGAAAAACATGTTGTTTTTGCTCAAAATGTATTTCCATGTGAATGTAAACCTGCACACCACCTGACACTGAAAGCTCATGGCCAACAATATATGTGGGATTCTGTGTTCGGTCAAGATGAGCATCCTAAAATAGTGAATTTTATCAAACTACAGACACTGATTATTTGTCTTTTCAGGGTGCTTTGTGAAGAAATATACTAGGACTGAATTTCACTGGCTTGGAGTAAAAAAGACTCTCATGATTTCTGAGCAGAAAATTGATTTTTGGAAATCATGGCCATATCTATGATCGCAACTGATATGCTAGTGGGTCTCCATAATATATTTAGGATCACAAGGAGCCTGAACTTACTTCTTCAGAGCAAAAATATCTCCATTAGTCGTTTTAAACATTTTGATAGCTTTAAAGATTGTATCATAATCCATTTGCATGTAATGTACCCTTTTTGAATATATATGATGAAATTTCTGGAGAGAAAAGGAAATAATTTTGTGATTGGGGTTTGGCTCCTATCACACAATCACATTTCTTCAGAAACTTCATTACTTATATGTAAAACACATATTTAAATGGCACACAGCAGATCATAAAATTTCTTTTCAGGTTGAATTCTCACTAAGTGTAGTAAATTTATCAAAGTAGCTGCTGTTCTGTCGAGTGAGAAGTCACCAAATCTTTGTAGTATTTTTTGGCCTCCGTTCTTTTTAACTATAATACTCAGAACTCTAAAAGAGCCAACAAATATTTATGTTGAGTCACTGTGAATTAGCGTTTTCTAATTTAATAGAAGAAATAAAAGAAACACAACTCACAAGATATGAACCTTTACCTGTGATTATTTGTCATAGGCATAAAGCAATTTTGATAAATGATGATACATAATTTTATATAACTTATGTGAAACCACTTTTGTTATTGCCATTACTGGTAATTATTACCAATTTTAAGTATATTTTACCTTATTATTTGAAAGTTAGAGATTTTAGCTAAGTTGAAAGGGATTTCTGGTTTTAATTTTTTGAGGAATCTCCATACTGATTTCCGAAGTGGTGGTACTAGTTTACACTGCGGGGAGGCATTTTTCAGGGAGTTATGGCAATCCATTTTTAGTGTAATCATTTATTTATCACACCGTGTGTGTGTGTGCACATGCATGTGTGGGTGGATGCACACATGTGTGTGTGTGTATCCCATAGGTTCTGTCTCACCGGGGGTTCTACTTATACAAACACTACATCTGGCTGTTGATTCTGCCTCTGGAGCCTGGCTTAAAGTCCACAGGGCAGGTAGTTGGAAAGAAAAGATGGATGAGAATTGGGTGAGCCAACTGTGTGTGAGCTGGAATCTATTTTGACCTCTCAGTATCAGTCAGCATCCCACGATAGTGATGAGCTTGACTTGCAGGGACAGCTGGCACTCTTTCCTGTCATGCTGAAAACACAGTGGCCTGGGAATCCGAGAAGCTGAGGAAGATGTGATAGAAATGGAAAGAGTTGTCATTCTAGTTTTGTTTGAGGCCAACAAAGCGGCTCTTTGGTCTAAGACACTGAACTTTCATTAACCTTCAGAGAATAAGTATGGCTGCCACTTTACAATCCTCCTTTCATGGTTCATGTGAAAATCACCGTGGACAATCTCCTGTAGACAAGAGCCAGGGAGGAAAGGGATTCTAGGAAGCATGGCTCCAATTTAGCTAAATTGGTACAGTGCAAAGTGACCACAGGAAGAGACCTGGCTGGAACAGGAGCTAGAGAAATTTTCTGGGTGGCTGCTGATAGTGCCCCTGGAAAGGAAGTCATGTCTGAAGGGGTGTAAATATCGATTTTAAATTTGAATTGAACCTAAATACTGAAATCAGGGGAAAAGTTGAATAGGCAAGGCCCTGCTGAGCCATTAATGGAATCTCTCAAGATATGCCTTAATATTGATAGAAGTTCATAGTAAATTAATTAATTTACTATTCATTGATAGCAAATAATGGAATTGAATGAGACAGAATGATTCATGAAGCAGAAGAACCTCCAAAAGTCCTGGACAGGGATCTCAGTGGAGGCTCTTTGCGTAGAAGCATAGGTTTAAGTGTCAGGACATTTAGATCCTTTTTCTTCCAACCACTGGCTCTTTGATCTTGAGTAAAACATTAACCACTCATTTTCTCAGTGCCTGTGTTTATCCTTTATAAAATGGGGAGTACAAAGACTGTTTAACACACTTTCTGTGAGAATCAAACCAAGCACTTAGAAAAGTTCTTGGCACCCAATAAAAATCCAATAAATAACAGGTATTTTCCATTGTGTTATTATTATAACAAGAGACTAGTTTTCTTTTTTTTTTCAGTAGGAAAAATTTATTGGGAAAAAGAAAGCTCCTGCTTAAGAGAGACAGAAAGGGAACCAGAAAATGGGTTGCCCACCCACCCCACATTTCAAAGATGTTTTATACAGCAAAGCCATGTGGTGAGCCAGGTACAAAGTGGGACAAAACACTAGTTTTCTAAGAAGGGATTATAGAATGGGTGTATACGCAGAGCACGGAAAATTTTGCAATTAAGCAGTTTAAAATTTTTCATGATTTAGCCCAAGGATACTGTATCCCAGGCCCGATGAGAGGGAAGGAGACATGAGAGTCATGCTTTAGCAGTTGAATTTGTGGTTAAGAGCATGTGATTTCCTCAGTAGTATCCATGGGAATTTGCAGGCTGCTAACCAAGCCAAGGTCTCAGTTCTCTTTGTGTTGATTTCTTTGCTTCTTTTTCTTCTCTGTCATTAGATAAAGAGGAATTATTATGTTTTATGTATAATTTTTAATAAGAAACAGTGACAAGCCTCTACCTGGACTTAAAACCATTAGGATCATAGGAATTAATTAAGTGAAAAGACTGGTTATGGAAAAAACTGCCAGTGGACTTTGAAGACCTTTACATCCATATCTACACTTCATGTACTATTCTGACCACTCAAGTCATGGGCATAACTGGCATAAGGATAGGAGCTATTCTTTCTGGTCCTTCCTCCTTAGGGACTAACTCTGGAAGAATAGTTTGGAAATTGGGATAATACATAAGAATATAAAGAACATATAAGGAATACAGAAATTTGTGTATTTATGTGCATATTTACTGATGGTGGCTTTAGTTGAAATTTAAAAAGCTATACAAAATAAAGTTTATATTTATGTCAATAATATTACTTTTATACACATTTTCATTTTGTGATATTAAAGTGAATCAAGGATTTAAAACCCATGTAAGTACTGACATAATTCTGAATTCTGTTGGATTCTAGAGGAGAAGGAATTTGTGACAGATTACATCATGGAAATGTGCATGTTGAGGTGATGTTGAGGTTCATCTACAGGAAAGCCAGGATGTAGGTAGGCAGTGCAGCAAGAGTGGTATCTGCTCAGTGAGGCTGACAGACAAACGCGGTGAGAGTTCCAGTCATGCAATTTCACTGCAGCAGAGGACTCCCGAAGGGAATTAGCATGAAAACACAGGGAGAATGTGATTGGAAAGGATCTGAATGTGAATTGAATATTGTGAGTCTGTATCTTCACTGTTCCCACTGGTTTGGATATCTATGCATTTCCATTTCTTTCTGAAGGACTCATTGAAAATTCTAATTAAGTGGATTATAACATTAATACAATGTGCGTTAGAATGGACTGATTCATTCTTCAGTGTCCAATACAATCTCTTTAGCAAGCTGCAGTAAAACTTCTTTTGCCATTTCTAAATGAATATAAATCATGTGTATCAGTGTTATAAAACCTAAATTCTAATAGCACTTACTGAAAAACCATACCAATTAATTAAATACTACATTTCCCATGTATCTGGCCCATGTGATGTACAAATTTGTTTTTCAACTTATGTAACAAATATTTTAAATATAAAATAAAATGTTAATGCTATTTAAATATAAATGAGCTTGCACAATTGGGATAAAAGCAGAATTGTGCTTTAGCAAATACCATGAAAAATTTTAGAGCTAAATCAATTTGAGCTATTCAATGTACAATTTAGCTCATTTAAGTCTCATTTTCTTTAGCTATAAAATGGGTGTAATAATATCTGATTCTTTGTCCTGTTTGAGATAGAAGAAATCAAAATTCATCTTTTATCCTAGCACAGATATTTCCTGTGACTTTTGTCATTAAATAATACTTTGATATGAAAAACACTCAAGTTCAGTTTTAAAAGTAGTTGTTCATGCTTGAAGGTAGGACATCTATTTAAATGGCTTCCAGATTCTATGATTTCACATTAAAATATATTATAAAATAGTTACATTAAAATGTATGACTCTCATTTTACTTTCATAATACTTTCTTTTTTGCTCTAAAGTATCTCAATGGACTGTTTGTTACTCAAACATGAAGGCGATTTTAGGAAATACTGGCAAAATTGATGAAGTTGTTTTACAATATTTGAAAGAAAATAAAAAATGGTAGCTGTTAATATTTTTTTAATTCTAGAATTTTATTCTCATGAAAATAACTCTTCTGATATTATGCTGTCACTGAACAAAACAAGTTTTATGTGTATTTGATTTGTACACAGGAAAAATGAAATTCTGATAATTTTACTTAGAATAATAACCACTATCATTTTATGAAGCACAACTACTAGCAAGGAGCTATGTTTGGTTTTGTAAGGATAAAAAATAGAGATTAATATTCTCTGTTTAGCAAGTGGTCATTTGTGTATCAACCTTTATAGGAAACATATTAAAGAGTATCTCTAACCACACAACTATTGGTCTGTTTACTTCACATTGTAATAATGGGTATGAGTATCCAACAATGGATAAATGAATCAAATTGTTCAAGTGTTTAAAATATAGGGATCCTCATAATCGACATCAATTACAAACTGAAATGCCTTTCCCTGGATTAATTATAAAAACATAGATTTATTGAAGGCAAGATTGGCTTTCTCTGTCAATAATTGATAATAAAATAAGTAGCTGATTTTTCACTCATATTTAAAAAGTCAGTTAAAACAATGAATGACTCAATGATATAAGTTACTTTTAAAATGATTATAAATATTCTCTAATGATTAAATTTTATGCCTTTATAATAATGTTGCAAATGATTGATATTGAAATTAGAAATAATAGTAATAACTAATTTCCTTTTCTTAATATTGTTTTTGTTTTTAAAAATTTTATTTTATTTTATTTTATCAGAAATAATAACTAATTTTGTTTTCCTTAATATTATTTTGTTTTTTAAATTTTTATTTCATTTCCTTTATTTTTCCATGTTCATTTGCAGTACATAAAGTTTCCATTCATGTAGAGGGTTGTCACAGGGACCTAACTCATTTCAGTTTCCTTCTTTCTCCCCTTCCTCCAGCTCCTTTTATTTTTTCCAGCATCAGATTCATTTATCATATAAGACCTTAATAGTGATAGTTGTCATATATGCAGAGTGAAAATTAGATTAATAGGCCAAGAACATATAAAACACATTAGATAATTGTACTAAGTCAAGGTACACTTTTACATATATTGTCCACATGATTACAGTACCTTTTTTTCTTCTTTTTTTCTATTAACTATTTTTACTTCAGAGAGAAAGAGAGAGAGAGTTTTTCATATACGAGAAATCATGCAATATTTAAGCTTGTGTGTCTGCTACTTCACTTTACATTATAATCTCAAGGTGCAAATGACTCAACTTTATCTTTTATGGCATAGTTATACTCCATTATATATTAATACCACATTTTAAAATTCATTCCTCTGTTGATGGATATATATAGGCTGTTTCCAAGCTTTTGGTGTTATGAATCACACTGCTATAAACATGGGTATGCATTCATCACTATAATATGATGTCTTTAAATCTTTGGCGAGGATACCTAGAGGGTGAATAGTTGGATCAAATGGAATTTCTAGTTTTAGTTTTTTGAGGAATCTCCATACTGATTTCCATAGTGGTTGTATCAGTTTATACTCCCACCAAAAATGGAGAAGTGTTCCTTTCTCCCCACAGCTTTGGCACCATTTGTTATTGGTTGATTTCTTGATGGTAGACATTCTTTCTGGTATGAGATGGAACTTCAGTGTTATTTTAATTTGCATTTCTCAAATGGTTGGTGATGTTGAACCATTTTTTATTTATTTATGACCATTTGTATTTCTTCATCTGAGAAGTGTCTATTCATTTCAGATGTCCATTTTTAAATTGAGTCTTTAAATTTGAGGGGTCTAATTTTTTAAAAATTTCTTTATGTATAGTAGATATTAGCCTTTTGTATGAGAAGTAACTGACAAAAATGTTTTCCCATTCTTTAGGTTTTTCTCTTCACTCTGTTAATGACTTCATTTGCTGTGCAGAAGTTTTTACTTTGATGTGATCTCATTTGTTGATTCTTGGTATTATTTCTCATGCAATCCATGATTTGTTCAGAAAGTCATTGTCCACACTTATGTGTAGTTTTACCTATTTTGTCTTCCAGAAGATTGTTTCTACTGTAATGTTTAGATCTTTGATCCATTTTGATTTTAGTTTAGTGCAAGGTGAGAGATATGGTCTATGTTCAACATTTGGCATATGGATAGCCCATTTTCCTGGCATCATTTGTTAAAGAGGCTATCTTTCCTCCAGCGAAGGGATTTGGCTCTTGTCAAAGTTAGTATAGTTGAGTGTCCCTGCAATTGTTTTTAATACTACTATTAAGTTAGTAATATTGCCATTAAACTCTTGATATAATGAATAAATGCAATTATCTTCCTAAGGAGAAAAATAGTATGTAATATTCAGACCACAGAATTAGAGTCTATAAAAGTAGTATTGAAAAACAAAACAAATTTAGCTGAAATACTGCAAAGAGAACTAGAAATCCAATCTCCACACTGGATTAGCATAAGCAGATTATAAAATTAGTAATAGAACAGCCAATAAACTCTTATTACTTCTCTGTTTTAAATACTTTCATACCTTTCCATCACACTCAGAATTAAAGCTATTCTTATAGATTCTAAAACTTAATATGATCCTCCCTGATATTCTTTTCAGCCTTATCTCTTCCCTACTGTCTCACTATGAGCTGTACTGGCCCCTCTTCCTTTCCTTGAACATGCTGAGTTTTCCTCTTTTACCCATCTTTTCTGGTTATGCTTCCTTCAGAATTGTTTGTCTGGGCCTATCTCCATTATTTGGGTCCAATTCAAATGTTCCTTCACACAAACTGAATGCAAAGCAGGTCCCTTACTTCTTAGTCACCAAAGTGTTATCCAATTTTATAACTGCTTTGAGCTTGTCCTTACCTGAAATTATATAACTTATGTGAATTTATATAATTAAATTGTTTACTTGGTTCCCTATTAGACTGAATTTTATAATAGGCATGTTTTTTGCCTACCACCTGTATTAGATTCTTCATTAACAGTGCAAATCAGTACATGGACTCTTATGAAGATATATTATTTTTCTTGAACATGGGGCTTAAGAAAGAACATAAGACCGAAGCAAACATTTTGACTGAGGAATCTATGGGTTACATGAAACCAGTAGCTTTATTCACTTTTGGTGAGATTTTCATTAAATGTCTTTGGTAAATTCAACACTGTCAACAAATTAGACGCATATATGCTATGTTAAGAAAAAAAGACAGAAAAAATAAACTAATTGACCTTTGCTAAGGTAGGTTTTCAAATCTACATTAAAAGAAAAGTCATCTTTGGGGAATGCATTGCTCATGAGCACACTCCTATGGCTCCCCCATGCCTACTACTGCTTTCTTACTATCTTGCTGGCTCCCTGGATATGTTATCCTCAAAGCAGCTCTGCAGCTCTTCCTGCCTGGGCCGAAGCTGATGTCTTCTGTCGCTGCTGCCCTGAGTGACTGAGTGCCAGCCCTGCAGGCCCAGCCCGGTCTGTGCCAAGTCAAAGCTGCATGTGTCTAATGCATTGCTGCCATGTCCTCTGGTGTTTGGTGTGGGCCAGAGCACATAGCCGCAGCCTTCTTCATGAGGAATGTGAGGAAACCCTCACTCCTTCCTTGGGGTGTTGCTCTGTTATTTCAGTTCCCAAGGAGAGGCTCTTGGGCACTCACATCTGACAGAGCTTTCTAATGATCTGGTTTGATTTTAATGTCATAATAGTGTGCATCTCAAAATCTAGCAACTCTTCCTGCTTCTGTGAAGCTTTTCAGTCTCTTGGGAGGATTCAAACATAAATCTGTCAGAGTTGTGCCAGAAGACACAATAACTTGAGAGCAGGGTCATGTTATGCTCAGAGTTCTATCTGCTCTCTGTCCTTGAGACATCTTTCTAAACCGAATTTGTTTGTTGATTGCTTTCCTAACATTTAACTTTATCCAGTTAGCCCCAGGCAGTCCTACCCTCCAGAGTTCTGATGCCCTTTTTTCTTTAGGCCCAGCGAGATCATTATGAACCCTGAAAGGAAATGCTTAGTTTCAAATGGAGATTTTCCTTAGGAAATGGGCTATTTAATTAACACAAAACATATTATGCATTTTTGATTGACTTAGATCCACTTAGATACTTGTGATATGGCAAAAAAATTATAAATACCATTCATTTAGGCCAAGCAACTTACCTCCAGAATGTTTGGAGACAACATTCAATTGGTGAACAAATTAGTAAAATAATCGAGACGTTGTTAGTACAATAAAGGAAATGTAGAGAGTATATAAAAATTAACTTCTGCTTTAAATTGGATCTCATTATAATGGTGGAAATAGAGAAGTCTTTAAAGTAAAGGTACTTTGGGCTCTTTTTTTTTATACTGGGGATCAAACTCGGAACCTTGAGTTTATGAGGCAGATGGCGAACTTTGGGCTACTTTTGCAATTTACTAGCCACAAGAACTTCAATAGTCTGTCTTAAATTCACTCATAACTAATATAAGATTCTCTTTTTAGAGCTCACAAGGTGGTTTTGAGACACAAAAGCACTTTTTAAAAATTCCCATTTTTAAAGCACAATCAAATATTAGTTGATTTACATAGTGTCTTTTGGACCTGAAATTATAAAGATTTTCCTTTTATAAGTGGACCGCCCACTTTTCTTGGCATGTTCTGGTGAGGATTTTGAGGCTGAGAAGGGGCCAATGGTGTTGAATACCATCATTATTAGTATTTTCTGACACTGGTATAAGGGCATCAAGGAAAAGGATTCATCAAGGTCCTAATAACATGATTATTAGGACAACATGGATTCCTGACCATCACAGATTTTATAGTCTTGCATGGCTAATTAGAAATGCAAGACATATGTCCTGGATCACTTTGGGGAATAGCCAAATAGCTTACAAGGATAGAGGAGTGAATTAGACTGTTGGGCAAAGAAAATTATTGAAGTATTTTATCGTCCCTAATCATAAGCTCCTTAACATATGATTCAGTTCAAGCCATGGCCTACTCCAAATTGTTTCTCAAAGTTTATTCATCAAGATTTCTCAGCTATCCATTCTCAGAAGGTTCTTCCCACCTTGTGGCCATATCCTCATAGCAAACAGGGTACAAAATGAAGGTGTCAAGAAACTCTGCGCCGTCCAATTATGAAGCTCTCAAGTGACATATGTTTTGTTTGTCATAGAGGAAACAGATCCACCTTATGCTTTCTGGGGTACCATTTTTTAGTTTAGAGCAATGATTCTTACAGGGAAAGGGAGGGTAATTTTGCACCCTGTGATACATTAGACACAGCCCAAAGACCTCTGCATTGCCAGAACTCAAGGGGAGGTGGGAAAGAGATGTTATTTGAATCCCCAGTGATTCTGCTGAACATTCTACAATGCAGGAGTCATCATCCAGCACAAACGCCAACAATGTCGTGGGAGGGTAAGAAACTCAATTTGAGGAAAAAAAGTTTGATAGCAAAATTCTTAGAATTCTGTTTATACTTGTTTTTCACTTCCTGGTGAGTGGAGAATCAAAATGAACAAAAGGAAGTCACTGATGCATAACTGGTCACCTACAACCATTTTTTATTGAAATTTCATAATTTGCTTTAGAATAAATGTAAACTTATCACTCTAAAATCATATCCAAATCTACTTTGATATTAAGTCTCTGTGTATGGAATATTGGGCCTCTGTATGACCATGTGTATGATTCCTTTAATAAATGCAAAGCACATGGCAAGTACAGTGATAGGGTATTCTTCCTCCATGGTAACTGTGAATGGTCTTGACTCTTAATTCTAGTGTTAAGTTTAGATGATAGAAAACCTAAGTGTGTTTTAATCTACAAAGGCTTGACCCTGGCCTTTCCTCAAATTATTCCCTGTGTGATAGATATGGTTCTATTATTATTTGCAAGTCAATAGTGAGGCCCTCTCTTTCCTGCATGATTAGAAATGAAAGTGCAGCAAGCTTATATGAATATCATTCCATTGAAATTCCATGTGATAATTAAAATGTAATAAAATGATTTATTTTTCATCAAATCACTGTGACATCTAAGTTAAAGAAAATGATTCTTGTAAGATTTAGTTTTTCTAAATAAAAACATTCTTGTCACTGGGAATCAAAATAAGCACAATATAGAGTACACAATTTTGTTTTTAATTAACATACGCAACTGCATAAATGTAAAAATTCAACGTAAAACACTTTATTTTGTGATTGATCTTTTTAAATTAGTTTCATTTATCTGAAATAAATCTTTCTAGGATGAGGATTTATTCTCTCTATCTCTCTTATTTACAAATTTCAAACTCAAGTTTTGTTATGTAGGATTATTTTATGGTTCTTTTTTACACACTAAGATAAAAAATAGTGACGAGTTTAATGCCTTTAATTTATTCCTGATTATTCTTTCTTCTTTTCATTAAATCATATCTAGCCTAAATATTGTTATTTTTCTGATAAATTAGAGTTTGATATTTTCTGTCGGTTATATGTTTAATATTTAATTAATAATAATTACTTAGTAATATTTTGAAACAAGAAGATTTCCTGCTGTGTCCCTAAAACCACTTAAATTTTTTTCAGGGAAGAATAGCGCTTTGTCTATTTTCTTTCAATGTCTCAGAAACAAAGAGAATATCAGCAACACTTCAGAATCCCAATCCTAAATATTCAACAGACATACTAGTTCTTTATTGCCATGCAGAAAATTACTCCAGAACGTAGTGATTTTGAACAATACCTCACATTTCCCAAGGTGAAGGAATCCAGCAGCACCTTGACCTCAGCAGTGTCATCTTCTCCCATAAAATTGCTCTTGGCTGCTGTCTGCTGCTGGATGATCCTCATCCCTGGTGGCAGATGGACTCAGACCCTTGCTCAGGGGACCTCTCAATAGGTTTATTATTGGGTGGCAGCCAACCCCGTAGTGAGTGACCCTAGAGCAAGATTAAAAGGGAACTCACAATGAGAGCTATGCTCTTTCAAAATTTAATCTGTGAAATGACTCAGCATCACTTCTGCTCTGACGAGTTATTGTTCACATGGAACAACAATGTGATCAGTGTAGGAGGGGATTGCAGAAGAGAGTGACTCTCTGAAATGGATTTTTGTGGGCCATCTTTGCAGTTCATGTGCCCCTCTGCCCTGGACTGCATGCAACCACTGATTTGCTTTGTCACTAGAGAGTAGTTTGAAATTTTTAGCACTTTATATAAATTAATATTTGCTATTTTGCAACTGTTACTTGACAATATCTTGAGATTTATGCACGTTGATGAGTTTGTTAGTTGTTCCTTTTTACTACTGAAAGAGTTCCATTGTGCAAATGTAAATATTTTGTTTACCTTGCTACTTGTTAATGGACACTAGACCTTTTGACAGGTTTCCTATATTATGAATAAGTTTCCTGCAAACCCCTGAGTCTGTCTACATTTTCTGTGGACATAGGATTTCTTTGTTTTGGGAAAATAAGCAGAAAAGGAAAGACTGGGTCCTAGGGTAAGTGAGCAGTTAACTTTTCAAAAATTTTCCAAATTTCTCCAAAATATTTTGCTAATTTGCAGTAATATATGAGAGTGCCAAATATTCCACATCTTTAGCAATTTGTGGGATTTGTGTTCTTAAATTTAGTCATTCTAATGTCTATACAGTGGTTTTGTGATATGGGCTGTGCTTGTATTTTTCTGAATGACTAATCATGCTGAACATTTTTGCAATGCCTAAGTGCCAGCATGATTCTTCTTCCTTCTTCCTACCCCCTTTTTCTTCTTCTCCTTTTCCTTCTCTTTCTTCTTCTTCTTTGCCTGTTTTATGACCACTGTAAGAGTTTCTATAAATTCTGGATACAATTTCTTTGTAAGATATTGTATTCTGAATGCTCTGTCTCATTGTGCAACTCTATCTTAACTTTATTAATATATGTTCAAGACAAATACTTCATGATTTAATTAAGACCACTTTTTCTTTATTTCATTTTATAATCCCTATTTAAAGCATCTTTGCTATTTCTAAGCTAAGATTTTCTCTTTTCTCCTAGAAGTTTTGTAATGTTAAGTTTTATATTTATGTGCATTCCCCTTTTTGAGAGAATTTGTTTATGTCATGAGGTCAGGTTTGATGTTCCTTTTTTCACACAAATACCCATTCTTCCATCAATATGTTTGAAATAACTTTTAGAAAAGACTTCTTTGAAATCTTGGTTGAAAATTTCTGACATACATTTTTACAACTCTAGGGCCCGGGATTTATCTCAGTGCTGCCATGCTTGCCTCACAAGCACAAGGTCCTGAGTTCAATCCCCCATATGGAAAAAACAATGTTTTTATAACTATTTCTGGGTTCCATGTAATTTAATTGTTCTATCCTTTGTTATGCTAATACCACAAAGGTGTGATATTATAACTTTATATTTTGATTTTAAATAAGTAAGTTTTCCAACTCATTTTTACTTTACAAATTTCTGTGTCTTTTCTGATGTTTTTATGCCAACATAAATGCGATAATAAGTTTGTCAAATATTTCCAAAAAGCCTCTTTAAACTTTTGCAGTGATTGCTTTGGCTCTTTAGAACTATTTGAGGAAAATTAATGTAATCCCAAGACTCTGGTAGGCTGACACAGAAGTATTGCAAATTCAAGGCCAAGCTAGGCAAATACTGACTTAGCAAGACACTGTCCCCAAATAAAACCTAAAAAGGGCTGGGAATGTAGTTCAGCTTGACCGCATTATGTTCAATCTCCAATATCTCTCTTCCAAAAACAGAATTTATAAAATAATATTGAATATTCTTCATGAGCATGGTATATCTCTTCATTTATTCATTTATTTAGGTATTATTTAACTTAACTTATTCCTTATCTTAACAATATGTTATAGGGCTGAATGTAAATGTCATGTAAATATTTCTCTAAGTATCAGTTTTAGATTTTTAATGCTATTGTAAATAAAATTTTAACCTTAACTGTTTATTGTTAGAACATAAAATACAAGTGATTTTTGTACTTAAGGATGTTACTTCCACTTATTATTTCTATAAATTCTTTATAACCCTGAGGATTTTCTATGAAAACAATCATGTCATGTATAAAGTTTCCTTTCTGCCATTTTTGCTCATCATTTTTATTTATTTATCTTGCCTTATTAAAATGGCTAAACATTTTATGCCTAGTTAAATGGAAGTTATTTCAAATATAATATGTGTTTGAGTCGTATTCAAAATTTCTCTACTAACCGTGAAGTTAACTTCAGACTCTTCATGGACATTTTTAAATTTTCTTTTTATTTATATTTTGCTGATAATTTTTTTACTACTATTTAGTGGTAAATCTTGCCAAATAATCTTTCTGCCTTTATTGACATGATAATAGGATTGTTCATTTCTTCCTTTATTCTGTGAATTTCATTGACTGAATTCCTTGGAAGACCTCTACTTGACCATGGTACATATATATTCATGGATTTAATTGACTATATAATTGACTATAAATTTCTTAGGTTCCTTCATAAAGTATAATTTCTAGTAATTTTAAATGTTTTTGCCACTTTCAAGATTCTACTTTATATGTGTTTTGTTTTGTTTATGGTACTGTGAATTGATCACAAGGTCTTCCCTCTGAGCTACATCCTTGGTTGGCCCTTTTAATTTTTTTTTTATTTTGAGACAGGTTCTTATTAAGTCATTGTGTTGCCCAAAGTGGGCTCAAACTTGTGATATTCCTGACCCAGACTTTTTTTCACTTTGGTTTTCAGCATTTTGAAATCTCAATGTCTTTTTACTCCGGTTTAAAGATTGCTGAATTCTCTAACCTGTAAATGGACTTTTCATCAAATTTGGAAAGATTTCACAATGTTTCTTTAAATATTTTCTTGTCCATTCACTTTATTTTTATGGGGCATTAATTTTACAAAGCTTTAACATTGTGATATTTTATCGTAGATCCTTATAATTCTGATCATTCATAATATATGTGTTTTTCTTTATTTTATTGATCATTATCACTGCTGCACAAAGCTCTAGTCTGATAACTCCAATATCTGGGTCATGTTGGGATTAACTTCTATTAGTATCTTTTCCCTTGAGAAAAGGTGACATGCTTTTGGTTCTTTGTAGGTTAGCTTAGTTTAAATTTTATCATGGAAATATTGAATATCAAATGTAGATTCTATTCCATTACTTCAAAAAGTGGTGGTTATTTGTTGTAACAGATAATTAACTTGGTTAGTTTCCATCACAAAGGCTATAACACTTATATTTTATCTCAACCTCATCTGCAAATTGCTTTGAGGCTTGTTTAGCATCTTTACTATTCAAAGCTGTAGAATACCATTAAAGATGTAATGGAGCTATAAGATTAATGACAGCCATAAGGTCCAATTACACATCTTACAGGGTCAACTTAATATGTCACTTGGAAGTCAGATGGAAAGTGGCCCAGGAATTTTTTATCCTACCTGGAGATTTCTAAAAGACAAGACTATGTCATCAAAGATACAACTTTCATTAAATTTAAACCAATACAAAAATATCTTGGAAAAATGCTTTCATGAGAAAAATTAATTAACTAATTAGAAACATGGAAACTAATCTCAAATGAATACAGGTATAGGGAAGAGGGATGAATTCTACAAACTTAGAGAATGGTCTCTGGAGAGACACACTCCCAGGTCATCTTACCTGGCTGTACCTGGCCCGAGCAACTGGCCTGCTTCTGCTATGCATCTTCAAGGGCTCTGTCCTCATAACTGTTTCAGCATATAGAGTGTTTAAGACTCATCTTTGGTGTGAATGGGGAGAAGTCACCCTGGGGAAGCTGATTAAAAAGGACAATTGGATAATTCTAACATGGCATGGGTTCATCTGGAGATGGGCAGAGTTTACCTATATAAGCTAGGAACATTTTCTGGTTCATTCCTTCCCAGGTTCAATCTATCTCAACTTCCAGCAGTTTTGGTTAGTTTAGACTCAGTTATCTGGTTAATGATGATAGAGATATAGCAGATTCTATATAGATGTTCAGTCATCTATGTCATACCACAGTTAATGACCAACCCTCTATTTAGGCCAGGAAAAAAAAAAGGGAGACTCAACTATGCTGTCTTTTTTGTCATCGTTTTTTTATGTTTGGATCCCTTTCAAAAATCAGCCTGTATTTCTTCATTCTCTAGAGCCTCACCTAGTTGTTTGCTATTTGCTTGTATTTGCATCTTATCCTCAGTTACACATGTCTTATCTGCAGTCAGCTTTTCTTAGGGTCATACTCTACCAGGCAGGAAGAGGAGGAGCTGTTGTTGTTCAGCATTTAAGTTTTAAATTAATAATGTCTTTGTGGAAAGTAATAAAAATGAAAACTGATGCTAGAAGACATTTTCTGCTTCTTAGTACTAAACATTTAAGGGAATAAGTATTAACTATTTCCTGAAAATTATACCTAATTCCTATGGTCGTCTAACGTGCTTCCAAGATGAGTGATTGAGTTGATTTGAAGGGAGAGTTGAGAGTTCTATTTAGTTTTGTGTCATGTTATGAATGGAATGTGTTTGCCTACATATTTGTTGGTACAGACACTCAGACAAGGAGAATCAAGGGAAACAGTTTACTGGAGACAAAAGTACTTGAGAATTTTGAAGGAGATTCCGAGGCTGTAAAACTATTAAGTCTCAGGTTTAGGTGTATGTAAAACAATAGTGATAGGAAAGTAGCCATAATATTTAAGGCAAATATGTTTGTCTTTTGTGTGTGTTAGACATTGTGTTAAATGGATTTGCACATTTTAAAAACATAATTATCCCAGGGCCAGGGATTTAGCTCAGTAGTGCCACCGCCTGCCTCTCAAGCACAAGGTTGCAAGTTTGATCCCCTGTACCTAAAAAACCCAATAAAAAACAGAAAAACCATAATCATCCCAACAATGCCTTGAGTCAAGAGATGTCTTTATTTCAAATCTATAAATGAAGAAACCTGGGTGTGGAGAAATTAATTGTAATTTTAAAACCAGTACACAGCAGGAATTTGCACTGTTTTGGGCTTTAAATATTTGTAATCTACTATAAACTAGTGATTTTACTCTATAAACATTTGTAGTAATTACCCAAAAAACAATTATAAATGTATTCTTATTCTGGGGTTTACCTAGGATTACATAATATTAGCCTATAAATATATTACTATCAGGTGATATATTGTAGACATGTCTAAACTATTTTAGTCATTCAGTCATGTACAGTTATGATTTCTTTCAGGGTTATTTTCTATGTAATTCCTGAAAACTTGTCAATAAAAATAGCACTTTTGCATGCTAGCTCAAGTGAAAAGTCTATGTGCCAGGTGTTGGCCTTGTTAAAGTGCTGGTGAAAACATGTTTTTGTCAGTTGCTAGAAGAAACTTCTGACACGGTGCCTCTGGATTGACAATTATTTTTAATATTATAAATTGATGCATATGAGGGGAAGAGTAGTATACAAAAGCAAGCTAATTTCAAAATACTAAATATGAAATAACTGATTACCAGGGCTCACAGAAACAGGATGAATCAATGCTATAAATTAACTAATATGGTCCACTTTGAAAATTCAGATAATTTAAAGAAAAAGGAAATATCATCTAAAGAAGAACTATTATTAAAGATTTTTGAATAAGCTTTATTTTTTTTCTACTTTGCAAACCAGAGTTTAATACGTTATCTTTACCTGAAGGTGACTTCTGAGAACATTTGTGTGGGAAATTTCTCTTCTGCAGGTTTCTCAATTGAACATTCACTTTGTTTGTTTTTCCCTCTAGCATAATGAATGTGTATCCAACTGCCAAAGCAAATTCTTTTAGATGATTAAAAGAAATATTTTCTTTTTATAAAGAAATATCTTTTTATTGTTGCCAGTGATTGCTTCTGTTAGTTTGGGCAATGTTTGCAATTATTTTACTTATACACAGGTCTTTTTTCCCCATTCTTCATCTTCTTTTTCCTTTTCATAGGGAAGAATTGACTAAAAGTATGTCAAGACAATGAATGGTCTCTCTCGGGATATAATATTTAACATTATCTAATCTTTCAACACTAAGCAAGGCAGTGATGTTAGAGAAACTTGCTTGGCGGCTACTCTGTGAGGCAGGTGAGGCAAAGATCAGCTGACTAGGGCTGGCATTTTTGATCTCTAGTTTGCAAGATTGATTATTTTCCATCAGGTCTTGTTTTAGGGAAGCAGCATGTAAGCCTTCAGACACTGACATACATGTATCCATATTTATATGCAGGCCATTTCTTTCAGGTTTCAGGTTCACGTAGCAAACCATCTCCAGAGGATGTTTATGCAATCCGTTCAGCCTTATTTCATCTTTAAAAACACATTTCTGATCTAACCAAAATTACTTTTGTCCAATATAATTTCTATGAAAATATTTTATTCTTCTAATTAATTAACACAAAGAATTCTATGAAACATCCTTTTACATATTGCTAAGAATTTAAACTAATAGTAAATGTTATAGATTTTTATTAAGGACCAAATCAAGGATTTTTTGTTTTGTTTTGTTTTTTAGTTTTACTTCTACATGCAAACACATAAAGCAAACTCTTGTAACCTCATATATGGACAGTGATAGGCACTTCAGGCTTCTCCTTGGATACCTTGTCCAGTATCTAAATGATACTACCCAGCAACTCCTAAGCAATCTATTTGTTACTAGTTTCACAAAGTCGCTCTCCTACTAAAAATTAAACTTCAGTGGCTTCTTTTTGTTTCAAAACAAGGTTCAAACTCCTTGATACAGTATTCATAGATTCAACTCTCCTGAAATAAGCCTCCAACTTTCCCTATCTGATATTCTCTGGTTCAATTAAATAGATCTACTTACAGTTTCATCACTTTCTTTTCTATATACAGATTACATTCTTTTTCTTCTTTGATTAACTAAAATCTACCCTTTCAGTAACTACCTCCAATTTAACATTTTCAATGAAATGTTCTAGACAACACTTTCCTTCAAATCATTAAGCCATATTTTCCCTGATGTATTCCTTTTTTATTTAACAGCAATGACTTTTTTGAGAATTCAATAAATTTTAGATGGTTGTTACTTGTTTTGTATACATTACTTAACACTTCAAATAAAAACTTAGGAAGTATTATTACATTTACATATTTCAGATAGAAAACAAGACATAGGAGTGTTTCCAAATGAAATAAGGTTTCTTTATATATAGTAATGAGTTTAGAATTCAAACGATGGTGTATTTACTGTAAAATCCTTTCACTTTCATTATATATTGAGATAGAGTCCAAAATTAATGCGAACACAGAAAAAGACTTTTGAGTTCAGGATTGAAACAACTTTTTCAATGAAATATTGGAGATTCAAGACTGATAGTGCTAGTAATACAGAGAGCATCACTAGGGAATAAAAGGGTTATCAGTAAAATAAGGTAATAAATCTATTTAACAGTTTAGTTTACATTATTTTATTTCCTTTAGAGAATTTTAAAAAATATTTTTATGGGTTCCACGCACCCATGTAAGAATTTAAAGCAATGATAAACAAAGCAAAATGGAGAAGGAAAAAAAGAGTTTTCAAATATAAAACTATGCTGAGAAATCTATGACTTTTGTTTTATATTGTCTTGTGTTTTCCATAGAATCATTAGCAAGTATGTTTAAAAGGGAATTGAAATTAATGCCAGTATGCTTAAATTATTTCTAGGAAAGCATAAAGTACAACAGCCATTAGAGTTTAAAATCAATGTCTGCATTTTTCTTATTAATAATTATACCCATTTAAGACAACCATTAATCCCATAATGTGAATTTAATGAGGGATATATATGACAATATTATGAATTTTCTTTCTTTTAAATTAACAAGCCCTTTTGCTGACATCTAATGTAGGTATCATTAACAAGGAAAAATCAATTAAAGTCAAACACAAAGTTGATGAGGACTGAAAAATAACTTTAACTCACATATAGCATACTACCATTTGAATATTAGAAAACAGCATATAGGTCCCTTCAAAAGGGGAAAGTCATAAATAATTAATGTGCTGACTGATACTGTATTCTACAAGTCTTAAATCTATTTCATGCCATTTCCCATAGAGTCAACATAATACTGTGGAACTAGTGTTTGGAAATATTTTTTTTTTGGTACTGGGGATTGAACTCGGGTCCTTGTCCTTGCACAGCAGGTGGTGAAACCACTGAGCTAAATCCCCGGTGAAATTTTTTTTTTTTTTTTTGTATAGGGGATTGAACTCAGAACCTTGTGCTTACAAAGAAGGCTGCAGAACCACTGAGCTACATCCCTGGCCCTGGAAATATTTTTAATTTCTCTATTTTAAAATAATATCAGAACAGAAAAACCATAAAAGTAATACAAATAAATCCTATATGTGCTGGACCCAGGTTCCCCAAGCATTAATATTTTAATACATTTGCTTTCTTATTTACACACACACAATATTTTCTGAAACGTTTGAGTAAGTTGTGGACATCATGGTTTTCATCCCTACATACTTTACTGTGTATTATCCAATAATACACAGTATTATATAATATAGTATACAGTATATACAGTATACACATAATATATATAATATAATATATAATATATAATAGTATATAATATAGATATACGGTATATAATATACAGTGTACACATATATAGTACACAGTATACATAATATTCTCATACATAATCATACTATAAGGATTAAAATCAGACTATTGACACTGATATTGCATTATTATCCAATGTAAATATCTTATTCAAATTTTTAACAGTCTTTAAAAATATACAGTATATTATTTATAGTTTCTGGGAAATTTTAAGGCTTCAAAACACTAAAATTTTTACATTTTTCTTTTGCTTTCTTTTATTTCCTAAGAACTTCTTGGAGGATAGTCCCTTAAAGTTACTTTAATTTCCTTTTTTCCCTGACTTAGTTGATTTATCTACATAATTTATAATTCTTATTCATTTATAAGTCATTCATTTGCTTTCTTCTCCCAAGTCTGGAGAACTTCCAAATGCAAAGATAGTGCCTGTGAACACGCACATGCTGACACCTGAAAGCAAACAGGAATAAATAATGAATACATGCCAAGCATGTTTAATTTACAGAGTTAGACTTGCATTTGTGAGGTTGTGTGCCTGCTGACATTCCCTCTACTAATTTTTAATGAGATGGTGAGAAGCCTGGGAACTATATCACATCATTCAGAACAGAAGTGCAAAAATAAGACGGAGTGTGTTCAATTTTGAACATTATGTATTCTCCGAAGGTTTGCCCTGAAGTTATGTAGCAATGGAATACAGGATGCATATTAAAGAAGAAAACTACATACTAAGAGTATTTGAAAAGAGTGGATTTGAGTAATATTTTCATAGGAAGCAAAATCTTTACAGTATTGTAATATACTTGTATACTGCACAGAATATACTGCAGAGAAATATACTATATATATACATATATAGATACATAAATATATATATATATACTGCACAGAAACTGCAGTTACTAGAACTTCATGTCTTAAAATACAAAGAAATGTAGAGTCTTGCCTGAAGAGAAAATTATTATTTTATTGTTCTTTAATAGTATTTGGGAGCTTTCTAAAAAAGCTTCAGTGTAAAGAGCTACTTATAGCAGGCCTTTGAAAATAGCAAGCAATAAAAAATTTAAAAATCTTTTCTGTATCTTGAAAAATCACTGGCATATTCTCATTCAACAGAAAACTTTTATAAAATATTCGTGTTTTCATTAATATATACTACAGAAGTATATTTATCTAAGTAAAAGCATACTCAAAAAAAGTGAATCACGTATGTATGAATAAAATTTTATTTTAATATTAAACCATTCAGAGATTAGACAAATAAGTTATAAAATGTTTTGCAGTTACATTGCATTTTTTGGTCCTGATTTACTGAATCAGGCTATTAAGTGGCCAAAACATGTTTTGTTTTAAATATTTTATGTTTACGTATAATTTAATTGTTTCTTAAATGTTTTGAATGTTATTTAAATTATTAAATGTTATGCAAACCTTTCAAGTAAAATTTGAATACTATTTTATAATTCATTGTAGAACACCCTTGACATCCAATAGTGTTTTCTGTCTCTTCTGAAAGAATCTATTTCTGTATGCATTGCTTTTGAATTCTTTAATGACCTATTAAACACAGAAATGTTTTTGTGCTGAGATTCAGAGGCAGAGATAAAGCAGTAGCTATTGAATTTATGTTCAAAAGTCAAAACAGGTGCTTTGTGTTTTGCATACATTGTGATGGTCTATGAGGAGCTTGGAGTGGCCACTGCCCCACCTCGTCCTTGACAGAGCCTCAGTGACTCTGGGATGAAGGCCACAACTTTTCTTGCAAGATACCTTAATTTTCCTGTCCATTCTGACAGTTTCTAGTCAGCTTAGGCACATGGATTCAGACCAGGGTCATGAGTTTAAGTTTGACTTGGACCACTTTATGTTTATCTTTCTTCTTATCTGCCACTGTGCAGACCTGAAGCTCCCACAAGGGAGCAAAGATAACAATCTTACAGGGTTTAAGTCCCACTTCCTCTGGAATAGTGGCTCTGCTTTTCTGGTTGAACCCTAACTAATCCAGTCATAGCCAACACCAGAAATAATGTGTCAGTCAGGAAAGCAGTAATGAAATAAATGTAGTATAAAATATAAGGATAAATAAAACCAATGTTCATAGAAGTCTCTTTGAAGAATTTACATCAATAAGAATCTCTATTCCTTGACATTCTTATTTAAATATGACAGACAACTAAGAGGTGACAATAAAGTTTTGATTTTTTTTTTTTTTTTTTTTTTTTTTTTGGTACTGGGGATCGAACTCGGGTCCTTAGCTTGCAAGGCAGGCGGTGGAACCACTGAGCTAAATCCCTGGCCCAATAAAGTATTTTTTAAAAGGAGGGTAGAGGGAGGGTGCAAAAGAAGGGAATTGAAATGTGTTATGCTCACGCACCAACATCCTAGAGTGAACACGATCATTATGTACACAAATGTGTATTAATAAAAGTCAAAAAATTAAGGTATTTTTTTCCTTAGTTCCAAAGCAACTGTTCTGTGATTTTGATTCTGGATTTTTTAATGTGGTACTGGGGATTGGGTTCAGGGACTTTGCAGTGAGCTACATTTCCAGTTCTTTTTTAAAACTACTTTTATTTTGAGACAGGGTCTTGCTAAGTCACTAAGTTGCCCAGGTTGGGCTCAAACTTGTGATTCTCCTGTTTCGGCCTTCCAGGAGTGTTGGGGTAACAGGCTTCGCAGTTCTATAAATGACACCTCCCTGTTGTTGGTAGACACCCTACTGGGCTCTACAAATTGCAAGTACTATACTAATGGGACCTGAGCATGGCAAAAGGAAAAATGAAATACTTGCTTTTTCCTGTTTTTGGCTTTGCTTGTCCATGTTGCCCTGCCAATTGTCTGGCCACAGCAGGTGGTTATGGTAACCTACTCTCTCAGTCTATCCTAAAGCCAGTTTTCCAGGAGCCCTTATAAGGGCCAGTAGCCAGCTCTGCCCCTTGCAAAAAGTATAAGCCCTTCTCTGGATCTTTCCCTTATCTGCTGAAGCACAATAAACAAACATTGTCCTAAGACTTCTAAGTCCTTACTCTGTGAACCTGCATCTGTGCTCCTATCATCCTAGAGATGACCTGTACTTTTTTGTGCTCTTAGTGTTTCATTTTCTCATTATTCAAACACTTGTCTAGCCAGTTCCTTCATGATACTATATCACTGAAAATGCCTAGAGTGCCTTCAGTATTTCCAACTAGATGTTAAACTGCGTAAGAAAAAGCCAAGTTCCTTTTCACTAAACTATTTTGTCAAAAATCTTTTGAACTGTGACTTAATTTATGATTTCATTTAATGTTTACCCTCAAGTTAATACTGATTATCCACAATTGACTTTTTGTTAGTTAACAGGACACAATACCCACATGAAGCAGAGCCAGGTGTTTTGCCATATTATATATAACCATAAAAAACATAGCTTAGGATTTTAATACTGGGTTTCCTTTCCACTGTCAGAATCTATATATGTGTTAATTTTTGATCTAGCATGTATCATTCCAATATTAGTATATATATTGCCAATGTGAGTACTTTGATTTAACATGTGATTCATTTTAAAACATTCTTTTGATTTTCCCTTTCTCTATTAGTATTAATACATATGAATATTTATTTTCTCCAAAATAATTAAGTAATTATTCAACTGAAATTTTTTCTTTCAGATTATTCTTATGTCTAAAAAATAAATCACCACATAAAACATTTTCAATAGGAGTTAGGTTAAAATGGTTGACATTTTAATTAATTGTCTACTAAAAATCTCATTCAAAAGCTCAAATAACTTTCACCACACTTTTAAATTATAAACCAGATGATAATTTACTTTCCTTGAGCCAACTGTTATATTTGTACTTGCTATTTCTAGCAGAGCTTTTTTTTTCACATGAGCAGTCTATATTTTAACACTTTTTCGAGGTGTTACTTTATGGACAGTTGCACTTGAACTTTGTATCAAGTAACCTATTGGGACATCTAGGTGTGATATGCTATCTGGAGGATGTTTTAAAATCAGACAGTGGCTGAAAAATGCATTGTGTTCTGAATTTCATATTATATGTGTGTGTGTGTGTTAACTGAATATTTCTTTGCTAGAAGGGAATTGGAATCTCTTTGTGCATGTGTGTGTGCACCTTCATGAAAGAAAGAAGGAAACAGAGGAAGAGGGAAGAAGAAAGGAGAGAAAAAGCAACAGAAAGGAGAGAGAGAGAAATGTGGGAAACAGATGTAGAAGTAAAACCATGGCATTCAGAAATGAAGAGAAAATGTCAATTTACCTCAGGCCCTGAAAAACAATTGTTTAAAAGTTCAACCATACCCTTATGAAAAAGATGTGATCTTTAAATGGATTAGGCTCTTAATAATATGTGTACACTTAATTTCAGTTTTCTTTTTATTGCTGATTAAATTTTGAGTTTGGGTTCATAAATGGTCAAACCTTTTACAAATCAAATACTTCCAATTAGAAATCTTGCTTGGTGGATTGTAGGGACGCCTAAGGTATCACAAACAGTATCTCAAGAGCAGTCACAGACTTGAAAGGTAAACTTTTAAACCAGCTTTCAAAATAAAAGAAATCGTTTTAAGGAAATGAATAAATAAGTTAGACCAGTTGTACCTGAAGCCAGGCACTGAGACTGTTTAACATCATTTGCTCTAGATTCTACCCCAGTCTCTCTGTCTCCCTCTCTTTATCTGTCTCTGTCTCTCTCTGTCCCTTCTCTCCTCTCTCCTCTCTTTGTTCATACACAGGTGTATGCATGAGAAACTGAAGTCTATTTACAGCTAAAATAGTACATGGTCATTATGTCTTCTAATTCCATGATAAGAAAGAGACTTTTAACCCTAACATTTATGTATTGTATTAATTTTTATTTTTTTTTGTATTAAATTCTTTTATTGGTACAGTGTAGGTATACAACACAATTACATTTCTCATTGGGAATTGTACCTTCACATGATGCATCTTGGTTCGTATTTTTCCCCCATTCCTAGCCCTCCCTTCATGCCCTCCACCCTTCCCTATTTACAAAGACTTTATTTCCATTTTTCCATTTCTCATCATTTCTCCTTTCCCTTCTTTCCTTTCCCCTGCCCCTCCCATTACCCCTACCGCTTTGGACCTTTTCTTCCTATTTTACATTTTCGATTATTCATTCTAATCATTGGTACATTTTAGGTATACAATATAATGACATTCATCATTGGAAATTTGCACCTTTACATAGTCTCTCTTGGTTCTTATTTTTCACCCTTGCCCAGCCCTCCCTTCAACCCCTCCAGTACTCCCTATTTACAAAGATTTTGTTCCTGTTTTTCCATTTTCTCATATTAATCCCATTCCCTTCTATCCTTTCCCCTAGCCCTCCCACTTCCTTCCCCTTTGCCCCTTTTCTTCCTATTTCACATTACCTATTATACATTTAGTCCTTATTTACACTTTCAGTTTCTCACACCAGAGAAACTATTCGGTATTTACACGTGTGTCCTATTTATTTCACTTAAGAGTATGGCCTCAATGTGCATCCACTTAGCTACAAATGTCTCTAATTTCTCATTTTTTATGGCAGAGTAGTATTCCATTTTATAAAAAAATACATTTTCTTTATCCAGTCTCCAGTTGATGGGCATTTGGGCTGTTTCCAAGTTTTAGCTATTACAAACTGTGCTGCTATGAACATGGGCACACATATATCACTGTGGTATGATTCTTTTCATTCTTTGGGGAAGATCCCCAGCAGTGGAATAGTGGGGTCAAATGGGACTTCCAGTCCTAGTTCTTTGAGGTATCTCCATACTGATTTCCACAGTGCTTGCACCAGTCTACACTCCCACCAGCAGTGGAGCAGGGTTCCTCATTCCCCACAGCCCCACCAGGATTTGTTATTGGTTGATTTCATGGTAGCAGCCATTCTTTCTGGAGTGAAGTGAAATCTCAGCCTTGTTTTCATTTACATCTCTCGAATGACCAGTGATGTTGAACATTTTTTCATGTATTTATTTGCTATTTCTACTTCTTTGTCTGAGAAATGTCTGTTCATTTCAGATGCCCATTTTTCAATTGGGTCTTTAAATTTGGGAGGTCTGATCTTTTTAAGTTCTTTATAGATTCGAGATAGGAGGCCTTTGTCTGAGGAAGAGCAGGTGAAGATTTTTTCCCACATTGTGGGTGTCTCTTCACACTGCTGGTGGTTTCTCTTGCTGTGCAGAAGCCTTTTAATAAGAAGACATCCCATCTGTTGATTGTTTGTGCTAGTTCATGGGCAACAGAGGTTTTGTTCATAAAATCTTTTCCTATACCGATGTCTTCAAGGGTTCTACCTAACCTCTGTTCCAACTGGTTCAGAGTTTCTATTGTAATATTTAGACCTTTAATCCATTTTGATTTTAGTTTAGTGCGTGGTGAGAGATACAGGTCTAGTTTTAATCTTTGGCAAGTTGAAGCCCAATTTTTCCAGCACCATTTATTAAAGAGGCTATCTTTCTTCCAGTGAGGGTGTTTGGCTCCTTTATCGAAGATGAGATGGCTGAGTGTGTCTGGCGTTGTTTCCACATCTTCTAATCTGTTCCACTGATCCTCAAGTCTGTTTCTTTGCCAGTACCATGCTGTTTTTATCACAGCAGCTTTCTAGTATAGTTGCAGGTTGAGGATTGTGATACCCCCAGCCATGTCTCTTTACCTAGAATTGCTTTTGCTATTCTGGGTCTCTTCTTGTTCCAAATGAATTTGTGGATTGTTTTCTCGAGGTCTATGAAGTATGCTGCTGGGATCTCAATTGGAATTGCAGTAAATCTATATAGCAGTTTTGGAAGTATGGCCATTTTCATTATATTAATTCTTCCTACCCAGGAGCAGGGGATGTCTGTCCATTTTCTAATATCATCTTCAATCTCTCTTTTCAGAGTGCCATAGTTTTCAGAGAAGAGGTCTTTGATTTCTTTTGTTAGGTTGATTCCTAGGTATTTCAGTTTTTTGGATGCTATTGTGAAAGGAATTATTTGCCCTATTTCTCTCTCAGTGAGTCTGTCATTGGTGTAGAGGAAAGTTATTGATTTTTGTGTGTTGATCTTGTAAGCAGCTACTTGACTGAATTCGGTTATTAAGTCTAGAAGACTTTTGGTGGAGTTCTTGGGGTCTTCTATATAGAATATCATGTCTTCTGCAAATAATGACAATTTGACTTCTTCATTATTTTATTCCTTTTATTTCTTTCTCTTGTCTAATTACCTTGGCTAATGTTTCCAGAACTATATTGAACAAGAGTGGTGATAGTGGACATCCTTGTCTTGTTCCTGATTTGAGTGTGAAGAATTTCAGTTTTTGACCATTTAGTATGATATTGGCTGTTGGTTTTTCATAGATGGCTTCTATCAGTTTGAGGTAGAGACCATCTATTTCAATTTTTTGTAGGGTTTTTATCATAAATGCATGTTGGATTTTGTCAAATGCTTTTTCTGCATCTATGGAGATAATCATAAGGTTTTGTCCTTGGCTGTATTGCTATAGTGTATTACATTGATTGATTTTCATACATTGAATCATCCCTGCATCTCTGGGATGAATCCCACTTGATCAGGGTGTATGATCTTCTTGATGATCTTCTGCATTCTGTTTGCCATTATCTTATTAAGGATTTTTGCATCTATGTTCATTAGTGAGATTGGCCTATAGTTCTCTTTTTCAGTTGGATCTTTCTCTGCTTTGGGGATCAAGGTGATACTTGCTTCCAGGAATGAATTTGTGAGTATTGCTTCCCTTTCAATTTCATTGAAGAGTTTAAACAGTAGTGGTAGCAGTTCCTCTCTAAATGTCTTGTAGAATTCAGCAGTGAAGCCATCAGGGCCCAGGCTTTTCTTAGTTGATAAGTTTTTAATTACATTTTCAATTTCATTGGTTGATATTGGGTTGTTCAGAATTTTTAGGTCTTCTTCGTTCAATCTTGGTAATTCATACTTATCTAGGAATCGGTCCTTTTCTTCTGTGTTGTCCATCTTATTGGCGTATAGGTTCTGGAAGTAGGTATTGATGATCCTCTGGATTTCTGCTGAGTCTGTTGTAATTTCACCCTTTTCATTCCTAATTGCATGGATTTGGGCCTTTTCTTTCCTTTTTATGACAAGGTTGGCTAAAAGTTTGTTAATTTTGTTGATTCTTTCAAAGAATCAACTCTTGGCTTCATTGATTTTTTGTATCATTCTCTTAGTCTCCATTGCATTGATTTATCCTCTGATCTTTATAATTTCCTCCCTTGTATGAGCTTTGGGGTTGTCCTGCTCTTCTTTTTCTAGAAGTTTGAGGTTCAGCATCAGGTTGTTTAATTGGGCTCGCTCTGTTTTCCTAATATGCGTATTCACTGCTATGAATTTCCCTCCTAAGACTGCTTTCATTGTGTCCCATAGATTCCGATATGTTGTATTATCATTGTCATTTAATTGAAGGAACTGTCTGATTTCTTCTTTAATTTCCTCTGTGACCCATTGGTTATTCAGAAGTGTGTTGTTCAATTTCCAAGTGTTTATGAAATTTTTTGAATTTCTTTTGCTATGGATCTCCAATTTCATTGCACTATGGTCTTATAATATACAAGGGATAACTTCAATTCCTTTGCACTTACTTAAATATGTTCTATGTGTGAGTATGTGGTCTATTTTTGAGAATGACCCATGTGCAGCTGAGAAGAATGTGTATTCTGATTTTGTGGGGTGGAAGACTCTGTAAATATCTGTTAAGTTCATTTGTTCAAGAGTTTGATTGAGTTCTAGTATTTCATTACTTATTTTTAGTCTAGTTGATCTATCTATTTGTGACAGTGGGGTGTTGAGGTCCCCCACTACAATTGTATTAGTGCATATATGACTTTTCATGTCCATTAGTATTTGTTTTATATAGTAGGGTGGACTAGTGTTTGGTGCAAAGATATTTACGATTGTCATCTCTTCCTCTTGGATTGTTCCCTTTACAAGGATGTAGTGTCCTTCTTCATCTCTCTTAATCAGTGTTGGTTTGAAATCTACTTGATCTGCAAAGAGGATAACTACTCCTGCTTTTTGGGGGGTTCCTGTCGCATGGAGTATTGTTTTCCACCCTTTAACTTTCAGTCTATGAGTTTCCTTTTGAATTAAGTGTGTTTCTTGTATGCAGCATATTGTTGGATTTTGCTTCTTGGCCCATTCTACCAGTCTATTTCTTTTGATTGGTGAATTGAGACCATTAATGTTGATGGTTATAACTGAAACGTATTGACTTGTCATTGCCATGAGTTTTTCTTATTGTTGGGTTCTCCCCCTTTACATTTAATTTCTTGTCATGCCAGATGAGTTCATTCTGCTTTGCTTCCTGGGGTTGTGATCCTCAATGATTGTTCCTAGGATATTGTGTAAAATTCTTTGGAGTGCTGCTTTGGTATTCATGAAGTTCCTAAGGTGCTCTTTGTCATGAAAGTATCTTATTTCTCCATCCATTTTGAAAGATAATTTTGCAGGGTACATCAATCTGGGTTGGAGGCTGTTTTCTTTTTGGAATATGTCACTCCAAGCTCTTCTTGCCTTGATGGTTTGTGTTGAGAAGTCTGCTGTGATTCTGATGGGCTTTCCTTTGTATGTGATTTGTTTCTTTTCTCTCACTGCTTGGAGAACTTTGTTCTTCTGTTGTGTTTCTGGAAGCTTAACAATTATATCCCTATGTGTAGATTTTTTTTTGATCAAGGCTATTTGGAGTCCTATATGCCTCACTTATCTGTATGTCAAGTTCTTTTCCCCTGCTTGGGAAGTTTTCTGCCATTATTTCTGTGAAGAAATTTTTTATGTCATCTGCACTGTCTCTTGTTTCTTCATTGAACCCAATCAGTCTTATGTTATTCTTCTTTGCATCATCTAGCAGCTGCTGGATTGATTTCTCATGTTCCCTTATAATTTTGAAGCAATTTTTCTTTTCCTGGTCACTAATTGCAATCTTATCTTCTAGATCTGAAATTCTGTCCTCACATTGGCTCATTCTGCTGTGTAGACTTTCAATGGAGCTTTTCATGTCCTGGAAATCTATTTGCATCTGTTTTATGGATTCCATTTGTTTCTTATGTTGGGATTCCATCATGTTCCTGAGCTCCTCCCTAGATTTATTAATCATGTCTTGCACTAGGGGCACAATTTCTCCTGTTATCTGAGAAATTATTTCTGATTTCATTTTTTCCAGATCCCCTTTTGTTGCCAGTTCAGTGGGTCCAGGTGGTTGAGTATCAGAGTATTCCATCTCATTTTCCTTTGGGGTTGCTGTAGGTGATCTGGAAGTCTGGTTTTGAGACTTATTAGTGTGTTTTCTCATTTTGACTGGGGCGGGGCACTGTTAGTGCCTGCAGGGATTACCTCCTCTGAGCTGGGTGAGGTGGGACAGGGGCCAGGAGCAGCGGTAGGGATGGTGACCCAAAAGCCCTTTCCTGTGGGCTGGGAGCAGCGGGAGGGATGGTGGCCTGGAAGCCCCTTCCTCTGGGCCAGGAGCAGCGGGACTCAGTACCTTCATCTGGTGGTCTGGTGCCCTCTGCGTCTTTGTAGTGTGGAACCAGGTGGCTTCTTGTCTGCAGCGGCGTGATTAGGTGTCTTCCGCAGGACTCAGGACCTCGGTAGGATGTGCACAGACCTGTCTGTCTGCAGCAGGCTGATTCAGCATGTTCTCTGAAACTCAGGACCTCGGTAGGGCATGGGCAGAACTGCCTGTCTGCAGCGGGCTGATTTGATGTGTTCTGTGTGACTCAGGACCTTGGTAGGCCATGGGCAGTCCTGCCTGTCTGCAGCGGGGTGATTTGGTGTCTTCCGCAGGACTCAGGACCTTGGTTGGGCATGCACAGACCTTCCTGTCTGCAACAGGCTGATTCAGCATGTTCTGTGTGACTCAGGAACTCGGTAGGGCCTGTATTAATTTTTATTGAGAGACTATAGTTGGCTCACTTTGTGTCAACAGATTTCCTCTCGGACCCATTGCTGTAAACTGGAGAAGCAGGTATATTGATTGACTACCTCTTTACTATATATCTTGCCTAAGGCAAAATTACATATAACTCTTCTACTCACATTAACTTTTCTGATGGTACAAAGATGCCTGTGATTTAAATCACCCTGAGAAGTAATATGCAACTGTTAGCTTCATATTATCCTGAGAGAATAAGAAAAATAATCAGACATAGGTGGCTTTTATATTAATAAATGAAGTCAGAGATTCCATTTAATATGAATTATAAACATTCCATTTTTCTCAAGTTTTTAGTGTTCAAATAATGAATCACTAAACTTGTGAATAAAGGCTAATCCTGTTTAATGTTTCCATTTAATTTTTTTTTTTTTGGTGCCAGGGATCGAACTCAATGTTTCCATTTAAATTAACTGATTTACAATGTTTAAAAAGTGCATGAGTTGTCAAAGTATACGACTTTACCTGTTATTCCACTTTATGAATGTTACTGAACCTTCTGTTATGCCTTCAACATAGCCCAGCTAACCCTAATGCATGATTGAGAACTTTACATAATCTAGATGGTCTCATTCACATATTACTCATTTGTAAATATTTCACATGAAGAAAGTTAAATTCTTTAAAGAAATTTTTTTCCTTAAATTCTTTTATTGGGACATTTTAGGTATACAATACGTTTACATTTATCATTGTGTGCTTGTACCTGTTCAGGATGTATCTTTGTTCTTTTTTTTTCCCCATTACCTGTGTACCCTTCACCCTCTAAGTGGTATAGAAGAGGCAGTTAAAATCTAGCCATATCATAAACATTTTCAACCATTGTAGTTAGAAACATATTGTTGCTGAAATCTAAATTCCTTCAGCACTTATCTTACGAAACATTGATTTAATCTTAAGATAACTGATTTTATAAATCACTTATAGGCTATCTGTAGTAACTTTATTTAAATTGTAAACTTTATATAACTGTGTATTCTTGTTCAGTGCTGACCATAGAAAGACCCACCCAATGTCAGTCTAATATTATTTATTTCTACTCTACTTTCATGTATGGAAGATCATGAGATTGAAGCCCACTTGGCCTCCATGGTTATTCAGAGGTCAGCCTGGACCACACAGTGAGACCCTTTCTCAATCAATCAATCAATCAATCAATCAATCTGCTGCTGGTAGACACATGCATAATCCCATCCCATTATCCCAGATGTTGTCTCTCATATTCAGGAAATATTTAGGAAAGTTGTTGTGTTTATTTCCATTGGAAATTGTAATTATTAAATAGAAAATAAGCATATTTTAGTAATTCATAATTAACACAGAACCATCATTTAAAAACAACTGTTTAATTAGTACATATTAGTTACACAAAGTAGTGGGGTTTGCTTTGACAGATTCATATGTGCATATTTACTTTCATCAATTTCACACCCATTATTCCATTCCCCTTTCTTTCCCTCCTCAATTCCCTACTTCTGCAATAGTCTCCTTTTTATTTTTTGTCATCTCTTCATTAGTTTTTTTTTCCTCTAGATTTTACATGTGAGAGAAACCATGCAATATATGACCTCTGAGTCTGGCTCTTAGTTTTGATGTGATGTCCTAAAGATTTTCCTCAAGAATATAGGTCAGGAACCCGGAAAGAAGCTCCCCGCCTCCATCCCAGCCTCCTAAGCCAGAGAAGCTCAGCCAGTCCCAGAACCCAGAAGGAAGCTCCTTGCTGCCATCCCAAGGGCAGAGAAGGTGAGCCAGGTGGGCGCCAGAAGCACCCCCTCCTGTGGAAATGAGAAGACACATAAACAAGCCTCAAAAACAGACTTCTGGATCACCTACAGCAACCTGAAAAGGAAATGAGATGGAACAATCTGATACTCAAACACCTGGACTCTCTGAATTGGCAACAAAAGAGAATCTGGGAAAAATGAAATCAGAAATAATTACTCAGATAACAGCAAAGATTTTGCTTATGGTGCAAGACATGATTAATAAATCTAGAGGGGACACAGATAAAAAAATAGAGGATCTGAGGAACATGATGGAATCCCAACATAGGAAACAAATGGAATCCATAAAACAGATACAAACAGATTTCCAAGAGATTAAAAACTCCATCGAAAGTCTGCACAGCAGAATGAACCAGTGTGAGGACAGAATTTCACATATAGAAGATAAGATTGCAATTAGTGAGGGGGAAAAGAAAAATTGCTTTAAAATTGTAAGGGAGCACGAGAAATCAATCCAGCAGCTGCTAGATGATGCAAAGAAGAATAACATAAGACTGATTGGAGTCAATGAAGAAAGAGGAGAGAGTGCAGATGACATAAAAAAACTCTTCACAGAAGTGATGGCAGAAAACTTCCCAAGGAGGGGAAAAGAACTTGATATACAGATAAGTGAGGCATATAGGACTCCAACTAGCCTTGATAAAAAACAATCTACACATAGGCATATAACGGTTAGGATTCCAGAAATCCAACAGAAGAACAAAATTCTACAAGCAGTGAGAGAAAAGAAACAAATCACATACAAAGGAAAGCCCATCAGAATCACAACACACTTCTCAATGCAAACTGTCGAGGCAAGAAGAGCTTGGGGTGATGTATTTCAAGCCCTAAAGGAAAACAGCCTCCAATCCAGATTGATGTACCCTGCAAAACTATCTTTCAAAATGGATGGAGAAATAAGACACTTTAATGATAAAGAGCACCTCAGGAACTTCATGAATATCAAACCAGCACTCCAAAAAATTTTAGACAATACCCTAGGAAAAGACAATGAGGATCACAATGCCAGGAAGCCCAGCAGAATGAATCCATTGGGCGTGACAAATTAAACCCAAAGGGGGAGAATCCAACAAAAAGAAAAAGTCATGACAAGGCTTTTAAAACTTTTAACTTCATCTCCCTAATGAATGTATAATTCAGTCTTATTATTGTACTGATTAGTATTTTTCTGATTCTAGAGTTGCACACCATTCCTTGTGCTATACTGGCTATTTATCATCTTCTTATGTCTACTTTTTAATTGGGTTGTCTATTAATGAGCTCCAAGAATTCTTTATATATTCTGGTCATAGGTTATATGCATTGTAAATATGGCCTGTTTAAGGACTACTTTTCATTTTAATGATGTCATTTAAAGTTCTAAATTTTGATGGAATCTTATCTATCAAATTTTTCTTTTATACATCATGTTTTTTGTATCCTGGGTAGTTCTTGACTACCCTGAATTCATAAATATTTTCCTTATAATTTCTTCTTAAAGTTTTATACTTTTAGGCTTTCTTATTTAGGTTCATAGATCCCTTCAAGTTATTTTTATTTATAGAAAAAAGGGTTGAGGTTAATTTTATATATATGGATACCAGGTGTTCTAGTGCCATTTGCTAAAAACTATCTCTTCCTCAGCTCTTGAATTGAGTTTATATTCTATAAAATGCTAATGTTAAATAATCTTTCAAAACTCAGTGGACCATATATGTGTGGTTCTATTTCTAGATTCTCTGTTTTATTCCAATGATCTATATGTCTTTCCTTACACCAACACTGCCTTGATTACTGTAGCTTTAGAAGAAGTCTTAAAATTAGGTACTAAACCTCTTCCAACACTGTTTTTGTTTTTGTTTTTAAATTTTCCAGGTCCTTTGTTCTCCTACATAACTTTTAAATTTCAATATCCAATTCTTCATTTATAGCAAGTATACACAGACCTGAATTTTTACATATACCTTGTGTTTTCTAATCTTGTTAAATTCAAGTACAAGTTCTAGGGGGTCCTAGAAATTTCTTAGTATTTTCTCTGTAGATGATCATTTCATCTACATATAAAGATTTTGCTTCTGCCATGCCAATCCTGTCCTAGTTATGTCATTTATTGCCAGACTATTTTGGTGGGGACTAGGTTTCAAAGTTTAATGGACAGATAAAGAGGAAGCATATCTGCCCTTGTTCCCCACCTTAAGGAGAAGGCATTGTATCTTCTCCATTCATATAAGATATTCTCGCTGGAAGTATGGAGTACATTTCTTTAATCCGTCGAGAAGTTTCTGTTCTACTTCTAGTCTCCTGATAGCTTTTACCATGAACAGCTATAGAATTTAGTCCAATACTTTTTCTCCAACTAGTGAGAGGATCATATGGCTTTTTCCTTTCCTCTGTTAAAATGATGACTTTGCGGTGGATCTTCCAATGCTGAACCAACACTGCCATCCCTATAACAAAACCACTTTCTACATCCTGCCAGATCTGACTTCCAAGAGTTTGTTTTGTTAAACAAATTTCTATCTATGTTCATACTTTTTTCTTCTATTATCTTTATCCAGTTTTAGGATTAGCACAATGTTGAGTTCCTAAAATGAGGGGAGAAGTGTTCCTTCTTTTTTCTGCTTTAATTGTTTGATATAATTTATCAATTAAAATGTATATGAGCCTGCTGTTGTCATATAGGTAGGTTTTCAAGCTAGAAATATACTTTCTTTAATAGGTGCTATTCAAATTTTATATTTCCCCCAGAGTTAGTTTCATTAATTTGTCTTCCAAGGTACTTCTTAGAGGTTGTCAAATTTATTTCAAAACAGATTTTTATAATATGCTTTCTATATCCTTTTAAATTCTGTAAAATCTGCAGTAATGTCTCCTAGATCTTAATATTGTAATTTAAAATATGTATAACTGATATTGTGTAACAGGAAGAAAAGATCTAGAAGAGCAGGGGAATTATGACGGGTAGGGGAAGGGAAAAAAGGAAAGGAAAAAATATGAGAAGAGGAAAAAAAAAATGGAAACAAGTTCTCTGCAAATAGGGAGGGGTGGAGGGGGTGAAGGGAGGGCAAGGAAGGGGAAAAAAATAAGAACCAAGATACTCATGTAAAGGTACAAGATCCCAATGATGAACGTAACTGTATTTTATACTGAAAATGTACCAGTAAACTTAATGGGAAAAAAAAAAAGAATGAGGTCACTAGGGCCAGGGATTTAGCTCAGTGTTTTCACCGCCTGCTGCACAAGTGCAAGGACTTGAGTTCAATCCCCAGTACCAAAAAAAAAAAAAAATGAATATAGGTCTCTAAACAGTAAACTTGCCTCAAACAGGACAATTTAAACTCATCCCTCAGAATGTAGAATATATATTTCATAACCCCAAAAATCACCAATTTTTCCAGACTCTTCACTCTTCATATATGAATGAACTTGATATCAAAGTCCTTAAGCATCAAGAACATTAACATTGGATAAATTTTGAGAGGGGATTTTGTATTTTTCCAGACACAAATACTGTGTCTGTCAGACCCTTTTAAGATTTTATATTGGATTCAGAATTGTATAGTAGTTTACAATTCTACATTTCTCTTCTCCAAAATCCTAAATGCCAATTACATTGATTTCTCAGGTACAAAATTAATGATAATGTTAATTGTGTGATTGAACTCTGTGGCAGTCTGTTGGTTATATATAAGAAAAATTGAAATTTTATTCTAAAATAGGCAAATTTTTCATAATTATGTTTTTATTAGAATGAGATTCTGCATCACTCAGCTTTCCTGTCACTCAAACCCAATACCTGATCCCCACACCATAAAGGAGAAGAGGTGTAATTTGGCTCATGGTTTCAGAGACTTCAGTTTGTAGTTTATTCCCTGCAGGGCAGAATCATCATCAAGGCAGAAGGTTGTGACGGAGTAAAGGTTTTCAGTTCATGGTGGGCAAGATACAGAACAGGAAGCCTTGCCAGAGAGAAACAGCAAGGGACCATGTATAGTACCCACGGCTGTGCTGCTATGACCCACCCAAGTGCACCCAGAAATGCATTTCACTAATCTCATAAAAGAGCTCACCTGATGTAAACAATAAGCCTGATAGAGTCAACCACCACTGATTCTATAAACACAACTACATAAATTGATTTGTAAATTGCTTGACCATGACATTTAAATTTAAAATTCAGAATACTCAATGTATTATCCAATGTAATGATTTAAAAAACAAATATTTCTATAAGGAATTTTGAATAATCCTGTTGTAGCTGTGTGATGGTTCACTCTCAGCACTTTCAGAGGCTGAGGCAGGAAGATCAAAAGTGTGAGTCTATCCTTGGAAATTTAAAGATTTATTGAAATCACATGTTATAAAATAAAAAATGATGGGGATGTAGATCAGTGTGAAGGCCTTTGGTTCAATTCTCAGTCCCCCCAAAAAATAAAACAAAGAAAAAAACCCCAAATTAAGACCTTTTCAAATGAGTACTTTTATATATTGAATAATTTTCCTATACATTTCAAATACTGGTAACTTTATAGAAGATAAATAACATGTAATATTCAGCCAGATGCCCAGATATGCAAAACACAATCAGCTAGTATGAAATTGGTTATGTTCCTTTCCACTTTGTAGGGAAAACTGCCCCAAAGAGGAACCTTGAGTCAAGTGCCAGATATTTAATATGAATCAGTACATAACTGGAGTGTTTCTCTTTGCAAGTGTTAAATCCCAACTCGCTTCTGAGTCCACCAGCCTCACAGCTTTTCTTCTCTCAACATCAATGGTGTGGATGCGAAAGCAAACAGCTGTCCCTCTATTATTTTTTTTCATTACATGCTACAGTCTGTCACTAGCTCTTATAAATTCAGATTGAACTGAACAGGCTGAAGAAGTTCAGTTTGGGGTCAAGCTCTCTGAAAGAGCATGAAATTGTGCATTGCTGGAAGTAGAGGGTTTAATATTTCTAGCAAGGGTTGTAAAACAGGATCATCTGGTCTTTCAACCATTACTCATCTCCCAGCTAGTTCTTCTTGTAACTTTTACTGATTGGAAGTAGAAACCATCAGTAGGTTAAGAGGATGGGGAGAAATCGCTATAACCTACCTACGAACTTGGGCTTGATTGATGAAAATTCTGCTTCACTGACATATTCAATAAATTGCAATTAGAGCTCTCAGACTTAATATTCACAAGCCCATGGTTACTGGAGTGCGCTTTGGAAGATTCAGTCATGCAAACCAGGGCAGTATATTGATGCACATGCAGTATATACTTTAGTGACATTATTTCTGTTTGATTTGATGTTCTTTCTGCACAGCAATATTTCAGCAATTCTAATACAAAATTCACAGTATAAAAATTCTTTTTGTAATTTCAAGTAAAAAAGCAACAGAATTTATGTTTCAAAGTAACTAAAAAGATATCATAGGACTAAATTTTACTACAATGGATTTTAAATTCTTTTGGGAATAGTGGCAATTAGATAATCATTTATTCATTCAATAAACATATTTGAAATGACAGTTAAAACATATATTCAAAGAACATCATTCTTAATTTTTTGATATAACTAGGAGAAATAATGGACTTTACTAAAGGAAGGTGAGACACACAGAACTGATCTAGAGCAGATAATTTTTAAACTATGTCATTTGACATTGTCTGAATTCTCTTTTTGTTAACAATATTGAGACAGTCATAATGTATTTTCTAGTTTTGGGCTAATTTAGGATATATATCTCTTAGGAAAAATACCTATTCTGTGACTTGTGCTTCCTTCTAATAATCAAATTTTATTGGGCTCACATACTTATGAACCCACATAAAATAATTGTCTCAACATGATCAGCCCCTTGAGGTTCTGTTTCCTGTCAGAATAGCACATGTATTTATATTTAGAAACACATGTAGAAGAAATAAGTCTTTTTATATTTTTATGACTTTCTGGGTATCTGAAGTAGCATTAGTCAGAATTTCTATCACTGGAGAAAATATACAACACCTACAATTTAAAGGAAGAGAGGTTAAACTAGCTCATGTATTTGGAGTTTCAGGCCCTGGTTGGTTTCTTCCAAGGCAGAAACAGCATGATGGAAGGACACTGTGGAGGAAAGCTGCACAACCTACAGCAGGCTGGAAGCAAAGAGAAAGGAGGACCTAGGAACAAGTTTATATTTTCTGGGTTACACATTCAGTCACCCACCTCCAACAAGACTCCACCTCCTGATAGCGCACTCAACCATGAACTCATCCATGGATTAATCCATGGATGTGTACAGCACCACCATGATCCAGTTACTTTCAAAAAGCCCCACCTCTGAATTCAAAAAAATTTAAGGGAACATTCTAGGTCTAAACTATAACATTCCACTATGACCCACAAAAAGCTCATGGATATCTGATTATGCAAAATGTATTTAGTCCATCTCTATGTCACCAAAGTCCTAACATTTCTAATATTTCTTTTTTAAAAATTCACTGTTTACTGGTACATTTTAGGTATGCAATATGATGACATTCATCATTGGGAATTTGTACCTTTACATGTTATATCTTGGTTATTTTTTCCCATTCCTCTGCCCTCCCTTCCACCCCTCCACCCATCCCTTTTTACTCAGATGACATGTTACTCTATATAGAAGACCCCAAGAACTCCACAAAATATCTTCTAGACTTAATAAGCAAATTGAATAGAGTAGCTGGATACAAGGTCAACACACAAAAATCAGTAGCCTTTCTGTACACGAACAACAGACTCACTGAGAGAGGAACTGGAGAAACAACTCTTTTCACAATAGCATACAAAAAATGAAACACCTAGGAATCCATCTATTGAAAGAAATAAAAGACTTCTACTCTGAAGACTACAGGATTCTGACAAAAGAGATCAAAAAAGGATATCAGAAAATGGAAAGACATCCCTTGCTCCTGAGGAGGAAGAACCAATACAGTGAAAATGGCCATACTTCCAAAAGTTCTATATAGATTCAGTACAATCCTAACTTCACGGAACTTGAGAAAACAATCCAAAAATTCATTTGGAACACGAAGAGACCCAGAATAGCAAAAGCAATTCTAGGGAACAAAGAAAAGGTAGAGGGTATCACAATCCCCAACTTGAAAATACACTACAAACTACTGTGATAAAAACAGCAGGGTACTGGCAAAGAAACAGATCTGAGGATCAGTGGAACAAATTAGAAGATGCAGAAACAACTCCAGACACACTCAGCCACCTCATCTTCAACAAAAGAGCCAAACACCCTCACTGGAGGAAATATAGCTCTTTAATAAATAGTGCTGGAAAAACTGGATTTAAACTTGCCAAAGATTAAAACTAGACCTATGTCTCTCACCATGCACTGAACTAAAATCGCAATGGATTAAAGAGTTAAATATTAAAACAGAAACACTAAACCAGCTGGGACAGATGTGAGGTAGAACTCTTGAGGACATTGGTGTAGGAAAATATTTCATGAACAAAAACCTAAGTCGCATGTGAACTAGCACAAAGAATCAACAACCAGGATCACATCTTATTAAAAAGCTTTTGCACAGCAAGAGAAACCACTAACAGAGTGAAGATTTCCATATGTTTTATAATTATATATAATTATATTATAGATTATATATAAGAATTACTCCATGCTTAGAAATGTGGAAAACTACAGAAACTCATGTTTATTTGAATCATACTATTAATACTTTTGGTGAACTGCCTTCTCATTTTATGATATTTTAAAATATAAATATTTTGATATGTATATTTAAATTCAAAAAAATAATTGAATGAATTGACATGCTAAAATACACAATTGTAGTTTCAAATTCCTGGTAAATATATTTTACAGAGGTGCTGTGTATTGAAAATTCTTTCACTTATTCATGTATTTCCAAATGCATTAGTTGAATGTTTACTTATAGTGTTATTACATTAATAAAATAACTATATCGTTTTACTACACAATCTTTGATATGAAAAGTCAAGAAAAAAGTAAAATGGTTTTTATAATCATTGAAACCTTATGACAAGCATAGGCTGGAAAAATTTTTATCTATAGGAGTCTACTGATTTAACTGTTTAAGCAGATATGTTCAAATAGTATTCACTTGCTTCATGTTTCCTAATTATCTCACCTGTTTATCTTGAGCTCTAGCCCTTCCAAGCTTGTCAAACAGGAAATCAAGTTTGAAATATTTTATTGCTAGTTTTTTTCCACAAAATCTAATGAGATTATTTTATTTTTTCCTCTTTATAGATCATCTAGTTGTAACACAATTTTTGTAATTTTTTAAAATAAAAATTAAAAGTGATAGAGTATTTAGAGGTGCCGCTGTCTTAAATACATGAAAATTCAGTTTAATATTTTTTAATCTGACTCCGAACATTCTTTCATTCTTTTTTAAATTAAATTGTATTGGTACACATTTGCAGTACATAATGGTTACATCCCTCATGGGTAGTTGGTACATGTACATAACGCATCTTAATTTCTTTTTTATCCCCTTCCACTATCCTGCTTCACCTCTTCCTCCATGGCTTGGTCCTCATCCCTTTTGCAAAAGATCTCTCTCCCCATTTTTACTATCTATATTTTAAAATATTTGACACCTTGTTTATATTTTGCATTTCTGTGATAAGCCTGGACACTCACATGAAGATGGTGTCAGAGAAGGAGGGCCTGGGTTACCAGACAAAGCACAGGCTCGGTGCCCACCCAAGGTGATGAGGAATAGGTCAGGCTGCAAAGCCAGGTATCACACAGAAGGTGTGAGCTTCTGGCCACATGCAGCTGCCATGGATCCTGGGGGGTGGATGCCTTCTATCTCATGATCCGGGGTGAGGAAGACTTCCTGGCATCTTGTGAGGAGTTTGGTAAATGTACATTGGAATGTATGGTTTAAATTGATAATTTTGTCTGTTTCAGGCATGCTTAAAACATTTGTTATAAACAGAATGAGAATAGTTCTAAATTACAATTATGGGGCTTACTTACTATCTTGCTACTTTCTGCTTATACTAAGATAATTTGTCACTCAAGGTCATGTAAAAGCCCTAACTGAAATGTAGTATGTATGAATGCAAAGTGGGGGGAAATGTAACAGCAGTTACAAGCACACATCAGAAAGAAAATCCAGTAAGTAGTAAAGAGGGAAATGTAAAGAAAGTTATAAGTATGAAGTATTTTTCTTCTTCTTTTAGACAAGAATAATTTTGGATGGCAAAATAAGACTTTGTTCTCCTTGAAGTTAAATGACTCGATGGCTCCAAAAAGGAAAGATAATGGCAAAGTCAGAACTTCAGATGACATTGAGAAGAGTCTATGGAGGAAAAAATGTATGAAGGGATTTGTAGGTATGATTAAGTTGTTATATTTCAAAAGATTATTTTAAGAGTTTTCTAAAATTTTTTTCCCATTAAATTTATTGGTACATTTTCGGTATAGAATACAGTTACATTCATCATTGGGATCTTGTACCATTACATGAGTATCTTTTTTTCCCCTTACCTTGCCCTCCCTTCACCCCCTCCACCCTTCCCTATTTGCAAAGACTTTGTTTCCATTTTTTTCTTTTCTCATATTTTTTCTTTTCCCTTTTTTCCTTTCCCCTACCCCTCCCACTTCCCCTGCTCCTTTAGATCTTTACTTCCTGTTGCACAATATCAATTATACATTTTTTAAAATTACAATATCAAGATCTAGGAGACATTACCACAGATTTTACAGAATTTAAAAGGATATAGAAAGCATATTACAAAAATCTGTTTTGAAATAAATCTGACAACTTCTAAGAAGTACCTTGGAAGACAAATTAATGAAACTAACTCTGGGGGAAATATAAAATTTGAATAGCACCTATTAAAGAAAGTACATTCCTAGCTTGAAAACCTACCTATATGACAACAGCAGGCTCATATACATTTTAACCAATAAACTTTATCAAACAATTAAGCAGAAAAAAGAAGGGACACTTCTCCCCTCATTTTAGGAACTCAACGTTGTGCTAATCCTAAAACTGGATAAAGATAATAGAAGAAAAAAGTATGAACATAGATAAAATTTGTTGAACAAAACAAACTATTAGAAGTCAGATCTGGCAGTAAGCAGAAAGTGATTTTGTTATAGGGATGGCAGTGTTGGTTCAGCATTGGAACATCTACCCTCAAAAGTCATCATTTTAACAGAGGAAAGGAAAAAGCTGTATGATCCTCTCACTAGTTGGAGAAAAAGTATTGGACTAAATTCTATAGCTGTTCATGGTAAAAACTATCAGGAGACTAGAAGTAGAACAGAAACTTCTCGACAGATTAAAGACATGTACTCCATACTTCCAGCGAGAATGCCTTATATGAATGGAGAAGATACAATGCCTTCTCCTTAAGGTGAGGAACAAGGGCAGATATGCTTCCTCTTTATCTGTCCATTAAACTTTGAAACCTAGTCCCCACTAAAATAGTCTGGCAATAAAATGACACAATTAGAATAGGATTGGCAAGGCAGAAGCAAAATCTTTATATGTAGATGAAATGATCATCTACAGAGAAAATGCTAAGAAATCTCTAGGAGTCCCTAGAACTTGTATTTGAATTTAGCAGGATTAGAAAACACAAGGTATATGTAAAAATTCAGGTCTGTGTATACTTGCTATAAATGAAGAATTGGATATTGAAATTTAAAAGTTATGTAGGAGAACAAAGGACCTGGAAAATTTAAAAACAAAAACAAAAACAGTGTTTGAAGAGGTTTAGTAATTAATTTTAAGACTTCTTCTAAAGCTACAGTAATCAAGGCAGTGTTGGTGTAAGGAAAGACATATAGATGATTGGAATAAAACGGAGAATCTAGAAATAAAACCACAAATATATGGTCCACTGAGTTTTGAAAGATTATTTAACATTAGCATTTTATAGAATATAAACTCAATTCAAGAGCTGAGGAAGAGATAGTGTTTTCAACAAATGGCACTAGAACACCTGGTATCCGTATATAAAAAATTAACCTCAACCCTTTTTTTCCATACATGAAAATAACTTGAAGGGATCTATGAACCTAAATAAGAAAGCCTAAATGTATAAAACTTTAAGAAGAAATTATAAGGGAAAATATTTATGAATTCAGGGTAGTCAAGAACTACCTAGGATACAAAATACATGGTGTATAAAAGCAAAAAATTGATAAATGAGATTCCATCAAAATTTAGAACTTTAAATGACATCATTAAAATGAAAACTAGTCCTTAGACCATATTTTCAATGCATATAACCTATGACCAGAATATATAAAAATTCTTAGAGATCATTAATAGACAACCCAATTAAAAAGTAGACATAAGAAGATGATAAATAGCCAGTGCAGCCCAAGGAAAGGTGTGCAACTCTAGAATCAGAAAAATACTAATTATTACAATAACAAGATTGAATTATACATTCATTAGGGAGATAAAGTTAAAAGTTTTAAAAGCTTTGTCATGACTTTTTCTTTTTGTTGGATTCTCCCCCTTTGGGTTCTGCTAGGTTTCCTGGGGTTGTGATCCTCATTGTCTTTTCCTAGAGTATTGTCTAAAATTTTTTGGAGTGCTGGTTTGATATTCATGAAGTTCCTGAGGTACTCTTTATCATCAAAGTGTCTTATTTCTCCATCCATTTTGAAAGATAGTTTTTCAGAGTACATCAATCTGGGTTGGAGGCTGTTTTCCTTTAGGGCTTGAAATACATCACCCCAAGCTCTTCTTGCCTCGACGGTTTGCATTGAGAAGTGTGTTGTGATTCTGATGGGCTTTCCCTTGTATGTGATTTGTTTCTTTTCTCTCACTGCTTGTAGAATTTTGTTCTTCTGTTGGATTTCTGGAATCCTAACTGTTATATGCCTATGTGTAGATTGTTTTTGATCAAGGCTAGTTGGAGTCCTATATGCCTCACTTATCTGTATATCAAGTTCTTTTCCCCCCCTTGGGAAGTTTTCTGCTATCACTTCTGTGAACAGTTTTTTTATGTCATCTGCACTCCCCTGTTTCTTCATTGACTCCAGTCAGTCTTATGTTATTCTTCTTTGCATTGTCTAGCAGTTGCTGGATTGATTTCTTATGTTCCCTTACAATTTTAAAGGAATTTTTCTTTTCCTGGTCACTAATTGCAATCTTATCTTCTATATGTGAAATTCTATCCTCACATTGGTTCATTCTGCTGCGCAGACTTTTGATGGAGTTTTTAATCTCCTGGAAATCTGTTTGTATCTGTTTTATGGATTCCATTTGTTTCCTATGTTGGGATTCCATCATGTTCCTCAGATCCTCTATTTTTTTATCTGTGTCCTCTCTAAATTTATTAATCATGTCTTCCACCATGAGCAAAATCTTTGCTGTTTTCTGAGTAATTATTTCTGATTTCATTTTTCCCAGATCCTCTTTTGTTGCCAGTTCAGAGAGTCCAGGTGGTTCAGTATCAGATTGTTCCATCTCATTTCCTTTTCGGGTTGCTGTAGGTGATCCAGAAGTCTGTTTTTGAGACTTGTTTACATGTCTTCTCATTTCCACGGCGGGGGTGGGGGGGTGCTTCTGGCACCCAAGCTGCTCACCTTTTCTGCCCTAAGAGCTTTGGATGGTGGCGGGGAAGCTTCCTTCCGCGTGCTGGGACCAGCTCACCTTCTCTGCCCTAGGAGCTTGGAATGGCAGCGGGGGAGCTTCCTTCTAGGTGCTGGTGTTTACTAATTATTTTTAAAGCAAGGATTATTTTTCTCTAAACACTGATCTGCAATTAAAGCAATTCATACATACTATTTTAGAAAAACTAAAAATTTTCTAACAGCTTTACTTAAATAAATTCACTTGATGTTCACCACAAAACTATGGTACTGATTCCATAATTGTAATTTTTATTTTATAGATAAAGAAATTGAATGTAGAGAGTTTAATGTCATATGTAAATGTTCAAGTCTGTTTACACACACCAGGAAACCTGGCTGCAGATTCACTCTAGAAAGAAACATGTGAGCCCGTATTAAATTAGTCTAGATCTTTAGGAAGTTAAAGCTGTATGGAGAGACACTATGTATCTAAGATCTGAAGTGAAAGGTTTAATGTGGTAAATGGACAAGTTTACGGGCTGGCTCATAAAAATTAAGGGTGGAATAAAGGATATATATGCTTATGATGTAATTCTAAGATTAAAGAGTTAACCATCACATATTTTTGTTTCAAAAAAATATTGTGTCTAATATAGGAGTATCAAGCCAGTTATCAATTTATATCATGATATTTAACAATTGTGATTACCACAATGGCACACAGTTATCACCTTGATTGTTACTATTATGTAGGTCAACAATGGTCTCATTTTATGTACATTTGAAATGCAATATCAGTATATGTAGAAGAGTTATTGATAATATCATTGCCAAGATCTTTCCCTCGTAAATCTGGAGCCTCAAATCTACCTAGTTCTTTCTAGAATGGATCTGCAGTCAGATGTCTTGGGTTTGTAATTAGATTGAACACTTATGGCCTGACATTAAAATCTCTACACTCCATTTCCTTTTCTATGAAATATAAATTTTAATTATGGCATCAATACCATACATTTGCAATGAGAATTAAATGAATTTATTTAAGTGAAGCTCTTAGGAAAACACCTGGCCAGCAGAAAATGCAACATGAGTGTTCTTTATTTTCTTCACTGACAGCACTTTAACCTCGTTGACCATAGGAACTGTTCCAGATGATTAGTTATTTGGTCCATGCATGATACACAAATGTACAAAATTAACAGTTTCAATCTTGAATGTCTACATGGCAATGTGTCTCCTACATTTTTCTAGAAATACAGGATTTTGGTAATGTGTTAATGATCTAAATTCTGTTTCAGAGAAAGTGTAGGGATTATGTTGACAAAATCTCCACATTCAATTTGTTGATATATTTCACATGATTTTATTTCCAATTTGGAACACAAATCAAATTATCCTATATTTCTGAAGTTTAAATGCAAAGTACTGCTTGCTTGTCAGCAGGAGAAGATGAACTTTGTCATGCTTTTGAACTGAATATGATTAAGTTATCACTAATGAAAACTTGTTGTGTTCTACTGAAACAAACAAAAAATGATACCTTCTAAAAATATTGTGTGAGAATCACTCTCCGTGACACCATCACAATGCCTGGTTGATATTTATTTTTCATACTATTCTCTGGGGAATAAAAGCTTGACTTTCATAACTATGTAGTAATTGTAAGGCAGCAATACAAGGGAAATGACAAAGAGATGGAGTTATTTAAAGCTGGGGCCTATCTGCTAGGGATACAGGTTTTATTTGTAAGAAATCTCTTTTGGTTTAGATATAAAACATTTCCTCTCTACTGACTTTTGCAAACTGTGAGAAAAAATAATACCAGGGTTTTGAAGGCAGAGAGTGTTTCAAACTAAATCCTGTTGCTAATTCCTTAGCATTCAACTTGAGAAGAAAAATATCACCCTCTTATTGAATCATCAGAACAATATTCTGTATTCCCACTCTCTTTAACATGTGAGCACATTATTCTTTTGCTTTTGCTTTTTTCTTCCACTTGGATCTTCTTTATCCTTGAAAAAATGTCCAACTTACATAAAACTTGTAACAATAGTTCAATAGACATATACATTCTCTTCACCTGGATCCACATATTTTTAATTTTTTTTCTTTTTTTTATACATTAAGTTTATTGGTACATTTTAGGTATACAATATGATGACATTCATTATTAGGAATTTGTACTTTTTTATGATATATCTTGTGGTTATTTTTTCCCTATTCCCCTGCCCTCCTTTCCACCCCTCCACCCCTCCCTATTTATAAAGACTTTGTTTCTGTTTTTTCTTTTCTCATATTTATTCCTTTCCCTTCTTTCCTTTTCCCTACCTCTCCTGCTTCCCCTTTGATGTGTTTTTTTAAAATAAAATGGAGTACTACTCAGCCATAAATAATGAGAAACTAGAGACATTTATAGCTAAATAGATGCACATTGAGGACATACTTAAGTACACACTTATATAAATACAGAATAGTTTCTCTGGTGTGAGAAACTGAAAGTGTAAATAAGGATCAAAATGTATAATAGATAATGTGAAATAGGAACGAAAGTTCCAAATTTTTAAATATTTAATGCATATTTTTTCTCCCTCTCTTTCTCTATTCATGTTGTGTGTGTGTGTGTGTGTGTGTGTGTGTGTGCATGTGTGTGTGTATGTGTAGGTCTTTGCTAAATTATGTGGGATTTAGTTACAGGCTTATTAAAGATTCACCCTTAAGTAGTTCATTTATTTTAAGAACTAGAGAATATACAATTGTTCACTGAGGATTTAGCACTGATAGAATACTACTGCCTGATATGTAGTTCCTAGTTATATATCCCTAGTTGTCCTAATTTTTTTAGTCATATTTTTTCCTAATAGATTTAATCAAGGAAAGCTATGGATTTGGTTTGAATGTTTTTAGCTTCATCTTCCTTATGGCAGCCAGAGAAATATTTAAAACCCAAATACATTATGTCATCTACTTGAACATTTTTACTGCCCTTAAAACGAAATTCAGACTTCTCAATTGTCCTCAAGACCTAAATCATTTATTATACTACTCAAATTGTTTTCAAAGAATATTGAATTTTTTTCCAGAAATCACCATGTCTTCTTATATGCATGACTTGGTATATAATGTTCCTTCATCAAGATATTCTTGAATCTTAATTCTTCTTTCCACCTGGCTAATTCTCTCTTGTTCTCTCTATTACAACTAATACAACAGTCCCAATGACACCAAAAGTAAGATTTTTTAAAAAAAGAGGTCATCATTTTTGGTGACATTGGAACCTGGAAAGAAAAACTCAATAATTCACTTATAGTTCATACATTTAAAGTGAAATGATTACCTTTCAATATTTCACCATTATATCAATAACTACTAAAGAAAACCTATAAATCTATACTCAAAAGTAAGAAATTCTTTTAATATATATCATTCCACTATATAATTCTAAAACAATATCGGATTCTTTATGTCTAAAAAAAATTTAGGACACAATCTAATCCATTTTTTTCATTTCCAATAATGTCTATGTGTACATATTTAAAAATAGTTAATTTCAATATCTTATAAAAACACAAACTTGAAATAAACAATTCATTTTACTACAATTGTTTGCTCACAGACCTGGAACTGTTTCTGGGACAAGATTCCATTTCTGTAAGGAATTCAGAATGCTATGAAACGGAGATTAAATGACTCCAGTAAGGCAGGTCTGTTGAGAAAAGTGAGATTTTATTGCTTTAGGGACAATGCACATTAATTGAAGTAGTGTGGTATCCCACTCTCATCTATGGCAATAAAGAGAGAGAGATTGTATGAAAGATGAGAAACTCCTATTTGATTTTGGATTGGCCAATATTGTCACCTGCAGGTAAAAGAACATCAATGGAAAGACTGAAATTTCAGGTCCCATATATAGATTGGCCAGTTAGAATTTAGAGAATTTCTTGATTTGGAATAGCAATGAATGCATCTGGAACAAAGTGACTTTCTCAAAGTAGCTCTATATTGCTACAAAATGGTTTTAAACAGTATTCAGTCATATTTACCCTTAAATACTGTGGCCAACAGTATAAGATTACATGGTTTTAATATTATGTATTGAACAATAGCAACTGTACATATCAACCTACTTCATTTTTTTAATCTGCTCACTTGTCATTCAGTTCTTTAGAGTTTTGTAGCATAGTAACTTAAATACGTAATTTTGAGTAAATAAGTAACTTAGAAAATCTTTATTGAATATGAGATTTATCAAAATACACAGTGAATGTTTAAATTTTAAAAAATTTATTACGGTCAAAAACATATTACTATCAATCCCCTTTCAATTACTCCTCATTTCAAACACTATCTCAATGTCATTGTTCTTATCACTTTCTGGAGCATTTCTGGAGCACTTCTAGAAGTCCTCTTTTGTGACTGTCTTTCATGCAGTAATGCCTGCTTTGATTACATGAATCAATTCAAAATGCTTACTTGTCATGAACGTTTTGGTCTGAGGGAAGAGCTGGGAGTGGCACAGTCCCAAATCTGTTGTATAAAGTGGATGAATGATCCACACAGTGATCACCCCCTCTATGTCTTATATCAAATCCAAAGTGATTGGTGCTAGTTTAGAAATTTCAACACAAAGGAGGCTCTAACATTGATGAACTTGCAGTTTAGTTTGTCAGATAGGCAAAGAAAGGATTCTACCACTGCTATGGATCACAAGAGAAAAAGTGAGTCTGGAGACTTTAACCTCATGTTTACAAGGTAAGTGGGGCTGGCTGGGTTGTTTTCCAGTAAGCAGTTCCACGTATCATCCTAATGTGGATAAAATTTAAACTGGCCTCACCTCTGGAACTCTGGTAACTATTTCTGTGGTTAAAAGACCAGGTTAAATTATCATGCCATTAGCATGGTTAAACTAAATTAAACAAAATTCATCCACAAAGAGTGCAGTGCGTAATAGCTTTGTTTTTATGCATTAATAGATAATATAAAGCAAAATAGATGTTACTAATTTTCCCACTGCTGTCAGTGTACATAAATTGGATGAATTACATGCAAAATCCATTTCTGATCTGAAGGTTGCTGATGCCAAACATTCATCCAGAAGTCTTGAAAAGACCTTTAATCACAGGGTGAGGCTCTGTGGGAAGACAAGGGCAGACTCCCCAATAGTCTGAAAATGTCTTTGGAGTGCAGGAAAAGAAGGAGCACAGGCTCGGGGTTTTCCTGTCAATGAGAGACTGTGGCCAGCAGATGCGTTCCTCTCACTGTACCTCCAGCCTACGTGCTTTGAACTTCCTGCACATGCCAAAGAAAGGAGCTCATAGTGTTTCCTATCAATTTTCTCAAATGTAGGTCAGAAGAGAAGTAGAGAGAAGTGACATCACCAAAATAGCAGAATAGGAAGCCCCAGCCCAAATTCTCCTCATCCCCACAATACCTACTTCACAGTGTTATGGACAAAAACAGCTTTTTGAGATTTCCAGAGCGCAAAGGTTGCAATGTCACAAGTGAGCACAGAGCCAAGAACAGCAAAATTGGAAAAAGGTAAGAGAATAATTTCACTTTACACACATTAGACCTTCCTTCAAGTCTGCACAGCTCAGCACTGGGAAAGAACACTGAAGATCAATACTTTCCCTCAGGACAAATGGGAAAAGAAGAGGAAACATAAACCCAAGATCATGGCTTTTTAGAGGGCTGCCTAAGGTATTGGTTTCTGTTTTACCTTACTTGGGACATTGATGAAATTAGCATAGTTCAAATGCCCGGAAGTCACTGAGAACAAAGTAGAGTTGGAAGGAGGGTGGCTCACTGTGGCTGTTATGGCTCAGTGCAATCAGGAGAAGGAAAAAGCTTCTGCCTTGAAAAGGAAGGGTGGAAAGTATATTCAGTGCTCTATCTCATCTCTGTAGAGCATTGACAGGAAGCTGGCACACTTCACATGCCTGCAGGCCACTCAGAATAAGACAGAGAGAAACTTGCTGCTGAAGAACCAGAAAACTTACTGTTTCACAGAGAGAGAACCAGAGGAGCAAAGCACCGGAAAAAACAATTGACAAGCAACTCTAATTGAGAAATTGCATGCCGAGGCTGAGAGAAATTGTATTACCTCCAAAAAGGTTTATAGGTCTCAAGAATCTCAGGCTGTACTAATCGCTGTGTCTTTCCCTATACAGAGCCAATTTATAAAGCCTGGAAGAGATGGCTATATTTTCAAATGTATGGATCTTAACACAAAACTATAAGCCATATGAAGAAGCAGGAAAATATAATCTAAGAACAGAAACAAAGTAAGTCACCAGGAACTAATCTCAAAGTAAATGAGGTACACACACCCCTCAGTCTCTGCAGAGTATTAATTCTAACACTCCCCACAGACACCAATTCTGTGGATACTGGTCTCTTTCATGCAATGGCATAGTATATCTGTATAAATTACACTTATCCTCGTGTACTTAAAATCATCTCTAGGGCCAGGGATTTAGCTCAGTGGCATGGTCCCTGCCTCACAAGTTCAAGGTCCTGAGTTTGATCCCAGGTACCAAAAAAAAAGAATAAAATCATATCATCTCTAGATTAATAATAATTCCTAATATAATGCCCATGCTATATAAATAGCATTTATACTATACTGTTTAGTAAATATGTACAGTAAAACCTTGGTTTGTAACCATAATTCATTCCAGGAACATATCTGTAACCCAAAACACTTGTATATCAAAGCAAATTCCCCATTAGAAATAATGGAAACTCAAATGATTTGCTCTACAACCAAAAATATTCATATAAAATGATTATAATATTCTCATGTAATACAAAATAATAAAGAATATGCAAAATATAAAGGAAAATAAACAAATTAACCTGAACTTATCTTTGAAAACCTTCATGGCTAATCTGAAAGAGACAATAGAGAAGAGCGATATTGTGTAAGATGATGTTCACTATCACTAACAGAATCACTGCTACTTATTGGCTCAATGATATCTTTTGCTTTTCCTACAACATTAACAAGGACTCTATTCAATGACTCTTACTTTTACCTACTTTTGAGGATTTCATGGAAATGAGACATTGCATTGTCATTAAACAGATTCATCACTTGCAGTGCTACAGCCTTATTTGGGTGGTGCTTTTCAACAAAATTTTGCACTGTTTCCCACATTTTACACATCTCCTTTATCTCATTTGAGGAGAGGTATTCCTCTGCTTTTTTCTCCTCCTTCTCTGCAGATGAGATCTCTTCTATGACCTCTTGTTAGGAGAAGATTGCCCACAATCCCACAATGAAAGAAAGACAGAAAGAGAGAGAGAGAGAGAGAGAGAGAGAGAGAGAGAGAGAGAGAGAGAGAGAGAGAGAGAGAACCACTTGTTGAGTTGTGATCATCTGAAGTTCAGAGTCATATATTATTAGTATTGTGAGATATTGCTCTTTTAGAAAGTTAACATTTATTAGAAATGGTTGCTAGTCTCGTGGAACATTCACAGAACAGGCTACTCACAATCCAAGATTTTACTGTACATTGGAAAAACATCTGTATATGTTTAATACAATTGAAAATTTTTTCTTAGTAGTTTTGATACATGGTTGGATAACTCCATGGATGTGAAATGTACAGATACAAAAGGCTGATTGTATAATTAAGAATTAATCTCCAAAATATTGAAGCAATTTCTATAATATATAGCAAAAGAAAATTTTACCAATTAAAAATGACTAAAAGGATGATATTGACATCTCTCCAGGGAAGACATGTATTGCCAACAGGTATATGAAAAATGTTTCTCATCATTAATCATCAGGAAATGCATCTTCAACTTACAATGAAGAGTACCACCTCACATGTGATAGAATGTACATTGTCAACATGTTACACCATTCCAACTTTTATGTTTCATTCTAGATAACTCATGAATATTGGTAAAGAATATCTTATTATTTTCCAAAATTATGGAATCTATTTCAAATATGAGAAAAGTAATCTCACAATTATGAGAATTAAAAACAAAGTGATATATACAGATATATACATACAGATTGTATATAAAAACATTTTTTCTCATGAACTGGAGTTATGGTTTATATCTAGATATTTCCCCAAAGCCTCATGTACCTATAGGTGGGGCTTTTAGAAGGTGATTGGGTCATGCTAATGTTATTGTCTTCACTGGATTAGTCCACAGATGAGTTCATAGTTAAATGTGATTTTGAGAGGTGAAGCCAGGTTGGAGGAGGTGGCTCACTGGGGCCATGGCATAAAGGAGCCTACTTTGATCACTCTCTACTGCCTGTCACCATGCCCTGAGCTGTTTCTCCTTCACCACGCCTGTTGTCATGCTGGCCTCCCTTGGAGCCAGCCATCTGTGGACTGAAAACTCTACCAACTGTGAACCAAAATAAACCTCTTCTTCCTTAAATTGCCAGTCTGGAAGCAAAGAGGAACTAACAACATTTCCACTCGTGGAGAACCAGAAAGCTGCACCAGGACCAGGAGAATCTTATGCAGATGGAGAAAGCAGAAAGAATCGGAGACATTGCTTCATGAGTAGTCCTCCAGAGTCGACAGTTACTGAGTGACTACAAGTACCCAAGGATACAGTAGTGCAGAGCAGGAGCTGATGAGGATGCCATTGTAGGGAAGGGGTGGGTGTTTGAACCTGGGTCCCAGTACAGCCCCTTGCTGCTTCACACTGCCAAGTTCCAAGAGTGGATGAAGGAAGGACAGTCATGACTGCTGGCATTTGGGGAGCAGAGTGGGAGGTGGGCAGTCCTGGCGAGAGGCAGGGACTGGTGATCACAGACTCGGCTCCCGCAGTAGGAGGAGGCTAGTTTCAGCCTGAGTTACACAGGATTGGAGGCTCACATTGGCACCATGTTGACACAGCCAAAGAGAGACCCAAAACAGGGTCTTATGGCATGTTATTTCCCACCTAGCCCTGATAGATGCCACTGTAATGGATTAGCCTGTTATTGCAGTAGTTTTTTCCAAATATATAAACTCCTCCTCTCAAGAATTTCATTTTACCATACTTAGCTCCCTTGCAGTCACTCCTATCTTCACTAGTGTAGTTTCTCTATCTTCCCCATCCTAAGCCATTGGCTCTTCCATATCTTACCTAGCTTATTGTCCTTCTTATAAGCAAGTTCTCATAACCACATAGCTTTCCTCAATCACAAAACGAACACCCTTTCTCCCATGTCTCACACTTGACCCCACAAAATAACCTTTGAAAATTCTCAATACTAAACTTTCAACTCAACTAAAAGTACTCCAATAAAATCAGAGCCCACATTAATCTTTTTCTCTCATCTACCACTATTTTCCCCTTCAAACCTCCCCTTTAGTGTCTAATACTGTTCATCCAACCACCTCCCATTCTCCCCACCCAGCTCATCTACCTCACCACTGAGCAACCAGAAATAATAAACTATCATAGTGTACATAGAGAATAGACTAAGGGGGGGGGAAGAGTAGCTAACACATAAACCATACAGCAACAGATAAAGAAAGCAATGATAGTAAATAACCAGTACATCTCAGTACTCTCTCTCTCTCTCAATGTTAATAGCCTCTACTCTCCAATCAAAAGACCCAGATTGGCAGATTGGATCATAAAACAGAATTCAACAATCTGCTGCATTCAAGAAACTCATCTAATCCAAAAAGATATATTCATAGACTAAATATTAAAATCTAGAAAACAATATTTCATGAACCAGGATCCTGAAAACAAGTTGTGGTAGCAATTCTAATATCAGACATAGTAGGTAAACTTCAAGTTAAAACTGATTAAAAGAGACAAACAAGGATACTACGTATTAGTTAAGAGAACAATCCAAGAAGAAGAGATAACATTGATAAACATATATGCATTGAACACTGGAGCACCTATCTTCATAAAACAAAAACTACTGAAATTAAAAGATCAAACAAATACTAACACCATCATAGCAGGGGATTTTAACACCTCACTTTTGCAAAGAGATAGATCAACTAAACACAAAGAAATTTTAGAGCTGTAACACACCCTTGAACATATGGATTTAATGGATATATACAGGGTATCTCAACCCTTTACAGCAGAGTATACATTCTTTTCAGCAGCACATGGTACTTTTTTTCCAAAATAGATCATATACTAGTCCACAAAGCCTGCTTAAGGAAATATAAAAGAATTGAAATCACTCTATGCATACTATCAGACCACTGTGCAATTAAAATAGAAATCAGTGACAGAAGAAATTTTGGAAAAGGCAAAACTTCTGGAAAAATAACAGCATATTCCTAAACAACCAATGGGTCATAAAAGAAAGTCAAAGAAATTACAACGTTTCTGGAAGTTAATAACAATAACTGTACAACTCAAAAAAATCTCTGGGACCTTATGAAAGTAGTCATGAGAGAAAAATTCATCACAATCAAGGCTCACATTAGGAAAACAGAGCAAACCCAAATAAATAAGCTTGTGAGAAATCTTAAGATACTTGGGAAACAGCAAAACAGCCCCAAACTGAAATTAAGAGGGGACGTTATAAAAATGAGAGCAGAAATCAATGAAATTGAGACTAAAAAGTGTAAAAAAAATCAACAAATCAAAGAGCTGGTTCTTCAAAAGTATAAAAAATAGATAAGCCCTTAGCCAGACTCACCAAGAGAAATACAGAAAAGACTCATATTAATCCAGTTAGAAATGAAAATGGTAAAAATCGCAACAGACACTGTTGAAATCTAGAAGATAGTAATTACTTCGAAAAATTATATTCCAACTAACAAATTTTGAAGAAATGGACAGAGGAGAAGGGGAAGTAAGACGAATAAAGATGTACCATGCACAGGAACCTAATAACCCCAATTAATGTAAACACTATTTGCCATAACATAAACAAACTAAGGCAAATAATACCAACAAGGATGAAAAATGGGCATAGGAGAAACTAAGCAGGAGGGGGAGGGAGAAGAAAGGGGATTAAAAAAAGAGAAGTAAACTGTAATATGTACATGATACCACTCCCCAAGGTGATTGTAAACTGCATGAATTGCAAACATGTACTAATAAAATAAAATATTATAAAAATATATGAGGTATATATTCTCAGTAATAATAAGCTTTTGCTATTCTTTTTGATTTTTGAAAATATTCATCTGGGTAGGTGAAAATAGTACCTAAAAGAGAGAATTGATTTGGTATTGAAAATGGAAATTTGTATAAACAACTCTGAATTTAGTTTTACTGAAATACATTCTTTTAAAGAAATTTTTTTTTTTTTTTTTTTTTTTTTGGTACTGGGGATCGAACTCAGGTCCTTGCGCTTAAAGAAATATTTTTAAGAATTTTTACATCTAAGGACTTTTAGTACCTATGTCTTACATCAGAATATTGCACGAATTGACTTTCAAAGTGAACAACTTTATGAGTTCATAGGAAAAGAGTTATTAAAAGAAGTTTTCCTAAAGTATCATTTATGAAAAATTATTTTGAAGAACTGAACAGTCTTCAGAAAATCAATATAACTTTAGTAGGCAAATCTGCCAATAAACTTTTAGCAAAGCATAAAAAATCACCAATTTGAGAAAAATATTCATAGAATTGAAGTAGTTTTTCTTTAATAAACATATAGAGTAAATATCAGAGATTTGGATGTTTATACTCTGAAGCTCTAATTAGAAATGAATTACTAGTTATAGTTATTATCTAAATAACTTAAAAAATTAGATTAATAGTCAATGGTTTGACTTTAAATATATATGTAATAGTGCAAATGCTATATTTTAAATTAATTTTATTTCATGATTCTATTTATCATATTCACAACTAGTACACCAAATATGCTATTTGAAAAGTATATTAGTGTTTAAAATATTTAATATTAAAATATTAAAGTATATTAGTGTTTAAAATATTAAACTATAAGTAAATTTTCATCTTTTTTGCAAAACTGGACTTATCATTCTTGTCTGTGTGTGGTAAAATGTTGGTAAATTGTACTATTTCAATGGCTCAGTAACTGATAGGCCATCTAATTGATTCTGCTTTCAGATTACAAAAGGAAAGAGAAAGCTATTTTTAAAAAATCTACTCTTTTCTTTTCCTTACCAGTCTCTTGCATTGACGTAGTGGTTCATCGTGATTTAACACAAACATTTAAATTATGAATTGTTAAATGCTTTCTAGAGTGTGAATGAGTGAACTACAATCAATTTTAAGTCTACTGAAATGTTTACAGATTTTTTTTTGATACCAGAGATCAAACTTGGGATTGTTTCCAGATTTTTTCAGAACTCTTTTATATTATGACATAAATTATGGAAGATAGAATTTTAGCATGAAATCTTTAAGGAGCAGTGTTCCAAATTAATTCTGATCCCTCATATCCTGAGGAAGACACCATTAACCATCAGTTTTGGTCTTTAAACCTATTGAGTTACTAGCAGATGAAGTGAATTTTAAAGTGATGTACTAAAGTCAGAACTATAGGGAAGGCAGTTTTTGATAGGGAAATTGAAAGGGTTTATATACAGTGATTAGTAAGCCACAAATGCCTCTCTCAGTTTACTACATTGTGCACATTTATGTTTTTTGCCATGAAGTTTCAAATTCTACAGTAAAACAGCTAATCATAAAAATTCATGTCATAGATGCAAACAGGTAAATAAAAAGGAAATGTCAAAAGCATATAAAAGCTATGTTCAGAAAGAGGGAAATTGTGTTCAAAAAGAGCAACATGGCCTTTTGTCCAAACCTATCCTGACCTAAAACCTAGACCTGATTTTGAGGTATGGATCTTTCAACCTAGAATATTTTCATATGATTTTCCCATGTAACTCAATTTTCTTTATGTCCCCCAGTAAATTGCTGCACTTGGTTTTTGAAGCATTTTTAGGGAACTATAATCACATTCATCTGACCTAGAATTTCCAAAATTCTCTATAGAAACAATATTTTTAAAAAATATTAGTCCATGAGAACAAGAGGTTTATAATCAACATGTAGTTAGCAGTTATGGGAAGATAGCAACCCAAAGAATTGGCAAAATTGCTTTGCTTAGTCCATTAACAAAATCCCCACCATTATAAGCTCTAAGAGACAAAATCTCTCTGAGAAAAGGGAGAGAGGAATTACTACCTATGGCTAGTTAGCACTTTTAGTATAAGGAATAATATTAATTTGAACACTGTTCAGGATAGAACATTTTCAAATACTCATATTAAGAATATTATTTGTTCTGTTGCCCAAAAACCCCTATAAAGACACCTTTTCCATGACAAATTCTTCTTGAAACCATGCAAAGGTGTATTTCTCTTAAACATGCACATTCTCCTTCCCTCCTCTCTCTCTCTCTCCTCCTTTAATGCAAATACATGCATGTTCACTCACTAATTAACACGAATGGATAAATGAGTAAAAATACTTTCTAATTTTCAATTTTGTCTCCAGGCATTCCTGTTTGCTAGAAAATGTGCCCCACAGTTTATCTTCTGATAATATGCCTCTTTGGATTAAATGGCAGAGTAGGTTCAGGGTCAGAGGTATGTCCAGATTTTACCTGAATTAAAGAAATTCCTGGCTTTCCTAGTCATGCACAAAATGCCATGGAATATAGCAACAACCAAAACACAGAACATATCTATCAACCTGAGAGATGTATAACAATACCAATTGTTACAAGTGAAAAACCTGTGTATTTTAGGGTAGAATTTCCTAACCATAGAAATGAAGCAAACTTCCAAGGTAATGTCTGAAAAGTGAAGTCTACAGAGTGGTCACTTGGTGTTAGGGTTTAGATTTGGGGAGTCCCCTAAAAGCCTCATGTGTTTGAGAGGTGAATGGATCATGGGGCCACTATACTCCCTGGGGAATTAGTTCACTGATGAGCTCAGAGCTGACCTGTTAGGATGTAGGTCAGAAGACACGGGCCACTGGCAGCAAGACCTGGAAGCATACATCTCCCTCATGGCTCCTGTCTTTACTCTCTGCTTCTTGGTCTCCATGAGGTGAGCAGCTTTCTTCTGTCCCTTCACCGTGCCTTTCCTGGTTGATAACCATTCACTGAAAATGGGAGACGAAAATAATCCTCTCCTCTTTCAAGATTTTTGTCCCAACAATGAGAAAATAACCAAGATCCTTGAGAATTTGTATAAAATGAAAATGTTCACCTTTCATCACAGATATACAAAATCAAAAACTGAAATTATGGTGCAGGAATCTGTTTCAGCCAGCCTCCTTGTTATCATTCTGAAGCACCATTTTACAATGAAGAAAAGCGACCCAGTCACCCTGAAAGGAAAGCATCCCAGGATAAAAGAGGATGGAGAGGGCAAGAAAAATAAGCCAAGTTTCTTACAGAAGTACTTTAGTAAGTTGTCAAAACAAGTGGTTCATGTAGGGCTGGAGCCTTTCCAGTCTAAAAGATGTAGGGGCAGACAGAGGGAAGAAAATAAATGAGGCTTTTTAGTCTTTATTTTGAGATAGTAAGGAGATTTAAACCTGTTATTCCATCTGAAAAAAATAAGATATTTTTATATACTTTTTTGAGTTGAGAAATGGAAAATAACTTAAATATAATTATAATTAAGAAAGTAGAAAAATTAGATTGGGAAATAATGTGTAACAATTTTCTTTGGACCATCCTCTATTTTGGCTTTTTTCTTTCTCTTTTTTAAATCTATAAGCCAAGGAAAAATGAAACAATTTTCAATCAGAGTTGTGGTTGAACATCGAACAACCATAGAGATAAAAGATGAAAGTGAAAGGAGTAATATTTAACTGGAAAATCGCCCCCTGGGGATCCTGTACTTAGGCCATTAGTCCTAATTGGACGTGTCATTGACTCAGGTTGAAAGGCTGTTTTGGAACACAATATAACTTTGAAATTTTGGTGTCCACGTGTGCTGCATATGCGCTATTAACTACTATTCTTTCCATGATATCTACAGATCACATTGAGATATTTATTGATGGCTTGGCTAAACTGAAGTTGCTATTAAAATGTCCACATAAAAGAACACATTGCAGAATCTGAAAACTTAAAGCGCATATCAGAGTCTGAAAAGTTATAAACTCCAAGAGAATAATGTTAGTATTCTAAAGTTAAACAGCACTTATAAATTTTAGGCTACGTTTATTTTTATTTTTTTTGGTACCAGGGATCAAACTCGGGACCTTGCGCTTGCCAGGCAGGAGCCGGAACCACTGAGCTAAATTCTCAGCCCTAGGCTAAGTTTTTAAGAGCAGATGCTTTTACATTTTAGGAGAGAAATTTTTACTGTAGCAAGTTGTGGATTGAACTACTAAATTAAACAAAATATACTATAAATTTCTTAGATGGCACAATTTTCTTTTGAATATCAGTCAGTGCATTATATTACAATGGATAAGTTAGATAAATTTGCAAATAGTACAAATTAATTATTTCTTGGGTCAGTTCTTAATGCCCTTATGAACATGTGCACTGTCACCTACATTTAGAGTGAAACATAACCAAGGCAATGAAACAAGAGGTGTTTTAGTCTAATGATCAAATTTCAAAAGCTGGCATGACATGGAATGGCTTTGATTCTGAAATTTCATACCTGCAGTGCCATGGGCATGTAATTGTTCCTCCGGTGCTTTGGCATTTGCTATGAATTTAATGGTTTTCATCATAGAATCTACCTCACAGTATTGTTGCAAGTATCACAGTTGTGTCATACTCCTAGGGCTATCTAATTATCAACTAGTGTTAAGTCTATATCTTGCATTAGCTTTACAAGTGATGGTAGCTTCTTCCTCATAGATAAGTGTCTCACTGTTCAAGGAAGCATCTATTTACCTGGACTGGACACTGGGCAACAAGGTTAACTCTGATAGCGGCTTTTATCTGGTATTAAACACATGAATCCCTTATCTCTCCACCTTACTTAGCTTTTACAGGATAGGTTACACCATACATAAAAAGTGGTGTAGTTCTGTAAAATAAACAGCAATACTTTGGGGAAAATACGTCAGAGGAAACATTGCTAAGAGGAAATATATCCTCCATTTTGAAGGCTAAAGATAGATGTCAGGAAAGAGACACTAGAAAAGAAAATCTCATTGAGTTTTATCCACTCTTGGCTTCTAAGCACATTGTGGAAAAAATGTACAGTGTTTGTATATGTGTGTATAAACTAAAACTAAACCATGTGACCAAAGAGTAGTGACGAGGCTGTGAAGACTTCACTAGTATTATACTAACAGTATAATAGCATTATACTATATTATATATGCTAGTATTATACTATAATACTTAACTATACTAACTTCACTAGAGGAGAGGGAATTCTCCCAATGAGAGAAATCTCTAGCTACTGACTAGAAGACTGCTTGTTGACCAAAGTGCTTTCCTTCAGCATGTAAAGGATCCCAAGGAATCGGATTATAATGGGTTGCTGAGTTAGCCAGATTTGGACAGGGCCGTACGTTCAGCTCCCACTTAATAATCTGATGGCAGCCAAGGAGGACAATGCTTAGGAGGAAACACTGTATACATCAGTTTTCTACTATCATTGCTGTAGCAAAGTATGACAAACAGCTTAAAACAAAGCACATGTATTTTTTACCTTTATTTATTTTTTATTAGTACATGCTTGCAATACATAATGTTTACATTCATTTTAGAGAATAGGTACATGTTCTTTACATATATTAATTCTTTATTCTCCCCTCTTTCCCAGTCCTCCTGGCTCAAGATGTCCTTCTCATTTGCAAAAGAACTGTTTCCTATTGTCTATATTTTATTTATATCCATATTATCAGTTAGCTAAATCTTGGAAACAGCTTATATATCCATCAACACATGAACAGGTAAAGAAAATGTGGCATTTATACACAATGGAATACTACTCTCCCACAAAATTTGGGTCATTTGTAGGAAAACAGATGCACTTTGAAAATGTAATGTTAAGTGAAGTATATCAGGCACCACTTCTCTTACATAAGAAGCCTAAAATATAAATAAATTTTTAAAAAAGCACATTTATTAACTCATGCTTTCTGTAGGTCAGAAGTCTGACAAGGTGTTTTTGCTTCTTGGTTTTATAAGGTCAAAGTCAAAGTGCTAGATAAACTCATTGGGAAGCTCTGGGAAAGATGTGATCCAAATTCATCAAATTACTGACAAAATCCAGCCCTCCAATGCCTTGTTGTCTGTCAGGTGAAAGATACTCTTTTCTCCTAACAGCTTCTGTCCCATTCTTAGATTGAGCTCCTTTATTTCATAACCAGAAAGTGTATATAAAGTCTTTCTTTCACTTGGGCTCTGTTTGATCCCCTCCTTTGCCTCTATCTTCTTTCCTTCTCTTCCATTTATATCTGACTTCAACTCGAGAAAATTCTCTGCTTTTAAGGGATCATGAGATTATATTAGGTCCACAAAGATAATTCAGATCTATAATGTGAGCTACATTTTCAAGATCCTTTTTAAGTTTTAAGATAATATTCACAATGAGCATCTTTAGAAAAGGCATTATACCGCCACACTATTTTAATAGAAACTCTCTAGTGAAGGCTGTATTCATGACTTGCACATGGTAATCTTCTGACTTTGTTTTTGTATGAGGTGGAAGGAGGGGAGAGAGAGAGATGGATTCAAAAGCCATCAATTTGTGACTTTTAGGGGTACATAATTCAGCCCAAGGCAAGTTAGGTATCATAATAGGTACCCCAAATTTCAGGTATAATGAAGCAGGACTTAAAGGGAAACAAATTTTTCCCTCCCTTGGGCAGCCTCACCGCCCCCATTTCCCTCTTTCCTTGTAGCTAACTCCTTGTTCTGGTACAGAAAAAAATGGCAACTATGTCCTGTAAACGGTTTGTGTCATCTTGTTCTCACAAGATTCACAAGGCTCTACCTTCTTTCAAGGCTAAATTGCAAAACTGTCTTTGCTTGTCCTGTTTCTGTAAACACTTGCTTTGTCACTAGAAAGACCAACCCCTTTGACCAAATGTGTAAAAAATGAAACTTTTCTTTGGTTAAGGCTAATCCTTTGGCAATTAGTCCATTCAGCTGGTGTTCACTGAAACTTAGAATAAAATCCTGCTGTTTCTCAGTGGTGTCTCCTGTCTCTTAAATCCTGCAACAATAAAGCTATGAAAAAAATCTATTTATATGCTTTTATCATTATATATAAATTATTATACCAGGTTACTAGTTTTCCAAACTCTCCACAACCCTGTAGAGAACATGTTTTTTTTTTCAAAGAAGAGAAGATGAAGGAAATCAGAAAAAAATATAAATGCTTGGTAATCAGTGTTAGCTAAATCTGTAACCAACAAATTTGTAAAAGATTTTCACAATATGCTGTTAAGTGTGAAAAACAAAATACAAAAAGAAAGATATACAATGGTCCATGTTTGTTGTTTTTCCAGACAAAGCCAAGAGAATAAAAACATGATTGTGTGGGCCTCTATTTGTTTTGAAGTGTGATTATCAGAATGATAAGTTATGCAGAAGTAAACAACAGGATTGTAATATTAGCGACATGTTAGGTACAGGACAAGTGTTGTAGATAGAAAAGCGGTAAAGAGAGAACCAAAAAACCCCCGTTTTTTGAACAGCAATAATTTGCATGTGCAATGTAGGCCATAATCATAGGTAGAACAAACTAAGGGCAAAACTAAGGTATCAATGATAAAGATAGTGAAGCAATAAGAGACATCTTCACTTATAATGAGTGAAATAAATCCAGAGTAGAGCATACAACATGGAATCCTGGTATATATGAAAGTACCAGGACTACTCTGTTCATCTCACATGCAAAGAATTATTATCATTCCTGCAGAGACAGGAAATAGACTCTGATAAGTGGAGATCTTGTATGTATCCTTTTTAACTGCATATAAATGTGTGTTGAACTCTACAGAGTTTTATTTTTTAAAGTTTAGTACTACTCTGTTTCATTCTTAAAGTGATTTACCAAAGTGTATATAATAAAGGGTGATAATTTAACATAAAAGTCATTATTAAAAGACAGTAAATAAAGAAGAAAAAATGGACCATGCTTGAGGTGAGTGCATAAAGTGCATGCTGTGTGATCTCATAACACTTTTTAATGCTGGTCACAAATTTTATTTTAAGGTCTCTGTTGACAAAGTCTCCTCCCAAGGACTGCCTGGAAGTCTTGTTGATCAGGTAAAGCTGAGATGATTAATTTTGCAGTAAGTGACAGTATCACCTTGAAAGAACCTTAGCTGGGTCTTAAAAGGAGGAGTTAGGGACAGTTATGGAGAGAAAGGACCGTTGAAGTGGGGATAACTGATTTTAAAATGGATATTGCTGCCAAGAATGTTTTGCCCTGGTTTTCGGCACTGTGCTGTTACAAACTTGAAATTCCTTTTTTTAAAAAATTGGATTTTATTGTGGATTTTCATACACACATATAACATACTGTGATCATAGCTAATAATTTTATAGATAAAAATGTGTTTTAGAGATGATGTTTCATTGGACAATAGGGTATGAATGTGAGCAAAGAAATAAACACATTATGTATCTATCATGATTACCATCCCACGAGCATACAGATTTATGATGTCCCATAGCACAAAATTCCCATGAATCCACAATGGATGTGTGTTCCGCAAGAGCAAAACTCAAAGCAAGCTTACGGTGAGCATGTTAAGCCTACCAGTAGGTAAACATGGATGTGGCCAGCGCCAAGGGGACCTAATTTTGTTCAATCAGGCTTTGTTTACAATGCAAAAAGAATAAAGTTGTTGTGTTGCAAGAGTCATGAGTCACAAGAGAAGCGTCTATAATAATCTATTATCTATTTTTCCAATGTGTTTATCTAACTTATTCATACAGGCTTCCATATCTCCACCATATCCATACAGCCACCACAGACACCTATATTCACTCTTACTCTTGTCACTGCCTCGTATCAACCACCCACTTATGCTGAGTGGGGAAGATAGAGCAGCACAGAGTTCCTTTACCTTGAAGTTTTCTTTACATAACAGTGAGCCAAAGGTAGACAGTATTGGTCGGGTTTTAGCTCATCAATAAGTAGAATAAAAATAGTTTTGTGCAGGATTTCCATTATTCTGCTATAAACAAAGTGAATATAGGGCCGGGGATTTAGCTCAGTGGTTCCGCTGCCTGCCTCCCAAGCGGAAGGACCCGAGTTCGATCCCCAGTACCAAAAAAAAAAAAAAAAAAGTAACAAAGTAAATATATAAGGTACAAAATGTGAATTGTGTTAGTTTTTCCATGTGAAATGTGCATTTAAAACAAATATTTCTCAATGTAAAGAAAAATGAAGAAATCATATTAATAATGTAAAATATAAATTGTTTTACCATAAAAAATTAAATAGTAATTATAAAGAAAAATAATGTCAAAAGAAGGTCCACAAAAGAAAGTACTTTGTGCTTTGTTCCTTTAATATCACCTTGCCCTCAATTTTTTAACCAGGGGCCCCAAATTTTCATTTTGCACCAAGTTCTACAAATTTTCTGGTTGACCCTGGTGTCAGGGTTTTAAACTAGTAAGGATCCACCTGTTTGTGACATGAAAGCTTTGAATCGATGAGCATACTGAGGTGAGTTTCTTGAGGTATACCTTGATGAGAAAGCTAGTCATAATAACAGACAGGAAGAGCAAACTGCTAGGACGCAAAAGTCCACTATTTCATCTGGTCTTAGTTTCATTTTCGTAACATATGTATTCACCAAGGCAAGTAGTTAACTTGATTTTTACTGGTCTCATTATTGTTAAACTTAGAGATAGAAAACTACGTTATTTTCATTTACTTGTGATAATTTGAAGGAAAATGTACATATTTACAAGTTTTGTGGTGAGCATTCACAAAATAATTTATCTCGGGTGAATGTCTACTTTTACCCAAATATTATAATTTAAATATATGTACTTTCAACTTTTTTCTGAAGCCAGATCATATTCAGTGATTAGACCATTTGAACTTGGACATGTTGTTAGTATAGTACCTGAAGATTCACCCTACAGTGTGCTGAAAAATGTAGCAAATACGGGCTGCTTTTCTGCAACTAATTGTGAAAGAAAACAGAAACTATGCACTCAGGATAAAAAGCTATGCAGCTGAAATTATCATTGAAAAAAGATTTCTAAGAATTTAGGCCATGGTCATAAGTAGTCTTTCATATTGGTCTGTAACTATAGTCAAAGGATATAGTAGAGACTAATGTAAGAAATGCAATTTAGCCTTTTAGACACTATTTTTTAGCTTATTAATAGATGGTGAAGGAGTTGCTTCACCGTGTTTCTTGTTGCTCCTGGACTGTAGGTGAAAACCATTGGACCAATCATTATTTGTGTTTTTTTACACCAATATATACTCTTTTCTTGATTATTACTGGATTCTGAAACTTTCTGAAGGCTTTAAGGCCCAGAGGTTTAAAATCTATTTCTGCTGCAAATAGTGCTGTACATTAGTTAGAGAAAAAATCCTGAAAGATGTTTCAGCTGAAAAGAGTAAAATGTTAATTATTTCACACATATGAGGTTAATGAAGCTAGGGTTATAACATTTTATACATCTTTTTTAGTAGATTAGTCCTATTAATAATTAGGCACTGTCTAGGGTTAAAGTTGAGCAGAGAGAATGATTCTGATAAAGAATCAAAATGGGGCCGACTGTTTTGCAAATTAGTCAACATGTGAAGAACTAAAAGATATTTTATGGTGTTTATATAAAATTATACTCTAGAGCTATATTAATTCAAGGGAGCACTTCAATATAAATAAGTATGCTTGACCTTCCTTTTAATTACCTTTGGATGAGATTTTCATAAAATTCAGTTTTATGGAGGAGCAAAGAATTTTGCTTTTCATATGATAGTTATTTAAATCTAATAATAATCAGTATAGCAAAAGATCAATATTGTGATCAAATGCTCCTTCTATAAATAATAGATAAATGGCATTAGAGTATCATTCACCCTTTGAGTGTCTCTTTTTCCAAAAATAAGCAGATATATTTAGTGAAATAAGCAGATACATTCATATGCCATCATATGTATATAACACAAGTTATTTGACTAATATAATCTATGAGCATTTCTCATTTCCAATATTTTTTCATTAAAAATAATACCAAATTAATTGAATTTATGATGATTTATTCTTTAATTCTATATTATTGAAATTTTGCCTCTCTAGTAAATTCTTACGTGGTGGGGTCAAAAGTGTCCATTTGGAAATCAACACTGATGTTTTATAATATTGCATAGTTTCTGTAGAATTAAATGGGACAAACATTAAAATTAAGTTCACATGTAATGTATACAATGGAATTTAAAAAGCAATCACTACAGAAAATCATGAAATTTAAAACATAACAGAAAAAAATTTTAAATCTCAAGATAGAAAAGATATAATAAAGAGGAAGACAAACTTGAAAACAAAAAAATGTTAAGAATAAATATTTAATTATTAAAAATTTATCTGATTACTTAAATTATAGATTAAACAAGTTTTAAAAAGTTGTAAGTAAACTTACTGGAAGACATTCTTTAAAAAATTATGCCAATATAACAAAAAGGGGCAAAGAGAAGAAATGTAATAGTAAAACTATAGTGAGTGAAACACAATTCAGTATGAATCTAATTAGATTTTGAAATAGACACATTAACTTAAAAAGTTGATATTTGAAAAGATAATGTCTAAAATATTTTTTAAATAATGATTCTAAAATAAATGATAGATACCTATCTTGTTTCTTCATCAAAAGATTGAATTCTGAAAATAGTAGACACTTTTGACAGCTGTCAAGAGAGTTTGTCAGCATGGACAGAATTATGAGATATCTCAATAGCAGTAACAATGAAAAAAAAAGACAGTGAACTAAAATCTTTTTAAAATGAGAAAATAACTGTAAACCTTTAATTAAAAAATGGAGTAAGGGACTGGGGATTTAGCTCAGTGGTTTCACTGTCTGCCGTGTAAGCATAAGGACCCGAGTTCGATCCCCAGTACCAAAAAACAAAAATTTAAAAAAAAGTTATTCTGTTGTTTGGGGCCGGGGATTTAGCTCAGAGGTTCCGCCACCTGCCTCGCAAGCCAAGGACCTGAGTTCGATCCCCCGTACAAAAAAAAAAAAAAAATGGAGTAACTTACCATCAAGAATAAAATTTAAACAATTTTATAGACAACAGAAACTTAGGCTTTACTCTTTAGTTTAATGCACGATTTTTTATAATCTGTGGTTCATGATATAGGACATAGAACCTAGAAGGTAAGGTAGTTGAAAAGTAGTAGGGAAAAAATGGGAAATATCTAGGTAAAACTGAAGAAAGATTGACATAATATAAACTAAACAAAATAACTATGACTAGTTTGAAGTATAAGAAAACAAAATGGGACCAAATTTCTGAACACTTATGAGGTCTGATCAAAAAATACCATGAACGTTTAAATTTTAAAAATTTGTTACATTTAAAGATACTTTGTCATTAAACCCCCTCAAAATATTCCCCTCACTACAAATATAGGTATCTTATTATTCTTGCCACTTTCTGAAGTGGTTCTGGAAGTCTTCTTTCTTGAGTGTTTTTACAAAGTATGATTAAAAAAAAAAATACAGTGAATGCCACTCTTGCATGCCATCCAATGGAGAGGCAGTCTTGTAAAAACATTACTGTGTGTTCTCATCACTGTAGAAGGACTACTGGCTCATTTCCAAAGTCAAAATGACTATGAAAGATAAACATTTTGAATGGATTTGGGAGATCCATGAAGTCATGACAACATAGCTAAAGACATTCACAAAAAAGAACTTCCAGAACTGCTTCATAAAGGTGCAAGAATGATGGGATAAGTGTGTTTGAAATGAATGGGATTATTTTGAAGGGGATCAATTGCAATGTGTCTTCTACTGTAATATTTTTCTAACTATTTAACATTCACTGTAGTTTTCAATCATATTTTGTATATCAAGGAAATGGATCTGAATAAAGCTTAAGCTTCTGAATTTCTTGTTGTGTTTAAGAAGAATGGAAATATTCATTTTAGATTTTCTTGAATCTTGTACACCTGCCAAACTGCTAAGAGTCATGAATAATAGAATCAAAAGTTTTGAATGAATTAAAGGCAAAGAGAATGAAGATTAGAATAATTTGGCTAATCCAACTGTAGAACAAAAAAAGATGAGGTTGGGGGTAGCAAAGATAAAGCAAACTAAATTAAAAATATAAAAATGTTAGTCACTGATTTAAAAGAAATTAGTGTAATTTTTAAGAAAATACTATTTGTTATATGTTAATGATAATAATATTTTGTCATAACTAATAACTGTATATAATCACTTAAGATGTCTTATAACCTAAAATACAAAATTCACGAGTCCACTGAGAAAAACTTTGGATGAACTATCTGTTTTGAATGTTAATTTTGACATATAAATGTAGTTTAAGAAAAAGTGTGAGGGGACCAGGGATTTAGCTCAGTGGTTCTGCCGCCTGCCTCGCAAGTGCAAGGACCCGAGTTCAATCCCCGGTACCAAAAAAAAAAAAAAAAAATATGAGGACAGAAGAAAAAAACAGGAAAAATATTTTCTGGATTGCTGAAGAGGAATATTTAAAATTGCTACTGCCTTCTGGGATGATAAATTACCTAAATTTGATGGGACATCAAGACAAGCAATAGTAAGGTTACTCTCGTATCTCTCAATGCATTTTTCTCCTGAGCAATGTCCTAAAGATTAAATATTTCCCTAGAGAAGATGCTATCATATTTCCTCTGCTTCGAAGCTTGGTCCTTCTGCAGTTCTCCTTGTTACACTGATTCAGTCCACCATGCTGTGTGAAGGGTACAATTTGCTTAGTTACAGACAGCTCTGGGTGGGAAGGAGGAGAGAGACCCGGTAACTCGAGACAGACGATATACATGACGAATTTATTTAAAATAGACTTCACCGGCCTTTGCTCTTAGGAGTTATTTCTTTATTTTCATATGCAAAACCAAAACCAAAACCACGAAAAGACCCTAAAAATCTGAATGCAAAGAAAGCATGAAGCACATGACTCTGAGAAGACAGGGCATGTGGAGCTTTGACTGTCCAACGAGTTCTGCGCATGTTCTCTACGTGAGAAGGCAAAAGCAATACAGAAAAGTAGCAGAAGATGAAGGGTGCCACTCAGAGGGGAAATGAAATGCCTTTCTAAGTTCATACCTACTCTTCATCTATTTTTGAATGAAACGGATTTGTAAAGACCCCTGTTCACTTTTAAAAATCTACTGTTTTGTCTCTCAGATTCATAAATTTAAACACGTAGAACTCTTTTTATGAAAGAGAAATATCACAGTTAATGTGTAGCCCTTATTAAAAATACCCATCTATCTTCTAATGAATTCATTCGAAAAGTGAAATCAGAGGTCATTTATGGTAAGTTACCTCTATTTAGCTAATAATTAGCGAAGTGATTAAAGAAAAATGGCACATCCAGCTTCAAATGACAGAAATAAAGATAGCTAATCAGCCATTAAATACTCCAAGCAATACATGTCCTTGATATTAAGGAAATTTGAAAACTTGGTGATGTGGAGATAAAAATCTTTTGTGATGTAATGATCTGTATAAGATTAGTTTGTGAATTATCCAGCTTTGGTTGTATATGGATTTGTGAAAGTTTGCCTGTCCTAGTTTGTTTTAAAACTTGTTAGAGTTCAAATTTCATTAAAGTTGCACTTTAGTCCTAATTTGGATGCTCAAAGAACTATAAAGCTAATAGTAGGGCAGAAAGAATGACCAGCACAGTTAATTTTGTGTCTTCATATGCCATGGAGAGGTATAGATGCTAGAAAAAAAAATTCACTTTATGGATAAACCATGATGATAAACTTGAAAGAATGTCCAGTACCTCTTACATCAAAGAACTGACATGTTTTAATTAACCACCAGATCCAAAAATTTTCTAAAGGGCTTACTATAGAATTATAGGCCAGAGTGTAAGAAATACAAAGAAGCTGAGAATAAAAAATGTTCAATATCTCAGGTGATGTTATTTAATGAAAGACAAGAAAGAACTAACTTTCTCTTTAGACTAAGAAATAACATGTTTTTAAATGCTCCACCAGACTTAGTAAAATGACCCAGTTATTTATAAGGATATAAATACTATTTTTGGTTTTCCTTCCTCTTGAACTAACAGTTACAAAAGAAGAAAATAAAATAGAAATAATGAAATGTGCAACCCTAACACTAGAGTTCCTAAAATTATTTAAGCTTTATCTGGAAGAAAATGTCAATTATAAATTTTGTGAAATAAGTGAAGAATAGCTGTACTTATGAATGCTAGATATATTTTTGTCAATAGACATTATAAAAATAACAGTAATCAAAATCTCTTTTTATCCCTGTTATTTTATATTTATAACATTATTTTTGGTTAGGAATATAGTATTTTGTTAAAATTTCAAATTTTTTCAAGCTTGATTGTACCAATGCACCAAGAAAGTATTCGGTAATTCACATTTTTATTTTTATTAATTTCCACTTTTTGTACATTGATTTAAAATGTTATAAATATATCTAGCTATAAGTAATATGGTTAAATCTTCTGGAGCATGGGACATTCAGACACTAAGGTAATTTCAGTTAGGACAGATTTTTACTTATTAAATTAATGCATTGAAGTTTAAATTAAGTGCACATATATTTTTATTCTGCTACACACTTGACATTTTAATACATTGTTTAATAATGCACTGAAGCCCTTAAGATGGGATTATACTCCAGGTGATTCAGTAGTTTTTAAAATTAAACTCTTTAGTAATATGAATTTTGTTTACAAAATTTTTTACATTTATAAAAACATTGCAAAAATAATACAAAGAATTCCCATATGGCACACAATCATTTTTCCCTAGTGTTAACATTTACGTTGATATGGCATATTTGACACCACTAAAGAACCAATATTGACACATTAATATTAAACAACCACCATACATCAGACACATTTGTTTAACTTTTACCTAATGTCTTTTTCTCTCCATGATCATAACTATTTATCATGCCCTACGTCCCCTAGAGAAGGGTGGTTTGTCTTACTTTCCTTGGTTTTGAAAGCCTCACAAGTTTTGAGGATTACTGTTCAGATATTTTGGAATTGGTTTAATTCTTTTCCTTTTTCATTCTTATATGCATTTTATTAGTGTCTGTTTGCAGTACATAATGATTGCATTTATTGTTTGGGAGTTTGTTTATGTATGTAACACATCTTAATTCTTTTTTGTACCATTCCCCTAACATCCCTACCTTCTCCCTCCAACTTTTTTCCCCTTCCCACTTGCAAAATCTCTATTTCCACTTTTCCTTCAATTCTCTTTTTTCATCTCTTTTGTCTTTCTTCCCTCTCCCTCCTTCTAGAATGGGGTTAACAGGTTTGGGGTTTAAGTGCAGAGGTTTAAGTGTCATTAGCATCATACTTTATCCAGTGCACACTGTCAACATGGCTTACCACTGTTGGTTTTGACTTTGGTCAGCTGACTGGAAAGCATTTGTCAGGTTTTTCTACTGCAAAGTTACTCTTCTTCCTCCTCTCTTCACACTGAACTCTTTGGAGGGATGTCATTGTGCATAGGCCACAGTTAGGGAATGGGAGTTATACTCTTCTCCATTCAGGGCATCGTATCTATATACATTATTAGAATTCTTTTGAATAAAAGATTTGTATATTATCTCTTTAATTATTTAACCATTTATTCATGTCAGTTTGAACTCATGACTGATTATACTTTGAATTTGTGAAGGTTAAGCTCGATTATGTCAATTTGGTTAGCTCAGCAGGCACCCAGGGGATTGATTGGATGTGTTTGTGTGGGTCAGGGTGCTGTGACATTGAGTACTATATCTGGTCCTTTGCTCCTTCCTCTTCCCATTTTGTGTGTCCTGGTGGCCATGATCCACCACATCTTTCCACCGTAATGTTCCTGCCTTGGAGCCAAATGAACAGACTGATCATAGATTGAAACCATAAGCCAAATTAAACCTTTTCCTCCTTTAAGATGTGTGGGTCTAGTATTAATATTACATTATTTTGTTACTAAAACTGTTGCATTTTTGACTATTGAAATATCTTTCAGTCAGCCTGTGTCTATTTGACATGCTTCCAGCTATGTGTATGTGCATGTATGTGTGTATGTAAGTGCATGCACATACATGTGTTTCCTAGCTTTTACTTGATGTCATTTTAAGGTGCTCCACATTAATCTTCTAAATTCTCTGGCACAGTCCCATAATAAGCCTTTTCTTTAAGAAGTGTCACCTGGTTCCTTGTAATGCATTGAGAATAGTAAGTAGGAAAGCTAGGTATGGATATTGCATGATCATTTTTTCATTGATTCTATGCTTTTTATTTAACAGGACAAAAAATATGTGAAAGTATATGTATATTAACTCTAAAATGCATACATATGTATACTTATATAAATGCCTTATTTACATTAAGATAAATATGACTTTATAGGGATATCTTCAGCTCCAATCCATTGTCACAATACTAATTTCTGAGACTCACCTTAAGACATATGCATTTAATTGGACTCAGTTTGGGCTTTAACATTACTATATTTCTACACTATATGATTTTTTTCTCTCCTCCTGATAGTCTGATGACAGGTGTTAGAACTTCTGTATTATCGCAATGCTCCCTGAGAGTCTATTCCTTTTAAACAATTTTTGTCTTTATTTTCAAAAATGGAAAATTTCTTCAAATTCACTCCTTCTTGCCTTTCCATCCTGTTATTGAACCCCTTAAATAAAGTTTTTGTTTGCTTATTTTTTCTATTTAGTTTTTTTTGTATTAAATTCTTTTATTGGTACATTGTAGGTATACAACACAATTACATTTCTCATTGGGAATTGTACCTTTATATAATGCATCTTGGTAACAAATTTTAATCTGTATTTTATTATATTTTACTTTTGCAGCCCTGGGGATTGAACTCAGGACCTTGTGCTTTCAAGGCAGGCCTGGTGCCACTGAACTAAATCTCTGGCCCTTCTATTTAGTTTTTAAGTACTTAAATTCTCACTCAGGTATTCTTCATTTTTCTCTTTCTTTGCTAAAGCTTCAAAATTTTTATTTTTCCTTTGCGATTTTGACCTTAATCTGGATACATTTTCATAATAGCCATTTAAAGTCTTTGCAAGGTTTTTTAAACAATTTTTTTACCTCAACATTGATGTCCAATGATTGTTCTTGTTATTTTTGTGTAAAATAAACTTTGTGGTATCGTGAGCATTTTGTATCTGAGACACTGTCTTAACGAAATCTTGTAGAGGATGTTATGTTGCTCCTTGCTTTTTAGCAATAATTAAGCAGGCCTAGTTAGACTCTTTATGTCTCTACCACTCTTTTGTGAATTGTGATTTCTATGGGATCCATTTCCAAAGGACTTTCGGTGCATTTTAGATCTGTCCTGCATATCTGCCACTTAGTGGCACATTCTGTTTCATTACTCAGGTTTTCCAACCAGTAGGCAAGGCCATTCATTACCTCATTCTGTTGTGTAATTTCTGCTACTATGCTTTGCTCTGTGGCTAAGGGGTAGAAGAAAAGAGAGAAAGAATGTAATTGGGGCTCACTCTACCCTCATGATGCTTAGTGTCTGTAATCAGAGGGCAGGGCTCTCTCCTTCAGACTTTAGGCTCCAGTGGACCCTCATTACTGTCATTGTCGCTACCACCACTATACATTGTTTGATGATTGCCTTATAAGGGAGTAAAATCAAAAGCGGGATGATGGCAGAATTCTCTTCACTCTCTCTGAGCATGAGAAGACCACTTTAGTGCTCTTAAAGTCAGAACTAGACGGTTTTTAGAGTTCTCTGTATTTGTGACAACACCCACTTCCCGATTTCTTGCTCCACTGAGTCAAGACCTAGAGACATCAGGAGCAAAGTGGTAAATTCACTCCATATTTAGTGATAACTAGAATTATTATCTTCTGTTTCAATTCACCTGTTCATATTTATTTTTCAGAGAGTCTTCCAATAGCTAATCCATCCACTCTTTCCAAGTTTTCCACCTGGAATCAGCAGGAGAAATAGGGTGAAATATGAGTTTCCCATATTATCCAGAACTGGAAACTTAGCATTGTGGTTTGTAATGACATGATTCTAATGTGTAAATAGCACATCTGAGTTTTTCCTATCATTAACTTTTCTTTCTTCTTTATTCCATGTGTCATATTTCTTTCTTTCCTTTCCCTTCCCTTTCTTTTCCATTTAACTTTTCTCTTTCTCCTTCAGCTTTCTTCTCTGAATTCCAGGCTCATATAGCCAAATGCCTATTTACATTTCTACATGGCTATCTACAATTTACTTAAGAACTCAGCACGAACAAAATAGAACCACACACCTAGCCTTCTAACTTTCCCTATATCAAAGAATGCCACTGCCAGTATTCCTGTTGTAAAAGACAGAAACTCAGCATTGATTCTTCATAGCACCTTGTCTCATACCACTCTTTCTTCCAATATGAACCCATCAAAGTGCCTTGTAGATTTTAAATCCTAAATACTTCCTCATCTCCTCCACTTCCACCCCAACCCAACATACTCACTCACTCCTCTCCTGTACACTACTATAATAGCTTCCTAGATGTTCTCCCATTTCTGCTTGTATTGTGCCATCAAAGTCATTTTCCACATACAAATCTTCAATGGACATCTTTTGCTCGCATGAGTAGTACGGCCAACAAGCTTGCAAGGTCTGACTCATATTACCCTTAATAGCTTCATCTAATACCACACAGGCCTTGTCCTCCTTTTTCCCAGCTCTCCTTTCTCCCATCACACGACCTGTATTTATATAGTTATATATTATATATAATTACACACACACACAGACTTTCTTCTGCCTGGATTCACCTTGTTGTCCAGGTAATAATGTCAGATCTCAGCTAAATTTTATTGTGTCAGCTAATCAATACTTGAACCTTATGAATAAATCAAGTCCTCTGTTGTTATATTCTCATTGCACCATTAACCTCTCTTTCATAGCATTTTCAGATTCCCTTTGTGGTCAAAAATATTACAGTTCAAAGACTCATCTGCAGCTCAGCTGCATCAGCATCAACTAGGAGCTAAAAATGCAGAATCTCAAGTCCCACGTTAGGCCTCTTCAATCAGAATTTTCCTTTTTTAATAAGCACCCCAGCTATTTTTATTAACATTAGTGACTGAGTAGTGATCTACAACTTATCACTATACAAATTGTTCATTTGATGTGATAGAACTTGTTGAAATCAGATTATTTTTACTTTTTGATATTGCGATTCTTTGTAGCTTGCTGTGGTAAATCTTGTCATGCTAAAAAATGTGCAAACTGGGTAACCATTGTATTACACATTACTTAAACTACATTGTTTACACTTAAACATCAACTCTTTCTAAAACCCTCCTCCTTAGTTCACTGATTTCTCATAAGGTGCTAAGAATAATTTTGAAAATAGATAGTACAGAAAATGCTTCATAAGTATTTAAAACAACTAAGTGATTTAATCTGCTGACATAGAGGAGTTAGTGCCTCTTCTTCCCAGAAACAGATGAGCTGAGGAACTGAGCTACCTGGAGAATAAGAGGTCAAGTGGCAGTAGCAGGGACTTTTTCCAAGTGCTGTGCTTGATCCTCAGATATTATTAACGACAATTTTGAGAGATAAGTCTGTTAGTTTCAATGATACCATCTGTATTTTAAAAGCATGATGAGTTCACTTTGTAAGAGCATGGCACCAACTTGCTTTATTAGACTCTTGTTCAGAAACATGCACAATAGCATCTTGTTCTTACTTTTAAGCACATTAAAAATAAAACCTTGATCTGAATATTTTTTTAAAAAGTAATTAATGGTAGAATAAAGTCTTAAGTTGCACAAATTGAATTCCTTTCAGATTTTAGTTCTTTTATATCTACTACTGTGTAAGAACTGATACCATTAGTTCATTTATGTCCTAAGCAAAATAAACCAACCACTATCTATGAAAAAAATCAGTGATATCACTTTAAAAAGTAATCAAGTGTTACTAAGTTTTTATTTTAATGAAGTATACTTTATTTTGTGTTTTATTTTATCTAAGCCAAAATTAACTTGACATTTACGTTAGTGTGACATTTCCACAGTTTGGATACTTACATTAGACATAAACCTCTATTATTTTTCTGAAGTCCAGCATGTCTCATGTGGCCAGGCTAAAATTGGCATGTCTACTGCAGTTGATCAGATTTCCATAAAAGTCTAAAAATAAATCGGTTCTTTCTTGCAATCGGGCAGGCATGCAAACTGGCCCGGGTTTGGTGGATGAGAAAGCTCAGTTTCCATTAACTTGGGGAACTGAGAATTGCTTTACTTTTGGTCATTATTCCACTCTAAACATGTCAAAATTAGTATCCTTTGGCTCATTAGCATTATCAGCCAAGTAAAAGTGGCTCTTCAGAATTAAGGAAGCTGGGGAAACACATTGAACAAATGAGAGGCTCTAGGGCTGTTCAAGGGCTGAAGTTCTCCTCAACTGACACAAGCAGCTGAAGGCAGCAAACTGATACTACACAAGGGGCTGTGTAGTCACTTCTCCTTTCTATCTTCCCTAATAATGCTTTATTAGAACTCTGACTTTAGATGTAAAAATATTTTTAACTCTAATGTGGTCGGTTTTTGTTTTCCATTACATTTATTGGTACATTTTAGGTATACAGTACAGTTATATTCATCATTGGGATATTGTACCTTTACATGATGTCTCTTAGTTCTTATTTTTCCCCATTCCCCTGCCCTTCCTTCACCCCCTCCACCCTTCCCTATTTACAAAGACTTTGTTTCCATTTTTTTCCTTTTCTCATATTTTTTCTTTTCACTTCTTTCCGTTCCCCTACCCCTCCCACTTTCCCTACTCCTTTAGACCTTTTCTTCCTATTTCACAGTATCAATTATACATTTTGATCCTTATTTACACTTTTATTTTTTCACACCAGAGAAACTATTCGGTATTTACATGTGTGTCTTGTTTATTTCACTTAATAGTATGGCCAAAATGTGCATCCACTTAGCTATAAATGTCTCTAGTTTCTCATTCTTTATGGCTGAGTAGTACTCCATTTCATTAAAAAACCACATCTTCTTTATCCAGTCTCCAGTTGTTGGGCAATTGGGCTGTTTCCAAGCTTTAGCTATTACAAACTGTGCCTCTATGAACATGGGTGCACATATATCACTGTGGTATGATTCTTTTAATTCTTTTGGGAAGCTACCCAGCGGGGGAATAGCTGGGTCAAATGGGACTTCTAATCCTAGTTCTTTGAGGTATCTCCATACTGATTTCCACAGTGGTTGCACCAGCCTGCACTCCCACCAACAATGGAGAAGGGTTCCTTTCTCCCTGCACCCCTGCCAGCATTTGTTATTGGTTGATTTCTTGATAGCAGCCATTCTTTGTGGGGTGAGGTGGAATCTCAGTGTTGTTTTCATCTGCATCTCTCTAATGACCAGTGATGTTGAACATTTTTTCATATATCTATTTCCTTCCTTTACTTCTTTGACTGAGAAATATCTGTTCATTTCAGATGCCCATTTTAGAATTGGGTCTTTATATTTGGGGGGGGTCTGATTCTTTTTGAGTTCTTTATATATTCTAGATAGTAGACCTTTGTCTGAGGAACAGCTGGAAAAAAGTTTTTCCCACATTGCAGGTTGTCTCTTAACTCTGTTGGTATTTTCTCTTGCAGTGCAGAAGCTTTTTAATAAGATGAGATCCCAGTTGTTGATTCTTTGTGCTAGTTCCCGTGCTGCTGAGGTTTTCTTCATAAAGTCTTTTCCTATGCCAATGTCTTCAAGAATTCTACCTAACTTATCTTCCAGCAAGTTTCGTTTTTCTGTTTTAATATTTAGAGCTCTAATCCAGTTTGATTTTAGTTTAGTGCGTGGTGAAAGATAGGTGTTTAGTTTTAATCTTTGGCAAGTTGAAATCCAGTTTTTCCAACACCATTTTCTAATGTGGTAGGTTTAATGGTTAACTTTGTGAGTCAGCTTGGCTAACTGGTTATTTAATCAAGTGCTGCTCTGTTGATACGGAAGTGTTTTTTAAATATGGTTAATATTTATAATTAATTGACTATAAGTAAAGGGGATTATTCTAAATATATGTGCATAGGCCTCGTTTGATCAACTGCAAAAACCTTAAGTGCAAATATTGAGATTTCCTGGGCAAGATGAAATTTTACCTCTAAGCTGCAGCATTAACACTCACCTTAATCTCCAGCCTACCAGACTGCTTTAACAATTTCAAACTTTCCTGTGCCTGCAATTGTGTAAGCAGTGTTCAGGAGAACCCTAATATAGTAGGCATGTTTTATCTTGCACTTCTTATTTTTTCTAATACTCATATATTCTATTATTTAATAAATAATAAAGCATTAAAAATTGTGCTTACTTTCTGTGCGAATAAAACACTAAGTCAATATCTCTTCTCTTGATGATATTCCTATGTGGCGTGCCAAGTAGGAAGAAACATATGGGTCTTGAAAACACTAAGAACAGTAGACATAGGGGAAAGAGTGGTAGGGGCATAAAAACATGATCATATGGCTTTTTTTTTTTTTGGTACCAGGGATCGAACTTGGGTCTTTGAGCTTATGCAGCAGGCGGCGAAAACACTGAACTAAATCCCCAGCCCCCTCATATGGCATTTTGACAGAACTTCAACTAGCTTAATAAAGGAAGTATAAGAAAGAGGTTTTAAAAGGAAGAAAAATACACTTGAAAAAGAATCAATTTAGTGCAGAACTTTGCATGTCATGCTATGAAGTTTTGTTTTCTGTAGTCTTTAGGATCTATTTTGGTCACATGATGACATTTATGCTTTAAAATGATAAATGTAGTATCTCAAATCATAAAAAATAAAGGGCACATTCACCATTTATAGCAAAGTACATGATAATTTGAAAGATATGCCATTTAAGATAATTTGGACCACACATTTGAAAACTTCCAGGGATATAAAAACAGAAGTTATCACCTTTTTGAAAAAAATAGTGAAAGATTATTTTTGTGTAATGTCAACATTTAAATGTGTTCTGAGTTGCTCTAAGAAGGTAATAGATAAGGCACAGCAGAACATCTATACTATTAGAAAGGCATTATTGGATTTTAATTCAATGATGAAACTAACAGAAGTTTCTAGAAATGAACCTGAGAATTCTCTGAGGGAAAATTGCTATTGCCTACAATCCTTACAGTGTTTTCTGGCTATGAAGTGGATGAGGTAAAAGGTAATCACGAAATACACACAACAGGATGGAGCTAAGCAACTTGGAATGTACTGCAAATACTTCTTTAAGCTATATATAGTTTTCTTATTTTTGAAACTAGGAGAATGAGGACATCTCAATAGATCCTAGAAGATGTCTACACACTTCATTGGGCAAGGTGTTGGGTACTCATTGGACTGAGAATATTTGAGAGCTGGTAAAATTGAACATTATTATATCCCCTTGAAACATGAATGACTATTTTTTTAACAAGCTTAGGTAGGTATGTATATATGTGATGATTTGTTTAATATTACAAAAAGCTGATGCCGCATCACTTTCTATTTTTAATCACCATTCTATGTCTTCTTTAATTCAAATTCAATTTAAATATTTTCATAGGTTAAAAATTAACCTGCTGCAAAATATAAAACCTGTTTTATTTTCATGAGTAATTATGAATTATTTTCACATCAACAGATAAATAGTTTACTTTGTTTTAATGTACTTTTACAAAGATCATCTTTATGAAGGACACAATGTGCTCAGAATGGTTCTAAAAGGGCTGTTTGAAGGAAGCCAGCTGACCAGACCCGGGGCATGTAAATCATATCATTAATGATGAGAACACTTGTGAGTAGAAATGGCTTCTTATGGGGCTGGGGATTTAGCTCAATGGTTCTGCCGCCTGCCTCACAAGCACAAGGTCCCGAGTTCAATTCTTGGTACCAAAAAAGAAAAAAAAAAAGGAATGGCTTTTTACCTCCTAAGTTTTCACCCTGTTTCCAGAGACTAGAAAAGTATATCTTTAGAATAATGATCTAGGTAATGTGAGGTACAATTTACAGAGACCAAATTAACCATTTTCTGGCTGTTATTTTACTGCTGTTTGAATACTGGTAAAAGAATTTGAAATTAAGTGGTCATTATTTCAGGCTCAAATTTAGCTAATTTTGAAAGTAGTTAGCCAAAGAAGTCTTAAATTGTAGATGAAAAACATGCACTTTGGAGCTGTACATGACTGGCTCAGAATCGTTAATGTACATCTTATCCACTGTGTGATCTTGGCAAAGTCATTTATGCCCACAAGCCACAAGTGATTCACCTTAAAATTATCAAAATAGTGTGATAATTAAGTGTACTGCATGTAAAGTGCTAGCATAGGTTTTATATAATACATATTTAGTAGATGGTGGCTATTATCAGTATTACCTATGGAAAACTAAAGTAATTCTACAACTCTAAATCCAGAGAAATGTGGTAGTGAAAAATTCGCTAAGAAAATCTGCTATCAAAGGCCAATTTTTAATGTGGAATTTCTAAGGTATTGAGGATAAAATGCATAATCATGCAAAAATTTGGTGGAAATCTTAGTTCTCAATATTCATACATGGGCTTGGTGACATTTTCATTCCTTAGTCAGTATTCTACTTTATCTTGGAAAGTTGTGATAAGAACATTCCAAAGAATAAATGGGTTCTTCCCTCCTAACTGTTCACTATTTCTGCTGCACAAAAAAACATAATTCTTTGTAATTCTGCATTGATTGTACAGAGAAGAAAACTTCATTCACTCTCTTGGCCCTATTTTTACTACAAGATTTTATAAATCCAATGTTTAGTAATCTTGATTTTGTGACATCTCTGAAGATTATTGTAAGCACAGTGATAGGTAATGGAAAACATGAAATGTCTTTCTAATACCCCTCTCTTTGCATGTACTTCTTGAAACATGAAGTCTGTTTCCTAAATTAACACATTTTATCTTGAAGTTGAATTTAAGCAGTGTCAATTTCATAAAATTAATAGAAATGTGCATGTACATTTCATTGTTGAACTGAAAATTACCAAAGTTCTTAGCAACTTCCAAATCCTGAACCCCAAAATAAAACGACAAACAAACTGCCATTGTTTTCAGATTCCAATATATATCACAATGGGATTGTTCCTGTTCTCAAACACTTGGGCATGTTTAGTCATATTACTCAATGAAAATAGCAGAAAATATTCTGATGAAATCACATGCTAAAAACTATGTTAACATTAAAATAACAATATTTGTATGACTTTTTAGATTTAAGAACCATTTCATATAATTTCTCATGTTTAAATCATGTTATAATTATGAAAATATAATTATACTTTTTGGTAGAGTAAACTGAGGTGCAGAAACAATTAGCAACTTGCCTAATGTCTTACAATCATTATGTGGCAACAGAGAAACACAGTGTAAGAATTTTAATTCCAAATCCATCTTATTTCCACTTTACCAAATGCTTTCATCTTATAAATCTTTAATTTAGCTATTAATTTTTATTATTGCTGTCTGGAGAATACCTTAAATCACTGTGTGACTACTATAAGTATTAAGAGTAATAATATATTTTCATGCAGGGAGACTGAGCAGGACCTCAGAGGTCTGTAAATGGTTCTGCTTGTTTAATGTAACAAGACATTTATACATTCAGAAAGCAAATTTTCACTTCCATAGGAATAATTTTACAACAAAAGGAGCTATTCTGGAAATCATTGATAATTTAATTTTTTAAATGCAAATTTCTGAAATATGCTTGTAATGTGGCTGTGTAGTTACAGACTGGCCCTCGACTCACCAGTAGGCCGAGTTGGCCTGGAACTCACAGCGATCTCCTGCCTCAGCCTCTTGAGCACTGGGATTATAGGGAGGCATGCACCACCACACCAGGCTGTCTACTCCAATTTCATTGAGGATAATAGCACTATAATTCATGTCTCAAAGAAATTTATTTAATGCAGGTATTTTTTTCCCTTGGTCATGTCATAGCCGTCTTGTACTTGAGAGCACTACAACACTTCAACACTACGATTCAGAGCCATTTTAAACAGCAATGTCATAAATAAAAAGCACAAAAATTTGAAAAATGTGGCACAAAATTGACTGCAAAATGAACATTTCTTCACAGTTCTTTCTGTGTAATAATCCACATTTTAGAATTTTAGTCTTATACCCTTATGGTGAAGTTTTTGTTTGCCATATTATTATTTCTTTTATGTCTGTCTCCTCTGTTTTACCTTCCTCTATTCTACCTCATTTGCATCCTTTTAGATTAAAAGGTAATTTTTAGAATTCCAATGGGAATGTTTACATTGAAACCATTTCTCATAATTTTTAATGTTTGTTCCTGTGATGACACCAGCCCACTTTTCTTCATCTACTTAGATTTAATATCATGCTACTTCTTGTAAAAGTATAGAAATGTTGCGAATACACAGAAATTTTTAACCTCTTTTATGTGTTACTTTTTGGTCAAGCGATGTGTTCGCCATTGTTGCAGGGAAGCAGCCACTGGGAGTAGGCGGAGGAGAGAGCTTCAGCTGAGTTCTAACAAACACATCTAGGAAAGCAAGCGCCGCTACTCCAACTCCTGCTCTGTACTTCCTGCTATCCTTTTAGCAAGCATTAATTCTACATAGCATAAATACTACTAAGAAATATTTTAGCATTTGTCTTTAAATCATGGCATAGTTATATAGTTATACATTCTAAAGAAATTAAGTTGAAGTAGCCTTTTATCTAAATATATGCATTTACTATTTCTAGAGTAATTCCTTCAGAATGCCTGGGTTTTCACTAGTATCATTTCTATTCAACTTGAATAAGCTACTTTTAGTTTTTTTATGACATGTGATTACTGATTTTAAAAATTCTGTTTTATTTTTGTTTAATGTGAAAAGGTCTTTGTTTCACCTTCATATCTGGAAAATAATTTTGCTTGACAGAGAATTACATTTGCATGAGTGACTTGCCCCCTCCCCCATTAGTCCCTTAATACATTTGTTCCACAGACTTCTTTTTTCAATGATTTCTGGTGAGAAGTGGTCATTGATTTAGAACATTGTTTGATTGTATGTACTATGTAGTATTTTTCAGGCTGAGTTCAAGATTTCATTTTGGTTTTCTGCAATTTGATTATAACAATAATAGGCATAGTCATATGTATGCTAGGTTTCCTCTTAATTTGTGATTTTCACCAAAGCAGGAAAATTTTTATGATTTACTTCTTAAGAATTTTTTTTTCTGTTGCATTGGGTTTTTTCCCTCCTTCTGGTACTCCAGAAATGGTAAAAATATGGCAATCTCCAAGTGATTTTATTTATTTTATTGCATATTTTTTCTCTTCTTTGAGATAGCATAATTTCTGCTGATCTGCTTTCATATTCACTGACTTTTCCTCTATTTTCTTAATTGTCTGGAAAGCCTATTTATATTAATTTGTTCATATTTTCTACCTATGCATTTGTTAAGAAGACTTTTTGTTTTATATCATTATACATAGCTATAAGCTGCTTTAAAAGTCTTTTTCAATAATTCTAACTACTTGATCATATCAGTTTTCAGTTGATATTACGTTCTCTTGAGAACATACTTCCCTGATTACATTAATGCAGGTAATTATGAATTGGATTTATGACATCGTAAATGTTATATTCTAAAAGATCTGGGAAATGTTGTACTACCCTGTGAAGTATTCTCCTTTATGTTCTGTTTTAGAATGAAAATAACTTGGATGGACACAAATTATTAATTATGCCTGTCTCAAAAAAGTCATGAAAGTTGATTTGATTTGAAGGCAACAGAATAAAAAGTATGGAAGGTCATACAATAATAAAGCATGCTAAGTATATTGGTCTCATTAAATGTGAGGGATTAATGTAGAAAATATTAAGAGAAGATGACACATAATCAGGAAGTAAATGTAAATACCAAATGAAGTCAAATATGTTTTCAAGGAAGAAACTGAAAAAGTAAAATCAGATAAGATTATTACCTATCAAAATTTTTCCCAATCTAGAGCAATGTCAAGTTAAAGTTATACAGAAAAAAATATATAGAAATTATCTACAATTAGAAAACTCGGTTAAAATATGTTGAAATAGAACATTTCCAGGAAATACCAGATAAGCTACTTTTGAATCTTCCAAGGACAACTGGCTATTATGAATACCAGAAGAAAAAGTACTGGTAGAGCTTTATAAGGAAAAACATTGTGACTCAAAGTTTTGATACCCATCTAATTTATGTTTCTATGGAGAAATTTTGAAAGGAACTTTCAAATAGTTATAGATATTAGAACAATTATATACCCACTTTTTCCCACCTGGAAAATCAGGTAAAGCATTTAGAATTACACTAAAATCAAGTGCAACACTTATATTTGAGGAACTTATTTTGAGAAAAAAACTTATCCATGTCTTATACACCTAAATATTTGAAAATTATAAATAAAACAGGCTAATCGATAAATATTTCCTACCACTATTTTACCAAAGATACTTCCATTAAGTCAAAATTGAAATATGGTTTGTATATAACTAAAAGTCCCTAAGATATTAAAGACAAGTGAATTCAATCACCATCATGCCTTTCTGGCTGCCTTGTTGAAGGATCAGCAATGTTTAGATGAGTATTAAAATTAATACACAAATAAATTCATGTTGTCATTAATTCCATTAAATATACTTTTCTAAATTTATCTTAATAAACCAATATATTTTGTGATTAATATTTTCAATATCTGTGGCTAATTAATAGCAATACAATTAAGGATTTTAAAAATTAAATCTAATTTTTAAAAAAATATATGAAATTTGAGATTTTTCTTTAAAATGTAAACAATGGAGATATTTTAAATATTAAAATTATTTGTTATTACAAGTTATTTTTCCTCTAAAGCACTAAATATTGCCCATTATGATTTCAAATAAATTATAATTAAACAATTTTAAATTTCCATTGAAACATTTAATAAAACTAAAGAATTAAATAATTTAAAACATTTAAAAAATAAAATATTTGTGATCCTATTAAATGCCATGAAATTGACAGTGTAATAATATGTCTCAAGCTACATATATACAGATTGAAGAGTATTGCAGTTAGTGTTACACAGCTTTACAGTGTTCATTTTCCAGGTTCAACTGTTGTGATTATGTACTAATTACACTAATTGTAACTGTACATGAATAACACTGTACAATAAATAGGAAGACAAAAAGCAGCAAGAGAAGGAATGCTCAAGACTTCTGGGAGATGAGAGTTCTTTGTGCTTGAATCAATTAACTTTATCTAAATAGAAGATTTCAGAATTAATTGATTTTTTTAAAGAATTTTAAAAATCAAATCTCCCTTCATTCTCAGTAGTTTCCAGCACGAGTTACACTTCTATAGGATGTTCCCCTACCAAACACCAAGTCCTTAAATAAGTTGGTTTTGTTCATAGAAGAGAGGACAAAGACATACAACCAGTTTCTGTGTCCCAGTAAGATGAGTTGATTACATTGAGTTGTTTTAGTGCTGACCACAGATAAATGACAAAAGTGTCATGTATTCTCAATGCAATGAAGGTCTGTGAATTTGTAATGAGTGGAGCCTGGGTAAGGCTGGCTTGCAGTGTGGGTGTATAGGGAGCTCTTGTCTCCCTTCTAGTTGTTCTGTAACACATGTGCATATATGCAAAAGCAGTCTTGTCACTGGGAATATACAGGGTGGTTGAAACTAGGCAACTGGATTTGGGGTGCTAAAGGCTTAAGGAGTTTCCTGAACAGCTCTCCAGACATTGCAGGAGTCCTGGGACTTTCAGTCTTGAAGTAAGAAGCCTCATTCCCATCAGAAGTCGTGCTTACATGCAGCTCCTGCCCTCTGGGGAAAAGGAGTCCTCAGACACAGGGTCCTTGCTAAGTATGAGTTACAGGACTGAAGTTTGGGTAATTGCACTTACTGAGCCACAGCTTGCTCCTCTCTGACTCCTTTTCTAGTATTTCACAAGGTGTTTCCTTCTCATCATTTATTTTACTAGTTAGATGGAATCTCATGACATTTAAGAACATTTTAAATTTTCAATCAAACAAAGAAAATGTTTTTGAGAGGAAAATTAACCATTAAGGTTTAGAAAATATTTTATTTATTCTTTTTTAAACAGCAGGAATATTTTAAATCTGAAGAGTGAGCAGTGATTTTCCGCATGCATTGTTATTTTTAGGTGGGAAAAGCTAAAATACTGTTAAGGAACAGAAAAGAATGATCTTCATATCATTTTATTCTTATGATCAGTGGTTATTTCTAGATTAAAATTTTTTTTTTAAATTCAGTGAATTATCTTAACTACTTTACAGCAATCTATAGGAGAAACAAAAACAGTGAAGAGATGATATAATAACATTAGTGTGCTATGAAAAGTAGGATATTAGTGATATAAAAATATCAATGTGTAATGCAACATTTTTCTGAAATAAATGTACATAAAATACAGGAAAGATGTATAGCAAAATATTAGCAGCAGCTATTTGCAGGTAGTGTAATTTTAAGTATCATTTATCTTCTATTTCTATGTTTAAGCATGTATTATTTAAAAAATTGAGATATCAATGAGTGAGTGGGGGTATATATGTGTGTGTATAAATGTGTATGTACACAAACATGTACACACAAATTTTAAAAAACCAACTATATGTATTATCTGAAAGGCCTTATAATCTAGTAAGGGAAATAGAACATGTACATAAATATCCATGCTAACTGTAGAAGACGGGTTTCAAAGAAAGGTATTACTGAAGAAGTATCATGGGTAGTTAACAGGAGAAGATAAGATGTCAGCCTTTTGGATTTTAAAGGGGAAATGTTTTCTTTCCTGCTGAACAGGAAATACTTTTTACATTTTTCCATTAGATATGTCAGCCCTAATTTTTAGACATGACAATCTCCAATCACCCTTATTAGTCCTCTTCGTGCAACTAAATTTAACAGCATTTTGAGTCTGACAAATGTAATTACAAATCCATAATAAATAATTTGTTAATGAATGTGTAGAAACTCATTAAGATTACCATATAATGGCACTATTTTGTGCTATAATTGATTTCATTCTCCTTTCAACTTGCCTCACAATTTTAGACCATGTTTATATTATGGGAGAGATTTTTATTCTATTGACCATTTTTTATATCATCCATATCTTGGTACAATTACATTTTTTAAAATAATAGAGCTACTGTATTTAGTTTATTCAATATATATTTTGTAATATATTGTAGTGACTATCCAAAGTTTGTTCCACCAAATTTCTAGAAATATATGTTGAGACATTAATTATGTAGTTAAATAAATTTGGGAAATGTTTTATAATTGATTTCTATCAACATACCCAAAAATACTTAAATGAGATTTAAAAAATCAGATCGATGTAATATGGAAAACAACTTAGCTTCAAAAATATATCTTTCACACTTTCAAACTTTGCTTTATTATGGTATAAGTCTTCAATTTAATGTGTTTTCATTAATGTATAGAATTACTAAAATTTGAGCTACATGGAATCTCTATTTGAGTTATCTGTAATAACTCAAGAAAAATTCTTCAAAATGTCCTGTGGATGGCAGTGTTTTTCGTTTTCTAGCAGATAACCATCTCAAGTTGTTTTTCTTTCTGTGATTCATGTTTATATCTTGCCTCTGAATCATATATGAAAACAACCAGCTGAGTGTATATTGTCAGCTGGTAAGCACTTTTTAATGAACCAGGCCTCACTTTTGTTTGAACATGCATCATTGTTTATGGTTTTATTTCAGAACAGCACCAGAATAAGGATCATTTTGGTCAAGAGAAAATTTAATCAGCCAGTGGTGAGAACTTACGAACAAGAATAGGCATCTCTAATGGTTCCATAGTTTATCTATTGCTCTATTTCTTCTCTGTATAGTGTGTTGTGAAGTGTATGATTTATTCATGGAAACGCTGTCACTACCAAAAGATTGTACTCTAAATCACAAAAAGTCATGACAAAACCTATCAAAGGGAATGAGAATCACAGTATCAAGTATTTACAGATAAAATTCTATTTGTTTCATTGAATAAATTATACTGACCATTAGAGTTGAACCACATGAAAATGCCTGAATTCATCCATATTTGATCTATAAAAATGACCAGATTATGATCCAATCTAATTTATCAGATTTCAGTTTGGTCAATTTTGATAGCCCTTGATGCTTTATTTCAGTGTGAGAAGTCAATAATTGTCGAAATTTTTTCTGAATAGCAGTCGCAAATTAATGTCACCATAAGAAGAATGAACTGGTTCTAACCATGAAGTTGAAATTTATCTAAGGCATCTTAATGAGATCTAATACGATTCTTTATTAAGATGGAGCTCTAAGAAAAAAACGACAAAGATTTTCATCAGCTCACTCATATTTGGAACAGGTAAAAGATACTTGAGAAGCACTCTCACCTTTATCCTGTAGTCTTCTCGTTCATTTAGAATTAAGTTCAGAGTGAGATAAGGAATTTGTATCAGAATGTAACTCTATCAAGAAAGTCTTACTGGGAAGAAAATATCAGCTGATTACAAGAGAATTCTTAGGGCTGTAAGTAGTTTACCTGCTGGAATGAGTTCTCAACCACTTAGCAGACTGGTAATTGTTCACAAAACAGTACATTATGTACTGCTTTTCTAAAAGGTATTCTAGTAAGGCTTCTGTCTAGTTTTCCAGAAAGTGTGTTTAGGGCCAGTGATTTAGCTCAGCAGCATGAGTGCCTGCCTGGTAAGCTTGAGGTCTGAGTTCAATCCCCAGTACCACAAAACAAACAAACAAACAAAAAACTCTGAAAGCATGTTTAACAACAATAAAAATTTTAAATCTTGTACAGCCATTTAGCCTGTGAAAGTAATTTGTACAAAATCTCTAGGTTATATGTTTTTTGTTTGTTTTGTTTTTGACTTGTTGAGAAAGAACCCAAACTAAGGGTTTTGATTTTATTGTAAAATATTAATTATTCATATTTGACCTGATATTTTAAAATTCAGTTTCCATTTCCCTATTGGATTGATCAAATTCACACTCTCAATGACTAACTTGTCTTTCTGGTTGCAACTAACATTTTGACATGTGACCATTATTTGTATGAAATCACTTTTAACAATTTGAAAATCATCCTTTTTATACTCCCACTAAGATGAATGTAATAATCTAAAAGGACCCAACAACATTTGGCTATAATCCCCTCTTTGAATTGTTATATTTCCACTATCATATTTCTCTGAAATGATTAGTATCTCAGGAAATGATTAGTATTTTATATATCGATAAGAATTAATTCACTCGATCTTTCAAGAAGCATTTCTTGACATTGTAGATACAGAGCCTCATTAAGTGTATTTTACTCTTAAGGGCTAACAGACTGATAATATATACAGTTAAAAGTCAATACTGTATCATTACAAATTCTACAGGAGAACATATGAGGCTAAGGATCAAACTGTCCCAGAGGAATGAATTCTGGAGAAAGATATTAAAGGGCAAGTCACTGTTTAATTCTTCATAGGCACTATCTCCTACTCTTAAGAAATAGTAGTTGTATTTGATAATAAATTCTTCTAAATAGAGGTAATGTTGGCATCTTAGCTTTTTCTACCCAATCTGGTATTGGAATGAACTGCTAAGAGGTGAAGAATGCAAGCAAAGGCTTATGGGATTTATCGTGACACACGAAAGCCTTTGTTTCCAGTCTCAATTTAAGTAATAATCTCAAGTAGTGCTTATAATATAATGCAGTTTATCCTGAATTAGATAACTTAAAAATCAAGGGATGCAAAAAGTAATTATGATCACTTTTTCTTCTCTTTCATTCTGTTCTGTTCCTTGCCTTATAAGTACATTCACTTCCAAGATACAAAGTTGTGTTAAGTGGTTATCTCCCTTAGAGTGGGAAGCAGTAACATCGGCATTGTCATCTTAACAGGTTGTATTGGTGATATCTGGGGAGCAACCTTTCCACAAGATTTAGTTGGTGAAGGAATATTTGGCAATCATGATTTAGTGAATTTATAAGCTAAGCGTCGTGAGCCTTAATTTGGCGAAAGGATGGAAGTCTTTGGCTTCTAAAAGCTATTTGTGTGGTTTTGGTTTTTTGGATTTCTCACTTGTTTTTGTCAGTCGAGTACAAATTTATCTTTGGGTTAAACTCTGTGTTTGTACAAAGCAATATATGAAACCTTGCTCAAGAGACTGAACAAGTTTTGGTGCTGGTGTTATTGGCATAATGATTTACTGAAAGGAGGTTGTTGTTCAGGAAGCTGGATTTGCAACTCAATATGTGGTTTTCTTTAGTTTGGTACTGGGGCTCAAACTCAGGACCTTTTGCTTGTGAGGCAGGAGCTGGAACCACTGAGCTAAATCCCTGGCCCAATATGTGGTTTTCTTATAAGCCTGTGAACACAGAAATTTCTGCTCCTTATAGGTAAGGATTTTATCTTTTCCTAATCATTAACCTGTGCTTGCATTAGCATATGGAGTGAAACACAAAGGCTCTATCTAAATAAATGAAATAATTTCTCCCTGCATGTGATGGCTCTTCCTCCATGTGATATAAATACTCCTATGGGAAAGAAAACTGCAAAGAACTGGGAATGTGAAGTACAAAGGGGAGCAGAATCTCACTGTTAACAACAGACATTTTGCTTTTATGTGTAAATCTACCATACATACTAATCCTCTGGTTTAGTAAAGTTATTGTTCATTGTGTATTAACTTGAAAAGTCACAAAGGAATGTACAGTGCAAAGGAGAAAAACAGAATGAAGCAAAACAATGAAAGATTTTCTTTTGTTTAAATTACCTAAAGTAAAAAGCTTTATAAAATGAACTTTGACTTCTTCTCTAATTATCACATAAAACTTTCATAACTAATTATTTATTTTACAAAGTTTCCAAATTTGTATTACACTTAAAAGAAGGTTTATTAAGTTATATAATTATACCTCTCAACTGCATCTTATATTTATGGAAGGAAAATTTTTATAACTATTTCCATGAGTAAGTAGAATAAAGTGGAACTAACCATATTCTGAAGAAATTTGGTGAAATTAAAAATAGTAGAATTGTTTTATTTTATATTGTCCACTGGATAGATTTCCAAGTTCACTTAAAGGAGGAGGGAAATATACCATGAGAGCTTTGAATTAGGAATTTGTTATGAGCGTAGGACATTACACAGTTGAAGGAGAAACCAGGAAAGGAGGATGTGGAATGTGGATTTGGGAGATCAGGTAAAACCACTAACTGCCCTTACTGACATAGCAGAATGGGAAAGAGTCACACAGTCATTGCACGGGATTCTGGGAAGCCCATAATATCTATTTTCCAGATACAATGAAAATGTAAAAAGAGTTGAGACAAAATGTAAAAGCAAACTGTCCACATTGCATAACTCCTACATCTATCTGCAGCTGACTTCAGTTGCTCATCATCAGCAAGGCTGTAGTGAAAACAAAATAGTACAGGGACTGTCAGGGATGTGAAAGATGGATTCTCAGGTCTTAATCCATGACCTGTCACCCACTAATGATGGAGCTATCTCTTTTTCTCTACCTTCCTTGTGAACACTATGTGAAATGTGCCCTTCCCTTATCTCCCTTCTCTTACTGCAAGGACCAAGTGCACTGTAACAGCGGAGGCAAGGGAGTGAAAGCACAGTGTTTCCAAGGGTAGAAATGGTCACCAATCCATATCCTACAGGGATGAAATTCCCTAAAACATAAAGAGAAAATCTAAAAAATGTAATCCTCATGACTCAGTGGAAAAGTACCGCCTCCTAGCTTACCCCAGCAAAAGCCATAAAAGCTATTTCCGTTCTTTTGTGAATGAGCCTCTCTGATTTGCATCAGAGTTGTATCTCCTGTAGCTCCTCAGTCTAAAATTCTTTCCTAGTTTCTCTTCTTTGCTATCTCTGTCTACTTAATGCCTCTTACTAATGCACTCTAAAATTCTTTTTCTATAAAAACAGTCCATGAATCTCCCCAGGGTTGTGGGAGCAAGTTGGGTTCCCTATCTCCTCTTTCAGGGAACTGTTCCCAACCGGTCCAATTTCATGATTTCCATCCTAATGGAGCAAAAGAGCCCTTGGCTGATTGACAAGGAGAGCCAAATGCAGAGTGTAACAAGAGGTAACCCATCTTTATTGTCCAGCACAGTATCTAGTCCAATGAACTTCAAAGAATAATGGTAATTATTCACTTCTGCCTCCAAAAGGTCAAGTAGTTTTCTATTTTGACCAACTGCAGACTGAATTCTGTTAAACATAGTTTTAGTGTGATTAAATCAACTGACTACAAAATGCCAAATAATTGAATATCAATTATATACAGTTTCAGTAATGGTTAGGGAAAATAATTGACAATTAAGTATATGTAAACTAGTCTAGTAATGACCACATAAATTCTGCTTTTATCTCCATAGAAAATTTAAGTTTATGGAAGATAGAAAGGTGTATAATATTAATAAATTAAATTACAGATAATCTTGGCTTAAATTTAATGATAATATCTGAAAAACTTCAGATAATTATAAGGAAAAGTGATGAGTTACTTTGAGGACTAAAATAAGATATCCATTGTTTGACACTTATTAATATGGCTTAGTGTTACAGGGTTAATAGAAACTGGTTATTTGATATATTCTAAAATGGCAGCAAACTTTTTTTAAGAATCACTCCAAAAAACATCTTGTGTAAATTGACTCTCAGGGGCATTCGGAATGGTAAATGAAAAAAGTACTTTGAACTCTTTATCTATGCAAATCACATCTTCCTAGTCATGAATAGGTCCTCTGATTCTGGATTTACTGGAACATCAGGATCAAAGTAACTCTGGGATGACTATTCTTATGTGAGGATGGACAGAGGAAAAAAATAAGCAGAAAGAATTGATAAGGGGAGACAAGTGTTTTTTTATCTTGTTTTATTTTTAATTTTTCTCAGTAATTATTGTTAAAAATTTAATTCTATAGGATTTAACAATACTATTCAGATTAACAAATCTTTGAAAACATTCTTTTTAAAAAATCAGTGGCTACATAGGGGGATAGATGGGTAGATTGATGAACTGACTGATAAAGTGATGATGGATTTGTTAAAGGATTGATTGATAGATCAGTAGCTGGATAGATAGGTTCTGGATAATCTGTATAGTAAATTTAAGTAACATGTGAGTTCGGAACCTGGACACAAGTCCTTGAAGCTTTGTCTCTTCTCTTATTGCACTTCTGCACCATGTAAGATACTGGGGTGAGACCTCAGAGAAGCCACAACAGACCACTAAGCAAGATGCTTCCACCAACAGCTGCCAACCACCGGGTCAGGGGACCCCCAAAGCATTGATGCATCCCTAGAGTTGAATACTACATGATCTTGATGCATGAATTGGCCAGTTTTCTGGTGTCGTATATATGCAATATGTATAACTGGAATGAATTCATTTTTTACTCTCTTGTTTCATTGTTTATAAACTTATCAGGTGTAGCTGTCAATTCTATATTTATTTCAATATATAAATGTAAAGCTTTCCTTCATTTTCAGCATTCTGGAACAATTTATATAGCATTGAAATTAAATGACGTTTGAAGATTTATTTGTCAAGATATCTGGCCCAGAGAATATATGTACATATTTATGATGATGTTCATTAATAACTTTATTTTCCTCTGGAAGAAATTAATGTCACTATGATAATTTATCTACATTGATCTATTAATAGTTTATTTGTTATGGGTGATATATGGCTGAGTTGTTTTTATCAGTTTTTTTTCTTAAGCTCATCTGAACTTTATTCTTTTATTTTCTTTTCTGCTTTATTTTGTGAAGTAGAATTCCTCTAGACTTGTAGTTTGGTTTCTATATTTTATTTTGTACTTTTTTAATGGTTTCATCCACAGAACTGCACTGTGCAGTACAGTAGTTATTAGCCTACATGTAGTTAACTTTAAAATACTTAAATTTAATATAATAAGCAGAACTCAGTGCCTCAAAATGGAAATAATGTAAGCATGTTTGTGTTTTAGAAAAAGAAACTCACATTGTAACTGGGCAGAGGATGGACTGAAAACCAGGAACATATAAAAGACCAGAAAATGGAGGCAAGGATGCTAGATACAAGGCTTTTAAAAATTATTATTATGAATCAAACTGATTAATGAAAGTCTGAACCAGAGAAATGACTTTGAGCTCAGAAAATAGATTTCAGAGAAATTTGAAGCAATGAGAATTACCAAAAGGTGTTAGCAGAGGTCTCATGAATAAAAAGGAAAATGTTAAAGATAACATTTTAATTGGATTGACTAGTCTGATCTTACTCTTGTGACAAATACCAGGAATACAGGAGGAGTAGATAATTTTAAATAGAGAAGAATAAAACTAATATTAATTTGAACTTAAAGTTGTGCATCCATGACTTTTGAATGTGACCCATAGCTATATACCTCAATTTTGCATACCTATTGAAACAACTTGTAATATCTAAAATTATTAAGTCTTAGTACAGAAATCCCTAAAGTAGAGCAAACTATACAGCCCAATAAATTATAAGAATAATGAAATGACATCTCCCTGAGGTGACCTGTGCTAGTTTTTTTTTTTTTTTTTGTCACTTCTGGAAATAATTATTTCCAAACTGCGCAATGATGACTCCACTCTTTTTTATCACATGAGTCTTCTGTTCTCTGTCTCGGGCAGTCCTCTGCTTGCTCCACCTCCCCTGTGAATTCAGTAAAAAGGGTTCTCAAGTTAACCTGTCAAATTCAATTAACTGCTGCAAGCTGTCCGTGGTGACACTTGCTGTAATTAATTGAGAAACCGGCATGCAGGCACCCGTCAGAGGACTTTGCAATTGAGTGTGAAGTCTCAGGAGATCCCTTGCTCAGTTCCAAGTGTGTGGAGCTTAGGGTGGAGTGAGGTTGCGCCATGGAAACCACTTATAAACCTGCTCTGTGATGTGCCCACCCAAATCCGAAATGCCGCCAAGTTTACACTCAAGAGATGTGGTTTGGAAACACCGCAGACTCCTCTGCAAACAGGTCCTTTGAATGTTTCTCTCTATTTACCCCGGCAGGTACTACACGGTTTTCCCTTCTCCTTACTCCAACCTATCTATAAAAAATATTATCAGTCTTTTGTAATATGATGGCCAGTACATTAAACAGGTGTTAATCTACCTGATAATGACATAAGGATTTAATAACAATCTTACAATTTTTCACAGATTGTTTGCAACACTTGGCGGTTTCTTCCCTCGTTGTTCACAAAATTGATTAACACCACGTTCAGAATGCTCAGACTCGAATACATCTTCACAGAAGAAGCCATTTTCAACGTGTGCATGTAATTCACATCATCATGAATTTATGACTTCATGCTCTTTTCCAATCTAGTATTTAGCATATAAATGCTCCTGTAACAGAATTCCACACTTACCTTCCCTGGGCAAGAGTAACAATTTGAGGTAATTTTATAATTAAAATTACTCACCACTAGATGGCAGCCTTGTCGGGGATCATTGTTCCATGTGGGCATTTCCCGGGGTTATTGTGATGAGACAATAAGATAATAAATACATAGATCAAAATGACCACAGTTCCAGGCACAGAATAAACTCTGTGTAGATGCTAGTTATTTGTAAATCAACAATTATTAACTATTTACTGGAAATCAGTCAAGTAATCCAAAAACTGGTTTAATAATCAGCTATATAAAATATCCTTTTTTTTTTTTGTACCAGAGATCGAACTCGGGACCTTGAGCTTGGGAGGCAGGCGGTGGAGCCACTGAGCTAAATCACCAGCCCTAAAATATCTTTAAATTCTGCTTTTACAGAATTTTGGTAATTTCTATGATTAGTTAATTCTATAGTAAAAGGTTTAATTGCATATATCTTAGCAAACTTATTTTAAATATCATACTTAATTGTAAGTAAACTATTAACCTAAATTAAATATTCATTAAGGACTTGTCTTTCGAGCTTTTTTTAATTCCACATTTTCCTATCATTTTCTGATTGTCAAAACCTTACCTAAAACTTTTCTCTATAGTTACTGAAAACATTTAAAAGTGGATGTGCCTCTGTAACGATACTAGAAACATATAGCATCAGATATCAAAAATATGACAAAAATTGAATTTAAATTATACTAGTTCTAGTATTTTAGCATTAGTACTTTATTTTTAGCAAATGTGTCTATTTTGTAAAACTATCAAACATTAAATATCATACACAATAAAATGAGAACATTCTGGAACACCAGTCAGCCTTGCCTATCCCAATACCATTATAGCCATTATTTGGTGCTTTTTCCCTTTATTACATAGGCACATAGGCTCACAGATAAACCATGTATATTCAAAATATTTTACTCCGGATAAACTCATTCTTTTAATTTTTTCTATTTCTATGTAGTAGACAGGTATTTTTCTATTTTAAAAAATGACAATATTTATACATGTATGTATACATATATGTTGGGTATATATGTATGTGTTTTTTCCACATGTTCAGGTATTTAGAGAAGGTACTTTTGAAAGTGCATTTTACTAAGTATTATTCTTCAGTTTTCTAGAGAGTTGTTTCTTGGTAAGAACTTTGTACACATCTTGAATATGAACTTTGTTTCTGGTTATCACTGCACAAATTTTATTCCAGTAAGCCACTAGTCCTCTTACTTCATTCTTCAGACCTTTCTTCCAGATATTCTAAATTACAGCAAGTATACACAGACCTGAATTTTTATATATACCTTGTGTTTTCTAATCCTGCCAAATTCAAATACAAGCTCTAGGGGCTCCTGGAGATTTCTTAGTATTTTCCCTGTAGATGATCATTTCATCTACAAATAAAGATTTTGCTTCTACCTTGCCAATCCTATCCTAATTGTGTCATTTTATTGCCAGACTATTTTGGTGGGGCCTAGGTTTCAAAGTTTAATGGATAAAGAGTAAGCATATCTTCCCCTTGTTCCCCAGCTTAAGGAGAAAGCATTGTATCTTCTCCATTCATATAAAGCGTTCTCGCTGGAAGTATGGAGTACATGTCTTTAATCTGTTGAGAAGTTTCTGTTCTACTTCTAGTCTCCTGATAGCTTTTACCATGAATAGATGTAGAATTTAGTCCAATACTTTTTCTCCAACTAGTGGCAGGATCATATGGCTTTTTCCTTTCCTCTGTTAAAATGATGACTTTTGGGGGTGGATCTTCCAATGCTGAACCAACACTGCCATCCCTATTAACTAAACCACTTTCTACATACTGCCAGATCTGACTTCTAATTGTTTTGTTAAACAAATTTCTGTCTATGTTCATACTTTTTTCTTCTATTATCTTTATCCAGTTTTAGGATTAGCTCAATGTTGATTTCCTAAAATGAGGGGAGAAGTGTTCCTTCTTTTTTCTGCTTTAATTATTTGATATAATTTATCAGTTAAAATGTTTATGAGCCTGCTGTTGTCATATAGGTAGGTTTTCAAGCTAGGAATATACTTTCTTTAATAGGTGCTATTCAAATTTTATATTTCCTCCAGAGTTAGTTTCATTAATTTGTCTTCCAAGGTACTTGTTAGAAGTTTTCAAATTTATTTCAAAACAGATTTTTATAATATGCTTTCTATATCCTTTTAAATTCTGTAAAATCTGTGGTAATGTCTCCTAGATATTGATACTGTAATTTAAAAAATGTATAATTGATATTGTGTAATAGGAAGAAAGGTCTAAAGGAGCAGGGGAAGTGGGAGGGTTAGGGGAAAGGAAAAAAGGGAAAAGAAAAAATATGAGAAGAGGAAAAAAATGGAAACAAGGTCTTTGCAAATAGGGAAGGGTGGAGGGGGTGAAGGGAGGGCAGGGGAATGGGGAAAAAAATAAGAACCAAGATATTCATGTAAAGGTACAAGATCCCAATGATGAATGGAACTGTATTTTATACGTAAAATGTACCGATAAACTTAATGGGGAGAAAAAGTCCCCCCCCAAAAAAAGATATTCTAAATTATAAGACTTTATAACTTTAACCATATATACATGTAGTGTTTTGTTAGAAAAACTTTGTAAACTTTCAGATTAAAAAATAAAATTAAAGCATGTTTCTAGTGTACTTATCTCTCACAATGTGGAGCTCTTTAGTTCATAAGTTTATTGATATGTGAAAATTTTAGTTTCTCTCTCAAATTCATGATCAAATGTCCAAACCTGACTTTTTTTGTTTGTTTGTTTGTTTTGGTACCAGGGATCGATTTGGGACCTTGCGCTTGTGAGGCAGGCACCAGAACCATTGAGCTAAATCCCCAGCCCCAAAACCCAGCTTATTAAATCTCTTTTTTCTCCTGGTAAACTTAGATGCCAAATTTACCTAATATTAAATTCTTTTATAATATGCATGTCTTTCTAACCCAAATTCGGTTCCATTTATTTATGCTTCTAATCATGAATCAATACTACATCTCTGTTTAATTTTTATTACTGCATGTTTGTGGGACATGATATTTACAACCCTTTGTGGAGTTGGCATGTGTACATAACACATCTTAAATCTTTTTTTCTTTTCCTCCCCTTCTTCCCATCTCCTATCTCTTGATCCCATTCCCATTTGAAAAAGATCTTTAGCCCTGTATCCTACTATTTCTTTTCTTCTGGTCTTTATTTATAATTTGGGTTTCTCATATAAGGAAAACCGTGAAATATTTAAGGTTGTGTGTCTAATGATGTTTAAATTTTTAAACAGATATTTTATGAGAATAAACCAAGTAATATTTTCAGAAGTACTAATGTTATGATAGTACACTAATTAAAATACTACATATAAAATTGTATATTTAAATTTAAAATCAGTATTCAGAGGAAAATGCATATCCCTAAACAGCAAACATCAAAAATCAGTCCATTAAAATATCAATCCATTTTTGATCCATTATACCTATATATGCTTTTATAAATATTAGTTTCTGCTTGCAAGTTTTTAAAAATATTTACCATTCTTTTAAATTTTAAGTTAATGTTTGTTAATGTTCATAATAAATGTATATTTTGCTATTACCTATTTCTATGAGTTTTGATAAGATTTTTTCCCTAAATATTAATTTGATTGATGTTAATGTTTTGATACGTGATAAACTTGATATCTATTTCCCTGACTTTTTTATTTTAATCTTTCTGGGCTCATTTTATTTACAGGAATATCTCTTACAAGTAAATAATAACTTTGTTGGTATTACAATAAAGTACAATCAAAAGAAAGTAAGGAGAAGGTTCTTAAGTAAAAGTGGAGTGGCAAATGGACAGCTGCGTAAGGTTCCTATCCTAGTGGGGAAAAGTTGGGTCATTTTTAGATACCTTAAAAAGTTAGTAAATACAAACCTGTCTTCAGACTTCCATCTTAAAATAAGCATATAAAAAGATTTCTGCAATTAAAAAGATTACAAATTCATGGGTGCTCCTGAAGTACCTTCTATATACTAACAGTGTCCTATGATTCTTTAAATTTTAGAAAGTACATAGTGGATAAGTATATTGAACTGTTGTAAATTATTAGGCTGCTATTTTACTATTTTCCTAATGCTTATCCAAAATATTAAATCAGAAAACAGGCCATTAGGGAAAAAAATCCCATGGGAAAACAGATTGTCAGTTGAATATCATGAACTGCAGAATGCTATGGGTAAAAAAAAAAAAGCAAAATTCAAAACAAAGAAAATTTAAATAAAAATCTCCTTCATTTCCCAAATCATTTTTTATAGACAGTATAGATGTAGGATTAATGTGGTACTTATTAACATCCACCAAACAATAATTTGAGCATATATATTAAAGAATAATGAGTAAATATTTCACAGTCAGAAAGTAAAAAAGATTATTGTTATCTCCAGGTGAAAATATTTATAACCTCATATAAAAATCCTTATTTGAATATTTTCAGGTGTTAAAATAAGTTTCAGGGAGAACTAAAACAATTTGAAAAAAGTAAAATTTGCAGTTTAATATGAGATATCACTGCTTGAATTCTACACAGGATAGAATTCAAAATGCTGTATTCATAGAAACATTCTCTTTTTTAATCTTACAAAAGAATTCTAAATATGCAGTATCATCCCTTTTGTAAGTATGAATGAAACATAAATATTGTATGATTTACAGCTCATGGAATCCTTTCTTTCTATGTTATAGAAAGCCAAGAATATTCCTGCCCAACAGTTTTTAGGTGGCAAAAATGGCTTTTGTACCTCACAACTGCAAGGACTGCAGAGCAGTAGTTGTTTGACAGGCAGTATGCATGTCTGTATCTAAGACAGTAGGCACAATGAACCCAGAATGAATAAACCACTTTATCCTTCAACAGATGAAAGGGAAATTTAAGAGCAAAATAAAAAATAATTAATTCATATAATGCTCGAATGTCTTTCTTATTTATGTTTCTGCCTCGCTGCAAGGCTGTGCTGTAGCACTGGGGTTTAATGTGTTCGTAACATGTGGAGGCGTCAGCTAATATGGCAAATAGAGCCTGTCACTCCTACATTGTCATTGCACCAATCTTATTCACCAGTTTAGTCCACAGTCTGCAACCAGGCCCAAGGTGGGATAGCTTATCTACTGTCATCCAAGCCTAACCTTCCATTTATTTATCTCAAAACTTCTTTTGCTGTCCAATTTTATTATGGCCTAGTATACCTTATCTCCATTTGTTTTCAGGTGCATGGCTCAAGAATGGAGCCATTAACACGTTTGGACTTCAGATCTGTGAGAAAGAATGTATGATGTAATATAGTTTTTTAAAAAATGTAAACATGATTAGATTGTCAGAAAATGAGTTTGGAACTTTTAATGAGTCACTTTAATGTTTGATATCAAATGAAATTAGGTTGGAGCTTGAAGCCAAGAAGATTCTGCTTGCTTGATCTAAATCAAGCACTTTCTTTACTTTCAATTAATAATTCCATCAAGACTGATCTCAAATGTCTTATAATTACTTTTCTGTGGTCATTTTTTATGTAGTCTTTATTTTTTTGTATCAAAACAGAGACCATGGTTTGTGGCAAGGCAGTGTGATGATTTTCCCAAATATACATCAGATGCTGCAAAAACTATTAGGGAAATGACTGTTTCTTTGAAGTACAAGATAATTTTGTTGACTTATTCACAATGAAGGTGCCAATCAGAGAATACACTTGAATCATGGTGGAGCCTTATTAATATTGAATAGTAAAGGAGAGAGAAAATACTCCAAATTTTCTGCAAACCCTTTGTATATCATAGCATAAAATGGCAAGGATCATCACAGGTATTGATCTCTTCACTGAGCTTCTCTGTCAGGGCTCAATCCATAGCTCTTCAAATAATTTGGCATTGCATTGCATAATCATATATTCTGCCTGGTGAAAGAGTAGTCAGCAGCTTGAAGTTTTAAAGAAACTGAAAACATTTTTAAAAGAGTAGGCATAAGATAGGTACTTATCCGACTAAAGAGGAACATTTAGATATGCTGAAGTAATAGAATGCAAACGTACAGCATTTATGCTTGTAGCATTTTGTTCTTTTGTGTGTGTGCCTTCACTAGCTTGAAACTTTCTACAGAAACCAGATTGTTCTCGATAAGGTCAATTGTGTCTGCATTAAGAAAATAGGAACTTTTTTTAAAGGACAATAGATCAACATAAAAATCCAACGATGAGGACTATAAAACAGAGGGAAAAGTAAAATATGAAATCAGCTTGTCTTACAAAGTGATCACAACGCAGAGTTTTGAAGATAGAATGATAGTAATTATTTTGAGGGAAAGAATAACCTCTATTTCTAGAGGTGAAAATCATTATGGATTTACATATTAGTTTAGTTTGATCTCTAAGAATTTGTTTTTCCATAGCCGACTTTGTAAATTCACTCAGGTTCATGTATTCTTCATTTACCATATGTTCACAATTACACTTAAACTTGAAGTAATTAGAGCACAGGATCAATTTAGGGTCAGAAGAAAATCGTGCTGATGAAGACCATTACTTCAACAGAACAGTTATGAACTGCTTATGTTTCTCTGAATCAGGCAGTACTCTGGCAGAGGATTCGTCAGCAAAACTTGGACTCTTCACATTCCAAAATTCTTCCCAAAAAAGAACAGGCTATTTTTTTAGAAGGAATTTTTACTTGCAAGAAAACAATATAAGTTCAAACTTCAGCTGATGATATTCACCTCATCAATAGGGAGAGATCAGTTTCATGGCTATGTATCCAACGTAGTGTTACGGCATAATTTCTTGTCCACTCATCTTAAATTTATCATAATTCATGGGCTCACATAATCATGGTTAGAAAATTAAAGAGTAGAACAGTTGAAATAATTTTGTTTATCTGTCACAAAGTTTTATTTATTTGAATTCAGATCCTTCTCTAATCCCAAAAGGCAACAATCACCACTTCACTTCTGCGATTCTTGCTCTACAACACTCACCAGCCACTGAATATAAATATTTGAGCATGTTAAAACAATTTTGCATTGATTATTAGTCTACTCAGTTGTGCAGAGCATGAATGTGAAAACCGGGCCTGGATTTTCTAGCATCACACAAGTTATCCAGCTGGGAAATTGTGATCAGAACTGACTTCTCTGGATTTCTAGGTGAAGATTTATTCTTTCCCTGTCACGTCTCTTGACACTGTGTTGAATTCCTAAATTGCTAATGGATTCAACATTGATTTTTCCTGGAATAACAAAAGCATGTAATTATTAACAAAAATGTAGTATATTCCTAGTCTTTGAGTTAATTAAGTCTATTCCATATAACTGATCACAGAAAACACTTGTAGGACTCACGTTGTTTATAAATATACTACTTGTCAGAGGCCATTGGGTTCTGTGCCTGTGATTTTAGTACACAGTTTAAAACGTTTGCAAATAATTCATGAGCTACAAAAATATACCTATGTACAATAGCCCCAAGTTTTATATTTTCTTCTTCTTAATATACAAACACATTCCTAGAAATTTCAAAAGCAAAATGGCATAGAAATGCATAGGATTCCCCTCCGTGTCAGAAAATGTATATTGACCATGTATCCAAAAGCTGCCCGAGCAAAAAAAATTATTCAATTTTCTTTTCAGATTAGAAGCACAGCAGCACCAACAACATAGCAAAGAAGCAAGAAGCTATATTCTTTCCACTGCTTCTGTGATACAACAGAAATACTTCTCCACACCCTGCTGACATTATTTTACCATTTCCAATTATGTTTTGTAGCTAAAATAAGGCAGCCACAGTGCAACAGAGGGACAGTCTTCCTCTATTATCCCATAAAACATGCAATATATTCTACCTAAGACTAAATAGAAATGTGAATAATAATAGAAAGCTGAATGTAAATGATTTAGAATTCCTTACCTAAGAATATATATATATATTGTATGTATACACACACACACACACACACACACACACACACACACAAAGAGAAGTATGATTACATCTGACAGTTTCCTAGGATGAGGTTTTAAAAAGGTAATGTTAATTAAATTGATAAATTAGGGTGGTATTTTGTTGGAAAGAGATTGATACTTCTTTTAAACGCAGGGATATCCTTTATGGAAACAGTGTTAACCCTTGCTATATAAATGGCAGTATTTTTTTAAGCTAAGATATGGAAATTTCAGTTGTCTTTATATGTCAATTCACTTGGGTCCACAGCTAATGGTTTCCCAGGACTTTAATTTCCTTATATTGTATATTTTCAGCATCCTTATCCCAAAATGATTAATCACTGCTTGAAATTTGTTGGGGGGGGAATTTTTGTACTATACTCCAGATGGATATCTATTATTTTAATAGGATCTATCCAAACTCACAGATTCTTTGCTCTATAATTTAAAAAATTTGAGCAATAATATCATATCTGATACAGACAAGTCTTTTTTGGAAAAATTCTTTAGATTAATACTATACATGTTGAAAATTAAGAAGTTTGGTACTTCATGGTAAAGCTTTTAGACCTATTAGCAAGACAGAAAACACTGAACACAATGAACAAATAAGGATGAGTACAGTGATTTGAGGCAAGTCTGTGAAGCATTACAGAGTAATGTGCCAACTCCGGGGGCTGCATATTCCTTCTTTTCAGTGTTACCTTTCTTATCCACGGATTTCATTCTTTTCCCTTTGCTGGAACAACTTCCTGTCATGCATGGGTTCTGAGCTCTTGGTCTCTGAATCTTCAATTTAACCCTGTACCTGGTTACTTGGTCAGAAATCTTGCCTGGATGAATCAAATCTGCTGGATGGAACATGATCTGGTTGGCATAATAGGTAAAGAATCATAATATACCTCAACAAGTTGTCTAGCTTTAAGACTATTTCAAATGAATATTTCTAAACAATAAGTTACCATGATAAAGTGTCTCCTCCATAATCCCTACATGAAATAAGAAATACTACATTATTCAGATCCCGAATGTCGATACAAGATTTTTTCTTAACGTGAAAGCCTTTAGTCAATGTGGAGTAAATTGTGTTTGTGAATAAAAATGTCTGGAAGGTTTAAAGATCTCAGTTCTTTCAATATTTATTTAGTTGAGTTAAATTTAATAATCTTAAAATGTGAGTTTTTCTTGTTCAAAAACTCAGGTACTCCAAAAATTATTCTTAAGAAGCAAAATTAACTGAATAATTTAGAATAGTAGAAGAAAAATTGAATTTCCCTACCAGATGGTAAGGCAAATTCAACCATTATCTTGGTTAAGAGAGTGGAACTGGTATAAGAATAAGCAGACAGATTAAAGCAAACAAGAAGTGTAAACAGAAACATCACTATCACCAGCTTGATGTGAGAGTGAGTCATGTTTCTAGCAATTAGATATGTAAGAACTTGCTTTCAGAGATCTGAATTAGGAAGTCAGTACAAAATTTTTGTGCATAAACATCACATTAAAAAAGCCATACGTTTGTGTATATTTGTCAGTATATGTCAGTAGCCTAACGACAAAAAGATCAAACAGTTCCCCAAATTGACTCAGGAAGTTAGACTCCAACAGCAATCTTGACCACTCCTCAGCTATCTGACAGCCTTCCTTAAAGACACATGAGGTCCTGGAGACAATGTGTGGTCACCATGGCAGTTCTAGTTCTCATTTTAAATGAATTCACTGGAATGTAACTTTGCATACTTCTTTTGTGAGTCCAGTTTAGACAGGTTATTTCTAACAGAAAAAGCTGTGTTTTATCTGTTGACAAATTAGGATTTTAACAGTGGCAGACAGAAAGTCAGACTTTGTTCTATAGTCTCTTCATCATGGAATTGCCTCAGAAGTCTTGAGAGACGGATGGCAGGTTGGCATTTTCTGGTGACATTGACTACTCAATGTACGATTTTCTTCTGTGATTTCTCTTTTTATGTTTCATACTTTATAAATATAATAACTAATGATACAAGTTTATTTATTCCATACATCATTTTGAGAAAATAGGGTAGTAGGCAATCAGTATGAATCGACTCCTACATTTAAAAGTGATTTACACTTCCACTACAATGTTAAATTAAAAAAAAATAAAATACACTTGAAAAAGTGGATAAAAATGCAAGTAAATGCAGTATTATAAATACAATATTAACTTCATTTATGGAAAATAATCACTTTCTGGGCATAGAATAGTGCCAATATATTGTAAAAAAGGATTAGTATATATGATTTCAACAAAATCAAACTGTATCTGAAGAAATGAGATAGTATTTATAGTAAATCAGAAGAAAAAATTATAAGCCATAATTAATGGATGCAGAAATTGAGCTAATTCAGAAAAGGACACTGTGTGTATATATATAATTGTATATATTTATATATATTCATGAAAACAAATAGTTTGGCAGAAAAATAAATGTAAATTAATGCAGAAGTGTAGTATAATTTTAAACTATAAAATTAGCAACAAATCGTGTCATTATTCACAGCAGTGAATCAACCAAGTTTCCCACTGACAGATGAACAGACAAAGAAAATGTGGTACATATACACTGTGGAATATTGTTCAGTCATGAAAAATGAAACTGTGTAATTTGAGTAAGATGATAAAATGGGAGAATATTAAGTGAAGCAAAATAAGACACAGAAAGGTAAATACTGAATCTGTCATGGAGAAGCTGAAAGAGTTAATGTCATAAAAGTAGAGAGTAGAATGATTATCATTAGAGGCTCTAATGGGTAGCTGGAGGAAAAATAGAAGGAAATATCCTACAGCAGTGATGGCGAACCTTTTAAAGAGGACTGCCCGAACTGCAACCCCAAACCCATTTATTTATCACAAAATGCCAACACTATAATTAGACCTGAACACTGAAGTTTTAGTTTAGAAAAAAAAAACAACTGTTATCCAGTGCTTGACCACAGGAGCCACTTGTTTCATGACGGACAGGGCTCTGCGTGCCGCTGCACACTTGTGCCATGGGTTCACCACCACTGCCCTACAACACAGAAGTGAGACTGTATTTTATAACAATCTGTTATGTAGTTTACAAAAAAATAGAACAGAAGAATAGAGTTTAAATTTTGCCCAAACAAAGAAATGGTAAAATCTTAAGCAGATGCAGATGCTACTTAACAGGATTTGACCAATACACATTGTATACTTGTATCAAATTAAACTTATACCTCACGAATACATTTTACATCCGTTTTTTAAAAATATCAGTAGTTAATCATACAGTTAAGTGATATAGGAAAATTCCTATGTTATTTGTTGTGAAATAAAATAACAAACTTTTTAGGAAAGAGTAGGCTGGTATTTCTGAGTCTATCAATCTATTTAAAAGAGAGAGAGAAAGATAATTTTGTGTCCTGCAAGAGGAAAAATACCAATCTAAAGAAGTCATCCAGTAGATTAAAAAACTAAAAGAATAGTCTTTAAAATGTATATCTCTACTGATTATATGCCAGTAATTTGAGGACCTATGAAATTACTTCCTAACTGCTTTCAGAATAGGTCTAAAAACAAATCTCATCTATCTTCCTTCTTGCTCTCCCTCTCATTCTTTCTCATTTTTCCTGTCTCTCTATTCCTCTCTCTCTCTCTCTCCCTCCCTCCCTCCCTCTCTTTATCTACATGATGATGACTCAGAGAGATAAATAATTCTCTTGGGCAGAAAGCACACAATCACACACATTACAGCTTGGATTCTTGGGAGAAATTGTCAGCCAATCCTCAATTTCTAGGTTCCTTATTGTACCATGAAGAGTGATTTCTTTTCAGAATACTTATCTTATTCTTACTCTGTTGGTTACTTTCTCCTTCGCTTTCTTCAAATCAATTCATTGCAGCAAGAAGAAGATTCTCATAGACAACAGACATGAATTTACCAAGAAAGATGATGTTGAAGTATTTCGGATAGTAACATGCAGTACTGTAATTTTTCCTCAGAGACTTTTTCTTTTGGAAGTGCTAGAGTTGTAGTGTCTGCTAACAGGATGCCGGTGGGGAATGTGAAAGATTGAAAAAGATTTGACTGTAAGTAACTGAAGAAGTAATTAATAGTTTTTATGCTGCAGGAAAAATTTTCATGATTAAAACAAGCTCTCCTATGCCAGTGTCGTATCCACACATCTGTGTGGGTATTCCCACCAGAGTACAACAGATAAATTCCTCATTCTTCAAGAAGAAATACTGCATTTATTTGTATAAGAATTTAGATAAATTATGGTGTTCTTTCTTTTAGATCTTTTGGATTCTAGGTTCTAGCCCAATGAGGTATGTGTTTCTGTACAGATGTTAAATTGTTTTGCATTTGTTTCTCATCTGTCAAACAGTAAGAAAGTTCTACTAGGTTATAATGAGAATTAAATAAGATGTAATGTCTAATGTAGTAGTTGGTAAACATTTAATAAATAAACAAAAGAAGAGCAGATGCTAGATAACAGCATTACTATTTTTGCTGTCATCATCATTATTGTCTATTTTTGAAAAAACAATGGGAGATTTGAAGATGCCACCCATCAAGTAGCTTATACTACTGAAGGATCAAACATAACAAGGTTGTGGCATAGTCAGGGTTGTGGATATATGTAAATAAGCAAAAACTAATAATGACAAAAACAGACTCGTTTCCAGATTTATAACATTTAAAAAATAATAATTTCTAATTATAACACTCCTCTGAGGCACTATTTTGTATCCTAAGAACTATTTAAATTTTTTATTAGATTTAAGAGTAGATTTTCCTAAACAGGTAATAAATAATATCTTTCATTATGCTTAACATTCTTAAGTGAAGGTCCACAATTGTGAGCAATTAATAAATTATATTAGCCCATTTGGATATCAAGTTTTCTTGAGTGTAAAAACAATATATAATATAGATAGATATGTACATACATATCTCTCTTATAAACATTTTTGGAAATATTAAATATCTTATTTTTTTAAAAAAATAAAGACAATAAATGTAATCTAAATTCCATCATACATATATAAACATTGTTAGTATTCAATATATTTTCTTCTAACCTTTGTATTAGGCACGTATCATAAAAATTTAAACATTCAGTTACACTTATTAGTAAATTTCTGCCTTATATATATTAAAATTTGCTGGAATGCACAAAGATATGTAAAGATGAGGACAGCAATACTGTAAAATTCATGCTATATTATTCTCACATACATATCTTGACAGTTATTAAGATATGATAATATAACACAAAGTTCTAGAGGATAGATACAAATGATGGAATGTAAGTTTACATTGATTTGGGATAGTTGCATTACCCAGGGGCTAGTTAACAACAGAATTCATGCCAGATAATTCCAAAGATGAGGAGCTAGTTACAGAATGAAGGAAGAGCTAGAAGAACAAATAAAAGACAAAAGTCCACCCAGGAGGCTAGCCACAGGATTAGGCCATGAATGTCTCCAACCTGGGACAATAACATAGACCAGCAGAGCATAGAATCTGGGCTCATAGGGAGAGCACAGGTATAAGGCACACACAATAATGAGAAATATGTTCAATGTGACATTCACTTATTAATAGTTACATCTTTGAGATCTAAATAAATTTCAGCCTCTATTTCAAGAGTTCAGTGTGGACTTTTTTTGCATCCTCAAAACAACACAATCATAAATGTCAATTTATTATCCCCATTTTAAGCTGGACGATTGCATTAGAGAGGATCCTTTGTACAAATTTACACAGATTTAAATGGTGGTTGAGGGATTGAATCCAAGATATTTTAGCTGCCTTCATTACAATGAAGATATGGACACCTACCCAACTACTGCTTAATATTTTTGCCAAAGCAGTTGGTGAAATTTAAATAATTATCTAGCTTGTTTTAAGAATTAACATCTAGAAATATGCATAAATTCACAAAAATAATATGATTTCTTCTAGTTGCTTTATTCTGGAATGTCTCTCTAAGGCAGGATTATGAGGAGCACCGTCTTCCACACATACTTAATTCAGAATATGGGACAACTCCGGGATCAAGTTGCTCAGGATGAATTTCTACAACTACTTTTTCCTCATGATTGTCTTCTCTGCAGACAAGAACTATGATCTACAGAACAGCACTTGTGAGTAACCTGCCTGTGTAAACCTTTCCTCCTTGCAGATGAACACAAAACCAGCAGAGGCAGAAACTGGTGAGTAGGTAAGTGGGAGAGTCACCTCTCACCTCTGTACCTTCAGGATCTCATCTACAAAATGATGCCATTATTGTAGCAGTTCTATAAAATCTTTCCCAGCTAGAAAATGTATCTACATTGTGGTGGATATTCTTTCCCTGAATCTCTAACTTTCCTATTCAGAGACTTTAAGGACAAGTTCTCAACTCTAAAGTTATTACATTCAGCAAAATCCTTACTCCAAGCTCTAAAAAGGTTGCCAGCATTCTCTTTGTTCATTTTCAAAATGTTCTCTTAACTTTTGCCTAGAAAATACTTTTCTTCTAAATCAATATCCTTTGTCATTTACTATCAGAACATAAAAAGTTAGAGTTAATGGGAGTAAAGACAGTAATGAGGTGAGGGAGAAGGAAGAAGAGTTTTCTAAGTTTGAAACATTATACAACAAAGCTACAGAAGTGTTAACTACGACCAAGCAGGGTTCTTTTGGATTTCATTTCCTACCAAGGTTTGGAGTTTCATTTATTCATAATATTTTTAAAACAATCATATATTTAGTCAGCTCCAGTAAAGAAAACATATCTACATGGATGAATGAATTGGGCTATGATTAATGAATAGCAGAAAGCTAGCTAATTTTATATTTTTATACTAAATTTTGTGACTTTGAACACTCTTGATAGAAAAATCAATCATGTGAAATACTTCCTGTCTTCAGGAATCGAATGATTAAAAGTGCTTCTGAAGAGAAAAACATTAGATCTTAAATAATTGAAAACTTTTTTCAAACAATTTATCTTCCCTCAGAGTTGTTTACTGAATAAAAGGCTAGAAGGAAAAAGGCATTTCACATTAGAATTATCTTTCCAGGAAAGAGTCTTTTCAGGAAATAGTGAAGGGGAGGGTATGAAAGGGTTTATATGAAAAAATGGAAAGTGGCATTATAGTGACAAATAGGGCAGTAGTTTGAAAAGGGAGAAATATATTGTCAGTGATAATTTTTTGTTTCTTTGTTCAAAAGTATAGAGAGAAGTAGACAAGTTTGAAAGTTATTTTAATACAACTTGAAGGTGATTTGATAATCAGCAGGAAAAAATTTGCTAAGGCCCTATATCAGTTAGGGTTCACTAGAGGAGCAGATTTAGTAAGATATGTGACTTAAAAGGATATATGATACATAAAGGATTTACAAAGTAAGCTTACAATGGCTTCCTGAGTGTTAGATGTGAAAGAGTGTGAAAGAGCCTGCTGCATGCTGGAGAGCTGGAGAATCCAGTCAAACACCGAAGGGCTGGAGCTTGCTGTACAGTCCCTTGTGAGTCTCATCCAGAAGTTGAAGGGTCTGCACTGGAAGGCTAAAGAATGTGACCCACAAGGCTGAAAAGTCTGCGCTGGAAGCCTGGAGACAGGTGTTCAAAGGTAATGGTGAAGACAAGCTCCTTCAAAGAAGCAAAAGTGGGACTTCTTTCTCCTTTCCCTCTTTATTCCATTCAGGCTAGAAGCCTATTGGTTGGTGCTACCCACATCCAGGGTCAAGATTCCCTTTTCAGTAGGTCATTGATCCAGACACATCCAGCACTGAGCTAAACCAGTCAGATAGGCATTTCTTATTCAAGTTGATACCACAGTTAATGATCACAGGCAATTTGGAATGAAAGGCATGATTAATAGAGGTTTCTGTTTCAGAAAACAAAAGAAGATGAAAGTATCAGAAGGAAGGTATGAAAGTAATTCCAATAGTTTCAAGATCAATGTTAAAGAAAAAGAATTAAAATGTATTATGTACATGTACCAGATCCCCATGATAAATATAATTCTTATGTACTCCAAATGAGTACTAATAAAAAAATTAAAAAATATTTCTGAAAAATGGATGCACCTTGAGACTATAATGTTAAATAAAATAAATCAGACATAAAATGTTAAATATTGCATGGTTTCATCTTATATGAAAAACTCAAAGTATAAATAATAAATAAATAAAAAGAGCAAAATAGAATATGCATAATAAGAAATAGAGAGGTAAATCTTTCTAAAGGGAGAAAATCATCAAGAGATGGAGGAAGAGAAGAGGGAAGAGCAGGAAAGAGGATCAAAAAGGAATTAAGTTGTGTTATGTACATGAACCAGCTCCACAAAAGAATATATTCATTTGGGCCGGTGATTTAGCTCAGTGGTTCTGCCGCCTGCCTCGCAAGTGGAAGGACCTGAGTTTGATCCCCATACAAAAAAAAGAATATATTCATTATGTGTTGTCAACCTGTACCAAGAAAAGAGAAGAGAATCATGAAGAGGATGAAGGGGGAAGAGGAGGGAAAAAAGAATTCAGATGTTTTATGTACATGTACTAATTCTCCACAAGGAATGTAAACATTGTGTACTACAAATATGCAGTAATAAAAATTTACAAATGAAAAATCTCCAGTATTTTCAGGCGTAAAAAGAATGGGGATACAATTTCAGAAATAGGATGGATATATATTTATATATTTGTCTATAACTATTCCTGAGGATTCCCCCTGTTCAGTAATCAAATATCACTAGATTCCCCCAGTAGTTAGGGCAATATTCAATGCCTGACATAAAACTGTAAACTGTGAAATTTCAGTGGACACTGAAATTATACAATGCTATCACTTAGGAATGATAATTATAAATAATTTTTATGTGCAGCAAATTTTAATTAAAAAGATCAAAATAACTTTATATTACTTGTTGATTTTAAAATATTTACTCCTTAAAGGAACTATACATCATAATTACAGAATTAAATATAACTGTATAATTTCTCAATTGCAAATGAAGCACAGATGAAATAATGGCAATGTAATACACTTTTGTGTTGCAAGAATTTAGCTCTATCTTCATGAGATTGAGATTGAGATTGGTATCTATTGTGGAAACACTATCTGTGGAATAAGTTTTTTAGTCCTCAAAAAACCAGGCCCAGGGATTTAGCTCTGCCTGCCTCACAAGTACAAGGTCCTGAATTCTAGCCCCAGTACCAGAAAAAAAAAATACATGTATTCATTTGTGAAGGAAAAGAAATAAGTTGCAGCACATACCTGAAGTGCTAAAGAACTGTTATCAACGATTGTATCTGAAATTAAGTTTAATTGGGATGTTTGTAATATTTTTATGACTTCTGGAAACAACTCCCTGTTTATAGCTACTAATTCTGTTCAACTTTACATAACCTTTCAAAACATCTTTAGAATCTGTTATTATTGACCATAAAATTCCAATTATTGCCTACAAAAATTCAAATTATTATATAAAAATACTAGATTATTGCCCAGTGTACAGTTGAAAATAAACTGTATAAATATTTGTGGGGTAAAAACTGAATAAATGCTTGTAAAATAAATAGCTGAATAAATATTTGACAATATAAGTCAATAAGAAAATAAAAATAAATAAACAAATGAATTTTCTTTTACAACTTAATGTAGTGTATTCAAAAAGTGTGTGATGTGGGCTCAATATATGACTTTATTCTGATACTATCCTTACTTTTCCAAGAAAATATCAAAACTTTTATTTTGATAAAAATAAACTTTCATGTTCTCCATTTTTAGCATTTATTGGTTTGAGTGATGTATATAGTATAATTGTTTGCATTTCTTTCACCAAGTTTCCCACATAAACACATGCATTTTTTTGTGAGAAGAACCAATCCTGGATTCCTATCTCCTAATCACTTAAAATAGTAGAACATATTTAACAAATTCTCAGAAAAATGTGTACTGGTAGTTCCAGAGACAAAGAAGGAAAGGAGGTAAAGAATAAAGCATGTAAGAGAGGAAAGATCAGAGTAGTTTACAATTAATAATATTTTCACCTATTTGTCAAGTATGAGATAAAGGTTAGAGAGTAAAAACAACTCATATTGCTTAGCAAATACATACCTTAAAATGTTGATACTTCTTTTTCCACCCTTGTCTGTATGTAACTGCTGCCCTAAAATTGGTTGAATAAGAAATGTAAGAAAAACTATAGTTTGTGGGAAGAAGAAAATATAATTAATTTGTAACTTTGATTGGATTAATTTATTCCTTCTTGTGCCTTATCATTGCAAAATAATTATTATGTTGTGGTATCCTAAAATATTTGTTTAAAACTAATTTTTGTAATAACCTGATTTGGTCTTTAAAAAAAACCAACTGTTTGTTGTGGCTATTTTCAAACAAAATTTGGATATGATTTTAGAATCTTTGAAATTGTGTGCAATTTGAGATCTGCCCTGGAGGGTGATGGGGGGAGAATTTTTCCTGGGAGGAAAAAACAAGTCTGAGACTATCATTCTGTTTTAGCAATAAATAGGATATAGCAGAAGGCCTTTTTTCCTCTTGGTACCGGTAAAATGTATATTTATATGAATATAATTATAAAGCAGTATTTTATATTAGCTATGGCCATATTCTGGGAATACCTTATGAAGTATGTGTGTAAAAATTTTCTACTCAATAAAATGGCTGCTTTTTCTCTTTCAAAAAAAAAAAAACAACCTAATTCTTGTGAGCTTTTTATCTGTACCCAGTGAGCTTCCTATGAATTATTAAAGGACTAAGCAGAGGGAAATGGTTTATTTAGCAAATTAATCTATAATAAATAAAATACAAATGGCTGAAAAGCACAACCTTTTTGCTAAAGATTTTAGCTCACTACATTCCATATTTTGATCACCCTGACATTCAGATAAGTGGCTGAAATGTTAAAAATTCAGTCAATGCTGATGTTGTTTATATCTGCCTCATGCCAAACATCTACTTTGACATTTTGGACTGAATTGTAGGGATTGATCCTTTCTTTGAAGATCAAATAGGTACACTGACACACCTCATCCACACTTACATAGTGACAATTTTTCTATATCACTGTTATTCCTAGTAGGATAATAGAAAAATACAAGCAATTGCTAGTATAACTTGTTCAAGGCATGAGGTGTTTTCTTTAGATTTCAAGCAGAAACTAATTGTTTTCACTTTCTTTTAATTTCAGTTTCTGGACACAGAATTAAGTACTAGACAGATTCTGTGCTTTTAAAATTATTTTTGGAAATTATGAACTCTTCTGGTTGCTATTAGTCACAGAAATAGCTTTTTATCAGTAATTAAACCCCCATGTAGTGCGTTAATGAAAATTTCAAATTCATCACTCTCTTGAAATGCTCCTCTCCCCCAGTGTGGACAGCAGGTCTCTTGGAAGGACAAGACAGGCATAAGCACATTTCTCACAAAGCCATACCTAGGGGCCAGGGATTTAGCTCAGTGGTTTTGCTGCGTGCTGCTCAAGCTCAAGGACCCGAGTTCGATCCCCGGTACCAAAAATAAATAAATAAACAATTTCTTTACAAAGCCATACCTGGTAATAGGCCAGATCTGGAAAGGTTTGATTTGAACCTCACCATTTCCAAATCTGTCTTCTAAAGATGCAGGAAGTGAAAAAATCAATTGATTTCTCTTTATGAACTCTAAAGTCGTGCTGGGGATTTAGCTAAGTGGTTCCACCACCTGCCTCACAAGCGGAAGGACCTGAGTTCAATCCCCAGTACCAAAAAAATAAAAAATTAAAAAATAAATAAAGAGTACTCTAAGGTTTCTTTCAAATTGCTGAAGAGCAAAACTCACTTTTAATGTTCGGTTACATGAAGAATAACTCAAGCACAAATTTTTTTTTTGTTTTTAATTGTTTATTTGCACTAATACAAATAAAAGTTCATATTGTAGATAGAATCATGTATCACTCATTGTTACTCATTGCTTATGGGAAAATGACTTTTTCCCATGTTACAGAATATTCATTGGAAGTTGGGAGTTTTTAATAATTGAAGAGTAGTTTGGGGTTGGGTATCAGATAGATCTCCTGTCTTTCTAGTTCATAATTGCTGGGCTGTATAGAGCCCTAACTTGACCTGTTAAGGAGAACGTGTCTATAATGTAAAGATTCTGAGCATTGTTCCTCTGGACTGGTTCACTTGAGATGAAAAAGTTTTGAGTAAAAGTGGAAAGTATAATGGAAATGCTGACTACTTCCTCTTTTTTTGACACAGAGCTAAATTACATTGTCTAGTACCTTTTAGAAGTAGATACAAGCATGGGCCCAAGGTCAGCATGATAGATGTGAGCAGCCTCTCTCATAAACACTACCTGAATGATCTTATCTCTCATTTTCTCCATTATTCTAAAAATCTGTGCTCAGGGCCACATTAGATGCCCTGAGTTGAACATGGAAGACAATCCCTTAGCTTACAAGTCAATATTCAGCTCCCGTTAACACCCTTTCTTTATCCTGGCCCTAACTTACAGCAAATCGTACTTGTGTATGAGAAATACACTTTCATTATCATAAGAGATTTGGAAATACTTCCATTGTGTTTCTATATATTAATAATTATGTTACTACTTCTATCTCATTGTATGATTATTTTTTTTCTAGCAAAACAATCCAATCCTGCATCAACAGAGAAAAAAACCCCAATATTTTACTATCAACTTAGTTTTGTGTTCCTTCTTATCAACTATTATTTCTTGCAGTTCTTATAAAAGTTTGATATATTGGCATTGGAAATTTCTAAAGCTGAGTACAAGGTGACAATATAATGCAAAAATAACTGAGAAGGTAGAAAAATTGAAATTAGTATTTTTGTGTCATTTCGCATGTGTACAAGGTGTTTTTTAAACAAAGTTAAAAAATAGACAAGATATTTATTTATGTTAAAATCCACAGGTTTGTGAAATAGTTTTGGAGTAATGATTTTTAAAATTTAAATGTGACACTTAAAAAATACGTATGTTAAGCCAGGGGTAGTGACACATGACTGTAATCCTAGTCCTCAGGAGCCTGAGTCTGAAGGATCACTGGGAGTTCAGGACCAGCCTGGAATACATAGTGAGACTCTGTCTCAAACCAAACCAAACAAAACAAAACCCCCAAAAATGTATGCTAGCAGTATTTAAAGACATCAGACCAAAATCTGACAATGAATTTGAAACTAATTTCTTAAAAAGCCATGAAATTCACCAAAGAAAAAAAGATTACATTTTATTTTATGTGAAATCTATTAGAATATTTCTTTGAATTCAAAGTTCTCTTGAAGATTGTGAATCAATTAACTGAAGAATTACTTCTGTGAGTGATGAGAGAGCTCAGATTAATGAAGAGATTCTATATTATCTAATAGCTAACTGAACAATTAAATTGTCTTTCTTAGCAGGGTGTTGAATTTTTCACATATGGAAGCTTAACAGGAAGTGAATTTATTCTTATGATTGCCTTTAGCTGAAAAAGCTAAGTCAAATACTGACAAATTGATTTTTAAAAATTCTTCTTTTTAATAAAAAATATAGAGATAATAAGACAAATTTTCTACGTGAACCACAAAAATGATCTTATGTATGGATCATCCAAGAGGCTTGTTACCATGTAATCTAGGAAAAAAAAGTAAGTCAAGTGAGTGCGCTTTCAGAAACTCTTTTTTGCCATTCCAACATTCCTTTTCAAGGATTTCTTATACATAAATTGTGCTGTATTTCACAATGTGGCTTTGCAACACCTCATTGGGTTAGACAGCCAAGTGTTCTCTTACAGAGGAACAAAGGAATTCTGTGATATCTACAGAGGACTGAGCTAATTCAATCTTCTCCCTTAGGAAATGGGGGTGGGATGAGGGATAGAAATATGAAACCGTGGGTAGCTACAGCCATACAGTGGAGTGACGGATGGACGAGAGAGAGTAGGGAGAGAGAGTAGGTGGTCACTGAAGTGGTATGAGACATCAAAGCAGACGCAGGAGTCAATGAATCACCATAATTGGAACTTCAGAGCTCTGAGCACCAGACGCCTGCTGGTGAAGCAAGGCCTGATTACGAGGTGGCTCTCACCAAATGCAGTGGGCATGGAATTATTCAGCTTCATTATCCATGAATACAGCCATTAAGACTCTATAGTTCTTTCTAACTTCTCTGGGGAGTATAAGGATATAAACCAACCCCCTATGAGCTCAAATAGTATAGCCATATCTTTCCTTCTCAAAATTCAGCTAATGCTAACATAAATGACTGAAATGATTTTGGGTGGTCGTTTTTTGGTTTCTAGGGAAAGATTTTTAATTATATGATTTCATTGTTGAGTAAAACAAGTTAGAACATTTGTATTTATTGATTTTATAATTCTATCTTGTGAAAAAAATTTATTTTTCTTCCATAGACAAGATAATACAGACATAGAGGGTGGCATACCTTGCCCACATTCCCATGCCTAGTAAATGGGGAAGAGGGCTGCATACATGAATCTAAGCACATGTGATTTTTGCAAAAATAAGAACATACTCCATAAGTTGTCCTATAAATTTGTATTTTTAACCAATAATGTTATGTGAGTATTCTTGCATGCAACTATTTGCATTTTTTCCATTTTGTTAACTTCTGAATAGTCTTCCATACCACTGAGGCACTGAAATTTGTTTAAACATTATTGCACTAATAGTGTTGAAGTAAGCGAGTTAACCAGAAACCCCCCAATAGCCTGCATCTGAACTTTACCCCTTTTCTTCCCCGGACTGCTTGTTCAAAGTGGTAAGTTAACCAGCAAATAGATTATCTTGTGGTCAAGAACAAAGGACAGGAAATATCTTGTCTTGTGGTTAAGAACAAATGACAGGACATGTTATACTGCAGCCCTAACCATAAAGATAGGAATTTCCTTCCAGATCCCCAAAATTGGATTTTAATCTAACTTGCAATCAGCTTCTGTACCCCTGTGCTTGCTCAAAGATGAGATCTTGATATACCATTGTGTGGTTTTTCCCTTTAAAAACTGGCCTTCCCTGTTTGATTGGTACAAAGGAAAATGGGAGCATGAGCTCATCCTTGGTCGCCAGCTATTAAAATGACTCCTTTAATTTGGACATTTTCGTGGAGTGATTTTTTTGCTGAGACAGCTATAAGAGCATTTTTCTATTGTTTCCAGGTCCCCACCTTCAAAATGAACCAAGATATGTAGTAGGGCTTTACTTATTTCTCAGAAATGAATCTGAGGATGAGGAAGAATTACGTTATACTCTATAGTGAACAACAAAAACCTGAGGTCAACCTTTCTTTTAAAATAATTTAAAAGTGCAGCCAGTCCCGCACCTGGAAGGAAGCTCCCCCGCTGCCATCCCAAGGTCCTAGGGCAGAGAAGGTGAGCCGCCTGGGCGCCAGAAGCACCCCCCCACACACACCGTAGAAATGAGAAGACACATAAACAAGCCTCAAAAACAGACTTCTGGATCACCTACAGCAACCCCAAAGGGAAATGAGATGGAACAATCTGATACTCAAACACCTGGACTCTCTGAACTGGCAACAAAAGAGGATCTGGGAAAAACGAAATCAGAAATAATTACTCAGATAACAGCAAAGAATTTGCTCATGGTGCAAGACATGATTAATAAATCTAGAGGGCACACAGATTAAAAAAAAAAAAAGTAGAGGATCTGAGGAACATGATGGAATCCCAACATGGGAAACAAAAGGAATCCATAAAACAGATGCAAACAGATTTCCAAGAGATTAAAAACTCCATCAAAAGTCTGAGGAGCAGAATGAACCAATGTGAGGATAGAATTTCACATATAGAAGATAAGATTGCAATTAGTGAGGAGGAAAAGAAAAATTGCTTTAAAATTGTAAGGGAACACAAGAAGTCAATCCAGCAGCTGCTAGACGATGCAAAGAAGAATAACATAAGACTGATTGGAGTCAATGAAGAAAGAGGAGAGAGTGCAGATGACATAAAAAAACTCTTCACAGAAGTGATGGCAGACAACTTCCCAAGGAGGGGAAAAGAACTTGACATACAGATAAGTGAGGCATATAGGACTCCAGCTAGCCTTAATCAAAAAAAATCTACACATAAGCATATAATAGTTAGGATTCTAGAAATCCAACAGAAGAATAAAATTCTACAAGCAGTGAGAGAAAAGAAACAAATTACATACAAAGGAAAGCCCATCAGAATCACAGCAGACTTCTCAATGCAAACCCTCAAGGCAAGAAGAGCTTGGAGTGGTGTATTTCAAGCCCTAAAGGAAAACAGCCTCCAACCCAGATTGATGTACCCTGCAAAACTATCTTTCAAAATTTATGGAGAAATAAGATACTTTGATGATAAAGAGCACCTCAGGAACTTCATGAATACCAAACCAGCACTCCAAAAAATTTTAGACAATACCCTAGGAAAAGACAATAAGGATCACAACACCAGGAAACCCAGCAGAATGAATCCATTGGGTGTGACAAATTAAACCCAAAAGGGGAGAATCCAACAAAAAGAAAAAGTCATGACAAAGCTTTTAAAACTTTTAACTTCATCTCCCTAATGAGTGTATAATTCAGTCTTATTATTGTACTGATTAGTATTTTTCTGATTCTAGAGTTGCACATCATTCCTTGTGCTATACTGGCTATTTATCATCTTCTTATGTCTACATTTTAATTGGGTTGTCTATTAATGAGCTCTAAGAATTTTTATATATTCTGGTCATAGGTTATATGCATTGTAAATATGGCCTGTTTAAGGACTACTTTTCATTTTAATGATGTCACTTAAAGTTCTAAATTTTGATAGAATCTCATTTATCAATTTTTTTCTCTTATACATCATGTTTTTTGTATCCTAGGTAGTTCTTGCCTACCCTGAATTCGTAAATATTTTCCCTTATAATTTCTTCTTAAAGTTTTATACTTTTAGGCTTTCTTATTTAGGTTCATAGATCCCTTCAAGTTATTTTCATGTATGGAAAAAAAGGGTTGAGGTTAATTTTTTATATATGGATACCAGGTGTTCTAGTGCCATTTGCTGAAGACACTATCTCTTCCTTGGCTCTGGAATCAAGTTTATATTCTATAAAATGCTAATGTTAAATAATCTTTCAAAACTCAGTGGACTATATATGTGTGGTTCTATTTCTAGATTCTCTGTTTTATTGCAATGATCTATATGTCTTTCCTTAAACCAACACTGCCTTGATTACTGTAGCTTTAGAAGAAGTCTTAAAATTGGGTGCTAAACGTCTTCCAACACTGTTTTTGTTTTTGTTTTTGCTTTTGGCTTTTCTGGGTCCTTTGTACTCCTACATAACTTTTAAATTTCAATATCCAGTTCTTCATTTATAGCAAGTATACACAGACCTGAATTTTTATATATACCTTGTGTTTTCTAATCCTGCTAAATTCAAGTACACATTCTAGGGGCTCCTAGAGATTTCTTAGTATTTTCTCTGTAGATGATCATTTCATCTACATATAAAGATTTTGCTTCTGCCGTGCCAATCCTATCATAGTTGTGTCATTTTATTGCCAGACTATTTTGGTGAGGACTAGGTTTCAAAGTTTAATGGACAGATAAAGAGTAAGCATATCTGTCCTTGGTCCCCACCTTAAGGAGATAGCACTGTATCTTCTCCATTCATACAAGGCGTTCTCCCTGGAAGTATGGAGTACATGTCTTTAATCTGTTGAGAAGTTTCTGTTCTACTTCTAGTCTCCTGATAGCTTTTACCATGAACAGATGTAGAATTTGGTCCAATACTTTTTCTCCAACTAGTGGCAAGATCATATGGCTTTTTCCTTTCCTCTGTTTAAAGGATGACTTTTGGGGGTGGATCTTCCAATGCTGAACCAACACTGCCATCCCTATAACAAAACCACTTTCTACATCCTGCCAGATTTGACTTCTAATAGTTTGTTTTGTTAAACAAATTTCTATCTATGTTCATACTTTTTTCTTCTATTATCTTTATCCAGTTTTAGGATTAGCACAATGTTGAGTTCCTAAAATGAGGAGAGAAGTGTTCCTTCTTTTTTCTGCTTTAATTGTTTGATATAATTTATCAGTTAAAATGTTTATGAGCCTGCTGTTGTCATATAGGTAGGTTTTCAAGCTAGGAATATACTTTCTTTAATAGGTGCTATTCAAATTTTTTATTTTCTCCAGAGTTAGTTTCATTAATTTGTCTTCTAAGTTACTTCTTAGAAGTTGTCAAATTTATTTCCAAAAAGATTTTTGTAATATTCTTTCTATATCCTTTTAAATTCTGTAAAATCTCTGGTAATGTCTCCTAGATCTTTATATTGTAATTTAAAAAATGTATAACTGATATTGTGTAACAGGAAGAAAAAGTCTAAAAGAGCAGGGGAATTGGGAAGGGTAGGGGAATGGAAAAAAGGGAAAGGAAAAAATATGAGAAGAGGAAAAAAATGGGAACAAGGTCTTTGCAAATAGGGAAGGGTGGAGGGGGTGAAGGGAGGGCAAGGGAATGGGAAAAAAAATAAGAACCAAGAGACTCATGTAATGGTACAAGATCCCAATGATGAATGTAACTGTATTTTATACCTAAAATGTACCAATAAAGTTAATGGGGGAAAAAAATAAAATAATTTAAAAGTGACCTAACCCCTCCTGGGGATGGCTATGATGCTAGGGGAGAAACAGATACATCCAAATATCTGTGAACTTGTTAGTGTAAATGGGGGCACAGAACTTTTCCTTGTCTACATATTCCCATGTTGAATGAGAAAAATTTCAAAAGAATGACTTTGAATGTGAAGATGCCCAATGAAAGGCAGATTGGCACACCATTTAGAGATGTCTGTCTGCTCAAGACCTCTCCCTGCTCTCACTGCCCCCCTTATTAACCATGACAGGGAGAGGATTCACCTGAATAACATACATGCCAACAGTTGCTCAATGTAAAGGATGTGAGTGTTTATCCAGGTAAGACAGTAAACAACAGAAAGTGATGATTAAATACCCAATAAAATATAAATATCATTTCTATCTTTTAATCTTTCTCAATGCTTCACCCTGCTCCCTTACCAGAAGAATATACAAGAGATTTAATAAGAGATAGTGAATTTTTCACCATCAAGTAGATACTTACAGCCAAACTTTAACCTGTTCTGAGAAAATGGAGGAATTAGTCTTACAATTGTATTTAAGACACTGTCATTCCGTAAGATGGCATAACCCCTCATTCAGGTAAATCATCCTACTGAAAACAGCTACAACTTCTGAACACAAAACAAAAAAAAACTCCAATTACTTGATTATTCAAGTGAAACTGTTTAGTGGGGTCAGCTTTGTAGAACTGGCAAGAACAGAGTTTTCCATTTTCTTGCAATTTTCACTTGCAAAAATAGAGAATGAGATCCCATGACTCTGTAGAAACAGAATTTTAGATTTATTCGTGAACTACACATGCATGGTGCAATCTCAAAAGCACTTCAGTAAAAGGTTAGGTAATAAAATGGAAATTTCAATCACCACCCAGAAATGAGACGTGCTAACAATCTAAATTTAAGAGATGAGTTACTACCTTAAAAAGTCAACATAGAAAAGAATAAAAAAAAAATTCTAGAGTGGATATAACATCCCCAATGTCATAATCTAAAATTGACATTTAGAAAATATATTGTGATTCATTCTAAATGAAAAAAGAGATTAAAACATATGCCATTGGAAACGAGTGTTAATAGCAATTCATTTGTAATAGCAAAAACCTGGAAGTGATCCAAACATCTATCCACAAATGAATATTTTAAAATGTTTTCAATAGACCAAAATATTTCAAAAGTCTGACTGTGCCAAGTTTTGTAAGGATCTAGGACAACTGGAACACTTACATATTTCTGATGGGACTGGAAAATGTCTCAGCCACTTTGCAGAAACAGTTCAGTAATTTTAAACATTATGCTTACGATATAACCTAGCATTTCAGTAATAGGAATTTATCCAAGACAAATGAAACCATACATTTTCATGCATAATCATAAATGTTTATTGCTACATGCTTTATAAAAGCTCAAAACTGGAAATAAACATCTATTTATAAATACACCTGCACGTGTGATCCGGAGCTCAGATTCTGGCCTGACTAAAGCAAAGAGCAACAAACAGCAAAAAGTGGTGTAATGTCCAGCAGTCATTCTCAGCTGTAGTGGTTTAGGGTTACTACCAAGTGGTGGTTTGTAGTTTTAGATTTACTGCACTTATACCTTAGTCTTTAAAAGGAACATTAATATTTCTTGCACAAAATCCTTTCCACATACACACAATTCTACATTTTCATTCTTACAGTATATAGTATACAACTTTAGTTAAGTAATCACCGTTTCCATAACTTTACCTTTACTCTAGAGAATCAACTATTTGTGTGTGGAAGACCTCTAATTTCATTGCCTGTCAGTCTGTTAGGTAAGGGGCTGTCTTAGTCACTTCCCTTGCTGCTGAGGAACAATACCTTGATACCTGCAACTTAAAGGAGAGGTTTATTTTGGCTCACAGTCTCAGAAGTTTCAGTCCATGTTCAGCAGGCTTAAACACAGAACCAGCATGGTAGAATGAGCTGAGGGCTCTGGCGGAGGAAAACTGCTTGCATCAGGAAGCAGAGAGAAGGGAGGAGCCTGGGAGGGAGATAAGCCCTTCCAAGCCACACCCCCAGTGAGCAGACCCCGCCTCCCAACAGCGGGTCCGAGGTAACACCCCACAGTCCAGTCACCTTCCGGAAGCCCTGCCTGTGAGCACTTGAGGCTTTGGGGGGATGCCTGGATATAAACCATTAACAGAAGCCAACTTAGTCCTTAGCAGATATAAAAAACAGTATAAATCACATATTTTATAAACAACAGAAATGTATTTCTCATTGTTCTAAAAGCTGAGAAGTCCAAAAGACTAAGAAGTCAAGCTGCTGATAGATTCTGTGTCTTTGAGAGCCCACTTTCTACTTCAGTGAGGATGACTTCTAGTTGTGTCCTCACATGGTAGAAAGGGACAGATGAGCACCTTGTAAAAGCTTCTTTTATAAGGATACTATTCTGATTTATAACTCCACTCCTACTTTCCAGTGGCCCCACCTACCAAAACCAAGACAATTTTTATTAGGTTTCAGTATGTATTCCCTTTGTTTTTGCGGTGGTGACAGTACTCCAGATTGAATCCAAGCCTTCACACTGAGACAGCCTTGTTTGTTTTTAACACAGAGTCTTGCTAAGTTACCCAGCTTGGACTTGAACTTGCAATCCTCCTGCTGGCAGTACAGTATATGAATTTTAAGGGACACAAATGTTCAAACAGTAACAGGGGCTGATACAGTTTCTCTGGGCCTGCTTGTTACAATCCTGAATGTAGCCAGGTTAAGAAAGGGGTCAAGTGCCTCAGAATTTTCAGTACGTAGTATAAGATCTTTTGCCTGCTCTCGTCTTTCTTAGCTTTCAAGAGCCCAATCTCTAATTGCCTCCAGATAGCCTCAGAATGACTCTCAGTCTATTTCATGGTGGGGATGACCTGCCACCATCATCAGTAGGCAGAATGTCACATCTTATTAAACATTCCAATTAATCGCCCTGTTTTCAGCACTAGATTGTTTGCACTTGGCACTTCTACTGGTTTAGAGCAAAGGTTCTCCAACTGTGAGGTGTACCAGACTCACCTGAAGGGCTTATTAAAACACTGCTGGGCCCCAGCAAAGATTCTGATTGAGCATGTATGGAGTGGTGCCCCCAAATTGCATTTTAATACATTTCCTGGTGAAAATGATGCTGTTTATCTTTCAGTTTTATCGCACTTTCAGTTTTATTCAATTGGCTATATTAATTGCTAGTCTTCTCTTTTGGGATAAAAAGTCATCTGCTATTGCCTCCTCCTCTGATCTCTTTGTCCTTAGGGGTCTAACTTTGAATATTTTGTTGTTACGTTAGTGCGATTTGGGGAGAGTAGGATTTCATATGTGTCCAATCACCTATATTTTATATTCTGTCTAGTGAATTTGGTATTCCTTTTCTCTCCTTTTTATCTTCCTGTTATTAAAACTACAATGGTAATAACAATTAGTATCATTAATGAATATTTACTGAATCTAGTAAAGTCTCAGAAAAAGTAAAAAAGGATAACCCTAGAACAGTAAGAAAAACATTGTGTTTGTTCTACATTGATGCATTTTTTTCCATTGTGACATTATTAAATATTTGAAAGCTAAAATGCATTGTTTTGTTTCCATTATGCATATATGCATCTTACAAAATCTGCTGTATATTTTAACTGGAAAGTCTTAATCGATCAATTACACTAGTATAGATACATATATATTATATATGGAGAGAGAGAGAGGAGTAGAGGAGATGTATATATTCTAATATTAATCATTATTTTGAGCCATTTAGTGGAATCAATAATAGCTATACTAATGTATTCATAAAATCAGAAATTTAACTCAGTACTCTTTCTATAATTATTCTAGAATAGTAAAATTAAAACACTTAAAGTATACAATTTAGTAGTTTTAGAACATTTCATCACTCCAAAGAGAAATCTTGTACCATCTGCTAGCAGTCTCCAATTCTCCCCAGTATCCCTGTACTAGGCAATCATTAATCTACTTTTATCTCTCTATATTTGCTTATTATGATTATTTTGGTAAATGAAATCATACATGATATAGTCTTTTGTGATTGGGTTCTTTTACTTTGCATATTTTAATGATTCATGCATCATGTTTCATTATTTCAGCATTTTTATTGATAAATACTATTCCATCCCATGAATACATTACATTTTATTGCCCTTTCATCTTTTGATGCTAGATTATGTCTATTTTCATTCATCCAAAAATATTTTTAATGTTAATTTATAATATGTGATTTCTCCTTTGATCTATGAGTTGTTTATTATCTAAATTCAGAGTATGCTATTTAAGTTATACATATTTGCGAATCTCACAGATTCATGGCTCTCCCCTCTCATTTTCTTCTCTCTCTTTTCCCCCACTGTTGACTGCTTTGCAGCATAAGTTACTCTGTGTTCTGATCAAATTAAATTTTTACACCATTCCAGTAGCAATTGTCAAGCCTATTCTTGGAATTTGTTCTGAACCCAGAGGGAAATTCTTAGCAATCAGATTCCCTGGTAGTGGTTCTCTCTGATAAACTAGCTGGGCTACAGCTTATCTTGTCAGTCTCATGGAGCACCCTGGCTTCCTTTTATAGCTTCCTACATAATCTCCATTGTGCTTCAGGTTCCATTTGGTTGAAACTTCCCCACATTTTGTTCTACATAAAGTCAGTTCAGTGCATTTTGTTCTTGTGACATCTTTTCCCTTAGGTAAAATTTCAATCCACTGCTCTTGAGCTATAGGATTGGTAGTGGCCTGATTCTCTCAGAATTACATTACTGCCTTATATATAGGATACTGAACAGGAAATGTATTCTCTGGTCATCCTAGCTGGTTTCTCCTTTGTGGAATCTCCATGTCATAAGAATGTTTGTTCCAGGGCTATGGAGCCCTAGTGTTCTTAGCCTGTGGTGCCCAAAATATGCCATATGAATAGGCAACAGGTGGAAGAATGAACATCTTGGTGAAACTCTCTTGGAGGTTATTAACGCCTCAACAAAGTACAGCTTCAGGGAAGGAGAAATGCTGGCATCCTCTTTCTTCTGCTGAGGTACAGGGGCTATTGGCAAGGGTCTGGGAAGAGGGAGATCTCGGTCCCCCTGTACACATCTGCGTGCTGTTGAAACGATGCTTTGCAGAGGGAGAGAGCTGTGGCTCAAGGGTGACAGACTCACTGTTCTCACTGAGAGCTAGCAAAGTTTCATGATTAAATGTTTTTTTACTTGGTCCACTACATAACTTTTTAGGGTCTTGGAATGATTGCTTTTGAATTTTAAGTAATTTTCACCAGTTAATGGATTTTTGCCTGGAAATAGGTCCAGAGATCTATTCATCGTAGTCTTCTGAAATTTATCTCCCTAAAATATTTGTTTTGAGAGTTAAAAATAGAAAATATTTTATTATTTTTTGCTTCAGCTGGCCTCAGATAATTACAATGACCTCATCCTTGATTTACATTTTTCCCCTCGGATGTCTGGAAATATGGTAAATTTAATGTCCAAACATATATAATATTGTATTTTTTTGTCATAGTATATTTAATTTTATTAAATTATCTTTTTTATGACTTAGATTTGCTTTCTACTTCTGGTATAACAGGGTTGCCTAAAGCTTTCTTTTAGGTCACATAGTGAATCTACCTATCTATGGATGACTAGTTATTTGAATGTGTTTTCAGATATTAATTCTAAATATACTTTTTCTTTCTATGATTTATGTTCATTTCTTAGTCTAACTGTCCTACTGTGTGAAAGACTTCTAGATACATACATATCAAATTTTTTATATATCATATCATTTTAATTCTGAAGAACAGATGATGAATTTTCGGACAATAAATTACCAAACAATATAGGTCAAGAATTTCTAGAATAAATTTTCATTGCTCTATTTCCTTTTCTGTGAAAAGGAGATATTTATTCATTGTCTCAAGGATTTAATTAATACTTACAAAATACTAAACAGTACCTGACACATAGTATATATTCAATAAATATTTTCAGTCATTGCTGTGATTATTGTGAACTAAGATAATTTGACAGAGAAACAGTTTTGACAATAGACCATTTTATCAGAATGCATTTTGATTTTAAAATATAAGGATTTTCATTTTCTTTTCATGCTAACTATTAGTAAGTTTCCTGAGAGAGTAGAGACACAAAATTAGCATTGGTTCATATTCTTTCCCTCACAAAGAACTGTTTTTGATATACTCACCCTCTGATTTAAAAGCTCACTTCAATTCAAAGGAATGTAGTCATTTCTTTGATTCCTGTTCACATCATGAAGCCAGTTTTTGAGAACTGCCATTGCTTAGCTTTAGAGCTGAATAGAGCTTTTTGAAAGCCACTTCATCCATGTTTCTAATCTGTTTTCTATACTGGTCTCTTTGAGATTAAACAATCTTAAATCAAAAGCTTTATTTGTTTGAGCTTATAGAATGAGCTGCAATTATTCAAAAATCACAGCCTGCTTCCATACTCACCATCTGGAACAAATTTTCAGAAAAAGAACTTGTGTGCATAAAGGAGTCACACATACATCAAATATGATAATACATTTGGTTTCTACTCCATTTTGATATTGAGTCCCCAACAGTTTGCTTTTATAAAGCATAATGTCAGTATTTGTTTCTAAAACATTACCTTGTTCTAGATCAAGATATTTGGCCCAAACTGTGAGTACCACAATATTTTAATTATTATTTAGATATGTGAAACTAAGTGAAATCTTATTTAGATATGTGAACATAAGTGAAATCAGTAATATAATGTGAGTTTGGAAAAGAAATTTTCCACTCTAATGGAATATAAAAATAGTCATCTACCTAAATAATCCCAATTCATTTTTATTACTTCAAGTACGCTATAAAGATTCTCTCTGGCCCTAATATTTAAAGTTCTCTATTTTCTTTTCAATTTTTCTTTTCCATTAAGTAGATCTTCCATGTTTTCCTTCTCTGTTATTTAGGACACAGAGTGCAGAAGTATTTGAATGCAAAATAAATGAACAAATAAAACCAAATCCCAAGACTTTGATCTCTGGTTTTATTTGCCTTATCTTTTTATTGCCTATTTTAAAGAACCAGGTTTTTCTTTATACTTTTAGAAAGCATCATTTTTAAACACTCATTAAAATCTTTACCAAATCCTTTCTCTTTGCTGTAGATCAGTGAATGTGATTGTCTGTCCTGTATCATAACCATTATGATTTTTGGAATTAGTTTTCAGAGGGTAATTACTCTAGATGCCATTGTACACTTACTTTTTTTCCAAAAGGAGAATACATATAGACCTAAAATAAGTTTTATCAAAAAGAAAACCTACCTTTGTGCTAGGTTTCTATACTTCAATGGAAGTAGTTTTAATTTTATTATTTCCTGTAGTAGGCCTAGTAACTATTCTATAAACTGGTTGTTACGGGTCTAGAAGGTAAGGGGCTTACAAAACATGTACATTAATTATTGTACTCTTTTGAAAGAAAGAGAATGACTTTTTTAGTTTGTAGGTATTTGCAGGGTCTCTCTATGTAGTTCAGGCTGGCCTCAAACTCACACTGATCCTCCTCCCTCAGCCTCCTGAGAACTGAGATTACAGGTGTGTGCAAGCACACCAGGGAAGAGAATGACATTTTCTATGAAAAATGCAGTGTGCTTATTTCCATTTTAAAATAAGGAACCATTTCACAGAATAGTAACAGTCTGCAGATTGGCACTAGTCCATACACCTGATTTAGATTAACATTGCTCCCTTTCAATCTGTATAACTGATTAAAATTTTTTGTTGAACATCTCTATATAAAGAGTGGATAAATTTACTCATTTTCACTTAAGAATGAAGAATGCTTACTCATGGAGAGCGAATAACCTCCAACTTTTGTGTGTTTGCAAAATTGGCTTATTAATCTATTCATTTTTTGGACACTTTGACATTCTTGAAGTTAAAGTATATTGATTTTGTTGACTACAAGTACTCTGAATATAAAGTTATACTTATCTTTCATAGAAGTAAATAAGGCTTTATGGCTTAGAATTTGTATCAGTCGATGTTCAGCCAAGCAAATAGAAATATGCTACCTAGTTCAAACAAAAAGGATATAAAACAGGAATTGGGTTATTTAGTGTTAGAAGGACTGGTATAGCAAAGTTTCTGGAAAAATAGAAAAGAATAGGGTGTTATCTAAAAAGCGAGTGATGCCAATGGACTAGAATTCATGTACCAGCACTTCTTACTAGGTTGCTGCAGGGCAGCTCTTCAAGGGGTAAACATGCTAAAGAATTATCACGATGTCAGGGGTGGAAGCAAGTGTCAAAGTTTAACCCCTGATGGGATGTATGAAATTCACAGTTACCTGTCTCATTTGCACTGCAGCACCAGCAGCTAAGAGCAACAACCACCAAGGTCTGAGCTTAAGCTTCTCAGTAATTCACATTCCTTTGAGGACTTCACCTTAGCTAGACATAGCAGAAAGCCAGCTTGCAAGAAAATCTATAAAAATTTGCTATGAGCTCCTGCCCATAGTAGTTCAAAGCACAAAAGGATAGGTGTAGGAAAGAAATAAAGAGAAGTGAATAATACAATTCTGTCCTTTGGTTACTTGCAACTGTACCCATATACTTCTGCCCAAGTAAAACAAGTTTCTCTCTTCACATAAACTTTACACATAATGGAAGAACAATGAAAAGTCCATATTTCCATGAAACACTCTATAAACTATCTCTGGTAAAACCAAATATTCTCTCAAGCTGTGCCAAAAGAAAGACAAACTAAGATCCACCATTGTTATCCCTGTCTTTGCAACATCATTTCCTCACCATTTCACCAAGTTTTTCACTAGGCAGCCAGAATTAACCATCACACTGACTCTACTTAAAATAAAAGGAAAAAATGATTACATTGCAAATAACAATTAAATACAATTATGCAGATTTCTAAAAACAGTTATCTCTCTACTAGCATAAGACCTCAGAGGTTACATATAATTCTCTTCTTTGACCACTGGTCTTGCTTTTTGTATAGTGCTTAGTCTATTATTTTGACAAAATAAAATTTTGTCAATTATTTAGACAAGAAGTAAAGAGAGTTGTTCCAAAGATTTCCCTGAGTTTTATTTTCACCTATTTTTAATCAGGCAGTCATATTTGTATGCTCCTTGTTTGCTTCTCCTTTTTAGTGTGAAAGAATTCTAAATTGTCCCCTTACAATTGGACTGGCATTTTATCTTATTTTAATAAATATAGTGAAGAAGAACTGGCTTATGTTAATTCTAGAGCCTAGAGCTTAAGACGTCTGGCAGTTTCCACTCTCATTCTCCTGAGATGCTGATACCATCACGCAAAGCCCATTTACAGTGAGAGCTATATGAATCCCATATGAGAGTCATATGAGCCCACCATGTGAAGGGCCTCATTCCCCAGCCAGTATCCAGAAGGAACTTCCAGACCTGTCAATGCACTATTTGTTACTCTCCAGCTATAAGCAAATTGTGTGTGTAGTTCACTGATTGCTGTCAAGACCAGTAGAAGAAATGTCCAGACTGCCCTCCCATAGATTCTTGAAAAATGATAAGCTACAGTAGTTTTAAATTACTATGCAGTAAAAGATAACTGAAATACAGGATCTTTAGTCAAGAAAAATCTACTCTCAGAAAATGGAGTGCTATTGTTGCCAAAGGAATCATGAGGGGATTTAACATTCCTGGATGCTCAGATTCACCAAATATTTACATCTCTATTCTCAAGCTTCTAGTATTTCCCAGACAATCATTTATTTTCACAAAAGATACCCAGAAAAGTGTGTACTAAGTAAATATTTCAGTTCCCAAACTGTCAAGATAAAGGATCTGATTCTTCAGCTATATTCTCCACATCTACAGAAGATGAGAGATTAGACTCTATTTGACATGCTGTTTGTGCTTTGAGTTCCAAGATTTAAGCTTTAAAATTGTTATTTCTTTATATAATCTTACAATTTAAGTGAGAAATTGCAGCTAACCCCATAGTGTTGAAGTCATTTTTACTTACTTGATGGTCGTTTTCAGCAGGAATTAGGTTTCCCAAAGCCTTGCATTTGGTGACATCCAGGTATTGGAAGTATACTTACTCCACTAGGTTAGAATGCAGGAACCTAAACCAGATGTGGTACAGCTGGAGCCATTGCCTCTGAAAGTGTCAGAACCTCTAAAGGGCTTCAGCCACCCTAAAATGTAGTTCATGTGCTTCCAGCCTCAGAAATATATAAACAATATAGAAGTGACCTGAGAGACAGAAAACAGATAATTGAAAAAGAAATATCCTCCATTAAAGAGACTGCCTCCAGTTTCATCAAAATGACTCTTCCATTAACTTTTGAGGTTACCATAGGTAAAATTAACTTCTCTGAATCAGGTTTTACCATCTTTTAATGGAAAGGTTAAACTAAGCTGATTTCCAGTTTCTCTTTATCCTCTAAAGACAACTACTGATAAATAACAATCTATCAGTTTAACTTTCTCAGTCTAGTTAGCACTATCAATAGCAGGAGAATGCAAGGTAAAAATATAACCCACATTAGTGATTTAAAGTTTTTGTAGCAGCTATGTTTAAAATGGTGGGAATATAGGTGAAAGTAATTTTAATAATGTGTTTTATTTAATTCAATGTATCCAAATAATGATCACTTCAATGTTTAATCCATATAGACATAATATCTACGTGGTTACCATAGTTTTGTCATATCCAGACTTTACAATCCAGGTGTATTTTGGATCCATAGAGAATATCACCTTGGACTAGTCACATTTCAATTGCTCAAGAACTACATGTGTCATTGACTATAGTACGGGACACTGTCAACCTAAATAATCAGGTGTTTTGTAGACTAATGAAATAGAATATGTTCTTAATCTTTTAAATTTTCTCTTCTCTAAACTGATCATTAATTACCAATGACTGCAAAGTACTTATCTATAAAAATTAAAGCTATAAAGTAATAATAATAAATAATATAAAAACAAACTCTAAAATTACTTATTAGGAACTATTATTACAAATATAAGCATGCTTAAACTATAATAATTATATTAACATGAAAATGTGAGAAGTAGAAATAAAGCTTTCTGAAATAAAATCTAGAATGATGTATGGGAAAAATAGACAAATCAAATACATACTATGAAATCTTGGATTTGAATCTTTCTTTAACATTTCTAGCTCTGTTACTTCTGAAAAGTTAATTTTTCTTCCTCTCAGATTCCTTATCTGTAATATGAAAATAAAAGTGCAGTTTTATCAGGGTTGCTATCAGGAGGTTTGTCTGAAATATTAAATGTAAATTATGCAATCTTTTTTGCAGAAGTATTTCTTATTAAAAATTTCTTGAGAGCATTGAACTTTGAATTAATAACAGAGTAATATGTGCAATGAAAATGTAAAAACTCATTTTGGCATGCTTAATCCAAGGATAAACTGGATAAAATAGTATGATAAGTGTATACATATATGTAGCTAAGTATATGACTTGGTATAAAAATTATCACCATCATATATATACCTACATTGTATGTATGTTTATATGCAGATGAGTAGGTAGTCTGGCTTGAAATTATGACTTTGTCTATTTTCTTGCTCTTTGTCTTTAGACAAGTTATTTGTCCACCAGGAAGAAGAAGAAAAAGAAAAACTCAAGGGAGGGGAAGGCAAAAGAGTGGAGGAGAGCGGGAGGTTCCAACTTCACATAGTCGCAACAAGAACTAAATTAATATTGTACTTATGGAGCTTAGATGAGTGCCTGACATATGTGAAAGACTATGTTAGTGTCTGCTACTGTTAGTGAAATAGGTTTTGGCAATGAAGTACACATATGTGTGTTTAAAGTGATCACTCTATCTCTTATGGAGAAAAGTTGGAAGGACATCATAATATTTGAATTGTGGCATGAAATATGATAGAAGCCACAGACACAGGGATAGAGATAAGTACACATATTTGAGAGCTATTGATGAGGTGAAGTTGATGGTATTTGGTGATCGAATATATGTATACTATACACACACACACACACACACACACCCCATATATATATATATATATATATATATATATATATATATATGGTGATATATATATGATAGATATAGTAAGGGTGAGAGAAGGGTAAAATCCAGGTTTCTGACTTATGCAAAAATAAGAGTGGGAAGGTGAGGAACAGACGTGGTAAGATAGATGAAAATATTACTTTACTTTTGAGCAAAGATTTGAGACTCGTGAAGATTGTTAATTGGAATGTCCTGAACCATATAAGTTCTTATTTTCTAGTGTCATAGTGAATAAGGACATCAGAAGGATAAAATAAAGAATTTAGAGGAACCAAGGATATTGTTAAGTGGTATTATAATATCTGTGTTGTATAATTTACAAAGCAGCCTTATCTCTAATTTTCATAGCTATCTCATAAGTACAAAACACTTTTAATTGTTCAAAATAGATCAGTGGGACTTAGAGGTTAAGTTTTTTTTGCCAAGGACAGCTTCAGAATTACTGCAGAAAAGTGAATAGGAGAGGTGAAGGAACATCTACATGGAAGATAAGGATGACCTTGAAATTCCAGGGCATTTTATATAACATGAAAATAGCAAATAATTCACAGGAGGTGATAGAGATTGTGAGGTAAGGAGAGAGTTAAAAAGATCCCCTACTTCCACCTCCCTTAGCACATATACTGGCTATTTTGTAAGATTCAAATATAAATGGTTTATTTGTTAAGAAAAAAATATAATTAACAAGAGACAACTAGTTCCAATCCATATTAGAAGCCAAATAACAATAACAAAAATATCACTCTGTTTATAATGGCTTCAAAAAGGATGGAGGAATCTAGTTCTGAAAGAGAGGGAAGGTCTGTTATATCCCCAAAAGGATGATTATAAATTTTCCAGGTTGGAAAGTGTAACACGAATAATAATATTTCAGATTAACTTGGATTATCATATCACTTTTGCTATTTCTTAGTCTGGGATCTCGAGGACTGACTGATTCCTTTGCGGATTTGTTGCTTTTAGTTCTAATATAAGGGATTCGTGGAAGTGTATCTACAGTTAATTTAGCCCTAAAATTTCAAATTTCTTTGTTTTTTGGGAATACTTCTATATGTAATGTAAGATTTTGAATTGCAGCTACTAGACCATATTTCACATTTATATTTTATTTACTTTTGAAGATACATTCACTTTTTTAAAAGAAGCATTTTTTCCTCTCTTCTTTTGTAATTCTGTAGCTCATCAGTTTTTACCAGTACCAGTCCTTGCCAGAATCTTTAATACTAAATCAGCTTTTCTGCCTTGAAGCAGGGGTTCAGCATTTGTTTACCTGGCTTTTGGTCAGTGTCTAGATGAGCTTCTAATACTCTTCAAATAAACCATGTTTTCCTACATTGCCTTGTCAGGCTTCCTTACAAATGGGTTTCTACTCTTTTATTTTCTTTGTTTTTCAAATTCTATTTTCAGATATTGTACAGCTATTTAGGAAATAGGCTTTATGTTCCCTTTGAGAAGTTGCTGCTTTACCTTAGTTGTACATTAGATCAGTGGTTGCTATAAATGCCGTTAAGATAGAGGCGCATGGATTGAAGGGGTGATACTATAGAGTGGTTTCCCGACAATTTGATTTTTTAAGTTATTTCTTGCAGATGAAATACCTACTTTTGTGATTTAGCTATATGTGACATTCATGATGTGTAGCCTAAACAAAATTGCCACGTATGATATTTAGCTATAAGGCCTTCTATAGAGCAAGTCTGGCCTATGTGCTTTCAGGACACAAAGCAACATTGAAAGCATCTGTGATTATAAATATACTGCTTCTGAAGACCTCCAACTCACTCAAAGAATGAAGTGCTTGACAAGTAAAGTAGGCAACTTATTCTTAAATTATATTTTGTAAATTATTACATAAAAATCAGTGATTAGTTGAGCTCCTCTTGGCAAGAGAACAAAAGCACTGAAGTATGAAGTGCTAACAGCATGTTCTGGTTTCCTAAGTTTATTCTTCTTGGAGGCTATTTATTTCTAAATGACATTTAAATTTGAAAATTAGGAGTAGAAATGTTGAATGTAGAAAAAAATTCTGGGTACTATTTCCTGCAATGTCCCCAGGACAAGAACAATAGGGTTCTATATCTTATCACATTAAACATCAACTTGTTGCAGTTAGATATTTACAGATACAACCTATGACCTAATATGTAGTAGGTTTTTGATGACTACTGGAGACATTTTGTAGAGGAGAGAAAATTCTACTACCAACCTTTTGGGTTCCTAGCTGAGCATGGGAATTCAGTAGAAATAAGACAGACAGGAGAAAAGTTTAAAAATTAATTTAATCTAAGTTTTTGTGCAACAGGGACCCTCAAAAAAAAAAAAGCCAACAGAAGCAATTGGAGTTGTTACATATTTACTGCTTTGAGCAGAGACTAGTGAATTGTGAAACTGCAATAAGACAAAAAGGGCTTGGGCTAGGGTCTTTAAGTGGGTAGAGAAGTGGAAAAGAAGATGAGCATTAGTGTAACAAGGTTTCTTGATACAGATTTCCTTCAGTTTCAACTTTTCATCTCTGATGATGATAATACTTTTCTCCTATTACAGGGAGGGAGTCTTTCCTGGGGGGACTTTCATCTCTTGCATGTAAGAAACAGTATGAAGTGCAGAGTGATCTTCTTGTACCTAATGCTTTTCAATAATTTAAGCTTAAATAGTCAAAATACCAGAATGGTGTATTTTAGATGGCATATTATTAAGTCCTTTACTTGATAAAATGAATCAGAAAAATGTCCACTTTGGCCATGAATATTGATATCTCATTTTTCAGTATGTAATTCTTTTGCATAATATGTTTCTTAGACTCATAGTAGTTGTTCAATAAATATTTTATGAATATTCAAGTTTTCTATTCATAGCTATATGTATATCCACATTTATAGAAGTTCTTAGTTAATTTCGAAATAGTTGAAGATACTACTGGTAATGACTAGTCTAAACATCAAAAAGAGCTTCAAGTCTGCTGAAAGTAAGATGTATATAAATTACAGGAGAGAGGACACAATATACATTATGGTACATTCATTCAAACAACAATCATAAATATACTTGAAGAACTATTTTATATAGAAAATAGATACATTTTACAATGGTAAGTGAAAGAAACAAGTTATACTTTATATGCTTCCATTTACATAAAGTTCAAAAGTTAACAAATATAATCTGGTAATTATACTTCAAGAGAGGTAAGTACATACAGGGATAAGTACAAGCAGGATTTTTAAAGTGCTGATAATGTTTATTTTTATTCTAGATGATGACTAGCCAAATGTATATAGTCTGGCTCAGTTTATGTAAAAGCGTTATTGAGTTGTACCTATTTGTCTCTTATACTTCATGTATTTAGAATTATTATACTTGCATGATGATTAAAAACACAGACTCTGAGAGTCAAATGACTTGTGTTGCATCTTAACTATGAGATGTGTGATCTTTGGCCATTTATGTATCCCTCATAATCATACCTCCTAACATACAAAATTGTTGGGAGAAAAAACATGTGAAAACATATGTAAACTATTAAGAACCAGAAAGTGCAGAAGTAAATTTACATATTGTTACTATGAGATCTTACTGATTATGTAATATGTATATATGCATGCTTTAGGTGAGCACACACATACATATATACACATAAAGTGCACACACATACATAGATGGCAGTTTTTCTTTTTTTCATCCTAATAACTCAAAATCTTGTCTTTTATTACCTTATTTCACTCTTGCAGTTATGTACATTAAAAATCTGGCAATAAAATGTTGTTTATAGCAGTGCTATAAGAAACAGACATAGCAATAGTGCCTTTTATTTCCTTTTCGGGCATAACACCAAATTCTGTATAACAGCTTCAAGGATAATGTTGTGTCATTTTTACTCCATATAATCGGAGGATTAAGCCACATCATCATTTCAAAATCCATCTTTACTACTTGTAAACAATTAAATGCCTGTTATCCTAAGGCAAAACCAGATGCTGTTACTATTTATGTATTATTTATGACTATTGTGGCAATTGAGTCATTGGTATTAAAAGAAAATAAAATACTAAGGTCAAGCCTCTGAACAATGAATGGATCCTGGGAGTTGAGGAGCATGGCAAATCAAAAACAGGATGGCATCACAATGCATTTAGTCCCAAATCCTCGAGGCTGTGGAAGGAGCAGGAATTTCTGTAACATTGGAATTCTATTAATTCTCTAAGTTTTTGACCAAAAACATGATGCCTTCTAAGGTGAAATGATTGTCCTCTAAGGTGAAATGGGGTTTTACTCATAATTTTGTTGGGACACTAAGAGTTAACTGAGGCAAACTGGAAATAAGATCCCTTTAGGTTCAAAGTTTCCTTTGAATGGAAATTTAGACTTGGAGTGTGGTTGGAGGGATGTGTTGGGGGTGGTTCATACTGATTGTAGCAGGCAGAATTGCAGTCCATACTCAGAATGGGAGTTGGAACTTAATTTATTCTCTTAATTCATACATAGTCCAGCTGCAAGTGCTGCCTCACATTGTGTAGCGTTCTGATGAATGTGCAAATCTGCTTCATTTTAAAAGTGTAAAATGAGAAACAGGATGGAAAAAGCCATCCTATAATGATGGTTAGGTAAATATTGCTATGACATTAAAAATATTAGGCTCAGAAAGTTTGGTCTTGACCTACATGCTTCTACCAATTATCTATGACAGAAGGGTCTGAGACTGAGGCCCTGTAACTCCCAAAGCATCCTCCCCTCTCAAATGAAGACAATACTGCATTGGAGAGGGAAGAGTGAGTATTTGTAGGCTCAATGCAAACCTTACTCTGCCTCTCTACAGCACCCAATCCATACTGCTGCCAAAACGCATTTCACATAGTGCTTCAGTCTTTGATTCACCAGCATGTCTCTTTGACTCTTTTAGGTTTTTGATACATGTTGCATTTACCTTTAAGCCTCTTGGGCTAAATACACTGCCTAGTCTGCCCAATGCTTGATTGTCACCAGAGCTTCATTAAATCCATGACTCATTCTTTGAATAAAACTTTGTTATCTTACAAAGTACTTTCATACTCATCTATTTTATATAAGACTTTCCCAGAGTGGCTACTCACCAAAGGTATTAGTTGATATATTTTTCTATTTGAATTGAGGCAAAAGCTCTGCTAAGTTTATATTTTCATGAGTATCTACCGTATAGTAAAGAGAATTTGTAATCAATTGGTTTGTTTACAAGTTGTAATTCTATCTGTACAGAGTAGTTCAATAAAGTCATTTAGGGTGCCACATATCTAGCAGAATGGTCATCTCAGCCACAGTGATTAATAGATTTATTCAGCAGATTCAAGGAACCAAAATATTTTACACCACACTGTTGATCCTAATGTTTTATACATGATTTCTCAGCTCATTCCCTACCCATCAGAGTTCATTGCTGACCACTGATAAACACGTTCATCCTTGTCTGAGACCTTTGCCAGAGCTTCTTCAGCTTTGTTGTCTTGTTTAATTTACTCTAGCCAACATCTTCCTAGTGGGATCTGCAGTTTTAAGGCTTCAAGGTTTTGGCTTTGGTGTATTAGTTTCTCTGCACATTCTTCTTTAAAGTGGGCTTTTCAAAATCTTTGATTCTCCATACACACGTTTTTCCAAAAACTATTTACATGGATGGTCCTACATAGATATTTTAACTTATTTACCATAGGAGATCCTCATTTGGCTCTGAAGCTTCATTATGGACTTAATTTCTAGCTCTTTATTTTTTATATTGTGTAGGAAAGTCTTAAGAACTTTAAAGGAAGTTCTTCATCCACACACATTTTTGTTTTGTTTTGTTTTGGGTAAGGGGAATAGAACTCGGGACCTTGTGCTTGTGAGGCAGGTGGTGGCACCACTGAGCTAAATCCCCAGCCCTACACACATTTTTAAGCTTATCTCTAATACATATTATTTTACTGAGACTAATTGTATTAGTCTCAGCTTTTTTGGGGGGCGGGTACTGGGGCTCGAACTCCGGTCCTTGCACTTCCGAGGCAGGCAGTAGAACCACTGAGCTAAATCCCAGCCCTAGTCTCAGCTTTTTACTCTCAATATTGATTATATATGCTTCTTCTATAGTCCAAATACAAAACGATGTTCATGTTAGTTAATAATTAAATACATTATTATATTCTGGTAATACTGAAACTAAAAGTAGTTGACTGGCCAGAAATATTATATTCTATAATTTGTGTGCCTCTTACTAGAAAATGAGTCCAAGTCAGTTTCCTAAATATAAAATTTGGAAATTGAAGCACATAGTCATTTATTTATGATTTTACTAAATATTGCAAGTCACTTTTTAAAAATGCTTCTTTCATTATATTTGTCAACAGGATTATTTATTTAAAAGGCCATGATTAATGCATTCAGTATTTTTTGACATGTACACTGGTTTGCATTCTTAAAGTCTCATAATTTTGTAATATACATTACAACATCCACTTTTTTATCTTACTCTTCCAATTTGAAAATTTTTCTGTGATCAGTCCTCTATGATCGTCTGGACTATGTCAGAATACCAGTTTATCAATTCAGGGAAACTGAGGCTGTTAAGAATCCCATAGAAATCCTCCACTGTGGATGGCTAGGGTACACAGTAGCTTTCTTTTCTGTTCTCTAAAACTGATGATTTCAGACTCTTCCATGGTCATCTAGCAACCTAGTTTTGTTTTTCTCATTTTGGCCGTAGTGTTGTGGATTTCTACCTAACATAGAGACTTCATTTTACTCTCCTTCCAAAAAAATAGAATATCATATGAATTCAAACACAGCAATTGGATAAAAATGTGTTTCTTTGTAAAGTAGATTTGAGGTTGACTATGTGTCTGTCTAGGTCATTTATACATTCTTGTATAAAGCATACTAACATATTAAAATGGTATCTATTATAATTTACTGAAATCATTTATCAAACTTTATTACTTAAGATTCATTTTACATATAATAGATTTTTCTGGGTTTTCTTTCCAGTCCTGGGAATTGATCAAACATGGGGCCTTTGCCCTAAGCTATGTACTCTTCCCTTAATTAATCAGTTAATTATTTTAGAGACAGAGTCTTGCCCAGGTTGGGCTTGAACTTGTGATCCACCTGCCTCAGCCTCCCAAAGTGGCAGGATTACAAGAATGTGCCACTGGGTCTGGTTTGTTATTTTGTTTTATAAATTAAGCTTTTAAATAAATTTTCATCCTTATGCTAATGAAAAACTAGCAAGATGTCTGGGTAGGCAAAGCTGGATAGCAAACACGGACAGAAAATAGAAAAGACTAAGCAGACAACTGGACTCAGACGTTACCATGACGAGTTGCAATAGATGCACAGGTCCATTGAACTTGCCAAACTGAAATGATGCCCAAGGAACATTTTAACAGGAACCAGCCAGAGAAGCAACCTTCACTGCTGAGCTGCTGAATTTGCACTTGAAGGCCTCTAAGGCCAGGCTCACGTTAACAGAATGGAGACTTTAAAAAAGAAGAAAATGTGCAGAACTGTATGCAATGAATTAGCCCGGTTTTATATAATTCTAGTTGATGGTTCCAGATCTAAAAGAGATGAATCCTTTGTTTTTAAACTATAGATCCAAAAAGGAATTACATAAAGATTTTTTTCTAACATTTCAAGGTATTACCCGTTGAATTTTCAATCAGAAACACCCAAGTCTGCTGATCTTTTTAATATTTTTGAAATTTTGAATTTCAAGAGTCATTCCTTTTCATTTCACTATGTTTGTGGTTAAATATTTTACAATGACAGTTTATTTTAAATAACATTTTAAAGCATTTTCAATTTACTATTAGATTTTTTTTAACATAGAGTAAAATCTGATAAAGAAAAATTTAAACAGATATGTCCTGACCCATGTATGATATACTTAGAAGATTGTTAGTAAAATTAGAGAGCTGATCATAGAATAAAGCTAACAATGTGTGTTTCATATACATGTACTTATGAGGCACTAAAAGTGGAAAAACAGTAAGTAGATAAACAGGTTGGTAAATAGCAAATAGGTAGGGTAAGTAGCCATTCTAATTCTGGATATAATAAGAGTTTTGTGGCAGGGTTTTCATATCACTTAAAGATGTATTTAATCTGTGCATTATAAAAATATTCACTATACCCTTATTGGTTACAAATAATGAAATGCATACAGCATAAAGGGACAAAAAGGATCTCTCTGAAACATTGACAGAACATTTGTTTAATATTTATTGATAGAATAATGTTAAAAATATTATTCCATTCTTCACTGGATTTTGGAGTACAAGATTATTTGGGACATAGTCTATGTTTTGCTGACTGTTTGCATAATATTTAAGAAAATTACCTCTATAATCATTGACACATATTTTGTATTACTCCAAAGAACTTTTTAGATCCTCTAAATAATATTGGCGTTATGAGTTATTCAGGGTACATCTGATGTGAGTATACAAGTAAGATAGACTGGAATAAATTTTTACATTTAATATGATGCAGCCAATATTTTGGCTGTCTTCTATCTTATTTAATACTTATCACTAAGTGATGAGTTAAGACATGAGCTGCCTGAGAAAAGATAATAATACTTCATTATTTAAATAATAGTTTTGAAATACTTATTGAAGTTTTTTTTGTACTGTGAAGAATTTGTTTGTTTGTTTTTGCTTAAATTCTTTTATTGGCACATTTTAGGTATACAATATGTTAACATTTATCATTGAGTGCTTGTACATGTACATGACGTATCTTGGTTCTTATTTTTTCCCCATTACCTGTGCACCCTTCACCCCCTCCACCCTTCCCTATTTACATAGACTTTGTTTCCATTTTTTTCTTTTCTCATAAGAAGGGAAAGGAAAAATTATGAGAAAAGAATTTGTATTAGTAAGAATATTCATTTAATCAGATCAATTTACTATAATGCTCCTAAAGTAATTTTTGTCTTTTATTTTATTTTCTTATAAACTAGTTTCTTCCAGAGAAGTTGAACTTCTGAGAAGTTGGAGGAACAGTAAAATAAGATGTTTTCTTTTCATTTTATTTATTTATTTACCCAATAAAGCCATACTTACATTTAATATGGATAGATAACAAAGAAAATATGACAGGGTCAAAAGAATATGGAGGAGAAACATGAAGCTTTTAAGATCCCTGGCTTTGCATATACATGTCTTCAGATCAGGTGAGCAGGGAGGGTGAGTGAAAGCCACACACAGTGTAAGGTATGCTCTTGTGGTCACCATACAGAAGGGACACTCAATCCTTCCTCCAAGAGAAAAAATCCAAATCAAACTTCAGGATCTCAAGATCATTCAGTCTAATCTGCCTGATTCAGATGTGGTCACTCATGACTACATGCCAAGTTATCTGCTGCCCCTAAATAGGCATATCTATATACTTCTGCCTTAGCCTGGAAGTGGTATGTATTCATTTTATTCACATATCATTAAAATATATCAAACATCCTATTTAAGTGTGGAAAATTTAGGAAGCTATTTAGTTATTTGCTTTTAATAATACCCAGATATTAAAAACTATTATTTTGGTAATCTGGCAAAACAGCAAAATAATTTGCCAATATTTTCCTTAAAATGTTAGGCTTGAGTCATTGATAAGAACTCATCACTTTCTGCATTAGCATCTCTAACATCCCTGACACAAATGTACACTCACAGCTGTCCCATGAAAGTATGTTAATTATTTCAATTTGTTAAACTTGACTAAGTAAATTAATTATTGTGTGCATATCCTGTGGTTTAAAGTCATTATAGTTTTAAAAGAGTAAAAGCAAAAATGAGTCATTCAGTAAGACCATGTTTGCCAGAGGTCGAAAAAATGATAAAAACTCCTTTGGGCGTTGTATAAATTTTTGAAAATCTTCAATGGTTTGAAAGTTTTACTTTATTTTATTTTTATGTAATTAAAAGTAAATAAAATAATAAGCATATTATTATTATTTAATTTTTATAGCTCACCAAATTTCCCTGTTGTATCAGTTTTTCCCCTGTCTTTGAAGGGACCTTTGTATTACTATTTATAATGAATTTAGAATAACTATTAAAAAAGAACTTCACACATTTTATAATGGAAATAAAGTTAAGCAGAACAACTACTTTACTATGATAGATTTTTCTCTTCATGAAAAACTCATCTCAGTTTCCAAGGAAATAAAAATTGCAAAAAAACACAGCAATTAAAGGATGATATTTTTCTCTCCTCCACCTTTCAAGGACCCAGAACAAATCACCAGAGTCCAGTTCCTTCCTTGACCAGACTCAGCACCACTCAAGTTGTGACTGAGACCCCAACTCCATCGAACTGCAATAGGAAAAGGACCCTGATCTTCTCCTCACAGTGTCAACACTACACCTGGTCAACTTACATCTTTTGTGCTGGACTCAAAGTGTCTAATGAATTTGAGTTTCTTTGATCAATTGTCACCACTTACTTAAACCTGAATCAAACAGAGCCCAATAATCCCTACTAAATGTTTTACATTTCATTCCCCTTCTTATAGCCTACATTTTGATGGTTTTTTTCTTTTTTTTTTTACTACTTTTCAATCATTATGATAAAGTCATATCCATCAATCTCATGCCTTCTCTCTTCATTTCTCTCCTTTTACATGGTTGGATTGATTCTTGTAGTTAAGCTCTACCTTAAAATATCGCTGTTACTTTTCAATGAATTTTTTTCCATGTTGGCATTACAAATCCAAAACAGTGTATTTAATCTATTAAATTAGATCATCCTGCAGGTTAATTAATGAAATGTTAACTTTTACTGTTATTCTAATGACAACAAGCCTTCTCTAAGATATTTGCTTGCCGTTTAAAAATGGCATTCTTTATGTGCATTCCTTAACATGTCATGTCAGGTACCTCAATTTATGGGCATTTAAACTGACTGATAAGCCACAGTTTGAGAAAAGTTCAGAACAATATATATTCCTACAATAAGGAATTTTGTTCGAAATGGATTTCAGCAATTTCTCCAAGGGAGCATAGCACATTCAGTCTGGTTTCAGAATAGCATCAATCAATGACCAATAATGCATAGATAAATAAGACATCAGCCTTACTGGCATTTTTGGTGAGACAATTCCTTATCAGTGGCAGTGGTGTGGTTCCTCACATTGTAACATATTTAAAGTTCATGATTTCCAACCACTAGATTTCAGCAGCACTCAAGATCCCTGCACCTCTGAGTTGTGATAACAGCTAATATCTCTAGATATTGTGAAATATCACCCAACTACTCCAAGTTGAGTACCACCTGGTTAACACTGTTAAAACAGAGATCCCCAAAATCATAAAGGTTTAGACCTCATAGAAATTTATTTCCCTCAGAATATTCATGGGCAAGTAGATAGTTTCGTGAGTCACTTCTCCTTTGCAGCCTTGTAGGCACTGAGACTGAAAGAGACTCACTCATCCTCAATAAAGGTTTCAGTTTTGTCTTGTAGTCCCCAACTAAGCCACAAGAAGCCTAAAAGAACACCAAAGGGAAGCTAGTTTCTTAAAACCTCAGTCTTGAAATAATGCATAACATTTCAATATTCATTCCATATGTAAAAATAAATTGCATGGCCACATCTAACTGGATGCTGGAAAATTCTCATAGCTTTATACCTGCCAATAGGAAGAAAAACTTTTCAGTGAGGATTTAACTATGTAACTTTCTGCTCACCCATGAATGATATGTTTGCTTTCTTCATCTAGAACATATAACACTCACATCTTTTTTCTGAGGGAGACAACTCAAAGTCCTCTCCATTTAGTATGGTCAGTTCAGATGCCAAGATCTGAAGGTTATACAGTCTTTTGTACTATGTCAAGATATGGTTAAATATTTTGTCTGCTTCACCCACACCTGTAAACTTCTAATACACAAATATTCCTCACATTGTAAAACTGTGAGTCTAGATGTACTACACTTTCCATTGACAAGAGCTAGTCATAGGGCCAGAGCAAACCAATATGGAGGCTGAAATATGTAGCCTAATAACAAAAGAAGAAGGAGGAGATGAAGGAGGAGAAGAAGGAGGAGGAGGGGAAGGGGAAGGGGAGGGGAAGGGGAAGAGGAAGAAGAGGAAGAGGATGAAAAAGGGCAGCTTTGTTTTGATGATCAGAATGATACACAGTAGTAGAATTTAAAGCCTCAGCTGGCATTGAGTATGAGATATGCAGACCACATTTGGGTTCTAAATGATCAGCTAGTAATAAGTAGGTTTCCAAAATGGACAGAAGGCATAAGGGAATACATTTCCTTTTCCTATGATAGGAATATGGCAGGTAATAGACTTAGTTTGAAGGCCAGCTACCCTTTCCAAGTGATGCACCAAACTAAAAGGGAAGGGGAAAGACCCATCTTTACAGAAGAAGTTAATAGAGAAGGGAAAAAGTTTGCAAGTCCTAGGGTACATTGCACCACCCGATCATTTTACATTGTGCGGAGACTGTGTTTATGACAACAACTGAAATCAGACTTTACCACTCAGAAAAGAAGAAATTGTTTAGAAATTGGTCAAACTTGATCTGATGATAAGACCAAACTACCTCAAGCTAAGCTAAGACTAAAGGACTTCATGAATAAACACACATTGCCTTCATAGATACTTGAGTTTCATTTTTTCATTACATTTCTGTCCATCTTCTAGAGGAAATAAGTTTGTTTTTAGTTTGGGGATGTGTAATATCTACAATTTTTGTCAAATAAAAATGCACTGTTTAAATTAAACAGTGAAGGAAGACTTTATGCAAAACTATTGCAAGAGGAGAAATTAAAGTCAACTCTGCTTACATGAAATGCAGGAGAATTTCTGGATTCTGGGGTGAAATAGTTTGAAGATACTGAAAGATGTTGGTGGGGGGAGAAGTCAATGTTGTCTTTGACTTGGCATTCGAGTTTGCTATTTGACATTTATCTTTCCTATCTTATGATAGAGACCGAGAGATAGGGACATCATTTTCTTTGATGACTACATAATGATCACACTTCAATAACCTGGTTTCCAAATGCTTGAAAAAATCTTCATGGGCTACAAATCTGACAAAAGGCTATGAAAATATTTACATCTCAAATGGGGCAGAGAAGGGATGTACAATCACAAGTTTTCTAATGTAAATGATCTAAGAGAGGCCATAGACCTATAGTTAGGGAAAAATCTCTTTAGTATTTGCTGAAGCTGAAGAGAACATTAAGGCCATCTGTTCACCACTGAAATATAAAAGTGGTGTATTCAGTGTAGAGTGGAGGCAACCACCAACATGCTTTTAGATATAGTCTCCTAATTATGTAGTTCAAAATTATATTAGCTGTCTGACTCATAAATAAGTCAATTTAAAGGTCACACACACATCACTCATCAAAAAAACTAAGCTAAGTTTCTTGATTCTTTTTTTTCCCCTTCCCCTGCCCTCCTTTCACCCCCTCCACCCTTCCCTATTTGCAAAGACTTTGTTTCCATTTTTTTCCTTTTCTCATATTTTCTTCTTTTCCCTTTTTTCCTTTCCCCTACCCCTCCCACTTCCCCTGCTCCTTTAGACCTTTGCTTACTGTTACACAATATCAATTATAATTTTTTAAATTACAATATCAAGATCTAGGAGACATTACCACAGATTTTACAGAATTTAAAAGGGTATAGAAAGTATATTTCAAAAATCTCTTTTGAAATAAATTTGACAACTTCTAAGAAGTACCTTGGAAGATAAATTAATGAAACTAACTCTAGAGGAAATATAAAATTTGAATAGCACCTATTAAAGAAAGTATATTCCTAGCTTGAAAACCTACCTATATGACAACAGCAGGCTCATAAACACTTTAACTGATAAATTATATCAAACAATTAAAGCAGAAAAAAGAAGGAACACTTCTCCCCTCATTTTAGGAACTCAACATTGTGCTAATCCTAAAACTGGATAAAGATAATAGAGGAAAAAAGCATGAACATAGATAGAAATTTGTTTAACAAAACAAACTATTAGAAGTCAGATCTGGCAGTATGTAGAAAGTGGTTTTATTATAGGGATGGCAGTGTTGGTTCAGCATTGGAAGATCCACCCCAAAAAGTCATCATTTAAACAGAGGAAAGGAAAAAGCCATATGATCCTGTCACTAGTTGGAGAAAAAGCATTGGACTAAATTCTACAGCTGTTCATGGTAAAAGCTATCAGGAGACCAGAAGTAGAACAGAATCTTCTCAACAGATTAAAGACATGTACTCCATACTTCCAGTGAGAATGCCTTATATGAATGGAGAAGATACAATGCTTTCTCCTTAAGGTGGAGAACAAGGGCAGATATGCTTACTCTTTATCTGTCCATTAAACTTTGAAACCTAGGCCCCACCAAAACAATAAAAAAGAACCAATAAAAAAGAACCAAGAGACTCATGTAATGGTACAAGCTCCCAGTGATGAATGTAACTGTATTTTATACCGAAAATGTACCAATAAACTTAATGGGAAAAAAACAAATCAGGCCTCCCAAATTTAAAGACCCAATCTGAAAATGGGCATCTGAAATGAACAGACATTTCTCAAACAAAGAAGTAGAAATGGCAAATAAACATGTGAAAAAATAAAAAAATTTAAAAAACTAAGCTAAGAAATTTTCTTTGACTCCATACTTGGTCTCTTCATATGTTGTTTGATACTTGTATCATTGAATCATCTTAATTTTATATTTTAATAATTATATATGTATACACTTTATATAGTCCTCCAAAACTTTGGAAAAATATTGAAAAGGACAAAGTGACAAAGTACAGGCTATCTATTTTTACTACAACCTTTAGACCCTGGTTGATTAAAGACTGACTTTTGTGATTATATTAGTATTCAGGTCATGGATCTCAACTTGTTCACATGTATTTGCCAAATACTTTGCTCAAATCTTGATGTACAATATCCATATTGTTTCTCAAGACCTAATAAAGAAAAAAGCAAGTAAAATGTGATGTGATGTAGTCAAATTTTCCAGAATGGATTTCTTATTAGTTTAGTACTGCTTTAATTGTCCTCATGACTTAACCCTAACTCTTAAATGTCATTTGTTCTTGCCACATTTTTCTGAGCTTCATCTAATTTTCTTTATAGTGATGATTACTTCTATTTTTATTTTTTGTGTTACTTCTATTTTTATTTTTTCATAAGTAATCATCTCACCATCTTCTTGTAGAATTTTTATAAACTGTTTAGGTTTTGGGGGGTGTCAGAATATAATGACTTTCTTATGAAAACAATGTTATAAGTTAAAGCACTTTTCCTTTTGTTTTATTATCACAAGGTGAAATCTTCCTAAATCCTGAATGCATACTTATCTCATATTTCTCCTTTATCACAGAAGGGGCCCTAACTCTCAGTTACTTGTATAGTAATTGACTACTTACATGATTATTTTGCAACATTAATGTCTCTCATGAATACTTTGAAAGAATTATTCCACTCTTAGGCAATTCTAATGTCCTTGACTTTGTAGGGTGCCCTTGTCAGTCCTCAGTGGGCACATTTCCTTTCTTCTAAAAGACGGTAATAATATTCTGTTTAGATAATGACCTCTAGTTTCAATTTTATGAAGAGAGAAAGTACATTTTTATCATAGAATTAATTTGATCATCACTAAAACTCAAGAATTCTCAAAGAGGTATTCCTTAAGTTTTGAAAAAAATATCTAAGTAGTGAGGTATCATTTAGAGATATGCTTAATTATTATTTAAGCTGGTTTTTAATTTTTAATTCATTTTAATTGAACTACTTAAAGGTAAAGTTCATGAATTTTAAGATTGATAATTGTAAACTAAACATGAAATAAATAAGTGCCCATGCTTTGACCCTTTGAAAAAAGTTAAATGTACTTGAAAATGAAAATAATTGTCAATTCTGGTGTTTTAGAAAAAAAGAATGAGTAAAATGTCCTGTAATGAACTATTTGAATAATATCATGATTGTGGTAACTTATTTTCTTTGAGTTAGTGTAATTTCACTGCTAGTATAATAATTAATTATAAAGCATAATTAAAGAATTTTTAGAGCTAAAGTTACATTGGGAATCAAAGACAAACTATTGTAGTCCTGGATGTCACACATTCTCAAGGTACAGTAAGTTTATAATTCTTCAGAAAATAATGAGTTATGAACTTAACATTGTGCTGTGGAATACTCAGTGTTAAAGTTCTAAAACATGAATAGTTATCATATTGTTAAGGCATGAATTTGGATTTGTTCTGAGCCTAATGTGCTGAATGAAGTCCCTACAGTGTGACTCTAGTTTACTTTTCAGTGTTGACTTCTCAATCTGAGTATGATGCTCTCTTACGAATATGTGATACCTCAGCAAAGTGAAGGAAGAAACTACCTGTATTAGATTCCTGGGGCTGGCGTAACAAACTAAAACTACTTGGGGGCTTTAATACCACAGAATTTATATCCTAACCATCCTGGAAGCTGAGAGTTTGAAATTCAATCTTTAGCAGGGTATCCTCCCTCCGAGGCTTTAGGGAAGAGTCTTTTCCTGTCTTTTTCTAGCGTTTAATGGTCGCCAACAAACCTTGGTATTCCTTGCTTGTAATGACATCATTCCAATATCAGCCTTCATCTTCACATGGTTGTCTTCCTTCTGTCTATAGCTGCTTTGTGGATAAGAAAGTGCAAGAAAAAGTTTAGCATTCTGTCTAGCTTGTAACTGTAGAGCATGAAAGCATGCATCTTTCTCCAAAAACATTGCCATGCCCCGAGGGCAGAGTTAGTCAAGCAAAACCATCCAGTGGAAAACTGGGCATATTGGACTAGAGTGTAGAATTAGAGAGAGATATGGGAAACATCTGCAAGAAAGTGGTGCTGCTACAGAATCAGAAAATTAGCCATAAAATAAATAACTTAAATTCTAATTTTAAATTATTATTGATATTGTGCAAGTGTAAAACATACATCAATTGTATAACCTTTTAAAATGTGTGCTATAGATTTTGAAAATCATCACATGGAGAAAAAATAACTTATTAACATAAATCAAGGCTATATTTCAGGTACAGATTTACCTGGCATAATTATCTGTTTTAAAGATTTAAACATGTAGATCCAAAATATGGGGATTCTAATTCATAAGGTGGTCTGAATCCACCATCTGTAAGCTGCCTTTGAGATGAGAGTCCTGATCATTTGTGCTGTCTTGAGGGGCAAGGCGTTTCAGCCAAAACCCTGCAGGTAGAGAAAGGACAGAAAGAAATAGGCAGATGAGGCAAGTACCAACAGAGGCCTGGTCCTGCTCTAGTTGTGACAGTGATTGAGTAAATGAGCGATTGTGTTCCTTTCCACTTAAGTGAGGTTCAGATAGGTTGTCCTCATTCAAATAGGAATTTTTTTCATGGATTTATTCGTTCATTCAACTTGCCAATGGTGTGACTATTAAGTATAAGGAACTTATGTTTCTTGTGTTAGACACTGAAGATACATGTGAATTAAGCAAAACACACATCTTCAACTTAAGATATAGTGAAATTAATATATAAATTATTATTATTTGTAAATGATATAGTTATTGATCATTTATGTGGCTAGAGACTTTCCATGAATCACTAAGAAACTCTGGACTGAGAAAAATAAAGCTCTCCTTTCATTAAGCCTATAATGGCTTTAGGCCATGAGAGGTAAGGGCTGACACTAATATTTAATTTTATATAAGATTGTACATATAATGATGAAATCATTATTTGAGTCATAACATCATAAAGTTTGAAACAGAAAAAAGTGAACAGCTGACTGTTAGAACTGAGAATTTTTAGAGATACTAACTACAAATTGGAAATTTAAAATGCAAATAAAAGCTTTAGGCCCAATTACAGTATTGAGAATACATTTGTTAATTGTTGGCTTGAAAATAGATCTTTGTTTTGTTATTGTTTCATATTATTTTCTGAAAGCACTCTATGAGTATCTGTTAGTACATATGCATAACATGCCTTAATGCTGTTTTGTCTGCTGCCCCTATTTCCTCCCCCTTCGCTGCATCTCCTGGTCCCTTTCCCTTTCCTAAAAGATCTATCTCTCCATTTCCTATGATCTATATTGTACTTTGATTTTAATTTATTCATACTTTGGGTGTCTAATATAAGAGAAACTATGTGATATTTAAGCTTGTATGCCTAATTTACTTCATTTAATATTATGCTCTTGAGATGCATCCATATTTTTTCAAAAGCTCCTATTTATTCTTTTTAAGAAAGACTAATACTTCATTGTGTAGCAATACTACACTATCTTTAACTATCTGTTGATAGACATATAGGTCACTTCCAATATTTAGCTATGAATTTTGCTGCCATAAACATGGGCAAGCTTGTATCACTAGGATAGGATGGATTTAACTCTTTCAAGAAATACCTAGAAGAATTGGTCAAAAGTAGTTTCTTTTAGTTTTTTTGTGAACTCTCCACACTGATTTCCACAGTGGTTGTACTATTTTATATTTCCTCCAATAATGTAGAAGAATTCCTTTTGACCCCCAGCCTTGCCAGCATTTGTTATAATCTGATTTCTTTTATTTTTCTGTGCTTTTTTGTGTGCTTATTAGCTGTAATTTTTTATTTTTGTATTTTTATTAGTACATGTTTACAGTGCATTATTATTACAATTATCATGGGGACCAAAATTTGAAAGTGACAAGGAGCGGGTGGGAAGCATGGGGGTGGGGGGAGAGAGAGAGAAATTACCTGATTTTTTTTTATAACATTCATCCTTTCTGGCATAAGATGGAATCTTGATATTGTTTTAATTTGCATTTCTCTAATGGCCAGAAGTGCTGAATATTTTTCCTTCTGAGAAGTGTCTATTCATTTCAATTGCCCATTTGGGATCCTGTTCAGAAAGTCTTGCCTATATCTTCTAGAGTTTTCCCTATTTTATCTTGCAGTGGATTAAGACTTTCTGTTTTAATATACATCTTTGATCCATTTTGATTTGAGTTCAGTACATGGTGAGAAATATAGGTCTAGCTTCAGTCTTCTGTATGTGGATAGCCAGTCGTCCATTACCATTTGTTAAAGAAGCTTTCTTTCCTCTAGCATATGTTTGTGGCCCATTTTGTCAAAGAACAGATAGCAGAATGTGCCTGGAGTAATTTTTGCATCCACTGTTCTGTTCCATTAACCCATGCATCTGCTTTTTGTACCAGTACTATGGTCTTTTCATCATCACTGCCGCTTTGTCCTATCACTTGAAGGTCAGGATGGTGATGACTCTTGCTTCATGCTTGATGAATAGAATTGCTTTTGCCACTCTGAGTCTCTTCTAGCTCCACATGAATTTTAGGGTTGTTTGCTCTAGTTCGGTGACGAATGCTGCTGGTGTTTTTTGTTTGTTTGTTTGTTTGTTTGTTTTATTGGGATTGGGTTAAGTCTACATGTCAGTTTTGAAAGGATGGCTATTTTGAAAATATTGGTTCTGCCTATCTAGGAACAGGGACTATCTTTTCATGTTCTGTTGTCCTCTTAGATCTCCCCTTTTAGAGTATTGAAATTTTCATTGCAGAGGTCTTCCATTTCCTTAAATTAATTCCTAAGTATTTAATTTTTCTTGTTGTGATTATAAATGGTGCTCTTTTCTTCATCTCTTTCTCAGTGAGTTCATTATTGGTATACAGGAATGCTCTTGATTTTTGAGTATTAATTTGTATCATGCTACACTGCTGAATTTGATTATTAATTCTAGGGGTCATTTGGTGGAATATTTTTAGTCAACTATGTAGAGGATTATGTCAACTGCAAATTTTTTTTGAGTTCTTTATATATTCTTGATATCAGTCCTCTCTCCAAGGAATACCTGGCAAATATATTTTCCCATTCTATAGGTTGTCTCTTCACTCTGTTGGTTGTTTCTTTTGCCATACAGAGGCTTTTAAATTAACTATGATGCCATTTTTTGATTCTTGATGTTCTTTGTTGTGCAATTGGTGTTCTGTTCAGTAAGTCCCTATCTATACCTATGTCATGGAGTCTTACCTACTTTATCTTCCAGCAGATAAAGTGTTTCTAATTTAATAATTAGTTCTTTGATCCATTTTGAATTTAGTTTAGCACACAATGAGATATTGACCTATATTCCATTTTCTGCCTGAGCATATCAAATATTCCACACACCATTTGATAAAGAGGATATCTTTCCTCCAGTGTATGTTTGTGGCCCTTTTGTCAAAGACCAGATAGCTGAATATACCTGGGGTTATTTCTGCATCTTCCATTTTGTTCTGTTGACCCACACATCTGTTTTATGCTAGTGCCATGCTATTTTTATTGGTATAGATTTGGAATATAACTTGAAATCCAGCATGGCAATACCTCCTGTTTTGCTTTCATTGCCCAAGTTTGCTAAACAAACCCTAATCACAATCACCATTAAGAAAACTACTTTAAGCAATGATTAATTGCCCCAAGACAATGATAAAGAAGAAAACATTAAAATAAACCATGGATTAATTATTTGTTACATTCAGAAACTACAACAAAGAAACAACTGACTTGTTAGAGTATAGAAAAGGAAGAGAACAACAATGGGATTTCAATAAGGTTCTGAAAAAACAGTATCACCTAGTAGAATTCTATTGATAAGTCTGTGAACTAAATTTTGCCCTATGAAATTCATATGTCAAAGCCAACCATCAATGTGATGGAATTCAGAGATGGGGCTTTGAGAGATAGTCTACTTTGGGTGAATTCATGAGGATAGGTGCTTCACGGTGTATCAGTGCCCTTGTAGAAGGAGACTTGAAGAGATGACTTTCTCTATTCCTCCTCCTCTTATTTCAACATCATTTGAAGACACAGCACAAGTGTGGCTTTTTGCAACCCAAGAAGAGAGGCCTTCCCAGAAATTGACCATAGTGGCGGTCTGATCTTGGAGTTCCAGTCTGAGAAAATACATTTCTGTTGTTTAAGTAAACCAATCTGTGAGATTTGGTTATGGCAGCCTGACCTAAGATGCCCATTAAGAAAAGGTCATTTCAAGGAGGTACAATTCTAAACAATGATGTACTTCAAAATTCATCAAGAGGCTGGGCATGATAGCACATGTTTGTAATCTCAGTATTTAGGGAGGCTGAGGCAGAAGGATGGCAAGTTCAAGTCCCACCTGGGAAACTTAGCAAGACTGTCTCAAAATAAAACCTTTAAAAAAGGTCTGGGGATATAGCTCAGTAAGAAAATCCCGAGTTAAATTGCCAGTGACACAGGGAAAAAAGGAAAAAGAAAAAAATCATCAAACAAAACCTTATAGATCTAAAAGTAGGAATAGTCAAATTCACAATTTTAGATGACAATTTCAATTTTTCCCTCAGTGACTGACAGAACAAGTACATAGAAAAACAGTTAAAATATTCCAACTTGACGTAATTGCCACTCCATCCCAAGACAGAAAAATAATGTATTAGCCTTGCCCTTGCTTGACACTACACATTCCCAACATTCTCAGCTTAAAAGAGGAGAGGTTTATATAGCTTCCTGGTTTCAGTCCATGGTCATTTGACTCCAAGGCAGGAACTTCATGGCAGAGCAAAACTGCTTAGTTCATAACAGCTCAGGAGCAGAGCAGAGAACAGAGTCAGAGAGGAAGAAAACATGGCCTAAGGCCATGTTTCCAAGACCTCCCGAGACAAACCCAGAACCATGCTCTACTAATCTACTAGGCCTTTCTTAACCCAATGAAATGGACTTATCAGGATTAATGGCCACAAGTACTATACATAGAATATTTACCAAGGTAGATACAATAATGTTCTGGATCATTAAAAATTCTCTCTCAACTGCAGTTACAAAGGGGCATGAGGGGCCAGGGATTTAGCTCAGTGGTTTCGCAGCCTGTTGCGCAAGCGCGAGGACCAGAGTTCAATTCCTGGTACAAAAAACCCAAAAAAACCCAAAAAACAAAGGGGCATGAGGAATGTCATGGGTGTGCCATCCGTTATCATAACCATGATGATGATGTCAGGATATATACATGTCAGCATTTGTCAAATTGTTCACTGTAGTGTGGGTTGCTTTTATATCATGTGTTAATTTTATCTCAGTCAAGTTGTATTTGACAGATGACTTCCAAATCCATTTGTAATGTTGTGAAAAAGTACTTTCAAGAGAGATAGCAAGTTTGAGTTGATCTGCAAAATATCGCATTATGTGCAATTTTTCTCATATTACTTGTAATTTCTTGAACATTTGCACTATCATACAAGAAATGTTTGAAAGTATACAAGCTAATTAAGAAAATAGCTTTCCTGACATGCGTAATGTCCTGGATTCAAACCCACAAAAAAAAAAAAAGAAAAAGAAAAAGAAAAGAGAGGAGAAAAGAAAATGCACAATAACAATACTGTGGAAGTAAGGTAAATACTAATAACAAAAACAATTATCAGCTTACTGTGTTCAAACACCATTCACTGTTTTGCATACACTGAAAAAGATCATTTTTTTAAATTAATCATAATGATTTATGTTACTTCTCTTCTGACTTTGATACCTCTTTCTTTCTCTTTTTAATATGTTTGAATTGTAACAAAGAACTACAGATTGCAGAATGGAAATGTTCATCCACTACATAGTCTCTTTTTCAGTATTGATCCCTTGATTTGGGTAAGTGCTTTTTGTCATTCATCTAGATTATTCTAACAGTCTAAGTTTGTTTTTTTTTTGTTTTTTGGTTTTTTCTACACTGTGGAGAGCATTTTACATCTCAAACAGTATGCATTATTCAACTTTGTTTCTGTTCTATTCTGTTCATTTCTTCTGATACAAAGGTACCATGATACCCTTGATATCCACTGTGGTTTGAGTCTCTCCTTGGTTTCTAGTTGGGGTCTTAATTGTGAGGGTGGTGGTACTGGGTGTTGGTGAAGCTTTTGAATGGGGAGGCCTAGAGGGAGTCCTGATGTCAGGAAACACCCTGCTCTCATATGGCATTAAGGTAGTCCTCCAAGAGTGTTGCTTTAAAAAAAAAAAATCAAGCCTAACCTCACTCACTTCTCTGCATCCTGACTGGAGATGGGAGACCGTTTATCCCACACACCCTCTTCTGTTTATCTTGAGTCTCTCAAGGAGACTTATCATATTGTTTATATAGTCAATCTCCAAAGCTGTGACCTAAACAAACCTCTTTATTTCTTAAGTACCTGTTTCAGGCATTTCTTCATAGTGAAGAAAATCTATCACAACATCCAAGGCCCATTAGAATTATGCTCTTACTCCTTGTTCACAACTTCAATCTACTGACTTGTTTCCAAGACTGCAGCAAATTTTTTGGCCAAATTCTTATAAGATGCATAATATTGGTTAGGTATGACCTAACCTCTTTAAGCCTATTTCCAAGTTATACTTTCAGATAGATCTACTAGGAGACAGAAAGAAAAATAAGGTTGAGATGCAAATAGAGGCCAAAAGTACTTTAAACAAGTATATGTTTATACATTTTTAGTGTATCTATTAACATATAGATGATTGTGGGTATGCAGATCACAAAAGAGCATGGATTCCTGCGAGCATTCAACTAGAAAGTTAAGCATCACACATCTTTAAGAATAGCTTCTATGGAAACACTGAATCAGTTTATCACATTTTCCAGAGGGAATTACTCATCTCGAAGAGATACATAAAGTATTATTTTTTAAGTTGCTGATATTGTCCAGAGAATAGCTGAATCATCCAGAAAAATACTTACAACAATTGACTACATCAATTTGCCAAACAAAGAATTGCAGTTGTATGTAAAATATCAGTGTTAGGGATACATGAGGCAAATCTTTTCATATTATATGATGTCCCCAAGCTCTAATTTCATCATTAGAAGAATTTTCATCTGGAAAGGAACAGTTGACCAGAGTTCTTCTCTGTCTGTGTATTTCCCCTGTCACATGAAATATTTACCCTATATTCAGAAACATTGAATATTCCATTTGTGAGAAAAAACACTATCTCCTTTTAGGATAATTAACACCATTTAAAATTTTAAAACTGGAAAATTATATTGCTCTTTAAATTGAGAATAAAATACAAGCAAGCAAAATTATAAGAAAAATTACCAAAATATACAATACCAAAGTAATAGAAAAAGCTTTAAATTTCTCCTGAAACATATGAATTATTGTAAATTTAGTCATAATAAATGAAACTTTAATTAAAACTGCTACCTATAGATATATCTCTATCAGAAAAAAAGAAATTCAAAACCTAGAACATACTCTGTTGCTTAAGTTTTGAGGAAACAATAACTATTACCATTGAACCCCCAGAAATTTAATGTGGTAAGGGAGCCTGATTTTATGTAATTTTACCGGTAACCATCAAGTTTGTATAATTTTCACTAAGGCATTTAAATACAGTACTTCTTACTTGCTTCTCATGAGACCTCATCCAAATAATGTCATCAACATAGTGATCAACAATAATGTTGAATAAAATATTTGCACATATATTTTTGTCTACCGTTGTACATATTTTTCTAGTCATCATCTAAAAAATATCTTATCTTTATCCTTTAGTTCTTAACTACCACTTTGGACTCCTAGGTTCCTTTTTTAATTCAATTACTATCATAACTCTTTCTAATTCTGGAAGTGCATAACCACTTTCACAAAACTTAGTATTTTCTTATGTTCACTTCATTTGAATTTTCAATTATTTGGTTAGCATCTTCACATGAGTAATTGTTCTTTAAACCAATTTTTTTATTAAAATATCTGATACGTTTTCTGACTCCTGTGAGGACACAAATATAATAGTAAAATATAACACTAAAGTATTTTTAAAAAATTGATTCATATAGCAAAAGTACTACTAATAAAAGGGAAACAAAAGGATAAGACAATTATGTTCAGATTATAGTAACAGTGTAGAATACTTATACATTATCAGAATTACAATTTTTTACCAGCAAAGTAGTACCTGAGACAGAAAAAGATCATTAATAGATATTTTAAAACAAAGAGAAAAGTTATTTGGTAGATGATACTTGTCCTTAAGAGGGTACTATGTTGAACACTTGGTCACCATATGTTGGTACTTTTGGGAGGTAGTGGAAACATTAGGAGGTGGGGCCTAGTTGAAGAAAGTGAGTCACTTGACGGGATACATACATTAGGACTCTGGGTTTTTGCTTTTCCTCTGTTTCTTTGTTTCTAGGCCACCACGAAGCAAGCAGCTCTGCTCTACTACGTACTCCCTGCCATGATGTTCTTCCTGAAAGCCCAAAGTGACAGGCCCAACTCATCACAAGCTGAAACCTCCAAAACCATTATCCAAAATAAATCTTTTCTCTTTTAAATTTCTTTGCTCTTGAAAAGATGACTAACAAAAGTCTATAGATATGAAATACACCACCACAAGGGATAAGTGGATATTGTGTGCCTTCTGGCACATATCAATGCGAAGTTTACAATATTTGTATCTACTCTTCTTTCTAAAATATGTACCATACACATAACTGTAAGGAAATTATCAGGCAATTGAAGGTTAAAGGATAATTTATTTAAAGCTATAAAATATTTAAATGAAGTGAATTGATAGTTTTCTTGATCAAAGGACCAAAAAAAATGCTACAATCAAAAGCATCTTGTAGTATATTCTGGATTTATATAAAAATACAATATAATGGACTTTTGGAGCAACTTGAAACATTTAAAAATCTAATATTGGGTAATTGTATCATTTTAAAATTTCTTGAGTATTATATGTTATGGTAATGTAGGAGAATGTTCTTGTTCTTAGTGGATACTTGTGGAAATTTAAGAATGAATTAAAATGACATTTTTTATATTACAAATATATAAAAATGAATTATAATGTGCTTTAAAATAGTAAAGAAATATATATTTATAAATTAATATATTATAGTGAGAGATAAAATAATGCTAAACAGTTAACATTTGGTGAATCTAAATGTTATACACTTCATGTTTCTTTTAATCTTTGAGTAGACTGTAATAGTTTTGTATAAAATGTTGATACAAGGATAAAGAAATGATATGATATAATATATGATTTAAAAGATAGATCTGTTATAGAGTTACAGTAAAATTTAAAGAGACAAAGGCTGGCACAAGAAGATCAGTTAAATGACTATTAGCAAGCAGATGGTTTGGACAGGTTGGTGAGAAGGAGTAGATTTTGGATCTAGTAAGAGATAAAGGGTTTTGGAATTATAATTGAAAACAAAAGCATCTTCTAACCTGGAAATATACGTCACAAAATTAAAAGGACAAAACAATTTTATTACTGAATAAGAGTAAATCAGAATGTGACGTGGCATACAGGCAATATACAAAAACATAGCAAAGAAAAAAATAAAACCTCACCCTTTTACATAGCCAGGTACCCAATCTATTACACACGACTAGTCCTCTAGTGAAATTCAAAGCATCACTTATCATAAATAGTTCATCTTAAAATAAACCTGGTATTGGGGTGACTATGTGTGTTAGTTAATTGGATTTACCCAGTGGAGAACCTAACATACATTTTATGACAGGAAGTATTTTTACAACTTGGAGCAAATAGCCCTCTACATTACACACTTATATTCCCATGGAAATGGGAAGATGTTACCTTTTCTGTCTACATTTCAAAAAGATTACACACAGCTACTTGAAAAATATCATTCCTGGGTTCTAAAGCTAATAAAAAGCCTAATAACATTTCAAAAATCCAGGTAATAAGGGATAGGAATGCAACTCAGTGGTAGAGTGCTTTTCTATCCTTAACAAGGCCTTGGGTTGATTCCTAGCATGTCAAAACAAAACAAAAAGTCTGTCTATCTATCTCTTTCAAAGAGAGGAGAAAATTACATGTGTGATTTTCTGAAGTAAATACTTTAAAGGGGGCAAAGAGAAATCTTTTTGTTTCTAATAGCAAAAATTAAGCCTCATAGCCTCATTTAGAATTTCTATTTGTCTTCAAAATTGGTTTACATGCCCTGTTGATGATGAATTAGACATAAGGGGCTGAAGAAGAGAGGAAATTGAATTTTAAGCCTGTCAAATTGAAAGAAAAGAGTTAAATTGAGGAATCTTCAGGAGAACCAGGGTGGGAGAGAGGAAAATCAAGCTTTAGGGATTTGGTGTACTAAGTTGGAGATGGCTTTGGACTTGTTACATTAGGCAGGCAGATAGCTGTATAGATGTGGAGTCCAAAGGAGAGGTCTGGGTGACAGCTGTAATACGTGGCGTCTTCACTGCACAAACAGCATTTAATGCCATGGGACTGAAGCCAATCAGCCACTTCATCTATACTCATTAGAGATGCAGAAACAAGTTGGAACTCTGGGGAACATAATAAAGTAAATTGATTAGGAAAGATAAGGAGGCATCGATGAGGAATATTTTGGAGAAGAGAAAGGAAAAGCCACGTGAAAGCATATTTTCTGTATAGGAAGAGAAGAAAATAGTTCAGGATCAGATCAATCATCTCTGTCAGACCCTGCTGAGGTCGAGCTAGATAAAGACTGGGGAATAAGCTCCAGATTTATCATTGTGGAAGACACCAGTGACATTGGAAAGAACATTTCTGTGGTATTGTGAGGATCTACCTGCTTATAAATTTAAGAGAAGAGACAAAAGTACAACAGTGTGTATATGCCACTCTCTCCAAGAGTATTGTTATAATTAAGAGCAGATATGTGGGACTGTAGTTAAATGGATAGTAGGATAAAGTAATTTTCTTGTTTTTTTTTTAAATGGGAAATACTATATGTGGTGATGAAAATCATTCATCCAAAAGGGAAGCAATCAACAATACAGAAGATCGGGGTGGTTCCCAACAATGTCCTTGTCTTTATGAAAGGGCAGAGGGGTGACGGTTGATCTTTGAGTAAGGCAACGATAGTTTATTCGTGGTCAAAGAAAGGAAAGGCACAGATGCTGCCTCCTGGATAGCTATGGCCTGGGAACTTTGAACATTGTTTTCTAGTTACCTCTATATTCTCAGAGAAGTTAGAAGTTTATCACAAAGCCATGAGGGTCAGAAAAGTGTGAGGTGCTTTTTAATGAAAAACTCTGAGTTGTGTCCATAAGAACATAAGAGAGATGGACCAGTGCAGTGGAGTAGGATTGCTGAGCAGCCTTAGGAACATTCGGGGCTACTGCCTTTAAATTTAAAATTTTAAAATCTTCATGGTTGTATGCTTGTGCTTACTTTTTTTTCCTTTTTTTATACAGTGTAGAGATTGTAGGCACACATCTCACACTAGAGATGGAAATCTTTTTACTGACATATTGTTCAGTCTGATACAATTTTAGGGCATCCCCTAGATCTTTACCATAGCAAGGCCACAGTACAATTTTTATAATTTCAAAACAATAACAAATTATAAACTTTTCCTCATTAGCAGTTAAATCTAATATAATGAAATAACTTATAAATTGTTTGTTGAGACTTAACTATAACATCTTGTTTAAAATACACTTATGTCATGGTTTCGCCGCCTGCTGAGCAAGCACAAGGACCCGAGTTCAATCCCCAGTACCAAAAAAATAAATAAAAATAAAAATAAATACACTTATGTTGATAATTCAGAAGACTTTTTCATGATAATCTGACATATATTTATGGCCATATTATTTTCTGAAGCAACATTTTATATGGAAAGTTACATTATGGAATTTTATTATTTATTTATTGACAGGGCAGTGTTAGAGATTGAACTCACGGGCTCTGAATCACTAAGCTACATTCTCAGCTCTTTATATTTCATTTTATTTTTTAGACAGAATATTTCTAAATTGCTCAGGCAGGACTCAAGCTTGTGATCATCCTGCCTTGGCCTCTCTCAGTACTGGCAATATAATCATTCACCACAGAAACTTGTTCATTCATGGATTTTTAAATCTGCCTTTAAGAGAAACTATTTGCCAAATTTGCTATAGGATACGTCAGTAAGAAGATTCTCTTCTCTCACATTAAATTTTTTAAAAAGAAAAATTTGTCTTTGGAGCTAAAGCTCTGGCATGTGTGAGAATAGAATAGAACCATATTGGAAGGATTCAGAATACATGTTTTTGTTTTCAGTTATGAAATGAAAAGGATGATTGAAAACACTGGAGATAAGCTATTTTAAATTTCCTCCTAAATCATGGCATATTTCTATAAACATCAGACAAACTTTATGTCTCAGAGAGTTGTTTATATTCTCACTTGAACAAATGATAAACTTATGTACTAAAGATTTCATGGTCTTTAAATTTGTCTCAGAAATTGACTTTTTTGTTACAAAAGAAAATCATTTTCTGAAGTGTTAAAATTGAAATACCTAAATATGCCATTGCTTTTCATTGAGCATGATTAATATAGAGACCTACAGCAATGTAGTGAAACTATACTAAGAAATTAATCTGATGCTTACAATTTTCAATAACAACAGTGAAAAGCACTGAGTGATGTCAGATGTAGTATCTGTGGAATCCCTCTAGGAGCCACCCAAATTCACCCAAAGTGCGCCTTACTAATCCCTTAGATCCCAAAGCTGATGAATTAGAGAATCTACATTAATTGTCACACCACTTCATTTGTTATTAGTGAATTTTTCTTGAATCTACCATCATTTTTATAATTTTTATAGCCTCTGAACGTTTATACTGAATTTCTCTATATTCCTCTCTCAGCCTGTGTACTGAAATGGCCTTTCCCTGTTATTGTTATATTATTTATGTCAATCTATGATTATGTCTTCCACTATTTATTTGTTTCTTCTATGTCTCTCTATTAGATTTCAGTATCCAGGAATACAGGAACCCAACTGCCTTGTTTATTACTACTGTAAACATATGGATTAGAATCAGACATATATAAAATAAGTGGTCCCTTTTTTGTTAAAATAATAAATACAGTGTCCCAAATATAGTGAACCATTGACTTATGAACTCCATTGGTTCCTGAGAGCTGGTTGTAACTGAAGTTGGTTTTAAGTCAGTACAGCTGATATCTGAATGTTCACTTGGGTACACATTAGAGATAACAAGAGGCAGAAGAATCTTCCATTAACTTAATTAATCCGAGTTGTTTTTATGTCAGTCCACTTGTAACTCAAGGGTCCACTGTATATCCATTTCTCCCAATTTACTTTGTGTTTGTTATTTGCACTTGGTTATATAAATGCAATCACTAGAAATACTGCATGGCTACATAAGTGCAATCATTGCAAATACTGTAAGGAGTATAAAGAAACTTTGTGTTAACAATATTATTTGTACATTTTCCACCATGGTTGGAAACTAATTTCATCTAATAAATATGGATAGCATACTCACTGTGTGCAGGTTTTGTGTTAGGACCTGGGAAAACAAAGATAATAACAATAAAGTGCACTGAATTTTTATTAGTGCTTATATTTTGGGGGCTATCAAGAGGGCTTTATTCATTTTCTGCATTCATTCTTCAAAATTGTGAAACTGTGTTTTAGTTATTTCTTTTTTTCTGCTGTTTTCTTTCTTTTTTATTAATTATATTGGTGCATTTAAGGTATAAAATATAATGACATTCATCATTGGAAATTTGCACCTTTACATAATCCATCTTGGTTCTTATTTTTTCCCCATCCCCCTGCCCTCCCTTCAACCCCTCCACCCCTCCCTATCTACAAAGACTTTTTCTCCATTTTTTCCTTTTCTCATATTAATTCCATTCCCTTCTTTCTTTTCCCCTACCCCTCCTATTTCCCTGTCCCCTTTGCCCCTTTTCTTCCTATTTCACATTATCTCTTATACCTTTTTGTCCTTATTTACACTTTTAGTTTCTCACACTAGAGAAACTATTCAGTACTTACACATGTGTGTCCTATTTATTTCACTTAAGAGAGGCCCAAATCCATGCAATTAGGAATGAAAAGGGTGAAATTACAATGGGCCCAGCAGAAATCCAGAGGATCATCAATACCTACTTCGAGAACCTAGACACCAACAAGATGGAAAATACAGAAGAAAGGGATAAATTTCTATTTACGTGTGAATTACCAAAGTTGAACGAAGAAGACCTAAAAATTCTAAATGACCCAGTATCAATCAATGAAATTGAAAACGTAATTAAAAACTTACCAACTAAGAAAAGCCCAGGTCCTGATGCCTTCATTATTGAATTCGACAAGACATTTAGAGAGGAACTACTGCCACTACTGTTTAAACTCTTCAATGAAATTGAAAGGGAAGCAATACTCCCAAATTCATTCCTGGAAGCAAGCATCACCTTGATCCCCAAAGCAGAGAAAGACCCAACTGAAAAAGAGAACTATAAGCCAATCTCTCTAATGAACATAGAGGCAAAAATCCTCAATAAGATACTGGCAAATAGAATGCAGAAGATCATCAAGAAGATCACACACCCTGACCAATAGGATTCATTCAGGGATGCAGGGATGGTTCAAAATATGCAAATCCATAAATGTAATACACTATATTAATAGAACCAAGGACAAAAACTATATGATCATTTCAATAGATGAAGAAAAAGCATTTGACAAGTTATTTCTTTTGTAACAAGTTTTGCTTACTAACTATATAAAAATAATATGTGCTTGTAATAAAAACTCAAATAATATGGATATGTGTGTAAAAGAACATCAAATATCCTTCCATATATCCACATCAAATAGCATTGCTTGTTTTTTAACGTGAAAACCATATTATGGATATTGATATAAATTACTTTTTAACTCAACTGTATGCTATGCATATCTTTCCATGTCTGTATGTTCATCTGTAACCTGACCTTAACAAAAGTGGTGTAGAAGTCTATTATTACATAATTACATTGTTTATTAATGAATCTATTCCTCATAAATAAAATCGTGAGGCAAGCTTGAATACTTATGAAGTTGTAGTAGGTGAATTGATATCTTTAATTATCTCTGCTTTAAAATTTGTTTTAAATTTTTCATACAGTGTGAATCTCTTTTTATAAAAAAAAGAAATCTATTTAGCCTATACACATATGTTTTGATTATAAAATATGCTTGGTATTAGTTCTTATCATAGTCTATATTTTGTATTTATTTTTTCTTCTTGCTTTATGTTTTGTCTTTTTCTTTCTTTTCCCAAAATTGACATTTTTTACTAGATTTTTTTCTATCTCTTCCTATATTTATTACATTGGCTTTCAATCATGGTACTAGATTTTTCTAGATTATTTTTCTTCAGAAGATTCCTCTAGTGTTTATTTTTCATTACACACTGTTGTGATTAATTTAATGAAATATTTAATTACAATGAACATTCAAATTTATTGCTGCTGTGAACTGAATTGTGTGTCCCCTCTACCCTAAATTCATATGGTGAAGCATAATTCCCAACATACTTATTTAGAGCTGGGTCATTGGAGATAGTAAGGATTTGATGAGGTCACAGTAATGTGAAGATGGGAACTTTGTGAAGAGATTTGTAGCTTCATGAAAAGAGAAAAGCACTTCTCTACTGTGTTTCCCCCATCCTCTTCCTCCTCCTCTTCTTCATCTACCTCTTTCCTCTTTTCCCTCTCTGTACCCCTCTTCTCTCTTCTCCATCCCACATAAGAACAAATTGAGGTCTGCAAGTCAGGAAGCTATCTCACCAGAATCTGAAAGAATCAAATGGTGGACTCAGACTTACCAGCCACCAAAATTGTGGGAAAATACATATTTCTGTTGTTTAAGCCACGCTGTCTATGGTTGTTGTTGTTGTTGTTGTGGCAGCCAGAGATAAAACAATTAAAGTCATCTTCTCAATTCTGAATCAACTCTCTTCTCCAGGAATCCCAACCTTTGACCTGAATCAGTTTAATTTTTATTTTTTGAGTCTCAAGTTTTCCTCTTGAGTCTTCTGATTTTTCATTATATATTTCTGCTTGCAAGTGATAATCTATAGCCATAGTTCTTAAGTGTGCTTCACAATCACATCCTAAGTGTTTTTTTTTCCTAAAAATGCTCTTTCCTGGATACAGCTTGGTGTACCCTGAATCACAGAGGCCTGTGGCCCAGTGGGTTTTGAGAGAGCATCTTAGGGGATTATTACACAGCCTTTTGATTAAGGAAAATTAGGCCATATTGACATACTGCTAGCTTGGGTGAACTCCTCCATCAATTGTATAGATCACCATTTTACTGATGTTCCTTTGTGGCCTTCATGATCATCTGATCAATCCTCAGGTATTGGCATTGAGGCTTGTTTAGTGTTGAAGCTCAATTTGTTCAGTTCCCTTTCTTTAGTAAATAAAGTTGAGGATAAAATGTTACCACCCAGCCCTCCAGTGTCCAGGTTCTCCTGTAGCTCTGAGTTATCTCAGTCAGGGAGAGCTATAGTTACCAGTAAAAAGTGGAGTTATACTAAAAATGTAATTATCTTAGTGGTTTTTACTCCTGAGTTCTTTCGCAATATGTACCTGGGTAGTGATTCTGCCTCCTCTCCTCTCCTGCCTATAATATCAGAGGCCTGTAACGCCAAATTCCAGGCTTTGTCTTTTAAGTAGTTCACCCAAATCTGAGGCTGAGAAGGACTCAGTATTATTCAATCTATCTCCCAGTTTTCACACAGTTCCCCACCCAGAAAAGTTCTCAGCAACTCCTTTCCTCAGCAACTGTTTCCTTCAGTTCTAAGCAAATGGTTTTCCTCAGCATATTGGCAGGAAGATCTTTACATATTTTTGGAAGTCCTTTTCTGGTATGGTATCATAGCTGTATCAGTGTTGGTGGCCTTTTGCTTCAACTTGACTCCTTCCGTTTCATCTGGACATTTCTAAAAGCCAAGATCAAAGGCAGAGGAGGTGTTATTACAGAAGGACAATCAGAGAGATGAAATATTTATGCCTTTGTTTACGGAAAATGAAGGTCGAAACCAAGGAATTTGTATAGCCGCTAGAATCTAGAAAGGGCAAACAAATAGATTGTACTTTAGCACCTTGATTTTACCACCAACAGCTTGATTTTAGCCCAGTCAGAATTTTCTTCAAACTAATGACCTCTATAACTGTGAGATAATAACTTTGTGTTGCTTTAGTGTGTAGTGATTTATTATAACAACAATAGGAAACTAGTACACATGGTCAAGGATCAGATAAGTATTGGGGCAGAATTTATACATAAAATTTAATTCTCCCCTACTCTAGCTGTCTTCTGTGTTTTACTTGGTAATCTCTAGTAGTTGTATTTCCCTAAATCCCATCCTCTGGTTCTTTGAAGCAGTAAGACTATTGTTTTTTCACTAGAGCTTTGTAGACATTATGTGACTCAGACTGTGAACTGCCTTCAGAATAAAAGTCATAAAAATAGAATATTCACCTTTTGCTCATCCGAGAGTCAATTCTTCTCTGTATCTACCTGCTTTTGTTTTGTCAGTAGTGCCTTCAGAGAGTTGCTTCTTATAATTTATACAAAGTTTATAGCTGTTATTTGTAGAGGGCATGATTTGTGAGAAGCTTAGTAGCTCATGCCGAAAGTGGAACTACCTTGAATTACACATATAATTGGGAAAACACTCATTTTTAAAAGAAAAAATAAGGAATATATAATTCTCTTGAGAGATTTTCACTGTACACATGGTTATAATTTTTTATTACACAGAATATGTAATTATTTGCCTAGCTAGATCTTATTATTGGACATGAGATATTTTAAAAATATTCACAACGATAATTATCATTTTTAGGAATATTTCAATAAAATGAAGAACATGGAACAGGAGGATAAATGCATTTGACTATATTTCCCAAGCAGTATTATTTTGGTGACATCAATGAGTGGTTTTTGAGTTTCTATAACATACAGGAAATTTGTTTTTCTTTTTTTATTTATATATTAATTGGTACATTTTAGGTATACAATATGTTTACATTTATCATTGGGTGTTTGTACCTGAACATGATGTATCTTAGTTCTCATTTTTTCCCCCATTACCTATGCGCCCTTCACCCCCACCACCCTTCTCTGTTTACATAGACTTTGTTCCCATTTCTTTTTCTTGCTCATAATTTTTCCTTTCCCTTCTTCCCTTTCCCCTTCCCTTCCCGCCACCCCTACCCCTTTGGACCTTTTCCTATTTTAAATTATCAATTATTCATTTTAATCATTTTCATCCTTATTTACACTTTCAGTTTCTCACACTAGAGAAACTATTTGGTATTTACATATGTGTGTCTTATTTATTTCACTTAAGAGTATGGCCTCAATATGCATCCATTTAGCTATAAATGACTCTAGTTTCTCATTCTTTATGGCTGAGTAGTACTCCATTTTATAAAAAAAAACAAAAAACCCACATCTTCTTTATCCAGTTTCCAGTTGATGGGCACTTGGGCTGTTTCCAGTCCTTAGCTATTACAAACCGTGCTGCTATAAACATGGGTGCACATATATCTCTGTGGTATGATTCTTTTAATTCTTTGGGGAAGACACCCAGCAGGGGAATAGCTGGGTCAAATGGGACCTCTAGTCCTAGTTCCTTGAGGTATCTCCACACTGATTTCCATAGTGGTTGCACAAGTCTGCACTCCCACCAACAATGGAGAAGTGTTCCTTTCTCTCCACATCACCATCAGCATTTGTTATTGGTTGATTTCTTGATAGCAGCCATTCTTTCTGGGGTGAGGTGGAATCTCAGTGTTGTTTTCATCTGCATCTCTCAAATGACCAGTGATGCTGAACATTTTTTCATATGTTTCTTTCCTGCTTTTACTTCTTTGTCTGAGAAATGTCTGTTCATTTCAGATGCCCATTTTTTAATTGGGTCTTTGAATTTGGGGAGTCTGATTTTTTTCAATTCTTTATATATTCCAGATAGTAGACCTTTGTCTGAGGTACAGCTGCTAAAAATTTCTTCCCATATTGTAGGTTGTCTCTTAGCTCTGTTGGTAGTTTCTCTTGCAGTGCAGAAGCTTTTTAATAAGATGAGATCCCAGTTGTTGATTCTTTGTGTTAGCTCCCATGCTACTGAAGATTTGTTCATAAAGTCTTTTCATATGCCAATGTCATTGAGAATTCTACCTAACTTATCTTCCAGCAAGTTTGCTGTTTCTGTATTGATATTTAGCTCTTTAATCCACTTTGATCTTAGTTTAGTGCATGGTGATAGATATGGGTCTAGTTTTAGTCTTTGGCAGGTTGAAATCCAGTTTTTCCAACACCATTTATTGAACAGACTATCTTTTCTCCAATGAGGGAATGAGGATGGTTGGCTCCTTTGTCAAAGATGAGGTGGCTGAGTATGTCTGGAGTTGTTTCTGCATCTTCTAATCTATTCCACTGATCTTTGGGTCTGTTTCTTTGACAGTACCATGCTGTTTTTATCACAGTAGCTTTATAGTATAGTTTCAAGGTAGGGATTGTGATACTCCCAGCCATGTCTCTGTTGCCTAGAATTGCTTTTGCTATTCTAGCTTTCTTCTGCTTCCAATGAATTTTTGGATTGTTCTCTCTAGCTCTGTGAAGTATATTGTTGGAATTTCAATTGGTATTGCATCAAATCTATATAGTAGTTTTGGAAGTGTGGCCATTTTCACTATATTGAGTCTTCCTACCCAGGAACAAGGGATATCTTTCCATTTTCTTATATCCTCTTCGATCTCCTTTTCCAGGGTGCTGTGGTTTTCAGTGTAGAGGTCTTTTGCTTCCTTTGTTAGGTTGACTCCTAGATATTTCATTTTTTTAGATGCTACTGTAAAAGGAATTAGGAAATTTGTTTTTCTAAAGGACAGAGGAATCTTACAGTGCCACATCCATATGTTAATATATAGCATATAACCACAACACTAATTTATATAAAATATAATCATTTTAGAAGATGAGCAGTGGCATCTGTACTTGACCTTTTTAGTTTTGGGGTACACTGTATCCATTTGTTATTCTAGTCATAACCAGCTGTTTTGCAAAATCAATCTTCCTCCTATTCTAAATCTACATTGTTTCAATATAGAGATTTACCACTGCCTTTTTCCTAAACATTCAACATTAATATAAAAACTAAAAATGAGTTCAGCTGAGTTATTTGGATGGATGAATATTCTGGTAGAATTGTGCTTACATTTGAATATCTAGACCTCCGCAAAGGTACGTTACTCTCTGACTTGACTGAATGTAAGTCATTAGGTTTTCATTGATCAAAAATATGGTGTGTGTTAAAAAAAAATTACAGTAAAAGATACATGTCATCAATCCTCAACAAAACATTCCTCATTGTTTCAAACAGACTTATCATTCTTGCCACTTTCTGAAGCAGTTCTGGTCATTTTTCATGTCTTAGTCATACTGTTTGACTGCTTTGATATCCTGAATCAATTCAAAATATTCACCTTTCCTGCTCCGTTTGACTTTAGGAAAGAACCAGAAGTTGCACAGTGCCACAATAGGTGAAAAATATGAGCCTGCTTTTTCGTTGTATGGCAAATAGCAGTAACATTTACTCTGTTTTAGATCATATGTCATTAAGCTTGTAATTACACAAAAGTAGACTTCCAGAACTGCTTGAGAAAGCGCCAAGAATGATAGAATAGGTGTATTTGAAATGAAGTGGAGTATTTTTGGCAGGATTAATGGCAACGTGTCTTTTATTGTAATACAATTTTTTGAAATTTAAATATTCACGTAATTTTGACCATCACTTATATGTGAGCTACTCCACATAATGCCCAAACAATCCTTTGATTACTTTAATTTGTTGGAATAACTCCATTGTTTCAAAGAAAATCACTGATTCTTATATGCACCACTATTTTTGTTAGCTTTCTGTAATTTGCTATTTTCAGCATATTCATTTTGTTTATTCAAATCAACTAGCATGTTTTGGACACTTATAGGATGTAATTTTCTATTAATTGTTTGTAGATAAAAGACTATATATTATATTTATAATATAAATTCAGACTCATGCAGATCACAAAATATTTGTGCAGTCAGGCATGAAAACCTATATATTTCAATTAAACCTATCTTTTTCTACTGTGTAATTTTTTTATTAGATCAACATATTTAAGCATGTTTTTACATTTGAATAACAGCTTTTCTTTGCTATGTTTGTAGTATATTTTCTTGTTTCCTTTTAATATTCATTGTCAATATATTTTATTGTGCATATTTTAGTAGACTATTGTATATAGTAATTTTTCTTCTGATATATTAAAATGGTATATGCATTATCACCCAGCTGCTATAAAAGAATTATTTTCATAAATTATGTATTATATAAATCATTTTCCATCTAGTTGTACTGATACCTGTGTGAGACTTATTGTACATTATCTTCATTCATGCTTAACTATATTAAGAATGGCTTAATGAAAGCTCCTTTCTTCTTGCCAATCTAATTTTGGTTCTTTAATCTTAGTGTAAAAGTTTGAATTAATTTTTGGAAACAATAATTTTTGGAAAAACATAGATTTTTAAAAATTTAAATGTACCACACATTAGATAAATTAAATTTAAAATATAGTCCAAAAATTTTGAAGTACAAGCCTACTTACCAGTATCTTAAGAAAAATACAAAAACATTTTTCTTACTTTTCCAGGAGTTTACTTTCCTTGATTAAGGTTTTATGAAACTCCCCACAAGGATGTTAATTAAAACAGTCTTGTCTATATATTACTTACAAGTAATGTCATTTTTATAACACTTAGTCTTCTCAGCAAGAATCAAAGCTTCACATTTATTCATGTCTTTAACTTGTTTTAATTAGTGCTTTATTATAATCTTTGAACAAATAGCCTAGCTCAAGTTCAATTATTCTCAGACCAGTTTTACTCAGAATTGTTAATAAAACTTTTTGTCATTTTGTTTTTGTGTTGCATATCATTTGCATAAAATCAGATAAATGATACTTTAAGATTGATAACAGGCATTAATAGCACAGTATTTCCCTAGATCACTTTTAGTTCATTTCTTTCTTTTCTTTATATTTATGCCAACTCTACAAAGTAATATATTTAACTTAACAATTAATTAAATTTAAAATGACAATTTTCTAAGTCTGGAATGTTTTTTGTCTTTAAGGCTTATATACCTAACGAATTGCTTGAAAGTTTAATTTCAAGTGTTAACATCTTCAAAGTAATATATCTGAAAGTGGAGTGATAATTTCTTTCAAAAGTGAAAGTTCATTTGTCATAATCTTTTCTAATAATTGAATTTTCTCTAGTCTCTCTTCCTCATTATCTTTGCCATCTGGGTTGACATTCTTAGAAAGGCCTTGTCTAGTTTTGGTCTGCATTCTAAATAGCCAATTATGAGCTAAGTCTTGGGGATTCGTTCGTTGCAGTTTTCTTCCATATGTTTTTAATTATAAATTTCACTGTTAACGCTTATTTAGAGGATACCGTACTTATTTTTGAACTAAATTTCATTCTTCTTCAATTTCTTAATTCCACTCCATCCTACACAAATGACAGCTTAATTTTATTTTCACTACACAGCTCTGATTCTGAAAATTCTCAATGACTTCTCACTAACTTTTAGCTTTGATATATATATATCGCTATCAGGGGATTTTCAAATCATATCCCCACAGAAACATACCTAACTTTTCTCCTGGTTTGCACATATTCTGAGCTAGAGTCAAATCTTACCAATAACTGCTCCTTTTTCATCTAAGGAAGTAGAACAAATCTCTTTTTTCCCTTATATTATTTTCATTCTGAGAATATTAATTCTTTCATAAAATTGAATGGAAAATCATGGCCTCTTTTTTACTTTTGTTAGTATATGTTTAAAATACATGTTAAATACTTTCATAGTGGCAAATTAATAACATATACATATCCCATCTCGATCCTTTTTACTTCTCCTCCCTTCCTATTTCCCCACGTTCCCAGAGAAAACAGTGGATGGTTTTACAAAAGTACTGCTATGTTGTCTTGCAAACTTGCTATAATAATTGATTGATGCATTACAAACACATTTTTGGAAAGCTAAGAAACTGATCTTTCTTTGTACATAACTTATAAAAATAGCCTCACCGTACCTAGATTCTGACCATATTGAGAACAAGATAGCAATGGAAATATTCTCTCCCTAAGCAGACTCCTCAGAAGCACTTTTTAAATATTTTTAAAGTTTAAAAGTATTATTTAAGTATTTTTAAATAAATACATTCCCACCTATAGCTACATTTCATTAGTTGCACCACGTCTAGAAAAGCCAGATTTTCTTTTAAAAAATTAAAAATGCTTTTCTAAATGTGTAGCCTAAGCAGAAATAGGGATGTTATCTATGCTAACTTTAGAGCAGGTCTAACCTTCAGTGTGTAAATTCTACATAAATAATAGAATTTGATCCCCTAACATAGTAGACTGCAAAGTAGAATGGAGCTTCCATTTTTTAAGTATATTTCAGGTTTGCAAAATAAGGGGGAAATTTTTACCCACTTAGCAGTTCACCCTGAGCTCAGTGGGCAGCATGTCTGTTTAGATACTGACTATCCCGAGCATCTCTCAGACAGGTGTTATTTCAACCAGTCAATTCTTGTATTAAATAAATTTGATAAAACTGTCATTTCATATTTTTGGTTATATTATCTTATAAAATTAACAAAAAATGCAATCTTTGGTTATCCTGCATTTAAATCATTGGACTGGTAATTGGTTAAAGTACCCAACAGAAACTATCAGGTACAAGGTCTAGCAGCTGTGCAGACTGGCAAAGGCAAAGGTTCCTCACTTTCGTCCTAGTGGAGGAGCTGGGAGACAGGCTCATGGCATGAATTTTCATGGGTTTCTTTCTTTCATGTATGTCTGAACAATGACAAGAGAAGTGGGTAAATGGGCCAGCTTTTTTCTCATAAGAAAATTTGGCAACAAAGACCTGGGGAATAAATTGGAACCAGAGTTAACGATCTCATGGTACTGAAGGAAACTATGGTATAGGAGTTTCAACACATCAAAATACACCAAGGTGAGAAAACAGATTACACTCATTCTAGACATGCCAACCCTCAAAATGTCCCATTACATGTACATTCTTTCTGAATTAGTTACCTGAAGATATTATGCAGCATAATAGAGTAGATTGAGAGAGAGGGAAGACTTAGAAAACAGTGCACTTTTGCTAAAAGTCTAGGGAGTGAGCATTCCAGAGTCCAGTTTGATATAGAATAAAGTGTTTTTCAATTCTGTTATCATTAATCATTATTAGTAGAACATTATAGAGGACATTTATTGTACTTACTGTATTCAAGGAACTGTTTTAACATATGTTAAATCATTCAGGACACATTCCTATAAAGTGACAATAGTGAAGGCTGAGGAACTAACCCAAGGATAACAACTAGTAAGTGAGGAATTCAGGCAACCAATCCAGGCAGTCAAAGGACAGGCTCATCCTTCCCCTGCTATGCTCCAGTGTCCCTGTATCAGTATCATCCAGTAGCTGGCCTATAGTTTAATTTGTTAAAAGTCACTTGAGGATACCCAAGAAACACCCAAAAAAGGAACACTAAAATAATAAAAGTATCTAAATCTAGTATTAAAACTATATTATACATCTCTAGTTTAGCAAAGTAGAAAAAAATGACACAGGGCCAGGGATTTAGCTCAGTGGTTTCGCCACCTGCTGTGCAAGTGCAAGGACCCAAGATCAATCCCCGGTACAAAAAAAAAAGAAAAAAATGACACTTACCTTAAAACATTTTTCATCTAACTACATACACAGACTAGTGATCTCGTTACCAAGTCTGGCATCCCAAAGTTTATTTCTCCAAACCTTGAAATTTCAGCATTATATAGTTTTTAGGTCTAATCTATGGGACTGTGTTACAGAAGCTTTTTTGTTTTTTGTTTTGTTTTTTTTACCATGCCAACTCCTAAATAAACCTACCCGGGTGTATTTAAGAAGAGACCCATCTTACCATCTACAACACAGTAAATTTTTGTTCTGTCCATAATGAAATATTAAATACAATGCAATAATTATTTATAGTTTTCATTGATTTGATGTAAAGTTGAAAGTAATGTAACAAGTGAGTCTTGCTTTGTGGCACTTTATATTAATACAGAATTTTTTTCATGAGGGAAACATTTGATTTTGTAGAAAATATATTTATATCCTGTTATCACTTGAAAATAAAGTGACTTATGCAAACTCTTAATATGCAACATTAATACTAAATAATTAAGAATCTGGGCAGGGATTTAGCTCAGTGGTTCCGCCACCTGTGCACAAGCGCAAGGACCAGAGTTTGATCCCCAGTACCCCCCCCCCCAAAAAAAGAACACATTGCTAAGGAGATGGAAAGATGCAATTAAGGAATAAGGGGAGACAGCTGGAGAGGAGGGTATTAGGAAGGAAAAAAGATCAAAATGCGATCTGCCTATGTACCAGTTCCCCATGATGAAAATATTCTGTATCACACACATACTAGTATAAAAAGGAAGAGAAAAATAAATATAAAAAGAAAAGTAGAAAAAGAAATTGAAATGTAATACATAACATAATTCCTTATTAGGATTCTCTTCATATGGGTCACAGAAATGCAGCTCCAGCTAAGTTAATTATAAATAAGAGTTTTTATAGGAAAAGAAAACCAGCATTATGAATATGAGGATGAAGGCGGCTCTGGAGTCTGACGGGGAGGAATATTTTGAAGACTATCTTGATACTCATATCTGTTTATCATTTTTATATGATCATCTTCACTTCTAGCCAACTAGGTAATTCTAGTGGTATCTTATATTTCTATGGTATCTTTTCCAATCACCATTGAGAATAATTAAATATTGGTACACTTGTTCAACACCTTCAAACAATTCAGGATTACACTCAGAGGAAAAACTAAAGTCTGCCCAGTGGCCTGTAAAAGTATACATAATCTGAATTTTTTCCTATTACTTCATCTACTTTCATCCATTCTAAACATACTGACCTCCTTGATTTTCCTTAATAAGCCAAGTATATGGCCCCAGATATCCACATATTTCAAACCTCCCCTCCCTATTGGAATTCACTTTTCAAGAGCCCTTTATTGTTTAAATCTTTGTATTTCATGAAACAAATAAATTTCATACACAACACTAAGAATAACAATAGTTAATACACTGTGTATCATTATCATCAAAGTAGTTACTCAGAATATATGACATAAGCAAAAAAGATTCTCTCTTACAAAGAAGAAACAAATACTAGCACAAAATTTTCTTTTTAATGAACTAAAGAGAAACTAGTAATACAAATGAAACAAATAGCAAGAGGTCTTTCTTAAATACTACATGTGACAGCCCCATCATAGCCCTTTAACTCATTAGCAAATGTCATTGCACTTCTTAACAGTTGACATATACATTATTTATTATTTTTGGGCTCTCTCTTAATTGTAAGGTTGATGAGGGAAAGGACTTTATACTTCTATAGCTGCAAGACCTACAAGAAGGCTTGACATGTAGTAGCTTCCCAACTATGCATGGAGTGCACAAAGGGGAAAAAAATGAAAGGAGGCAGTTCCAGTTCAGTCCACATGACTGAATCAGCAGGCTGCTAGGAGGAGACACTTTCGAAATGGAATCTGGAATATGAATGATTTCAGTCAGCAGTAGAATACAGTAGGAACAGAGCAGTGTCCTCCTCCACTGGTGTACATCAGGTATATATTATATGCCTCCAGTATTTGTAGAATTGAATTATACACGTGACTACATTTTTCAGGAACACATACACAATTCACAATGTCAGTGAGGTAAAATAAGTGAGCCTTATAAAAAGAACACAAAAATTTGACTTGAAAATGGAAAAAAAAAATTTTCTCTGCATTCAAAGAAAAAGGGGTAGTATAATAAATAACAGCCTCAAAAATATAATTACAGTAAATAAAATAATAGTTTATTTTCATTTAGTATGTCCGTACTTTTACATATAGTGAGAATGCAACATTTTCAAGTAATTCATTTTTCATAGCTTTTTATAAATTTTTTACAAATATCCCCCTTAGAATTCATCTGAATTAAAGATTGATCATTGATGGAAAGAGGCTAAAGAGAAAACCCAGTGGCTAATGATAATTGAATGTGCTGAAGAACTTTCAAAAATTGTGATTTTAAAGATAAATCTCTTTTATAATATCTCTATATTCTATACATCAAAATGCTACAATCAACCCACTGGATTATTATAAAAACTGAATTAAAATCCATCCATCTTTTTTATTACAATCCTTCAGTGTTTCTCCAATCTAGAAAAATTTAATGAATCTTCAAAAGACTAAATAAAATAACAGGAAATTTATACATCTAATAAAAAAATCATTCAGTTACACTGGTTTATTTAACTTGTTTCCGTATGTCTTATCACCTATTAGACATTATTTTGTTTCTGAAAATACAAAGAGTAAATCACTTCTAAAATCATTTTATAGAAAATATTATAGATAACTCAAGTGTTTCCTATGTCTGTCCTTTTAAAATGTGGGGGACTTAAGAGTAACTTGCACAAACAGCAACAGGGTCAGTGTAACATCTTACGGGCTACTGAACTTCAATTTTGTGATTTTAACGCTGTTTGCGCTATAATTCACATGGATTTTTCTCTAGAGAATTTCACAGAATAAAGGAGAGTTAAAATTAAGCACTTCAGAATGCAATGAAATTCATTTCTGTACCAAAACTACCGAATCCAAGCCTTAACTTCTTTGTTTTTAGTACCAAAGAGGCTACTTTACTGATTAATATTTCATGGCATGTCAAATTTTGTTGTAATCCTTCTCTTCTCAAGGAGAAATAAGTGCAGGTCTCATTTAAAAGGTCTTTGGAGTATTTATAGCTCATCAATTAAGAATTAAGACCAATTAAAAAGGAATCTGTAAGGTTAACTATTTGCCAATAATTGGAATTTGTCTTCTCTGACTATAAGTGTCTGAGGATTTGAATAATAGGGATAGCTTTGTTTCTTAAAGATAATATTAGATGACAGTGGTAATATTAATTTCCCCAATAAAGTATGTCCTTGGAGGAGCAGAAAAAAGCTCTAAAAGTGATTTGGGGCACAAAATAAGTGAGAAATCAGCAATATGGTAAGCTTCCTTGAGTCTTATGCAGACAGCTCCAATACTTAAACAAGACCTATGCAGTCACTACCCAAGAACCAGACAAGAAAGCCTTTATTCCACACCCCTGTCCCATTTCATTTGTTATGTGACCTTAGGTATAGAATTTCACCTTCTGGGAAGTCATTTTTCTTTCTTGTAAAATACCAGTAACTTTTGCTAAGAAACCGTTGAGTTTTAATATTGTCATTTATTTCAGAAATGTAACACATGCTGTTTTCCTATTAATACTTAATCCTTAAAACATATATTAAATGGAGGTTATTGTGAATATAAACACTTTCCTATATTTTAAGATGAAATTATCTCCCATTCACACTTTTTAAAAATATCTGCAAAAGTACCAACATAACCAAAAGCAAAAATTATAAAACTGTTGAATAGTTTAGTTTCTTTTGAGTTGGGCATAGTAAAGCTTGATTTAGATATATCTGTTTTCACTCCCTAATGAAATAATATTTTGAGGAATATATATTTTCCCTACTATTTCCATCTCCCTTGTTTTAAAGCCTAGCCTAATCAGAATTTATGTATAAACTTCCCAATGTCCACTGCTTCCAGCTTTGTCTCATTACTGCAATCTCAGTGGTTCTTAGATATGGCACATCTCTAGGATAAAGATTCCAAACAGTCCTTGGTTTTAGTACAACTGAGTTTAGACTGCCTTGGTCATTCTCCTCTACTACAATAACCTCGAATAAAGTCTTTCAAACTAGTTTAATTTTGTTTAGTGCACTGTTTGCCTGGACAAAGCTAAGTATATACTAAAGGTTTAAAAAGAGCAGAGTGCTGTGAAGACAGTGTGTTTACAATTGTAGGTAAAGTAGTCTATATGCATTCAAGGACAAGGAAACATTTGAGCAGACACTTGACAGAAATTTGAATGTGAAGACCAGTCCTTGTGGATGGGGCATTCTGAACACAGCAAACAGTCATTCAAAGATCCTGAGTCGTGGGTGATGGTGGACAAGATGGCTGGTACCACAGCCATGGTGAAGTGACAGGGGCAGAGAAGCACAGTGGAAGCCATGTGGGTCCCAGAGACCAGGCTATACGGCCATACAGACTACTGTAAGGACTTCTGCTTTTACTTGAAGAAAACAGTTTTAAAAGGTTTTTACTGGAGGACTTTGAGGAGGAGAGGTCATGTTTGAATTATGTTATAAAAGGGCCATAGCTGTATTAAAAATAGACATTCAGAGACAAAGAAATAGAAGCAAAGAAATAAAGTATTTATTACACTAATTCAAGAAAGAGAAAGGCAGAGAGAGAATGACTCTCAACCAAAGTAGAGTGGAGGTGTTGAGAAGTGGTTAGATTCTGGATATATTTTGAATATATTTTAGGGTAGACTCAATAACACCTGTTAGTCTACTGTACCATGAGATGTACACATATGTTAAAAATGGACTGAGCTGTTGTTTCTGTTCTATTTTTATATGTGTACATATTTATTTGTTTTGTCAATTGATTTCGATGTTTTGTTTTTGTTTATTGCTCCTTGAAGCATTGAGTTCTCATTAATGGAGATGGTCACTTTGAATAAGAAGTTCAAGCATTCAATTTTAAACATTAAATTAAGAGGTCTAGTGTATGATCAATAATTGAGAGCCCACAACCCTAATGAGTAACAGAAACAAATTTCAAAATTTTAGCTATGAAAATCAACAGAGGTAATATATGAAAATTCTTAGCCTATGCATAGCATATAAGAAGGGCCTTAAAATATTTATGTAGTTATACATGTACACCTGAAGGCCTAAGTCTGTCAGCCACAATGCTGCCTTTAACTACTCCAAAGTGAAATTTATAAATAACATAATCTACTAGTATTATTAAAAACATGAAACTATATTTAAAAAGTAATCTCAAGAATTAATCTTCTCATCCTAAATGTTCCATCATAGTGATAAATAAATTAAAACTAAATAGGTTAAAATAATGTAAAATTTTACAGTAATGATATCCAAAGTAACTAAATTCTATGTGTAGCTAATTTAAAAATATTTGATTCTAAGTTTCTTTAAAGAAATATATATTCTCTGTTAGATATTTCCAGTAGGATTCTTTGATTTTTGTAGTAACTGCTTTTAGACTAAAACTTTTACTTTTACTTATTGGATAATGCTATAATATATAGAATAAATATTATATACCAAGTTAAAAATTACTCAGTTTTAAGAAAACAACTTACCAAATTTTGAGCTCTTATTAGATTTAATTTTTCTGTATCATAACAAAATTCCTGTAGTCTTAGAATTTTATAAAATTTACTTAAAATTAGGCATTACTGATTTATGTTTGTTGTGAGTTTAATATGACATGACATTTTAAAATAATGTTAGGAGACATTTCTTTGTTGTATACAATTCAAGATTAATTTAAAACTGTTACATAAATTTTCTAGTTCTCTGATATGACATTAATTTAGATTTTAATTCCTATCTCTCACTTTCTTTTTAACCGCCCCCCCCCCCCCGCCATGTGCAGTTAGAGAAGGGCACCAGATCTTACAGTTTTTACCTTCAGACTGTGCAATATCATAGTCAAGCTCAGTGGCCATTTGGTGTCTCAAAGCCTTAATCTTAAAATATTTCACCTCCAGCAAATTGTGGTGATAATTTAACTGTGATGCCAGTGCATGCCAGAGATTATCAGAACACTACTTTCTACTGGCAAGGCCCTCAGCCCAAACTAGTATTTGTCCTCAGGCCAGAAACATAAACAAACAATTACTAGAATTCTGAGTTTGCATATCTGACTGCCTAAAACCATTCCTGATACCAAGAAATGTAGCATCAATATAACAGTTAGGTTCTAGTACTGTAGGTCCTTAGGAAAACATACCTCACTCAGTGTATCCAAACAGGAGACTCCATCCACAGAATTGGTTACAGAAGTCTTAGGAGGTAGGAGGGGCAAAAAGAATGTTGAATTCACCTGGAGTCCTGCATGCCATAGCTATTACCTCTCAGTCTGGGGGAGGACAAGGGAAGAATTGGTTGATTAGAAACTAGAACACAGGGGGACCCACAATAATGGTGCTTGATCCTGGCAAAGCTGTACAGCTGGTGCTCAGACATCTGAGAAAGAGCTATGACCCAGCAGATGCTCAGGGTGCTGTGTCTCACTCTGAGAAAGGAAGCATGGCCAACCATAAACTGATTATTAAGAGGGTACAATGCAGTTGTTGGTGAAAATCCTGAAAGCACAAGGTGAGGCTACCACAAACTGGCTTAAAAAACATTACTGACAATACTTGGAAAAGGCGAAAATACTGTCTTCTTCCGTCCTCCCACCTTCCAGTCTCCTCCTTGGGCCTTCCGTTGGTAGAACCTTATATGCATGGGCATGCTTCACTTTACTTTGATACAAAAGCTTGAGTTTAGTTTGCAGAGTCCCTGCCTCAGCATCACAGAACAGAGACAGAATACTGATTGGAGCTGAAAGACAATGGGTAAATTACTAGTACTCAAATATTATCTCATTTTACCAGCATGACAATATGATAGTATAGTTTTATGATCTTTTTAGAGACAAGAAAATTAAGGCAAAAGTAAATAAAAACGCCTGCCCAAGTTTACATAACTTTTAAGTACAGTGCTTAGATTTTATATCAAGCATCATCAGTTGGAATGGAAACATGGAAATATGTTTAAATTAACGGTATTTTTTAAACATGATAGAAAAATAATTTGGTCCAGCTAGATAGTGCCTCTAAGCCTTAGGCAGGTTAATATAATTGCTTTAAATATTTCAGTGTGACTTACAACTTGATTTACATATTTGTGCATTTAACATGTTATATTAATTCAGAGTAGTGCAGAAAATAACGTGCTAAAAGTCAATTCATTACCAGTTATTACCAATTATTGTACTAATATCAACTTCCTGCTTTTAACAATATACAGCAGTTATATAAGATACTGCACTGTGGAAAGCTTAAAAAGGGGGTATAGGGGTAGTCTATATTAGTTTTACAATTTCTTGTGAGTCTTACATTATTTCGAAATAAAAATCTATATTTTAGAAAATCAATTCAAAATCTTAAAGTTCATATGTAACAATATAAGACTGTATTAAAATATGCTGTGGTTTAAATATGTTCCCCAAAGTTCTTGGGTTGGAAGCTTAATACACAATGCAACAGTGTTGAGGAGTGAAACTTTAATCCCAAGAATTGCCTCATTATCATGACAGAGGTTTTATTACAAAAGCAAGGTTAGCCCCTCTCTTACTCTAGCCCACTCATTTTTTTCTACCTCCCAGCAGGAGGTAGCACTAAGACCCTCCTCAGATACCGTGCCATGCTCCTGAACTGCAGAACTATGAGCCAGATAAATTTCTGCTCACTGAATTACCCTGCCCGTGGTATTCAATTACAGCTGCATTAAACAAGTCAAGACAGATATATAAATTTTAATGTTAAGATTATTATTAAACTACTGAGTTAAAATACAAGAATGGCTCCCCTTGAGCAATTAGTGTTCAAGACTCAGTGCAATACTTTTAACAAAATTCATAAATGACAACCCTGACAGTTATTTTTACCCCATTTCATTGATAAGAAAATGTAGGCTCAGAATTTTTCAGGCTGAGACAATACACCTAGAAAATATCAAAGCAAAAGCCCACGCCTTTTTTATTATAACATGCTGCTTGTCCTAGAAGCAAAATTGCCAAGAACAACTCTATAATTTCACTTTGATGGTTTAAAAAAAAGTTACATATTCTAGAATACACACACTGTCTCTTGTAATGACATTATAATTTATGTGCTACTTATAGATTAATAGCTGGAATAAATTAAAAGTGAACAGTTGCTTAACAATCCTGAGATCTCAAATATTCTTAGACTATATGTTTATGGACTTTTCTGTCCCTTGGAGTATAAACAAATAAAACCTCTAGGAGAAACATACACCTTATATTCAGTACTATAATTTGTGTACCTATGTATTTGTGCAAATACCCTCACAAAAATATTATATCTGTTGACCTGATAGCAATAATGCTATTATACTGCTTATTTTACAAATTCACTATCACTATCATCATAAATATTTTGTGTTCAACAAGTATGCTGAATTCTTTCTCTTGTTGTTTAGCAAACATACAGACTTATTAACAAATTAACTAAAAAGTCAATAATTTGATATCAAAGCATGTTATTTAGATTTAATGCTGAATTTGGATATTAATTTTTCAAATGTCTAAATGGTTAATCCATTAAAATAAAACCAAATTTCACATAAATGATGGTTTCCTTTCAAAAACAAAGTAAACTCCACTCAGAAATTTGCTTGTTTTCCCTGTTTGCTAGGTTTTATTTCAAAATTATAAGGAAGGAAATGAACTCATTAAAATTTTATTAGCACCCAATTTAAAAATGCTATACTGGGTGGAACATCATGGGAATAGAATTCAAAATGTGTTACATATTCATCATACCTATTGAATGATGTACATTGCATTACTTCTGCATGTTTGATAATGTGATAACCATTGGTCATCTGAGATGGTTTTTCGGTTTCCAGGAATGGTATGCGATGGTATTAAACAAAACTTAATGATCTTTCAAGGTCATCTTTTGCATTTGCACAATGGTTGACACTAAAGGTTAGAAAACTTAAATAGTAAGAACTGAGCTTAAAGAAATCAACATTATGAGATAGCATGTTTATGTTTAAAAATGAGAAATACTTGAACTTGTTCATATGCCAAAGACAAGTTGAGGCAGAAAAATAGTTCAAAATACAAGAAGCAGAAGTTGATAAGAAATAGACAAACCTAGATATGACTTTCATACATATTTAAATTATCTTTCTCCTGAGCTTTGGTTTCCTTGTCTTAATGCATGAATATCAATTATAATTTCCACATAGAATTTTTGTGAATATTAATTGAGATACTGTGTGTAAAGATCTCAGCATAGTAAGTATTCAGCAAACTGTTATTCCATACTTTTCCTTCCTCATTAACACAAGAGCAAAGAACATAGATTCTGGATCCAGCTTGCTTGGATTAAATTCATGGCCTTCCACTTACTAGCTTTATGTCCTTTATAAAGTGCATAAACTTTCTATGCCCTAATTTTTTCTTGTATAAATAAACTTCATTTGTGAGATAAAATATGTTAATATATGTAAATTACTTAAAGGGTTTATTATATGTTAATGCATATAAAAAAGTTTTTCATCTCTTTTTGCTACACTGTTGTCATCGTCATCAGAATCAGTTTTGTAGAAAGAAGACTTGTACTTATTATTTGGTCCTTGTCACCTCCTTGACCCAGAACTACATAGCGTTAACACCCTTTACTCTGCACACTGTTGTTAAAATTATTGTTCACTTTTTTTTACCAGTTTTTCTATATCTTTATTATTTGCTAATCAATATAACAATGGTCAGTTTGAATATCACATATATAATAAAATAGATTATGAAAAGTATCATAGTTACAATGAAGTCATTATTTCATGTAACTGAATCATGGGATGTGCAACCACCTGCAATAATAATTTAATGGACCCAAGTCTACCTTCTGAATCAACTAATTTTCTCTAGAAGTTCTGAGTTCAGTACAGTTTCTTAGTGTTTCTTTCTGTGATTGAAGACTCGATGGAAAATCTTTAGAGAAAATCTCAGGAGAGATAGGTGTGAGCAAAGTGACATCAACCATCTCAACCACTGTGCCAAGTGCTTGACTTTAGAACATTCCAACACTTGGGACCAATCTGAAGCCTCCTGTCACATCCCAAATGCCCACAATGGCTATCATTATCTGAAAAGGGGATGGGGCATGGAATGGAGGATACAGTCCTAACAATTATATGAACATTTCTGTATTTAAACCAAGGATTAATTTCTAAAAGTCAAATTACATCCAGCTAGCCATTAACTGGAATGCATGTGCAATATAATCAAGGAGCCACCGAGCTTACAAAACCACATGCATCTTATTTATTTCTAGTATTGAAGTAACTAATTGCCTTGTTGGGTATGCAAGTGAGGAGTGGAGAAAGTGTTGAATGTGTAATACCAGCTGGTGCTAAGAATTTTAATGCTTCCAAAAACACGGGCTAGAGAGCTTTATTAGGCCCTGGAGTTCTTCCCTCGCAGCCAAGATGCCCCCATTTAAATCACCTTTGAACTTTGTTTCAAGCTTATATTGTGAAAATTCTAATTGTGGTTGAGAATAGTCTCCAAAAGTTTCTGGAGTTACTCTTTGGACTTTCTCTTTTTCTACTGTGTTTTCATGAATGATCCTTGAATCCATATTTATATCTAGCCCATTCTTTCCTGAAGAAGTTTTGTGAAGTTGTGATTTTCAAAGGACTGATTATACTGTTTGAAAACAATTTCCTTGAGAGAGTCCAGGTATCAGCTTCTCAGTTCCATTTTTACAATCTAATGGTGCTTGTTAGCTATTGTCAGTGCCTGACCCAGAAAGAGTATAATTTCTTCTACCTGGACGCTTTCAGAGTCTAGGAATAATATACCATACAAATAATCTGTACTGGTTTGACTTTGTATGCTGTTACCCAGGCAATTCAAATCTATACAGGATTCTCTTCAGTGGATTCAGCTCATTGGGATATTTTTTAATGCTCTCTGAAGAATTTTGTTAAATGAGCTTCTGAATTCTTCCATATCAAAAAAGACAACATCTTCATCTGGTCCTTTACTCATATAAAGTACAGCCCAAGTTTTCTGGTGCTGATGAACTTGCATATAAACTTGATGTCTAAAAGTGCCTCATCAATGGTACTTGCACAATGCTCACATCGCAGAAGCAAGTCTTGAACCAAAGATTATTTCTCTGTTGGAAGTTTATGGTATGCAATTGGTTTTCAGATTTAAAAAAATCAGGCTTTTAAAATTCTCATCATTTTGGCCATGGAGGTTTTTAAGATGTCCTCCTAATGAACTCAGTAAGAGTCATGTCCATCTCTCTGCAAGGTCCACAGCTCCAGCCTTCTCCTCAGCTGACATTCCCACTGAGGTATCTTCAAAATCTACTGTTTACTTTATAAGTACAAAACCCAGTGGCCTCTTTCCATCTTTATTCCAGCTAAATTCTGTTCCCTTGCATCTCCTTGTCAGCTCCTTCTTTCCTTTATTAAAATTCCACCCCAAGTGATCATAATACCTCCAGTTGTTCCTCCTACAATATAAAGCAACTTCGTTCTACATGCACTTTCTCTCCAACATACAAGGCTGGTTACTGGGGATGCTTGAAACATTACTGGAAACTGCTGTAGTAGGCTCCAGTCTGCTTCTTAGTGCACAGCACAAGCCTGAGGAAAAACAAAAAACAACTAAAAGACAGAACTAAGAAAGACAGAAAGTGGGGCACCAGGACCACCAGTCCTTGTGCAACTGACAAAGGTGCTGACCAGGCCAAGCCATTGATTTTTATTAGCAATCAATTCAGATAAAGGTGAACTACATACAAGGGCAGTACTACATGCAAGGATGCACAGTTGTGCAGTTTCTATGGAAATTAACATAAGCAAGCCTCACAAATGACAAGACAAAGCATTCTCATATTAGGAACGGAATAGACAAAATATATGGTTGTAATTAGAACATTGTTCTTATAGTTAAGAAGGTTTTAGTTGTGGGACTGGAATTTGAGTGTGAATTACTCTGACCTCAGCACATAGACTTCAGCCAGACTCATTTCTCAAAACAAGCCAAATGTGGAGTTAACTCTTTACAGCCTGCACTGCTTACAGCCTGCTTTGAGCATAATCAATATTGCCATCTTCCACACTGGCTATTAGTCAAGTTTTTACTCCTTCCCCCTTTCACTCTGAACATCATTAGTGAGCAATCTCATCTTTGACTGAACCTCACCATGCAATATACAAACCAACATTACAATCCTATAGTTCTCATTTTCTGGTCCCAACATTAATGTCAGAGACTCAGAGGTGCCTTTCTGTGGTTCCCAGATGGATTTAACCTTATTAAAATTCAGTTTTATCAGCATTTTGACAACTTATAATTATTGAAGAAAACTGAAGACTGACCTCAAATTATCTTTTTTTATCACTAACAAGTTTTATAGGGCTCCAAGATGGCCCATTTCATGAGAGGATCAGTGTCTTTCAGTATGCCATGCACATTTCTGACATTCAGCTATGTTTGCTAACTGATTGTTGAACTGAATTTTGAGTTCCATGAGTGAATACCCACAGCAATTTGTAAATATCAACCAGAATGTCCCTGAGGCCTCAGAAGCATAAATCCAGAAAGTAAATATTATGTACCTTTTTTGGTCCCTATATAAAACTATGAACTCATAGCTTATACAACTATATAGACACAAGACATTTCCTTTGTAATTTTTCCAAGAAATTTTATGAATCTACAACCTGAATAATAGATCTTGGAGTAAATCTGATTGTGATTGGGCTGCCAAAAGCATTGATATTCCAAGTTTTTCCCTCATATATAGATTGGACCATTAAAATTCTATATCCTTGCTATACTAGGAATAGTTCCTTCAATAAAGATAACACAGTATTCTTAGATGGTAGAGATGGTATATATTTCATGTGTTTTTAAAGTGTAATGGGGAATTTTATAAAGGAAACTCTCATTTCTTTTCTTTCTTTCTTTTTTTTTTTTTTTTTTTGGTACTGGGGACGCTTGAAAACTCAGGATCTTGCATTTGCAAGGCAGGCGCGGTGCCACTGAACTACATCCCCGGCCCTGGAAGGCTCATTTCTCTTTGACAAAGGTATGATAATAACAAAACATAAATTTCTGTTTGGTGCAGCATCGTGAACTCTTGGATCTCCCTGGGATCTGAGGTCACGCTGCTAAGGCTGTGGCTCCTTCCACTGTCAGCTGAAAGCAGCTCCCATGCTCCATCCACGAAGCTAGGATTTCGCCTTCTGAAACACCAGCTGTGACATGAGTTACGTTTCTACTTTTTCTGCCTAACTTTGCCCAAATGGAGGTTCAAAAGAAGAGATTCCATTGTCTCTCTTGAAATATTTTCATGGCTATTTTGGCCCTTTGGTATAGAATTTGTTTCATCATGACCCTTAAGCAAATTTATAATATTACTTGCTCTAACCATTTACATTTTCTTATGGATATATCTATGTCTAAAAGTTCATATGGTTCTTTTTCAGAGAAATTTCATTTTTATTATCAGCAATGTTAATTTTTTCAAAAGTTAAAGGAGTTTCCTTTAAGTGGTTTCCTGCTATGCATTCAAAAATATGCAAAATATATACTGTTCTTGCCATTAAAGTACTTTACTATTTTGAATAGAATTATTCCTGGTATAGCAAGAGTATAGAATTTCCATGCTTCAAGCTGAGAATGAACTAAAACCCAACAATATCAATCATGTATTCAATAGCCCAGTGGGAAATTAAGTTCATCTAAAAAATCTATTATTTATATTGCAATTACTAGAAATTTTCTTGTACCCAAATAATTGAACAAGAAAACTTCAAAATGGGGCAGAAGTACTCAATCACAATGACAGTTATTTTTATGGACATGTTCAAAGGGGCAGAAAATAAAGTCGTCATTTTCTTTGGAAGAAAAATTTAGAACCATAAAATGGAAGCAATGTATTCTCAACAAATTACAAATTGGTATGAATCCAGAAGTTAGACTATAAATTTCATAGAGGGAATGGTTTGGGGTTATTCCCATATTTTCCTAATAACTCATAGCTGCTTTAAATATATATATTTTAGTACCCAAATTAATTAACCCATTAAGCTTATATACTTGGTGTTTTTAATTTCATTTTTATCTGATTTTAGTCAGAAAGGCATTTTCATGTAAGATAAAAAGAAATTCGGTTAAGTCATTTAGTATGTATTATTTCCATTTTGGAATCAGGAAGAGATAAACCTTAACGTTTTCATATTTACATTGATTGCTTTTACATTTTCTCATAAAAACCCAATGCTGTGTTGCTTCACTCAGCCCAGTCTCTCTCGGGACTCTCTTTACTGCCATGATCAGCATATTTGGCAATGTTATTAGCTTACAAAGCTAAGGCATTTGGGATTTACTGAAAAGTAAAAATAGGTTTGAACTTGTTCATATTCACCTGCTGTTCTCAAGATGAAAACACTCAGGAAAGCAATTTGGAACTGCACAAGACTTTTTTATTTTTTTAATTTAAGAAAATTATTATGTTTAATGAAAGTATGTCAGTTCAATTTTGCACCAGAGTGAGAACTGCTAGGCTTTTGACAAGCATGTCCTACTAGAAACCTAAAATCTGTTTTTTTGCTTTTATTTTTTACCGACTAATCATGTAAAGTTTACTTTAAGAAAAAAATCACCAATATGTATAATATGTCATTTTAACTTTTCTCTGTCCTGGGACTTTACAAAATTTCAGCAGATGGTTCCCAGGCAGTATACATCACCGTCTCCAGTTCTAATGTGTCATAAATCACCCCCAGAGTGATATGATATTTGGGTTGAGGAAATGAAAATGTGTGCGTAGTGATTAGGAGACATTTTTAACACCAAAATATCCTTACTGCCATCAGTGCCAGAATCATCTACTGTTAGAACGATTCCTATCATTTTTTAAACTGGGATTTTAATATTGATTGGTCCTGGGAGTTTATGGAGAATATGAACCTTTGATTAAGAAAGTTCTAGGCTCAAATCCGGGTTTTGCTTCTTAGAACTGAGTACCAGTGGGAAAAGATGTATCTCTGGAATTCAATGTCTTAACCTTCAGAATGGACATAACGCATGTCTTGTGGATAGAACTATTGTGAAAATGAGTTGAGATAAATAAGCTGAGAAGTACCCAGCATAGAGTAGATCCAGGATAGATGTTCTTTATTTCTCTTATTTTTTTATTAATTATATTGGTACATTTAAGGTATACAATATAATGACATTCATCATTGGAAATTTGCACCTGTACGTAATCTATCTTGGTTCTTATTTTTCCCCCTTTCCCTGCCCTCCCTTCAACACCTCCACCCCTCCCTCTCTACAAAGACTTTGTTTCCATTTTTTCTTTTTCTCATATTAATTCCATGCCCTTCTTCCTTTTCCCCTACCCCTTCCCCTTTGCCCCTTTTCTTCCTGTTTCACATTATACCTTTTAGTCCTTATTTACACTTTCAGTTTCTCACACCAGAGAAACTATTCGGTATTTACACATGTGTGTCCTATTTATTTCACTTAAGAGTATTACCTCAATGTGCCTCCTTTATTTCTCTTTTTCTCATCCATGTTTGAATATGCTTTCAACACATACCTGTTTCAGAAATAGTCTCATGATGTTCTCTCTTTGTATCTCAATAGGATTTTCTTTTTGTTTGCTGGGGTAAACATTTTAATTTTTATATCTTATTTTTTATTAATACTTATTAATTGTACATATAAATTTGGTTGAATGTGATATTTCCATACATGCTTGTACTGATGAAATATAAACTCTTTTCACCCACAACCTCCACATATATCATAGTTTTATCCTATCAGAAATATTTTAGCAGAAAACCTGGTCTAGAGGCAGCTAAGCAGATGTTAGAGAGATGAGATTGCAGTGATTACTACAGAGACCTCTGCTACTTGTTGTTTCCCTGTAGGGTTATTCTTATGCTTTTGTGTATGTCTTCGTGTGGTCCTAGGGATACAACTAGGGATCTTTGTACTGAGCTACATCTCAGTTCTTTATTTATTTGTTATTTGGGGACAGAGTCTTTCTAAGTCACTATGTTGCCCAGGCTGGTCTCAAACTTGCAACCCTCCTGCCTCCGTCTCTGGAGTGCTGGGATTGCAGGCATGTGCGGGCATGTGCCACCACACCCAGTTATATATACTTTTTAAAAAGTCCTCTTGTATATACAGCTGGAACAAATACACATCACCCCAGTGACTCCTTCCAGGTTTCTATGTTCTTCAATATGTTTAAGACCAAACTAAGGTTGGCAAATATTTTCTCCCAATCAGTATGATACATTTTCATTACTTCTTTTCCTACCCACAGACTTTTCATGTTGAGGTACTTTGCCTTGTCTATTTTTGCTTTTCTTGTTTGAGATCTTGGTATGATTTCCATAAAGTAAAGACAAATGGCAAAGTATTTTTCCCTGTTTTCTTTTTTTTTTCTTCTTTTTTTGGTACCGGCAATCAAACTTGGGTCCTCGCACTTGAGCAGCAGGCGGCAAAACCACTGAGCTAAATCCCCGGCTTTCCCTGTTTTCTTCTAGCAGTTTTATGACTTTAGGTCTCATGTTTAGGTCTGTGTCTATTTGGGGTTGATTATGATGTGCACTGTAAAACATGGTATATGATATGGTCTAATAAGGGATTAATATAGAAAATATATAAGAAACTCACAACTCAACAGTGAAAAATAAAGAAACATAAAAGGCAAAAGACATTAATAGACTTTTTTCAAAGAAGACATAAATATGACTAACATGTATATGGAAACGTGCTCAATATAACTACTTATCAGAGAAATTCTAATTAAAGCCACAGTGAGAGTCTACCTCACACATGTTCAGATGGTTACAGAAAGACAAGAAATAAGAGGAACCAGTGAGGTATAGAGAAAAGAGAACCCTTAGAGACTATTGATTTTGGTAAGAATGTTGGCATCATCATTATGGAAAACAACAGTATGAGGATTCTTGAAAAAAAAAGAAAAACAGAAATACTATATGATTCAATAATCCCTCAGCTGGGCATATACTGAGAAGAAATAAAATCATTGCCTCGTAGAGATATCTGCATTTCCTTGTTCATTGGTTCTAGTAGTATTATTCACAACAGCGTAGGTATAGAAGTTACCTAAGTGTCCATTGATGGATGAAGTAAATATATATATATATGCATAAACTTTGATATATATGTATATTTGAGTGTGTATATGTATGTATACAAATAGTGGAATACTATTCAGCCTTAAAAAGGAAATACTGCCAAACATGTCAATGTGGATAAACTTGCAGGGCATTATGCTAAGCAAAATAAACCAGCCACAGAAAGAAAAATATTATATGAGCTCTATATGATCATACTTGTATTTAGAATCTTTAAAAACATCAAATATATAAAAACAGAGAGAAGAGTAGTGCTTACTAAGGGTAAGGGAAGAAAATTTAAGGAAGTTCAGCAAAATGCATAAACTTGTAGTTATGTAAGATTTCTAAAAGGATGAATGACCTACATGCATAACTGTATACTGAAGTTACTAGGAGAGTTGGTTTTAGCTGTTCTATACAGACACACACACACACACACACACACACATATGTAGTGGAACTGAAAAAGATAATGAATAAATTCATTTCCTTAAATGCAGTAATGATTCCACTCTGTTTATCCATATCCTATACCTGCTATATATACACAGAATAAAAGCACAAACTGTGAGTGTAGCTTTGCCTAATGAATGAAATGGATAATCCAAAATAAATTTTGATCATCTATGTTGCCTAAAATGTATGTGCTTCATATGCACAAATCTTTCTTAAATTATTAGTCATTGTTCATGGGCCCAAATATTTTTCTGGCTTGCTCTCTCCACAGTACTCTGACACATGTCTGCAGAGGTGCTGACTTGGTAAAAAGGAAAACAAGATAGACGAAAAAATACTGTGATACATAAAGAGGACCTGGAAAGTATCTGTGGAGTAAAAACTCATAATATTTAGTTGCTTACTTTAAAACAAAGGAACCAGTATTGAGTGCTTGGGTTTATACTTGTAATTCTAAATACAGTATCATTTTCTACTTCCAGACAAAAAGGTCCTCCAAGTTTAATAAGGCCTTTATGTCTTTTTTTGTACCAAAATAAACATTTAGAAACTATAATATAGTGCCAGGATACCAGGAACGAGTCTCCCCTTCAGTTTTTGTTAATTTGTCTCCCCAAAGGATTCAGAATTCCAGTTCTGTGCAAGATAAGGTTAGAAACGATTACCTTTTCACGTTTGAATACATCTCATTGAGTTTCACAGCATTGTTTAAACCAGGCTCTCAGGGAAAAACAAACTATTGAATCTCGTTTTCAGAAAAAAAAAAATCTTTAGAGATTTTTGCAGAACAGATATTGAACACTGGAGCTTCTCTCAAAGAAGGAAGCATTTGGGAATATTTCACACTCCTCTCTATGTGGCCCATTACCTGGCGTCATTTCTGGGCCCTCGGGTAACCTACATTCTAGGACTTCACCACACAGGTGAAAATGTCAACAATGCTCGGTATCCTGAGAGGCAGCCCTCTCATGTCTACAGATTTCCACATACGTAGGATGGAGGCTTTGTCTTAGTCTTTCAGAAAAGTTGGTGCATATGGCAATGCCCGCCCTGGATTTGCTTCTGTGTCTTACCAGGGCGCTAGCAGGGCAGTAAATTCTTCAATGTATGCTCAGGCTCCACTGATGTGAAGCAGCTCTGTCCCGGCTTTTGTATTTCAGCCATGCACAGGGCACAGCTACCTTAAGAGAGCGCTGGACATGTTGTTGAGTGGCTCACTGGTGATCAATACATATACTCACTGGAAGTTGTTCTATTCAAGGCATTGCCCCTTTTCATTTTCCTTTCCAGAGTGGCTCTTGAGGAGTCTATTTTCCAAACATACTATATTACTCAACCACCAGAAATCATTTTGCTTCGTGTGGAGGCCTGCATACCAGTAGTGGCATAAAAATGTGAGAAAATTCAGCTCAAAAACTATTGCAAATGTTTCGTCTTACTCATGCACATTTCCGACAAATATATGTGTAGTCTTTAATTATGTATTTCAATTTGCCACATCACTTGGTGTATGTAGTTTGATTTGGAGATACTCAAAGATTTTTCAAGTTTTCTTATCTTTAGGAAAAAACAATTTTATGTCTCATATTATTTTATAATCATGATTTGAATAGAGCCCTTACACATCTGTGATTTTCAAAGCAAACCTCTATTACAGTTTAAAATATATCCACTCCTTTTCAAGAAAATAAAATTCACAGCCCTTATGTTTTACATAACACCTATGTAAAATATATGCAAAATATATTAAAATACTATGTAGTGCATTCTGCCACAGGAATTGGAAAATATATCATTACTAGGGATCATGTAGTTCATGTTTAAATACATGTAATAAAATATTAAATTGAAACACTTTTGACAAATTCAACTTAAAATATATTTTAATTATATAGAATTTTAAAAACATTTTGGCCTCAATTTTTATTTTACTGCTTTCTATGGTATTATTTCCTTCATATAAACACAGTATTGTTACTTTCTTTTTGTAACATATCACAATTAAGCATTAATTGTTAGAGAATATTTATCTTCCACCTGAATTCTTGATTGCAACATTGTTTTTCCAATTGGGAATGACTTTATTGGACTTGTCATATGATAAAATTAGTAGTTGTGCATTTTATGAAAACAAAATTTTTGTTATGTTTACAGATCATTTGTTAGTTACTATTTAGATTTTTTCTGTCCATTTTATCAAAGACTGTTAATCATCTTTTTGATATTAACTCTAGCAAGTATTAAAGATTTTAAGCTATTATAGAAGTTCAATATGTTTTTATGTTTTAGCCTACAATCTAACTAAAATTATCTACTTAAAACCATTTGTTTGAGTTTCTCTTTTGTATCTGGTACTATACAAAGACCAATAGAGATGCTGTTGGCTACATATACGCAATGGAATATAATTCAGCCTTTAAAATAAGATATTGTCACTTGTAAAAATATTTAAATAATGTTAACCTCTTAGTAGTTTGTGAGTCACATAGTGTTTGCCATCATTATTGGTAAAGTCCTCATGAAAGCTACAACACAACCCATTAACGTTTGGAAGTTTTCCTTGATATCTGTATTGTTTTATGTTTGTATTAAAATCACTTATTTAAGAAAAACTAGTACTTCAAAAGTAATATACATAATCTATTATTCTAAATAGATTTTGGAGAGCTGACCACTGTATGAGTCACCTATATCAAAATTTTAAAGAAATGTTTTTTTCTGACATTACTCTCAACATTATGTATTCAAGCTCAGCAAAGATGATGCACTTTGCCCCACTAATACAGAAGTTGGACACCTTGAAAGTATGTCCTGTTAATCAGGGACACCTTACAGTGTCTCACTGTGTACTATATGCCCACCACATCCTTTCTGTTTTCTGTATCTGTTGCAAATTGTGAGGACTACATCTTTTCCACTGTTCAAGCTTAGTTACGCTGAATCACTTTAAGTTTCTTTTATCCCCCTGCATGCTCAGTTCTCAATTCTGCATTCTCTAACGCTCCATTTCTTTCCAGCCTTTAAATTAATTGTTCCTCTTATCTCTCTCTTAGATTACTGCGCCAACCTATCATTAATCTACTTCCACATGCATTTTCATTCCTCTATAGGTAATTTTTAAAGCCTAACTATGACCAAAACCATACCCTGAGTCTACTTTCCATTATTCTACAGTCAGCAGAATAAAATAACCAACGTAACGGGTTGTGGCATAGTGCAGTCACCCCTTCTTTAAACCCTTCACCTTTCCACAGTTGAGAACTGACATTTATCCACTTAGGTCCTGGCCACTTGTGGCTTGACTAACACCCTTAACTTGGAAGACTTTTGCTTTCGACTCCAACATTAAATGCAATTCATCCTTGAAGGGTCAACTTACACTTCACTTTATCTCACAGGCTTTCGTTCTTTAATTCAGAAAGAAAAATATTGCCTTCCAAATTTAATTTGTCGAAATGTGCAATGTCTTCTCAATCTGCATATCTGGCTTATCCCTACATAGCTGTGAGTCCTCATAGCCCTGCACCCTTACCCAGCAGTTTCCAGTAGGTATTCATGGAACATTTGTTGAGTTTAATTATTTAATGATATATGTAATGTCCAAACTAGCACAATGCCTTTAATGGATCCTTTTCACTCCTGCTAACTCCATTTTAATTAAGGCCTTAGTAATTTTTTTTTGACTGTACATGCTGGTTTTGCCCTGAACTCCTTTATTTCACTTATCTGAAATTGGCCTTGCATCTCTACCTATGGGACCATTTCCCCTTCAACATCTCTTTGAACATGATGCTCTGAATTTCCATTTAATTTCCAAAATTCCCATGTACATTCATCCCTCATTCAAAAAGTTCTCTGGTTCATCTTTACCCATCCTCTTTCTTATCCTTTCATACACACACACACACACACACACACACACACACACACACACACACTGCTATGTTGCTTGGGAGATAAGGCTAGGCATTGTATTACTTTTGCTATTGGGATACTGAGTACCCTGTTTCATGGTTGGGTGTTTCATGGTTGGGTGTTTCATGGTTGGGTGTTTCAGGCATGAAATTCAATTTTCTTAATTGCTGACAGTAAGATTAAGGAAAAAGCATGTGTTCTTATTTACTTGGAATTAAGGCCAGAAGAAATTTTACTTAGAATTAGGGTAAAAAAAAATTAAAAATAAGTTACAAGAAAAATAAACAAGTAAGCTTAGTAGAGAAGTAATCCAGAGAAATTATTTCTCCAGATTCAATCACTGTGGAATTTTTCTGCAATTTTCCATGTTAGAACCCTTATCCATTTTGCTCACATTTTGCCTATATTGTCTTTAATATTCCCTTGGTTAGTTAAAACCATATTTCATTTATTCTCTTGTTTTTCAAGATGTAAATATCTCTTTTCAAAAAGAAAAAGGCACACTTAGCTTGTTCAAGAAAAAATTTGAACAAAGTCATTTGCTTTCCCTGAGCTGATGCTTGTGTTCTCTATATTCTGGTTCATTTCTAGAAAAAAAAAAAAAGAGAGAATGAAAATTAAGCAGTTGTAAAAAAGTAAAAGAATAAGTGTACCAAGAAATCAGACAGCTTTTAAGCAAGGTTATGTACAGTATTATTTTCTGATTATCAAATGATACAATTTTAAAAATAATTTGATCATTTCCAACTCAGTAAGAAGTGAACATTTCATATTATATGTCATTTTTCATTACACTCACTTCTACTCCGAGAGGTGATCAGAGTACTAAATGAGTATCGTTATAAATGGGAAAAAAGATCTGGCTTCTGGGTTCACTGACCTATATAAACGTCTAGAGGACATGTTCAGATGTAACTGTGTCTTGATTGAATACATTTGTGCTGAATACAAAAAGTAGAATGTGACCAAACGAGCCATAAAGACTGCCTGATAAAATTCAGGGTAGTAATGTACAGAGGCTGATGTTGGCAGGTAAATTAAAAAGCAGAGGAAACAGAAGTCATGAAATGTGATGGTCAAGTTGAGAGTGAGAGTGAGAAGAGGAAAAAGAAGAAGAAGAGAAAGGGGAAGGAGAATGGAAGAAGAAGAGAAGAGGGAAGGGAAGGGAAGAGAAAGAGGAAGGGAAGGGGAGGGGGAGGAGAAAAAGGAGGAGTAATTGATTGTACTTAATTAGGGCAATGTGAAGACTGGTACAAAATAGCAAGTAAGTAAGTAGAAAGGAGTGAAAACTCGATGTAAAAACTGAAGCCTAGAAGATTAAATCAAAGCAAAATCAAAATTTTATAGTTGAAGTATGGTGATAAGGAAAGCAGAAAAGAAGATCGAAGTAAAAAGACACAGTGGAAAATAATAGCCAGTGGGAGAGGAAGAAACAGAAATGATCTAGATGATTTCCACTTGAAATATGATAGTGGAAAAAAAAAACAAATATGAATTAATTGTGAAACTCACCAAATTATGTAAGGACTATCACTTCCACTAATCACTTTTTGACATTTAATAAGATTTGAAATGGTAAGTTTAAAAGCAACAAATGAATAATAGAATGTTAAAGGAAAGGAAGAAAAATAAATAAACTCTGGGTTCGCTTTTATTACATAGTAACTTGAGAAAAATCCAGAAATAAAGACAACCCCTTCAAAAAGGACAAAGAGAAAAACTATATGGAAGAACAGGAAGATGATCAAACTTTGATCATCTAAGACTAGAAATAAATGTTTAGGAATTTGTCGATTTAAAGAAATGCCTGTTACAAATATTTGTTTTAGAAGCTGCAACTATTACCACAGACTAGCAAAACAAAGGCAAAAACAGGGGGTTTGTAAGGGGCAGTATTGCCCATGAGGGTAGTTAGGAAAAAGTCCAAGAAAGCAGTAAACATTTAACCTGGAAAACCACAAAAGCAGGACAATAAATGACTAAAATAAGCAACACTTGAAAGAGGTAGGCAAGGAAAAAATATTAACTAGACACAAATGTGCACATCCATGCAGTTAAAAAAACAGGAGGGAAGGAGGGAAGTAAAAATAATCGAGATGTTTTATGTATGTGCTCAATTCCTCATGATGAATGCATTCTTTATAGACTGCCAACATGATGCACAAAAGGTGCACCAAATTTAGTTACAGTTCACTTCCAATGTTCCATCTCAATAATTCTGTGAGTGGCAACAATCTGAAAATACTCTTCCTTTGGAATAATTCAATGAGGCATAGCTAAATAAAGAGCCCGAAGTTTGCAATCAGAGTTGATCTGGCCCTGCTACATAGACGTGAGCTGAGGGTGGGTGTTACAGTACATGTAGTGGAAAGAAAAACAAAAGGATGCAACAAAGAAAATAATAATTAGAAACATGTATACCTGAAGAGAAAGAGAGAGAGGATAACACAACAATAGTAGACAATTTTGCATCCCAGGCACTAAGTATTGACTGGAATCTTCTATTGAAATTCTTCCCTGCATCTCTTTCTTCATTTCTAGCAAAGCCATTCATCAGTTCTTTCATGCTGGTTCAATTAAATCCTATAGCGCTCCAAGGCAATGTAGCATCAGCTCTGGTGAAGAATTTCAACTCTGTAAACAGGCCTGTAAATATGCTACTGTGGATAAATTGGCCATCAGGGTGATAGAAAGTAGCAAAGGAAAATGTGTGATTACAGCTAGTTTCAGTGTGCTAGAAAGCTGCTGAGCCATTACCGTGCGTAAACAATGTTTCTGCCTCTTCTGCTTATATAGCATCTCTGCTCTTTCCATATTAGCTATGTGCAGGCAAATATTCTGTCTGATTTATATTTCTCACTTAGTTCTCTTCACAATAACCCTGACCTAGATTTTTGTAGAACTAAAATCTAACGGACTCCCGCGCCCATTTTCCACTGTGTACCATTGTTTTCTTTATCCTATTTCATCCTTCTGGGCCCTCCAGTCTGGGGGCCATAAGAACACGGGTTGGCTTTCTGTTGTCCTTAAAACTAACAGAAAAATGGAGAACTCTGCACTTTTCAGTTTTTCCATTTTTACTTCCTTATTTTTATATAATACTTAGACAATCGATTTCATGTTGTAGAGAGGAAAATTTGATTTAAAAAAGTAACTCTTGTCTTCAAAGCAAATGTCCTTTTGAAAAATAGTATGTTGTTTGAAGGGAAAAAAGTTTTATGTCATCCTATTAAAATCTTTCCTCCAATATAATAGTAATCTCCAAAATTTCCATATATGAGAACTTAGATATTAACAGAGGGAAATAACTTTAAGCCTGTAAATTTCTGGCACTAATTTGTATTTATCAAACACAACTGGATTTTTCACTAAAAAGACATAGATGTAGGACTTTTATGTTTAACAAATAAATAAGCCCCAAAAGCCTTTGGATTTAAGAGTTTTCAAATACAAAAAAAACCTATAAATCCAACCATGTAATCATTTTGACATTGCTAATCACAGTATAATGTGCTTTAGACTTTCAAGTATTTTTTCTAATACTAAATTCATGTAACAGTATATTTTGCATTGAATATCATGTGTAAAAACTCATAGCCCAGAAAATTTCTACAATCTTCTGTACCTACTTACCAGTCAGCAGTTTCTCTTGCTGCTGTTTTTTCTAATATTAGAAACTACAATCCTACTTACCTAAAAACTTAGATATCTTCATGGTATTACTGGTTCAATTCTATCATAAGAAGTGCGTACAGAAGAATCAACCCTATTTATATACCTACAAGTAAACATATTTTATCTGATTTGGGTTAATATTGTCTTTGAATCTAAAATCAGTCCTTTTAAATATAAATCTCATTTTTTATTTGTTACATGTTGACTTCTCACGTGAGGTATTCGTAACAGTTTTAGAATCCATAAGTGCCTCCTTTTTTAAAAAAAAAGAGGCAAAAAGGAAAATGTTTTAAACAGATGAAGACCTGGATTTGAGGGTATTGAATGCTAATGCAGTTTGAAATATGCTCCATTTTTATTTATCTTTTACTGATAGTTAATCAATGTCCAGTATTTTAATGTACTCCTCAGCCCTGCCTGTCTTTTACAGAAGTGAAAATAAATATTTTCTCATCTTGTATATATATTGTAGAAGTAACTATTTTCTGATTATGTTTATTCAAAAATACACCTCATTCAGGTGTGTGGTTAACAGAATTTCAAGATTAGTGATTTTAAAAAGAGATCTTACTAACTTTTGATCTGAACTATGAGAATTTTTAAATTTATATCTTTTACATTTGGGTTAAAATCAATATATCGATATCTGGAGTTCTTTCAGGAAGCTTTATGGGAAAATTCATTTTCTTGAGTTTTCTAGTTTCTAGAGAAATTGCCAGTTGAATAATTCGCATGAAAAGACTCATCTCTCTTCTTAACTTCTCAGGTTTGAAGATTAGATGTTGACTGTCTTTCATGGTAGAGGGATGTTATTCTTCCAGTGGGCTTCAGAGCTTAAACATCCAACTGGACAACTCAATAGTTCAGGCCTACCATCCATTTGTATGCCCTCATGATCCACCCTCTCCATGGATGCTAACATAGCATCATAAAGCTTTCACCAGGTCACACCACTTGCTTAATTAAAACCTGCCAATAACTTCCTACTTCACACAGATAAATACACAAACTCCTTACTGGGTCCTTCAAGAGGCAGTGTGGTCTGGATACTGCTTCTCCAGTGTTGTCTTCCACCACCTTTTGCCTGAGGTCACTACATTGCAGGAAGAAGCATCTAAAATTTACCTTGCTGGCTTTTTACTGCTGTTGAACTGGTGTGCTTCCTCATTCTTTTCCCCTAACTTCACATGGTTGGTCTTGTTTTTTAAGCCTTAGCTCGAAAGCCAATTCTTCAGAAAAACTTTCCCTATTGACCAAATTAAAAATGCCCTCCAACAAAAAATTCACTCTCTATTATAATACTTATATAATATTTGTTTAATTTGCTTTATGTGATTTATATGATTGTATATCATCTGTCCTTCTCCATTAGAGTTTAAATGAGAGCTGAGACTACATCTATGTTGTTGAAAGTACAATTCCTACACCTTGAATAAAATGAGACACACCACAAATATTCAGTATGAGATGAATGAATAGAGAAAAGAGCAAAAATGCTGACTAGTATAATTCTGCCTATCACCAGGACATCTCATTTTAAAAGTAAACTTAATAATTAATGGGAGGATTGTACTTGCAGTAGTCCCTCCTTAGTCACAATTTCACTCCTCATAGTTTTTGTTATCTGTAGTCAGCTGTAGTCAGCTGTAGTCAGAAAGTATTAAATAAAACTTACAGAAATAAATAATTCCTAAGTTTTAAATCGTCTCCCACTCTTAGTGCGATGAAATCTCTCATTGTCTTCTTATACCCTGCCTGGAACTGTGAATCATCTCTTTATCCAGAGTGTCCTAGTAGCTCTCTTGATTATCAGATCCACTGTCATAGAATCAACTATTTTATTTAGTGATGGTCCCAAAGTGCCAGAGTAGTGATCCTAGCAATTAGGAAATGTCAAAAGGGGAAGCCATGAAGTGCTACTTCTAAGAAAAAGGTGAAAGTTCTCAATAAGGGAAGAAAAATTTGTACGCTAAGATTGCTAATATTTATAGTAAGTCATTTTTCAAGAGAACACATTCATATGGCTTTTATTATGGTATTTGTTATTATTGTTGTATTTTATGATGTTATGTTTAATCTCTTACTGTGCCTAATTTATAAATTAAAGTCGACCATAGGTACGTATATATAGGAACAAAACATTGTATATACAAGAGTCAATACTAGTTGCAATTTCAGGTAACTACCGGGGGTCTCTGTATGTATCCCTTGTTGTCGTCCGCGAGCCCGCTCGCGAAACAATGTTCAGGAACCCGGACTGGGAGGGCAAGGTGCGGAATTACCAAGCAGATTCCGAGGAGGTTTCTGGAAAGCTTCCGCTTTATTGAGGAAATGTACAGGCTTATATAGGGTAAGGCAGGGGTGGACCCAGGGTGATGTCGAGATATTTGGCACATCATTATTGGATAGGGTAAAGCGGGGGCAAGACCAGGACAGGACTGGGAGGTTTGGCACACTATTATTGGCTACCGGGAAACTATGAATTTGGGGGCTGAGGCGAATGGAGTAAGGACCTTGGAGGTCTTTGAGAGAAGCAGCCTGTCTGTCTAAAGTCAGGTCTCAACACACCAGAGAGTGGGTAGCCCCTGTTCTCAGCTCTCGGAGTTTGCTCACGAGAGGTGGGTGCGGCGCACCTGGCTCAGCCAGACATGAACTTGATCCTCAGTTCCCCCTTTTGTCTTTGACTCCAGAGCCTCAGCCAGAAGGACCACATTTTTATGATTTTGTTTATATTGACATCGACTGGTGCGTCTGATCTTTAGAATAAAGAACAATAACAACATGCCAAATAAGGTTAATATATATGGGGATCCCAGTATCAATCCACGTATCCAACTACTCAAATTATTCCACCCAGCCATCCCTTATAGATAAGGGGACATTAATATAGTAAATTCTCAATAAACATTAGCTAAAATGATTATTATCATAGTTTTCATAGTACTAGCTATGTACTCTTATACTCATTTGATCTTAGAAAAAGGCTGAGAAACAATTAATTTTATATTCAAAGATATAAAAGACCTAAAAGCAAATGTAATGGATAATCAAAGAATTATAACAAAGCTTATAATTATTTAGCATTGACTTTTATGATCACCATACTAATTACTCTACAGATATTATTCAATTTTCGTTTTATCTCCAATTTTACAAAAAAAGAAACTGGAAATTCAAGAATTTAAGCAACTATTAAGTGATGGGAATGTGAAATAAAGTCCATACACAATATCTACATCACTTAAACACCCACAGAAATCTATGAGGACATAAGCATTCAAATACCATGTAAGACAGAAGAAAAACTAAGCAAAACAAGAGATGCTGAATTTTTAAAACAACAAATACAAATAAATAAAAATGGCTAAAATCAAGTCAATAAACTCAAGTAGAAGGGTGTTAGATGTAAGATGATTGGAGGCAGAATTCTCTCAAACACATCATTTAGCTCTTTTGGGTGGGGTTCTGCCATAGATTTAATAACATAGTTTAGTAAAACTGGTATTTTTGGTTAATACTGACATAATTAAAATTCAGAAAGGACTTATAATTGCTCGAGCAAAAGCCTTTCCCAGAAACTAAATTGAAATGTCTTCATCTATAAGAAGGGCTTTCCAATAATGTTAAGCAAGAGTGATCTTGAAACAGAAGCACTGTGATGCAGCAGGAGGGTATCTTGGCATTTAAAAAATGCAACCTCAAAAATGCCCAGACTGACAAATCACATAGCAATCACACAATAATGGATCTCTGTTCTTGAAAGACTGTATTTTTTTCAGGCAAGGAAGAGTCCTCTGTGCTTCTTTGACTCTATGCTTCTGAACTACTACAAAGTCTTCACATGTGTAAGGAAACTCCCCAGTCTCTAGGTTTATATAAAACGGAAAATAAAATGAGCATGGACATGCTTCACAGTGAGTGGAACATAGAAATATAATAGAAAAAAGTCTAAAGTGAACATTCAAAACATAAAAAGGGGAAAATGTTTCCCTGTCTCTGTGTCTGTCTCTCTGAGTCTCTGTCTCTGTCTCTGTCTCTCTCTCTCTCTCTCTCTCTCTCTCTCACACACACACGCACACACACACGCACACACACACACACACACACGGAGTCATCTATTATCTTAAACATGACAATATTAATCATCACCTGAGCCTGACTAAAAGACTGATGTCACTATAGGAAAAATTGTTTCAATGAAAAACTATGCATTGTCTATAGTGCAAGATTTGGCTTCGTACAATTTGTTCTTATTATAGCTATTTTACATATTTATAAATTGTACATAATCACAAAACAAAAATGTTCTTGTCTTTAAACATTCAACTCTGCCTTATCAGGCAGTTATTGAACTGACTTTACCTCCATTTATGTATTTATTTTAAACTTCTTGATCTATAAATATGGTTGTTCTTTAGTTTGTCTTTTGAATCTATTATAATATTTTTCTGGTTCACTCAATATCATTAAATAAAATCACTAGCATGCTATGAGATGAGTCCAATCCCAAAACACTGAAGATATGGAGGCCCCCCAATCATGGCTTTCCAAGAGCCATTTTAAATTTCAACATTCTTAGACTTTCATTTTATTTAGCATGAATTTCAACACAGAATGATCTAGAAGTAGGCATGTACCTCACACTCGGTGAAGCAGGGTGTAAAAATTGCACCCTCGTTGAACCATTTGGGGAAAAGGTGAAACCAAAGGTCAGATTTTTAAGGTCCTGATGAAGCAGCACATATACTAATATTGAAAACATTAGTTTATAGTCCAAATTGAAAGTATATACCCAGACTATTTTTTCCAAAGTAGGCAGTCAGGGGATTAATTTAATTTTCACCAAATAAACCAATTTGCATATCCATCGATTGTTTGCAGTTTACAAAGTAAAAAATGATCAAAGAAAATGAACAGGACCAGAATCAGATAACTCTAAGGGCTGTGCTATGGATAACTTTCCACTGATACACCTTTATTTTCCTAGTCTTTCCCATTTCCACCAAAAAATCCAAAATCGCGTTATGGTTTAGATCTGGAACATCCTCCAAAAGTCTCATGTGTTCTGAGGTGGGGCTTTGGGAAAGCGACTGAGTCATGTGGAGACAGTACTTATCTATGACAGATGGATTCAGAGCTAAATGTGCTATTGTAGGGGGCTAATTACAAGCTGATCACTGTGGGTCTAAACTAGAAGGGTGTATCTCCCTCCCAGGTTTCCCCTTCTCTTTCTACTTCTGGACCGCCATTATGTGAGCAGTTTTCCCCTGCCCTTCCACTGTGCCATTGGTGCCTTGCAGCATCCAATCATGGGGTGAAAATGTGGACCAAAATAAAACTTCTCCTCCTTAAATTATGGATGTTGTTTTTCTTGTTTCAATGATGAGAAAGTGAGTATAATGAAGGAAAATGTCATTCTTTGTGACTCCTAAGCTTAATTATGAATTTGACTAGCTTGGGAACTACATAGGGGTTTAGTAAAGCACTTCTGGTATGTCTGAGCCCAAGGTCATAGAGGTGATCTTGAGATTTATATCTGGTCTCTGGCCCCTTCCTCTCTAACACTATTATTCTCTCCTTCCCAGCCATGGTTAACTAAGAAGTTTTGCTCCACTGTGCCCTTTAACCATGACCTTTCTGCACTAAAGCCAGCCAAACATAGACTGAATCCTTTTATACAGTGAGGCACATAAACCATTTCCTCCTTTAAGTTGTGGGTATTGGGTATTTGGTCTCAATACTTGGGAAGCTGGCTGATACATCCTTGATCACAAAATATGTCTAATCTCATTAGATTTGGTTTGCTTATTTATTTATAGTTGTGGAACAAAAAGTGTAATATACCAAGTAGATCTTAATTGATTTACTGAAAATGTTCATAAGTAATCTCAGATTTGTCAAGCCTTTCAAGACTAGGAAGCAACATCAAAATTCACCATCAGATTTCACTTATAGTATCTAAAAATTTGAACCAATTCCTCTCTTCTCAATATCTCCCAATTGACCTAAGGTCTCTGAGCATGTCTGGAAGTGAATATCATCACACAGTTGAAGAGCAAATGTGTGATTAGTTTCCCAAGAGAACTTTGTAAGACTTGGTTCCATCTGATTGTCAAATATGGCATTCCAGGTTAGATTTTCATTACATAACCAATGATGTCCTGGTAACCAGGAGAAGAGATTGTCTTTGATCCTTTGAAACTAGCATTTCATGATATTTAAAATGTCCAATAAAAATATGAAGTTCCAAAGTCCAGAAAAATTACATGAGGTAAAAAGTTTACAAATGTTTCATTTTTGCTTGAAGAAGCATAGTCTATTAAAATGCTATCAATATAGAAAGCTTAAGAGAGCTTCCTTATTCAGAAAAACATGTAACAATAAAATATCAAAAATATTCCAAAGAAAACCACAACTATTCCTCATCTATTCCTTAATTCTTATCTCGTAAATTATTGTTCTACTCCATCATTAATTAACATCATTAATCTTCTGCTTCTTGACTAATGTGTTAGAAATCCTGTCCCAGTTCATTGGTGTGGTCTCAAAGTTGTTTAAGCAACACAATACAAATCTGTACCCCAGAGTAGCTTGGATAGTTGTTTTTAGTGGGGCTCTGAGATTAACCTTCTTTGCTTAAGTCAGGGCACTCAAGCATATATAACCAAATAGTGACTCTAGTTAACTTTTATGATAGTTTTCAAAAGTAAAAGTTTAAAGGAAAGTTAGTGACAAGAATACTGCATCTAATAATGAAATTTGGTTGTTTTGTGCAATGCAAAGGAAGATAATAATGATAATCCATCAAGCGTTTTAAATATCTGTAAACATCATTATTGTTTTCTTTCAAAGAGAGGAACTATTGTGTTATGTTAAAAATAAAAGGACATAATCTTTACAAAGAAAATATTTTCAGATACAATATAAAATGATTATCACAAGGCAGACCACAAATATACCAATAATATACTTCGAGCATACCAAAAGATACAACAATACTACCTAGTCAAGGAATTCAGAAGTCTGGAGTAGGCTTCAGATATCTATGTAATAGAAAAACCCCAGAGATAATTATATTAGTTTGCCAGAGATGCCACATCAAATCATCATAAAGCAAGTGGCTTAAACAACAGAAATTTATTTTCCCACAACTCTGGAGGCTGGAAGGCTGAGAACAAGGGATTGCAGTAGCAATTCTTTCTGAGCATTGTGAGAAATGTTCCAATCAAATCTCATTCATTTAAAGATTACCATCTTCTCATACCAATTAACAATGAAAAAAAGTGACCATCTTCTCCTCATGCCCTTACATAATTTTCCCTCTGTACTTGTTATTGTTTAAATTTTCTCTTTGTATAAAGACACCAGTCCTATAGGCTAAGGCTCATTGTGATAAGCTCAGTATGAAAGAATGACCTCTTAAAACCTTCTCTTTTTGAGGGCTGAGGATTTAGCTCAGTGGCTCCACCGCCTGCCTCACAAGCACAAGGTCCTGAGTTCAACCCCTGGACTCCTGGTACCAAAAAACACAGAAAAAAGGTTTCTCTCTTTGCCTCCATAAAACCTTCCACCTGCTTCAAAAAGTGGTGAGAATGATAAGTGTGTTTCAAACATTTGTGTTGGGGGTGCATTTTGGGGGGATAAATGACAATGTGTCATTTAATGTAATAAATGTTTTATTTAAACATTCATCATATAAGTTGACACTTTATGTTATAGGTAGCAAGAATATGGACAAATCTATAGATACTTCCTATATAACATTTTATTTCTGAAATATTTATTAAAATATTATTTTAATTATTTATTAAATAAATTATTATTTAATATTATTAAATAATATTAAATAAGATTTTACACTTATAAATTTAATCTATCAAAGGCTAAATATATCTTTTAATTAGCAAATATTTTCATGCAACTCATCAATTAAGCCTATCAAATAATCCTTATTGTTTTCTTCTTTTCTCTTTTTATAATGTGGAAGAACAAATCCTACTTGCTTCTCTAGGGAAGCCTTTGTGAAATCTCAGAGACAGTTTTAGTTATAAGGTACACAATTTAGGATTTGATAGTAGGAAGGCAAAATATTGAAAGTTATCAGGTCTGAATACTTGATAAAGATAGTATCCTAGGCAACTGAGAAACAATGCTTAGTTAACTATATAAACAAAGAAACTAAAAGATTTCAAAAGTAAAGAGATAACAATGATCATAAACAATTTTTGCTCTTCAAAAGTGAGAATATATTTTTAAATAATCAACAAATGGTAAAGTCACATAAATCACAAGAAATTATTCTGCTAAGAGATACAGTCTTTTTCTTCTAGGTAAATTAATCAGAAGGTAAAGAAAATCCTTTCATAAACTGTTAATAAGACCAGAGAAATATTCCCGGAAAAACATAAACATCTTTTTCTGAAATTCTTATAAATAAGTCTATCACACTTTAATTAGCTTTGGCCACTGTGAACTTTATGCAATTGTCTATCAATTCAGGTTTTGTCTCACCTTTCTCATTCTGGAACAACTGTATTTGACTAAAACAAAACCATGTCTTTAATAAACATCAATTCAATAAAGTCTCATTCATATATTTTTATTATGCTGACTGTGTTTGTGTAATGAAGAAAAACCCAACCATCTCCCTCCACCATCTTATTAACATCACTCACCTAACATTCATTCTTGATTAAAAACAAAAAACAAAAAAATCATTTACTTTGGAATGGAAAGGAACATCCTTAATTCAGTATGATTTATTTATTGAATCATACGAAAAATGTACAGATAAATATTGATATTACTCCATAAATTCAAGGACAGAACAAAGATTGCTTCATTGGGTTATAAATCATATGGGGTTATCAGATTCCATGGACACTTTTCTTCATTCTTGCATAGTACTCATCCATTTTTGCACTTTGACACAGTAGTGCACACTATGGGTCTGGTGGCAAGCTCATGCACCTAGATACACAACCCAGAAGTTAATTATCAATAGACACTGGCCATTTAAAAGGAAGGGACAGAGGTTGGGGCTAGAGGTTTTCTTCTGGACACAATTCTAACAGGCTGTTCTTTCTTTTTTAGAACAGCAACACACGCTCAGATCACACACCTAGTGAGCAATCTGCGAAGCCTCTTTCTGGCTCATTATGACACACTGTGTTTCATTATATTTCATTTTATTGTGAGTTACTTCCCTTTATTGTCCATACTTACCACTGTGGGCTTCACTTCACAAAATAAGTAGCACCTCAAGGTCTGCATTCTCAAGGACCTGGACTAAAGTACTTTCTCTCTCCACTTCTGTCTTACACATTGAAAATTCCAGTAAGCACATTCAGAATATAAAAATACATATATAAAAATTAGATTGTTAAACAGCTATCATAATATGCAGCAAATATGATTACTTGTGTACAAAATAAAAGAGAACCAAAGGATAAATTGTTAGGTTAAACAGAGGAGTTTAATAAGGTTACCTGTTAAAAAGTCAATATATAAGATTCGACTGTGATTTTTCATAACAGTAATAAAACACTAGAAAATGTGAATCAAATGATACAGCTTATAATTGAAATAAAATTATATCTTCTTGGACTAAATATGATGAATTTTACTAATATGAAAAAATAAGAAATTGAAGGACTATAATAAAATCAAAATTAATGAATAGACATAGCATGTTTATGGGAAAAGAGATAATATCTTTAATATTTGTCCATCTTAGTCTGTGGATTCAACACAATTCTAATGACAATCCCAACACAGTTTCTTCAGAATTGACCAGCTGATTCTGAAATGAGCATGGAAGTACAAGTGTGTTGAAAGAAAGTACATATGTGAAAGGAATAGCCCTACAGAACCATAAAAAGTCATGGTAGTCTAGTGGACAAGAAGAATCCAGAATTAGGCTTGTACATTTATGGGATAACTTGATATATGACAAAAGTTAGTAAGGCAAATGACTCGATAATTATGAACAGTTCAGTACTTGTTGTTGGACAACTGCTAATTCATAATTTGAGAGATGAAATGAGATTCTTCTCTCATTGCATGCAAAAGTAATTCGGACCTTGCGCTTGAGAGGCAGGCGGTAGAACCACTGAGCTAAGTCCCTGGCCCTACAGTTTACTTTTAAAATGAAAGCAAACTTAGGAAATCATTAGAATAACATTATAGGTGAAAAGGTTTATAACCAAAAAATAAAAAAAAGACTTTTTGAAGAAAATATAAAAAGTAAAAACAAAAGGAAATAATTTATATATAAAAATACACTAAATTTTATGTCAGTCCATCAGAGTACAACAAAGAGATTGAAGACAAACCACAGATTAATAGAACATAAAGGAAGTGAATAATATGTATCTGATGAAGTCTAATATTCAGAAAAATTCTAAGTCCAAAGGCAGTATGCAAAATGTCTTGCAGAACACCAAAATTGTACCATTTTTTAAATTTAATAGCATATCCATTTTAAAAAGAACACTATTCATCTTCTGTCTGCTCACTCCATATTTGCATTAATGATGCATTAGGTTTTGGGTGGTAAGAATGAGCCTCATTACATTACTCTACATTTTGTTGCAAGACATTGGGCACATAATTGTAATCAGTAAGAAGTAAGCCTATGGAGGACTTAAAAAATTTCGAATTCCTTCTTATTATATATTAACATTTTATGTATGTAGTGATATTTATTCTCCTTTCAGTGTTTAAAAGATTATGCTTGATTCTTTAAATATTACAAATTTTTAGACAAAGAGTTGGTATCTGAAATGTCTCCTAGAAGTAGTAATTCTCTCTTCCTTCTTCCCTTAATTGAATGCTATATGAGTAAATTGTATTGAACATATTCAATAGTGAATTCAATTTGTGAAACATATTAAGTGAATTTCTTAAATCATTCACTTACTGACACTCAAATGTGTGCAAAAATATGCACATATGTATTTATGCGTGTGTGCATGCGGTTGTGGGTGAGGGACAAGGAGAGAGAGAAAATAGTCACAAATCAGAATCTAACATAAAAAGTTATTTCAGCTATTTCTACATTGGTGTGTTGGTGTTATTAAGACCAAAATAAAATACAAGGCCTGTGCCACATATTTTATGATCTTAAATTCCACATCATTATTTTTAAGGGGTTAATTTACTCAGTCCATTATTATATTTTAATAAACCTCTTAAAATCATTGATAATGAATTTAAAATGTTTTCTCCAACCTTAGCATAGATTTCCATGATTTATTAAGTCTAAAATAATATATAGCAAAATGCTTCTGTAAGTTATGGAAAATAATTTTGGTACTCTCTAGACTGCTATAAAATAATTATAATATTCTTTTCTATAACATTCAAATATTCACTTACATATTTAAAATTCTATTTAAATACCTTAAATATATTTACAAATAGTAAATAGTTAAAATATAGCAGAAGGCCATAAGCTGCAATAGTTATTTCACAGAAATTTTGTGTATCTTTCGTAGAAAATCAGAATTAATCTGCCAGGCAATACTGAGTGTTATGGCTATTAAACAGTCTCACACTTTGATTTAAATATTTCATCAGTATTGAGTTTACTTAGAAAAGAACAAACACAATATATAAATATGAATTTTAGAGGTACTAGGGCCGTAGTTCAGTGGTAGAGCACTTGCCTAGAATGAATGAGGCCCTGCATCTGCAGCATGAGAGAGAGAGACAGACAGAGAGAGAAACAAAAGAGGGATAGAGAGAGAGGTTTTGAGATTCTGCAGTTAAAGGTAGGTACCTATTAGGTTTTACTTCAGTGGCAGAGTAATAAGCATGGCTAATATATAGTGAACTCTTTCTAGGTTCTAATCATTTAATAATAAATGACAATGATAATAAACAACATTCACTCAGAGTATACTGTGTCCCAGAAGCTGTCCTAAGTGCATTTTCACATAATGACCATTATAATCTTTATTTTACAGTTGGGGTTCTTGAGACTGTTAGACAACTAAGCATCTGAAAGATTCAACACATTGCTCAAGATGAAAGGGAAAGTAGCAGCCACAGCCCAGATCCAAAGTTTATGTGTTCCACCATATTTACTTTTTCAATAGCTATACCAAACTAATTTTAAAATCTTCTTTTCTGAATTTAATGATCATTCTATGTGTTATAGTTTGCTCAGACAGGCAGAAATACTAAAGGTAATATGGATTAAGAGATTTGTTATAGGAATTAGACTTGCAGAATAATGAGAAAGGTTAGGAGATAAAACATCTTGAAAAAGACAATGGAGAGTCACATAAAAGTCACCAAAGTCACCATCCAAGGACAATGAAAATGTCTACTGAACATGGCTGCTTCTCTTCTGGCTGTGAGCCTGGAATCTCTATAAGTGAATAAGGTGGGGAATGGAAGGCAGAGTAAAGGGAACAAAATGCAAACTGAAGGCAAGTGTAGATACACTGGGCCTCACAGGAAAAATGCAACCCATAAGGACAGTTTGGAGTCCAGGTCTGTGTGAGCACCAGACCTCAACAATGACATAGAGGAGTTTGTCAGTTTTTCAGTTACACACATGCCTTGCCTGGGGCTCAGAGAAAGTGAAGGGTGGCATCTAGCAGGGACTGGAGGAAGTGACCTGGGGATGCTGCCATTCTTTAGGGAGGTGATCCTGCCAATCAGACATGACCTGTAATCACTGCTTTGCTTCTGCCTTCCAATTCTCAAGAGAATTCCCCTTGTGATCGAGCACCTTACAAAAAAGAGAATCTGGGAAACATGTTTCTGGCTTATGTGAAAAAACACAGTGAAAAGGCATCACATTTTGCATGGCATTTTAGAACTAAAATTTGAAGGTAAGTAATACACTTAGAAACACTATAATATTTATGAAGTTTGTATATATAGATAAGATTCCAAGTAAAGTTGTCATGTTATTTTTCAAGCTACAAGATTTTTTTAAATTACTACATTTCACTTGGCACTATGGGAGACTATGAATTTTAAGTTATTTTCCCACTAAAATATAACTAGATTCTACCTACAGTTTTAAAATGCATTTTAGGCTCACGAGAAAATAAAGAAATCCCAAATGACTTAAAAACAAGCAAACAAACTTACAAGTTGAAGTTGAAAATTATGAATAATTAGCACAGAAAGAGGATACATTTCTCAGGCACATACACTAATATATAATCTTGGAAAATGTGAATGCCCAACAAAGTCAGAAAGCTCAACCAAATAACTCTACAGTATTCATCTCTCATAACAAGACAAATGAGTTCCAAAAGTTTAGCAACCCAGCTAACATGCAAATTCTACTATGAATTCTGTTAGAAAAAAATTCCCATGCAGTGATATGTTCCACCTATGCAACCACTACGCTAAATTTTTATGATTATCATTATCTTTAAAATCTAGAGGTATTACATATTTAGTTACATACACACTTTTTCTTCTCATTTGCTTGTCTCTGAGCTTTTAAAAAGACATCATACTATTTAGGGTCTTATTTTTTTTGTCATTCAACCTTTTCTTTTGGCGATTCATCCATGTTTTTGCCAATAGCTGTGCTTCATTTTTTCTTAGTTTATAGCATCTTCAATTATGCAATTGTGAGTACATCACAATAAATATATTCCTTATTTTCTATATGTGAATTTTATACAGCATGTATATATGTGCTCTTAGAAACAATTCTTTGTATGAAGCCTCTTTTCATATATTGCTTGATTGATATGATTAAGAGTATCTTCCAGAATATACATTTAAAGTGGTGTCAGATCTTTAGGATAAATGCCTTTTCAATTGATATGCAAAATAAATATATTTTCTGAAGTGGGATCATCCATATACATCAAACTCACTAATTCGGCCAATATATTCTGCTAGAATTTGATACAGCAAATATTTTGTTGATTTCAATTAAGATTGAATTTCCAAAAGTTCAATTTTGTTTTTAGACAAGGTAATTTTTACTATGCAGACTGTTATATTTTGGTAACCATCTGTTCTTTTATGTGATCTTACAAATGGATGAAATTGTGAAAATAACGTTTTTACTCACGTTTTATTGGCAATTTTGTCTGGAAGATTGGCTTGCAGTTGAAAAAATTGTGATAAACTTTAAAAGTCCATTGTTTTACTAAACAAGTCTCTGCCAATTAGATGGAAGAAAATACTGACATTATTCATGGTTAATTTACAGTAATATAGATGCATAAAATATACATCATATAATGTATGATGTATATTACTTTATTATAGTATTTATCTTTATAATAATATTCTAGCTAAATATCTGTATCTGCATATCTATCTATTGATGTATTTAATTTATGCATGTGTCCTACGGGTTTTACGCATGGACATTTTAAATTTGCTTGTATTTAAAGTCTTTATACATGTAGAGAAGTAGAAAGATCAGAGTTAAGAGTATTTTTAGGAAGTCTTGTGGAACTTTCTTCATATTGAAGTTTCATTTATTGAAATTTCAATAAGCTTCTAAAATTTAGTAATTTGGACATTTATTAGTATGATTCATGGAAGATAGTCATAAAAATGGTTATGTAACAGCTTTGAAGGTGAACATGCAATTTTTATTTTCCCGGAATGATTACCACTGGGCTCTATTGAGGTTATTGCTTTTTCAATAAAACATTTCCTTAGTAATATCTAAACTTTATCCCATAACTTTTCAATCATTGTCAATTATTAAAATCATCACTCAGCCTCTTCAAATCTCTCATCTGTTCCATTAGTACTGACTGCTTTTTCGTTCTCCAGGTAGCTGGTGGCCAAAAGCTCTTAGCGGTCCATTCTTTGTATCTCCCCCATTGAAATACACTATGGAAAATATGGCTCAGATAGAGTGGCTCTTTCGTTCTCTAACTTCAAGTGCCTCCAAGGAGAAGGAGCATACTCTTGGGGAATGGAGCAGAGTACCAACAATACGGCTACAACTTAATGCACTATAATATCCCGTCATCTATGGGAAATTAAATCTTAACCTTAAAATCCAGAGACTGGGGATGGACCCTATTTCCTGACATGCTTTCAGTTCTGACATGCCATCAGCTTTTTTTTCTCAGTAATTGATAACATTCAGGCAAAAGAAAATCACCATTTTCTGACAATCTGATGTCCTGCACACCACATACAGATGAAGAGATAGCTGCTGTTATACAAAAGATGCCATCCTCTTCCACAACGTCTTTATTTTTATTTGTCAGTCACCCTGGGACAACAAAATTTTCATGAGTAGTACTCTTGAAGATTTAAATAACATAGTTGTCCAAACGCAATATTTTATATGGTAAATATAATACTGTTTTCAAAAATTATTTGGAGCACAAAAATACCTCCTGATCTAAAAAGTCTTTAATTTATAAAACTAATTATGTGGAGGTCATGATTAGCTAATAATTTATAAAATAATGAAAGTTGTTAACATTCTCTATGGACATGATCACAAGATTTTTTAAACTGATATTAAAATTTTCTTATCTTGGTAATATTTAGCTACAATTATTTAAGATTCATATTAATAAAAGGTAACTAGAAGTTATTACAAATATGTGGAAGTATAGAGTTTTTACATGAATACTTTGACATATTAAGGTCTCCAGAAGCAGCTAGTTTTTATTGTGGTATTAAGAAGACTTCTAGGTGAATAAGCTTATATAAAACATGATCAAGAAATCTCTTTCTCAGTATATAATAAAAAAATCACAGTGAAAAATATAACCCAAAGCAGCCAAGGAAAAGGTGACTTATGCATATCCTGAATTCAAGAGAAAAGATGACCTTAAATTACAGTATTTCTATGTAACATGACAGAAAGAATTTTTTAAAATTAAAGACATATGACTAAATATATTTAGTGTAACTCCATATTGTGAGTCATGAAGGAATGGTCAATTATACAAAGAGCACTTATAGAATGTACGTTTTCAAAACAGCCTAATCAGTTAGAATCAGTCCTGAAAAACAAATGAAACAAATAAATGTTTCAATAATTCCCTACTATGAGGAGAAATGTACTCAGCATACACTTATACACAAGTGAAAATTGTAGGAGAATCCATGAACTAGTGGAAGCCCAACTGATGCCAAAGATATTCAGCAACTGGGAATGCTATTTTCCAAAGCAGCAGGTCAAGGATAAGAAATATACTACATTTAGGAATGCGGGCTACACACATGATTGAGTGGAGATGGTGTTGGTATAATATATACAATGGAATTTCAGAAGAGGAATAGAATCCATCAGAAGGTATACATTATACTTCACTATGGCAATTAAAGTTTACAGTTAACTAGATTGACTTCGAGATCCGCTATGGAAAATTGGTGGAGTAGACTAGTGGGTGTGTCTGCATTTGTCATGGAGCACAGTCTTGGGGTCTACATCTGACCTTTTTTGATACTATTCCTGTCTTCTGCTTCTCAGCCATTTGAACTAAGCAGCTTTGCTCCTCCAGGTCTTTTCACCATGATACATCTGCCTTGGATTCAGCTGGCCATAGATTGAATTCTGTTTTAAAAAATGAGCTAAATTCAACATCTCCTCCTTTAAGTTGTGGATGTCAGTTATTGTGTCCAGTAATAGGAAACCTAACTAATTCATAAAATTTGTACTAAAGAAATGAGCTTGTTGCTGTGATATAGCTGATGGTATGGTTTAGAAGCCTGTGGAATTTATTTGTAGGAGGAGTTCAGAAAGTTTTGGAGATGCAAGCTAAAGAAGCATTAGAATGTTGTAAGCAGAGCTGGATGCATGAGTCTGGTCAGAGATCAGAAGACCAGAATGCTAATACAGTAAAGGTTAGAATCAAAAATTTTCATTTGGGAACAAAGACTCCATTGGCAGTTGGAGTAGAGGGTATTTATGTTATGCTCTGGCAGAAAATGTGTTTAAATTTGCCCATGTAATGAGGCTTGGCTAGAGATTAAGGGTGGTGGACCAATCTGGTGGATGCAGTTTCAAAGAAGCCATAAGAAGTCCTAGAATGTGTACTGTTGGCTGCTTTTAGCCAGATTTATGGTGAGAATTTGGAACAAAAAGGCAAAGCAAAAGAATATGAAGAAATTAAATTTTGGCTCAGAAGGAAGCATATATAAAATTAAGGTCAAATGAAGCTGATGCTTAAGAGGTTAATGCCATTAAAAAGAAACCACACACTTTGTACAGGGATGGGAGGAATGGAATCTTGAGGGCATCTCAGGAATTAGCAAGCTCCTGTGCATCACAGGCTCAACTGTGGAAAATGTTAATCTTTTTTATGGGAGAAAACAGTCCCTGGGACCCCTTCTCAAGAATGGCCTCCTAGATAATTGGTTCCCCAGGAAGCATTTCATTATATTCATCCACACAGGCACTCAAAGACTGCTACAAACATGGTTCAAAGGGGACCAGATACTACTCCTTCTCACAGCAGACCTTGACATTGCCCATGTGATGCTGGTTGGTCATGTGTGCAGAATGAAAGTGTTGTGCAATTGTAGAGACTTCCACCCAAATCTGAAAGGGAAGCCTGGGAAGACACATAAAGAGCCCCTGAGAGGGAAGTGTGCAATTGAGTGATGCCAAAGATCAGTAGAGACTCCAGGATGTCAGAGATGTCACTAATGTGGAGCATCTGCAGAGGATGTGGAACATCTACAGCTGTGAGTGGTGCCAGCTCAAGAGAGAGGACACGTGGCTGCTGCAACTAGCAAAATCATAGGGGTGGAGCCACTCAAGCCCTTTAGAATTCATATTTCACTACCACTGAGCCCCAGATGGCAGATATGGAGACACAGGACTGAATATTTGCCTAATTGAATTCTCACTTTTGTATTATTCTTTTCTATCCCATGGTTCTCTTTTTTGGAATGGAAATGTTTACCCCTTGCCATTATACCTTGGAATTATGTATTTTTCAAAATTTTTATAGAGGTTTACAGCTAAGAGTTTGCCTTGTGTCTCAGAAGAGACATGGAATTGGATTTCTGAAAAACAGGAATTTTGAGACTTTGAGGGAGGGCTTGTTGGGTTTCCAGTTGTAGGCAAGATAGTTATGTTAGGCAGAAATTATGCACTTGATACTATCTTATTTGGAGATTATACAATTTAAGGAGATATGTTTGGATATGAAGTAGACAAGAGTGGGATGTGACAGAGTGCAGCATCAACTTGATTGGATTTATAATTTGGCCAAGAGATTTGTAGGTTTGTTGGGGGGGGCGGGTCATGGAAGTGTAGTCTCGGGGTATATATCTGTTCCTCCACCCTTCTTATCTAGCACTTTTCCTTTATTGTACTTCTCAGCTGCCATGAACTAAGCAACTTTGGTCTGCCATCCCCTTCTACCATAATTTACCTGTCTTGGATCTAGCTAAACATAAACCGAATCCATTTAAAACATGAGCCAGATTAATCTTTTGCCTCTTTAAGATAAATGTTTTATGGGTACCATGGCCAGCAATGAGAAAGCTAATAAATACATTGACTCTTCAGATTCTATAATCTATCCTTTTATCTTAAGCTGTGGGCAAGTGGACAGCAATATCCAGCCTTAAACTATTGCACTCAGAGAAAGCTAGATAACAACATCAACAAAGATAAAAAATTTGTGAAAAGTTAAAGAGAAATTCATGCCCAACTTTAGAATAAATAGAAGGCCTGGCAAGAACAGTTTACATCATACACAAGAAGTATGGTAATAATGACATGACAGTCAGATACCTAAACTTTTGCAAAATGAAAAGGAAGGGTGAGAAATAAAGCAAATCCCCATAGTTGAATCATACATAAATAATACTAATTAATTTTTTTCAGAAGAAGCTCCAAAATATATCAGAACAAATAAAATGACATAAAAATAGAAAATACAAAACTAAAGATTAAAAACCTTAAATAATTAATCCAATTAAATCTATAAATCAGGTATATTTAGGTGGAAGGAATTATGGTTTCAACACAGAATAAGGCCATAAATCATTCAAAAAGTGATAAAAATGCTAAAAATTTGGAGTTGAGCATTAGTGAGGTAGGAACAAATGTAATTATGTTAATATTAACAAGTAATCCTGAATTTTATGTATTTTAATACATGCAAAGCACAATGCTATCCCTTTCTCAATATATAATCTCATTTAATCCTAAAAACATCCCTATAATTAAAGTGTCTTAATCCCTTTACAAATGACAAAATTAAAGGGTAGTGATATTAAGTAATTTGTCCAAGGTAGTGAAGAAGCTGAGGCTTAAATCTAGTCATCCTGACAACAAACCTTCCCTTTCTATCCACTATCAATTATGACAATAACCTCATTTTGAATCATAATTGAAGGTATTATTTCATTTATTACTTTACTCATTATTTTCTACATTACTTGCTTTTAAAAATGATAGGTTTATTTTAAATGAATTCATTATTCTACCATACACACAAAAAATATAATAATGTAATGGTACATGAGGCTTGAGACTAAATGTCTTAGCATGATCTGTCAGTAGTGGCAGAATCAGAAAGCTCAACTAGAATCTTGAATTACAGAGTAGGCAATATGAGTAAAAAAAATTTCTTGCAATGGTAGTTGCAACCAATTCATGCAAGGCTCCAAGCTAAATATGCTTAATACCATGTTTTGATGGTGTAGAAATGGTATATAATAATCATTTATGAAATGAATTTTCAAAACTAACAGTACAGTGCAATAGTCCTACCTTAACTTAGTTTTCTTTGCCTTTAGTGGGTATTTTCCATAAAACCTGGAGACTCAATCAACTAATTCAAATTTTGTATTGGGCAATATTTCCTTGTATTTAGTTAACTGTATTCATTTCTGTATTTCAAATGGACAAATAATTCTGTTTTGTTGCATTAGTGTATGAATACAATATATGAATGTTTCCAAATTAAATTTTTAAGTAGAAATTTTAAACTAATGATGAGCTTTCCAAAATATGATTAAATTTTCCTTCAGCTTATCACTTTTTAAATTAGGAGAACAACTCTAAAATAAGAAAATGTGGATAATAAAATTGTGGCTTTGGAGGGCATAATAGGATATTTAAAAAATAAGTGAAAATATATTTATATCAACATTAAAGAAATTTATTAAAAAATTATAAATAATTTTTTGTAATACAAATTGGAGGTTTTTAATCCCCTATTATTTTTTATCACTCATTTTGTGGTGCTGGAGATCCAACCCAGTGCTTTGCATATGCTAGGCAAGTACTCTACCTGTGAGCTATGGCCCTAGCCCATGTGTGTGTATATATATATATATATACATATATATATATATACATATATATATATATATATATATACCATCATAGTTAATCAATTTTTCAGAGCAAGAAAATTCATAGCTTATCCCTATATACATACTAAATACAGAGTTAAGATGTTTGAAAGGGTTGAGAAAATACAGAAGAGTGACTATTGAAGCTGGGAAATGTTTTCAAAGCTGGATGGACTAAGTAACCGCTTGTTTTGTTGTGCCTTTTTTTGTATTTTGGATTTTTGAGGGCTTTTTATTGGGATTCAGCAGAGTAAGTCAGAAGCAAGATGTGACAGGGCTCAAAAGATCTGGCTCAGGCCTACCTTCATTTGCTAATTGGATATGACTTAATTTCCTAGGCAATTTCAGGAATTTGGAAAAACACACCATGGAAGGTGCTTCTCAGGCTGAAACGCCTTGCAATATATTCAAGTTATTTAGTATTTGTTATCTTCTCAAGTTTATTTGTGAGATGTCAAACATTATTGCTTACAATAACAACCTAGCTTAAAAATTACAGCCAAAATATCTTACATGAAGATCTTAAAAGAATTATCAAGCCAAAGGCAATTTGTTAGGATTGACAAAGGAATTTAAGTAAAGGGAAACTATTTAAACCACAGTGTTTCCAGGATGTTTTGTACCCCTGTTGCTTTCATTAAATGTGTTGACTCTAAAAATGTGGCTAGTAGAAGAAAATTGTACTATTTTCAAGATTGAGACCCATAAGAGTAAATCCACTTAAAGAACAAGAACAATAACAGTGGCAAAAAAAAAAAAAAAAGTAAATACCCAGGAAATTTATGTAGTTTCTAAAATAAAACAAAAATCACCTTTGTGATCAATGTAACTCTAATGTAGGGCAAACAACTACAGATATCAAAGTCTCACTAGGGTCCTCTTAGAGCACAGATAGCTGATTAAGTGTCATTTTCTCTCTTCTATGGATTCTACTGAGCCCCAAATACAAGCAATATGAACTCTGCTGTCACCTATGACCTTCCAGTGATGAAGAAAAGATTGGACTGTTGTCTCTTGAGTATAAGATAATGTAAGGCTTGTCTAGAAAAGCCTTTTTCAGCATACTCAACTGTCCAAAGGCTGATAATCAGAGGTGATAGGTAATTCTAAAACTAATATACAGAAGTTTATAGGAAAACATAAACAATCAAATTTAGAAATAAGATTAATTAGCTTCCGAGGTTGTAGCTGAATTACCACTAATGCCAACCACTATTTTCATCCCTACTCTTTAGCCTTCTGTGTACAATAAGAATTTTTTTCACACAAATTTTGTTTTCTCTAGCTGTTTTAATCCAAAATGATAGCTATTATACTTTGACTTTACTACAAATACTACTATAATTTATGACCTTACTACAAACAAAACTTTTAGCATATTTTTAAATATTCTCATGCATTTAAAAGGTTCGGATCAGAATAGCAACAGTTTTTCTATAAATGGCATAAAAATTTCTCTTACTTCAAGAAAGCACTTTCCATTAAAACATGCTATATTAACATAAACACTATTTCTCTAGCAGTCTATATTCTAAAACTAGATAACTGTTTCTATAATTTTTTGTAGCTGTTGTTCTTGCCAGTGAACAGAATTTATTGGCAAGTTTAAGTCAGACTTATGGTCCGGGGGATCATGGTCCAGGGAAGCCCTCATGAGCACAGTGCCCGCCACGTGTCCAACCGGCCGCGACTGGGGACGTACTTGACCCCACAACCATCAGGGAGGAGGCGCTTCACAGCCATCTTCTCTTCAAATTCATCAGCATTAAACTTGGTAAAGCCCCACTTCTTGGAGATATGGATTTTCTGGCGTCCGGGGAACTTGAACTTGGCCCTGCGTAAAGCTTCAATCGCGTGCTTCTTGTTCAGCGGCTTGGTGCGGATGGACATGATGACTTGGCCAATATGGACCCTGGCCACAATGCCCTGGGGCTTCCCAAAGGCACCTCGCATACCCGTCTGCAGCCTGTCAGCTCCAGCACAGGACAACATCTTGTTGATGCGGATGATGTGGAAGGGATGGAGCCGTACTCGGATGTGAAAGCCATCTTTGCCGCACGTTTTCACCAAGTACTTGTTGGCACAAATGCGGGCGGCCTCCAGGGCTTCCGATGACAGCTGCTCGTATTCACCCGACACCATTTGGGCACACAGTGGGAACTCGTCCACTTTTGCCTTCTTCCGACCCAGGTCAAAGATGTGAATCTTCGCATTAGGGACACCTCGGCAGAAACGAGACTTCGGATATGGCTTGTTCTTACAATACCGGTAACAGCGAGCAGGACGGCGACCCATCGCAGCCACAAGAACCGTAGCTGTGCGTTTTTAGGGACGTAACTGCGCAAACCGCACTTTATATCCGTTACCCATCATTCTTTGCAGAAACCATAGAGTCTGGCCACAGTCGAAGACACAACCTGTCAATCTTACGCTAAGGAGAACTCTGCGCCTGCGCAAGTGGCTTTACCAACATGGAGGCTGGTGTAGGGGTCCACAGGGAGCTACCTAAGGAATGCGGCGTCTCTGTAACGTCACAAAAGCCATTTCTTGCTGACCATAATGTGGCCTCTCTGCAATGTCATAGAAGCCATTTCTTGCTTCCCATTTTGGGCTTGGAATGTTGACCTTTGGCTTTGCCTAATGGAAAAAATTCTACAGTTTAAAGAAATTTTCCTCCAATTCTATATATTCTCTTTCTAATTTGGCTAAATAACCCATTTTTGCAGCCCCAGTATTTCACTGACAGTGTACATGGATGGATCATTGTATCTAGAAGAGTAGGTGACCACCTTCCCTGCATAAAGCAATTGTTTGGCATGAGCACTGGGGTGACAGTCGTGAAGAGTAGTGGGGAGAGGAATAAAGCGAAAGTATTTGTTATACATATTGCTTGATAATTGTTTTATAAATATGAAACTTATGTATTTGACCTGAATGATTTTATTATCAAATGTCATCCACAAAATTAATTGACATACCAACTAATTTTTTTTTTTTTTTTTTGGTACCGGGGATCGAACTCGGGACCTGTGTTTCTGAGGCAGGCGCCAGAACCACTGAGGTAAATCCCCGGCCGCTCCAACTAAAAATTTTTAACTTAAAACTATTTGCATTTTTAAATGTTAAAGCTGCTACAAACTATATACAAGTGTTTATTTTTTTAGTAATCTTTTATATCTTACTGACTTTAATGCTTTTTTTTGTTTTCTTTCTAATATTAGATTATTTAATAATATTAGGAATTGGATCAGGAGGTACAAAAAGTGAAAAAAGAGAAAAGAGAATTTATGAATAGTTTTCAAACACTACTTGTATTTTTTGCTTCTTTATTCCTTTGTGTTATTTCACAAATCCCTGATATTGTGCTTACAAAATCCTTCCAATATGAATATATTCTGCTTACTCTTTCAGTAAGAGAGAAGAAAAACAGTTGTTACAAAATATTCTTTGCCATTAAAGGAGTAGAATTTTACACAACATCTATATTAGAATAGGAAAATAAAAACTCCCAGCATGGAGAACTTTCCCAAATTGGTTAGAAATTTGCTTCCTTCCCCTTCTTCCTTCATTTCTTCTTTCTACTTTTTCTTGTATAGTTCCTGTATACTTCTTGGAATATGAAGAAAAAACAAACAGTCCTACTGGGCTTACAAATCTAGGAGACGATTTAAGTAATAATAATAATATATCATAATTTTACCAAACAGAGTGAGCAGGGGAATGGAATATGGAATAAAAAGTAAAGCCAGTATGACTGTGATTTGAGGAGGTGAATGGCATAATGTGAGCCCAGAGTGTGTGGTATATGCATGAGAAGAGCCTCAAAGATCACCTAAAGCCCATTTTACCGAATTTGGAATCCTGGTCTTTTAATACAAGGCAACTGGAGACTTGACACAGCTTTTTATTCCTCTGAATATTGTAAGTAGACCAGTACAGACCAAAGTGACATGCAGTTACAGGACAGATTCAGAGGATGGAAAGAGGACAGAGATGGCCATACTGGATCTCCCATTTATACTCCTTTTCCTAGTGCTATAAATATTAAAGTGGGAAGTGTATTAAACCAAGATATTTAAATGTTAAATATTAAAAGCATTTTTCTCAATTCCAAGATTTTAAGTGTTTCTTTACCTCCATATTCTTGTTACCCAAAATGTGCATTGTGCAAGGCAAAACTTGACCCTCCAAATGTAAAACTTGTCTTCTTAGAAGTAGCTTGGAATATAATTGAGAAGACGAGTCAGGAAAAAATTTTAGATTTTTTTTCTTATTTTCTAAATTTGTTACTTTGATAAATGTAAGCAGAAGTTTAGGAAAAGGAGACACTAACACAATGTAAAATATCAATAGCTTAAAGAATGGATAGAAAATGTAAGTAGAGATTAAACAAAACAAGGTAAGAATGAGGCAAGACAGCTATAAGATTCTTTAAAATATATGAGAATAATAACTATGCCTGTTTGTTCACTGTTTTGTCCTTTTTCTTTTGCAAATTGTGTAATCCGTTGCACAAGTACACAGTATGGAAGTGCAGTGGTGTTTGATATTTGCTAATGGTGTTCATGGTGGAGTCTTGGAGATGGGGAGATTTATAGTGTTTACTGATTTAGGTGATAGAAATACTCCTCCATCATCAAGTTCATACACTAATGTGATTTTTACTGAATTAAAAAATGGAGTGTGATGAACAGAACCTGCTTCCATGAGCCAGTGCTAGCAGAACCAGTGGCTGCAGCACACTGAAATTTGGCTGTGTAAACATAAGAAAAATAGAAAAGGCAAATTTGCTTAATGCTAGTCACAAGTACCTTGCCATACTAAATTTGAAGATGAGTAGGAAGAGATCATTTTCTCATTGTCCTTAGCAAGCAAGCAGGTGTGCATGTTGAGACTTGATGATTTTAGCTTTACCTGTGAAGGTTTTACTCCATGCCTGTGTCCTACTTAGCAACCTTTAAGTAAGAGGCCTCCACTATTGTGTACATACTGATTACCTCTGTATCAAGGCAGCCTGTATGTACTTGAAATTCACACTTGGCACTGAGAAATATAGTCAAATTTGGAAGAGAACACTTGTAAGAATCAGTATAATGTAGCACTTTCTTTTTTTTTGATACCACATTTCAAATGTTTCACAAAGAGCTAAACCTGGCTTTATTTTCAAGGAATATGCACTGGAGTCTAATATATTATGTGGCATGCACTCTGGATGCCCCCTTCTGCTGCAGGAGGCTTCTACATTGTTGGTTACTTGGTCTTTATATAGTGTTCCATCATTTGGTGTTTGACAATATACCATGACTTGGACATCATGTTCCCACTTGGCCTCTCAATGAGATGTGAAGGCTGCACTGATGAATACAAATCTTCATCTAGATTTCTTAATAACTTCATACTGGGGATGATAATTTCTGTATTTTTGAGAGCCTAGGTCACCAGTATAACGGTATATCACTAGTACTTAATGGTAAATCTAAAGGAGCCATGGTTGCTACTGGCCTGTCTTCAAAATCAGCTAGTCTTGCCTATTGCGATGGCTAAGGGGTGATCCATGCTGCCTGGACCTCATACTCCTGATTCACAAAAGCCCCCTTACCTATTTGACAGATGGACATTTTCTGAATAGAAATGGTGTCAGATGGTTTTAACTGGTTATTCCTAGGGGCCTAATGCATCTTTTTTCGGTGTTATTTTCTACATTACATTAATTCACCTTTTAGGAATCTTTTTTGGTTTTTTGGGGGGGGGGTGATTCTGGAGATCGAACTCGGGACCTTGAGCTTACAAGGCAGGCAGCAGAACCACTGAGCTAAATCCCTGACCCAGGAATCTTTTTTAAAAATATAAAAAATGTGTACTACTTTGGCATACAGAATAAATTCCTTCAAAAAGAAAGATTTTTTGCGAAGCTGGAAAAAAGTAAAAAATTAAATGAGAGAAGTAGTAAGCAAATAGAGTCATTTGAATTTGATTAATTTTTCCCTTGTAATTATTTTTTCAGTACTGATGATTGAACCCAGGGTGTTGTGCATGCTAGACAAACACTCTGCCCCAGGCTACATCTCCAGCCCCCTACTAGTGAATGTTTATTTGCTCAGATTTTATTTTACAAAACGTATAAGCCATTAATTAGTTTTATATGGTAAGTCATTAATGAGTAGTTTTATGATTAGAGATACTTAAGGAATTCTATAATTGTGGTGATAAGGATAGAGTATCACTTTGGTTGGCTTTGAGATCTGCCATGGGGATTGGTGGGGCACACTACAGATTGTGTCTGGGTGGGTCAGGGTAAGCACTGCCTTGGGGTCTGTATCTGGTCCCTTACCTCTTCCTCTCTGGCACTGTTCCCCTGCACTGGTTCCTGGCCACCATGAACTAAGCAGCTTTGCTTCACCACATCCCACCCATATGATGTTTCTGCCTCAGAGTCAGCTGATCATGGCCTGAATTCCCCTTAAAACATGAGCCAAAATTAGACCTCTATTCAATCATTTATACTATAATATCTAATTGTATTTCAAATTTAATGCATATTGTGTATTAAATGCACATGACCCCTCTATCCATTGAACAGCATATCATCTAAATTGAGAAATCAACCTTAACACTTAAACCAAACAGTCCCTTAATTATGAAATCACATTTCCAACTTATAAAGGACTGAATTTTGACAGTTTTACAAAACTGTCTCACTTGTTATTATGGCCTCAATGATTGTGTGCCCTCCAAATTCCTTTCTTGAAATCCTAGTGCCCAAGATGATGGTATTAGCAAAGGGAATCCTGTGGAAAATATTTAATTTTTGAAGGTGGAACTCTCATGAATGCATTAGCACATTTGTGAAACATGTTTCACAGAGTTCTCCAGCCCTCTTTGTCCCATATGACAAGTCAACAGTCTGTACAGTACTGGCACCATGATCTCTGACTTCCAGCCTCCAAAATGGATTTAAATAAATTTCTGCAGTTTGTAAGTAATCCAGTGTATGTTATTTGGTTATTGCATTTCAAATCGATTAAGATGTTTATCAGACATTTCACCCAATCACATTTTTGTTTTTTCCCCATGGCAGTAAATATATAAGTCTAGCTCAGAGAGGAGTCAAGTAGTTTAGCTAAATGCGCTGTAAAATACTATACTATTTGGGACACATATTAAGTACTACATTATTGACCTGCTTCATTTTTGTACAAGTAGTTGGCCTTGCCAATAAAGAGGCCTGGCTTCTTCCCTAAGCTTCTGGAAAATAATCTCTAATACTCTAATACCTTAGATAGGGCTTTTTAGTTTTACTGAATAGTGTTAACAGTGTGGGACTAACCATGCCAGAAAGATGTGGTGCAGGTCTTTGGATTAGTAACATCAGTCAATCAGTCAATCAGACAACCATATGGATAATCTACTAGTCTATTAGTCAACCATGTCTGCACAATGGAGCCCCAGTAAAACCTCTGAACACTGAGACATGAATAACTTTTACTACTTGGCAATACAGTCAGTATGTATTGTCACAAGCTGATGCTAGAAGAGAAGTGCATGCTGCTTCTATAAAGAGAGAAAAATGGAATTTCCATGTGTCCAATTTCTCCTGGCCTCCACTCTTTGCATTCTTCTCTTGTATGATCTTAGTCTGTGCCCATCCCACACAATAAACCACAATTAGCACAGTAGTGTTTCATAAGTTCTATGAATCCATGCAATGAATTGGCAAATGTAAAAGTGGTTCAGAGCCCTCAGAATTTACAGTTGGTATCAGAAGTGAGGGTAGTCTTGGGAACTATTACTTCTAAATTTGTAGTTGGTTCAAGTACTCTGCAATTTCCATCCACACCACTACAAACCTAGTAAACCTTGTATAATTGGGGAGACACTGAAACATGAAATGAATATAATCTTAAAATGATAGTGAAAAGATTGCTTTAAAAATCATTATTTTAAAAATCTTTATTTTATTATATTAACTGCCTAAGAACTTAACGTGTATCTATTAAAAATTGGCATTATAATACTGTAGTGGGAAGTACAAAGATATTGACCGTTAAGAGTTGGACATATTTTTGCAGTAATTTTATATGCAACATTTTTATAGCCTAAGTTTTCTTTTCTTTCCTGTAAGTAGAAATATTCTTTATATTATTTTAATGATGGCAAAATACATTTTTCATGTGCTAAATTATAGATCTATGTATGGACAGATAGATTTAGTTCCTGGTTGTCTATTTCATTGTTCTATCCATATATTCCACAGACAGCACCTGAGGGCTGTAGCAAAAAAAGCTTCAAGGTATGTATTGATTTGACTTGAGGTCAACATCCAGGAGCCAGCTGGTCATAAATAAAAGCTTACTGTGTCTTGCAAAGTAATAATTTTAGAGTGAAGCTTATCATCAATCACCAAAGCAGCAAAATGTGAGCCACAAAGAGTGCTGGTGACCAGCATAAAAAAGAAAAAAAATATATGATACAGGCAGCAACATTAACAAAACTGAGTTAAATAAACCCATGATCTGCCAAATTTTGGAAGTTATCTTGATTTCAAAGACATATTGATTCTTATTTACTGTCATAAAGTTCCTGACAATCTGGAAGATACTTGTTTCTTATTTCTCCTTGAAAGTGCATGAATTATTATTTTGAAAACTTATTTAATGAAAATTTCAGAGCATTTGGGGCAGGGCATATCCTGAAGTCTTACTGCATCATCTTATATAAAACACCCTTGTGTTCTTTGGATTCTATTTTTGCATGCATTTTAATTAAAACATCTGTGACTTCACAAATCAATTTGAATAGATCATTTTATCGTAATTAAATAGTATTGTCAATATATTTCTGGAAATTTAGAAACTTTCAAGATCATTCTGTTGAAGATCACCATAATGTCACAACATACCTCATATGTACAAAAAAATAAAAGTTAAAGTTAAGCTCAGGAATATGTACCCTTTAGAACTAAAAAATGTTTCATATGCTTCACTTAACTTGATTTGTGAAAATAATTACCTCAGAAGGTCTACAAAAGCAACTGTTAACCTGATTTTCAGAGTAAAGAAATAATATTAGAAACAACAATTGACTTCCCAAAAAATAAAATTATGATTATGGACTATGAAAAAAGTAGTGGATTATGAAAAACCTCAGCTCACTTGTGAATATAATTTCCAAAAAATTATTCTTCTTTAATTTTATCTTTTATGGGACAACAAAACTGTATACATATCATGTAGCTTCTGAACTTTAAGCTGGTTTAAAAATGAATTGTGAGTTAATGGTTGGGAATTAGTTACCAGACTGGCACATCTAGGGCCTGTGGACTTTTAAACTCGTATTCTGAGTATCTTCATCAAGAACAAGAAATTCAACTATGAATTCAAAATTAAAGACAGAAAATTTATTGAGAATTGGGAAAGAAGTTGCAAGTTCTATACAAGTGGGCACTTACAATAAGCAGGGTGCACATGGAAATCATTTAAAAGAATAAGATGTTTATAATAATATGTTTTATAATATGCTTCTATGTTCATGTTCAAAATCTTCCTTAGGTTTTCTAGATGCATTTTCTTTGATCTCCTCACCAGTTGACCACTACTTTCTAATATAGTGTCATTTAGGAAAGAATTTTAAAAATTAATATTTACTCTAGTAATATTGGTTATAATATCTCTAATGCCTTATGTATCTTTAGGATTGTTGTGAGATTGATGCAAACTTTTCTCTTTCATATATGAACTGCAAATTTTGAAAATATTTTACATTTCTTTGGGCAGTGACTGCCCTCAGATATTAATGGGCAATCCTCAAGAACCAGTTTATAGTTATTATCCTCATAATACAGTGATAGGTGAGTTGGAAATCCTTTCTAATTGTAAGAGATGATCATCTGCCTCGCTTCTTTACCTTTGAACTCAGTTTCAGAAATTAAATTACCTATGGTGAGAGTATTTACAAAATTGAATAAAAGTACAAATCAGTCTTTTAAAAGAAATTTATTTTGGAGGGCAACCCACTTTCTGGTCCCCCTGCTATCTTTCTTAGACAGAAGCTATATCTTTCTCTAAATAAATTTTTCCTATTCTTAAAAAACATTATTTTGGAGAGACAAAATCAGCATGCCAATGTTAATATCCTCTTTCAGGTTCTATGCTTACTTCATTGGTGTTGACACTTTATATCAAGTCAGCCAAAAATTTACGTCTTTTTCTAATGAACTCAAGAAGTCATCAAGCTCAATTAATTGAAATACTAAACAAGTCATTAATAACTTCAATTAAAATATTTCCTTAATTAAAACCATTGATGTAACATTGGTCTGATCTTAAATTTGTTTTAACAGATTGGTTCTTGATTATAAAATAATTTCTGTTGATGTTATTAATCTTCATTGCATTTTTTGATAACCTAGTGTTTTCCAACTTTCCCCTCAGGTTTTTTTTGTGTTTTTTTTGTTGGTACCAGGGATCAAACTCGGGACCTTGCGCTTGCGAGGCAGGCGCTGAAACCACTGAGCTAAATTCCCGGCCTCCCCTCATTTTTTTAATAAATAAATTTGAAATTACTACCAACGTTAGAGTCTGCCTTTTTCATTTGTTTCAAGTAGAAGGTCCCAAATCTCTTCCCAAATTACAGAAAAAACTGTGCATTGCTTCTGTTTCAATTATTTAAATAAACACCTCTTTGCTCACACATCTTTGCATCAAAGCTAAGTTCTAGATGAATCAGCAGAGGGCAGTAATTACAACACTACACCACCTGGCATCGATGCATCGCACACTGATGTGACTGCTAATCCTTTAACTCACCCTATTAAATCCAAACTCAGTGTAGTCTCCAATAACTTCCCTTTAGCACAACCCCAATGCTGCCTGCCCTGAGAGAAAGTGTGAAGGAAAAAGGAAGTGGGAATACAAGAGACTGCAAGTTTTATAAAAACCCTGCCTGTGTCAATGAAGAGCCCTGAATTTGAAGCTTCATTAAATTCATTAGAAGTCATTACATTTCTGAGCAGTTCATTTTATTTTTCATTTTTGCTCCCCTACGTGTTGTCTTCTTCTCTGTGACTTTTTTTTTATCTGATACTAGAGATTGAAGCCAGGCTCCTCATACTGAAATAAATCTTCAGCCTTTTTTAAAATACTTTAAATTTTGAGACAAGGTCTTTCTAAATTGCTAAGTTACCCAATCTGGGGTCAAACTTGTGGTCTTTCTCCCTCAGCTTCTTCGAGTTCTGGGCTCTCACTGAATTCCTATGGTCCTCATGTTTTTGTAATTTTCTAATATTATGTATAGCATAACTTGAAATTTTAATGTTCAACTTGAAATTTTTCTCCCTCAGGATTTCCAAGATCAAAGACTTACAATAAATGTAATGAGTAGAATTACAAAATTATACAATTTTGACCAACCAAGAATTGGGAAGAATATTTTGTGCATGGGACTGGATAGATTTTTCTAAAATCATAGACTACAGTTTAATTGGTCGAAGGAATGAAAATTTAATGTTGGCTCCTAATTTTAAAACATAATCTGATACCAAAATTTTTATATCAAAATAACACCCACAATTGTTATGTGATTTAAATATTATAATGAAAAAAATTGAAGATGAAAAGTTATATGAAGTTGTTGACTTTCTGTAAATGAAAAAAGCTGATTGAAACAATACTCAAAGTGTAGAACCTGTAAAGAAACACTTGTAACTTCACAAATTAAATTACTGGGACAAGTAAATAAATAGGCATATGTATACATGGCTCTGCATATACATGTATATATATTCATTATCTATATGTATATCATATAGCTTTATATGAATGTCACATGGTCAGATACAGTCATAGCAAATGGCCCCACTTCTCTGGTACCAAAATCTGTCTTGGTTACTTTCTTATCACTGGGGAAAAAAAATACCAAACATCCACAACTTAAAGGAGAGAGGATTATTTTGGCTCACGGTTACAGTCCATGGTTGACTGGCTCCAGGATGAAAATGAAATGGCAGAGGAGCATGCTGAAAGAAAAGTTACTCAACCCATGGAAGCAGAGTGAGAAGGGAGTAGCTGAGCACCAACAATACACCCTTCCAGGTCACATTCCTAGAGACTTACCTCTACCCAGGCCCCAAGTCTTAGCTGCACATTGAGCTCACCAATGAACGAATTCACTGATGAGTAGAGAATCCCCATGATCCAATCATTTTCAAAAACCTTAAGTATTTGGGGGCACATTTTAGATATAAACCATAATGGGCCTTCTCTCTCTGTGGAGGAGACTTCTTTGCTGTTCTTTCTGGGCTATTTTGTCTACGGGGTCATCCACAGCTGTATCCTGTGTGATTCTAATGAACTCTCTCTTTTTATTAGTTCCCATTGGCCGTATCTGATTTCCATATTTCACAAGTCAAAAAATTCACAGAACCAGTGACACCTGGACACTACTTATGAATTTGAAAATTGTTTGCCATTTAGAAAATCTGGGAATAAGAAAGTTTTGTTTTGAAATAAGCAAATTTTGGCTCTTCTATATTTAGCCATCTGCTCATTTCCCCATTTTATTGTAGGAAATGGAAGGATGCAGGTGCTATTTTCAACTCGCCTGAAATCCCTTTGGCTAGCTATTCAAATCATTAAGCATATTTCCTATTTTCTGTGCTACAAGCTACAATATTCCTAAACCCCCTTACAAGACTTAATGGCTCCCTTTCCTCTAATTGCCAGTACTATTTTTCTTACTTTTTGTTAGGTACCCACCGATAGTCTTGTCAAGTTCCTTCAGAATTCCACCAATGTTATCAAGGCCCTTCCAACACCTTCCTATTACTGGATATTGAAGCCAGTTTCACTTGTTTAATGTTTAGTTACATAGCACCCCAGCCCTCATATCCAAATCTATGTCAAACATCTGTTACTACATAACTCCAACTCCTTACTAGCTGGTTCTGCTCGACAAGGAAAACTCAAAGTTTTTAATGAAGTTGTCAGATTGTAGTTGAAAACAGCTGGAAGGCTTCTCACACGTATAACTGCAGTTGTTCTGATTGTTGCCTGAGGTCTCTCCTAGAGTTTTATGTCAAACTTTCTACACTTAATTTCTCCTTGTGTCCCGACTTCTTTTTTTAACTTTATTTTTTATTACTACTTATTTGTCAAACATGTTGATTACATTCATCATAAGGAATTTGTGTCTTTACATAATATATCTTAATTATTTTTCCCCATCCCCACTCCACCCTTCAGAGCCCCCCTCCTTTCCCCATTTACAAATTGAAAGACCCAGTCCAAAAGTGGGCATCTGAAATGAACATATGCTTCTCAGATGAAGGAATACAAACAGCAAATACATAGATGAAAAAATCCTCAATATCAGTGGTCATGTGAGAAATGCAAATTAAAGCAACATTGAGATTCTATCTCATACCAGAAAGAATGGCTATCATCAGGAAATCAACTACCAGGCTGGGGATGTAGCTGAGTGGTAGCTTAATGGTAGAGCACTTGCTTAGTATGTGCAAAGGCCTAGGTTCAATCCCCAGCACTGCAAAAAACAAACAAATAAACAACAACAAAAAATCAATAATAAATGCCGATGAAGCTGTGAGGAAAAAGGAACCCTTCTCCATTGCTGGTGGGAGTGCAAACTGGTATAATTACCATGGAAATCAGTATGGAGATTCCTCAAAAAACTAAAAATAGAGGTTCTATTTGTCTCACTTGTTCCCCTTCTAGGCATCTTCCCAAAAGAATTAAAAACATCATACCACAGTGATGCATGAATGCCTATGTTTATAGGAGCACAATTTATAATAGCTAAATGTTGGGGAAAGCCCATATGACCATCAACAGATGAATGGATTCAGAAAACGCTGTATTTATATATAAAGGAGTACTACTCTGCCATAAAGAAGAATAAACTTGAGTCATTTGTAGGAAAATGGATGCACCTAGAGACCATAATCTTAAGTGAAATAAATCAGACACACAAGTTTAAATCTAGCATTGTTTCTCTTGTGTAAGAAACCCACAGAGTAAATAGGGAGCATAACAGAGTCTAGATACTGGGAAGTATGAGGAATATGCTCAAATAGGAAAAGGAACAGGGAGAGGGAGAAGGGAAGGAAGGAAGGAAAAGAAAAAAAAGAGAATGGAAGGAAAAAATTGAAACAAAGCTTTTCCTCTGACTTCTCAAAGCACTGTTTCTGTATCCAGAGATGGAATCCAAAGAGAAGGTGGAGGAAGGCCCTGTGTTGTCTTCTGTGGCATAGCCTTAGAAGCCATGGAGCATGACTGCTCCCATATTTGATTTATCAAAAGTTAATTACCAGGGATATTTGGAGAATGGTGGAGAGAGGACTAGTGAAAATCTGAACCACATGGAGGCAATTAGGACAGTAAAAAAATTTTCAAAATCACTTTTGTCAGAACTTTGGAAATAAATCCAAGGTTTACGCAAATTGAGGGAACATTTATCCTAGAGAAATTTCTTCTTTTCTTTAATAACTATGAGTTTTGCGGTAGTCAACTTGTACAATTCTTATTTTCTTCTCCTCAGATCAGTGTCAGGTGAGAAAACTATGAAGCAAGTTACCGCCAAAGAGGGGCAGATTGGGTCAGGAAGATGCCTTTCCCAATGGTCTGTCTCTGGAGAATTGCCATGATCTGATTTGTTGTGGGTATTTGTTAAAACCTTATACATAAGCTTTTGTTATTTGATCCAACTTAGAACAGTTCAGTGGATAAATCTCTATCATTAGGTTGTTTATTGAAAATAATCAAAATAAAACTTGTTTAAAAATAAAGATGGTGAGATGAAAAGTATTTATTGGTTAGCCAATTTCTCGTGACCAAATAACATGAAAGAAAATTTGGGGGAATGAAATTTTGGGAATTTCTGATGTAATCCTGAAGGCAAAAGACCACATACACTTAAAAGGCTATGCACATGCTCAAGAATTCCTGACAAGGCTACAGTCTTTTGTCTTTTGCTGGCCATGAGAATATGTGAGAATAAGTAGACTAGCAGAGTGTAAACTGCTAGAACATTGAAGTAATACCCAAATACACATATAAGGCCTTTCAGCCAAGAGTAGTGAATATACTGGTTCAGAGAAATTAATACAATTTCTACCCAATCATTTCAATCATCTCTAAGTGAACAGAAAATAATCTTTAATGGCACACAACCAGGGAATAAAACTTAACAGAATTACCCTAATAATGCCATTATCAAATAAATGGCACTAGTAGGGCAACAACAACTGCAACAAACAGTAATAAAAACACATGAAGAGACGAAAATCTGATTCCAGAGGTTCAATTCAGTACCACACATGATATTAGTAGAATAAAGGACAGGAAACACTTGACTATTCTCATAGACAAAAGAAAAACATATGTGACAAATCTCTAAACCCTTTCATAATAAAAATTTAAACAAACTAAGAATCCAAGGGGAACTTCCTCAGCCTGATAAAGGGCACCTTTGGTAGCCTATTGGTAACATAATATTTAATAATGAAAAACTGCATTCTTTCTAAGATTAAGAGCAATACAAAGATATTTTCTCTCATACTACTACTGAACATTGTAGTGGAGATTCTGACAGGAGCAATAAATTTAAAATAAAGCATTCAAATGGGAAACAATGAAGTAAAGTTATCTTTATTTTCAGATAACGTATCTTGTACAGAAAATTCTAAGGAACTGAATAAATTAAAAGAAAAAATAGTACAACCAATGCATAAATTCAGTGATATTACAAGGTAGATCAATATACAAAGCTCAATGGATCTCATTATATTAGCAAGGAACAGTTAAAAATTAAGAAAACAATTATATTACATGGAAATTTGCATGACATTAAAATAGACTTAACAAAAAACTCAAAGCTTGTACACTAAGGATTATAAAACATTGCTGAAAGGAGTTTAAGATCTAAACAAACAGAAACAACCATGTTCATGGATCATAACGATTTAATATTGTAAAGATGACAAAATTCCCCATACTGTTCTGAAATTTCAAAGCAGTCTTGATCACAATCCTTGCTGCCTCTTTTTTGCTTTGTTTTTAGAAATCTCTAAGCTGATGCTGAAATTTATATGGAAATGTAGGAGTTCCATAAGATCCGTTATGTGAGGTGTGACCAAAGAACATTAATTTTGAAATCTTTTAAAATATATTATAGTAAAAGAAGTATTGCCATTAATCCTCCTCAAAACACTCCCCTTTACTTCAAACACACTTATCCCATTGTTCTTGTTCTGAAACAGTTCCAGAAGTTCTTTTTTGTGAGTGCCTTAAGTTGCACTCTGTAGGTACCTCAGTGTGCCAAATTGATTCAGGCTGTTTACCGTTCGTGGTCATTTTGATTGTGGAGAACAGCCAGAAGTTTCTTGGTGCCAGGGAATAAGATGGATGGGGACAGACGATACTGGGGTTTTTTTCCCTCCATTGGATATTACTTGGCAGCAGCACTTACCATATTTTTTTATCACATTTCATAAAGACACAAAGGAAGATTATGAGAACTGCTTCAGAACGTATCAAGAGTGATGGGATAAATGTGTTCAAAGCAAGAGTAGGTATTTTGAGGGTGATTAGTGGCTATCTTTAATTACAATAGTTTTACTTAAACATTTACCATATATTTTGATTACACTTCACCATTTTGAAAATGACAAACTTGAAAGATCCAAACATCTCAGTTTTCTAAAAGGTTAAAAAGTTAAAATTATCAAGACAATGTAATACTAGTGTAAGGAGAAATGTAGTACTAGCATAAGGAGAGATATATAAATCCATTATGATTGAGAGCTCCTAACATTTGTAGGCAACTGATATTTTGATGGAAGTATCAAGATAATTCAATGCTGGAAAGAAGTATTTTTCAACAGAGATTCTGGTACATCAACTATGTACACACAAAGAAATAAATCTGGACCTCGACTTCAAGCCACCCAGACACACACACCTAACTCATATTACTTATAGACAAATGCAAGAATTAAAAGTATATTTTTAAAACTTTACACCCATGTACTTGATGGTTTCTTTTAAACAGTACCAAAAGGACAAAGGACAAAGAAAAAATAGATAAATTGGATTTCATTTATTTAGAAACACTTTTAAGCTTCAGAAGACACTTTCATGAAGATGAAAAGATAATCTACAGAATAGAATGAAATATTTTTATGTACATATATTTATATATATATATATATATCTGTCCACACTGATCAGCATATTATACTTTTATATGTAGATTTTAAATACAGTCTGGCCTTAAAAGTTTTTTTAAGGACTTAAACCAAAGGTTAATGTATATTGGAAGTGTTTCAAAATGTACTTTGAACAGATCTAGCAATTGTTTTATGCAGATTGAAATAATATTTTAAAATGTACATAGAATGTGTCACAGTAGAAGTTGGTGTGGATATTTTGGGTCACTTCCTTTTTGGTATACTTAATACAAATAAAATGTATATATTTAGCCAGAGAAAAATATCAGTTTGAACTCTGTATGGTGTAAATTTTGTTCAGGATCAGTTTTTCCTTAGAATAAATATTAACAGCTCTGTTTTGACTACATGTTAAATAATTCTTTGTAGATAGAATTAGATCTAATGATAATCCTTCAGAGAAGTTTGAAATATTAATCAAATAAATTATTAACCACTAGCATGTTGGTGTGAAATAATTTCTTAAGCAATTAATGTGTAGGTCATATTAATTTTTAAAACCAAAAATTCACCCAAGCATTTCAAGAGACTTTTATTCATAAAACATTATTATCAGAAGATGTTCTTAGTGTATTAAATCATGCAGCATTTATATATTGTAAAGATTATTTCCATGACTTGCATATTCAATTGAAATGATGAAATGTTTAAGAAACTTAATTAGCTCCTACAAATGAATAGCATAAATATTTAGAATTAAAATCTATAAAGATGTGAACATCATGCTACATAAATTTCAATATTCATAATTTATCTAGTATTGCAATCCCAAGTCATCTTTACTGTATGATAGGTATAGTTTTATACTCCTTGAAAATAATTATAGAAAGGATTTCTCTGTCTGGCACATTAAGATTCACACATCCTTTCTCATTACAACACTGGCAGTACTTTATACTGGCAGAAACAGTGAATCAGACATTATTTCTTGATTATACCTGCGTGGATCTGTGAGCCTCAAACTTGTTAAATCTTAATATTCTATCTTTCTGTATTTCCTAAACAAAATATTCTATGTTAATGAAGATCTAAACTAAGGTAAAACTTAGGTTCCTCTAATGACAGAATAGCTTTTAACCTTTAGAAAGAGCAGAACACCCACGCTACTAAATTAATTCTATAAATATGTCCACACAACAGACCTATTTTCCTAACATCTGTTTGTTTGCAATTTTTTTTCATTTCAGTGGACTGTGGATCACATTAAAATCATGAATTTTTTATAGAATTAAAGAAATCAATTAATTAACAGCTTTTTATAGTGTCAAATGCTCACTTCCATTCTACTGTATTCCAGACGTATGGGAGGACGTAATGAGAAACAGACGCAGGAAACTCTGATTTAGGAAATAAGATGTCTGCCCAAGAAAAGGTGCTAAAAACTCACAGAACACTATTATCTGTAAAATAATTGGTATATACAATTACAGATGCAAAAGTTGGAGTTCCTTAAACTTCACTGTTGCTATGTATTGGATAAGTGTCTTCCAAAGGTCCATGTGTCAAAATATTGGTCCTGAGCAAATAGTACTATTGTGATATGAAGGAACTCTCAGGAAGTGGAGCTTAGTGGGAGTTCTTCTGGTTAGTACTGAGAGTGTGCATTCAAAGGAGATACAGAGATCCCAGGCCCTTCCTTTCCCTCTTTCATGGCTTGGCTGTGAGATGAATGGTTATGCCACAAGCTTCCACCATTCTTTGCTGCCCTGCCACCAGCTCCAAAATAGCATAGCCAACCTACTGAGGACTGAAGCCAAACTGTGTGGACTTCCAAACTGTGACCCAAAACAATGTTTTTTTTCATTTTAGGCTAATTATCTTGGGATTTGTCACGGTAATGGAAAGCTAACTAGCACAGATAGGGAAGATGCTTTCTGGAAGAAGTTTCAATCATGAATCCAACATCAACTTCTTCTAAGATGACACTTCTGATATTTGACAAGAAACTTGTGTTTTTTAATCTTTGGTATGTCCACAATGTCTTTGTCCTTTTTGTCTTGTTCTATTCCAGTATTCTGTAATTTGGTAGAATAGATCGGAATCTCCTTTGGAAGAAAGGTGGTCAGACAGAAATTGTGACATCCATAACCTGTGCGGCACAAAATTAAATTCTCAACATATTTAATAACGAATGATTTTTCGGGCACACACTTATATACTTGCTTTCATCTGTGTAGATCCTGTAACCTCAGAATGGAGACATTTAATAAGACCTAGCAGCTATAGTTGGAAGAAAAGTGAAATTTATATTTTATGTATTTTATTTTCTACCAGAGAACAAAATACATGCCTTTTCCGAGTTTTTCTATAGTTTCTGGAAGCACCCCTGGTAGATATATAGTACTTTTTTGTCACCTTGTAGATCTGCAGCTTATGCTGTTGAACAATAGTAAACTATTTCTACTTGTTACCCATAGTTCTGGCTGACATGCTTTAGACATTCAAGACATCTGCATTACACTCAGTTCAGGGCTTTCTGCAGAGGAATGAAATAGTCCCACTAAATTATTATCTGAGCATAACTTTCCACATATGCATCGGTTCTCACACTTGCAAAGTATCTTACTCTTAGAGTTTTGTTCCTTTACCTAGGCAAAGTATAAATGAAAGCTAAATTGATAATTACAATGTTGGGACTTTTATATTTAATGCTACTATACATTATTATATTCATTATTTTGTCATATTAGTGTATTATTAACAATTCATAGTGATTTTAATTAGCATTATTAATCACTACTAAATATACCCTGTATACCCTAATGTGGAAGGAGTAATTGATGATTCATTTGATATTAGAAAGACTCTTCATATTATTCAGGCTTTTGTCACCCAGATTAGGTGAAAGAGGTAACAGAATAAGTTGCCTCAAGTTGGGGTTGGGAAAATAAGAGATATATCAGGAGATTTAAAATCAAATCCGAAGAAGATTCATTTTTTACCTTCTTAGTGGGATAAGTTTTACTGACTGAGGAGATTCACCTGGGCCTCTGGGAAATAAAGGAGTGCACAAGGTTTGCAGCAGACAAGTGAAAACGGAAAGAAATATTTCAGTCAAGATGCTGGGTCAGCAGACAAGTTCTTAGGTGAATGATAAGGAAGTGCATGAGATAAGACTTCTAAAGTAAAAGAGACCTTATCCCCAAAGAGGTGAAAAACAAGGAAAACAAAATGGTCTGAGCAACTTGTTAAATAACTGATTTGAGCAGCTTCAATATATGATTTAATGTTGTATAATGCTCTTGAAATTATTCTTGATAGGGCCAGGGATCTAGCTCAGTGGTTTCGCCGCCTGCCTCACAAGTGGAAGGACCTGAGTTCGATCACCGGTACCAAAAAAAAAAAAAAAGAAATTGTTCTTGATAAATTAGCAGGTATTTCACTTAAATATAAAAATAAGTGAAAGTAGTCCATCAGTTTAGAAGTCAGGAGAGTGATTACCCTTATCTGAGGTAGAGAGTGACCAGCAGTGGTCATAAGGGACACTTCAGGTGGCAAAAAAATGTTGTTTGTTGACCCGGATGTATGTGTATGGACAAGTTCAGTTGGTAAAAAATTAACTTTTACATTTATTATGTATTATTTAGATGAATATTATACTTAACTTGTATATGATAAATGAAAAATTTAATATATTTATATTAAACAATGAAATGGTTTTTTAAATATGAAATGAGTAATTTAAAAGGAGTCATCTTTGTATAACATTTGCCTCCAGAGATTGGATTTGTAGTTTGTCTCAAGCCTGGGAAGATAAGGCAGTGCAGTGAATGGCTTCTCACTAGCTGACACCCTGACAGAGAGGTCCGTTCAACTCTTTCCAGCCTATTTCTGTGCCTCCTTCTATACTAGCATTCTCAGTACCAAATTAAAGAGTAATGTGGAGAAGGCATCATCACTGATTGTGGATAAATGAAATATAACAATGATTTTCATGCTTCTCCACGCAGGATTTCAAAGTAGGATATCCTCAAGTACTGGGTCATCTTCCTTAAAGTTTATTTGGCCAGCAGTACATACCTACAAACCCAGAAAGTGATATTGCTACTTCCACATTGTATTGAGGTTATTAGTAGTGTTTTGGTTTTGTTTGTGTTTGGTGGGGATTTGGGGGGGGGGTACCAGGGATCAAACTCAGGTCCTTGCGCTCATGCAGCAGGCGGTGAAATCACTGGGCTGAATCCCCGGCTCCTAAATGCTCTTGGTTACATTTTTTAATTTTTTGTACCAGGGATCGAACTCCAGATGTTGCGCTTGCAAGGCAGGCACTGGAACCACTGAGCTAAATCCCCGGTCCCACTGCAGGGATTTTTGATGCTTGTTTTTTGAGGTCCTGGGGATCGAACCCATGATCTTCCATATGCTAGGCAAGCAGTCTCCCAGTGGCTTGCCCTCCCAGCCCTTGTTGGTGTTTTTAATTATGGACATGAAAGGAGATCAAGTTGTCTTTCAGCAGCTGCGTTCTGTAAGCCGATCTGACTTTCCTAAGTGCTCCCTCCCGCTGCTCTTGTACTTTACATTACACTGAAGCTCTCTCTGACCCATTCTTCCAGGTGCCCTTACACCAGGAATGAGGTCCTTATGCCCATGAGACTTTCCCTTCAGCTCAAATGAGTCACAGTATCATAGTTAATCTTCTTTGTTGGAATTTGACTGTGCCATAGAATGCTGGGATATTTGGCCAAACATTTCTCTAGGTATGCCTGTGTTTTGGGGTGAGATTAATATTTGAATTGATAGACTGATTAGCTCAAATAGTCCTCCTAATGTGGGTAGCCCTCATTCAATCAGTTGAAGGCCTAAATAGAATAAAAACAGTCTGTTTCTCCAAAGAGTAGGAAGTAATGGTCTCTGCCTGATTGCTTGAGCTGGGACTTCTGTCTCTTACTACCTTCTCAGTAGGACTGAAACAATTGCTTGGATTCTATTTTAAGCCTACTGGGTTTCAGACTGAAACTTACATCATCAGCTCTCCCCAGACTCCACCTTCCTAAGCAGATCTTGGTTATATTTATCTGGAGAACTCTGACTAAGACACGTGGCCTGATTGGCCTAGTAGTCCATACAGTTTCAATTACTATAAGTGATATACAGAAACAAGTTTATAGAAGGTGAAACAAAACAAAATAAATTCAAAATATTATTCCGGCTAAATTATAGTAACCAATGTTTACTTTCTATGATACTTTAAAATTTAAAAATAAATATTATATTTCAGTTTATGATTACATAAAATAATAAAATTTATATTATAATTATTTCATAACAGGGAACAAAAACACTATATTTAACTAGAAAAAGTGTTTCCTACATAGGTTGATATGTATGTTAAATGTATGTCTCTTATTTCAACCAAATTTAAATAATCCCAAACAGAATTTTAAGAAAATTGTTTTTTCTCTAATGGATGTGCTGATGGAGGAGCAAAAACTAGACATGTCTGGCATACAGCAGGTGACTGTTCAGTCATTTCCACTAAAGGAGGGTGGAATGACAGGCAGAGTGATGTATTTGATAAAGGTTCCTTTTTAATTAGAAATAAGAGGGAAGTCAAGAAAGTATTCTGCAGGTTATTTAGACCTCACTAACAGGAAATGTGAGAGTTTTTCTTGGTGGTGATAGTAATCTATTTTTGATAAAGTCAAGTGCTTCTACACTGGAATAGACAGTATTTATTTTGTTATTTGGCTATTTTAGAAAGAAAAATGGCTTCGAAGAGTTCTCATTCAGGAGAAAGAGAAGTCAATTTAAAATTTCAGCTTTTACTGGAAAGGCTTCAGATACCAAACCTAGACAACTGGAGAAAAAAGTCTGAAAGATAGAAAAATCACCTATTAGAGCTACATTACATAACTGGAATGTTTCCCTGACTTTGAATTTATAACTTACACAGAGAATGTGTTTACAGACTGAAGTGGGTGAAAAAAACATATATCCACTACCTTACCAAATTCTAAACATGTATTAATTAACTTAGTACAATGCTTTAAAAAGCCAATTCTCTGGGTCAGGGATTTAGCTCAGTGGCGCAAGGTCCTGAGTTTGATCCCCAGAACCATCCCCCCCTCAAAAAAAGCTGGGAGCACAGGCAATGGAGAAAAAATAAGAACCAAGATGCATCATGTACAGGTACAAGTACCCAATGATGAATGTAAACGTATTGTATACCTAAAATGTACCAATAAAAGAATTTAAGGGGAAAAAAAGCCAATTCTCTGACTATAGTATCTCATTCAGCTACAAAAGGCAGAGAAAAGCCACAAGTAGCACTGATCCAACTTCTAACCAACTCTACTAAACTTTAGTGATATTAAATATTGCACCAGTTTAATTGAATATGTGATTTTTTATTGAATGTTAAATGAGATATTTTGAGAGAAAAGTTCTTCAGTGTCATAAAGTGTATTCTGCAACTCAAAGTAATACAATTTTCCTTGGAAAAACAGCATAATTATTAAAGCATAGCTCCAGACAAACTTATTTTTACAGTATTTTCTTTTTAATGTAGAGACTTTCTATACAGAAAGGCTAAGAAAATACATTTTATTTAAATATGTCATGCTTTTAAAACCCAGGAGAGTGATGGACTTTAAAATTTTTAACACTGGGCAATCTATTGCCTCGGTGCTATTTGTAAACTTCTCAGTGAAAGAGGTATCACCTGCAAGTTAGAAATGTTACTGAAGCACACTCATGAGTAAAATCTTAATGCAGAATTCTGGTCGATGGCTAACTAAATATATTTTACCTTGAGTATTATATGCATATAATTATTATAGGAGGTATTCTTGCTTTTTAAAAAGGTATAACTGAAAACAACAAATGTTTTGTTGATCAAAGCTTCCAAAAGTTGATAAAATACATTCTCAGATGTCAGGGTATAATATCTAAGGTGTCTCTCTTAGACCATCTTAAGCAACATGGGCCAAGCTTTTCCTCATCTTGGAATGTTGAATTAAGTTTTAAAGACATCCTGGACACAGGAAAAAAAAAAATCCCAATATTTGCCTTGGAAAAGTCACATAGAGAAAGCATGGAATCACCTTTGCAAATTATAAAGAAATTGAATATTAAAAGTGTCTATGGCATTTTGTTTTTTTGATTTTGAGAGGGCTCCTTCATTACAGATGCCAGAATTTCTTCAGGTTTTCCATAGAAGTTAAACCTTAAATGCTGATAGAAAATGTGATGAAGGAACAAATAGGCAATTAGTCTTATGTCAATGAACAATATACATTTAAAAGAAAGAAAGCATAAGTATTCTAAAAGTTTATAAAATACAGCAAAAGAGGCAGTATAACAGAAAATATACTTCATTGTTCTATTGCTGGAAATATAAAAGAGTACTATATTTAGAGTAGATAACCAAGAATATTACTCAAAATTTACAATGTGTGCATTCTGACATTCTACTATTCTACTTCTAAAGTTTTATCCTAAAGAGATAATAAATAATTTGGCACACTGCTTATTAAAATGACAAATTTATAAACATTTAAATATCTCCCAGCAGAAAACCAAAAAAATAGTTTAGCATTATGCTGTTATAAATTTGGTATATTGATTAGAATGTTAAAACATATTTAAAAGGCTAAAGCTACACTGACACGAAAACTACTGAATTAGGTTAAAAACAAAAAAGTAGAGTAAAATATTTTGTTTTATTTTATGTATATAATGGTTGTTATAGATCTCCCCACTCAATTCTCTGGACACTGGGGCTGTCTTTGGCCTCAGGAGTGTGCATTACATAGGCCTGTAGTGATGTCCATTACATGGTGACAGCACCACTCAGCGAATAATGGTTGGAAGTTTGTGAATAAATACTTGAGGCTCATAATCTGCTGGTTAGGACAACTCTCAGCCATGTGCTTTGTGGCTTCCCAGACATTCCCAGTGTGCCTGACTCTGAGTCTACCACAGTGATGACTTATCCATTCATGGCCCCCAGTAGGCTTTCTTTCCACCTCTATGCTTTGTCTCCATGTGAGCTTTTGAGCTCATCTCGCATATAAAATGATCTGCTTTCCATTCTTCACTCAGGGTCTGCTTATGGAAAATCCAACTAGTGCAATATTTGTATGTGTATTTTATGTGCTGTGTGTGTGTGTGTGTGTGTGTGTGTCAGGTGTTTCTCTGCGTGATGGAGTTAGATATGATAAAACAGTTTGTGTTATATTTTATGTTATACAACACATGAAGAGTGACATCAAAATGCAGGGCACCATGCTTCCTGGACATACTGGGATCTAGGTAAGGGAAAATACACTCTAAAACAAACAAGGAAAGAAAAATTGCTTCAAAATTATAAGGGAACACGAAAAATCAATCCAGCAGCTGCTAGATGATGCAAAGAAGAATAACATAAGACTGACTGGAGTCAATGTAGAAACAGGAGAGAGTGCAAATGACATAAAAAAATCTCTTCACAGAAGTAATGGCAGAAAACTTCCCAAGGAGGGGAAAAGAACTTGACATATAGATAAGTGAGGCATACAGGACTCCAAATAGACTTGATCAAAAAATATCTACACATAGGCATATAATTGTTAAGATTCCAGTAACTCAACAGAAGAAGAAAGTTCTACAAGCAGTTAGAGAAAAGAAACAAATCACATACAAAGGAGAGCCCAACAGAATCATGGCAGACTTCTCAGCACAAACCATCAAGGCAAGAAGAGCTTGGAGTGACATATTCCAAGCCCTTAAAGAAAACAGCCTCCAACCCAGATTGATGTACCTTGCAAAACTTTCTTTCAAAATTGATGGAGACATAAGATACTTTCATGACAAAGAGCACCTTAGGAACTTCATGAATACCAAACCAGCACTCCAAAAAGTTTTACACAATATCCTAGAAACAGACATTGAGGATCACAAGCCCAGGAAGCCTAGCAGAATGAGCCCATCTGGCATGACAAGAAATTAAATGTAGAGGGGGAGAACCCAACAAAAAGAAAAAGTCATGGCAATGACAAGTCAATACATTTCAGTTATAACCATCAACGCTAATAGTCTCAATTCACCAATAAAAAGAAACAGACTGGCAGAATGGGTAAAGAAGCAAAATCCAACAATATGCTGCATAAAAGAAACACACTTAATTCAAAAGGAAACTCATAGACTGAAAGTAAAAGGGTGGAAAACAATACTCCATGTGACAGGAACCTGAAAAAAAGCAGGAGTAGTTATCCTCTTTGCAGATCAAGTAGATTTCAAACCAACACTGATTAAGAGAGATGAAGAAGGACACTACATCCTAGTAAAGGGAACAATCCAAGAGGAAGAGATGACAATCATAAATATCTATGCACCAAACATCAGTGTGACCAACTATATAAAATAAATACTAACAGACATGAAAAGTCATATATGCACTAATACAATTGTAGTGGGGGACCTCAACACCCCACTGTCACAAATACATAGATCAACTAGACTAAAAATAAGTAATGAAATACTAGAACTCAATCGAACTCTTGAACAAATGAACTTAACAGATGTTTACAGAGTCTTCTACCCCACAAAATCAGAATACACATTCTTCTCAGCTGCACATGGGTCATTCTCCAAAATAGACCACATACTCACACATAGAACATGTTTAAGGAAGTGCAAAGGAACTGAAGCTATCCCCTGTATATTATCAGACCATAGTGCAATGAAATTGGAGATCCATAGCAAAAGAAACTCAAAAAGTTTCATGACCACGTGGAAATTGAACAACACACTTCTGAATAACCAATGGGTCACAGAGGAAATTAAAGAAGAAATCAGACAGTTCCTTCAGTTAAATGACAATGACAGTACAACATATCAGAATCTATGGGACACAATGAAAGCAGTCTTACGAGGGAAATTCATAGCAGTGAATACATATATTAGGAAAACAGAACGAGCTCAATTAAACAACCTGATGCTGAACCTCAAGCTTCTAGAAAAAGAAGAGCAGGACAACCCCAAAGCTCATACAAGGGAGGAAATTATAAAGATCAGAGGAGAAATCAATGCAATGGAGACGAAGAGAACGATACAAAAAATCAATGAAGCCAAGAGTTGGTTCTTTGAAAGAATCAACAAAATTAACAAACCCTTAGCCAACCTTATCAGAAAAAGGAAAGAGAGCTGGGGATTTAGCTCAGTGGTTTCACCGCCAGCTGCGCAAGCGCAAGGACCCAAGTTCAATCCCCAGTACCAAAAAAAAAAAAAAAAAAAGGAAAAAGAAAAAGGAAAGAAAAGGCCCAAATCCATGCAATTAAGAATGAAAAGGGTTAAATTACAACAGACCCAGCAGAAATCCAGAGGATCATCAATACCGACTTCCAGAACCTATACACCAATAAGATGGAAAACACAGAAGAAATGGACAAATTCCTGGATACATATGCATTACCAAAGTTGAATGAAGAAGACCTAAAAATTCTAAACAACCCAATATCAACCAATGAAATTGAAAACATAATTAAAAACTTATCAACTAAGAAAAGCCCAGGCCCTGATGGCTTCACTGCTGAATTCTACAAGACATTTAGAGAGGAACTGCTGCCACTACTGTTTAAACTCTTCAATGAAATTGAAAGGGAAGCAATACTCCCAAATTCATTCCTGGAAGCAAGCATCACCTTGATCCCCAAAGGAGAGAAAGACCCAACCAAGGGCCGGGGATTTAGCTCAGTGGTTCCAGGGCCGGCCTTGCAAGTGCAAGGTCCTGAGTTCGATCCCCGGTACCAAAAAAAAAAAAAAAAAGACCCAACCAAAAAGGAGAACCATAGGCCAATCTCACTAATGAACATAGATGCAAAAATCCTTAATAAGATACTGGCAAATAAAATGCAGAACATCATCAAGAAAATCATACACCTTGATCAAGTGGAATTCATCCCAGGGATGCAGGGATGGTTCAATATACGCAAATCAACCAATGTAATACACTATATCAATAGAGCCAAGGACAAAAACCATAGGATTATCTCCATAGATGCAGAAAAAGCATTTGACAAAATCTAACATGCATTTATGATAAAAACTCTAGAAAAAATTGGAACAGATGGTCTCTACCTCAAACTGATAAAAGCCCTCTATGAAAAACCAACAGCCAATATCCTAGTAAATGGTCAAAAACTGAAATCCTTCACACTAAAATCAGGAATGAGACAAGGATGTCCACTATCACCACTCTTGTTCAATATAGTTCTGGAAACATTAGCCATGGCAATTAAACAAGAGGAAGAAATAAAAGGAATAAAGATAGGAAATGAAGAAGTCAAATTGTCATTATTTGCAGATGACATGATACTCTATATAGAAGACCCCAAGAACTCCACCAAAAGTCTTCTAGACTTAATAACCAAATACAGTCAAGTAGCTGCTTAGAAGGTCAACACACAAAAATCAATAGCTTTCCTCTACACCAATGACAGACTCATTGAGAGAGAAATAGGGCAAATAATTCCTTTCACAATAGTATCCAAAATACTGAAATAGCTAGGAATCAACCTAACAAAAGAAATCAAAGACCTCTTCTCTGAAAACTATAGCACTCTGAAAAGAGAGATTGAAGATAATATCAGAAAATGGACAGACATCCCCTGCTCCTGGGTAGGAAGGATTAATATAGTGAAAATGGCCATACTTCCAAAACTGCTTTATAGATTTAATGCAATTCCAATTGAGATCCCAGCAGCATACTTCATAGACCTCAAGAAAACAACCCAAAAATTCATTTGGAACAAGAAGAGACCCAGAATAGCAAAAGCAATTCTAGGTAATAGAGACATGGCAGGGGGTATCACAATCCCCAACCTGCAACTATACCACAAAGCTACTGTGATAAAAACAGCATGGTACTGGCAAAGAAACAGACTTGAAGACCAGTGGAACAGATTAGAAGATGCAGAAACCACTCCAGACACACTCAGCCATCTCTTCTTTGATAAAGGAGCCAAACACCCTCACTGGAGGAAAGATAGCCTCTTTAATAAATGGTGCTGGAAAAACTGGCTTTCAACTTGCCAAAGATTAAAACTAGACCTGTATCTCTCATCATGCACTAAATTAAAATTGAAATGGATTAAAGATCTAAACATTAAAATGAAAGTCTGAACCAGTTGGAACAGAGGTTAGGTAGAACCCTTGAAGACATCGGTGTAGGAAAAGATTTTATGAGCAAAACCTCAGTTGCCCATGAACTATCACAAACAATCAACAAGTGGGATCTCTACTTATTAAAATGCTTCTGCACAGCAAGAAAAACCACCAGCAGTGTGAAGAGACAACCCACAGTGTGGGAAAAAATCTTCACCTGCTCTTCCTCAGACAAAGGTCTACTATCTCAAATCTATAAAGAACTTAAAAAGATCAGACCTCCCAAATTTAAAGACCCAATCCGAAAATGGGCATCTGAAATGAACAGACATTTCTCAGACAAAGAAGTAGGAATGGCAAATAAATACATGAAAAAATGTTCAACATCACTGGTCATTCGAGAGATGCAAATGAAAACAATGCTGAGATTTCACTTCACTCCAGAAAGAATGACTGCTATCATGAAATCAAGCAATAACAAATGTTGGCGGGGCTATGGGGAAAGAGGAACCCTGCTCAACTGCTGGTGGGAGTGTAGACTGGTGCAACCACTGTGGAGATCAGTATGGAGATACCTCAAAGAACTAGGACTGGAAGTCCCATTTGACCCTGCTATTCCACTGCTGGGGGTCTTCCCCAAATAATTAAAAGAATCATACCACAGTAATAAATGTGCTCCCATGTTCATAGCAGTATAGTTTGTGATAGCTAAAACTTGGAAACAGCCCAAATGCCCATCAACTGGAGACTGGATAAAGAAAATGTGGTTTTTAAATAAAATGGAGTACTACTCAGCCATAAAAAATGAGAAATTGGAGACATTTATAGCCAAGTGGATGCACATTGAGGTGATACTCTTAAGTGAAATAAATAGGACACACATGTATAAATACTGAATAGTTTCTCTGGTGTGAGAAACTGAAAGTGTAAATAAGGACTAAATGTATAACAGGTAAAGTGAAATAGGAAGAAAATGGGCAAAGGGGAAGGAAGTGGGATGGCTAGGGAAAAGGATAGAAGGGAATGGGATTAATATGAAAAAATGGAAAAATAGGAACAAAATCTTTGTAAATAGGGAGGAATGGAGTGGTTGAAGGGAGGGCTGGGCAAGGGTGAAAAATAAGAACCAAGAGAGACTATGTAAAGATGCAAATTTCCAATGATGAATGTCATTATATTGTACATCTAAAATGTGCCAATGATTAGAATGAATAATCAATAATGTAAAATAGGAGGAAAAGGTCCAAAGGGGTAGGGGTAGTGGGAGAGGCAGAGGAAAGGAAAGAAGGGAAATGAAAAATGCTGAGAAATGGAAAAAATGGAAATAAAGTCTTTGTAAATAGGGAAGGGTGGAGGGGGTGAAAGGAGGGCTAGGAATGGGGAAAAAATAAGAATCAAGATGCATTATGTAAAGGCACAATTCCCAATGAGAAATGTAATTGTGTGGTATACCTAAAATGTACCAATAAAAGAACTGAACAACAACAACAACAAAAAACCAGGAAGATGGTTGCAGTTCCTTTACTACCCTCTTGAGGTAGGATTGCCCTTTCTGTTCTGGAACTTGACATAGTACAGAGTAAAGGCACGGCCTCTTATTGGGCGGGCAGTGAGGAACTAGAGCAGACAAAGTTAAATGAAATCAGTTGGATCTGTCATGATACCAAGCCAAGATTTCTGGCTTTCCTGTAACATATCAGTTTAGCACACAATAAGAATGATCCTCCCCCCCACACACAAACACAAACACACACTAGCTGGAAAACCATTTCTGTCACTTTGATTACTGCTTTCCATAATCCTTTTTAAAAGGACTGATTTTAAAACAGCTGAATTCTGTTAAGATAACAAGACAGTGCCTATCAGTGTCTTCATACCATCACGAGGGTAGATTCATTAGTGCAGCATAAGTTCACATTAAGAAATGTCAACATTGTGGGCCTGGTATTTAGCTCAGTGGTTCCACCACCTGCCTCACAAGCACAAAGTCCTGAGTGTGATCCCTGGCACCAAAAAAAAAAAAAAAAATCAACATTGAATATATACAAATTTTAAGAGAACTACAGATTATTTAGATAACATATTAATTTTCTTGATTTTGAAAGACAATGAGTTATTACCATATCTCTACATATATTATTTGTTTGTATAATCATCAACTTGCTTCCTGAAAACTAGGAGTGGTTTTGTTGTAAAAGTTACACGTTTGTGAGTTTGATTTTTACTCATTACATCAATGCATTAGAAAATACATAGAAGCCACACATTTTAACTGTGTCAGTCATTAGTGTCATGGATTAGTAATTTTATTTTATTCAGTATTAATGTCCTGCTTATTCCATTTAATTTAAAATGGAATGAAAATATGGCATGATGTTTTATTAACCAAAATTGCATATGAACCTAATAATAATAATCTTATTTCATGCTAAAACTCAGAACTTGCAGGAAAACACAGTTAGCACAAGCCACACATCCTGTGTATTAAATCTATCTATACATGTTAAGACAAATAGCATTTAACCATTTTTTGTAAAATAAAACAAAAATATTTTGTAGTTTTGATTATATAACAGAAATATAATATTAATTGCAGAATGAAATTGTATTACCTCTGTAGTGGTGATACTTGCAGTATCCCATTTGGTTAAGGAAAATTGAAAGCTCTACTACATAATCACCGAAAAATTCAATGGAGACAAATTTTGGTTGAGAAACATAAGTCCTTCAAAAGTGCTTTGGAATTTTCTATTATTGATTGTTTCACTTTAGTTGCTACAACTTCAAATCATATTCAAATGGGTGAAGCCTAAACTTTAGCACTAAGCTGGTTAATATTATTCATAAACCCAATCCAAGCACCTCATGTTTTAAGAAAGTGAAAATATAAAATGCAGTTAAAGAATGGCTTTGGAGAAATATAGAATAAACAGTGCTTATTGTTAAAAATAGCTGATGTTCCACTAATGGAAATAAAATGCAAAAGTTTGAATAAATATATTAAAATATATGCTAGAAGGCATTGCCTATATAGGGCATCTTTATACAAAGTTCATTCAAACTAATATTCAAAAGAATTTTGAGTTTTCCATTTAGTGAAACCCCAGACCTGACATGTTTAGGGCAAAGTAAAAGGTATGCTACCAAATTGATATATTCAGTGTCAGTTTTTTCTCAGTATATCCCGATTGAAATAATTTTAAAGTAAGTCTATAAATCATAAAACTTAGCTTGGAGAAGTATTAACTGCCAATCAAATCTGTTTGTTCAATTCTGTATTATAGAACACAGTTGATGAATGGTTTGGTCATCCCCTTATCTGATACATGTACTTGATTAAATTTATATTATAATTATATATATAATGTGTATATATATAATTTATATTATAAATAAATTATATTTACTTGTAGTACAAATACTTCTCAATTCCAAGTGAATAAGCTGATTTTTATGTCTTTTTTGCATATCAATAATATTTTAGCAGTCTAGAACTATTTCCCTTTTGGCTTCTTTATAATTACACTACTCTTAATTTTAATATTAAATGATAGAAATAATTTTAGAAAATTAGTAAATGTAATATATTATTTTGAAACATATTATTTGCCTCATAAATGAACCTCAGATTATTTTTATATCCTTTTTTACTACAGATGAAAAATAATAGTCACATAATTTATTGTTTGTTTTTAATTGCTGTGCTGATGATTTGAGTTACTATTTGTCAGGTATTTTGCTAAGCATTCAACATACATTAACTCATGCAGTTTTCAGAGTAACCCCCTTAAATATATTAGTTTATCGTTCCCTTTTGAACAGATGAGAAAACTGAGAATGAAGTGGCTCTTCCAAGTCCATACAAATTTTTTTTTTTTTTTGCAGTACCAGGGATTGAACTCAGGACCTTGTGCTTGCAAGGCAAGTGCAGCACCACTGAGCTAAATCCCCAGCCTCCGAGCCCATATAACTTTTAAATGGCAGAGCTGGGATTTGATTCGTAATAATGTAGAGCCTAAGTTCTGATTATTTATTATAACTAATTATTGTAACTATAACTCTTATAACTTCACGTTTCCTTACAAAAATTACATGAATTGATATATTCTTTTTTTTAGTTCTTTTAGCAAAACATTTATTGGTACATTTTAGATATATACAGTCTGGTGAGGATGAACTGACTTATTCTTGTGTCCATAATCATTCACAAATATTTAATAATTTGTACTAATTTTTAAAATTTCTAATATATACTGTTTTTCTATATCATTTGAAATGTTTTCATGTGAAAACACCAAGAATCCTGTAAATAATATGGTATACATATAATGTATATTTTGTACTTATGCTCCTTTTCTAAATTTCTTGGATTACAAATATATATATATATATATATATATTTTATAGTAAGCTTCTTTTATGTAATTTGGCAATGATTGTAAAATATTTACAAATATTGTCCACAATTAGAATAATGTCACATCCTTGTACTACCATATTCTCCCTATGTGAAGAAGGTAATTTGTCTATTCTTTGTATGAGATTTTTTGTAAAATGCACAAACCAGTGACATTTTGTGGAGTTGTGGTGGCGATTAATGTACACACCATTTTAGAATGATGTCTGTTAGAAAGTATTCAGTTAATGTAAGAATGAAAGTTCTTATTCTTATCTGAGTCTTACTTTATTTTCTCTTCCTTATAAATCTTAGTGACTTTCTTTTTCCCTGGAAACTTCATTTTTTCCTTGCATTAAATACACAAGCTTCCTAGATTTAAAAAATAACTTGATACTTTATAACAGGCTTATATTGTTTCTGTTCTGTTGGGTGAGTATACAAGGTATGAACTCAGTTACTTTCTAATCAATCACGTCAAGTGTGTGGGATTGGCATCGCATACTGGTTGGTTAATAGCTCTAATGATGTTCTCAGCAGTAGGATCGCTTTTTAGCCCGACTTTCAATCTTCACTAATATTCCTTTGCAACATTCTCTTTTATCATTTTGTCATTTTCTGATGGATTTCCATGCACTGAGGTATTTGTAAAATCCATCAACTGTCAATTTTAGGATTACATTTTCGTTACAAAAGGTAAGCTTTCTAAATGTTTCATTTCAAGCTTAGAAATGATTACTTCTTTCACTTTTATGAGAATCATTTCCTTCTCATTATAAAACAGCTTATAAAATACAAATTTATACTAAATTTCTTCTTCCACAAAGGTAGACAAAAGGATATGTCTCTTGGGTTTTTCAGTAACTCTATACCCATACTCATCTATTATTTCACTGAATTGGTAAAACATAGAATCAAGTTTTAACTTAAAGAAAAAGCTTTTAATAGTTTAAGAATCAGATTAAGAGACTGTGTGTCTGAAACTTTTCTAAATAATATATTTACTTCTACCTAGTCTTACTTAACCATTTAATTTACTTGTCAATAAACTTACTGAGCAATTAAATTCACAAAATTAAAGAAGAATTTAAGAAATCCATTGATTGAGTTCCATTTTAAATAAACTATTTTGGGTACTTTTCGATTAAATATATTAACATAAATAAATATATATGTTGACATAAAAATCCAAAGCAAATATTTCTTGAACCCTGATGAATATTATTTTGTGAAACTTGTTAAGGAGGATAAGCAATCTAGAGTAAATAGTCACAGGTAAGAAATGAGATAAGTACAGCTTTTTTTTTTTTTAGACAGGGTCTCATTATATACTGCAGGCTGACTTTGAACTCACTATGCATCCCAGGCTGGCCTCAAACTCACTACCTTCCTTTTGCCTCAGCCTCCCGAGTGCTGGGATTATAGACCTGTGCCACGTGCCAGGCACAGCTTCTGTGTTGGAAAACAAGAAGTTTTGGAAATAAGATTTTCAAAAAATGTATATTCACCTAATTTTCCAATTTAATCTTAACCAAGTATTGTGAAAACATAATGATAGCTATGGACTCTTTCCCTAGAAAATCACACATATCCTAAAGCCTGTCTGAGTAAGAACCCAAGGTTAGGAATGTTCCTAGTACTTTCAACTCATCAAATCACAGTCAACTCCATATCCTTTAACTTCAGCAATCCATACACTCAACTGCTCTTCAGAAAACTACAATTCTCTTCTAATTTTCGCTATTCTAAGATTTCTCATGTCCCAACAAGCAATTACAATCTTTTATTAGTCCAATTTTCCCATCTTTGTCAATTTATTCTACAAGAAGTAATTCCATTGATCACTTCACATTTTTTCACTCAGCCTTCTTTTAAGAAAACCTTCTTTAGAGCCCAGTACTATTATCGCCACTCTCTTTAATAGTGCTCTCTAAGTCCTCTCTTCCTTATCCCACTATATCCATTCTGAAAACAACTCACTTTCAAGATCTGTCTGGACTACATCTACCCTAAGCTAGTAGTGTCGCTAGGAAAAAAATCTTCAAGTAAGTATTTTATGGTCACCACAAATATATGATAGGACTGGTAATCCTCTGATGAAATTCTTTCATTTATTTTTTGGTCACTTTCCTCTCCCCCTCTTTTCATTATCTTTTTTTCAAACCTATGTCATTTTCTTTAGTTCTTCTAATCATTCCTTACTTTAATTATCCATTCGCAGCTAACTCTTCTATTTAAGAAAAGCCAGGATGAGCAAATTATGTCTTAGTCTGTTTGGGCTCCTGTAACAGAAACAGCATTGACTAATATACAGCCCAAATTTATTTCTAATTATATTGGTTAGTTTTCCTCTTGCTTAACCAATATAGTACACTCACAAAGTAAAGGAGCATCTGCTTTATTTGACTCACAGTTTCAGGGGTTTCAGTTCATGGTGCTGGGAATCAGAGCAAGGTAGTAGCACCAGAAACGAAGAGAACAGCAACCAGATATTATACCCACAGTCATACCTCCATAGCCTACCAAGATGCACCTGAGGTGTGCTTTACTTACCTCTAGATAACTCCCAAACTAATAAAGTTGACAATTAACCTTAACCATCACATAGAAAATACATATCCTTAAACCGTACTTAATCTCCAAATAAACACAATGTAAAAACTTTACCTAACATGATATTATCTTGTGTATAACCAAAAATGTAATAATCCATCCCCTAAGGTCTCAACAGTTCCAGCATTCTCAACAGTCTACATCCAAAGTCTGCTTTGGTCAGACATAGGAGTTGGGGGCTGGGTGGGAGTAGCATTCACATTACAGCAAATTGGAAATACTTAGTGTTTGTCATGTTTTTAGTTATCAGACATCTGAACATCTTCCCTGCTTTGGTAAGGTGAACATATAATTTATTATTCACTTTTAGATTAGGATAAACACAAGAACAACAAATCTACCTATGTTCATACAAACATCAGGTGAAGTCAGGCATAAAATTCTTCCTGTACCTGATCACAGTGGATTGCTTATCCCAAGTGACTTTAAAAAACTATTTCTCTTATACACACATATCTACATGATCTAAAGTCATCATTCTTCAGACTTTTGTTTTGACACAAGAAATATTCCAACCAAACAAAAATGGCATAGTCCCAAAATGTCAAAATAAATATTAGCAGATCATTTTTATCTTTTATAATAGCCTACAAAATTAATGGGAAGAAAAAGAGTGTATATTGTCTAATAGAGTTTCAGTAATTTTGAGTGAATTTTTATGAAAATAAATATTATAATAAAACAAATTAGACTGCAATCATTCTTAAGGTTTTTGTATCCTGGTGAAGTATAACTTAAAAGGCACAGACATCTGCTTTTAATGACATTCACCTTTCTTGTCCCTTTTCCTAATATTTCAGGATACATTTTAGGGTTTTGGCAACTTTCTAACAACTCTTGGAAACACAGTGCATTCTACTGCTTCTCACCAGGAGAGTGACCTCCCATCAGCAAGAGCCCTATCTCCTTACTGCAAAACAACAGCAACAATAATAGCAATCATCAAAGAGCTTGTTTATTTCTTTTTCCAAAGGCCTGGCTGCTGTCCTAGAATAATAGTTAATCCATTTATTACCTCCTTTATATTCACTGTCTTCCTCTATCTCCCCAAACCGGGAAGCATAGATGATTTTTCCCTACCAAAGAAATAAAATGAAATAAAACATGTATAAAATCCTTAATATGTCATTGTGTCTCACTTCTTGTAATGAATGGTTACACTCATTGTGGCCGCCACTTCTGGTTGCACACTCAATAAACACACTCTTCCTCACAGAAAAAGCATTAATTTTGTTTGGTTAGTCTTTTTCTATGCACTTAAAGTCTTAAACACAGTTACAGTGCTTACCTATACCTGTGTCCTTGTGTGAATAATAAGTGGTCTCTGCCACTTATATAGGTCGTATTACTCTAACCATTGAGTGGTTTGCGCATGGATGTTTGTCATAATTCTTATTAATGAGATAAGGTGGACATCTATTATCTTATGATTTCCCACTAGATAAAAGATGCAATGATGAGAAAAGTGTCCAGTGCTCTGTTGGGTGGTGTTGCATCAGCACACAGTGCTGAACTGTGGGAGTGACTGCTTCCTGGTGAGCCATCATCTAGGGCTGAGGGTGGCCACAGGCAAAGAGAGCAAGTGGTAAGCTACCACTGATGAATTCACACATAGTGATCGTTCCTCTCCACTTCATGTTAGATAAATAACCAAAGGCTCACTACGTACCCTGTGTTTACTTGAGTCATGAGTTATAAGTGAACAAAAGTACTTAAATGTCCAACCTTCTTATATAAGTAGTTTTGGAAAAATATTTGTCTACTTGCTGTATACACTAAGTTGTCAAAAATAAACTAAATCTGTTCAACTGAGAGGTATATGATTATAAAATTAGAGTTATCTGGTAGGCAAAACAGTTGTGAAGTTTCTCATTTCTCTTTCCAGAAAACTACTCATTCTATTCTCCAAAATATTTCTGTATCCTCCTTTAGTGAATAATTCAAGCTATCAAACATATTGGTCCCGTTTTCTGTTTACTATTCCAAAGAAGTTGAGGCCATATTGTTAGCTGCTTTCTCTCAGAATTACTTTGTTTTAATTTTATACAATCATTGGCTCATTTATTTACTCATGGGCTGTGATATTTTAATTCATTAAGTTTATTGGTATATTTTAGATACACATAATCATCACATTCATTATAGTGAATATTTACCTGTACGTGATGCATCTTGATTCTTTTTACCCCATTCCCCTCCCGTCCCTTCAACCCCTCTTGCTCTCCTTCTTTGCAAAAGTTTTGTTTCCTTTTTTCCTTCTTTTCTCATTTTTTAAAATGTTCTCTTCCTTTTCCCATCCTCCCTCCCTAGTTCCCTTCCCATTTGAACATTTTCTCCCTATTTTACAATATCTATTATATAATTTTGGTCCTTATTTATACTTTCAGTTTCTCACAGCAGAGAAACAATGTGATATTTACACATATTTGTCCAATTTATTTTACTTAAGAAAATGGTCTCAGCATTGATCCATTTAGCTATAAATGTCTGAAGTTTATCCTTCTTTATGATACAGTGTACCTATTGTATTAAAAAACTTCATTAACTATTCATTAATTGATGGGGATTTGGGCTGTTTCCAAGATTTAGTTATTGCAAACTATGCTGCTATAAACATGGGTGTTCATGTTTATATCATATCGCTATGGTATGATGCTTTTAATTCTTTCAGGAAGATACCAAGAAGGAGAATAGCTTGGTCAAATGGAACTCTCGTTTTAGCTTTTTGAAGAATCTTCAGGCTGATTTCCACAGTTGTTGCACCAGTCTACACTCTCACCAACAATGGAGAAGGGTTCCTACTCTAAAATCAGAAACAAGACAAGGATACCCACTATCACCATTCCTGTTAAATATAGTTCTGGAAACATGAGCCAGAGCAATTAGACAAGAGAAAGAAATAAAAGGAATAAAAATAGGAAAAGAAGAAGTTATATTGTCATTATTTGCAGATGACATGATACTCTACATAGAAGACCCCAAAAACTCCACTACAAGACTTCTAGATTTAATAACCAAATTCAATTGTATAGCTGGATACAAAGTCAACACTCAAAATTCAATAGCATTCCTGTACACAAATAACAAACTAACTGAGAGAGAAATTAGGGAAACCACACCTTTCAAACTACCATCAAATAAAATGAAACACTTAGGAATCAATATAACAAAGAAAGTAAAATATATTTACATTGAAAACTACAATACTCTGAAAAAGGAGATTAGAAAGGATATCAGAAAATAGAAAGACATCTCTTCCTCTTGGGTAGGAAGAACGAACATAGTGAAAATGGTCATACTCCCAAAATTGGTATACAGATTTAATGCAATCCTGATTAAAATACCAATAGCATACCTCACAGAATTAGAAAAAACAATCCTAAAATTCATTTGGAGCCAGAAGAGACCTAGAATAACAAAAATGGTTCTGGGAAACAAAGGCAAGGCAGGAAGCATCACAATCCCCGACTTGAATTTATACTACAAAGCTACTGTGATAAAAACAGCATGATATAGGCTGCAATTGTTGACACACACACTGTACTGCTGGGCTTCGTTTTGCTATTTATCTATATCCTACCTTATTTCCTTTCTCCTCCTCCTTCTTCTTTTCTTCCTCCTCCTCCTCTTCTTTTCCCTTCTCTTCTCCTCCTCCGCTCATCTTTCTTCCTCTCTTCCAGTCTTTCTCTTTTTTTCCTCATCCTTTCCTCCATCCCTCCTTTCCTCTTTTCCTTAAGAATCCCTTTTTCCAATCATAGATTATGTTATTTTATAACGCTTCCCAGCAGTGGTAGGACAACTTTCTATCAAAATACTAATCTTTTTTGTATATCTCAGTACATATTCTTTTAAAAAATCCCAATTCTCATAAGCTAATGTCAGTGTCATATGAAGTTTAGCTGTCTGATAGGTTACTTAGACACATAGGAGAGTCATATCTGTATCTACAGATTTCATGTCCACAGATGCCATCAACCCTGATCACACAAAACAAGTGTATTTGTGCTAAACATTTTTTCTTATTATTTTCTAGACAATATAGTGTAACTATGTGCACAGCATTTACATTGTATTAGCCACTGTAAGCAATCTAAAGATGCTACTGGAGAATATGCATAGGTGATATGGCAATATTAAGCCATTTTTGAGCAATCCATCAAAAATAACTAGGGATAACTGTGTCTATTCTTTTGCCAGGGGTACCATGACCAATCCATAGAAATTTAACACCTCATGTTGAGAATAAATGCTCCTGGATGGTTGTCACACATTAAAAAAAGTTAGTTTTAAATGTCAACTTTGGGTTCAACTTGGCACAAACTTCTTGTTGATGTGCTCTTATAAGATTTTGGTGGGAATTATAGTCACTGGATTATAAAATGATCTTTTTATAGAGAACCAATGAAAAACTGTTTTGGGTCTCAGTATCAGGATTTTTTAAGCTTCAGTTAGACAAATGATTTGGTTTTATCTTGTAACTCTTACAGAAAAGTATGTGATTATTTCTGTGTGTACTTTTCTAAAACCTTTAGCAAAAGTAATGGACCCTGAAATCTATATGTAATTAACCTTACTCCTTTTGTTATATTTTTTGTTTTACTATTTCTGCTGCTGTTTTTATCATCTTTATTCTTTGCTGAAATTTCCTCACTTGCTAACTTAGTATTTTCCATATATACAGCCTACCCTTATTTAATCTGTCATCAGATTGTGAAGATTTTCACATTGAAATCCCTCTTCAATTACTTAATTTCCAATGAAATCACCTTGGGAAAATTTCAAAATATCTCTCTTTCTAAACTACAAGAGCCAAATTCCCTCTAGGTCCTCTCTAATCCATTCTGTTCTCCACAGACCAATAATCTTCAAAATGAAAATTTAATTGTGTATTTCTACACCATATCGTCTGCCAACATAAAACAAAGCATATGAAAATCATCCAGTTGTAACTGCCTTTGACAAAACCAAGTCCTGAAGGATTACAAGACCAAAGGGAGGACATTTCCATTGTTTCTCCCTGTTACGGGGCTAGAAATGTAAAAGAAACTTTCAGCCTCTTGACAAAAGTGGTTTCTATCCTTCATTCTTTTTCCTTCTGTTGCTCTTCACCATGGGTGAAATACCTGATTGAGAAAAATGAAAAAGAAAACAGTGTGCATATGTTCCACCTTCTGCATACTTTTTCACCTATGAACATCCAGTAAGCACAAGTTTCCCATCATGAGGAATCCAAACATTTTCTATCAGTGCTCTGTTAAAAGTACCACACATTCTGAAACCAAGGTGTTAGCAAGGCTCTAAAAACTGTGGAAGGGAATTCCTGCTTGTTGCTTCCTAGTTTCTGGGGGTCACTGATCTTTCCAGTTCTTGGCTTGCCATGTCTGCCTCTGTTGTCAGGTGGTGTCCTCCCCTGGGTGCTTCTGTGTCTCACATAGGGCGATGTGAGCCAGAAAATCCCAACTAGGCCAGATCCGTTTCCAGAACCCCAACAGAAAATATGTGCTGCTTTAAGGTGCCAAGTTTTTGTTCAATATGCATGTAATATGTACTAATATATTAACATACTTAAATGACTGACTGGATGAATGAGTTGATTGTCAAGCATTAATGGAGTAAAATATCTAATAATCCAAAACAGTGCTACAAATGATTGATTTTTCCAAGTTCAGCTCAATTTGTGTTTCTGCTCATAAGTTCTTACTTTGCTATTATTCTGCTACCTCAGCTCCTGTCCTTTTCACTGTAGGCAACAAGTATGCCCCCTAAGTGAGTAAAAGTCTTGTAGGACACTATTGTTACTACTTTCTTTTTAATTTTTTCCCTTTTCAAAATTAGTATATATTTGCTATACATAACAAATACATTCATCATGGGAATTTGCTGCATATACACATTGTAGCTTAATTCTTTTTATTTCCTTTTCCTCTCCCCTTGATCCTGTGTTCTCCATATCCAGATTCCCTACTGGATCATTCCTGCTTGCTTTAGAGAAAGATTTGTCTTCCTCTTATACATTTACCTTGTAACTGTGCAGATGACCCTATATTTCTTCTTTCTCTAGATTCTAGCACTATTCATTCTTCCATTTAATACCCATAGACAGATACTACTGTATGCTAGGCTATGAATTAGGCACTTCAGTAATAGGGACAAGTATTATAATATGGGAATCAGCCCCAACTCCAGTCACACATCATGTGATAAGAGCTCTAATTCAGACATGTAGTGTATTCCATGATACAACAGAGGAGGTGGACAGTGGGGTGGAATCCCAAGAAAGACTTCACAGGAGTAAGTTTTGAAATATTACAAAATATCAGGCAGGTTAGAGGAAGGAATGCACATTGTGTATGAAAATGTAAGAGGTTTCGGGCTATATCTAGACATTGTAATTACAGGAAGTGATTTCTTCAGTGGAGGATGCTCTGTCCTCTCTCAATACATGGAAAATCCCTTCACATGTATCAGATCAAATATTACCTATTTAGTAAAGTCAGTTATGATTCCTCCACACAGAGTTTGGGCACCTATCAAGCTTGTGTGCATTACTGTTTGAAAGAATTTAATTCATTCTCTTGTAAGTTTTCTGCTAACATCTGCCTTCTGACTGGGAGGTAATTCTAGGAAGAGAGATTTTTTTTTTCCTTCTACACTAAAATAGTGCCTACTCCAATTCCTGGATTAGAGCAGAAGATCAGTAATTGTTTATTGAATGAATGAATTTACAGAGAAGTATGGAATTGAAGTAAATAATCATGAATGTTTTCTGACATATGAGCACAATTGAAAAAAAGCATCATGAGGATTTCATGTTTTCAATAAATATTTCCAAAGTATATTTTAGGAAGCTAAACTGTTAAATCCAAAATTTTTAATCCAAAAATAATTCTCAAGTTTCAAATGTATTTTTATAAAAAAAATAGAGGTTATAACCTTAAAGTTAACAAAATTGGCATAAAGATGGCATAAAGTATATTTACTGTTTTAAAATATACAAGGTATTTAAATCATTTCAATATCCTCTTTTGAGTAAGGAAAATAATACTAGTTTTTAATATTAACAACCAAAATCTAAGTCTAAATCTCATCTTCATGCTTGCTGTAGAGAAAGATTTGTCTTTCTCTTCTAGGTTTAGCTTGCAGCTGTGTAATTTTGTCCCTTATTTCAATTTTGCCTTAGTAGTATAGTACTCAAGTACTTCAAAGATTTTGCCTTCTTCCAACATAGGTAGCTTTTACAATGAAGCTGTATTCTTTTGGAAAATTAGTTATGTTTATGTTTTATGCTGAAAGCTAATTGCCTAGGAAATCAAGAAGAGAACTTAGTAGTTCTCAGTTAAACAGGGATCCTTGGTAATGTGGAAAAGTTATATTCTGATGCAGTGCCCTCTACTTTTAAACTAATTCTGGACTTTTAAGGATTCTTCAGGGATGGACCAAATAAGAACAAGGAGCCATATGTTCAATAAAATAAAACTGAAGTTGAAGAAATAAGCTTTTACACTACAGACAATACTATCTTCTTTATACCCCACTATTTAGAAAAATCAGAAGGGTTATCTAGTTCACTCATTTATTTCTAACCTAGATTTTCTGTAGTGATCTCAGCATAGGATGTACATTTGGATACTACCAGCCATAGAAATTCCTATTATGCAATAAGTACATTTTAGCCCACTATGTAACCATTTTGTAACTGATGCACAATGAAATTTAGTTATCTGTACAAAATTCTAACCAATTAAAAGAGATATATAAAATATTATTACTGGGTGATATACTCTATCCTCTCCCATATCTGTCTTTACTGTTGCCTAAATTTCCCTGTAAGCAATTTTCACTATTTTTATATTGAGCCAAAGATTGGTGTCTTAGCTTTTTACTCATGAATATATGCTTTTTTCAAATGCTGGCTTACTCTCAGTTAAACTAAGTTCCACATTATAATACCTTTGTATTGTATTTACTTGAAAGAGAAAGAGAAAACAATGACTAGGAATTCCTTCAGCTTTTACTCTGGCATTGCACCACCACAGAAACTATTTAATAAAATATCAATTATGTAAATTTTTGAAAATAAATTGCTCTTTAGAAATGTAAATAAGTTCATATGCATCAGAAAATAATTGTCAACAAAAACCAGAAAATCACTATTCAAGAAAATCCAACAAAATGGGAATATACCATTTGTAGTAAAAAAAAGATTTTAGTAAGAAATTGATAGCATATCTTATAAACAATAATCGTCCCCCAAACATTAGGTATAACATGGCAAATTAAATTGAAAAATTTCACTTTTAGGTCCATGATATCCAATAAAGACAAATTTAGATTTTGTAAAGTATACAATGTAAAAATTTTGAAATTTGCTAACTTAATCAGAAAACAGTTTTCAATTAAAAATATTTCCAAAAACAACTATGGAAGGTATTCTTTATGCAGATAGAAAATTTTGAATTCAAATTGCATGTTTTCAATAGGAACTTCAATGAAACTAATTTTCAGGCACTGATTTTTTAAATAATTTTGTAATGACCAGTACAATTGCTTACTTATAGTAGACATAATACTAAAAATGATACTGATATCCTAACAGAAATTTTACTTTCATATATTTTTCAGTTGAAGAATTTCTTTCATGAAGGAATAAAATACAAGGCAATTCAAATAAAATTTATAAGTATCAATTTCTGAGAAACTTCATCCCAAAATCTTGTAATAAAAAATTTTCCTTTTTTTTATGTGGATATATTAGTAATGCTGAATGATGCCTTCTATATGATTTGTACACAGGGTCCAGAGGTGTGCACAAAGATGATTTCACAGCTTCCAATTCTAGTGGGATTGTGACATCTACACTATATACTATAATTACATATATATAGCATATATATATACTATATATTCTATAATTAGTTTAAAAAGTAATAGTAACATATAAATCATAGCAATGATTTATTTTGCACTAATTTATCATTCAGTAACTTAAACAAAAATGTTATTTAATTACGATTGTAATGTGCAAATCTATTTAAAAATAGTGATCACTTCTGCTCTTTCTCTGAAAATATAACCAAAAATGCTTGATAAATCTATAGAATTTATGTGACATATTTTAAAAATCCTTTTTTATATAGGGATTCTTAACACTGTTAGTAGTAGATTATCAAATTTGAAGAACAGTATTTATATTATTACAGAAAACACACAAAGACATGAATTATTTAAATGTAGAGCACTTCTAAAATCAAGAAAATGTATTTTTATGAAGATTGAGAAGACCTTATAAATATATAGTAATGCCTATATCCCTGGAAGTATTTTTTGTACTATATAAAAACATTTTCACTGTATTCTGTATTATGTTAAATTTTCTCAAATTTGTAGTTCATGACCAGTCAAAAAAGTTAATGTAAAAAAGGCTGAAATAGAGTTCTGGAAATTGGAAGATGAAGACTCAGACATTGGACTGAGGTCCCCAGTCACGTGGAACACACGCCGAATCAGCCCGCTGCAGACAGACAGGTCTGTGCACGCCCTACCGAGGTCCTGAGTGGCACGGAAGATGCCTAATCACCCCACTGCAGACAGGCAGCCACCTGATTCCACACTACAAAGACGCAGAGGACACCAGACCACTAGACCAAGGTACTGAGTCCCACTGTTCCCAGCCCAGAGGTAGGGGCTTCTGAGCCGTTGTCCCACTGCTCCTGGTCCAGAGGAAGGGGCTTCCCAGTCACCATCACTCCGGCTGCTACCAGCCCAGAGGAAAGGGCTTTTGGGCCACCTTCTGTCCTGCTGCTCCTGGCCGAGAGGAAGGGGCTTCCGGGCCACCATCCCTCCCACCATTCCCGGCCCAGAGGGAGGGGCTTCTGAGCCACCATCCCACTGCTCCTGGTCCAGAGGAAGGGGTTTCCTGGCCACCATCCCTCCGGCTGCTCCCAGCCCACAGGAAAGGGCTTTTGGGTCACCATCCCTACCGCTGCTCCCGGCCCCTGTCCCACCTCACCCAGCTCAGAGGAGGTAATCCATGCAGGCACTAACAGCCCCCTGACCCAGTCGAAATGAGAAAACACATAAATAAGTCTCAAAACCAGACTTCCAGATCACCTACAGCAATCCCAAAGGGAAATGAGATGGAACACTCTGATACTCAACCACCTGGAACCACTGAACTGGCAACAAAAGGGGATCTGGAAAAAATGAAATCAGAAATAATTTCTCAGATAACAGGAGAAATTGTGCCCCTAGTGCAAGACATGATTAATAAATCTAGACAGGAGCTCAGGAACATGATGGAATCCCAATATAAGAAACAAATGGAATCCATAAAACAGATGCAAATAGACTTCCAGAACATGAAAAACTCCATTGAAAGTCTACACAGCAGAATGAGCCAATGTGAGGACAGAATTTCAGATCTAGAAGATAAGATTGCAATTAGTGACCAGGACGAGAAAAATTGCTTCAAAATTATAAGGGAACATGAGAAATCAATCCAGCAGCTGCTAGATGATGCAAAGAAGAATACCATAAGACTGATTGGGCTCAATGAAGAAACAGGAGAGACTGCAGATGACATAAAAAATCTCTTCACAGAAATAATGGCAGAAAACTTCCCAAGCAGGGGGAAAGAGCTTGACATACAGATAAGTGAGGCATATAGGACTCCAAATAGCCTTGATCAAAAAAAATCTACACATAGGCATATAATTGTTAAGATTCCAGAAACACAACAGAAGAACAAAGTTCTCCAAGCAGTCAGAGAAAAGAAACAAATCACATACAAAGGAAAGCCCATCAGAATCACAGCAGACTTCTCAACACAAACCATCAAGGCAAGAAGAGCTTGGAGGGACATATTCCAAGCCCTAAAAGAAAACAGCCTCCAACCCAGATTGATGTACCCTGCAAAACTATCTTTCAAAATGGATGGAGAAATAAGATATTTTCATGACAAAGAGCACCTTAGGAACTTCGTGAATACCAAACCAGCACTCCAAAGAATTTTACACAATATCCTAGGAACAATCATTGAGGATCACAACCCCAGGAAGCAAAGCAGAATGAACCCATCTGGCATGTCAAGAAATTAAATGTAAAGGAGGAGAACCCAACAAAAAGAAAAAGTCATGGTAATGACAAGTCAATACGTTTCAGTTATAACCATCAATGGTAATGGTCTCAATTCACCAATCAAAAGAAATAGACTGGCAGAATGGGTCAAGAAGCAAAATCCAACAATATGCTGCATACAAGAAACACACTTCATTCAAAAGGAAACTCACAGACTGAAAGTTAAAGGGTGGAAAACAATACTGCATGCGACAGGAACCTGAAAAGTAGCAGGAGTAGCTATCCTCTTTGCGGATCAAGTAGATTTCAAACCATCACTGATTAAGAGAGACGAAGAAGGACACTACATCCTTGTAAAGGGAAGAATCCAAGAGGAAGAGATGACAATCATAAATATCTATGCACCAAACACTAGTGCACCCAACTATATAAAACAAATACTAATGGACATGAAAAGTCATATATGCACTAATACAATTGTAGTGGGGGACCTCAACACCCCACTGTCACAAATACATAGATCAACTAGACAAAAAATAAGTAATGAAATACTAGAACTCAATCGAACTCTTGAACAAATGAACTTAACAGATGTTTACAGAGTCTTCTACCCCACAAAATCAGAATACACATTCTTCTCAGCTACACATGGGTCATTCTCAAAAATAGACCACACACTCACACATAGAACATGTTTAAGGAAGTACAAAGGAATTGAAGTTATCCCCTGTATATTACCAGACCATAGTGCAATGAAATTGGAGATCCATAGCAAAAGAAACTCAAAAAATTTCATGACCACGTGGAAATTGAACAACACACTTCTGAATAACCAATAGGTCACAGAGGAAATTAAAGAAGAAATCCGACAGTTCCTTCAATTAAATGACAATGACAATACAACATATCAGAATCTATGGGACACAATGAAAGCAGTCTTATGAGGGAAATTCACAGCAGTGAATACATATATTAGGAAAACAGAACGAGCCCAATTAAACAACCTGATGCTGAACCTCAAGCTTCTAGAAAAAGAAGAGCAGGACAACCCCAAAGCTTATACAAGGGAAGAAATTATAAAGATCATAGGAGAGGGCTGGGGATTTAGCTCAGTGGTTTTGCCTCCTGCTGCGCAAGCGCAAGGACCTGAGTTCGATCCCCAGTACCAAAAAAAAACACAAAAAAAAAAAGATCAGAGGAGAAGTCAATGCAATGGAGACTAAGAGAATGATACAAAAAATCAATGAAACCAACAGTTGGTTCTTCGAAAGAATCAACAAAATTTACAAAACTTTAGCCAACCTTGTCAGAAAAAGGAAAAAAAAGGCTCAAATCCATGCAATTAGGAATGAAAAGGGTGAAATTACAACAGACCCAGCAGAAATCCAGAGGATCATCAATACCTACTTCCAGAACCTATATGCCAATAAGATGGACAACACAGAAGAAATGGACAGATTCCTAGATACATAGGAATTATCAAACTTGAATGAAGAAGACCTAAAAATTCTGAACAACCCAATATCAACCAATGAAATTGAAAACATAATTAAAAACTTATCAACTAAGAAAAGCCCGGGCCCTGATGGCTTCACTGCTGAATTCTACAAGACATTTAGAGAGGAACTGCTACCACTACTGTTTAAACCCTTCAATGAAATTGAAAGGGAAGCAATACTCCCAAATTTATTCCTGGAAGCAAGCATCACCTTGATCCCCAAAGCAGAGAAAGACCCAATCAAAAAGGAGAACTATAGGCCAATCTCACTAATGAACATAGATGCAAAAATGTTTAATAAGATACTGGCAAATAGAATGCAGAAAATCATCAAGAAGATCATATGCCCTGATCAAGTGGGATTCATCCCAGGGATGCAGGGATGGTTCAATATATGAAAATCAATTAATGTAATACACTATATCAATAGAGCCAAGGACAAAAACCATATGATTATCTCCATAGATGCAGAAAAAGCATTTGACATAATCCAACACACTTTTCTGATAAAAACCCTACAAAAAATTGGAATAGATGGTCTCTACGTCAATCTGATAGAAGCCATCTATGAAAAACCAACAGCCAATATCATACTAAATGGTCAAAAACTGAAGTCCTTCACACTAAAATCAGGAACAAGACAAGGATGTCCACTATCACCACTCTTGTTCAATATAGTTCTGGAAACATTAGCCATGGCAATTAGACAAGAGAAAGAAATAAAAGGAATAAAGATAGGTAATGAAGAAGTCAAATTGTCATTATTTGCAGATGACATGATACTCTATATAGAAGACCCCAAGAACTCCACCAAAAGTCTTCTAGACTTAATAACCAAATTCAGTCAAGTAGCTGCTTAGAAGGTCAACACACAAAAATCAATAGCTTTCCTCTACATCAATGACAGACTCATTGAGAGAGAAATTGGGCAAATAATTCCTTTCACAATAGCATCCAAAAAAATGAAATACCTAGGAATCATCCTAACGAAAGAAATCAAAAACCTCTTCTCTGAAAACTATGGCACTCTGCAAAGAGAGATTGAAGATGATATCAGAAAACGGACAGACATCCCCTGCTCCTGGGTAGGAAGGATTAATATAATGAAAATGGCCATACTTCCTAAACTGCTATATAGATTAAATGCAATTCCAATTGAGATCCCAGCAGCATACTTCATAGACCTCGAGAAAACATTTCAAAAATTCATTTGGAGAAAGAAGAGACCCAGAATAGCAAAAGCAATTCTAGGTAACAGAGACATGGCAGGGGGTATCACAATCCCCAACCTGCAACTATACTACAAAGCTACTGTGATAAAAACAGCATGGTACTGGCAAAGAAACAGACTTGAGGACCAGTGGAACAGATTAGAAGATGCAGAAACAATGCCAGACACACTCAGCCATCTCATCTTCGATAAAGGAGCCAAACACCCTCACTGAAGGAAAGATAGCCTCTTTAATAAATGGTGCTGGAAAAATTGGGCTTCAACTTGCCAAAGATTAAAACTAGACCTGTATCTCTCTCCATTCACTAAACTAAAATCAAAACGGATTAAAGATCTAAATATTACAGTAGAAACTCAGAACCAGTTGGAACAGAGGTTAGGTAGAACCCTTGAAGACATCGGTGTAGGAAAAGATTTTATGAGCAAAACCTCAGTTGCTCGTGAACTAGCACAAATAATCAACAAATGGGGTCTCTTCTTATTAAAAAGCTTCTGCACAGCAAGAGAAACCACCAGCAGTGTGAAGAGACAACCCACAATGTGGGAAAAATTCTTCACCTGCTCTTCCTCAGACAAAGGTCTACTATCTCAAATCTATAAATAACTTAAAAAGATCAGACCTCCCAAATTTAAAGGCCCAATCCAAAAATGGGCAGCTGAAATGAACAGACATTTGACAAAGAAGTAGGAATGGCAAATAAATACATGAAAAAATGTTCAACATTACTGGTCATTCGAGAGATGCAAATGAAAACAATGCTGAGATTCCACTTCACTCCAGAAAGAATGGCTGCTATCATGAAATCAACCAATAACAAATGCTGGTGGGGCTGTGGGAAAAGAGGAACTCTGCTCCACTGCTGGTGGGAGTGTAGACTGGTGCAAGCACTGTGGAAATTAGTATGGAGATACCTCAAAGAACTAGGACTGGAAGTCCCATTTGACCCCACTATTCCACTGCTGGGGATCTTCCCCAAAGAATTAAAAGAATCATACCACAGTGACATGTGTGTACCCATGTTCATAGCAGCACAGTTTGTAATAGCTAAAACTTGGAAACAGCTCAAATGCCCATCAACTGGAGACTGGATCAAGAAAATGCGGGGTTTTTTTATAAAATGGAGTACTACTCAGCCATAAAAAATGAGAAATGAGAGACATTTATAGCTGAGTGGATGCACATTGAGGTAATACTCTTAAGTGAAATAAATAGGACACAGATGTGTAAATACCGAATAGTTTCTCTGGTGTGAGAAACTGAAAGTGTAAATAAGGACTAAATGTATAATAGGTAATGTGAAATAGGAAGAAAATGGGCAAAGGGGAAGGAAGTGGGAGGGCTAGGGGAAAGGATAGAAGGGAAGGGGATTAATATGAGAAAATGGAAAAATAGGAACAAAATCTTTGTAAATAGGGAAGAATGGAGTGGTTGAAGGGAGGGCTGGGCAAGGGTGAAAAATAAGAACCAAGAGAGACTATGTAAAGGTGCAAATTTCCAATGATGAATATCATTATATTGTATACCTAAAATGTACCAATGATTAGAATGAATAATCAATAATGTAAAATAGGAAGAAAAGGTCCAAAGGGGTAGGAGTACTGGGAGGGGCAGGGGAAAGGAAAAAAAAGGGAAAGGAAAAAATGATGAGAAATGGAAAAAATGGAAATAAAGTCTTTGTAAATAGGGAAGGGTGGAGGGCATGAAGGGAGGGCTAGGAATGGGGAAAAAATAAGAACCAAGATGAATTATATAAAGGTACAATTCCCAATGAGAAATGTAATTTTGTTGTATACCTACAATGTACCAATAAAAGAATTTAATCCAAAAAAAAAAAAAGACTCAGACATTGGATAGATTGTATCCATGATAGGAAAAATGACTTAATGTATTCAACTGTAAACAAAAATGACTAAAGAAGCTTAGACACAGGGATTTACTATTTTTCATAACAAAAAATATGGAAGAAGAGCTGTTAAAACATTAAGTGATGCAAAAATTTTTGTCAAGAAACCAGGTCCTTCCTGTCTTTTCATGTTGCATACCTTATTGATTTTTCTCACCAGCTGGCCCTTCATCTTTCCAAAATGTCTTATATAATTCCAAACACCACCTCATTACAATGTCCAAAGCTAGAAAGAAATTGACCTTACTGTATTGCTCTCCAGTAGGCCTCTTGTCATATCTCCTTATCCAGAACATGTGACATACTTTGATTAGTGATTTATCAATAGAAATGAGACAACCGTGATTGGCTGGATTAATCAGGGTAAGGGTGAGGAAGACTACCTTTTTGGAGGTCACAGCACATTAAGAAAGAAGCAGTGGAAGAATAGAAGGTGTTTAAAAATATCCTTTACAATTTGTAAAGAATTCTGAATGCAAACACTTAATTCTTTAGAGATGATATAATGCATTTGACATCAAGTTGACATTATAGAACATACCCTACCCAATCCACACATAAAAATTCTGAATTTTCTCTATAAAACAGATGTGAAGAGACATGAATTGAACTTTAAGAATTATTATGGAAATATTTAATTAAGCCCAGAATGTCAACTAGACAATACAAGTAAACAAAGAGAAAAGAGGTTGAAGGATATCTGCTACAAATTGAAAAGACCACAAGAATGCTGGAATTGGGAAACAACCATAAAAATCAATAATGCATTTTTTAAATCCGAGGCTCATAATAGTCCTATGTAAAAAAAAAAAATTATTGCTTCCCCTTTCAGAATAAGAGCTTGTATTGTGCTATTTAATTGTGAAACTCTAAGGAGCTAAGGATTTTTAGGATTTTTCTCTTTCTTTTTTCTATTGCCATGCTGATGATTATTATAACCTCGAATGTAGCCAAGTTGTGATTGGATATTATTCCATGAATTTGGAAAAGGACACTCAAAACGTCTTTTAACGTTGCTTTTTCTCTTGATATTTCTGAAGATATGTCCTTTGTTTGGCTTACAGTATTTCTTTTTCAAGCTTTACTTTAGTAATTTCAATGAAAAAATCTATTTTTTGTTTTAGTTGATTAAACTAGAAAAAAAGCATACTTTCTGTTTATTGTGCTATATCAAAGTTATGTTCTCTCAAGTGTAATTTCCCACTGGACAAAAAATAATTTTTATTCATTATTTTATTCCCAAAATCTATTTTAGTAGATACTAAATATATTTTAATTAAAGTGAGCTACGAAAAATGTCAGCTCACCATTTTCTGGAAGTAGCTATTCTGAAGTCCCATTGGGGATTTGTTTGGCCAATTCCACCCTATTATAGTGAAAGCAAATAGCACATAGTCTAATATCCTTCCAGTTCACACTTAGAAAATCCTCTTAAATGTCTGGGAAAATAGCAGAGATGTGTTTTCAAATATTCTTTATTGACTGAGTGAATAGACTATGGTAGTGTTATCAATTGCTACCTTGGTTCTACTCAATTCAAAAGCCATTTTTGGATCTGTCATCAAGCATCTATTTCACTTAAACATCAGACTTTCACACAACTGAGAAAGAGAGAAATTCTAGACTTTCATTGATTTGTAGTAGTGGGCTGCAATTTAAAATGAGCTGTCAGAAAAGCGAAAATCACTTCAGTACTACTTTTGCCTGCATGGGGAGGTTTCCTGTAGGTATTTGAAGGAGTGCAGCATATCAGATCATTCCTGTGGGTACATACCTAAGTGCTCAAACTCTAAATGCTCTCCTTTGTGTTACTGATAAAAATGTCTGACCTAACCTGTGCACTTTACAGAATTAGTGAACTTCAAAAAGATAGGCCTATCTTTATCTTATAAATCCCAATAAAATGCTAAATTTTTACACTCACCAGCATCAAAGAGAGAGCAAATGATCTTTTTCAAATGCTTTTTAGAATGTTTTTCTCAATTGCCCTAGAGAAGTAGTGGAATGAAGTAAACACTTCAAAATCATTTCATGTCTACATAACAAGTCAGTTAACTTTTCAAAATTCCCACCCCTTTGACCTCCCATATTTATTAAATTTGAAAATGCTGACCAACTTCACCAGTTAACATTGTAACTTGGCTTCCTGCCTCCAGTTTCTCCTGTAAGTGAAATATTTCTCAAAATCAGTTTTGTGTTTTGTCAATTTTATTAACTATTTTTATATTCTATAAATATTTATTATTATATTGAGCCTCTTTGAGCCTCTAGACAAGAGCTAGAACAAATGAATGAATAAATAAATAAGCATTATTCATCCCTATTTGTTGTTACGTTAAAGAAAAAAATAAGTAAACAAGTACCAAAATTGTTAATAGTTCATATGCATATGTATGTCATTTAAAGCAAAGAGGTTAAAGGGAGGAAAACATAATGATTCTTACATTAATGTGTTAAAGGTGTTGGGAAAACTATCATAAAAAACAAAAAGGAAGAACTGAATTTTGAGCAATGGTCAACATGTGACTGAAGAGATTGTTCAAGGGAAAGTATCTAAACTAGTTTGAGAAACTCTAAAAAACGTGGAATACTATGCACAAACTAAATAATTTGATGTGAATCCTGCCTATGAGTTTAGATTTAAATTGATACAATGAAACATTAAACAAAGAATAAAGAATTTATGATCCAATTTGTGCTTTAGAAAAAAAATCACTATTGTCAGATTGTGTATGTGCCGAAACAGGGAAGAATTACATAAAAATGGGTCCTGAGAAATCAGGTGAGAGTTACTAGCAATAGTATACAAAATACTGGCAATAGCAAATGAGCCAAATACATTCTCCTGCTATTGAAGTGCAAAAATCTAGCCCTAAATTTTTATTTTAATGTTACACCTCATAGTTCTCCAGGTCAAAACCTCTTTAGTTTATTTTTTTCCCCTTGCCAAATGCAGTCACCTATATTTCTCTTACCTGTCAATATTTTAATTTACCTGCATCAAAAATGGACTGCAAGGAGTTTGTGTACTTCAAGGAGTTAATAAAAGGTGTTAACCATCTTAAGGAAGGTGGGTAAAGAAAAAAAAGTAAGGTATAAGTTACTCCTCGCTGAGTAACTGGTCATTACAAGATTAAGAGAAAGTAGGAGGAGAAAAAGATCATAGAAAAGGTAAAAATTAATCTGAGTCTGAATTCTTGAGTAAGATCTCAACATACAACACTGGGCAAGGGCAATTGCTTATAGCAGGGAGACCAATAAGCAGAGATTCATGAATAGGGAATAAAATTATCTCAGGTTTCTGCAATATAGGTAAAGGAGAGAAAATAAATTTGGAAAGATGGGCTGCCTGTTTTCCATTGCTTTACTGGAGTACCTGAGATGGAGTCATTTGTAAAGGAAAGACATTCATTAAACTCAGGCTGGGAGGCAGAAATGTTCAAGATCAGAGAGCTGCATCTTCTCAGCTTCTGGTGAGGGCCATGTGTTGCTCCATTCTTAGTGGAAAAGCAGAAGAGGAAGTGGATATGCATGGAAGAGAAAAAGGGGAGAGAAAGGACAAAGGAACTGACCTGCTTTACAGCAACCCACTCTCATAAGAACTAATAGATTTCCACAAGAACCAACCCAATATCTTGAGAAAGACATTAATCCCTCATTAATCCCAAAAGCATTTCACTGGCAATTAAATTTTAGCATAAATTATGGTGGGACAAACCACATCTGAATCTTTACTATTAGTCTAAAGGATGAGTGTTTATGAAACTGCTGGTGTTAAACCTAAAGCTCTGAATGGCCAAAAACCTGGAGCTGTGGTGTGCAGGACAGGAGAACATGTATGTCCTAGCTCCAGAAGAAACAGTGAGCTGTCCCTTCCCGGCTGTTTTGGTTTAGGCTCATTGGTCTCATTGATGAAGGTATATCATCTTTACTGTGTACTGATTCAAACGCTAATCTCCTGCAGAAGCATTCTCATAGACTCATGAGGAAATAAAGTTCTGTAAGCTACCTGGGTGTTCCTTAACTTGGACAAGTTGACACATAAAATTAGACATCACAGCCAGGTCTGCCCTTTCCTCTTTAGCATGAACCTTTCCCAAAGGACCATCCTTACAAGCATAAGCAGTCAATCTATAAACCACTCACTTGTAGCAGTGCCTATGGCTTTAACACAAGTCCAGTGTCTCTGAAACTACTTGTGAAAAGCAATTTCAGAATATTAGGGTCGCATTTAAACAATGGTATACTGCTTAAAGGGGTTTGTATTTCCCTATTATATCATCTATTTCATCACAAAGAAATCCTAGTCAAATATCACTCGGTTTGTGAATGTAGAAGTGACAATATCTGTTACTCATTTATATTTTTTCAGTTTGACTTTAAATTTTTCTTGTGAGACTATTATAGCTGGGTAAAGGAAAAATATTACTTCTTAAACCATAACATAAATTTTAACCTTATTTGCCTTGTCTTTCCAGTCTTAAAATGATTTTCCTCACTGATATGTATCTATATTAATATTATTGTTAGTAATAATCGTATCAAGCACTTGTGAAATTTATATGCAGATCAAGGTCTTCCATTTTATTACCTCATCTAATATTCCCAGCAATATTTACAGATATGTAAATTCATTCCCTAAACCCATCCAATAGCAAATAGAAGGGCTGTTTTTGAACTCAGAGCTGTCTGATTCCAGAGCTTAAGGTTCAAACACTGAGTCCCAACCTATGTTACCACTTCCCATGAAGCTGCATGGCCTCTATTTCACCAAGGAAAGTGCTTTTTGATTTCTCATATTATTTTGGAAGTGGTGTTTGGAGGTGGTGAGGCCCTACTTCCTAGTTCATAGATGGCTGTCTTTCACGTGTGCACTGTGAAGGCGGATCTCTGGGGACTCCTTTATAAAAGCACTAATATCATTCTTCAGAGTTCCACCCTCACAACATAAGCACCTCCTAAAGGCCTTGTCTCCTAATGAAGGGGCCAGAACAAACATTCAGCTTCACCAACAGAATAAAATTTTTTAAAAGAGCATGCAGACGTCCACATGATGGTGTGTTTCCTCTTTTTTCTTTCACCTTTTTTGTTTTACAAGAAATTATTTAAGAATTGGATATGGGGAATGTTATTTTACTTTTGGTTATAATGAACATCACTACTTAGCTTTTTTCATTAGCACTTTTGAATAAACAACTCTGCCATGTCTGAAGGTGTTTTTCACATCGTGTGGAAATATTCTTGTTGAGAAACTGCCTTTTCTGATGGTTTGTATCATATGACTGAACCAGAATCTACAGGAAAAAGAAAATGCCCTCTGTGTTTCAGTTTTTCCTATTGTTTAGTTTAAGCAGTTACCATCTTTATTTTGATAAAATTCTTCTTACATTACATGTTAGTCCTGAACTATATATATTTGGAAAATACACACTAGTTTGATGCTTTCAAAACAACTTTGAAAAAATCTCTTTCATCTGGTTTTTTTCCTGGTGTGGATTGATATATGTCCCACCTTTCATGTATTAAAATTTTAATCCCCAAAGTGATGGTATTAGGAGATAAGGCCTTTAGGAGGTTGTTCTGTTGAGAGAGTGGAGTTCTGATGAATGACATTAGTGCTTTTACAAAAGATTCCCCAGAGACCCGCCTTTACAGTGCACAGGTGAACATGAAGGTACAGCAGAAAGACAGCCAGCTATGAACTAGGAAGTAGGCCCTCATCAGACACTGAATCTGCTGCTGCTTGGAGATGGGACTCCCAGATGGCATAAGCATGAGAGATAACTTCTGTTGTTTATAAGCCACCCAGTTTATAATATTTTGTTGTAGCATCTCAAACAGAGAAAGACACTCCTCCATTGCTTATATTATTTCACCGTTTGCCATTATTCTGCTTTGGAATTATTCTGCTTTTGTTTATCTTCAGGATGCAATTTTGTTGTTTATATTAAGTTTACCTTATTTTCTAAAAAATGTACTTATAAAATACTTACATAAAAATAATTATTGTTTGTTCTAATCAAAATATAACTAAAATCTATAATCTTAGTGATATTGGTACTATGTAACACTTGGGATGGCATTCATTCTTGGAAAAAAAACTGCCTTCTGGAAAGTTATATTCTTGAAGAAAGTAAACAATGGGTACTTAGAAAACTGATGTTTGTAAAATTTTACTAAATGACTACATTGAATTTCAGATTTCCACGCAACTTATGGACTTGAGTTCATAGAATGCTTTTTCATATGAAAAAATAAATTCTGCTAGGGTGTGCAAGGTCACTCAATGGCAAATGGTTGAAAGGGAACAAAAACACTTACTAGTCTAGCATTCTTCCTATAATGTGTAATACTGCCTAGAGGAGTTCTAATCTAATCATCGTATTTTCAAGTGCAGTATTTCACATTAAAGCGAAAGTTAAATTTGACATTGAGATTTCCAAGGTCCAGGTCAAAACACTCACTAGCCACTTGACTTTGTAGGTATTTCTGCTCTGCCTGTAAATAGCTAAGTTACATTTTGCAAGATTTTCTACATAACTTTTCCTCATTTTTCTACTCTGTGACTATAAAGTAAACTCTACAATGGCATCCTGTTATAAAAAGAATCAGGTCTATGGGTAATAAGCCAACCCTGTTATATGTTAGATTGCCTCCTAAGTCAAACTTTAATGTGTCACTCATATAGATCTTTTCCTTTATATTTTTACCATCCTTGCCTTAGATGCGGCTCTTTGAACATTTTTCAAAATTATCTTCCTGATTTTGCTTCTCATATATTCCTCTACATGTTCTGTTTCCACTGGTTGTTAAATTCATGTCATTACGAGTCAATAATATATTTTAAAAACTGTGAGAGAAATGTTAAAGGTTATAGAGTTTATGCTTTAATTAATAATAACTTCTAAAACTAATTATATCTATTATCATTTCATGTCAATAACTAAGAATCAATAACAAATATTAGAAAGTAACACACACACAAAGTGAGTCCTAAATCTTTCTTGACTTTTGTAAATTTTTTTTTACCTTCCTTTAGAACTGAAAAAGTCCTAAGCAACTGAACATATGACCTTATCAATTACACATACTACAAATCAAATCCAACCGCCACAAAACTTGAAGTTTTTTTTTCCGATTTGTTGCTAAATTCCTTGAAATGTAGACTATTAGTAAAATTTAAAAACCTTTTTACCAGAAATTTTCGGTACAATATTACTTTTTCAAGGAAGTTTTGCCTAAAATACTTGAAAATGATTTTAGAAAAAAATGTGTTAATATGGTACTTGAAAAGGGTTCCTCATGAAAATGATATATTAATTCAGATTACTGCTATAACACACTGCTTTAAAGTACCTGACTTTATCTGGAAAGTGATAAGTGATGCTTGAATTAATGTGAAATCAAATTTTTAAAACAAGTACTATTCTAGACTCCTTCCCAGTTATCTAAGAGACTTATGTGTATTTGAATAGTACTTACTATGTACAAATTACATCAAAATGCCAGTAGTCTGTAATCATCTTATAAGTGAATACTTTGTATGAAATTCTGGTAATAATTCCTAAAATGATCTTTTTTCATTTTAGCATTATTTTTTTAATTAATCAAAAGTTGAGAAATAAGCTTGAATATAGTCACTAATCCAAAAAAGTTCATCAGTGGGTTGTTTGTGCATTCATTAGAAACAGTAATCATTTGGGGGCAATCAACCCTTAATTTGTATTTACTAAAAACATAGCAACTGAAAATCTTTAACACATTGACATAAACCCCAAAAATGCCATTTGTAAAAAATTATGACAAGACTGCATGCTCAAGTTATAACTTACCTTCTCAAAGGCTCATCTTAACTCCTAGAAGTACTAATATTTATAAATTAATCTCTTAAATAGGTCTACTTCTAGAAATTTATTGTAGTTAGTAGGATTTGTGTGAATTATTACCTAATTTATACCTATTTACTTGACTGGAGTTTAATCAGCTAAGATATAATTGATAAATAACAAAAATATACATGTGTAATATGTAAAACATTTTGATATAATATGTACATTAATTAAGCTAAAATGGCCATTGACTGACATAATTATCATGTTTCCATTTTGAGAACATTTAAGATCTACTTTCTTAACAATTTTAAAGTATGTAATTCAATATTATTAACTATAGTCACCACGCAATACAATAGATCTTTACAACTAATTTTCCTAACTGCAACTTTGGACAATTCAGTCAATGTTTTTCCATGGAAGCAAGAAGAATGTTTTATTAAGAGAATTTTTCAAGATTTGAATACTTTTGACATTTTCTCAGAAGAGATTAAGGTGTATTTGTATTTTGAAATCAAAATTAAATTTATGATTTTGCAAAATGAAACTAATTCCTACCTGAGAGCCCAGTGTCATGCTACCTTCACCCAGCAAACATATTTGAAAGTCCAATTGCTTATTAACATGAACCTACCTTTAAGCAGCAATCTGCTTTGGAGATGTGAGGCCAGGCTGGGCTCTTCCATGGAAGTGGCTGGGAATATCAGGACCCATGAGTAGTATGCTTGGTGATGGGGGGAGGTTTCTGGTAATTAGGTCATCCATCCCTGCTCATAAGACATCAATCAAATGAAATGCTTTCTAAATGTGCAAAGTCAGTATCATTTCTTTCTGAGTCATTATGCTTCACTTCAAAGTATTTTAGAGAGGCTGTAAGTATAAGGAATATGAAAATAATGTGATATTTCTCTACAAACTGACATATTATATATAATTTTCTGGTTACAAAAGGATGAATTTATTATACGGTTGTTTGAATCTATGATACTTTATGTATACTCTCAATTTTGTGAAAATACACGTTTCTACTTTCTATGGTCCTGATTTCACCTAACGAACCCACTGAATTTTTTAAACACTAAGCAAACTAAGTTCAACTTAATGTTTTGGTATGTAACTCATAAAGTTAATTATGTGCTTTTGTTCAAATAGCAAATATTACATCAGGGCTACAATTTCCTCTTATTTACAAAGTGTAATCACAAAATATGGTGAAAGTTTAATTAAAATAATATTACAGTAAAAGCCACGGTGTTATTAATCCCCTTAAAAATACTCCCCCTCAATTTAAACACATTTATCTCGTTGTTCTTGCCACTTTCTGAAGCAGTTCTAGAAGTCCTCTTTCATGAATGTTGTGCTGCTATAGCTGCCTTGATGACCTAAATTCATTCAAAATGATTGTCTACTTTTCATTGTCATTTTGATTTTGGGGAAAGAGCCAGAAGTCAGATGATACCAGATTTGGTGAATATAGTTGATGAGGACACTCCTTAATGTCACTTGACAAAAATTACTATAAATGTTTGATCAATGAAAGATGGTCAAAACCTATGGGGAATATTTAAATTAAAACATTTATTATAGTAAATCACACATTGCCATTAATCACCCTCAAAGTACAGTATTTACCTCCCTCTCTAGCACACCTCTTTCATCATTCTTGGCAATATGTCTTTTATTATAAGTTCTTTCAAACATTAAATATTCACCATATTTGTCAATCATGCCTTGTACATTCATTGAAACAACTAAAGCTAATTTCACTTAAAGCTGTTTAAAGTTATTGTTACTTCAAATGTGGTGAAGTACAAAAAATTATTTATTACTAATTCCAGTATGATTAATTGAAATACCTTAACTGACATGATTGTCGTTTGGGTGCATGTTCAAAAAACTTTTTAGAAACAATTTTTGTTATTACTCCTTTTGTCATTTAAGTCTTCAGAAATTCTTATATTAAATATTTTAATTTTTTTCCGTATTCATGCAGCACATACATGTTATAAGACAAAGCAAACAATAAATTCTTAACAAATAAAGCTAATTCATTTTCGAATTTTTATAATAACCTAGAACAGGGTTCAGAAAACTTCTACAAAAAATACAAATAGGAAGCATTTTAGATCTTTTGGGCTCTCTTGCAACTACTCATCTCTGCCATTATAGAAAGAAGGCATGTGGGGAAAAAAAAAAAGAAAAAGGAAAGAAGACATCTCATAGATACCATGTAAGGGCCTGGGGATGGCTGTGTCTGATCAAGTTTTATTAACAAAGACAAGCAGAGAGCCTGATGTGGTCACAAACTCAATTTGCTGACTCTTCTCCTCTAGTGTTAGAATTTAATTACTACCCAAGTTGTTTCTTAATTTTTTTCCTTTTGGAATATATGGTGTTTTCTCATGCCCATAAAATATCTTTAATGTAAAATTCATGATCTGAACTATGTTGATCAAAGATATTTTGTAAAACTAATAATGTCATACTTAATTCTGTCTTAAGAGGTATGTCTGGACAATATCCTAATATATATTTTATTATGGTCTATACTTTAAATATTAAACTGATTTATTTGTTTTATTATAACTCAAAATACTAAATTTTACAAGTCAAATACAAATTAAAAATGAAATGAGAAATAAAAATATATGAAGTAATAATAAATCAATATCAATAATCTCTAAATTTAGATATGACTATCTAGCTAAATTACCAGGCTATCATATCTGTCATGTCTGTATCTCTATTTGTTGGCTTTATGGGTCTTAATTTCTGGTCTTTTAGAGAATGTTTCAGTCTGATTTACAAGTAATTCACTGTTTGTCAGCTTTCTTGAGTAGGTTAAACTAGGTTTCACTTTAGGGTTAGTTTATGCCTTCTTTCAAGGCATGACTGAAGTTTTACTGATTGTTTCAAATATTCAACATATATTTTTACTGTGGCCGCTCAAAATCTGAGCATCTTTGCCAGTGTGTGCTCAGAAAATTGTTTTGGAAATTGTTGTTTTCTTGATCTTATGCAGTTTTACCCTATCTGTGTACAGTTTAGCTCTTAGGAGAACAAGCCAAAGGGATCTTGTGCACAAGTTTGAAGGATTCCTCAAAATACTGCCCTTGTGCCTGGTACTCTCCTCTTTACTTTTTTTTTTTTTTTGTACCAGGGATCAAACTCTGGACCTTGTGCTTGCAAAGTAGGCTGCAGAACCACTGAGCTAAATCCCTAGCTCCTTTCCTCTTTAAATTACTCCTTATCTTCACTAAACTATGATCTCTGCCTCCTCACCTCATCAAGCCATCCTGATCCTTAGGGTCCTCCTCCTCTGTTAGAATAAGAAATTACTTCTCAGTAGAAAATTGGCATTTATAGGATTCCCTCCTGTGTTTCGCTTCTCTCATGGTTCACAGCCATGGATTGACTGCTCTTCAATACTTGAAAACTGTTGTCTCATATGTTTTTCTACTTTTATTGTTGTTTACAGCAAAAAGAAAAGTACCAGTTCTTTTGCAATAAATGAAAATAGGACAGTTAATTTGTGGTTAAATATAAGAAATTCACATGTATTGATGTCAAGCTTATGCTGGAGATCTATCAATTTTGTGAAAATAGAAGATTGCATATACTTTTTTCATATTGAATAGCATCTGAACTGTGCCCCAAAATGATCCTCAATGCCAATAAAAACATTTGAGATATTTATTGACTTACATTAAAAATGGTATTATTCTATCAAATGCATAAATAAATACAGTTGTTTCTCTGTATCCACAGGAGATTGGTTCCAGTACTTTCTAAAAGTAACAAAATCTGCCAGGTTCCTCAAGTTTTTAATGCAATTTGGAGTAGAATGTGCATATAACTTATGCACATCATCCTGTATACTTTAAATCATCTCCAGATTACTTATAATACTTATAATACTTGATTTAATGTACATTATATTATATATAGTTGTTTATATTGTCTTGTTTGGGGAATATAGTTAAGAAGATAAATTCTGTACGTGTTCATTAAGGACAATTTGTTCCCAAATATTTTCTGTTCATGGTTGGTTGAATCTGTGGGTGCAAAACTCATAGATACTGAGGGTCATTTGTATTTGTAATCATTTGCTTTAATTCTGAATTGTGAAATTTACATAAGGAGGCTTAAGCATTGTTAAGGTTTGACATTACCAAAAGGCATGTCAGTTACAAATCTCTAAGAATGTCTGCCTTTCAATATAAATTATATTAAAGAGCTTTCAGAATGAATTAGAAATGGATAATCACATCTTGACATTGCAGAATAAATTGACTTTATTAGATGGTACACTTTATGTTTGACATTGACATTGGAAAATGTTAGTGTGATTGATATTAAGCTATTTTTCCTTGCCTGTGTTATGCAATACCACCAGATGGTTCTTAAACTCCTGGATCAAATTATTAAATATGCCAAAAGAAGTGAATATTTTTTCTGCCTCTTTGTTTTAGTAGACTGACAAAAAATACACTAGAATAAAAGTAATAAATTATTTCAGACTGATATTTAAAAATAGGTAAGAACATGATGTGCTACTCAATTTTCTGCTAGAATTCTGGTTAACTTTTTCCTTTACTCTCGTAATGATTATATTTTTATTCTGCAGACTTTGAAAAATTGTTATTAGACTGAAAGCTGTATGATTACAATGTATCAATGCTTTCTTATCAGACTATCTTAACAAATAGCTTTATGCTGTAAGAACCGTATGTTACATAACACACTTGAGCACACAGCCAGGCGTGCTTCCTCAGCTTACATTCCTGCCAGATGTGTCCAGGTAGCCACTGACTGTTGGAATGTGAGAATAAGTCATGTAAATTTGAATAATTTCCTTCATGATCCTCCCTTCTCGCCTGCCATCTATATTCTGCTGACTACTAAAAAGAACTCCAATAACAGACGGTGGCAGCCTCACAATAGGAAAAGAACAAGAGTCTCTGAATGAAGGAAGTGCTACTCTTACTTCCCTTCCAATGATTGGACTTTATGTTTGAAAGAAATCAACTTTTGTTCTGTGTTTTCCACTGAGATTTTTGGGTTATCTTTTATAGGATTACCTTGAAATAGTGATCTGAAGAGTCAAAGTATAAAGAAATTGATATTGTAAGTTATAAAGAGACAGACCCACATTCTGTAGTGCAAAATGTTTCACTGACTGAATCCAGCCTCCTCACCTTATAACTAGAGGGACAGTGGTAGAAAGTAGTCACAGTGTTATGGGTGGCATTCAATTTCTTGTTTCAGCAATCTATTTCACGGAAAAGATACTTAAGTTTTAAAAAACTGTCTGGATTTTAGACTTCAGAGATTTTAGTAAGTTGAGAGAAGTCATCTGTTACTAGAACTAAAGCAGTTAATATAATAGGTGAAAAATTTTCTGAGCCACAATGTCAGAGTAAAGCTTTTCAACTGAATAAAGAGACTTGGCCATAAAGGAGAAATCTGTGAAGGGTATTACATTCCCCTCAAATATGACCCCAGATGACCTTGAATTAATCCATTGAGAGAGATGACATCAAGCAGGAAGGCAAAGCACCAAAGAAATAAAACCAAAACTATTACATCAAGAAAAAAATAAATGGAGTTTCTTGCATATGCAAATATATTAAAATAAATCTGACATTAATTATAAATAGGCAATTGTTACATGTGCACCAGCATATACACAGACTCACACATACAAACACACATGGTCCAGATAAAACATCTTGAATAGTTTGAAATTCAGCATAATTCCCAAACTTCCAAATTTATTTATATAGGAAGCCAGCTCCAAAACCTGAGACACTCTTAGGAGAACATATTAACCTACACTTCCTTCTGAATTGTCTAAGGGATATAATGCGCAAAGAAGAGAACTTCAGAAATCACCGTTGGAATATAATCAAAGAACTTCAGTTAGCAGAGGATCAACAAAATGCCTGCCTAGAAGAATATTAAAATTGATAAGAGCAAGTAACTACTTTGGGATTCATCTTGATCTTCTTTCCAAGTAGGAGTCTTTTTTTTTTTTTTGGTACCAGGGATCGAACTTGGGACCTTGCGCTTTCGAGGCAGGGGCCAGAACCACTGAGCTAAATCTCTGACCCAGGAGTCTTTATTATAATTTTCCTATATATTCTACCATTTCTCATCAGGCATTAAGAGCAGAAACTTATCATTTATTTAATAAGTCAATAGACAATCAACAGGAGCAGCCAGACCTCATATAAAGGATGGCCTAGCACCCAGAGGTCCTGGACTATGCTTGATGCCATGATGCATAGACAAGGTTTTGGATCATTTTCCTTGGTAAAGAAGTGTGTTGTGCAGGAAGTGCATATGGGAAGAGAAATGAATTGGTGACCATAAGACAGACTGTGATAAAGAACAGCTCATTGTTCACCAGACCTGGTTCATTTGTCCTCCTGTACATATACCTTTTCCTATCCTCTCTTGGAGTTAGAAGTGATCATATATTGGATTGTATACATGGAAGGTGGGTAGATTTTCACACATCATTTCTAAAACCCCTCGGAGAATGGAGAAAACAGTAAAAGTGTTCAGAAAGGCTGATCTCCTGGAGGAAAGGAGTCTGGGTGTTTGAAGATCATGAAATACAGCATTCCTTTATCTTCACACATTGATTAGACTTTTCAAGGAAACACCTTGAATTTTTATTGTGCTAATTCTCTGAAATTCAAGGCTAACAGATTAAAACATCTGGTGTTACTTTGATACACCTAAACACACATTCCTCATATTCACATGCAAAGCAATGTAGGAAATAGCAGCACATATCATGTTGATCCAAGTGCTTATCTCTGATATATGGTATCTCCGGAAGGTAGAATAAAGCTAGAGAACTGAAAAAGTTACATATCTAATATTAACAATTGCATTTATTGAATAATCTATGTGCTGATCATGAATTCATTCACTCCTTGAAAAATTTTAAAACAGGAATCTACTACATGTGGTGTACAGGACTCTACACACAGAAGGATGAACAACATAGACAAAAGTCCTTTTAGGAAGTTTATGTATTATGTAGGTATCATGATAAGATGATGGAGGTATTTATTCCATATATCATAAATGATTATACAATGGCTAAGAGGCTATAGAACTTTCCCAAACTTACATTTTAATATAACCGTATCTCTTTGACTCTAAAACTTTCAGTAACTTCACATATCTTAACATCATATATTTTAGTGTTTATTAGTGTTTAACTCACCTAAAAATTGCCTCCCTTATAGTTTCGATGCGAACATGTAGTCCATTGCATACGGCAATCTTTAATGCTCTAATATTTGGAGAAATCTTTTCTGTGAGAACTTGATCTATGTAAGTCACAATGTACATTTCAGCCCATAAAAATATTCTCATAATTGAGAATATAATTTGATTTAAAATACCATCAACTCAATTCTGTATAATATATTCAAGATGTTGAGAAAAATGTTGGCAAGTGTTGAATTATTCAAGTAATTCCTTCAATTTTTTTTCCTGTTTAACATATGATCAAAGTTTGAAACCAATTGCTAAGTAAAAACATAACAAAGCATAAACATAAGTATGGTAATCACTGGTAAATTCTTACCTTTCACTGCATACAGATTAATAGTTTGAAAATGATTTCACATATCACTGCAAAATCTGGTGCAAATGTATTGCCATATATACTAAGAAACTGGTTGAATAACATGTGCAAGAATGAACTACAAATTAGAAGATAAAATCTTGATTGATTTTCCATTTTAACTCAATTGTGAATAGGAGCAAGTTAAAGGAACTTTATAGACTGGCTCCATACTAGACTGTTAGTGAATGGAATTTTGAGTTGACTCTCCGTTTCTCATGTGAAGCTTTTAGTCCATATCTTTGTGTCAGATATGACAAATGGTGCACTGAATGAAACACTCTGATTATGAATGAGGAATTATTAATCCAGGAACAATTTGATTAGTATGGAGAAAAGTCACACACCCATTTCGGTCAGTATATCCCGAGAAACTAATTACTGGAAAGGTTGCAAGAACTATAATAATCTGTTAGAGTAGTTATTTTTAATATAAAACCTTGATTACTTCAGTTTCATTTTGACTGCAATTATTTTTCAATTAACAGATCCAAATGATGAGCTCTAGATTTTCACTACTACTCATTATATCTCTTACTGTGAAATGAAAACATTTTTGATAAAATGAGGTTTTTAAAGAAAGAAATTAAATACTACCTGAAGGAATATTTAAACACTTTCTAATATTTTAAAATTTAGTTTGCAGTTAAATGTTACATAAGCAAAAATACAGAGGTGAACAATATATGCATAACATAGGTCATCTTGATTATTGTGCATCTTATTAGTATGAAAAAGGATTAGATTTTTCTAAAGATATTTTGGAACCATACTCAACTAGACAGATTTAAATTTAGTTATTTGTCATTGCATTCTGGATGAGTTTCTTATTAGTGTTGTAACAAATTATCACAAATTTAGTAGTTAACATGAGACAAGCATATTATTTTTAATCCTAAAGGTCAGTAGTCCAAAATGTGCCACAAGCGACATAGTTTGTAATAGCTCAAATTTGGAAGCAGCCTTATTGTCCATCAGTTGGAGACTGGATAAAGAAGATGTGGTTCTTTTAGAAAATGGAATACTACTCAGCCATAAAGAATGAGAAACTAGAGACATTCATAGCTAAGTGAATGCATATTGAGGCCATACTCTTAGGTGAAATAAATAGGACACACTTGTGTAAATACCAAATAGTTTCTCTGGTGTGAAAAACTAAAAGTGTGAATAAGAATAAAAATGTATAATTAATACTGTGAAATAGGAAGAAAAGGTCTAAAGGAGTAGAGAAAGTGGGAGGGGTAGGGGAAAGGAAAGAAAGGAAAAGAAAATATGAGAAAAGGAAAAAATGGAAACAAAGTCTTTGTAAATAGGAAAGGGTAGAGAGGGTGAAGGGAGGGAGGGAATGGGGAAAAAATAAGAACCAAGATAGGCCATGTACAGGTACAAGATCCCAATGAGGAAGGTAACTGTATTGTATACCTAAAATGTACCAATAAACTTAATGGAAAAATCAAATGTGCCACGAGATGTGTTCCACTATAATGGGAAACCTTGTTTCCTTGACTTTTCCAACTTTCAGATGTTGCCAGCATTCCTTAGCCAGTTTTCTTGACTAACTCAGGTTTCTCCTTCCACTGGTACATTCTCTTCTCTCTCTTGTGATTATATACAGTCTGCTCAAATAATCAAAAACAGTCTGTGGGCCAGGGATTTAGCTCAGTGGTTCTGCCACCTACCTTGCAATCACAAGTTTCCAAGTTCTATCCCTGGTACCACCCTCAAAAAAACAGTCTCCCCATTAGATACTATTGTAGTGAAATGTAACATGTTCATGGGTCTTAAGAATAAGGATGTAGACAGACATCTTTGGGGGACAACAATGTAGCCTAACCCATCTTTGCTTTGCTGTACCTAGTCAGTATAATTTATATAAACGCATTAGTGTTTTAGGTGATACAGAGTTGAAAAGGAATTGATTCTATATTAAGAAGTTTATAGAACTGAAAGGAGAGAGAGTGCAGACATTAATAATATGTTTGATGACAGGCCTAGAAAAAGTGTTATTGAAGTTCAAAACAAGCATTAACTTGCATTGGTCAACTAAGAACGCCAGTGTTTATATCCGTTTGTAAGAAATACATTAAGATCATTCCATGCTCCTAGGGCAGAGAAGCTGAGCCAGTCCCAGCACCCAGAAGGAAGCTCCCCAGCTGCCATTCCATGCTCCTAGGGCAGAGAAGCTGAGCCAGTCCCAGCACCCAGAAGGAAGCTCCCCAGCTGCCATTCCATGCTCCTAGGGCAGAGAAGATGAGCCACGGCAACAGAAGCACTCCCCCCACACCCCATTGAAATGAGAAGACACATAATCAAGCCTCAAAAACTGACTTCTAGATCACCTAGAGCAACCCCAAAGGGAAATGAGATGGAACAATCTGATACTCAACAACCTGGACTTTCTGAACTGGCAACAAAAGAGGATCAGGGAAAAAATGAAATCAGAAATAATTACTCAGATAACAGCAAAAATTGTGCTCATAGTGCAAGACATGATTAATAAATCTAGAGAGGACACAGATAAAAAAATAAGAGAATCTGAGGAACATGATGGAATCCCAACATAGGAAACAAATGGAATCCATAAAACAGATGCAAATAGATTTCCAGGAGATTAAAAACTTCATTGAAAGTTTACAAGCAGCATGAGCCAATGTGAAGACAAATTTCAGATATAGAAGATAAGACTGCAATTAGTGACCAGGAAAAGAAAAATCTCTTTAAAATACTAAGGTACCATGAGAAAGCAATCCAGCAGCCGCTAGATGATGCAAAGAAGAATAACATAAGACTGATCAGAGTCAATGAAGAAACAGGGAAGAGTGCAGACAACACTAAAAAAAAACAGTTCACAGAAGTGGTGGCAGAAAATGTCCCAAGCAGGAGAAAAGAACTTGACATACAGATAAGTGAGGCATATAGGATTCCAACTAGCTGTGATCAAAAAAACCTACACCTAGGCATATAATACTTAAGATTCCAGAAACCTAACAGAAGAATAAATTCTAAAAGCAGTTAGAGAAAAGAAACAAATCACATACAAAGGAAAGCCCATCAGAATCACAGCAGACTTCTCAATGCAAACCCTCAAGGCAAGAAGAGCTTGGAGTGATGTATTTCAAGCCCTAAAGGAAAACAGCCTCCAACCCAGATTGATGTACCCTGCAAAACTATCTTTCAAAATTTATGGAGAAATAAGATACTTTCACGAAAAAGAGCACCTCCAGAACTTCACAAATACCAAACCAGCATGTTGGGAGCAATGCTACATAATTCTAGGGAAAAATCATTTGGTTAGCCTAACTCTCTTGCCTACAGCCCAGCTACAGAATAACTCCAGTTTGGCCTCTAGTCACAACTGAGACTTCAGTGATCCAGTGATGCTGTGATTCTCCAGGACAAGAAACATCCTGGGAGAACAAACATCTGCTCAGTTCCTCCTTGTTCTTGGACTGTTAACATCTTGTTTACCCGCGATGTACTGAACTCTCTGCAAGTCATTTGTTACATTTGTTTCCCTCGATGTACTGAATTCTCTGCAAGTCATTTGTTACGAGGTACTGAATAAAAGGTGCAGTAAGCTGGGGGCTTTTGTCTTTGCCACCCAGAGCAGCACTGATCAGACCCAAAGCTCAGCTTCTTCTCAGTCTCATTTTTCTACCTTTCCTGTAATTCACCGTGTGCTGCTGTGGCTCGCAGGAGACCAGGACTCACTGCAGAGGTTCTGGTAACGTCCCCTTCCCCTGTCCCCTACACCAGCACTCCAAAAAATTTTAGACAATATCCTAGGAAAAGACAATGAGGATCACAATCCCAGGAAGCCCAGCAGAATGAATCCATTGGGCATGACAAATTAAATGCAAAAGGGGAGAATCCAACAAAAGGAAAAAATCATGCCAAGGCTTTTACAACTTTTAACTTAATCCCCCTAATGAGTGTATAATTCAATCTTGTTATTGTGCTGATTAGTATTTTTCTGATTCTAGAGTTGCACACCTTTCCTTGTGCTGGCTATTTATCATCTTCTTATGTCTACTTTTTAACTGGGTTGTCTATTAATGAGCTGTAAGAGTTCTTTATATATTCTGGTCATAGGTTATATGCATTGTAAATATGGTCTGTTTAAGGACTACTTTTCATTTTAATGATGTCATTTAAAGTTCCAAATTTTGAGGGAATCTCATTTATCAATTTTTTTCTTTGATACATCATGTTTTTTGTATCCTAGGTAGTTCTTACCTACCCTAAATTCATAAACATTTTCCCTTATAATTTCTTCTTAAAGTTTTATACTTTTAGACTTTTATATTTAGGTTCATAGATCCCTTCAAGTTATTTTTATGTATGGAAATAAAAGGTTGAGGTTAATTTTTTATGTACGGTTACCAGGTGTTCTAGTGCCATTTGCTGAAAACACTATCTTTTCCTTGGCTCTTGAATTAAGTTTATATTCTATAAAATGCTAATGTTAAATAATCTTTCAAAACTCAGTGGACCATATATATGTGGTTCTATTTCTAGATTCTCTGTTTTATTCAAAGGATCTATATGTCTTTCCTTACACCAACACTGCCTTGATTACTGTAGCTTTAGAAGAAGTCTTAAAATTAGGTACTAAATGCCAGAGATTTAGCTTAGTGGTTCCGGCGCCTGCCTCACAAGCGCAAGGTACCGAGTTCAATCCCCGGTACCAAAAAAAAAAAAAAAAAAATTAGGTACTAAACATCTTCTGACACTGTTTGTTTGTGTTTTGTTTTGTTTTGTTTTTTAACTTTTGTAGGTCCTTTGGACTCCTACATAACTTTTAAATTTCAATATCCAATTCTTCATTTATAGCAAGTATACACAGACCTGAATTTTTATATATACCTTGTGTTTTCTAATCCTGCTAAATTCAAATACAAGTTCTAGGGGATCCTAGAGATTTCTTAGTATTTTCTCTGTAGATGATCATCTCATCTGCATATAAAGATTTTGCTTCTACCTTGCCAATCCTATCCGAACTGTGTCATTTTATTGCCAGACTATTTTGGTTGGGCCTAGGTTTCAAAGTTTAATGGACAGATAAAGAGTAAGCATATCTCCCCTTGTTCCCCACCTTAGGGAGAAAGCATTGTATCTTTTCCATTCATATAAGGCATTCTCGCTGGAAGTATGGAGTACATATCTTTAATCTGTTGAGAAGGTTCTGTTCTACTTCTAGTCTCCTGATAGCTTTTACCATGAACAGCTGTAAAATTTAGTCCAATACTTTTTCTCCAACTAGTGACAGGATCATATGGCTTTTTCCTTTCCTCTGTTAAAATGATGACTTTGGGGGTGGATCTTCCAGTGCTGAACCAACACTGCCATCCCTATTAACTAAACCACTTTCTACGTACTGCCAGATCTGACTTTAATAGTTTGTTTTGTTAAACAAATTTCTATCTATGTTCATACTTTTTTCTTCTAGCATCTTTATTCAGTTTTACGATTAGCACAATGTTGATTTCCTAAAATGAGGGGAGAAGAGTTCCTTTTTTTTTTCTGTTTGAAATATTTGACATAATTTATCAGTTAAAATGTATATGAGCTTGTTGTTGTCATATAGGTAGGTTTTCAAGCTAGGAATATACTTTCTTTAATAGGCGCTATTGAAATTTTATATTTCCTCCAGAGTTAGTTTCATTAATTTATCTTCCAAGGTACTTCTTAGAAGTTGTCAAATATATTTCCAAATAGATTTTTGAAATATGCTTTCTATATTCTTTTAAATTCTGTAAAATCTGTGGTAATGTCTCCTAGATATTGATACTGTAATTTTAAAAATGTATAATTGATATTATGTAATAGGAAGTAAAGGTCTAAAGGAGCAAGGGAAGTGGGAGAGGTAGGGGAAAGGAAAGAAGGGGAAAAATATGAGAAAAAGAAAAAAATGGAAACGAAATCTTTCCAAATAGGGAAGGTTGGAGGGGGTGAAGGGAGGACAGGGAATGGGGAAAAAAAAGAACCAAGATATTCATGTAATGGTACAAGATCCCAGTGATATATGTAAATGTATTTTATACCTAAAATGTACCAATAAACTTAATGGGGTAAAAAAAAAACACAGGGATCTTCAATATGAGAAGCAGGGCTTGGAACCTCAGTAACAGTGTGTGAAAAGTTTCAATTTGTTCAGTGCAGTCAGTTATGAGCAATGCTTGAGGAAAGGTGTGTTTTAAACGATACAATAAATCATAAATCACAAACAACGCATTTAGTTGGAGTTGCATGATGTGCTGTTTCAGATTTCAATGTTTTTCTTCTTTTTTTTTTTTTGGTACTGAGGTTTGAACTCGGGACCTTCTGCTTTCGAGACAGGTGCCAGAACCACTGAGCTAAATCCCTGGCCCTCAGATTTCAATTTTTTAAGAAATGTCATCACACGAGCTGAAACTTGGGTCTATGGTTATGATCCAGAGACCAAGGTTCAGATTCTTAATGGAAATCACCAAGTTCTTCTTGTGAAAAAAGAATGTCTTGTGAAAAAAGAAGATCCAAAATCAATATGATGCTGATTGTGTTTTTTGCCCTTGATGGAATTGTGCAAACAAGTTTGTACCTAGAAATACTATGGTGAACTCTGAATATTACAAAGGTATATTATTTAAGAAACAATGTTTATAAAAAATGGCCTGAGAAATGGGTAAAGGGTTTCATCCTCCATAATGACAGTGCTCTGTGTTACACATCACTTCTGGTACAGAAATTTCTACCCCAAAAAAAGATATTACAGTATGTCCTCATCCACCTTAATCACCAGATCTGGTACCATGTGATTTCTGACTTTTCCACAAAGTCACGATGACCCTGACAATAAACATTTTCAATCAGTTCAGGACATCAAGGGAGACACAGCGCCACTAGGCACTCATGAAAGAGGACATGCAGAACTGCTTCAGAAAGTGGTAAGACTGATGGGATAAGTGTGTTTAAAGTGAGGAGCAATATTTTCAGAGTGATTAATAGCAATTTCTTTTTTTACTGAAATACACTTTTTAAAAATTAAATATTCATTTCATTTTTCAATCACACTTCATATGGTTTTCTGCCATTACATAGATTGGCTTTTCATTTTGCTGTTTCTTCTGCTTTATAGAAACCTTTTTGTAGTCCAATTTATTTATTATTGCTTTTGTTTTGTTTTATTTGTTTGGGTTTTTTTTTTTTTTTGTACCAGGGATAAAACTCAGGACCTTGCACTTGTGAGGCAGGCAGTGGCACCACTGAGCTAAATCCTCGGTCCTGTTGCCTATGTTTTTGGTGTCATATCCAAAAACTATTTGCCAAGACCAAAGTCAAGGAACTTTCTTTCTGTTTTCAGTAATCTTTGTGGATTCATGTCTGACATTTAAGTATATAATTCATTTTGAATTATTTTTTCTTTATAGTATGAGTCCATGTTCATTATTCTGCATGTGTATATTGAGATTTCAATATACATTATTCAAGATTATTTTTCCTTAATATATATTCTTGGCACCTTTATGATAATTAGTTGACTAAACATATGTGAATTAATTTCTGTGCTATTTGTCCCACTGATCAATGTATGTATTTTTTTATACCAGTATCATGCTATTTTGCTTAATAAAGCTTAGAATAATGCTTAAAATTGTGAAAAAAAGAATTACATTAAGATATAGAGAGGTAGTATACTCAAATAAAATAGAAGTATAGAAATAGGAGAAAAAATAAAACAAAATGAAAATAACGGGGAATATTCCACTCAGAAAAAGTGCTATGTAGATGAATGTATTTAAAAAATGGTGTAGTCATACATGTGAGTGTGAGTACACACATATGCACATACACACGTATTTATTCAGCTTTGAAGAGGAAAGAAATCTTGCCATTTGCAATGACATGGCTCAACATGGAGGGTGTTATGCTATAGGAAATTTGGAGATACTGGTAAAAGGGTACAAAAGTTTTAATTGCACAAGATTAGTCAGTTATGGAGACTACACTATTATACCTTATACAGGAATAGCATATTTTTATGCTGCTCTGCAGCTTTGCAGATATTGAAGGTTTGTGACTGCCCTGTGTCAAAAACTATATGGGTTTTCCATTTTTCTAATCTGTGCTCACTTCATCCCTCCATGCTCCATATGTCTTACTTTGTAAATGTTCACAATATTTCAAGCTTTATTGTGATGATGATGATGATGATGATGATGGTGGTGGTGGTGGTGGTGATAGTGGTGGTGGTGATGATAATGTTGTATGTATTCTGACTATTCCATGCTGCCAGGGCTCCCCCACCCACTAATTAATAACCCTATAATGATCTCTAAGTATTTAAGTGAATCTCTCCTTTTCAGTCAAAGCTAGGAATAATTAATCTTAGTGAGGAAGACATGTTGAAGGTTGAGGTAGCCTGAAAGGTAGGACTTTTGACCCATAGAATTAAGTAAGTTGTGCATGTAAAGAAAAAGATACTGAAAGAAAGTAAAAGTGCAATTTAGTGACCTATATGATTAGAAAGTGAAACAGCTTTATTGCTGATATGGAGAATGTTTTCATGGTCTGGATAAGAAACTAGAGTCATTTATAGCTAAATGGATGCATATTGAGGCCATACTCTTAAGTGGAATAAATAAGACACACATGTGTAAATACCAAATAGTTTCTCTAGTTTGAGAAACTGAGAGTGTAAATAAGAATTAAAAGGATTAATAACTAATAACTGATAATTTGAAATAGGAAAAGGTCCAAAGGTGTAGGGGTGGTGGGAGGAGATGGGGAAAGGGAAAAATGGAAAGGAAAAATTATGAGAAAAGAAAAAAAAATGGAAACAAAGTATGTAAATAGGGAAAGGTGGAGGGGTGAAGGGCGCACAGGTAATGGGGAAAAAATAAACCAAGATATATCATGTACAGGTACAAGCACCCAATGATAAATGTAAACGTATTGTATACCTACAATGTACCAATAAAAGAATTTAAGCAAAAAGGCAAAATCAAATCAGTCACATTTTTAAACCAAAGCCTAATTCAGAGCAAAGCCATAATTCTCTTCAATGCTGTGAAGGCTGAGAAAGGGGAACAAACTAAAGAAAAAACATTTGAAGCAAACAAATTTGTTCATGAAGACTAAGGAAAGACATTTTCTTCATAAAAGTGTGAGGTGACTCAGCAAGCACTAATGTTGAAGCTATATAAAATCAACCTGGAAGATGTGCCTAAGTTAATTGAGGAAGGTGATTACACTACAAGACTTTTAAAGGGGCATTACAGTAAATTGTTTGAAAGGCAAATTATGCAGGGTGCATAACACACATGTTTATTTTTTAGGAGCATTTCTATTGATGAATGATTAATTTTAATTTTATGAGTTTTATTATATTAAACAATGTGTACTTGACAAGAAAATTCAATATAAAATGTAAAATTTTAATATGTAAAAAGTGTGTAGAATAAACTTCAACATTTTCAACATCAACTGTTTACCTGCTTACAAAACCTAAAAAATAACATCAGGAATAAATTCCTATGTGAACTACAATGAAAACACAAAGAAATTCTACCACAGAAATAATATTTGCCTCAATTGTCCAAGGTAAGGCAGTCTTCATGCATGACAACAGCATGTTCCATACACAAGTCTCACTTACACTAACAGCACGTGTGCTGAGCTTTCCTTTCCTGTGTGCTAGGCCATACTTGTCACCTCTTTTGTCTTCCTCTTGTCAGGAGTTTCCTTTTATATTACACAATCTGCACTTAGCAAGAAAACAGAACATCAATAAAATATTAAATATGTAATGAGTGTTTAGATTAAACATCAACATTTTCAACATCAACTGTTTACTTGCTTAAAAAATCTAAAAATAACAGCAGAAATAAAATCCTGTGTGAACTACAATGAAAATCCAAATAAAACTTTACCACAGAAATAATCTTTATTGAATTATCACACCTAAGGCAGTTTTCACACCTGCAAACAGCATGTTCCATCCACAAGTATCACTTACACTGACAGTACATCTGTTTTGCTTTCCTACCTTTCTTCCTTTCTTGTCTTTTTGCTTTGTCAGGAGATTCCTACTGTATGATACAATGTGCACTTAGCAGGAAAATGAGATATCCATAAAATAAAAATATCAAATATGTAATGAGTATTTAGAATAAATATCAACATTTTCTACATCAACTATTTGCTTACTAAATCTAACATATAACATGATAAATAAATTCCTATGTGAAATAGAAATAAAGCTCTACCACAAAAATAATGTTTAATTCAATTATCACACCTAAGGCAGTTTTCACAAGTGAAAACAACATGTGCCATACACAAGTATCATTTACACTGATAGCACATGTGTTTTATTTTTCCTGTCTTCTTTGGTAGGACAAACCTGACATCTTGCTGTTCTTCCTGTTTTCTTAGAAGGTTCTTGTGATGTTTCCCCTGTCTGTTCCCCTGACTGCTCCAGAATTTTTTGTGGAGTCTTTGGGCAGATACATATTGTTCTTTATCTGTTGTAATCTGTCATCTATCAATTCCAGTTCCAGTGCTTCGATTCTCTAAGAAAACTTATCCATGATATTGTGCTTGTTATTTTCTTTGTAAACCATGAAACTACTTATGCCTGACATGTTTGGGATAGAGTAAAACACAACCATGGCCCAATGCTTTGTGTTTTGAGTGACATCATAGTTCCTGCATAATTTGTCAACTTGTACTCCATCTTTGATTTTTTTGTAAAGTGTGACCATTTCTGGGTTCATTTGTGTTGAGGATTCACTATCAATTTTTTCTTTTTTTTGAGACAAGGTCTCACTATGTAGTCCAGCTAGACTTGAACTCATGATGTAACACAGGCTGACCTTGAACTCACAGGATCCTCCTGCCTCCCAAGTGCTGGGATTACCAGCATCACCATGCCTGGCTTCACAATCAATCTTATCATTATAGTGTGATGTTGACAGTATCAAAACTACTTCGTTTTTCTTCACCATATAGGAGGCTAATATTATGTCTCTCTGAAATCCAGATTGTACTATACATTTCTTTATTGTGAACTTGCAACATTTTTCCAGGAATCTTCACTTTGTTTTTGTGAATAGTTCTTATGCTGGATGTTCTTTTCGCAAATGTAACATGGATGGGTAACTAGTGAACCAATTATTAAATGTGACATTTGGGTTACTTTTGGAAATACGTGCAACAAGTCTGCTGACAAAGTCATATGATTTATTACTGCACAAATAAAGACCTGATGGCTGAGTTCCAGGATAAATTTTCCAAATTCAAGGTGTAAAATGTCTTCACATGTACAAGGCTATATGTTTTTATAACATCTTTGGAAGGTTTACTTGGCATATATTTCCAAAATCTTCAACAACCATGAAATATTGCTAGTTGTTCCTCAAATGTCATGTATTCGGATGGTGGATAAATTACTTGACATTTTGAAACACACCTTTCAAAAAATGAGCAAATAGCAGCCAAATTGTGGGATTCTTTTCTTTCTTTGTGAGTCTTTTTGTCATCAAAAAGTAGGCAGTTTTGAAGGAAACCAAATCTCTTGAGTGTCATTATTTTTCTAAAACTCTAAGTACCACGTTTTTCATTTCTCCATAAATCCTTTAGATTCTGATAATTAGAATGATAAAGTCCTGCTGTGAAGACTTGTAGTTCAGATAGTGAGGTGTCATGATAAATATATTTTTGAGTATTACTATTGATGCATATAGAATGTTTTCCTTTTATTTCATTATTAGTGTATTTTAAAACATCTTGTAGCATATTATCTATTACAAACCATTTCCAACATTAAATCACAATTGCTGACATTCTGTCCAATAGGTTTCCCTGGTAAGAACTTAGTAACATTTTCTGACCTAGTTCTAACATTGAATCATTCAGGTATACATGACCATTTTGTAGCATTTTGACTAGTCAAATATTTATTTATATTACTGTCTTCTTCCTCTCCTGAAACAAAGTCTTCATTCTGTATTTCTCCACCTGTCATACCATGCTCCATCTCACTGTCACAACTTCTTTGGCTTACATGATCCAAGTCATCATCGGTAGCTAAGTCACCTGATGACTCACTTTCAACCTCCTCTCAAAGTTGTAAAAATGGATTTTCATGCCACATTGTACTGAACTGGGCAAATTCTACAAGAAAAATCAAGAGAAAATATTTAATAAAACAAATTATAAATACACAAAAATGACACATAGAGCATAACATAGGTAAAACTCAGCTGTTGACACTTTGACATACATGCCTACATGCTGCTGTTCATCTACCAAGTTGGTAAACAGAAAGATTGCTTCCTGTATTCCCCCAGAACAACTACTTAGACCCACAGCCAGTTATCATTATGCTAAAGTACATGTTTCATTAGAAAAATATGGGCATCTGCTGCCCACCCATAATGCCCCTATATAGGTAAAATAACTTTCTATTGCAATAAGATGATACTCAGGATGCTTTTCTTTGCTGGAGAAGTCAATGCCTGTCTTTAAAAATCTCAAAGCACAGAATAACACCTTTGTTAGGTGTGGAAGGCTAATGTATCTAGTGATTTTATGTTGAAACAAATGCTTTTTAGTATTGTAAAAATCCTAGCTTGCTTAAGAATAATAAATCTACTCTGCCTATGTCTTATAAATGGAACAACAAAACCTACATAATATTATATCTCTTTACCAGTTCACAGAATATTTTAAGCCTACTGTGGAGACCTAATGCTTGAAATAAACATTTCCTTTCCAGTGACTATTATTCATTGACTATGTACCTGGTCACACAAAAGCTCTGTTGGAAAGGTAATATTATTAATGTTTTTTCATGCCTTCTAACACAGCATTCATTCTTCAGCCCATGGGTCAAGAAATAATTATGACTCTCAAGTCTTATTGCTTAAGAAACACATTTCTTTTAGGTTCTGTCTTCCATAAACAGTGACTCTTCTGATGGCTCTGGGAGAGGTAAATTGAAAATATTCTGGAACAGATTCATAATTCTGACAAGATATCGATATTAATAGGGATTTGGAAAAAGTTATCCCAGTCATTGAGATGACTTTGAGGGGTCCAAGATTTCAGTGGGGAAGGTAACTTCAAGTGTAATAGAAGGAATAAAAGGCAGAAACAGAGCCTGAAAATGTGACTGAATTGCTGTAATCTCATGAGAAAAAACTTACTGAATGAATGGTTGCTTTTAGTATTTTCTTGAGGTGAAATCTACTCCTGGTGAAGATGCTGTGAATCTTATTAAAATTACAAAAGATTTAGAAAACTACATAGACCTAGATGGTGAGGCAGTGACAGGGTTTGAGAGGACTGACTCTAATTTTGAAAAAAGATTTTTTGAAGGATAAAAATTATCAACTAGCATCTCACACTACAGAGAAGTCTTTCACAAAAAAGGAGCCAATGGGCAATATTCATTGTTATCTTATTTTAAGTAAGTGCTACAAACACCCTAACCTTCAGCACCTGCAGCCAAGATCAATGAGTAACCATCAACATCCAGGCAAATCCCTCTACTAGGAAGATTATGGCTGGCTCACTGAAGGCTCACCTAATCTGTTAGCCTTTTATAGCAATACAGATTTCCTAACACACATTGTGTGTGTGTGTGTGTGTGTGTGCGCGCGCACATGCAAGTGACTGGGGATTGAATCAGGGAGCACTTAGCTTAATTCAAAGCTTAAAAAAAAATAGACTCTCACGGGGGTCTTGAACTTATGATCCTCTGTCCTTAGTCTCCTGCTTGTTTTATTACAGGCATGTGTCACTACACCTGAATCAACAATAAAAATATGTATGCTAGTTTTCAATTTAATTATATTGCATATTTAATAGACTATGATGTAGAGTAAATGCAACTTTAATATGCACTGAAGACAAATTATTGTTTAACTCACTTCATCGCAATAGTCACTTTATTGTAGTTGTCTGGAACTAAACCTGAAATATCTCTGAGATATGCCTGTAATTGACATTTGCCAATTTAGTGCATTGTTAAGTGTTCTCACTACATAAATAAGGCGACTAGGTAAAGTGATAAAAATATTAGCTAGCTTGATTATGTTAATAATTTCATTACATTATATAAATCATATATGTTTTGATCAAGTTGTACACTTTAAAAACATTTCTATTTGTCATTTATATCTACAAATAAATTGTATCAAAAAGAAAGAAGAGTGAGCATGATAGCTTGGCTCTAAACATTTGAGGAAGTATCGTTTAAAAGGAGAAGTAAATTTTTCAGTGCATCTATAAAGACAGAACAAACACATATAAACTATAGAGAACTATACTTTCACTCAAAATAGGAAATAAATTTCTGAATATCAAACTATCCAAAAAATGGAATGGACCTCTACAGAAAGAAGGAAATTATTTAGTTTTAAATGAAACAAGACAACAATTTGATTGTGAAATCACAGAGAAGGATCAGTTAGCAGGTATGTGTTTGAGCTAGATAACTCTGAGCCTTGATTTTGTAAGATCTCTTTTAATGTCATTCAGGGAAATCTTGAAGCTGAACTTGCTGTTCATATGGAAGGATAAGTAGCACTCAACCTTTAACTTGGAGCATATACACCAAATTGAATAAAAAGCACAGCCAAATGGAATCAGAGGGTGGATTTGCTCCATAAATTCTCACATCAGACCTTTCTTTTTGAGTAGAAGGTGTGTTCACTGTTGTATTAACTGTTGCATGTCTGAGAATGTCTGAAGAACTACTGGGCTAAGACTGCCACATTTCCATTGTTTATTCATTTGAGAGGGCAAGAGAATTACCATAAAAGTGAAAAACAATATAACTTCTGTAGATAACTAAGAAAATTACAGAAAAACAAGTCTGAATTATTCCATTGAATTATACCTCTTGGCTTTGTTTCACAATAATCCAAGGCATTCTAGTGTTCCTCTAGAGTTGAAGTTGAAGAAGAAATATTTTCTTTCCCTTTTGGCAATGGGAATACTGTCTGAGAAACGCATCCTTAGGCAATTACATTGTTGGGGGAACATCATGGAGTTTACTTACACAAACTAACAAGGCTACCTTATTACTAGGCAATATAATTCTATGGAATCATAATTGTGTAGGCTGTTTATTGTTGACCAAAACATCATCATGTACTCAGGGCTGTATTTCTGGGAGGAGCATTAATTGATGCAACATTTTGACCTTTCTTTAGATCACTACCAGGGGTAGGGGGGTGAACTCTACTGGTGACTTTGTTTTTTGTAAGGACATACAGAAAAAAACAAATTCACTGTGGCATCATAGGTAAACACCAAAAATCTCAGTACCTAGAGGATAGTTTGAGAAACAAGTGATGAAAGTGAAATGACACAGCCAAGTTTCCTTTTTACACAAAAGTTTAAAGACATGTTTAAATGGCATATGTTTCTGGTAATAATCTTTTATTTGCTTTAAAATGTATTTTCATTATATTAAATCAGTCTCTATAGCAGAGACCAGTTAAATTTGGTTTCATAACTCATCTGTAGGATTTAGACTTGGAATGAGAAAAAGATTGCAAGAAAACTGTCAGAGAGTCTCAATCAAGTGAAAAGGTTCTGAGTGTGTGTATGTTTGTGCGAGTGTATGTGTGTGTTAAATTGAATGAAATTGAAGGGAGATACGGTCATCTATCTTCGATGACACCCAAAGCTGTATCTCCACTATAAGTTCATCTTTTTAGTTTCAAACTTGTACTCTAAATTGCTTACTGGATTTCTCAACATTAGTAACTAAGGCACCTCAAACCTAACCAACTCAAGTCCGCATTAATCAATATTTATGAAATACGTTCCTTTCTTCTAATCCTCATCATTTCTCACATAGTTGGACAACCATCTTCTCCCTGGCCTGATCTACTTTTAAACCCTTAGTCTATTCCCCACTTTGCCATTTAAATGATCTTTCTGAATCATATACCTACTTATTGAATTTATCTAAACATTTTTAAAGTAATTTATTGCCCCAACATCAAATTCTTGGGAGGTGCTGTGAGTGGAACCTAGGCTGGCATACACTCTACCAATAACTTTACAGACTATAAAACTAAATTTTATGTTCCTTAAAAGTGTTCAATAAATCTTTGAGGAACCTGTTTTCTTCTTTCCTACTTCCATTTCTTTCACGCAGACAATCACTACTCACTCTTAAATTCCACATAAGATGCCATATATTTTGAGAAACCTTCCAAGCCATCTAAATATAGACTACATCACTGCATTGGGTGTTGTACTTTAAGGACAGTGTTGAAGTTGTTCTCAATCCTATGCTCACAGAAAGGAGAGAAAGTTAAGAAATCTTCTTACTCTTTGAATTCTGGAATAAGGCTCTCTGGAAAGGACCACCATATTCTGGAAAATTCTCTAATAAAATTCACCTCTGCTTTCTTTATTTGTTGCTATGAAATCTTTATAGTTTGGGCTTATTTTACTCTTTATTACTCATTAATAACACTTTCCCAGTTACAGTAGCCTAAATAAAATAATCTTTTTATTTGGATAGTGCACTTTGTAATTTCTGTTCTGCACTTTTTCCATAATATATAGGATTTGTCTCTCTCTCTCTCTCTCTCTCTCTCTCTCTCTCTCCATGTGTGTCTCTCTGTCTGTCTCTTTCTCTCTCTCCTTGTTTCTTTCTTCTTTTTTTCTTACTGTACTAGGTGTATTCCTTTTTTTGTGATTGAGGCCAAATACATTACACCCACAACTGAAAGGAGAAAATGCTTTACTTGGATCATTTTCTGTCTATGATCCCCTGACTCCAGTGTAGAAACATGGTAGAACATAGAGTTGAGCAAAGATACTCAGTTCATAGCAGCTTTAAAGCAGAACAATGGAATAGTGCCACGGGGGAAGGCAAAGAACCAGATATAGATCCCAAGGAAGTACTTCCATGACCCACCCAGATGCACCCAGAAGTATATTTTATTAATCCTATATGTAGGTTCCAAGATAATTAAATTAACATGCCTAATGTCACATCCCACTCCTTGTCAACAAGATCTCCTTAAACTGCATTTAATCTCCAAATAAATATAATAACAGTTTAATAAATTCACCTAGCAAGTTACAAATGTCCTTCAAACAACCACAAATACAGCAGTCCCTTCCCCAATGTCTCAATAATCCTAGTCACTAAAAAGTCCAAGTCAAAGTTTCCTTTGAGACTCAAGGAATACTTTTAGTTGTGAATATCTGTAAAACAAAAAGAAGTAAGTTATCTAATCCCAAGGTACAGTGGCACAGTGTAAATATTCCCATTCCAAAAGGGAGGAATTATGGGATAGAAAAAAAATAGGGCTAAAGAAATACTGAAATTCAGCAGGGCAAAAATTAAGTCCTTCAGCTCCCTGTCTAGCACCAGGGCACATAGTAGTGAGAAGGGAGTTCTGGAAGCCATGGGCTGTTCCACTACTATGGCTTTGCTGGTTCCAGCCCACATAGCCTCTCTATTGGACTTTTCTCACTTGGTTCCTGAAGCTTTCCCCAGCTGATATTCCAGATTCCTGGCATCTTTAACCCCCGGGATTTCCAGAACACCTTTGGCTTTATTCTCACATCTTCACACACTGCCTTCCCAGAGGCTGCTTGCCTGGTCTCTGAGGTTTTCCTTTGAAAAGTAGATGGAAGCCTCCCTGACCCCACAACTATTGCATTGTGTATAATGGTAAAAAGAGTATCCTATGGATGATGCCAATGTCTTTTACCAGAGGGAGCAGTAGCCAGCCCACCAGCCCCCATGGACCATCACCATAGCAGCCTCAGATTCCCTGGATGGCTAAGTATGGTGAAGTGAATTCCAAGGTACCAATTCCCTAGGAAGCTTTTCTGGTTCAGGGGCTCTAGGGACTACTTCTCTAGTGAAAGATTTATACTTTTATAATTCTTAGCCTGTACTGAATGTGGTCTTGCTGATTTCTGAGATGCCCTCAAGGCATCTTTTTCTCCTGGTTCAATGTTTCTTTGTAAGAGTTCTAATCTTTTCACAACTACACATTATTCCACCTCAAATATACACATGGCTTCTGTCAGGTCAAAATTTAAGTTTTCAAACAATTTTTCTTTGCATTTGCCACAAATTCTCACTATAAATCTGGTAAATATTACCCAGAAGTACTCATGTAACAGCCTGAATGTTGGGTTGTCTTGAAATTTTTTGACCAGATCAATTACTCTGTTGTCTTTGATCTCAGGCTCCTTCAAAAATCTCAGGAAACAGACAAATACAGACTGATTTTTTTAAATCCCAGAGTGTAACACATATAGCTTCTAGTCCAGATACAAGTGAAGTCCTCATTCACACCTGAAAGATCCTGAGCTCAGCCCTTACTATCCAACTTCAAATTTCCATTCTGATCTGAGTATTGACCAGAATTGTCCTCCAAGTTCTGCTTACAGCATCCTAGGTCTTCTCTAGCCAACATCTCCAAACCTTTCCAAATTCTTCTCATGAAGCAGTTCCAAAGGCTTCTGGTCAGATATACTCACAGTAACTATTTCACTTCTCTGATATTATTTTTTTATATTAGCTTTTCCATCACTGTGACCAAATGCCTGACACTTACAGCTGAAAGAAGAGATATTCTTTTAGCTTACAGTTTCATTCTATGGTCTGTAGAATCCCAAGCAGAAACATCATGGCAGAAGGAAGTTGTAGAGCAAAGCTGCTTAGTTCATGGGGGCTACAAGCCAGAGCAGGACGACAGTGCCAGAAAGGAAGGTTCTAGAGACCAGAGATAGCCCTCAAAGAAACACCTTTGTGACCTACACAGACACACCAAGAAGTGTGTTTTGGTAATCCCCTAGGTGGTATCCAAGCTAATTGACTTGACAAACTTAAACGTCACACAAAGGAAGTTTGTGAAAACAGAAAATACATCTTTCATTTTCTCCAGAAACTCTAGGACCTAGTGTAGTGTGCATCATTGTCATCATCATCATCAACACTAATGTTTATTTAGTGTTCTGTGAGCTTTAACTTAATTAACTGAGCTGTAGACTCCAACATAATTCCCACTTTGTGTAGAGAGGGAAAATATGTAGATAGGGACATAACAGATATTGGAGAATTTACAAAGAACAGATGAATAGCATCACTGCCTGAGATAACTCTTGTTTCTTAACTCTCAATCGATAATATTGTTTCGCTGTAAAGTTATATTGATTTTAAAACACAAATAAGATTCTATAAAGATGATGACAGCATGTGGATTTTGAATCATCCCAAGTCTCCACATTAAAAAATGAAGGAGAAATTAGCATTTAGATAGCAAAGCTAGATACTCAATAATAGCATCCCAAGAATTCATCCTATCTGTAAAATAAAGTAAAGCAAACGATTATATATGGACTCTTCTAATTCTATTAAAATTATATTGTAGGAATCAGAAATCTCTGAGGGTGGTATGACATAAAGGAGGTAAAAATACAATGAAAAGAACTAAAATCCTGTAGCTTTCAGTTTGAATCAGACATATTAGTGTGAACTTACAGATATTTTATCTTTATACATATATTATATATACATGCACATATAAATATAGTTAAAGGTCTAGAAACATGACTAATCCAGAATTCCAAACATTGAGATTGCAGACTTAAATTATATTGTCCTACAAAAGAAACCAAATCTTCTTTAAGCAATATTTTCTGTAGTATAAAGTAAGAGTTGTATAATGTAAGGTAGAGATTACATAAAATCTGACAAATTCTCAAATATATTTGACAACCATTGTGACCATGTTGAAAGGATGAAGAGACTTCTAGTGGTGAAATACGGAATAATCTGAAATTTAATTAGTATGCAAAATAGTATGGAATTATATCCATTAAAGGTGTTTATAATATTTAGTTCATAATGGTATTTTTAAAAATCCCAAACAGCTTAACTTCTGCAGATGACAGGAAACTAATATAATATTTTAAAAACTGTAATATTAAGAATCACTCACCTTTTCCTCTTTTCTTATAAAATTTTCTCAGATAATCAGATGATAAATGAAAATAACATGATAGGATTAAAATATCAAAGTTTCCATATCCCAAGGAATTAATGGGTCTAGGAAATGAACATTAAAAACTGTTTACATTACCTAAAAAGAAAAATCAGGCATTAATTTGCTGATTATAGGAAAATACTCCTTATAGTTTTCCAAACCATTGAGTCCGATGAAGTCTCTGAATGCACTGCTGCCATTTTTCTGACATCTGCAGGATCAACAACCATTCAGAGTGAGAATGAGTCTGGAGTTTTAGAAACTCTACTGCTTCCACATCCTGGGTTTTTCAGTAGGGAAAATAAGATGAAAGGAAAAATTTTTGGAATCTATTAAAATTTTTTCAAATACATCAAGTTAAAATATGGAAGAAACTAGTGTCTAGAGAAGCACAATTTGATAAGAGAACTATTAAGAAATGCAATAAGTGAGTTTCTATAGAAGTCAGGATGGTGGTTATCTCAAAAAGAAGGGGCTATGATTGGGTCCGGGGCTATGGAGAGATGTGTGGGAGCTGGCAAATTCCTCTTTTGTTCTCAATGATGTTTACAAGGATGATTACCTTATGCTAATTCACAGCACCATCTGTTATGTGCTTTCCTAATTTTGTTTTATTTTTATTTTAGTTTTTGATTTAATTTAATTTTTTTAATTTAATTTTTTTATTTTATTCCTTTGCAATTCAGGCAGTGAACGATCATCTTGGGGAATGGTTACATGTACATAGTACAGCTTGTTTTTTGTTTTTGGGTTTTTTTTACCTTTTTCCAAATCCCTTTCCCTTTCCCTCTCCCCTCTTCTTCTTGTTCCCCTATCACCTTTTTTGTACTTGTTGATATTATTTGTCTTAGCTTTTGGTATGACAAATGACATTTACATTAATTGGAGTTATTAAGATCCTGTATACGGCACATTTTTATTCCTCTCATTTCCCTTTACTCTCTTCCTTGACCCTACTCTTCTTCCCTGGAACCACTTTCCTACTAGATGAGCTCTGTCCCCTTCTCTCTTTCTATCCATCCTTTATCATTTCCTTGTTTTGTACTTTGCCTCACTGAAATGAGAGATATAATATGGTACTTAAGCTTGTGTATCTGATTTATTTCACTCAACCTTCTATTTCCCAGGTGCATCCATTTTTCAACAAATTCCTCAAATTTGTCATTCTTTATGATTAACTAGTATTCTATTATCCATAGATATCACATTTTGTTTATGCAGGCATTTGTTAGTGGATATACAGGCTACTTCCAGGATTTAGCTATTATGAATTCTGCTGCTATAAACATTGATATGCAAGTATCTCTGTAGTCTTATGATTTAAGCTCTTTGGGGAAGATACCTAGCAGGAGGATAGCATGATCATATGGAATTTCTAATTTCAATTCTTTGAGAAATCTCCACACTGATTTCCGTAATGGATGTACTAGTTTGCATTCTCACCAAAAATCCAGGAGGGTTCCTTTCTTGCCACAGCCATGCCAGCATTTGTTATTGTTGTTTTCCTAATAATTGCCATTCTTTCTGGAGTAAGATGGAATCTCAGTGTTGCTTTAATTTGCATTTCTCTAATGGCCAGAGATGCTGAACATTTTTTTTCACATACTTGTTGACTATTTGTATCTCTCCCTCTGTGAGATGTCTGTTCCTCTCTCTAGCCCATTTCTTGACTGGATCTTTAATTTTAGGTGGATTAAGTTTTTTAAATTCTTTGTATATGCTAGATATTAGTCCTCTGTATGAATAGTAGCTGGCAAAATTGTTTTCTCATGCTGTAGGTTGTCTCTTCACTCTACTGATTTATTCTTTTGCTCTACAGAAGCTTTTCTGTCTGACGGAATCCCATTTGTTGATTCTTGCTGCTGTTTCTTTGGTGGTTGAAGTTCTGTTTAGAAAATCCTTTTCTATACATATGTCTTCAAGTGTTTTTGTTTTATTTTTAAATGCTAGAAAAGTATCCCAATGATCAAATCTGGGACAAAATGAAAATTGTAATACTGAATTATAACACACAAATATGAAATAAATACCCATAATTCCATGCTGACATTAACAAATCAATTAATAGGGAGAAGAGACATATCACTAATAATTTCAAGTACTACATGTAGATATTATGGATCTGAGAAGGAGGAGTTTGATTTTGGGTTGGACTCACTTCTAAGCAAGAGTTAATAAAAGGAGACTGTCTTCATTGTATAGCAGAGGAAGATAAAAGACCCCACCATAACCAAATGATCAAGGGTAATAGTATCAACAATTACTTGTGTTTATATGTATTATTTAGCTCTTGAGGGAGACTTAGAGAAGGTCTGTCATCTTTGTATATTCTTTTTAGAAATCTATCATTTCAGTCTGATAATAAAAAACATCAGACAAACTCAAATTGAGGGACATTCTGTAAATTAAATGACTGATGTTATTCAAAAAGTAAAAATTTTGTAAAATATAAAGGAAACATAGGAAATAGCTATGGACTAGGGATGCATAAGGCCACCAGATGACTAAATACAATGTGATATCCTGGATTGGATCTCAGAGTAAATAAAGGACAATAGTGGGCAAAGAAGTGAAATTCACACAGATTATAATGTAGTTGATTGGATGGTAACAATATTCTTTAAACTCTGTAAATACATCATGCTTACAATAGTATAACTTTGTAAATACACCATGCTTACATTAATATAAGTGAAACTAGGAGGAGGGTGGATGTCTAATATATGTGCGTCATTTCTATAAATCTAAAATTGTTCAAAATAAAAAGTTAAGAGAGCAAGAGAAATCACCAGCAGTGTGAAGAGACAACCCACAGTGTGGGGAAAATAATTTTACCAGCTGTTCCTCAGACAAAGGTCTACTATCAAGAATCTATAAAGAACTTTAAAAAATCAGACCTCTCAAATTTAAAGACCCAATCCAAAAATGGGCATCTCAAGTGAACAGACATTTCTCAGACAAAGAAATAGAAATAGAAAATAAACATATGAAAATATGTTCAACATCACTGGTCATTTGAGAGATGCAAATGAAAAGAACGCTGAGATTCCACCTCACCCCATAGAGAATGGCAGCTATCATGAAATCAACCAATAACAAATGCTGGCGGGGTTGTGGGGAAAGAGGAACCCTGCTCCACTGCTGGTGGGAGTGCAGACTGGTGCAACCACTGTGGAAATCAGTATGGAGACACCTCAAAGAACTAGGACTAGAGGTCCCATTTGACCCCGCTATTCCACTATTGGGGGTCTTCCGCAAAGAATTAAAAGAATCATACCACAGAGATATATGTGCACCCATATTTATAGCGGCACGGTTTGTAATAGCTAAGGACTGGAAACAGCCCAAGTGCCCATCAACTGGAGACCGGATAAAGAAGATATGGTTTTTTTTATAAAATGGAGTACTACTCAGCCATAAAGAATGAGAAACTAGACATTTATAGCTAAATGGATGCACATTGAGGCGATACTCTTAAGTGAAATAAATAGGACACAAGTGTGTAAATACCAAATAGTTTCTCTGCTATGAGAAACTTAAAGTGTAAATAAGAATGAAAGTTATAATTGATAATATTAAATAGGAAAATAAGGTGCCAAGGAGAGGGGAAGTGAGGGGTAGGGGTAAGAAAAGAAGGGAATAGAATTAGTATGAGAAAATGAAAAAATAGAAACAAAGTCTTTGTAAATGGGGAGAGGGGGAGGGGGTGAAGGGAGGACAGGGGAATGGAGAAAAGTAAGAACCAAGAGAGATTATGTAAATGTACAAATTTCCAATGATAAATGTCATTATATTGTATACCTAAAATGTACTGATAAAATTAATTTTTAAAAATTTTACTAAGAAAAAAATAAATGATAAAATCTTTGGATTCAAAATAAAAATGTATTCTTAAAAATTTTCTGCCTCACTTGTGCCATCTATTAATTTATTTAATTAATTAAATTTAAACATACTGTGTCAATTTCAATATATCTCAACATTTTAAATTGTCCATTTAAAAATTTTAACTAAATATTTTAAAGTCTCCATTTTTTACTTTTGTTTCTTAATACTGATACATATTTTAGCTCATTTGCTATTTGAAGTTCTTGAAGTTCCCCAAGCATTTGTTATTCTGGTAATTTACTTTGCATTAAATAATTTTGAAGCAAATAATAATTTGCAAAGTACAAATAAGAAGTATAGTATTTTATCAATTAAAATTAGGTGATAATTATAAATTCTTATATTTAAAAATTGTAATTCTTTAAAAGAAAGAATTGTAATTCTTATATTTAAGTATTAAATTAATGACATGGCATAATGCTACACATTTATGTATGACAAGATTTCTGTGTGCAAATGCAAGCTTGTATTTTTAAAAAGTGACTTTTTAAGGTAATCTTATAAAAAATTTTATAATCTGAAATATATTATTACTTAAGCAGGTTTAGTTATTATGAAACATCTACAAAATAAGAATTATTCACTCTTAAAACTTAAATAAAAGGTGATGAAACTTTTTTTCTAAATAAGTAGAATTTCAGCCCCAGAAACGTAGTTAATATTTTATTAATGTTGTGGTAAGACATTTCCAATGTGTATATAATGAGATATACCTATTTGTTAAACTAATAGTTTATTACAACTGAAAGAATTTTGGCGTCGGGGATTTATTTAGCTCAGTGGTTTTGTCACCTGCTGAGCAAGCGCAAGGACCAGAGTTTGATCCCCGATACCAAAAAAAAGAATTTTGAATATGCTAAGAAGTACATGTTAGCATGACTTTCTCACTAAGATAAATATGTATTGAATAAAATATAGCCATAAATGTAAATCAAATTCCAACACTGGAAAAAAGACTTTTAAAAGACACAAGCCAGAATATTTGAACAAAATGACCTTTCTAAAGCAGATGACTTGCCAATAGAGTATGAGCAAAGCATCATCTAGCAATAGAATTGAAATTAAAATTAGAAATGTCAAATTTTATGTATTATATATGACTAGTAGTTTAGAAATTAAACGCGAAGCAATTACTCCTACTCTAGAGAAATCTAGGTGAAATGATTTGATGCCTCAAACAGCATGTGCCTAAATTTTCACTTCTCTTAATCACATGACAGACCAGTTACTAAGTATGATAGATTCTTTAAATTGGATTCCTAAGATGCAGTGTAGACAGCTCCTTGTTTTATTTCTAAGAATAACTGCTAGTAGTGCGTATAGTTCACACAAAGATACTACACACAAATTGCAATAGAACTTAATACGTGTTGTGTAATACTTTAGGTAGTAAGAAGAAATTTGTTCCATATTTTATAAAATTTACTATAAATTCAATTAAAGCCTAATAGAATATTTCTGACATAATTGATATACTAATACCCCTCTACCTGAAAGTGATAAATATGTCATTGCTAATATCTGAGCTACTACTCAATATAAACATATATTTTATATATATTCATAAATAAAACAATGACAAATGAGGATTAATAAATTCCTGAGCGTAAGATCTCAAAATTATATCAACCATTTAAGGTATTTCATATTAACAACAACAAGAACAAAAAACCAGAATGAGTTGGAACAGTGAAATACCCAATACAATTCTGAATTAAACTAATGACCCTGTCAGTGTCCTGGCCTTACTGGCTCACCTTTCCCACACATGAATTACTTCATTTACAACTTTTCTTTCTTAGGTAATGTAAGTACATGGCAAAATAAATTGCATTTATGCCATCTGAGATAATATATTTTTATTCATTAACATACCTAATACATTTGAGAAAACACAAGTGTTAGGGTATTTTAGACTTTGGGGAAATAATGACAATGGTTCTACATGAAGTATGTAGAACTACAAATTGTTTTCTAATCAGAAGATTACAGACAAAATATATTCTAGAAAAACAAGAAAATTTGCATAATGTGAAGAGTGACTAACAAAATAAAATACTGTACTGTGTCAGATTGTAACTGGGATTCTATTTTAGACTCTTGAGAAGGGAAGGACTCTAGGTAGGAGAGGCCAAAATTCCTCTATGAAAAAGAGTCCTTTGATGAAAATAACCTCTTTGAAAATGTGTATAGTTCGATATTGTGAATATAAAGCAAGTAGAAACTCTCACCAATTTGTATTCAGGTGATAAATATTTTGTCAGGAGGATATATGTAAATTGGGATAAATCTGAGTGGGGAAAAGCAGAGGACCATGAAAGAAGGAAGGAAAATAAAGTGGAGCAAAGAAAGGACAGAGGAGACAAATTTCATGAACTTATACTTCCTCTTGGAATTAACATTCAGCACACTTGCAGTATCAGCATTGCATGATTAGTAGTTTCCATTCCTTTCAAACATTAGAAGGCATATAAGCAGTGCCTAGAATAGAGCTATTTTGTATGTAGTATTTGTAAGACTCCTGTAGCTGTTTCTACTAAAACAAATTATATGTTTATTGCTGCTGATGCTACTATATACTATTGCCATGAATATTACTATTCTTATTACTATCAGACCGAAGTTCTATAAAAATGAAAGGAAGATATCCTATATTTGATCTAGAACTCCATCACTCAATAAATATATACATTTTAATTCCAATAGTATCTCTATACTACTATATGGACTTTTCTAATTTCATGAAAGGACTAATCTCAAAGCATTTAGTACAGCACTTAATATAGACAGAAGGTCTAATATATATTTCCTGAAATAATTGTCAGAAAGTTTTATAGTGCAATGAAACAAATTTCCAGCTATCTTTATTCTTTTGGGTCAGTTGTTCATTCAGAGACATGAAAATTAAGGACTGGATTTATTGCTTTCCAATATTTAGAAGAATTCTCCAATATATAAAACCTTAATGTAGTGTGTCATATTATGATATAGAAAGAGTTCTATACATATTGTTCATCATAGCAAAAGTTTGCTACAATGCAAATCTTGTGATATGGCATGGGAAAAGGCTTGCTTTCAACATTATTAGAAGAACTTCACCGCAGTCCCATCTTAAACCATGGACCGTGTGATCTGTACTCTCAGATGAGCAGTTCAATGAGATTCAGTTTTGTCCAAAAAAATCAAATGTAAGTTTTTATCAACAAAATATTGTAAAACTCACTCTCAGTTGCTTTATCATCTTATTTGTTTCCATTTAAATAGGCATTATTTGAAAAACTTCTTAAGGATTATTTCTATTTGTATAGCAATATTGTATGTGAAGGCATTTTCATATTAAGTTAAAGTGTCCAACATTTCAGTATACACATCAAATAAGGCATTGTTCAACAACATTCAGGCAGGGGAATATTCTCCTAAGTTCACTTAAGATGATTTTTCAAACCACATATTCTATGTCTATCTATATTCCTATTGCCGTATCCCCTAAAATGCATGTTAGATCCTAAGGAAAAATCTTAGCAATAGAAATCGCTCGTCTCTGACTCCTTATGTTTCAGTTCAGCCACCACTGTCCTCAACTCAGGAATCTAAGGATCATTCAAATTGCACCAGTATTACTACTAGAAATTTGATAGAAGCTTAGTTATATGTCTTTCAGGTATGCACTGACTCTTAGTTTGCTATGCGTTACCTCATTAAGTTCCTAAACTCAGTTTATCTTTGGAAAGAAAGACATAAATTAATAAATCATGGTAAAAATGATAAATTAACAGAAATATTTGAATCATCACATTTATGAAACAGGAATATGAAAATATTGTAAAGAATATAACAAAGTAAATGTTTTCTTATGGTGATTTATAACATTTGTCTAAACAATTGTATTCCTAGTGAACAGTGAGTATGTATTTTTAAAAATTGACTAAGAATGAGCTGGGTTTGTAATCTTACCACATGGTTAGGAGATTGCAGATTTGAGGTCATCCCGGGCCCCATTTCAAAAAACAAAATATATGAATGAATGAATGAAATACATTTTTAAAAACAAAAATAAATGAATAACAATGAATAAATGGATACTTGACTTTAGCTACTACTTTAGGCTATGTTAATTGGAAACATAAATATTAAATCAATGAATAAATTATATGAAATCAGATTTACATAAGTGGCTTTACAACAAACTTTCTTACCTTTATTTTTAATTATTTGAGGTGAAATTTTGAGTTTCAATATTAACTAATTATAAGGCAGCCAGTTTCTATACCTAAATGTTACCTCATTGTTAAAACATACCCCCTTTTCAGTAACAAAATTAAGTGCACATTAATTAGATGAAGATATATTGGTATGATCTTAATTTTATGACCTCTTAGCGTATTTATTACATAACTCTGGATATATAAGCATTATTACCTTGGATTACTTACTATTTCAGAGAGGAAGTGGTATCCAGGTTTTTTATCTGGGAAAGGTCTTTCAATAAAATTCAGATAGTCAATACCTTAATGAACAAAATTAACTTTTATTTCAGTGATAGTTTATAGAAATTATCATTTCCTTCATTACAAGTTAGAACATAAGCTAAAGTAATAAAAATAGCACTTGTGACCCCATAACTAATAAAAATCATGTTTTCATATCAAATCATCATTGTTACAGAGTTTTAAAATTCTATGGTCACCACTCTTGGAATACCAGTATCCATTAGACATTTCATTCATCGTGCTATTTAATTGATAAATAATGAAGTGTAACTATATTTTTATTGCATGTTGTTACAGTTTACTGTAAGTTTTTTTCACTTTATATTTCTTTTACTCTATTTTATGCAGTTAAAAATGATTATTCTGGGAAGAGGTCTACAGATTTTACCAAATTGCCAAAATTGCCCACAATACCCAAAAGTTTAAAATTTTTGTACCCTCCTCCCTCACATAAAAATAAAGGATTATAATAAACACCTATCTCATGAGGCTACTGTGAAGATTATAAAAGGATAATACTAACTCATCACACGTTTTCATATTGTCATCAAGCAAATTTTATCTTTAAATATATTCTCTAATCTGTGCTTTTCCATGTCTGCAACTACAATTAAGTTTCAATTTCTTATCATTTGCCATTTGAGCTACTGGTCTGGTTCTTAACGAAATCTTCTTTCTTTTAAGGCAAATGTTGTAAACTCAAGATTCTCCTAATGTAACCCTTCTATGATTTTTGATTAATGTACAACTTACTTTAAAAATTAGTAAGTTTCTTCTGGAAAAGTAAAAGACCTGGCAACATGACAATTATGTTCTCACACAACATTTGAGTTTGGTTCTCCCTGTCCCCCTATTCCTCTGTCTCATGCAAATTTAATTTACTGGTCCTAACTTGATAGGCATTCTAGTTTGTGATCTTTAATTTACAACCCTGTAACAGTGAATTATTACTCAGAATTTTTGAGCTGGAGGAGGACACTATATTGAGGATGCTATCATCTATTTGATCATTTTGCCTAAAGAAGATAAACACCAATCTTTTGTATAAGAAAATATGCAAACTCTAATAACATTCAAGTATGCATTCAGAAGGCCAGTCTTGTTCCTCAACAAATGGACACCAAAAACAACCATGGTTTTACAGAAAAAATGATTCCAATCATAGGTGGAAAGCAATTTCTTTCAATTCTACAGAATTTTATCATTAAAACAAAAAACATTTCTGAGATATTTCTCTTTAACTCAAAGGAAAACCAAATGTCTAGCTCAACTTTTAATAATCTATAATACTTGGCACAGTGCCTACATAAAAATTTAATAAATATTTGTTACATAATGTATAAATTAAATGACACTTTAAGTGACTTGTAGAAGCAGGAAAAATATTTTGGGATTAGAAAGTCAGCTGCAATTATTTTCAAAAGCAGTTATCAACGTGTTTGTAACTTTCTCATTGTTACCATAGAATAAAGTAACTTTTACAAATGGTTGAAAAAACTGATTGCCCAATATGACTTACTGAAAAATACATTTCTAGTTCCCAAACAGTTATTTTCTATTGTCAAAACACATTAAGGAAAAATATGTGGATTCTAGAAATTGCTTTTAAAAATTATATAGCTACTTGATATTTGGAACTGATTGGCCAGATAAGCGTTTTAAAAAAATGTCAACTTCCAATCTCTTAGAAAGTGGATAACTTCCAAAATAAACGTACCAATTCTGGGCTGCGAGAAATGAGTCACTTTGGGAGAAGGATTAAAACAAGTTCTGAGGAAGTACACCATACCTTCTTATCCATAGAGGATACACGCTGCGGCTCCAGTGGGGCCTCACTCTACAGATAATGACAATAATAAGGCTTGATTTATAAATTAAGCATGACCAGGCATGTAGCTCAGTGGTTCTGTTGCCTGCCTCACAAGTGCAAGGTCCCTAGTTTGATCCCCGGTACCAAAAACAAAACAAAACAAAACAAAACAAAAACCCGAAGATATAAATTAAGCACAGTACAAGATTAACAATAATAAAATGAAAGTGTTATGATGACTATAGTGATAACAGTTATATGAATGTGGTCTCTCTCACTCTCAAAATGTCCTGTTGTACTGTACACAACCTAATTCATGGGATGATAGGGTACAATGTCTACACCATGAGATGGAGTGAGGTAAAGGACATAAAGTGTTGTGGCCTAGTGTTAGGCTACTGTCTTAGTCACTTTGTCATTGCTGGGACAAAATACCTTATACCTACATGTTAAAGCAGGAAAGGTTTATTTTAGCTCATAACCTGTAGACATTTCAGTTCATAGTAGGCTGACTCCAAGGCAGGGTGGCATGGCACAGGGACATGGCAGAGGAGGACCAGTCTATGGCAGCAGCAGCCTTCCTTCTTTTTTCCCTTATAGTCCACCTGGGCTACAAGGCTTTTGGTTTGTGCTACCCACAGGCAGGGTGGGCCTCCCTGTTATCCACACCCAGAACTATGCTAAACCAATCAGTGGACTAATCTTATTATCATACCACTAATCTAGTATCACACACCATGATCCAGCCTCCTCCCCAAAGCTCCACCTATGGAGCACATAAGGCTTTGGGGGATATCCAGATATAAGTCATGACAGCTATTATTGACCCTCTTACTTGCTCACAAGCATTGTGATGCTGTAACAGTTTATCTGACACCTAAGCTTCTAAGTGACTAAAGAATGAGCCATACATACAGCATGGATATGCTGGACAAAAGGGATGATTCATAGCCCTACCAAGATAAAGCCAGATAGTGCAAGATTTCATCATGCTACTGACTAGAAATGGTGAGTAATTTAAATTTTATGAATTATTTCTGCAATATTATTTTTGGACTAGGATTCAAAATGAAAATGGAACCCTATATAAGAAAGGTATTTCAAGAAACACAGAGAAAGAAGTCTAAAACTAGTGATTTCAGCATTAACTTTACTACCTAAAAATGAATCATTATGTAAATAGCTATGTCTCCTAAAGTTCTTTGTTTTATTACAAATATCCCAAGTAGTTTTAAGTAAACTTAAAAAGTAAATGGAGACCATGCTGGTGCTGTTACACACATTGCCACATATTAGAATCACCTGAAGAGATTTATTTTTTTAAAAATCTGTCTTGGTCCCATCTGTAAAGATTCTGATTTTGTTGTTGTGAAGTGCTGCTGGGGAATGGAGATTTTTTTTTTCTAACTTTCCTAATTCTATACCAGGTTGGAAAGTCGCTGTTCTATCCCATCATTCTTAATTTCCATAATTCAGTACTTGAGGATTTCTTCTTTCACACTGAAAATAAAAGATGTGTGCTTTAACTTGGAATTCTTAGATTAAAAGAATATAATTATGTAAGTTTGCAGTAAGAATGGTTCATGTAAAGACTTTAAAATCTGACATTAGCAATTTCTGGCTTTATTTAGATTTTGTTGACAATTTCATTTTCATTTTTTTAACCCTTAAGAGAATAGAGAGGGGGCAATATTTTCTTTCTACAATTTTAAAATATTCATTGATTACATATTTTGAATGTATCCATATCTTCCAGTCTCATATTATTTGTTTTTTTAAATTAATTTTACTGGTACATTTAAGGTATACAATATAATGACATTCATCATTGGAAATTTGCACCTTTACATAATCTCTCTTGGTTCATATTTTTTTCTCATTCCCCTGCCCTCCCTTCAACCCCTCCATCCCTCCCTATCTACAAAGACTTTGTTTCCATTTTTTCATTTTCTCATATTAATTCCATTCCCTTCTTTCCTTTCCCCTACCCCTCCCACTTCCACTTCCCCTTTGCCCCTTTTCTTCCTATTTCACATTATTTCTTATACCTTTCAGTCCTTGTTTACACTTTGTTTCTCACATTAGAGAAACTATTCAGTATTTACACACGTGTGTCCTATTTATTTCACTTAAGAGTATGGCCTCAGTGTGCATCCATTTAGCCATAAATGTCTCTAGTTTCTCATTCTTAATTCCCCAAAGAACTAGGATTGTAAGTCCCATTTGACCCAGCTATTCCCCTGCTGGGTATCTCTCCCCCAGAATTAAAAGAATCATACCACAGTGATATATGTTCACCCATGTTCATAGCAGCACAATTTATAATAGCTAAAACTTGGAAACAGCCCAATTGCCCATCAACTGGAGACTGGATAAAGAAAATGTGGGGGGTTTTTATAAAATGGAGTATTACTCAGTCGCATATTATTTGAAGCTGTCATTCTTTGCCTGGCTAAAGCAACATCAACATATGCAACTGTTCTGTTCTTTCTTATTCTAAGCATATTTCATTGCTGAATTTTCAACAGCTTGTATCACAATTGGCACTACATTTAACCTCAGATATTCTTTTTTATGAACTTCTATTGAATTTCAAAAGCACTTTAGGTACTATGAGACTTTCTTACATGCTGAGAAACAAAGTCCCTCAATGATTATAGAGAACGACAATTTTCTAGCCTCTCAAAAACATTCATTCACATGACAGGTGCCCCTCATGATGGCACTTACAGCACAATGGTGCCCCCAAGACCAAGGTGTAGATTGGAGAAAGAATTAACGCATTTGACCTATACCTGTGTGGTAAGAAGGAAGGGTCTGTTTCAATTTTTTAAACTCAATTTTAACAGGCAGAATAGACCCTGTTAACATTATTTAAGCTGAAGTTAGGCATCATTGTGGAGCAGCGATTCTTCAAGCATGATCCCCAGTCAGAAACATCAGCATCATCAGAGAACTTGTTACAAGACCACTTTCAGGAATCACCACAGATGTACTGAGTGAAAATCTCAAGGAGTTTTGCCCAGGAATCCTTATTTTAACAAGGTGAGTCTGATGCTGATTTAAGTATTGCAGTAATATTCTAAAAAGAATATAGTTCCTTGGTACTTAGAATAAGTTAAAACCATCCTATGTCAGAGGAAAGCACTCTGATGGATATTCTTCTGTGGCTTTGAGACCTTCAGAGAGTTATGAAGTCTAAAAAGAAACATTTACCTGATGTAAAAGGAAGCAAGCCAATAAGACAGCAATGTAAGGGTCACACTACAGGAAGCTACAGTCTGAAGGAGTGTGTAATGGTGTTACACAGCAAGTAACATAGAGTTAATTCTGTATACAAAAAGATTCTTTTCAGGTTGGGCTCAATGTGGACTTTGATGTTTCTGTCAGCAGAAATTGAATTATAACCTCACACTTTGCTCTAACTCCATCACAACACCCAGGAATCTGGCCAATGGCACAAACATGTCTCAGAGGGACAGAGGACAGAACACCACAGTGCAAGTTCAGTAGGTGTTTCCAGGAAACGAGTTGTAGAGAGAAGGCATTTGCAGAGTGCCCAGAAGGGAAAAGTTACTTTCATGAGTTCTATCAAGGTAAAAGTCAGAATACCTCAGGCTCAAAAAATTCAGGCAACAAAACTCTTGATCTTATACCCATTGCCTGACAATACACACACACACACACACACACACACACACACACACACTAGTGGATCCGTCTTGTGTATGGTTATAGAAATATTTTAATCTAGAATTTGAGAATGGTAAAAATATTGAATATCTCCTGTCAAGAGGGTGCAGGATAAGTCACATCTGTCTGCTGAAAGAAAGGAGCAGAGAACCTCTCTACCTGTGGTTCATTTTTCCTTCATTTTAGCTCAGTACCACAGTCTTTCTATGTATCATCTGTCATGTGTATTACACCTCGCTATTCCTCTGAGTTGTAAGTCTTCGACTGTTTTAATTCATTTAGTGTTTGAAACTGGCACACCTAACCCAGTAAATAACAAATCAACTTTCTTAGTGAAAATAAAGTTTTGAAAACCACTTGCTTAAAAAGTTAAATCCATGCTTCTTAACAGGAGAAATTTCACACACACACACAAAAACCTGCACAAATCAATATCCAAACTAAAAAGTTAGAATATAAAAAGTATGAAGGTTTTATTTCGAGACTCATGATTGAACTTAGGCCTTTCACAGTGACCTACAACCCAGTACTTTTTAATTTTTATTTTGAGACAAGATCTCGCTAAGTAGCTAACTTACCCAGGTTAGGCTCCAACTTCTGATCTGCCTGCCTCAGCCTCCCAGAGTGCTGGGACTACAGGCATATATCACTATACCCAGCTAGTACAAACCATAAATGGAAGGAGAGCACTATTCAAGATTGTTTAATATAAATAAATATTTCTGACCCTGGAAAAGGAAATTGAGATATCAACTAAATTCAGAGTGTGTAGCCACATGGAGATGCTATTGTTTATCCCAGAAGAGGACCATGGACACAACTCTGCCTAAATCCAAGTTCACAAATGAAATTTAAAATAACAAATACCCTCCAATAACTTTGGGGGTAGAGCACTGGATTTTGAAGGAAAACTCTAAGGGATTATAAGCATTATCAAATCTTAAACCCAAAAAGTAGAGTAAGAATGGCTGCTGGAAGTCCTTAGGTAGACAGACAGACCTGAACATAGACTCAGAGTTGTCTCTGATGCCCTAAGTTAGCCCAATAGTAGTAGCTAGGTGTTCTCAAATACTAACCCCCATAGGAGGAAACCACCATGTGCTCCCACATGTTACACACAGAGTAGCCTAGAGGACTGGCATCTGCAGAGAAATCTTATTGTTTGTATGGCAGTGACATGCCAAGATGTGATCAGTTGAAGTCATTGCAAGTCTTCTGAAGTAATAGGTTGGAGACAGAAGCCAAAGCCCTCAAGCTAAAGGGAATGTCCCACACTATCATACAGCTAACAGGAGACAAAGGAAATAAGGTGCGTGAAAAGAATGAAGTCTGATATAGGATGGTGAACATGATTGACTTGAAATGAAACCTTCGTGAGGGAGCAAATGATTGTGAGAGCTAGAGTATAGAAAAAGTGATCTATAAAGAGAAGAAATGGTACTGAGGAGAGAGAAATACTTGCAAATGAGATGATGGAAAGACTTGTAGTTATTATTTTTTTGACTTTATTTTGTTTTTATTTTACAGTTAGGTACAGGATATCACCAGGGGGATGAGTGGCTGAGATAGGAAGACATGGTAATTGCAAAAACGATTTCTAGAAACTGAAAAGTAAACTATTAATACAATGATTGATTTAAAATTTTCAAGAATCACATGACTGTGCAAGGGATCCAGTCCCCAAAAGACAGGAGCTGATTGCTATAAATAACCAAATAAGGAGGTTTAGTAAGTGAGTTAGTCTGAAACAGGAGATTCAGAGCTGTGAGTTGGTGTGTGAGGGAAAGAAGGAAGAAAATGGTCTTCAAGTGAGGAGAAGATGCACATCCCTGCCCAATGATAGAGTGGTACAGTGGGGCTGAGAGCTCAGTGCCTGAGAGGGGCTCAGCAGAAGCAGTGCCTTCAGATCTGTGAGCCACGTTCTTTCCATTTCTTTCCGTCTCCTCTAATATAGCAGCAAAGTTTTGTACTTTTCAGAGCACAAATTTTAATCATCTTTTGCCAAATTTATCCCTACGTATCTCAAACATTTCGATGCCACTACAAATTATAGTATTTATGTAGTTTAAATTTTGATCATTCACTGCTGGTAGATTTTAAATTCACTGCTAAAATTACAAATATTGCTCGTGCATTTCTTAGACAGGAGTGTGGAAGCCCTTTAGTCAGCAGTTCTGGTTCAGTAGCTCAGAAGGCTGCTGTCCAAGTGCTGACCAGAACAGTCATCCTCTTAGGTTGGGCTGGGCTGGAGAACATGCATCCAAACTCAATCAGCTCCTCTCAGGCTACTGGAACAAGAACTTGCTTCCTTGCCTCTGAGCTTCCTGATCGGGCAGCTTATAATGTGGGGACATGTCCCTGGCTCTCTCAGATCCTGGACACGTTTCTTTGTCGCCAGAGTTCTGCTTCTGGAGCTGAGTCTCAGCTGAAATCCCAAGGACTGTGCTGTGAACATGGGGTGTGGGGCTTGTGTGGAGGGTAATCACACTCCTTTCTGGTCATTTCTAAGTCTTGTTTTTTTGTGTGTTCCATTTTAGAGAAATTTTATTTCTGTGTCTTCAAGGTCACTAATCTTCTAGTCTGCAAGGTTAATATGCTATTAAATCCAACAATATATTTTTCATGAGACATTATAAATTTTATCTTCCAAAATTGTACTTGAACCTTTTTCTTATTTTTCATGTCTCTGCTAACAATTTCCAATAGTTTTTTGAGCATATGGAACAGAACTGTAATAACCGTTTCACTGCTCTTGTCTACTAATTCGGTCATCTGTCATTTCTGGCTGAACTTCAGTTTATTGAGTTTGGAGATGTTCTCCTAATTATAAGTTATATTTTACTACTTCTTTGCATGAGTGGTAAGTTTTTTGGATGTCAGATAATATAAATTTTATCTTGGTGGGTGCTGAATCGGATATCTGCTTTAGAGCATTTAACAAAAGTAATAGGATTAGTGTCATAAAATAAATGGTGGAATGTGGATTTAAATTCAGAAAGACAGTATCCAAAATTTCAACCTATGACTTCTTGTCATCTCTCTTTTTCCTCCTCGGTGTGTTTACTTGGCCTTTGAACCTGACTACTTCATTAACTGCCATGACTTTCCTCTTCCGGGCCCATATTAGAGTCTCCATCCTGTGGAGCAATGCCTGTCTCTGAATCTGAAACACTGGCATTCCTTTTATTTGAAATAATCTCATACACTAAGCCCCCCACTTTGTCCAGGCAACTTAAAGATGTGCACTTCCCTTGGGCTGGGATTTAGCTCAGTGATATCACACCTGCCTTGCAAGTGCAAGGTCCTAAGTTTCATCCCCATTACCAAAATAAAAAATTACACTTCCCTAGATTAGACACACCTTGCTAATGCTCTTTCTGCTAAGTGCAATGATGTCAAATATGCAAATTTTTGCTAAATTGAACATATGCTCAAAATTTATAAAAGTAGCTTCTGCATAAGAAACATCCATCTGAAGCTTGCACTAATAAAGGAAATCCAGTAACAATGTGATAAAGTGCAACCATATGACATTTTGACACCAGAAGTATTTTTATGCAGCTGGTTTGAACAGGGACATTTTTAATCTGCCTTACAGAAATCAGAACAGATGCAAGCTAAACATGCAGATGGTAAGATACCCCAAGCAATGGGGGTGTCCGTGAGGTGTGGAATAGAGGGTGTTGGCGAAATGTAACTAAAAAGAAAATGTTCCATAAACCCAGTAAACCTCTCCACAAAGGTAAGAGAGACAGGCAGGGAGTAGTCTTATTACTGAATAAGTAGTAATTGAGAACATGATGTACATGGTAGACAATGCATTGAGAGACTGCAAAGATAAAAACTTATCCTTTGCATAGCTAAGCAGGCACAAAAGCATGACATACACATCTTCAGGTTAAACACTCACTAATCCTCAAGGGGGGCACTGGATAACACCGCTCATCAGAATCTGCCCTATGTTCACGTTGCACCTGAGATAATTATCTGTGTCATCTAATTGGTTCTAACTGAAAGGAAAATAAACTTCTTATAATTTTATGACAAGAGGTAGTTTCACAACTTGGAACAAGATGCCCCCAAAGTTAGCTTCTCCTCCAATGCATGACCTGTCACACCCACAGGGAGACAGAGATAAAGGCTCTGTTCACTGAGTGTCTACATTTCAAGGAGATACTTCAAGGACTTGAGTCAGAATTCCCGCGTCATAAAGCTGACACAGGCTCAGGTAGTTTTGAACAGGATTTAGATGTATTTCAAAGTGAGGAGAAATGACTTAACAATCACAAGTTTTCTAAAGTAGATATTCTATGAAAAAGGAAGCTATGGTGATATCTTCCCTTATTTTTCAACAGGGAGAATTAAGCCTCTTATTTTTAATTATTTTGGTTTTTTTTACTAGTACATATTTGCAGGGCATGAGGTTTACATCTATCTTAGGGTGTAGGCACGTGTACATAACATAGCTTTATTCCTTTTTATTCCCCACCCCTACCCATCTTGCTCCCTCTAGCTCTAGATCCCTTTCCTCATTTTCATTAGCATTCTGATTTTGTTCAGTTGGTGTTGGTGACATACAATGTTAACATTCATTGTGGCTACTTGTACATGACATATCTTAAATATTTTAAGTCCCCTTCTTCTTCCTCTCCCTCACCCTCAGGTTCTTGTATCCCTTCCCATTTGCAGAAGATTCATCTCCCTGTTTCCTTTTATCAATCTATAATTTTGTTGTCTATTTGTTCTTTGCATTATTCACACAAGAAAGACCACAGAGTATTTAATCCTGTGAGTCTGATTAATTTCACCTAACATTATATTTTCCAAGTGCATCTGTTTTTGTACAAAGGCCTCAAATGTATCCTTCTTTATGACTGAGTAATACTGAATTATGTACAGATACCATATTTTCTTTATCCACTTGTCTGTTGATGGACATATAGGGTGCTTCCAGGGTTTAACTATTATTAATTGTGCTGTCAACATTGATATTCACGTATCAATGTAATATGATGTCTTTACTTCTTTTGGGAAAATACCTAGAAGGGAAATAGCTTGGTCCAATGGAGTTTCTTTGTATAATTGTTTGAGAAATCTTCATACCAATTTCCATAGTGGTTGTACTAGTCACCTACAGTCTAAAACCTTGTTTTCAAAGTGTAAGACAAATGCTACCAATATCAAAATCACCTGGAAATTTTGCTAGAAATGTAAAATTTCAATTATTGCCCAGGGTTGCTGAATAAAAAACATAGTTTTAAAAATATTCTCTATTAATTCCAGTGCCCATTAATCATTAAAAGCCCTGTTCTACAGAATGGCAGAGGTGTTCTAGATTTTCATCCTCAGCAACTCTAGGCCACAAATCATTTTAGACTACAAAGAGCCAGTCTTGCAGAACACTGACATTATCTCCAGGTGCTCAAGCCAATAAAAATTCAAATCCCTGCTATGAGACCAATGGATGACTTTAGCCTGACTGACTCTGAAACACATTACTCTTGGTCTAATACACTGAGAATCTACTCCCATGTGTTTCTGAGATTTCTGCAAATATAAATCAGTGAGCTTTTATAATTATATTTTTATAATGAACTAACTCCTTCTGTAGTAGGTCTTGAACTTTACTGGACCCTCTGGTTTTTCTCACAGTATAGGACAAAAGACCATGTACAAGAGTGAATGTAAGTCTCTATATGTAGCAAGTGGCATAGGTGTTGTTATTAAAAAGTGTATGCAAGTGGGCCAGGGATTTAGCTCAGTGGTCCTGCCACCTGCCTCGCAAGACCAAGGTTCCAAGTTTGACCCTCAGTACAAAAAAAAAGTGTGAGCAGGAGAAGGTAGATGCTCTCACAATAATGAGTGCAGGTATGAACTGGTTCTACTAGAAAGAGAGCTTCAGGGGCATTTGAGAGTACAGACCTTTCAGCCTCACTCATCTTGCCTTATTTATCACATATTAAAATATGTTTTAAGATTCCACTCTTTTTCTTCTAGTTGCCTTACTTTACCTTATGGTCTGGGTGGTTGAGTATTTAAATAGTACTGTAACTCTACAATTCTTAAAGCTAAGATGATGGTGCGATGTTCACCCAACATGTCCTTCTACAATAGGGGATAGGGTACTGCTTTAAGCTACTTTCAAATTTTTGTAATTTTCCAAATGTTTTCTGAGTCGGGTATTCACAACCTTTAATTTCTCCTTCCTCTGTGTGTTCTTTAGGACCACACAAGGAAATAGAGGATATTTATACTTAATGTTCATCACCATCGTGGCTAACTTCCATAGTTACTTAATCTCCTAAGGCTTTGCTCTCCATCTACATACCATTTCTTGTACTGCAGAAGTTAATTTGAATAATAATGATCTCACTCCATAGCGTACTTTGCAAAGGTGACTTCACACCTCAGAAATGAAACTATTCTGGTTGTTTCTTAGAGAAAGCTTCTGGAGTCTTCTGAGGAGTTGTTCAGGAACCACTCTTGCTTTATATAACTGTATGATTGGGAGGAATTCTGTGGGACTTGATACAGTAGTAATATCATAAACTTATCCCCTGTCTTTTGTTAAGACTTTGCTAAGCTTCCCAAATGTTCAACCCAAGTAGAAGCAAGAGGGTAGGAGAGTTAGTGAGTGCAGTTTACAGATAACCTTAAGACAGACCAGAGATAGGAAAAGTGGAAGATATATAATATCTGCCTTTCAACTTTTTTCCATTTTTAAAAGCATAACAACATCATTCATCATGGAACATTTAATACAAAAATTGTCATCTACTTTTCCTTTTCTATCTAAATGAGAAAAACAACTCAGATAGCTGGCTTGAAATATGCTTAGTAAAGGTAATTGCCAGATTGATTCTTGGACAGTGTCAGGAAACTTGGTTGATAAATAGTTTTCTACAGTCATAAAACTTTGCTAAATATTAAGAGTAGTTTTCTGTGTGTGCCTAAACAATGTATTTTTTTCCTGAACATTTTCTTGCCTGCTGAAGGACTAGAGTTTCAGTTACTATGATTAATATTGTTACCAAAACATGATAAAATCCCTGAATTTGGTTTCCAGAGCTTGCCTGATAGAGAACACTTCACATGTGTTGTCAGAGCTGGCCAGTGGAGGAATTAAGCCCTGTTGATGTGATTTCACTGGAAAAAATTTTATAAGTTTGTACCTGGTTTCCTCTACCTTTCAACCTGTATGTTTCTTCTATCTGTCAACTTTATGTTTTATCTTTTCACTGTAATGAATCCCAGCCATAAGGATGACCATCCAGCGAGTCCTGTGGACCTTCTCGGCAGGTCTGAAACTGAGGGTTGGTCTGGTGCTCCATCCACCCTTCCCACCTCCCTCTCATTACAAACTCAGCCCAATGCTAATTCCATGCAATATTGCTAGGAACTCATAGATTGAAAATTCACTCCTTCATTCACTCACTGAAATATTGTCAAGTGCCTTCATAAGATACATGCTGTGTGTTTGGAAAATATAGCTAAAGTTCAGCAATGTTTAAAACATAGTTATTTTAAGAGTTAAATATTATTTTTAAGTGAGCATGAAACTTCTTTATTTTACTTTAGCATTTTCCCATATAACCAACCCCAAAAATGTAAAACAGAAAACTTAAATGCTTAAATAACATGTCATTATCTATCAATAGCTCTACTTCTCATAAAGGTAATGGATAAGAGACCGCAACATGGCATTAATTTTATGTTGAAATTTGGCATAATATTTAGGAAATATATATATTTTTATATATCCTTTATATATAAATATATAATATAAAATATAAATATATAATATATACTAAATATGTATATATCTTTTAGATTAAATTCATTATGGTACTCTTTAAGAGACTAAATAGAAACCTACCCTGATTTATGATTTACAAACTCAATTTATAACCTTACCTATTTTATTTGTCTATTAACTCAAGTTCTTTGACTAAATGTATGTTTGTGTTTTAAAAATTAAACTGAAATAACATTGTTTATTATTCATGACTACCAGATGTAATACTTAAATTTTTCTGTCCTTTTAACTGATTTTAAATCTTGTGAGCATTGACAATTTTACATACCAATTATAGAGTTTAAACTCTGTGTTTTGCTTTAATATCCAGCAACATCTGTCTAACATAACAGCAATCTAAGGAATGCTATTGCTTTTTAAATTAACACATGCTTCTATATTTTATGTCTATAAGTGAGAGTTTTGTATCTTTTGTATGAACAATATAGAACAATAAATTTAAAAAAGAGAACAAAAATCCAAAATATACAGAATTAATTGTGGTTTTTGAAAAACTAAGAAGTGTCTCATAATTATTTTATTATATTGCAAATCTAATATAAATAACTTTATTATAGAATCAATCAGAAGCTTAGACAAATCTATTTTAACAAAGTATAGCATTTCAGGAATGCATGTTTCTTTCTAACTGACCAATAATGCCTGTGGTCGTGTGTTGTATTCAATCAGATCTGTTGTAAGCCTTCAGGGAGATGTGATCCTTGTAAATGACAAAACCCATGTAGTCATAATGTAATATAACAAGTCATAGGTATTTTCTCTATATACATAGAAACTTCCTAGACCAGTGGTGGTGAGCCTATGGGGTGTGTGTTATTTGTTCTTCTTTTAAGACAGAAGATGTTAATATATGAGTTATTTTCTAAACTAAAACCTCAGTATTCAGGGTTAGTCGCAGTGTTGGCGCTTTGTGATAAATAAGTGGGTTTTGGGTTACAGTTTGGGCACCCCTCTCTAAAAGTTTCCCCATCACTGTGCTAGACTGTAAAAAGTAAAATGGCTTAAAAATCTTTATACTACAACAAAAAGAACCAAACTCAATAATGCAACACATATCCTTTATTAACAAGATTGCTGAAGTCTTTCATCTTTACCCCTTTTACCTTTAAAAATAATAATCTAGACCAGGCATTGTGATACATATCTGTAATCCCATCTACTTTCTGGAAGGTTAGGCAGGAGGACAGCCAGTTTAAGGATGGTCTGGATAATGTAGTGAGATTCTGTCTTAAAATAAAATGCTATAAAAGGCTGGAGATGTTACTCAGTGGTACAGCACTTGCTGGACAGGTATGAGGCAGGCCCTGAGTTCAATTCCTAGAGCTGAAAAACATCTTTAAAAAGCATATATATCATGATTTTTACATGAGGTTATATATATATTTTGGAAAACAATAACCGCATTTTTAGGAAAAGTTACTTTTATGTTAAAGAATAGCACAGTGTTAGTTTACAATTAAAACAGTAGGGAAATTTAAAAAGAAAGAGATGTTAGTGATGGCAATTCATGCATGTCATATCCTGCTTTTCAATATCTTTCTCTTTAAATTTTACGTAGAGTAAAAAGGTAGAAACTTGCTTTTTAAAAAACTCTATGTTCTCAGTGTCAGTTAAGAAAAAAAATCTCTCATGTGAGAATTATAGAAAGGCTTCATGCAGAGGAAATAAAAAAATATTCCACTTTCCATTTGGGGAGCTGCCACCCAATGGATGGCTTCCCCCTGTGACCACAGGGTTTCCTATCGGAAGCATATGGTTAGCTGTAACTTAGAACGCACATAAAACAGCTTCCCTCTCCACATTCTCAGCAGCAGTCCCATTCCATTTTCAGATTAGTTTTTATAAGAAATGTGCTTTGAAAATCTATAGACATACACACTCTCACTCACATACAAAAACTAAGAAAAAGTTTTTTGTTACTGTTTTGTGTCACAGAAGATCGAACAAGGGCCTTCGTAGTAAGCTATATTCCCAGTTCTTTTTCACTTCTTATTTGAGACAGTCTCACTGAGGTGTGCAGACTGGGATCAAGATAGGGATCCTCCTGCCTCAGCATCCCAGAGTGCCACCTCGCCCAGCTAAGAAAGTCCAGGTTTGCAAATTGAGAGGAGGTCGTGATGTAGCTAAGTGTTAGTAAGAAGATCACAGCTTGATGGTGTGGCCCATGTACTGACATATCAAAACAAAATGATAGTGTTATTAATCTCGAACATGTGAGGAAAGTCTATTGCTAAAATTTATTTATGGCTTTCCTAGAAGCATAACTTTTGAACTCTGTATATTTATAAGAAATCGAGGCAGGAGAACGGGGAAAAGAATAAGAACGAAGATACATCATGTAAAGTTACAAGATTCCAATGATGAATGTAACTGTATTATATACCTAAAATGTACCAGTAAACTAAATGGAAAAAAAATACAAAACTAGCTACTTTGGCTTTGTAATGGCTGTTTAGTTGGTTGTTGGATAAAAGGTAGAGTATATGCAAATAAACCTGACTAGAATTTTTATCATAGTCTACTTTATTTTCTACTGAATCACTTTAGTCTTACATAGATGCAGTAAAACTTTAAATTTATCACACCTTTTCTGTGAATTACTTCTTTCTTAATATAGAATTCGATGAGTCACTTACTTAAGTTGAAATAAAATCAATATTGTAAATACATTCATTTTTGCACAGAAATTCCCAAGAGAAATTATTCTATGGTTTAATAAATTTCCCAGTGAATAAATATATCCTATTACTTATTCTAAATACGTTCTTCATCATTTTACCCCATAATACTCAATTATACTGCAACTCTTCTAAACAGTGTAAATTTTTTTCTTCTCCTTTTTTATAGAGCCGAATTTTATCTTACCATTCACTACAGGCGATTCTTTTATGTCTTTTCATTTAGAGTTTAAAGATTGAAAACTGCAAAATTCAATACATAAAGAAAGAATATGTATAATATGTAGCCTTATCACACACTAAGGAACAATCTTCAGATGGATTCTTAATAAGAATGTTTTGATGTCTCTATCAAATTGGAGGACTCCTGTAAACACTGAAACTAACATCACTGTTTGTTATATAAATAAAGTAACTGCAATTTTGATAAAGTAAAGAAATCATAAGAAAGTCTAGTTATTTAGAGACACTAATATTTCTCTAGCAATATTCAAGTTATAAAATGCCTGGTACAAATTAAAAGGGTCATATAATGATTCTTCCCATGCTTGACAAACTACTTTAGTGATCATTTCTTTTCCCTTGTAAAGATCCTTAAAAGAAAAATAAGCCAAAATATACCCTGGGATTGTTGCATAAAAATTTTTGTCCACTTGTGACACTTTTCAGCTTAAATTATTATTAGGATTAAAAAATCACTTCAGGTCTTTTGTCACAAAGGCTTGTCACTTTTAGATGAATTAAGATTAATTTTGTACTTAATGACTAGATACTGCATGTTAAGACACTCAAGAAAAGTTTTAAAACCTTTGATTTTTTTCAATTGAAGAAACAAGATGGCTTTCTACTTTTTAACTTTTGAAGATTGATAGAGAAATATTAGTGTCTCAGCTTTTCAGGAGCAACAGAGTCTTTGTTTCAGGTAATTGTGTAGATACTACACACACAGATAGAGTTGAACACATGACTATAATCACAGTAAAATCTTTTATAATAAATAATAACAAAATACAGTAAATATTTTTAAATGAGTTCCTCTCCCTGCAATGAGGAAAAATGTACATGAAGTTCAGATAAAGCTGTTGCTACAGTTTGGATCTAGAGTGACCAACCCTCCAAAGGTTCAGGTGTTCAGAGGTTGGGCTTTCAGAAAGTAATTGGATCATGGAGGCAATTTGCTTATCAGTGGATTACTCCCCTGAAGAGTTCAGAGCTAAATGTGCTATCAGGAGATAGGGGCTCTTTGGAAGCCCTGAGCCACTGGGGTAAGGAAGGGTATATCTCCCTTCCAGAGTCTTCCCTGTCTTCTCTCCTTCCTGGTTGTCATGGGGTGAGCGGCTGTCCTCCAGCCAGGCCCCTCCAGCACACCCTTTCTGCTTTGGAGCCAGCTGACCGGACCGGGAAACAAAAATGTGAGCCAAAATAAACTGCTCATCTTTTCAGCTGTGGGTGTTGGGTATTTTGTCCCAGTGATGAAAAAGAGACTCAGACAGCTTTCTTCAAAAATTTGATTTATGAGTCTTAAACAATGAGGGGAGGAACTGCTCTGAAAGATATATAAAATGCCAGGAAAATTCAAGCTTGGACTGATAAAAATAGGTGACCAGAAAAGACCATTAAATGACTGATATCTGTAATTCCAATCATGGTATGAAAAGTTCAAGATTAGATGGAAGTCATGGGAGTAAATTTCCTTAGAAAGAACGTGAGTCCTACCTCTAACCCTATGTCCCTAAGGGAAATAGGTAGTTATTTTGACATCTCTGAAATCAGAGTATGTCTTAAAATCAATAATACATCGTATATTCTTTGGCCACATGTAGTCTTGGTGGAATAGAAATAATAAGAACATCTTACAACAATCATTGGCTTCTCTGATCCAGTGAAATAAGATAATGAAGTCCTTAAATTTCGTATTTAAGAATCAGGCATTGATTTTTCTAGGCATGGAGGACCAGCTTCACAAGCAAAGAATAACATGAACTGACCTGGGTTTTTGAAAGTCAGTTCATAGTAGCATAATGACTATAGAGGAAAAAAGTGAGGTTGAAGGTAGGAAAATAAGCAACAATTGTTTAAAACTATTTGCTCAAACTAGTTCAGGTGTCAAGAGGTAAGACAATGTGGTGAAAAGCATATTCTTTGGGAAAAGTGAAGAGATAAGTTGTTTTGGACAAGGCTTTCATTGTTATGCATTTTCATTTAAAGTAAAGTTTTGTCTATGGATGCAACTAAGTGGTAGAGAGCTTGCCTAGCATATGTGAGACATCTCATTCCCGAGTGCTAAAAACAAAAGAAGAGGAGAAAAAGGTGATCTTTTTCCTATCTCACAATATCCATTTTTAATGGAATGGTTTTGCAAGAATCAGAGACAATTTTTTGAACTACAGTTGTATCAAAAACTCATTTTCCAGCTCAAAAGTTATATACTACAAGCATATTTTTATCATCTTTGTGGAACAAAAATATGTGTATGAGCCAAAGAACATGGTTTTAAAATGTTTCAATAACATCTGAATACTTAATGCATACATTTGAATTAATTCTTTAGTAAAAACAAGTGCTTTTTAAAACATTCTGTTCTCTTAATATTTCCTGCAATTTTTAATGTAATTATTACTTCATCTTTAACACAAAATTTTTAAAAATATATACTAGTCCATTGATTACCCATCTTGTATCAATATGTCTCCTGAGATAGAAATTTAACTTCCCTCAATAAAAAATCAGCTTGCTTCCCTTCTAATTTTCATTGACTAATATACTGTCAATCTAATATTTTATGTCTTTTAAAAAACAGGGGATAATTTTATTATTAGTAAAAATATCATGTTTTCTTGTTTTGAAAGATTTTTATCAGTCGCAAAACCTCTCACATATTTTTGTGAATTTCTCAGTGTTATGCCCCTGACTTCAGTGTTTTATTATAAGAAAAAGCAATTTTTCTTTGACTAATGGTGTCAAGTAAACAAGTTTTTATCAATTCATTTGCTTAACACCATTCTAAGAGATCTCCTTGCAATCATGTAATTATTGAACTGTAAATTTATACACAATGTATTTGGTCCACTATCTTTCCTAATTAAATTATTATATTAGCTTGATTTAAAGTATTGAATTTTGATCATCTGAACTAAAGAAAGCCAATTCCAATTCATTCATAGATAGATATAGATAGACAGATGATGGATGGATAGATAGATAGATAGATAGATAGATAGATAGATAGATAGCTCTCTGTCTCCATGGGTAATGCATCCACATATTCAAAAAACCATGGATCAAAAATATTCAGAAAAGAAATGCACATCTAATAAGCACTTATAATCTTTTTCCTTGTCATTATTCACTAAACAATGCATTATTTTAATTAGTTGCATAGCATTTGAATTGAATTAGGTATTTTAGGTATTTATAGAGGAATTAAAATATACCAGAAGCTGAACCTACTACACTGTTTTACAGAAAGAACTTGAACATCTGAGAGTTTGGGTATTCGCAGGGGCTCCAGGAACTGGAATCCCTTATGAATACCAAGAGATGGAGAGAGAGAGAGAGAGAGAGAAAGAGAGAGAGAGAGTGTTACCTGACATCAGCAATTTAAAGGAGGTGTTTATTTGGCTCGGGTTTTCAAACCATAGTCAGCCATCTGCATGGCAGAAAGGGCCTAGTGGAAGGGTCCAGAACTAGGACAGACAAAAGCTGCTCACTTCATGCTGGTCAGGAAGCAGAGAGAAGGAAGGAGCCTAGGAGGGACATACCTTTCCATATGATGCCCCTGGTACTCTTTGGACCAGACCCCATGTCCTAATATCACATTTAGCTGTAGAGTTTCCAGGATTCAGTCACCTTTTAAAAGCTGTACCTATGAGTACATGAGGCTTTGGGTGGTCATCTAGATATAAACCAGAAAAGTATGTATGTGTGCCCTATTGGTTCTGTTTCTCTAGAGAACCCTAATTTACTGCCCATCAGAGGTCTGCAGCTATTAGTTTAATAAACTAAAAATGGCCACTGTGTATTGATTTTGGTCCCAACATTGTTTATTTCTTCATTGCAGACTGAGAACGGTTAGCTCAAAATTTCACCAGCTTCAGAGTCACAATTTTATGTATTCAGTTATTTTGAAAGAGCTCAAACAAGCAAGGTTTCTTTTAGGTATTTAGATTCTACCTGCATTACACACCCAAAGAAATCTCCACTGTCATCTTTTGCCCATGGACAATATAAAGCCTCACGGTTATAACAGGAGAAGCTGCTCCGATCCTTTGGCTGTCTTTGATCCAGATCTCCTCACTCTGATATTGCTGAGTGACTTCACCTAGGTATGAAGACCTCCTCTCTCAGACACCTTTCTCTCACCAATTGAGCCTTCTTCAATTGTCTCACTCTCCCCTAGCTCCTGGATGAACTCCTTCTCTGAAGGTTGCCTTGTGATTTCCCACTCAAGACTGTCAAAGTGTCACTCCATAAAGCTTGTGCATCTAACTGTCCCCTTGTGGTGGTAGCTTTTTCTTAGATCAGCTCTTTAGCCCCTCAAGCCTATCACGCATCCTAGCATGGGAGAATCAACTACAGGTGTAGCCTACTCTTCAACAAATACATTGATAGCATACAATTAATTAGGTGCTTTTTGCAAAACAGGCTTCTACCCCTACAAACAACTCATGCAGTAAGTTTCTAGTCCCTACCTCCCCAGTATGTGACACAGGCCTGAGAAAAATACACTAAGAGGCAGAAGTAGGAGAGAAAGCAGGGTGCCAGGATGACCAATGCTGGTGCAACCAACAAAGGTTCTGGGCAGTCCCAGGCACTGACTTTCACTGGCAATCAATGGGGTAAAGGTGACGTGTGGTTTCTATGGAAAGTAATGTAAACAAGGCTCATAAAGGACAAGACAAAGCATTCTCAAATTAGGAACAGAATAGACAAAACGTATGGTTGTAATTAGAACATTGTCCTTCTAGTCTGAAGGTTGTAGTTGTGCAAATGGAATTTGGATGTGAGTTACTCTGACCTCAGCACATAGGCTTCATCCAGACTCACTTCTATAAACAAGCCAACTGTGGGGTTAACTCTTCACAGCCTGCTTTGAGCATAATCAATATCGTGGTCCTCTGCATAGCTCTTCCTCTTTCTCTTCATTATTTTTGTGTATTGAACAATTATGTCCTAAAGCTTTCCAGCTGAGGCCGTGGCAGGGAGGCATCCATGACAGTTTGGACAATATTGACAAGAGCCCCAGTCAGCTCAGGTGTTATAGAATGAGAGGGATGTGAAGATGTTCCCGGGCCTGGTGTGTGGGACTAGAGCCAGAATAGGATGAAGAGGCCAGCAAAGAAGTGGTATTGTGTGGAGTATCAGAGTCTTATCCCAGCCATGGTGACCCAAGATGGCGTGTCGGACCCCAAGCAGGAAGAGGAAGGCAACCTCAGACAAGAGTTTGTTGGCTTACAACTAAAGTAAGAGGAACTTCTTGTCATGCAAGGTCTTGGGGAGGACACAAGAGATTGATTTCATAGAGGAATTTATCAAATATGTAAATATGTTACCGATAATGGGGGCCTGATTCCTTACAGTCAAGAAAGGAGTTACAAATATTGAAAAGAAAGGTAAGTTGAATTAACTTTATGGTTTTGGATTGGAATCAAGGGCTTTATATTTGTTTAAATCTTGTAGGTTTACCCTAACAAAATACCACAGACAGGGTGACAAATAACAAAAATTAATTTCTCACAGATATGGAGTCTTGAGGTCCAAGTGCAACGAATGTGCTAGCTGGATTTCAGGCCTTGTCTCCAAATACTGTTACATACTGAAATTCTGGAGATTAGATTTTTCAACCTATGAATTTGAGGGGACAAAATAACAACACAGTATTATGTATTTTTAATGTATATATGTAAATAAGTACATAAATTTTTAAGTCCTAGTCTATTAACTGAGGTAGCCATTGTTAGTTTTGGGTTTGCTATTTAGTGAGTAGAGAAAATTTAGCACTGTAATAAAACCATATTGTATTTGCCTCAGAACTTTTCTTGGTGAATAAAGCATTTGAACTCTTATAATCAAATGTTACTACCAAATTTTTTTAAATTTTCTATGATTTATTCAAAGACAAGGAATATTAGTGGAGTAAATCATATTCACTTGCTAAAATTTTTATTTTGCTACCATGAGTATGGATTGTTAAAGGGAACGATAAATAAAATCCTGGATTTTGTGACTTGACTTAGACATTCCCAAAGTTAGTGGATACCATGCATGCAGGATGCAATGCCTCAAATATTTTTGAGGATGGTTGGATAACAAAAATCAGTGGAAATGGCCTATATAGCCATCAACAGGTGAATGAATTTTTAAAATGTGGCATTTTTACATGATGTAAAACTACTCTGCCACAAAAAAGGATAAATGAGTTATTTGTGGGAAAATGGATGCACCTTTTTTTGCGATTATTCCAACATAATCTTAGGGGTATTTTAATTAGATTTATAGTCTATTTTTGGTAAAAACAGTTAACAATTTTCTCCACTGAAAAGGGAGATACTTTTTCTTAAAATTAATTTTATTGGTACATTTTAGGTATACAATTTAATGACATTCATCATTGGAAATTTGCACTATTACATAATCTCTCCCGGTTCTTATTTATTCCCCATTCCCCTGCCCTCCCTTCAACCCCTCCACCCCTCCCTATCTACAAAGACTTTGTTTCCATTTTTTCATTTTCTCATATTAATTCCATTCCCTTCTTTCCTTTCCCCTACCCCTCCCGCTTCCCCTTCCCCTTTGCCCCTTTTCTTCCTATTTCACATTATCTATCATACCTTTTAGTTCTTACTTACACTTTTAGTTTCTCACACTAGAGAAACTATTCGGTATTTACACATGTGTGTCCTATTTATTTCACGTAAGAGTATCACCTCAATATGCATACATTTAGCTACAAATGTCTCTAATTTCTCATTTTTTATGGTTGAGTAGTACTCCATTTTATTTTTTAAAAAACCACATTTTCTTTATCCAGTCTCCAGTTGATGGGCATTTGGACTGCTTCCAAGTTTTAGCTATCACAAACTGTGCTGCTATGAACATGGGTGCACATATATCCCTGTGGTATGATTCTTTCAATTCTTTGAGGAAGATACCCACCAGGGGAATAGCTGGGTCAAATGGGACTTCCAGTCCTAGTTCTTTGAGGTATCTCCATACTGGTTTCCACAGTGGTTGCACTGGTCTACATTCCCACCAGCAGTGGAGCAGTGTTCCCCTTTCCCCACAGCCTTGCCAGGATTTGTTATTGGTTGATTTCTTGATAGCAGCCATTCTTTCTGTGGTGAGGTGGAGTCTCAGTGTTGTTTTCATTTGGATCTCATGAATGACCAGCGATGTTGAAAATATTTTCATATGTTTATTTACTATTTCTACTCCTTTGTCTGAGAAATTTCTGTTCATTTCAGATGCCCATTTTCAGATTGGGTCTTTAAATTTGGGAGGTCTGATTTTTTAAAGTTCTTTATAGATTCTAGATAGTAGACCTTTGTCTGAGGAACAACTGGTGAAAAATTTTCCCACACTGTAGGTTGTCTCTTCACACTGTTGTTGGTTTCTCTTGCAGTGCAGAACCTTTTAATAAGAAGTGATTCCATTTGTTGATTGTTTGTGCTAGTTCATGGGCAACTGTGGTTTTGTTCATAAAATCCTTTCCTACACCAATATCTTCAAGAGTTCTACCTAACCTCTGTTCCAGGCAGATCAGTGTTTCTGTTTTAATATTTAGATCTTTAATCCATTTCAATTTTAGTTTAGTGCATAGTGAGAGATATAGGTCTAGTTTTAATCTTTGACAAGTTGAAACCCAATTTTTCCAGCACCATCTATTAAAGAGGCTATCTTTTCTCCAGTAAGGGTGTTTGGCTCCTTTGTCAAAGATGATATGGCTGAGTGTGTCTGGAGTTGTTTCTGCATTTTCTAATCTATTCCACTGGTCCTTGGGTCTGTTTCTTTCCCAGTACCATGCTGCTGTTATTACAGTAGCTTTGTAGTATAGTTTCAAGTTGGGGGTTGTGATACCCCCTGCCATGTCTCTGTTGCCTAGAATTGCTTTTGCTATTCTATTTCTCTTTTTGTTACAAATGAATTTTTGGATTGTTTTCTCAAGGTCTGTGAAGTTTCTGCTGGGATTTCAATTGGGATAGCATTGAATCTATACAGTAGTTTTGGAAGTATGGCCATTTTCACTATGTTGATTCTTCCTACCCATGAGCAAGGGATGTCTTTGCATGTTCTGATATCCTCTTCAATCTCTTTTCAGAGTACTATAGTTTTCAGAGAAGAGGTCTTTAATCTCTTTTGTTAGGTTGATTCCTAGGTATTTCAGTGTTTTGGATGCTATTGTGAAAGGAATTGTTTGCCCTATTTCTCTCTCAGTGAGTCTATTGTTCATGTAGAGGAAAGCTATTGATTTTTGTGTATTGACCTTGTATCCAGCTACTTTACTGAATTTGGTTATTAAGTATAGAAGACTTTTGATGGAGTTCTTGTGGTTTTTCTATATAGAGTATCATGTCATGTGCAAATAATGACAACTTGACTTCTTCATTTCCTGTCTTTATTCCTTTTATTTCTTTCTCTTGTCTAATTGCTGGTTTAATGTTTCCAAAACTATATTGAACAGGAGTGGTGATAGTGGACATCCTTGTCTTGTTCCTGATTTTAATGTGAAGGATTTCAGTTTTTGACCATTTAGCATGATACTGGCTGCTGGTTTTTCACAGATGGCTTTTATCAGATTGAGTTAGAGACCCTCTATTCCAATTTTTTGCAAATGTGTGTTGGATTTTGTCAAATGCTTTTCTGCATCTATTGAGATGATCATATGGTTTTTCTCCTTGGCTCTATTGATATAGTGTATTACATTGATTGCTTTATGTATGTTGAACCATCCCTGCATCCCTGGGATGAATCCCACTTGGTCAGGGTGTATGATCTTCTTGATGATCTTCTGCATTCTATTTGCCAGTATCTCAGTAAGGAATTTTTTATCTACAATCATTAGTGAGATTGGCCTATAGTTCTTTTTTTCGGTTGGGTCTTTCTCTGCTTTAGGAAAGAAGGTGATGCTTGCTTCCAGAAATGAATTTGGGAGTATTGCTTCGCTTTAAATTTCATTGAAGAGTTTAAACAATAGTGGCAGTAGTTCCTCTCTAAATATCTTGTAGAATTCAGCAGTAAAGCCATCAGGACCCAGGCTTTTATTAGATGGTAAGTTTTTAATTACGTTTTCAATTTCATTGATTGATATTGGGTTATTTAGAAGTTTTAGGTCTTCTTAGTTCAACTTTGGTAATTAATACGTATCTAGGAATTTGTTCATTTCTTCTGTGTTTTCCATCTTACTGGCATGTAGGATCTCGAAGTAGGTACTGATAATCCTCTGGATTTCTTCTGGGTCCACTGTAATTTCATCTTTTTCATTCCTAATTGCATGGAATTGGGTTCTTTTCTTTTTCTGATAAGGTTGGCTAAGGGTTTGTCAATTTTGTTTATTCTTTTGAAGAACCAACTCTTGGCTTCATTGATTTTTTTGTATTTCTCTCTTAGTCTCCTTTGCATTGATTTCTGCTCTGATCTTTATAATTTCCTCCCTTGCTTTGGGTTTGTCCTGCTTTTTTTTTTTCTAGAAGCTTGAGGTTCAGCATAAGGTTGTTTAATTGGGCCCGCTCTGTGTTCCAAAAATGAGTATTCACTGCTATGAATTTTCCTCATAAGACTGCTTTCATTGTGTCCCGTAGATTCTGATATGTTGTATTGGCATTGTCGTTTAATTGTAGGAGCTGTCTGATTTCTTCCTTAATTTCTTCTGTGACTCATTCTTTAATCAGGAGTGCGTTGTTCAATTTCCATGTGTTTATGAAATTTTTGCAGTTTCTTTTGCTATTGATCGCCAATTTTATCACACTATGGTCTGATAATATACAAGGGGTAACTTCAGTTCCTTTGCACTTACTTAAACATGTTCTATGAACAAATATGTGGTCTATTTTGGAGAACAACCCATGTGCCTCTGAAAAGAATGTGTATTCTAATTCTGTGGGGTGGAACACTCTGTAAATATCTGTTCAGTTCATTTGTTCAAGAGTTTGATTGATTTCTAGTATTCCATTGCTTATTTTTTGTCTAGTAGATCTATTTGTGACAGTGGGGTATTGATGTTTCCCACTACTATAGTATTAGTGCTTATTTGATTTTTCATGTCCATTAATATTTGTTTTATATAGTTGTGCACACTAGTATTTGGTGCATATATATTTATGATTATCATCTCTTCCTCTTGGATTGTTCCCTTTACAAGGATGTAGTGTTCTTCTTTGTCTCTCTTAATCAGCATTGGTTTAAAATCCACTTGATCTTCAAAGAGGGTAGCTACTCCTGCTTTTTTTCAGGTTCCTGTACATGGAGTATTGTTTTGTACCCTTTAACTTTCATTCTATGAGTTTCTTTTTGAATTATTTTTATGCAGCATATTGTTGGATCTTGCTTCCTGACTGAACCTGCTACTCTATTTCTTTTGATTGGTTAATTGAGACCATTAACATTGATGGTTATAACTGATACATATTGATTATCATTGTCATAACTTTTAATTTTTGTTGGATTCTCCCCCTTTGCGTTTAGTTTCTTGTTGTGCCTGATGGATTCATTCTGCTGGGCTTCCTGGGGCTGTCATCCTCATTGTCTTTTCCTAGAATATTGTCTAAAATTTTTTGAAGTGCTAGTTTGGTATTCATGAAGTTCCTAAGGTGCTCTTTTCCTGAAAGCATCTTATTTCTCCATCAATTTTGAAAGATAGTTTTGCAGGGTACATCAATCTAGGTTGGAGGCTGTTTTCCTTTTGGGCTTGAAATACATCACTCCGAGCTCTTTTTGCCTTGAGGGTTTGCATTGAGAAATCTGCTGTGATTCTGATGGGCTTTCCTTTGTATGTGATTTGTTTCTTTTCTCTAACTGCTTTTAGAATTTTGTTCTTCTGTTAGGTTTCTGGAATCTTAAGTATTATATGCCTAGGTGTAGGTTTTTTTGATCACAGCTAGTTGGAATCCTATATGCCTCACTTATCTGTATGTCAAGTTCTTTTCCCCTCCTTAGGAAGTTTTCTGCCACCACTTCTGTGAACTGTTTTTTTATGTCATCTGCACTCTCTCCTGTTTCTTCATTGATTCTGATTGGTCTTATGTTATTCTTCTTTGCATCATCTAGCGGCTGCTGGATTGATTTCTCATGGTCCTTAGTATTTTAAAGAGATTTTTCTTTTCCTGGTCACTAATTACAGTCTTATCTTTGATATCTGAAATTCATCTTCACATTGGCTCATTCTGCTTGTAAACTTTCAATGGAGTTTTTAATCTCCTGGAAATCTATTTGCATCTGTTTTATGGATTCCATTTGTTTCCTATGTTGGGATTCCATCATGTTCCTCAGCCTCTCTTTTTTTTTTATCTATGTCCTCTCTAGATTTATTATTCATGTCTTGAACTATGGGCACAGTCTCTGCTGTTATCTGAGAAATTATTTTTGATTTCATTTTTTCCAGATCCTCTTTTTTTGCCAGTTTAGGGAGTCCAGGTGTTTGAGTGTCAGATTGTTCCATCTCATTTCCCTTTGGGGTAGTTTTACACTTAAAACTGGAAATCTGATTTTGAGATTTGTTTACTTGTCTTCTCATTTCAACAGGGCAGTGGGTGTGCTGCTAGCACCTGTGAGGCTCACCTCTTTGGTGCTGGAGGTGACTCTGCTCCCTGGCTCTTGGGGAAGTGGGACAGCGGCCCAGAAAGCTCACCTCCTCAGCTCTGGGAGCTGCTCTGCTCCTCAGTGCTGGGGGCAGTGGTACTGTTGCCCAGAATGCTTACCTCCTTGACCTTGGGGGTGGCTCTGCTCCTCCAAAATGGATGCACTTTGAGACCATAATGTTAAGTGATATAATCTAGAAACACTAGCTTAAATATCACATGGTTTCTCTCATATGAAAAATTATATATGTATGAAAGGGTAGAAAATAAAAGATAAATAATAGGAAAAAAGAGGGGAAAAGGTAGTGTGATTCAGTGCAGACAATGTGTCTAAAAGTGTACCTTGAATTAGTATAACTGTATTAAATGTTTTTTATGTTCTTTGGCCTATTAGTGTGGTTTTCAATCTATATATATGATAATTAACTTTATAAGGTCTTATAAGATAAGTAAATGGATTTGATGCTGGAAAAATAAAATGCGAATTAAGAGAGGGGGAAAAAGGGAATTGAGATGTGTTATGTACATGTACCAATCACAGTTAATGTAATCATTATGTAGTGCAAACATGTAGTAAACAAAGAAACAGAAAATCAGTGACACAAAATGCTATCACACTACAGGAAATGGTGGAGACTGCCACAAGCTAGAAAGATTGTATGTTGCCTAAGGAATATAACTTTAAATTCCCTTGAAGAAAGCTATGATAATCAAATATACCAAGGCTAGCCTCTGCTCAATAAATTTCACAATTTTCTTGATCCAATAAATATGTAATAAGGGATAAATTTACACTATCTTGAAAACAAAGACAAGATTTTGAATACATGCTTTAAAGGCATATTATTCCTAAAAATATTTCAATGTTGTTTTCTGAATTTTACATTTATGTAACAAGTCCATTTTCTTCTCTTCTATGTGATAACAATTTCACATTTAAATGCACTTAACATACACCTTTTGTAAATCATCTGGTGTTTTGGTAAGAATATGTGTAAGTTTTATAAATGTTTCAAACTTTTAAAATGCTATATTTCCATGTGGTATGACTAATTTTTTCTTTATAATGATTCATGGGGATTATACATGTTTCCTTTTATCATTATAAACTACCATCTTATACATTGTCTATTGATTCATATTTAACATAGATAAAATTGAGTAGGGAATATAAATGATGCTTCTATTTCTTCAGGAAATAAAACTACATTCACTTTTAAATTTCACTCTTTTCCAGACTATCAGTCAAAATCATCAAACATACTGTAGTATTATGCCCTGTGCAATTTTATTACTATCTACAACAGAGAAGACTAATGGATTTCTGAAAATGATTTATGTGCAGAGTCAACTATTTTAAGAAGCAAAGTACAATTATAGCTACTTTTATATAACAATGTCTCTTTTGATTATGGGACATGCCTCTCAGGATAAAAGATCTGAAATGTAAGCATTCACATAAAATAGGATTATTGATTCATTTAACAGCCGGTATACTACCTCATAATTGCATTTTATGAAAACCATTGTGTTAAATATTTCAAGCTTTCTATACCAATCTAAAACTATAAGGAACACACTGTGAAAGAATGACCAACCTGGCTCCCCTTCCCATTTGAACATTTTCTTCCTATTTCACAATATATATTTTACATTGTGGTGGAACCGGGGAGGGGGCAGGGGAAAGGAAGTAAGGGAAAAGAAAACAAAAGAATAAAAGGAAAAATGGAAACAAAGTTTTGAAGATACGAAGGGGAAGGGGGTTGAAGGAAAGGGAAGTGAGTGGGGGGAAAAAGAAAAGTTAAGGTATGTCATGTACAGGTACAAATTCCCTATGATGAACGTTGTCATTATGTATATCTATAATGTACCAATAAAATTAATTTTTAAAAACCTAAGTATCAGACAAATCAGGGAATTTATTTTATGCTGATATAACTCATATCAAAAATAAAATGTCATGTTATTTCACTTAAAAAGAAGAAGGAGGAAGAGGAGGAGGAAGAACAGGAGGAGAACCTGGAATCAATGTTGGGAATTAAAAATGAGTATATCTGCAATTCTGTTGGAAAGCCCCCTTTCAACTGCTGTGTGGGGTGAAGAAGTTCAATGACATCAAAATAACTCTATGTAATAGTAGTTTACCTGAAAAAAACACATTTTAGGTTGACTTAAATGTATATGATTTTTTCCTATAAATTAGTTCCTATACTTTGTATAAATAAACAAAATTAGTTCAGACAAATATGTTGGTAATCTGTGAAGAAATTCATTGATTTCAACATCCCTGTGTAGATCTTTGCAAGGAATGAGCTGCTTAACCATTCTCATTCCCTGCACATTTTAAAAGAAGTATTAAGCTTAAATTTAACCTCTAACTTAAATGTCTCCTTTCACACAAGAGAAACAACACTTTTAGGGAAAGTGTACTTCAAATCTCAGTGAATTTATTTCTTCAATTTCTCCACATATTTAGCCCCTAAATCAAATGTGAAATCAATAGGTTGAATCCACAGACAACAATGATAATAATGTACTTACCCATAATGCTACATATTTTTAATAAATTGATGGATATAACTGATAAAACAAATGCGAGTTGAAAATCTACCATATCCACCAATGCATATGTCAAATTAAGTAATAAATGAAATAAACATACTTTCTTGAAACATTTTTCCTAATTTACAGAAATTAATGAAATTAATTACTGATTTTTATATGTGTATCTTGTTCAAGCTATATTAAAACCTATATATTTGTTTCACCACTTTTTATATGTGGATGTAGACTTCTCAATTCCCTACGAATTAGGTCAGTGAGAAATTGTACAAGTCACACTGAAGCAGTTTTTGAAAGTAAAAAATGGTTAAGTAAATACAGTGCTTCATCTTTTCTGTCTTCCTTTAAAAACAATATACTTATACAAAATCTAATTATTTTCTAATTTATTTGTACCAAATTCAAACAAACTTGAAATTCATTAAATAAATATATATTTAATTCTACTTCCACATTAACCAGGGTTAACTACTTTCTAAGCAAAATTTAGGTCCTAAACTAAATATATTAAATATATTGAACTGTCTTACTTCAACCCCACACCCCAATTTAAGAAATTTGTGACAGAATGATTCGTGAATATTAATTAATAAGACTTCAGTTCTAAAAGTAACTTTAAGAAAAAAGTTGTAAAATTTTAGAACGTCTATGTCATCCTAAGATGTGGCCTGATCTGAGCTTTTAATTCTTTAAAAACTTTAAAATATTAGTTGTGAGTTCTGTAAGTAATATTAACTAATTATCACTTTGTAGGTAACACTTAAATTAGCATTAGGGAAAGTATAGAAGGAAGAAACAGTAATTTTCCCATGAAATTTATACCATATAAGAGAATTATATTATATACATAAAATTATACCATCATAAAATGCTATTTTCTGATAAAATCCTTACATACATAAGGAGCACAAATGATGGAAAAATAGGAGCTAAATCAATAAAAAAAAAGCATTTGCCAAAATCCTGTACCCCTTTATGATAAAAACTCACCAAAAGCAAATTTCCTCAAACTGATAAAAAAACATTATTAGGAAAATCCAAAGCTGTTATACATAATTTTGAAACACAGAATTCAAAGATGTACTAGGGTCTAGCTGGGGTGATAATGTAAAACAATTGGATAACAACAAAACAATGAAAGTAATCAATTATAAAAGAAGTAAAACTATTTTTAGTTTCAGATCTTATATCTTGAAAATCCCAAGGAATCCCCCCAATAAATTAGAATTAATAAGTAAATTTAATAAGATTGTTGGATAAAAGATCGATATGCAAAAAATCAGTTAGAATTTTATATATCAGTGGCAATCCATAAATGAAAATCAGAACAGAATTCCATTTATAACAGTATCAAAAAGAATAAATTACTAGAAAGAAATGCAGAAAAATAATTAATTGTAAGACTTCTACACTTAAAACCATATTGTATAGCTGATAAAAATTAATGTTCTAAATAAATAAAAAAAGTCTTTCCACTTTTGTCCATTGGAACATTCATTATTGTCAAGATGGCAATTCTCCCCAAACTGATCTGTCAATTCTATGAACTCTTTATCCAAATCACCACAGCCCACTGATATGCTGATCCAAAGAGTTGCATTTAGTTGCAAAAGATCTAGAATGGCCAAAACAATTTTCTTAGGAGGACAAATTTCTCTAATTTCAAACTTTCTGTAAATCTACAATAATAAAGACCAGTAATAATATGAAAATAGCCATATATTGTATGGTCAATGGACTAGAAATGGAAACAGAACAATTTTTATGAAAGTAGGTATGAGGCAATTTAAAGGTAAAAGAACACCTGTTTGTTTTATTTTTTGTTTGTTTGTCTGTTTTTATAGTGCTGAGGATTGATCCCAGTCCCTTTGTAGGTGAGGCAGACACTCACTCTACCCACTGAGCTACTCCCTTTCCTAAGTCAAGGAATATCTATTGAATAAATGGTACCTGGGATGTTGGATATACACATGCAAATACACACACACACACACACACACACACGCACACGCACAACAAAAAAATTAAAGGAATATTGATCTTTATTTTACATTAATGAAAATTAACTAAAAAATGGATACTAGCACTAACGGAAGATCTAAACTATAAGACTTTATGAAAGAAACAGGAGAAAAACTCCACAAACCTTGAGTAAGAAAGAGGTCTTAGATATGACACAAAATCGCAATCCTTAAAGGAAAAATATAAATTGTATTTTACCAATATTTTAAATTTTTTGAATTTCAAAAGCTACCAATAGAAATATGTCTGAGAGAAATTTGTTTAAATTTTATATTTAGAAAATAAGACAACCAATCATTTTTTAAATAAGCAAAATAGACATTTCATCAAGGAAAAGATATATGAATAGCCACCAAGCATATGTAAATGTACTAAATATTAGAGAAACACAAATTAGAACATAATAATGCACCACTACATGTTTAAAGGATGGTTATAATTAAAAAGAGATACAACACCCAATGTTGGCAAAGACATGTAGGAACTAAAACCCTCATACATTGCTGATGGATATAAAATAATACAACCCCTAAAAAGAATTTGGCCAGTTTTTATAAAGTGAAATACAGCTGAGCATAAAACATAGCAATTATCTTTCCAGGAATGCACCCGAAAGAAATGAAAACAGGGGCTGAGGATTTAGCTCAGTGGTTCTGCCACCTGCCTTACAAGTGCAAGGTCCTGAGTTCAATCCCCGGTACCACCCCCCTCCAAAAAAAAGAAATGAAAACATTCTGTCACGAGGAAATGCGTGTAAATATTCATAGGGACATTATTCATAATAGTCAAAAGATATTCCATACAATGAAAAATATGAACAATAAACAAGATGTAGGATTGATACATACCATAATGTGAATTAACTTGAGAACCATTAATGCTAAATGAAAGAGGTCCATCCAAAAAATGTCACTTTGTGCTGGTCCATTTATTTTTGTGAGATTTCCAGAAAAGGTAAACATATACACAGAAAGGAGATGTTGCCTAGAGTTGGGAATAAGAGTAGAATTACTTCAAGTGGACAGAAAATTCTTGGGGATATAATAGAAATAATCTTAAACTGAGTATGATGTGGTTGTAATATGAAGTTTAACAAAAATTATTGATTTGCAAAGTCCTAACAAATAAATTTAAGGCATGTAAATTATATATTTTAATAAAACTTTGAAAAATAAAAATAAAATAATATAGTATGGCAAAATATGTTGGGATGTACAGAAGTAAAGTTTGATCATTAGTTTGTAAATTAGGAATAAATATATGGGATATTACTTCACTCTTTTGTATATATTTTAAATTTTTCAAAAAATGAGTAATCTAAAAAACGTGTTCCTGTGGTCTATTTTAAATTTGGAAATTGAAACAAAGCAAGATTTTATCCTTGTGCATATGTCTTTAAATGGAGAGCCTTCTTTAATATTGTCTTGGCAGTGTCTTGCTCTATAGAAGACACGATCAGCCATCTCTTCCCAAGCTTCTCCCTTGGAGAAGCAAGAGCATGGATGGAATAATATGGAAATTGAAGAGCTCTTAAGCAAATGTCAGACACCATGGTGGGCATAGGAAAGCCTCTGGCCTGCACATGTGGGGTGCAAAGTCGCTGTAATCAGAACCCAATGAATGTCAGTTTGCTGAATGGTACGGAATAGGCTTGTAACAAATAACATGCCAGTTTCCTTATACTGTACATGTGTTCAGCTTAAAACATTTCTAAGGAAATGTTTTTTTTCAGGTTCCTCAGTATAAATGCTGAATTTCTTTAAGTTTTCTCACACCTACGCACTCTATCATCCTCTTGTCTAAGCCCGCCCCCATAAATTTAATGCTCCAGTTTTCCTGAACTCGATTTATCTCTTCAGAGTGCTAAACTATCCTTTAGCATTCTCTCTCATTCCATATCATTACACGTTATACTCACACTATATGGAAATTTTTGTGTGATCCAGTCCTGTGCTGGATTACTTTCTACTAATACTTCAATTCTAAAATTACCAGGAAAGGTTTTGCTAATTCCTTGAACTCTGTTACTGTGTTTATGCCCTTTCCTAGTACCCTAATATCCCGCGTTGCCACTAAACTATTGTAATTGTCTTCGCAATATTATAAGTTCATGGCGTTATCTTCAGTGGCTCACAATGCACTTAGCAACCAATAGGCATTCATTAAATTACATTAAAGGAAGGATTGAAATAACGGACGTCACTCATGTCCTCACAAATCTTATCTACATATAATTAATGTTTAGCAGATAGTAGGTATGAAACAGACACCTGCTCAATATATGCAAGAATGAATGAATGAATGAATGAATGATTTGTCTTTTGAAAATTATATTTGACTACACAACCAAAGATACAACTGCATAAAGACAGCCTTTAAAGTAAAACTGTTGACTAAATGCATAGTAAATTTTCTGTAAGACTCAATGTAAATATAAAGAAAATAGATTTCTTTTGTTTTATTATGTTTTATTCATTCTTATTTAAATATCAGACAAGATAAAATATTCCTTAAACAACATCTTATTACAATGACAGTTGTGTATTTTGGGTACTCCATAGGCAAACAAAGCTTCTCTCAGTTATATAGGGTTCTCAGTATCCTTGAGGCACCTAATTTTGGCGTCAGGTTTTGATGGCACAGGAAGGACAGAGAAAAACCTATAACTATGAGCTTTTCTAATATTTAAATAAATAAAATAAATCCATGATTTTATTCTTGAGTGGTGCTTAGAGGAATAATGCAGCAAACTATGCAAACAATAAATATAGCTTTTTCATTTGATTAGTCTCAGATTGTGAGCTATTTTATAATCAAATAAAACTACAATATTATAGCAGTTACTTAATGGATGTATTGAGATAGAGTGGACAAACAGAAGCTCTCTGTGTGTGGTGTGCCAGAATAAATTAAGAAATGTCTCATGTTTCTGAGTCTCTGGATCCATTTCTGTGGTAGAAAGAAAATGTTGAGTTGGACTTGAACAAACTTGTGGAAAGAATTTAGAAGCCTTTCTTATAATGTCTTCAGCCATCATTGCTGTGTCCATCCCTTCTCTCTCATCTATTTCAGTCATTTTTTTTGGCAGAAATTTCTGAACCTTTTTGTTTCTTCTGTGTAGCTACTTGCTCTTTGTTCTTTGTCTATCATTACCTCTACCTTCTGCTTTCCATCTTCCAAAAAATACGTTGCCTTCTTTTATTTTTGCTCACTCTTTGATCTTTGTTTTTGTATTAGTAGATTACATTTTATTTTGCTTTGCTTTTTATTTCATTAACTTTGGAGGAAATAGAAATGTGTCTACAGATTTAAATTTATTATGATTAAATGACAATCTGAATTGCATTCTCTCTTTAAAAAAATTCTCTCTTTAAAAACAACCTACAGTTCTTCCAGGAAACAGTAGCTATATATATGAGAACAAGTGAGTGCAACCCTTCTGAATTACTTAATTTTAATCAATAGATAAGCATAACAGATGACTGCTGGTGAGACCAATGACTGAAACTCAAGAAATATATTCCACAGTTATTATGAAGAATTACTGTATTCATACTACTACAAAGGAGCTAATCTTTTCAGTACTAAATGATTAGAGTACTGTAATACTGTTAATTTTATAAATATGATATAAATGTCTGGAAGTGCAATAAAGTATCATGTATGGTTAAATGGCTTTTTGGGGACCACCAGCCTTTCTAGGTTGATTTTATGTTTCACATAAATCTTTACTTCTCAGAAAAGTGACATAACATTTGAAAATAATAAAATTTAAAATTGATAAAAAATGCTTTCTCTAATAACATCAAAAGACCTTACAACATTCCTGATGACGACCAGGTGAAGCTGCAAAGTCACCTCCCTTTCAAGAGCTCTGTACTTGACTTTTCCTTGCAATTCACTCCCTGACCCTGAAATAGAGCTACTACAGGGCCAATGAGTGTGTAAGACACAAGACCTTCACCTGTAAACTTGAGTGGAAAAATAATACCTCTTCTGAAAAGGAGAGAGAATCAGCAGCAAATTTTGCCATGAATATTTATTGATAATTGATTAAATTTTAAACCTTAAATTGCTAAGTTTACTTAAAGTTAGAAAATTCAGGGTTTTTTCAATTGGCAGAATTGGGACCTCAAGGCCAAAGAGGAGTTCAAATAAGAAAGTTAAACTGCTCTCCCCAGATGGGGAGTATAAGTTTATATTCAGAATTCTAAAAATAAAATAAATGTTGCATTTTATATTTGTCTCTTTTGTAAAGATGCGTTAAAAAGCATAGCTTACTTTGCTTTTGTCTGTTTAAATCATTATTGTTCAAGTTAGTTTTCTCATAGACACCCAATATAATATTCTGAAACCTTTTTGAAAAGCAAATCAATTGGACAGCAGAGTGACTTTTTACTGAACAACTTTTCCTGATGGAACAGTAGATAACAAAACTTCATCAGAAGGATGACTGCCTTAGGAAAAGTTACCTTGGATGTTTTAATACTACTTTATTCCCATATATAGAATAGAATTTATAGTGACTCTTCCAAAGACATAATTCTATAATGAAGAGTGATGAATGTGCATTGTAATTGAGGTAAAGGCACATTAAAATGATAACGTTTAATGCAAGGTGTTATTACATGAGCAATCACTTTTAAGAGTTCTCAAAACTAACTCCATAGATTCTTTTAAGATTTGGTCAGTGTAGTATGGGTTTTTGAAATTAGAATGCAATAGATGTCTTGAGTTTGTTTCATTTTTCATTGAATTATAGATGATGTAGATATAGATTGCTATATAAACTGACTTATTCAATATTCCATTCTAGCAGGGAGAAATGTCCTTAGTAGGAAAAATATAAAATTACATATCTTCAACTCCCTTTTACAGTTAATATCCTGACCTGCCAATTAGGTGCATGTATAAGAGATTTTTGATGCAGAGTGAAATGGGGAAAGAGCAAGTAGTTTCTAAGTGATGGTTGGGAGCAAAAAGTGTAGCAATGACTTTCTTTTCAGCATATAGCCTCCCATGTGTCAGTTTTTGAAACGTTCTCAATTATGACAGACCAAAAATTGTCTGTTTGTTTGTTTTTTCAGTCTGAGGATCAAACTCAGGACCTTGCACTTGCCAGCCAGGCTCAGTGCCACTGAGCTAAATCCCTGGCCCCGAAAATTGTTGTTGTTGCTAGGAATATTTTCTGGGAGCTAACTCAGTTCAGAACTTTCTCCCCCAGATCTATAAAAAATAGTGTGAGCACCTAATTTTCCATACTTTTTTGCCAAGAATAAAATTATTAACTGCAAATGAAACTTGAAAAATTTAGAAAGGACTTACCGGGCTCATGTGAATACACAGTAGAACGATGCATGCCATACCATAAACAAACTGAAATGAAACATTGAATACATGGTTTTGGACCCTGCAAGAAAATCTGGCTGTATTTGGTGGCTTTTCATCCACTTTTTCTTCCTTTTGAAGACATAGCCATGCAGTGAGAAGTTGTTATTTTATTAACACAAATGTGTTTTTTCCTTTATGATATTACTATTATGCATGTGTTGCGTATAATAAAAATAATATTAAAGATTATCATTAAATATATACAATTAATATTACATTTCCACTGAACATTAACAACAATCATGATCACAAGTGGATAAAAATATAAATGAAATTAAGTTCCTTTCAAAATATATATTTTTAAGAAAACAAAAATAAACTCACACAACCATCTTCCCTCCCATTACTTAAGATCAAAGAGAAACAAAAAATTAAAGACTGTTTCCACAACATACTTCTGTGATGCACACATACATAAAATTATTTATATATTTATATATATATATATATATATATATATATAGGTACATTTTAGGCATAAAATACATTTACATTTATCATTGGGTGTTTGTAGCAGAACATGATGTATCTTAGTTTTTATTTTTTCTCCCATTACCTGTGCACCCTTCACCCCCTCCACTCTTCCTTATTTACACAGAGTTTGATTCCATTTTTTTTTCTTTCTCATAATTTTTCCTTTCCCTTCCTCCCTTTCCCCTTCCCCTCCCACCATCCCCTAACCCTTGGACATTTTGTAAAATTATTTTTAAAAATCAGTTTAAAGGGGTGTGTTGGCACCCGTGCCTCTCTATTGTTCTCACTCCCTTTGTGCATTCCAGGTGCCACAAGGATAGTAGCTTGGCTCCCACCATGATGTTCTGACTGCCCAAGGGACCATAAGCACCAGAGCCAAGTGACCATGGACTGAAATGCCCAAAACTGTGAGCCAAAAGAAAATTTTCCACCTTTAAGTTGATTTTTTTCAAGTATGTTGTGATGGCAATGGAAAAAAGACTAGCGTACTCACAAATATAATTTTCTTTATTTTATTATTTGTCATATTCTATATAAATCATGGAGAGTATTTCATGAAGCTATAATTTGTCACTCTTACTCTTTTTTTTTTGGTACCGGGGATCGAACTCAGGACCTTGTGCTTGCGAGGCAGGCGACGGCACCACTGAAGTAAATCCCCGGCCCCCTGTCACTCTTTCTCTTTTTATTGCAAATTATTATTTGAAGAAACCGGGGGTTTTTGTTTTGTTTTGTTTTTTGGTCTGGTAAATTTTCAGCAGTCCAAGTTTTCTTGATTGCAGGCCACCGAGGGGTGGTATTTAATAGGTTCTTTGTCTATTGCCTATAAATCAATAGTTTGTCAAGTTGGCTTCATAGATGGTATGTTCTTTCATCAAACAGCACAAATCCCTGATTGAACCTAATTTGTAGCTTTTAAATAAATACGATGAAAAAATAAATTTGTACTCATTTATTTAAAACTTTCTAACTTTTGAGTGTAAGAAAGAAGTATTTTTTAAATCTGCTTAAATGTAAAGAAAACAAAATCTTCACCTCTTCAGAATTGTGACACTCCCCCTAGACAAAGAGGAAAAAAAATACATTTACAAAAACTAATCTCAGTTTGTAAGTTCAAATAAAATGACAATAGGTAAATGTCATCTCATGTGTCTAAAAATTTTATAGTATTTTATTTCAGAATGCTCAGCATATTAAATATGAAAACAAAGAAGTTCACAAAAATTTACACTTGTTAGAATTTCAGTCAAATTTGATTTTTAATGCCAATTTTTACTAAGCAAACTCCAAGGAAGTAAAAATTTATGCAAAAATTTAAATAACTCTTCCAGTTGTATTTATCATTACCTTTAATAACAAAAGCCAGAAGTATAGAAGGAAACAAATGCATTATTGACTAAAATGCTATACAATTGGTGGAAAATTTTTAATAATATATATTTTCTTAAAATTATCACTTGAGCTTGCTAAGGGGATTAATGTATGCAATGAAGCATGGTGGATTTGATAGTAGTATTCACTATTGTTAAGCTTTAAAAGGGACTTTATAACAAATTTCTTCTTCAGCATGCATCTGTGAACATATTCTAAATAAAAAAGACTTCTACTGAGAATTCCATAACAGTTTCACAGAAAGAAAAGGTTTTATCAAAACAAATAATGCAATACTTATGTGTTCCATAAATTTTGTGTCTAAAATTAGGTTGAAAGATTTGAGTTTTTATAATAATTATAATCATTGTAAGGCACATTATCCAGCAATATAGATTCCTTCCATTATTTTCTCTCTATGAACTTTAAGGGATTTGAATATTATATTGTTCTCCAAATGCAAAGGTTGAAAATAAACTTGGTAAATGTCAGTTGGGGAACTGAATAATATTTCTCATATAAACACACAAATGACCAAGACCTGGATGAGTAGACCAATAAGCAAATTCATCCTTGATGAACATATTTTACAATACAGTTCCTTTGGATTTTTCTGGAAATTACTCTGAGAACTCTATCACCCACCATTTCACCTTCAATCAGTATTTCTTATTCTTCTCACTCTTATTTTCATTAATTTATTTGTTCTTGGGTATTTATCACCTTGTAAACTCTTTATATTTTATTTATTTGACATTTTTAACCTCTGTTTCCTTCCACTAAGGTTTAAGCTCATGGTGGGCAGGGATTTTTGAATTCTTTTCTTGTCAGTTGATACATGTTCAGCACCAAGAATAGTGCCTAGTACACAGTGGCTTTCAATAAAGATGAGCGAATTAATAAGTCCCAAAGAAAAATGTTGAAACAAGTTATGGAAACCAGTTCTTCCTTTCCATTTCTGAATTTTTAAACTGAATGATGGATTTGGATGTAACTGATGCCAATGGTGGACAGAATTCAACTATTACTAAAATGATTTGGACATTAGTAACCAGGATGTATGTGGCACTACCAAGCAGTCAGTTCTTCACCATATGTTAAAATCATTGACATAACATCCAGAAACACTAAAATTGCTAATGTATTAATTGCTTTGATGAAATTTTTCACTTTTTGAGTACTTGTTTCTAATGTATATTTCTTGCTTTTATTTGCCATATTTTCAAACTGATAAATACAGTGATCCCTTGACACTTGAACTCCTGAGGACTGGTTGTAACTCAAGTTGGTTGTATGTCAGGACAGCTGAGATCTGGATGTTTGTCTGGGTACACGCTACAGATAACAAGAGGCAGATGAATCTTCCATTAAACTAAGAAACCCAAGTTGTTCGTATGTCAGGTCAGTTGTAACTTAAGAGTCCACTGTATTTGAACATATTTTACCAACATTTTATGTAAAATTTTCAAAGTACAATAATATTTAAGAATACAGTGAGCACACTGCAACTTGATTCAGGTATTGTTAAATTTTGCTGCTTGTTTTATCAGCTCTTTCTTCCAGTTTTAGTCCATTTTACAAGTGAATGATATGTGCCTACTGATATCTAAGTATTTGAGATGCTTACTCTTACAGAACAATCTTATAGGTATTGATGGCATATTCCTAAATAAATTTCACCACACTTATTCCACTAATGCAATAAAATAAACAAAATACATGGTTGCTAGGCGGAATTTATTCAAAGAATGTAAGCAATATCCATCTTAAGGGAATTAATAATAACTTGTTACATTCATACAGTGAAATACTTATGCAAATACATAAATCTCAAATATGTATGTGTATCTCTTCTGAGAAGGTTTTTATATATATATCGTATCTTTAGAAAGATTTTAAACAAATTAAAATATTGATTATGTTGTGGAAGGGAGGAGAGGCAGGGTTTTACTGGGAAGATTAGGAAGGACTTCTTTAAGATTATGGGAAACTCCTATATTTTCATAAATTTAAGATTACATACATTTGTGAATTTATTGATGTATGCATGCAACACATTCACACTTATGATTTATGTGTTTCATTTTATGTGAATGTTATCTCAAATGATATTCCTATAATCTCAGCACTCCAGGAACCTGACACAGAAGAATTGCAACTTGGAGCCCATCCTGGGCAACTCAGTGAGACCTTACCTCAAAATAAAATTTTAAAAACTAAAATAGGGGTGAGAATGTAGTTCAGTCCAAGGCCTTAAATTCAGATTTCTGTACCATGCCCCGCCCCAAATAAGGAAAGAAACTTACATGAACATTGAATAGAATTTGATATGTATGCTGAAGTATTTAACTTACAGTACACTGATAAACTGAATAACTAGTAGACAAAAAGGCCATATGGTAGATTTCTGAAAAAGACAAATTGTTAAAGGTAGTTCTAGGTAGAATAAATGAATATTTCTTTATAAATAATTTTGCCCTTTGTGTATGTTTGAAAATTTTCACCATGATATGATGTTAAATATAAATGTACAGTAATTTCACACAAAGAGAAGTGCAGATCACTAATGTTAGACTCAAATTGACATATTTCAAAATGACAACAGAATTTGAGACATAAATAACCCCAGTACTATATAAAGTACATTGCAATAAATAGCATTGACATAGTAGGAAAAAGGACCATTTCATAAAAGGATATAATATGTAGAAGTATGGCTTTGACTTTTTATTTTTTGAGTTTTACACAAAATTATTTCTGTATGATATATGATTAACAGTTAAATCATTTAAATTTTACAAATTTAGTTTTATACAAAATTGTACACAGGTAAAAATATATTTTGTTTTAAGACTTGAAATTATTTTCTGCATTGTTTCAATATTGCAGTTATAAATTGACAATAAAGCATGAGCATCTTGGTTATTGGTTGTTTAATAGTTATTAAAATTACAAAAAATTTTATTGTATTTAAAATGCACCATTTAGTGAAATGAATGAGATTATTTTTTCTAAATACTTCATCATCTTTTATGATAATACACTTATTTCTATCATGTGTCATGAAGACTTTATTAAGACTTTGAAATGAACAAAAGATACTGCTGTATTTCCTTTCAGAGGAAAGTTGCATCCTGTCTTCCCAATAATCCAATAATTATCTCATTTTCTCATGGTGCACAGCTTGGAATAACTTTCTATTAACTGTGCTATTTTATCACTTGATAGATTTAGAAGTTGAAATTCCAGGAAAATTGACTACAAGGTAAAAATTTCTGTGCAGAGCAATAAAAAATTCTTTTCCTGATAAGAATATAAATTTTCTGAAGTTAAATTCTCCCATGAATATTGTTGTTTTTCCTGTCATTAATTAATGAGTTGAAAAATTTTCCCAATGTTTGTTCTATATTTGAGAGTCATAATTTTACATTTAAAAATTATAGTTGCCCAACTGGGATAATCTTTACCATCAGTTCTATTCCTATTTATTTTGTAGTTGGAAGAATTTAGAAAATTCATTCACAATAAAAAGATTATAGAAAGACCTCTCTAGTTTAACTCCTTCAGAGTTTTATATCAAAACTCACAGAGTAAGCTATTATCAAATTAATCAAGTGTTATATATACTCATAATACTAATAAATTTCATTTATTACTAAATTATTGTTAGTGGTTGATTAATCAACAATATTGATTCTTAATATTACTTAGCAAAGATTGAGAAACTACAAGACTTGAGAAAAGATTTATCACCCAGTTATTTGGCTACCTTAGAAGTTTGGGTTAATTCACCATAGCAAGCATAGGAAGAAAACAAACTATTGCTACTTACCTTATCCTTACTTCTCAGGCACATAAACCTAGAAAATGGCAGTTATGGAATATGAGATCTAGAAAATGAATCCCATTCATAACGTTAAGAAAAATTGTTCAGCCCAGTTCAAAAAGGGGCATCGGAAATGAATAGACATTTCTCAGACAACGAAGTAAAAGCAGCAAATAAACATTTGAAAAAATGTTCAACATCACTGCTCATTCCAGAGATGCAGATGAAAACAACACAGAGATTCCACCTCACCCCAGAAAGAATGGCTGTTATAAAGAAATCATCCAATAAAAAATGCTGATGGGGATGTGGGGAGAAAGGAACCCTTCTCCATTGTTGGTGGGAGTGCAGACTGGTGCAACCACTGTGGAAATCAATATGCAGATACCTCAAACAACTAGGCTTAGAGGTCCCATTTGACCCAGCTATTCCTCTGCTGAGTATCTTCCCAAAAGAATTAAAAGAATCATACCACAGCAATATAGGTGCACCCATGTTTATAGCGGCACAGTTTGTAATAGCTAAAGCTTGGAAACAGCCCAATTGTCCATCAACTGGAGGCTGTATAAAGAAGATGCAGTTTCTTAATGAAATGAAGTACTACTCAGCCATAAAATTTTTGTTCTATCCAATTCAGGGCCTTTTAAAAAAATTAATGTATAACTTTATTATCATTCACTAAACACACACATATACAAAATTAAAATTATTCAAAGAAAAACAATACAAGGGAAAAAAGTATAATAATATTCAAATATAATAGAACTCAACCAAAGCAAAACTGAAAAATACTTAAGCATTTTTCCATATAATTAAAAAAAATCTCAAGCGTTAACAAGACATCAGAAGATGTGATTTGTTTTAGAAAGATTTTTAAAACTAATATTGAACAAATAGTGGTCTGGAGAAAAAATTCTAATTAACTAGTAGACTCCACATAGGCCAAATTTTTTTAATTTAAATTTTAATACAGTCATGTGACACGTGATGGAAATATAATCTGAGAAATACGTTATTAGGCAACGTCATCCATGTATATAGCAAAGTACCACACAGAGTGTCAACTTCTAAGTGCAAACTGAAAAGGTATACATCAATCATCTGTGATGACCCCTTGATATTATCAAAATATGCAGTTAAACATGAGATACATGAGGCTACCACTGGCACAGCAGCACACTGATTTACAGTAAATTCTTTTATATAAGTAGAATTATGCTCTAAAGGATGAAAAACACAGCATGTTATGATAAGTACCTAAAACAGTAACAGTCATTTATCACACTATCAAGTACTGTGTACTATACATAGTTGTATGTGCTTCTTCTGGAAACATACCCTTCTCTCCTTTGATCTCAGTGACTCTTCCTTCCCAACCCACTGATGAGCTCCGGCCTAGTCTCTTAGTACATCTCTTCCTATAGTTTTAAACACTATATATGGATTCGTTCCAGATTCCAGCCTGTAACCTGATCTCTCCCCATCTCCTCCTGCTGCCCCTACCCCTTTGAACCATTTCTTTGTATTTCAAATTGACAATTATTCATTTTAATCATTTTAATCCTTAATTACACTTTCAGTTTTTTGCACTACAGAAACTATTTGGTATTTACACATGTGTGTCCTATTTACTTCACTTAAGAGTATGGCCTCAATATGCATCCATTTAGCTATAAATGTCTCTAGTTTCTCATTCTTTATGGCTGAGTAGTACTCTATTTTATAAAAAAAAAAAAATCTTCTTTATCCAGTCTCCAGTTGAAGGACACTTGGGTTGTTGCCAAGCTTTAGCTATTACAAACTGTGACGCTATAAACATGAGTGCACATATATCGTTGTGGTATAATTCTTTTAATTCCTTTGGGAAGATACCCAGTAGAGGAACAGCTGAGTCAAATGGGACCTCTAAGTCTAGTTGTTTGAGGTATCTCCATATTGATTTCCACAATGGTTGCACCAGTCTGCACTCCCACCAACAATGGAGAAGGGTTCCTTTCTCCCCACATCCCCATCAGCATTTTTTATTGGATGATTTCTTTATAACAGCCATTCTTTCTGGGATGAGGTGGAATCTCTGTGTTGTTTTCATCTGCATCTCTGGAATGGCCAGTGATGTTGAACATTTTTTCATGAATTTATTTGCTGCTTTTACTTCTTTGTGTGAGAAATGTCTGTTTATTTCAGAAGCCCATTTTGGAATTGAGTCTTCGAATTTAGGGGGTTTGATTTTTTTCAGTTCTTTATATATTCTAAATATTAGTCCTTTTTCTAAGGTGCAGCTACTGAATATTTTTTCACACATTATAGGTTGTCTCTTACCTCTGTTGGTGGTTTCTCTTGCAGTGCAGAAGTATTTTAATTCGATGAGATCCCAGTTGTTCATTCTTTGTGCTAGTTGCTGTGCTACTTTTGTTCATAAAGTCTTTTCCTATGCCAATGACTTCAAGAGTTCTACCTATCTTCCAGCAAATTTAATGCTTCTGCCTTAATATTTAGATCTTTAGTGCACTTCAATCTTAGTTTAGTGCATGGTGAAAGGTATGGGTCTAGTTTTAATCTTTAGCAGGTTGAAATCCAGTTTTTCCAACATCATTTATTAAATAGGCTATCTTTCCTCCAATGAGGATGGTTGGCTCCTTTGACAAAGTTTAGGTGGCTGATTATATCTGTATTTGTTTCTGCATCTCCTAATCTATTTCACTGATCCTGGGGTCTGTTTCTTTGCCAGTACCATGCTGTTTTTATCACAGTAGCTTTGTAGTATAGTTTCAAGTTGAGGAATATAATGCCCCCTGCCATGTCTCTGTTGCCTAGAATTGATTTTACTATTCTAGGTCTATTCTGGTTCCAAATGAATTTTTGGATTGTTTTCTCTAGTTCTGTGAAATATATTGTTGGAATTTCAATCGACATTGTGTTAAATCTATGTAGTAGTTTTGGAAGTATGGCCATTTTCACCATATTGATTCTTCCTATCCAGGAACAAGGGATGTCTTTCCATTTTCTTATATCCTACTCGATCTCCTTTTTCAGAGTGCTATAGTTTTCAGTGTAGATATCTTTTGCTTCCTTTGTTAGACTGATTCCTAGATATTTCATTTTTTTGGATGCTATTGTAAAAGGAATTGTTTCCCTAATTTCTCTCTCAGTGAGTCTATTATTTGCATATAAAAAGGCTATTGTTTTTTGAGTGTTGACCTTATATCTAGCTACTCTACTGAATCTGACAATTAAGTCTAGAAGTCTTTTGGCAGAGTATTTTGGGTCTTCTATGTAAAGTATTATATCATCAGCAAATAATGATAGTTTAACTTCTTCCTTTCCTATCTTTATTCCTTTTACTTCTTTCTCTTTTCTAATTCCTGTGGCTAATATTTCCAGAACAATATTGGAGAGGAGTGGTGATAGTAGGCATCCTTGTCTTGTTCCTGATTGCAGCGTGAAAGTTTTCAGTTTTTGACCATTTAGCATGATGTTGGCTGTTGGTTTTTCATAGGTAGCCTTAATCAAGTTGAGATAAAGACCTTCTATTCCAATTTTTCTGTAGGGTTTTTATTTATGAATGTTGAACCATCCTTGCATCCCTGGGATAACTCCAACTCGGTCAGGTTGTATGATCTTCTTGATGATCCTTTGTATTCTATTTGCCAGTATCTTGTTGAGGATTTTTGCATCTATGTTCATTAGGGAGATTGGCCTGCAGTTCTCTTTTTGGGCTATGTCTTTCCCTGGTTTTGGAGTCAAAGTAATTGTTGCTTCCAGGAATGAATTTGGAAGCCTTGCTCCCCTTTCAATGTCCTTGATGAGTTTAAAGAGTAATGTCAATAGTTCTTTAAATGTCTTGTAGAATTCAGCAGTGAACCCATCAGTACCTGGGTTTTTCTTTGTTGGTAAATATTTTAATTACATTTTCAATTTCACTCATTGTTATTGGGGTGTTTTGAATTTATCTATCTTCTTCATTTAATTTGGGCAACTTGCATGTATCTAGGAATCTGTCCATTTCTTTTGTGTTTTCCATTTTATCAGAATACAGGCTCTCAAAGTAGGTATTGATGATCCTCTGGATTTCTGCTGGGTCTGTTTTGACTTCACCTTTTTCATTCTTAATTCCATGGATTTGAGCCTTTTCTTTTCCTTTTTTTTTGATAAGGTTGGTTAAGGGTTTATCAATTTTATTTATTCTTTTCAAAAACCAACTCTTTGATTCATTGATTTTTTGGTATCATTCTCTTAGTCTCCATTGCATTGATTTCTGCTCTGATCTTTTTAATTTCTTCTCTTGTATGAGCTTTGGGTTTGTTATGCTCTTTTTCTAGGAGTTGGGGGTTCTGCATTAGGTTATTTATCTGAGTTCTCACTGTTTTCCTAGTATGGGCGTTAACTGCTATGAATTTCCCTCCTAGAACTGCTTTCACTGTGTCCCATAGATTCCTGTATGTTGTACTTGCATTATCATTTACTTGTAGAAACTGTCTAATTTCCTCTGTGACCCATTGCTTGTTCAGGAGGGTGTTGTTTAATTTCCATGTGTTGGAGTTTTGTGGTTTCTTATGTCTTTGATCTCCAGTTTTATTGCATTACGGTCTGATAATAATACAGGGGGTAATTTCAATTCTTTTACATTTACTTAAACATGTCATATGAGCTAGCATGTGGTCTATTTTGGAGAATGACCTGTGTGTAGCTGAAAAGAATGTGTACTCTGATTTTATGGGGTGGAACATTCTGTAAATATCTACTAAGTCCATTTGTTCAATAGCTTGGTTCAGTTCTAGAATTTCATTGTTGATATTTTTTGTCTAGATGATCTGCCTATTTGTGATAGTGGGGTATTGAGGTCCCCCACTACAATTGTATTAGTTCTTATTTGGTTGTTCGTGTCCATTAATATTTGTTTTGTATAGTTGGGGGCATTCGTATTTGGTGCATATATATTTATGATTGTCATCTCTTCCTCTTGGACTGCTCCCTTCACAAGGATGTAGTGACCATCTTTGGCTCTCTTAATTAGTTTTGGTTTGAAGTCTCTTTTGTCTGCAAATAAAATTGCTATCCCTGCTTTTTTCTGGGTTTCTGTGGCCTGGAGAACTGTTTTCCATCCTTTTATTTTCAGTCTATGTATTTCAATTAGAGTTAGGTGTGTTTCCTGTATATAGCATATCGTTGGATTTTGCTTCTTAATCCATTCTGTCAGTCTATTTCTTTTGATTGGTAAATTGAGACCATTAATATTGATAGTTATAATTGATAGATATCGACTCATCCTTTTCATGGTGTTTTACTATTGTTGGCTCTTTTATTTCTTTTTTTACCCCCCTTTCTCTTTAGTTTCTTACCTTGTCTGGTGGCTTCCCTCTGTTGGGTCTCATGGAATTGTGACCTTCATTGCCTTTTTCTAGGATATTGCTTAGAATTGTTTGGAGTGCTGGTTTGGTGTTCATGAAATTTCTCAGGTGTTATTTATCATGGAAGTATATAATTTCCCCATTGATTTTGAAAGATAATTTTGCAGGATACAACAGTCTAGGTTGGAAGTTATTTTCTGTTAGGGCTTGAAATACTTCACTCCAGGCTCTTCTTGATTTGAGGGTTTGTGTTGAAACACCTGCTGTGATTGTGATGGGCTTCCCTTTATAGGTGATTTGTTTCTTTTCTCTAACTGCCTGTAGGATTTTATTCTTCTGTTGGGTTTCTGGGATCTTGACTATTATATGTCCAGGTGTAGATTTCTTTGACTCCAGCTAGTTGGAGTTCTATATGCCCCACTTATCTGTATGTCCAATTCTCCACCTCTGTCTGGGAAGTTTTCTACTATTACTTCTGTGAACAGGTTTTTATGTCAATTGTACTTTTGCCTGTTTTTTTTGTGGATTCCTATCAGTTTTATATTATTCTTCTTTGCATCATTTAGCAGCTGCTGGATTGATTTCTTGTGGTCCCTTACTATTTTTAAGAAATCTCTGTTTTCATGGTCCTTAACCACAATCCTGTCTTCTATATCTGATATTCTATCTTCAGATTTCTCTAATCTGCTATGCATGCTTTCAGTGGAGTTTTTAATCTCCTGAATATCTGTTTGAATCTGTTTCATTTCTTTCTCATGTTGGGCAATCATGGTTTCCATTTCTTTCTTATGCTGGGCATTTATGGCTTCTAGCATGTTTCTGAGCTCATCTATTTTTTTATCTGTTTCTGTTCTAGAGCCTGTAATCATGTCTTTCACTCTGCTCACCATCTCTGTAGTTATCTGGGAGATTATTTCTCCTTTGAATTTTCCTACAGCCTCATTCATCTGTTTTGTTACTTCCTGTGCTATCAGTTCAAGGTGTCCAGGTGGTTGATTATCAGACTTTTCCACCTCGTTTCCCTCAAAATTTGCCTTTTGTGGGGTGGAAGTCTGAGTTTGTGCCTTGCTTATATGTCTTCTCATTTTTGTTTCTGGTGCTGTCTTTGGTTAATTCCTGGGTTGATACTTTGAAATTGCTTATTGTAAGTATCTTTATTGATGTATTTAGAACTCTTATGGAATGATTGCTTCTCAGAGGTGTCTTCCATTCTCTTACAGGTTCCATCTGCCTTTACCCTGAAGATAGTTCAGGTGTTCAAATGGGATGTGATGATCCCTCCAACTTACCACATTTGGTGGTCTGTTGTGCCTTTATTGCAGAGATTCTCTTCACTTTTCCAGTGGGCTTCAGTTTTCATCAGGGAGCCTGAGAGAGGCCCTCTCTCTGTTGTTCACTTCTGCAGCTCAGGACAATGCTCTTTATGTCCTCCTGTGCCTCTCTAGTGTGGAACCAGGTAGCTGCATAGCCAAGAGGCCAGAGGTGGAGCGGGGGGGGGGGCTCCTGCCAAGCTGGCAGCTGGTGGGTGTGCCCAGGGGTAGGGTCTCACAGTCTTGTGGATGCAAGTGGGTGGGGCAAGCTGGATGGAGCAGGGTGCAGCCACCTCTGACTGTTCTGACCTCAAGGTCAAGCTGCAGGGCCCTTTTTATTTTCATTCAAGCCCTCCTTGACAATTATATCACAGTTTTGAAAGATGTTATCATTAGAAGAAGCAAAATGAGGGATACATGGGAAATCTCTATACTCCATCTGCAATTCTATAAGTCTAGAATTAACCACCATTGAAAATTTTAAAAGGACACATTTATGTACCCATGAGATTACATCCAGTTGTTACTTGGTGGTGTGTCAAAGAAATAGTGATAAGAAATGGATAATTTGTGTATAATTACTCACACATAGTGAGTGTATGATTAATATAAGCAAATATATTGCTAATGCTGGGTCTTATAACAGTGTTGTGTGGTATATCATCCAATTTCATTTTTAAGTGCCTTTGTCTACTTCCTATTTGACTTTAATTAGGAAATAGTTTTCTTTATGCTTTAGCCTTATGGGTAAATGCCTTATATTTTAACATATTTCATTAAACAAAATTTTGCAAATATTATTAGTAATTATTCTTTAAATGGCCACAAATGTATAAAGTACTAATAAAATATAGAATTTTTAGCATTAATTCTGGTTTCTAATATACTCACCAAAAGAATTTTGAAGTCAAACCAAGTACTCCATATCCAGGGTTTTCAACAGAAACACCTTCGTAGGAATACATCCATTCCTAACAGGATATGCTTGTAATGGAATTTTGTCATTAATACTGCAAAATACTTTGGTTTTTTAAACCTATGACTATTTTTCAAATGACTTTTTAATAGCATTTTCATTTAAGTATTTCCATCCTTTACTCAGGATGAATTTGAAGGTGCATTTAATTGAACTTGATGCTTTGGGACAGAGATGTTTATTTGAGGAGAAATGAGTAAAAAACCTTTTCAGGATGCCTACTTCTGTAAAGTGACATGTTTGGACTCTAAAGTTCCTAGAAACAGTATAAATGTATATGAGGTATTTTGTGTTAAAACTACTCATAAGATGGTTGGGGGAGCAGGCTTGAGTACATAGGTAATTGTTGCAAAAAATTAACCCGTCTGAAATTGTCCCTATTTCTGTTTGGGCAGAGGAAAAACTAACAATATTTTCTTGTAGTTACTATTCCATAACATTTGTTTAAAGTGAATTTAATATTGTTTAGATGATATCTAAGTATTGCTTTCTCATCATTTTACCTTTGACAATTCTCTTTCCATTCTTTTTTTAGTCTTTAGATTCTAGACACTTCATTACTGGACATAGCTTTCTGTTTCGTTAGATATTTTTAGCACTTCTATCCTTCACCATGTATATCTCCATTCTTTGTCTTGCAGGATTTGAGTATCAAATTCTAACTGATATTTTTCTCTTTGCTAATAACACTTTCCATGTTTTGCAAGGCTTTTTTGTTTCATGAATCAAATTTTTTGCAGCATCAATTCTTTTATTTATTTCTTATGTTGATTATTCTATTTGTTTTGCAGCAAAATTCAACTTACACCTTTTGAAACTCATGATTGAGATTTCTTTTATTTGCATATGAAAAGAAAATGTTTAATTTTTTTAAAATGTTCATGAATTTCCTGTGGGAGTTCTAAAGGTCAACATTCTTCTGTGTTCTGCTTTTTCATTTAAAAATATTGTTAATATTTTAATCAAAGTATGCAAATTGATTTATTTTTCATTTTGCTAATGTTTGTTTGCAATTATCCTGCTAATCACTAGAAATTAGATATAATAATACATTATGCACTAGGTTTAGTGCTGAGTAAACTATATGAATTATTTTTTGATAGCATCAAAGGAACTCTGTAAAATTGATATAATTATACCTCCTCAAAATTGAAAACTAAATCTTTTAAATTCATTTCACAGACTAGTTTTTAGTTAGCAGAGGGAAGTTCTTAGTTTTAAATCCAGGTCTTTTAACCCCAAGCTCTGTTTTCTTCAACCATTCATTCATGAAGTTCACATTATTGTTCAATATATAATTGACAGAGTGTCCATTTTGTTCAAGTATTTGTTGTGCTTTTATTTAGTTCACTTAAAGGAAGAGTTCTTTCTTCTGGAAATTAGACCTGCCACAGGTTCATTATGTAGAACTTTAAACTTTCATATCCAATTTTTCAGGTCTATAGCCTAAGGAACATTATGAGGAGAAAATCAACTAAACCCCTCCTTGGGATGTGACTCTGTAGGATAGATACCACAGCTAATTGGAACCTTGCACTTTTTATATTCCTGTCTTCTATCTTTTTATATATAATCCTAAGTGACATGAGAGAAAGGAGCAACGTGAGACATTTTAAGCACATTGGGATCTTTATTTTCCAGCCCCTGCACAACCGTTTGGTAGATGCTTCCACAGGATTGGTAAGGAGTCTGGTTTTGTCATGTTGTTCCCTCCAGTGGTCAGGGTTCTCTTCCCAGTCCAGAAACTTACATGCAGGACAAACATTATGGCTCTTTCTTAATCATGCTTCACATGCATGATTATGTCCTAACAGGTGTCTTCACTTGAAAAACAGCCTTTACAGTTTGCTTGTTTATTTGTCATTTAAATTTTCTGACACTTTCATGGCTGTTTTAATGAGAAATAGGGAGAGGCAATCACAAGCAGCGTAACTCAGCTAACAGTTTCTGTAAACTATGGCTTGTGTTCATTGATCCAAATATAATATTGAGACATCAAAGAGACCTTTGAAGCCAGCATTTTCTCACTCAAATATTAATTCAAGAAATATTTGCTTTTTCTTCCTGTTTCTTGAACCCTTTGTTTTCAGATAAATATATTCAATTACTCTAAAGAAACATATACCTATGTCAGAAATTTTAAAATATAAAAGTGTGTCATTCTGAGTTTTAAAGCCGAAAGAAATGGTCATATACACTTTCAAGAAATAAACAATTTAATAGAAAAATATCACATCAACGTTAATATTATTGGGAAAGAAAATTTCCTCGACCTTCCCAAGGTTCCTTGTTGGATTTAAGGTAAAACTGATAGAAGACGGACAAGAGAAAAGCATACCTAATTTGTTTACTCCAAGTTTTACATGACATGGAAAACTTCAGAAATGAACATCCAAAACTTAGGGAAAACTGATTTTATGCTTCAGTTGGATGAAGAATGGATGGCTGTGTAGAAATGTAGATGGGCAAAAGTGTCTGATCTAATGGCAATGAACGGAGCAGTGAAACTGCATAGGCTATCTGTTCTTATTTTCCGTGGCCTCTATGCAGCATTCTTTTCTCCAGGTACAAGGATCTTATTTTTTATCAATTTTATTAGTATATATGTTTGTCATACATAACAAATATGTTCATTGTGGGGAATTGGTACATATAAATATCATATCTTGATCCTTTTTACCTCCCCTTCCCACCATTTTTTCCTGTCCTCCCCATCTCCCAAACCTCTTTCTATCTCCATAAAGTATATATCCCTGTCATCTATCTTTTATTTTGCTCTTCAGATAATTTATACATTGGATTTCTCATATATGTGAAACCATGCAATATTTAAGCTTCTGCATCAGATTTAAAACATTAGCATTGTAGTCTCAAGGTGCATCCATTTTCCTACAAAAGACTCAAATTTATCTTTCTCCAAGCACAATGTACATCAGAATTTCCTTATGGTCAGCTCTTATGAACAAAGGAGGGGGTAGGTAATAGTAAATTTTCTAGGATTTTGGGAGAAAGTGGTTTTCATTTCTAAGATCTACCTTGGGGAAGAGTAATTCTAGTTTCTATGGTTTGCCTTAGGGAGAGAGGTACAGGAGAAGAAAAGGGATGAGAAAGTCAGAAAGATCTTGCCTCTCAGTCCCATTACTTCAGTTAAAAATATTCCACGTGGCAAAACACTAGTGTTTGCAACAAGGTGTTTTAAGGTCTGACAAAAACTATCATTCAATAAAAATGTAACATGATACTTTTACAATCATCTTGAGTTTTAAAGAAATTTAATTTGGAAATTTATTCACAGATACCATCCTCTGCCTTATTTGGAATTCAAAAACCCTATGACCATACTGTTTCCAAAAGTGTATTCTGTACTTCAAATAATATAAAACAAAATAACTTCCTTTTCTTAGATCATTTCTATGGTGGTTGTTTTCCTAGAAGGCTGTTCACATTCTCTATTACTCTGCATCCTCTCATTTTGTTTTCCTGCTTTTATCTGTCCCCAGAGATTTCTCACAAAAATACCTCTGTTTTGCTCTCAACAGAAAACCTCTAGGGCTTTCTAGCTGTTTTCCTTCCAGCTATCATCTCAGGCTGCTTTCTTCAATATCTCAATATATTGGTTTCTTCTTTGTTTCATGCGCACTTATTTACTTTTCTTTAATGGTGTTACCACCATCGATTTTCCATCCCCTTGGTGTTTTTCTTCACATGAAATGTGATGGTATACTCAGGCTCCTAGCTCTACTCTCCACTATTTCAATCCAACCCCATCTTCTACGTATGCTTGTTTTTCTCTAACAAGCTTGGTTTCTTTCTTGTCCCTCATTTTTTATAAACTCAAACTCCATCTTTTGCATAAAACATCGACAGAGAATACAAGTGGTAACTTTCATCTGGATTCCCAAACTCCTGGTAATCAGTACAAAAACATTAACTAATCCGAATTACTATTTTTTGTATTGGTTATGTTGCTATGTTACTTGTTCAAATTATAATCTTTGCCCCCACAGCAGTTTTCCATGATGTTGGGAGTAACAATCATGAAAATTCATATTAGAAAGAAGTATGAGAGATTTCTATAAACTTTATTTGACTAAGAAGAGGACCCTCTGACTTGCTTAAGAGTTCTGTCAGAATTTTAATTTTCTTATTTAAAAAATTTAACATGATTGCTTTTCTCAGTTTTAGAGAAGACACTTAAATAATTCTGTTGTAATTTGTAATAGTTTTGCGTATCATTCCACTTAACTTTGTTCCAGCACCAATACATATTTGCAAAGATTGGACTCAAAGCCGTTTTGTTGAAGGCTGTGTGAATACAAGGCATAGTTTGCAGCTGTGTGGTAGTGGATAAATCACAGCATTGGCTCTGTGGTGTCAGGCTCTGGGCGTTCTTCTTGTCACCAAGCATTGTCGGCCTCCATTTTGGAGGCTGTCTAAGCTTAAAAAGTCTCCTGTCTAATTTTTAGAGAGTAAGATTGTTCCTTGCGTTTCTGAGTATTATGTAACATTTTTTTGCAGAAGCTTCTGTTACATTAAGTGCATCTGTGTAACCTGGTTAAAAATGTAATCTTATTTTAAATAAATCTTCATATTCTGTACAAATACACACACACACACACACACACACATATATATATAAAGCAGTATGAGAAAGATTCTTGACCACACTACCAGATTAAATCTTGATTGAATTCACTGTTCTAGTTTGATTTTTCCACCAAAATGTAAACAGAAAGAGAAGCAATTAGGTAAAGATCTGAAGAGTTCAGCAGGAAGTTAACCTAGCATCCACTGCAGCCAACCAATTCTCAGCTCTCAAGCACAAACTGATTGACAAGGCAGTCATTTTTTTCTTGTGAAATGTTTTAGGCTTTTTGTAAATAGGACTAAGTTTTGCCTCTGTTTAAATACTTCTGGAAAAGTGTTTTTTCATAAAGATATAGATCCAGTATAGACATAGAGATAGAGATGTTGATAACATAATTTTTAAAAAGACAAAAATGTATGACTAATATAAATATAAAACTAATGTATGTTAAGAATTTTTCTCACAGTTTCTGAGGTAATCAGTATGCTTTCAAATAAAACTTTGACATATATGATATATATTCTTTAAAGACATATTGTATTAATATAGACAGGAAGCATTTTCATTGCTATTAATTGTCTACAACCTAAGTTCTTTTATCCCCCATGAAGGTAAAGAACCCTAATACAAACAATGAATGATACAAGTTCTTATTTAATCACATATTCCTTAGAATGCTCTGTAATACAAGGCCTAACACTCAATTGCAAGGATGCTCAGTAACTGCCTTTACTTGTTTCTTCCCCCACCCCCCCATTAACTTTATTGGTATATTTTAGGGACAAAATACAGTTACATTCATCATTGGGATCTTGTACCATTACATGAGTCTCTTGGTTCTTATTTTTTTTCCCCCCTTATCTTGCCCTCCCTTCACTCCGTCCACCCTTCTCTAGTTGCAAAGACCTTGTTTCCATTTTTTTCCTCTTCTCATATTTTTTCCTTTCCCTTTTTTCCCTTCCCCTACCCCTCCCAATTCCCCTGCTCTTTTAGACCTTTGCTTCCTGTTACACAATATCAGTTATATATTTTTTAAATTACAATATTAAGATCTAGGAGACATTACCACAGATTTTACAGAATTTAAAAGGATATAGAAAGCACATTACAAAAATCTTTTTGGAAATAAATTTGACAACTTCTAAGAAGTAACTTAGAAGACAAATTAATGAAACTATCTCTGGAGGAAATATAAATTTTGAATAGCACCTATTAAAGAAAGTATAATCCTAGCTTGAAAACCTACCTATATGACAACAGCAGGCTCATATACATTTTAACTGATAAATCATATCAAACAATTAAAGCAGAGAAAAGAAGGAACACTTCTCCCCTCATTTTAGGAACTCAACATTGTGCTAATCCAAAAACTGGATAAAGATAATAGAAGAAAAAAGTATGAACATAGAAATTTGTTTAACAAAACAAACTATTGGAAGTCAGATCTGGCAGGATGTAGAAAGTGGTTTTGTTATAGCGATGGGAGTGTTGGTTCAGCATTGGAAGATCCACCCCCAAAAGTCATCATTTTAACAGAGGAAAGGAAAAAGCCATATGATCCTGTCACTAGTTGGAGAAAAAGTATTGGACTAAATTCTAGAACTGTTCATGGTAAAAGCTATCAGGAGACTAGAAGTAGAACAGAACCTTCTCAACAGATTAAAGACATGTACTCCATACTTCCAGTGAGAATACCTTGTATGAATGGAGAAGATACAAGACTTTCTCCTTAAGGTGGGGAACAAGGGCAGATATGCTTACTCTTTATCTGTCCATTAAACTTTGAAACCTAGGCCTCACCAAAATAGTCTGGCAATAAAATGACACAATTAGGATAGGATTGGCAAGGTAGAAGCAAAATATTTATATGTAGATGAAATGACCATCTACAGAGAAAATACTAAGAAATCTCTAGGGACCCCTAGAACTTGTACTTGAATTTAGCAGGATTAGAAAACAAAAGGTATATATAAAAATTCAGGTCTATGTATCTTGCTATAAATGAAGAATTGGATATTGAAATTTAAAAGTTATTTAGGAGTACAAACGACCTAGAAAAGTTAAAAATAAAAACAAAAACATTGTTGGAAGACATTTAGCACCCAATTTTAAGACCTCTTCTAAAGCTACAGTAATCAAGGCAGTGTTGGTGTAAGGAAAGACATATAGATCATTGCAATAAAACAGAGAATCTAGAAATAGAACCACACAAATATGGTCCACTGAGTTTTGAAAGATTATTTAACATTAGCATTTTATAGACTATAAACTTGATTCAAGAGCCAAGAAAGAGATAGTGTATTCAGCAAATGGCACTAGAACACCTGGTATCCGTATATAAAAAATTAAACTCAACCCTTTTTTTCCATACATGAAAATAACTTGAAGGGATCTATGAACCTAAATAAGAAAGCCTAAAAGTATAAAACTTTAAGAAGAAATTATAAGGGAAAATATTTATGAATTCAGGGTAGGCAAGAACTACCTAGGATACAAAAAACATGATGTATAAAAGAAAAAAAATTGAAAAATGAGATTCCATCAAAATTTAGAATTTTAAATGACATCATTAAAATGAAAAGTAGTCCTTAAACAGACCATATTTCCAATGCATATAACCTATGAGCAGAATATATAAAGAATTCTTAGAGCTCATTAATAGACAACCCAATTAAAATGTAGACATAAGAAGATGATAGCCAGTATAGCACAAGGAATGGTGTGCAACTCTAGAATCAGAAAAATACTAATCAGTACAATAATAAGATTGAATTATACACTCATTAGAGAGATGAAGTCAAAAGTTTTAAAAGCCTTGTCATGACTTTTTCTTTTTGTTGGATTCTCCCCCTTTGCATTTAATTTGTCATGCCCAATGGATTCATTCTTCTGGGTTTCCTGGGGTTGTGATCCTCACTGACTTTTCCTAGGGTATTGTCTAAAATTTTTTGGAGTGCCAGTTTGATATTCATGAAGTTCCTGAGGTGCTCTTTATCATGAAAGTATCTTATTTCTCCATAAATCTTGAAAGATAGTTTTGCAGGGTACATCAATCTGGGTTGGAGGCTGTTTTCCTTTAGGGCTTGAAATACATCACCTCAAGCTCTTCTTGCTTGAGGGTTTGCCTTGAGAAGTCTGCTGTGATTCTGATGGGCTTTCCTTTGTATGTGATTTGTTTCTTTTCTCTCACTGCTTGTAGAATTTTATTCTTCTGTTGGATTTCTGGAATCCTAACTATTATATGCCTATGTGCAGATTTTTTTTGATTAAGGCTAGCTGGAGTCCTATATGCCTCACTTATCTGTATGTCAAGTTCTTTTCCCCTCCTTGGGATGTTTTCTGCCATCACTTCTGTGAACAGTTTTTTTATGTCATCTGCACTCTCTCCTCTGTCTTTATTGACTCCAGTCAGTCTTATGTTATTCTTCTTTGCATCGTCTAGCAGCTGCTGGATTGATTTCTTGTGTTCCCTTACAATTTTAAAGCAATTTTTCTTTTCCTCCTCACTAATTGCAATCTTATCTTCTATATGTGAAATTCTATCCTCACATTGGTTCATTCTGCTCCTCAGACTTTCGATGGAGTTTTTAATCTCTTGGAAATCTGTTTGTATCTGTTTTATGGATTCCATTTGTTTCCTATGTTGGGATTCCATCATGTTCCTCTGATTCTCTATTTTTTTATCTGTGTCCTTTCTAGATTTATTAATCATGTCTTGCATCATGAGCAAAATCTTTGATGTTATCTGAGTAATTATTTCTGATTTAATTTTTCCCAGATCCTCTTTTGTTGCCAGTTCAGAGAGTCCAGGTGGTTGAGTATCAGAGTGTTCCATCTCATTTCCCTTTGGGGTTGCTGTAGGTGATCCAGAAGTCTGTTTTTGAGGCTGGCTTATGTGTTTTCTCATTTCCATGTGGAGGAGAGGTGCTTCTGGTGCCCACACGGCTCACCTTGTCAGCCCTAGGAGCTTGGGGTGGCAGCAGGGGAGCTTCCTTCCAGGTGCTGGGACCGACTCAGCTTCTCTGCCCTAGGAGCCTGGGATGGAGGCCGGGAGCTTCTTTTCACATGCTGGGACCGGCTGAGCTTCACTGCCCTAGGAGCCTCGGATGGCGGTGGAGGAGCTTCCTTCCGGGTGCTGGGACCGGCTGAGCTTCACTCACTTGTTTCTTGACAGAGTAAATTGAGAAAGTCTTTAGCCATGTTAATGACTAGCCTCTAAGTTCTTCTTTGATAGTTATTAAGCACTTATCAAGTTCTAGTAACAACATGCAATGATGTTGCAAAGAATAAGAAGAAAAGAGAGTCAAAGCTCTGGCATGTAATAAGCAACCTACAGTAAAATACAGTGGATGACATAAGAAATAAATTATAGAACAACATGACAAATTCAAGATAAAGGTTGAATAAGTATAAAGTGTGCTCTTAGTGTTTGAGAAATTCCTGGATATCATAAAACATTTTTATAAAGAATTTCACTTAAAAGTATGACTCCAGAGAAAAATATTGAGCATCTATGACAAAAGTAAAGAATGCAGACAAATGAAATCTTAGAAGTACTACAAGGAGTAAGAGCAAATATGAAAGTCCATAATTCAATACACAGTAATTAGCTTTGTGGATTAAATCTCTAGGCTTCTCTGAGGCTTCTGAGGCCCTCCCCCAGTCTGCCTTCTTCTTGAGGGAAATTTCTGTGGGATATACCCCTTTGAGGTTTTGAACTCCTGCACCTGTTCCTTTTTCCTCCACTGGATTTTACTATGGTGCCTTCAAGATTTTTAAAGCCTTGGCATAATTTCTTCCTCTGTACTTTTCTTCATTTTCCCTTCATTCATTATTGCTATCAAAAAGATATTAATCTGTGCTTGCTAATCTTTGAGGAACAAATGCAAAATTTATGCTTATTTTGAGAATTTTGCTTTATATATCTATTAGAAATTCTTATACAGGAAACATTTTTAATTTCAAGAAGAGCAGTTGTAGAGGTTTTATCTTCCTAGAGACTCAAGTACTTCCTTAGCTTGCTTTCCTCCAACTCAGCAACAACAACAAAATAGAGGATAACTTTAACTCGTGTTGTGCTTTGTTTCATGTAGATTTTATCTAAACTTCTAACAGAATCTTATTCTTCTGTAAAAATATTAAAGTAAGCTATTGTGGTGATTTCCTATTTCTGGTAATTTTATTTATCTTTTGTTCTTGTTTTTAGTAGGTTTCTTATTTAAGCATAAGATTGAAATTAGGCAATCATAGGCAAGATGAGGTTTCTTTGTAAGTGTAAAGATTCAACATGAGATGACTTTGTTGAAAATATCTTAAGGCGATAGTTTATTCCTGCATACAAAAAAAGAAATGATGTCGGTATTTAGAACATATTTTGGTAAAATCAGGTTTCCCTCAGGATGTATCAGTGAGCTTTCATGTGATGGAGACAAAATAACTGACACCCAAAATTTAAAGGAGGAGGCTTGTGGCTTTAAGGCATTCAGTCCATGATCAGCTGGCTCCAAGGCAGAGAATCATCATGACAGAACGGTTTGGTACAACAAAGATGTTTAGTCCATCGCACCTAGAAACCACAGCAGGGGAACAGTGCAAGAGAGGATTTGGCAAGGGACACATATGGTACCCAAGGTCACTCCTTCATGGCCTCAGTATTCTACTTTATTAATCTGGCAGGGGTTTCTTAATCCAATGAGAATGACAAATCAGGATTAATGTTCACAGCTTCTCCAAGTCTTATATTTATATTGATTTGAATTCTGGTTTAATTCAATACATTTCTCAAAAAAATAAAACTTGACACATTTAGTCTGCAATTTTAGGACCACATACAATTTTGTGATCAGTAACAAAATACCTCTTTTATACCACCTCACATTTTTAAAAATACCGTGGAAATCATACTTCTGTAACTTTAGTTACATGTTTGTAATTCAGACTACTGTACATAATGAGATAATCATTTGAGTTTACTTTTTTTCTATTAATGTAAAATTCATTGATATTTTTAATGTTAAATTAGCATACATTTCTGGAATAAGCCAAGCTATGTAAGCTTACTTTATAGTTATTTATTGCTGCCAACAAACCATTCTAAATGTGTAACGCTGTAATAACATTATAAAAAGATTTTATTTTTATATCTTAGGGTTTCAAGGGATAACTAGGTTCAGCCAGATGGATTTTGCTCTCAGCTTCTCATAAGGTTGTAGTAGGATGGTGACCTGGGTGGAAGTCACCTCTTTTATGTGTTCATTATCTATTCATAAAGCATTTGATGCTGATTAGTTTGATTTTAGCAGAGGCTGCCAACTGAAATAACTACTAGAAATTTGTCCACGTAACCTTGGATTTCCCACATTAGTGGCTGAATTCTAAGACAGTAATCTTGAAGATACCTGGGAAAAAAAGCTGAATTGCTCTCTAAATTCTAGTCTAAGGAGTCTATTTAAGAATAACAAAATCAAGGTATTCATGAGCAGACCTGAGATACAAAAAATGTTGAAGGACTTAGGCCCAATGCTATATTAAGCCTAGAACATCACAGATTTTCAATATTTATTGAATTAAAATTATATTTTATTAATATAATAAAAAGTATATGTAATAAATAAATATACAATAAAAGTATATGTAATACAAGTATCTGTTATTGATAATATAATAAAATTATTATACTATTAATAATAAAATTCTTAATATTATTATACTGTGCTCTGTGGCACTATGATCTATTTTTACTCAAAAACTTTCTGATACCTGATATGTGGGGATTTTTTCCATACCAACATCCAGTCCTATTTTCTAGACACTAGTTGGCTATCTTAACATTAGAGTCAATTCTGACATTAGCTGCCAATTGTTAATATCACACTTCATGGATTTAAGGGATTAGTCCCAAAGATCGTCCTCACATCAGACACCAGTCACAGTTCTCATGTGTCCAAGGTTCCCTTTACTACAGTACTGGGGTTTCCTCAACCTTCCTCTTCAGTCTGATAATTTGATCAAATGACTTTCAGAACTCAGGAAGACAGTTTGCTTGCTGTTGCTGACTTATGGGAGATAAGAATGAAAAGCCAGATAAAAAGGTAAACAGAAAGAGGTCTAAAAAGATCTGAACCAACAGAGCTTCCATCCCATGGAGCTAAGGTGCTTCATGTGTATGGATGTGCTTCCCCACCCTGAGCTTTTTAAAGTTCTTTGTTCAAAGATTCTTACTGTGGTTGTATTATTTAGGGAGAATTGATTAAATCTTGATCATCTTTGATTAACTCATTTTCCAGTTCCTATTCTATTCTTGGTGATTGTGGGTACTCTTCAAACTTCTAATCAAGACTTAGTTTTTCTGGTGACCAGCCCTTGTCTGGGAGTTATCCAAGAGCTCCTCAGAGAAAGGTATTTATTCTACTAGCACACTCATCATTCAGAAAGTGCAGGAGGTTTAGGAGCTCTATCCCAAGAAACAGAGACAAAATACAAATGTAATTTTTAAAATTTTATTGCAGGCATGGATGAAAAGTTGTTGTTAGAGTGGTTTATAATAGAGATAATTATTAGGAAAGATGATTTTATTATACCATAACATCATAAATGAAGTGTTTGAAAAATAAGATTTTTTTTACAAAGTTGAACTATATCATTTTTTTAATATATAACAAAAAATGTCTCCTAAAACAGGGCCAACTCACTTCCTAAAATATGTTAATGATTCTATTCATATAGGAGGTGTGATTGAAATGTACATTTAGCATACATTCAAATTAAAAATATTTATTACACTGAAAGACACATTGGCATAAATCCTCACTGTATTCCTGCTCACTTCCAACACACTTATCCCATTGTTGTTGCTACTTTCTGAAGCAGTTCTGGAAGTCCTCTTTTCTGACTGTCTTAACAAGGTGTGATTGGTGATGGAAAGGCAGGCTTGTAAAAATATTAAAGTGTGTCCTCATCCACCTTATTCACCAGATCTGGCACCTTGTGACTTCTGGCTCTTCCCTAAACTGCAATAACTGAGAGGCAAACCTTTTGAATCAGTTCAGAACACCAAGGCAGCCACTGCAGCATAACTAAACAATAACTGTAGTTTTTTTTTTTATCATATTCCATATATGGAATGCAAAAACTTCCAAAAATGATTCTAAAGTGGTATTTGAAAATATGTATGACTTTAGCTTTCTTAATTTAACTCATTTTTGCTAGTTCAAGTCTTTTGGTAGAACAGATACTTCAGTGTTTTTTTTCCTTTCAAGTTCCAAACAAAAAATAAACATTAAATAAATAATTATAATTATAAATAATATAATTTGCATTTATGTATTCTTATAAAGTTTATCAACCATTTAGGTAATATGTAGTATTGAGTGTACTTTATTTGCTATGATTTTTTTTAAAGCTATGAAAGTGAACTTATATAATACTTTCTGTTTTCTCTTTGGAAATCTGGAATATTGAAATGCATGGGATAATTGAAGTTTTGATTGTTCTAGCTTGGATATTTTAAGAGGACAACATGAGTTTTTGTCCAAGTTTTTCTTAGGCTACTGGGAGTAAAAGCAAACAGTAATGCAAAACTAAAACAGGTTGTAATAAGGCATCTGAAAATTCCTTTTGTTTTATATCCTTTCTCAGTAAATTGAGAAGAAAATAGACTGCAAAAAATAATTTTACCAATGTTATGCATTGTTAAGAGTTCCTTGGGAGCAAGCTGTTGAAATGTTAATAACTGTTAAAAGAAGGGCATATAGTTGGCAACAGTTTATATTGCTAGTTTTTTATTGTTTAGCACATTATGTAGTGCTATAGAACATGCTCTGATAGCAGTATCAAAAAATCTGAAATGGACAAAGAATAGACATAAAGGTTACAAAGATAGAATGCAATTGTTAAACATAATCAAAGTATTGACATGATCCTGTTCATTGGGTGAGGAAACAACAGAGATAAATATAATAACTTAAATGTCTAACTAATCTGAAATGAAAAGGAAGATCATTCATATATGCAGGACACATAGGTTAGCCCTGCTGTCTCTGTTTATCCAGTGCAGGAAAGGTGGACCTTCATTCAGAATTGGTTGGGATGTCAAGATTGATGTATCCACCCATACCAACGGAATATGAAGAAATGTATCGCTACCACAGAGGCTTTGTTCAGAATCAGGGACGCTCCCAAACTCGTCCAAAAATGGCTACTGCAAGAAAGAATGACTACTTCTGCTTTTATTGGCATTAGAGGTGAGACTAAGGTGAGGGTTTCCTCCGTCCAAGGGTTCAGTGAGCTGAACTTGCTGATGCCCAAAGAGGGAGGGGCATCAGACTTTCTCACCGGACTGCCCAAGTGCAAGGCAAGGAAGGGCAGGCGAGGATTTAAAATTGTCTGCAGTTGAACATCAAACATGAAGTTCAACTTTGTATTGCAAAAGGTTTTTCTGACAAATCTTAAGTGATCCTACTCAGGGACGCTAGATGAGCAGTCTACCGCATTCTCAAGCCAAGAATCCACTTATACTGCCCCAATTTCTGTACCTCTGCCCTCACCACTGTTCAACTCTGGGGAGGACTTTTGCCACTAGTGAAAGATGAGGAGCCTTAACGTTCTGACACGGCTTTCAAGAAAATCAGTGAGTTTGGTGTTCTTGCTTCCTTGTGGGGTATAACCCAAGGCTTTGTAGCATATCACTTTCATTTCTCATTCTTCTTTTTTTCCTTTGAGAATTTTTTTTTATATTTTGGGGGCAATTTTCTATGTTCTCCTTTTAGATATCTTACTCTGTTTCATTTTTTTCTTTTTTGGAATATTTCTTTCTATCTCAGGTAGTTACAATAGGCGCGAGGCTTAGGTATATTGTAGACTTTCATTGCTACCTATACCTTTGTTTATAAAGTTAAAGGAAATAAGATGAAAGCCAGGAGACAGAAAGTAAGTGTACAGCTCTGTAGCCCTGATAGGAATCTAGGCTAAAACTGTTGCTCAAATATTGTTCTGCTCTGCTCATATATGTTAACTCTTTTTATAATATGCTTAGAGCAAACACAAAAGACTTGTGAACAATATCTATATAATAGCATTTTAAAGAAGTCCTGTGTAAGTCACTTAGCACAGATAAACAGAAAAAAGTCAGCAAAAAGTAGCTTATTGTTGTTATCACAGAAACATGTATCTGGCATATATTAAATTCTCAATTCTGTCATTATGAGACTGGAAATAAAAATGTGGATTTATTAGCAGAAATAAAGGTATGCATATATATATATATATATATATATATATATATATATATATATATATGGGTGCCTGTATATGTATAAGTAAACACACATACAGTAATTCCCCCTTATCCATGGGAAACACATTCCAATGTATATCATGGATACTTGAAACCTCAGATAGTACCACACTCTAGGTATGTATTATATTACTATCCACACTCTATATTACTATACCACACTCTAGATATGTACTATATTACTATCTCTACATACATACCTAGGATAAAGTTTAATTTTAAAATTAGGTATAGTAAGAAATCAACAATTAATAAAAAAATGGTGTAGGAATGAAACAAGTGGAACTTAATTAAAATAATTAAATTATTAATTAAAATAAAGTTATGAATTTAAAAAATAATTCAATAATACATATAAAGTATATAACACAATATATATATAATATACTATATAATAAATGATATAATATGATAATAATGATTGAAAAGTTATTAATTTCTGTCTGTGAATTTTTTCTTGTAACATTTTCAGATCACAGTTGGCCATGGGAAACTGAAACTGCAGAAAGCAAAACTGTGCATAAAGAGGGGCCACTGGATGGTAGACTGAGTTCTGTGGCTCACTGCAGAATTATGTGGCAGAATCTATGCCAATCACACTAATGCTCGGAAATAATGCCAAGGATGTGCCAGTGGTGGCAGCAGTCACACTAAATAACACAGAAGAACACTGTGGTCATAGCTCAGCATGGTAGAATCAAGGAATGTCCATAAACAAGACTACAATACTCCATCCATTTATCATCTGTGTATCTCTGTCAGCCTTACTGCAGCTTGTGAAGGACCATCTCATGCTCTTTCAAAAAGACGACAACGGGAGCCCTAGACATTCTATTTGTCTCATTTATTTTTATTGCACTTAAGCATTCAATTTACAAGTTATGGGTGCTTCAAAGCATCATGTTAGGCAAGAGATATATTTGATATTAAATATGCAAATTCCGTAAGGCTTGCATTGTTCTTAATTGAACTCAGGAAGAAGCTACCTATGTGGTTAGGTGGATAAATGAAACTGAGAAGTTTTACATTTAGATCTACAGCACGAAATTCTCTCCTAAACTTTAGACTTGTCATCTTTAAAAGACACATCTCTATTCAAAAATGGGTTTCCAAAATGAACAGACATTTCTCAGACAAAGAAGTAAAAGCAGCAAATAAATATATGAAAAAATGTTCAGCATCACTAGTCATTTGAGAGATGCAGATGAAAACAACACTGAGATTCCACCTCACTCCAGAAAGAATGGCTGCTATCAAGAAGTCAACCAATAACAAATGCTGGGAGGGGTGTGGGTAAAGAGGAACGCTTCTCCACTGCTGGTGGGAGTGCAGACTGGTGCAACCACTGTGGAAATCAGTATGGAGACACCTCAAAGAACTAGGACTAGAGGTCCCATTTGACCCCGCTATTCCACTATTGGGGGTCTTCCGCAAAGAATTAAAAGAATCATACCACAGAGATATATGTGCACCCATATTTATAGCGGCACGGTTTGTAATAGCTAAGGACTGGAAACAGCCCAAGTGCCCATCAACTGGAGACCGGATAAAGAAGATATGGTTTTTTTTATAAAATGGAGTACTACTCAGCCATAAAGAATGAGAAACTAGAGACATTTATAGCTAGATGGATGCATATTGAGGCCATACTATTAAGTGAAATAAATAGGACACACATGTGTAAATACCGAATAGTTTCTCTAGTGTGAGAAACTGAAAGTGTAAATAAGGATTAAAATGATTAAAATGAATAATTGATAATTTGAAATAGGAAAAGGTCCAAAGGTTTAGTGGTGGTGGGAGGGGAAAGGGAAAGAGAAGAAGGGAAAGGAAAAATTTTGAGAAAAGAAAAAAAAATGGAAATGAAATCGATGTAAATAGGGAAGGGTGGAGAGGGTGAAGGGCGCACAGGTAATGGGGAAAAAATAAGAACCAAGCTAAATCATGTACAGGTACAAGCACCCAATGATAAATGTAAATGTATTGTATACCTAAAATGTACCAATAAAAGAATTTTTTTAAAAAGACACATCTCAAAGGAAAAATATGAAAGAATTGAAAAAGAAAGAAAGAAAAAGAAAGAAAGAAAGAAAGAAAGAAAGAAAGAAAGAAAGAAAGAAAAGACAGAAGGAAGGAAGGAAAGAAGGAAAGAAAGAGGGGAAAGAAAGGAAGGAAAGAGGTGAGTAGGGAGGGAGACAAGCAGGGAGGAAGGCAGGGATTGAGGCAGGGATGAAGGAAGAGAGGGAGAAATAAAACCTCTGAACACAAACTACTGCAGCCCTAAAAGCTGCTCCACTTCCGTGCTTTCTCATCTCAGTCACCAGCAACTCCATCCTTCTAGGTGCCCAGATGCAAACCTGCAGGGCTTCATTAACTATTAGCTTGCTCCTAAACCACGCCACGCATTCAATCTGATGGGAAATACTGCTTCAGTCTTGAAAATGTATCCAAATTCAACCCCTTAACACTACTTCCAGGGATTTGGATTACTTCACTCTTCAACTTAATTTCTGCAGCAGTCTTTTAATTTGGTTCTTTAGCTTCCACCTTTCCTCCTATAGTCTGCTCTCAAAGGATCCATTTAAACACAACAGACCATACCCTCTTCACAGCGCGTCACATATGGGTGTCAATCGCTCCCAGGGAAACAGGATGCTCTGCCTCCTCTGCTTTCTGTCTGAATCTCTTTGCCCTCATCTTCTAATATCTCTGATCAATGCCATCTTGCCACACAGGTTGCCTTAATGTTCTGGAAACAGGCCAATCAGGCTCCCATCTCAGACCTTTGTTCTCTTTCTTCTTTCTGGAATGTTCTTCCCTTTGTCATTCATATAGTTGACCTCTCCTTAAGTGTCTGTTCAGATTTCACCTTAACCAATAGAAATGTTTTAAAATGATAATCTCTCCTTTTCATTTCAAAATTTGCTATTAGAAGTCTAAATTATAGTTGCTCTGCCTTATAACCCTCCCCCAATAATACACATCTCCATCTAACATACTACATCATTTACTTTTTAAATTAAGCTAATCAGCTTAAACATCTAAAAAGTCTAAGTACTTATTGGTTTTATACACTGGTGTTTTCTAAGTGCCAAGGATGAGTTTGGAAGAGGAAAGACATTCAGTAAATATCTATTGCCTGAATAAAAGGGCCAACTATTAACAGAATGAGACATAGAGCCATCCATGTAGAAACAGTCAAAGGAACTGAGAATGGAGAGTACCAGCACCATGTTTTTTAAATCCTACTGTTTATCAAAGCCTTAGGACCCTAAAAATTTCTAGTCTCCAGCAACATAAAAGCTCATCCTCATAGATGTATGTGAAACTCAGGGTCTCTTTTGCCCCCATGTGTGTCCTTAACCCTATCCTGCTCTGTGGAAAACAATCTGTCTTGCAGTCAGTGGTTCAAACACACACACACAACCAAGGATATTTCCTAGACTATGAAATGGAGACTCTACAAAATATGTCTGAAACTAATTCTGGGTCTCAAAATATGACCAACTTTTATAATTATAATTGAGGAATATTCATGTGAGAAACTTCACTATTGAATTTTTATTAAGATTCACTTATAAATTATAACCACATTCTAAAATATATTACTATAAAGATAACTAACCATAGGATTCAGAATCAGTAATTCTTAGAGCAAATATATTTTCAGTTAAATCAAGTTGCAGGGAGATTGCATATGGTGTTCTCTTTGAAGTATGAGTTAAAGTATTAAAACAAACCAATTACTCAAAATTTCTTTAAATACACAATATGCAGTATATTTAATCACTGTATTTTGTATATCCTTACATAAGTTAACAACATTAAATCTATAAAACCAAACATTTTGTGCTTGTTAGTTGAATATTCTTGAATATTTAGCTCTCTGCTTATAGGGTTGTTTTCTGTTTTGTTTTCTTTTTACTTTGAATAACTTCACATTACAGTTTTTAGTACTTACAGGAAGATTTCAAGACAGTTTTCACTTTGAATCTTAAGTATTCAAAAAGGCCTAAATCTGTCAAATGTAATTTGTCACATCAAATATAATAAATTTATTATTCTAAGAAAAACCATTTTAAAAATATCTGGCTTCCCAAGAAAATGTAATTTCTAAATTGCTTGTGTTACAGTATATTTTTCTCTTTTTAATTTCTTAATGACAATTTTTCACTCTCACAATCCTTTTCTTTCTGAATATACAGATGATTCAAGTGGTACTAAAGTCCTCAAATGCTTACCTTTGTGGGGCACATTAGATCTTTCAGGCCACTTGAGTCCATTTAGTAAATTACTACCCCAGTGCATTAAGTGGAACTCCAGTAGCCTGGTATTATTAATGCACTTAATAATTTGGCACTTGTAATTGCCAGTTATGGTAGCACATTTGCTTTCAGATTTTCACAGTAATAATTATAAAGAAAGAATTTGTACCCAAAGAATTATGTGGTTACCCATTAGAATTATATAGGCTTTTTTCAATATATAATAAGCCCCTTTGTTATCTAATATTGAATAATGGATCTTTTCAGAAGCTGCTACCAAAGATTTTGTTTCTTCTCAAAATGCAAGATTTATTCTTCTCTGTAACAAGAAAATCCCCATGCATATACATTGTGTTTCAATACTTTATTTTCATTTTCTCCTCATATTAAACTGAATTACCACTTTAAAAATCTTATGTCCAAGACAAAAAGGTTTATATGCTAGAAATAGAAATAGAATCATCTGTGTACAAAGTTTCAGTTATAGGTGGTGGATAAGTTCTAGAGAGCTAATAGGGAATATGGTGATTATAGTTAGTAATAGCGTATTGTATACTCGAAATTCAATAAGAAAGTGGATCGTAAGTCTAACCACATAAAAGTGACTATATGAGGTCATAAATATATTAATTAGCTTGCTAGTGGTAACCTTTTCATAGTGTATATGTGAATAAAACATTATGTTGTACATTTTGAATATATAAAATTTCTATTTGTCAATTATACTACAATAAAGTTGTTGGAAAAGTAAAGTTATAATAAAGGATAGAATTTCAACAACTTCTTGTGAAATCTAAAAGACTATACTTTCATAATGATAATTCAGAATACCATGTTAAAACGCTTCAGGATTTCCTATAGCTATCAGTATTTTAACATGGAAACAATAGCTGGAGTTTTCTTTTACCCAAATTGAAGGCATAATCACATAGTACAATTTTCTGTGTTTCACTAATGAGTACTAGTTTATTAAAGACAACCAGTGGTGCCAAGCAATTCATCTGAGTCAATAGACTCACTGGAGGGTTCATTTAAAACCATCCATTACCTCTCACAACAGTGTTACTCAATTTTGGCAATGTAACAGTCCAAGCAGGAGCATCTTTAAGATGTTGCACTTCCAAAGCAGAGGATCTAATTCACTCTTAACAGTCCAGTACTGAAAGCTCAGCAGAATTCAGCATATGTTTTCAGACATTCTCATTTCCTGGTGTTCACTTCTAATTAGTCAGTGAGAGGTAAACCAGGTTATATTCCTAAAAAAGATTGGTATAAAAAGTTGGTTTAATTGGAGATTTAGATTCACTTGAACATTATTTTCATCCTTAAAGATATGGTATCAGTCCATTGGATTGCCTTTAAGTGTAGCCTGCATAGATCATGAGTCACCTTTTAAGACTGGTATTGAAACCATTTGTATTTCTTTGGTTGTATAATTCTCTTTCCTATACTTTGTAAAAAGGTTCATCTAATTCAAGTACAAACATAATACCGCTTTATTTATCCTGTAATTTTTACTTAGTCTACTCTGTTACTGCTATTTTTGTTGGATATGAAGATTACTTTCTCATATTTTCATTTTATTCCACTAGCTTTTGTACCATGAGTTATTAAAACAGTCTGATTCCATTATAAGACTGTGTCCTATCTACATTTAAAAATGTAGATTATGTTTTACTTAACGCTCTCTTCCTTGTCCCAAGCCAGAATAAATGAGGCCACAGTAGCTTCCACTTAGGTGATGGTTGAACTTTATCTGCCATTCTTCAGCCATTTTTTCTTTCATCCTTGCTCTCGGGAAATGGAGAGAGGGACAGGAAGGGCAAAAGCTGACTGTATTGAAAGCCCTTGGTAGTTAATTCTTGAGATATACATCACACAAACAAACACACATTGGAGATGATATAGTTGGGGTCTTTTTCATAGTATTGATCTTGTATCATACAGTTCATAGAATCTATAAGAAGGCAAAAACATCACTGAGAAGACAACTGCTAATGTGTCTTTAGGCACTGGGGCTTTATTTTGGCTTCGAGTATATATTTCAGCTGACCCGATCTGGAGGCTTTATAGTGCATTCCCCTACTTCTGTTTTCTTGTTCCGTGTTGCACAAAGTGAGGCAAACCTGCTCTAGAAACCTAATCTATTTCTTATGTCCTAAATTTGGGGCCCTAAAAACACCAGAAAACTATTTTCTCCATATTTAGAAACCTACACTGGAGGCAGTGTCCTTTGTCATGGTCAGTCTCACAGCATTAGTAAGTCATCCTGGCTGAACTCACACCACACAGGCCTACAGGTGGGTGTCTGAACATTTACTATTGACTTGTTACTAAGTTTTGTGGTCAATATCTTTAGGTAAATTGTTCTCAAATGATAATATGCATAAGTTCCACTAGGGTGTTTGTTAAATGTGAATGGTGGCTTAATGTGAGGTTATGTGCTTGGAGTAAGGACAACGAAAACATGGAAACACAGATTATTCCAAAATGAGGCCTCTTGAATCTCAATTGGGATTCCATGGCAGCCTACCAAAATCTGTGGGATTGTATCATTTATATGACTCAGGACCTCTTCACATTTCTTCTCTGGAACATTATGAACTAATTCTTTTCTTTTATTCTTACCATTTTATGCAAATTTATAGCTTCTTTCTCAAATTAATTAAAATAACTGATCTACTTTTCAGTTTTCCTGTACTGGGAAATGACAACTTTTAAACTCAGCCCCATCCTGAGCTGATGTTAGACAGAAAGATTTAATTAATGCAACTCAGCATTTTGGGGCTTAGCATAAAGTTAATACTCTTGCCAACTGAATCTTTGTGTTTCAATTCAATAGAATTTAGTTCATCAACCAGTTAATTGGAAAATGCCACAGAACTTATATTGTTTAAGTTATTGGGAAAAACTTGAATAAGAAATTCATAAGTTGAGAGAAGAGACAGCTAAAAAGATAGTGATAGCAGAATTTGGGTGGATATATGGTATATTTTGATGAAGAAATTGAAACTCAAGTGAGGAGGTATTATGGAAGAGAGAACACATGAAATGATTCTGGTAGAGTGATAAAATGTTAGGCTGCTGGGTTGTGCTTTCCTTCACAGGAATAGCTGCCTTTGTTAATGCCAGCCCATCTCAGAACATCATTTTACTTTTGTGGCAAGCCACAGACAGCATGTCCAACATTAGCCAAGATTCAAGTCAGTAAAAACTAGTACTGAATTAGAATATGGCAAAACAATAAAAACTATGTTGGCAATGAAGGTACAGGCTGATGTAAACATGACATAAAGAGAGCTGCATTGGACAACAGGCAATAAAAAGGCAGCTTCATTAGAAAATGACGCTTGAGTAAAAGTGTGCTGAGTCCTTTATGTGCAGAAAGATATAAACCTTGGAAAGGAAAATGTCATGAACAAAATTATAAAGACAGGAAAACAAAAGGTAGAAAAATGGTAATACAAAAAGGATGGGAAGAAGAAAAACATGGGTAAAACTAACTGAGGCATTAGGTTCTAATGAAGCAAAGAAAGACAGAGGTTGAATTCTAACCAAAATTGTAAATGTTTTATTTGAAAGTAAAGATTGAAGAAAAGTTTCAAAATCAAAGCAAGTGTGCATGTGTGTGCATGTATGTAACATATGGAACTAAAAGGAATTATAATCATGAATCATCTTTTTCACATTAGAGAAGGACAAGGAGGTAGGAATGATCAGAAAATGTAGGTTAGACTTAAATTAATTTTAAACTGGAAGCAGTGTATAGTAAAGGCAACAAGTTGAGCTAATTTGCAAGAAGCCAATACCAAATTATCAAAATCCAGACATTCTATATGTAAGAAAATGTTTTAAACATTAAATCAAATGCTTAATCTACAAATTATAAGTAGGTAGCCATTCCATGTTTGTCTTACTAATTGCCTTTTTTTCTAAATGTAATTGATACATCACAAATTTTAAGTAATTTAAAATATGTCACTGACTTTTTATGGCCAAAAAAGTGAACTTATCAGAAAATATCCACTTTTGTTCATCTTTTAGAACAGAGTATGGTGTACAGAAGAAGAGACATGTATAATAACAAACATGACTCATATGCATTTCAATTTTAAAACTATGTATTTAAGTTCTCCCTATTAAATTCCAGCATTCTTTAATCATGAGTTATTTTATTTTTAAACATTCTAGAAATGTGAAATTATTGGTTTTTATTTTTTGTTCCCTCATTTGAAGAAAAGGGGAAAAATTAAAATGGAATTTTAGGTAAGTTTCATTGTTTGGTTCTTTGGAGCATTTCCAACCAGTCGAGGGCAAGTGATCTTACAATGTCCTGCAATTCCAGCAGTTTCTTCTCACCAACTTTGTCATTATCATTTTTCTCCACATTTGTCACCATTTAGCAAATAATTTAGTTTGTGCTTCTTTGTGGTTGTGGTGGTGCCAGTGGTTGTGGTGGTGCCATTTTTATTTCCTCTAGAGTATAAACTACAGAAGGGTAGGTATTTTGTCTGTTTACACTATTGTACTCTTAGCATTGGGAACAAAAGTTGAGGCATTGCAGTTACTCATTTGTTGTTCTTGTTAAATGAATCAATGAATAGATGGTAATGTACACAGATCACTTTGAAAAGCCCATCATAATATTTGTAGATAAAAACATTTTATTACAATTTAGTAATTGATTGAATGAAAATTAAACAACACGGACTGAAAAGTCTTATGAAAGTTGTCGCTTTACAAAATCATTGAATCTGAAGCAATTTCTGCAGGCTGACAACAGAATATAGTTTTAACAAAATATAGGTGTTCCTCCATATCCAGTGATTATATTTCTAGGTTACTCTTCCTTTATACTTACAACTCAGTTCTGGAAGGTTTGCTTGTAATAGCTAATCAGATAAGTATTATTTTACTTAAGGATAAAGAAAGTCAGGCTTATAATCGCTTCATTAGAAATGGGCATATTTAATCAAAGACTCTTCAAATATTGTTTCTTTCTTGATTGACTGCACAGCATTGCAGGTTGCATTAAGCTCTGGGTAAGGATAGTTCTTTTTTAAATTAATTTTAGGTGGACCAGCCGGCAGAAAGTGAGGACTTCTGCCACAGGGTGCCCCACTCCGTTCCTTTTTCCTTCTCTCACCCATGTCCTCTGGCCTGACAGCTAACCTTCCCCTATACTTCTACCTATCTATCCCTTCCTCTCCAACTCCTTCTAACTCCCCATCCCAAAGGATAAAATTGCTATATTGAAGAGTTTATTCACTACAAATATATGTTGGGCTGGTCCTCGATTTTGATTTAATTCATGCAGTTAAAGGTGATAGATTAATAACTACCACAAATTGTCATTCTCTAAGCTGTTCTTGATGCCATGGTGTTGCTGACTGTATCACTTGGGCTAAGATGTTGTGATTGATCTAATCAGTTGTGCTTCCTGGTATAATGAAAATGAGATAGCCTCAGAGTCATTAGAAACTCAAAAACTAAAGAACAGCTACATCTGAAAGACACCTCTGAGAAGCAATCATTCCATAAGATTCTAAATATAAGCAACAAAGATACTTACTATAAGCAATTTCAAAGTATCAACTCAGGAATTAATCCAAGAACAGTACCAAAAACAAAAATGAGAAGACATTTGAGCAAGGCACAGACTCAGACTTCAACCCCACCAAAGGCAAATTCTGGGGGAAAAGAAGTAGAAAAGTCTGATAATCACCCACCTGGACACCCTGAACTGATAGCACAGGAAGTAACAAAACAAATGAATGAGGCTCTAGAAAATTCAAAACAGAAATAATTTCCCAGATAACTACAGAGATGGAGAGCAGAGTGAAAAACATGATTAGAGGCTCTATAACAGAAACATAAAAAAGTAGATGAGCTCAGAAACATGCTAGAAGCCATGAACACCCAGCAAAAGAAAGAAATGGAAACCATGATTGCCCAACATAGAAAGGAATGGAATCCATGAAACAGATTCAAAGAGATACTCAGGAGATTAAAAATGCCATTGAAAGCTTGCATAGCAGATTAAGGGAATCTGAAGATAGAATATCAGATATAGAAGACAGGATTGCAGTTAAGGACTGCCAGAACGGAGATTTCTTCAAAATAGTAAGGGACCACAAGAAATCAATCCAGCAGCTGCTAGATGATGCAACAAAGAATAACATAAGACTGATGAGAGTCCACAAAAAAGCAGGAGAAAGTATAATTGACATAAAAAACTGTTCACAGAAGTACTAGTAGAAAACTTCCCAGACAGAGGTAGAGAATTGGACATGCAGATAAGTGAGGCATATAGAACTCCAACTAGCCATGATTAAAAAAAAAATCTACACCTAGACATATAATAGTCAAGACCCCAGAAACCCAACAGAAGAACAAAATCCTACAAGCAGTGAGAGAAAAGAAACAAATCACATGTAAAGGAAAGCCCATCAGAATCACAGCAGACTTCTCAACAAAAACCCTCAAGTCAAGGAGAGCCTGGAGTGAAGTATTTCAAACTCAAAAAGAAGATAACTTCCAACCTAGAATGTTGTATCCTGAAAAATTAACTTTCAAAATTGATGGGAAACAGATACTTCCACAGCAAAGAACACCTGAGAAATTTCATAAACGCCAAACCAGCACTCCAAATAACTCTAAACAATATCCTAGAAAAAGACAATGAAGGTCACAACTCCATGAGGCCCAACAGAGGGAAGCCACCAGGCAAAGCAAGAAACTGAAGGGAAAGGAAAAAATAAAAAATAAAAGAGCCAACAACAGCAAAACATCATGATAAGGATGAGTCGATATCTATCAATTATAACTATCAATGTTAATGGTCTCAATTTACCAATCAAAAGAAATAGACTGACAGAATGGATTAAGAAACAAAATCCAACGATATACTATATACAGGAAACACACCTAACTCTAATTGAAATACATAGACTGAAAGTAAAAGGATGGAAAACAGTTCTCCAGGTCACAGAAACCCAGAAAAAAGCAGGGATAGCAATTTTATTTGCAGACAAAAGAGACTTCAAACCAAAACTAATTAAGAGAGCCAAAGATGGTCACTACATCCTTGTGAAGGGAACAGTCCAGGAGGAAGATGACAATCATAAATATATATGCACCAAATACGAATGCCCCCAACTATACAAAACAAATATTAATGGACACGAACAACCAAATAAGAACTAATACAATTGTAGTGGGGGACCTCAATACCCCACTATCACAAATAGGCAGATCATCTAGACAAAAAATATCAACAATGAAATTCTAGAACTGAACCAAGCTATTGAACAAATGGACTTAGTAGATATTTACAGAATGTTCCACCCCATAAAATCAGAGTACACATTCTTTTCAGCTACACACAGGTCATTCTCCAAAATAGACCACATGCTAGCTCATATGACATGTTTAAGTAAATGTAAAAGAATTGAAATTACCCCCTGTATATTATCAGACCATAATGCAATAAAATTGGAGGTCAATAGCATAAGAAACCGCAAAACCCCCCCACAAACACATGGACATTGAATAATACCCTCCTGGACAACCAATGGGTCACAGAGGAAATTAAAGAAGAAATTAGACAGTTTCTACAAGTAAATGGCAATGCCAGTACAACATACAGGAAATCTATGGAACACAATGAAAGCAGTTCTCCTAGGGAAATTCAGAGCACTGAATGCCCATATTAGGAAAACAGAGAGAGCTCAAATAAACAACCTACTGCTGAACCTCAAGGTCCTAGAAAAAGAAGAGCATGACAAACCCAAGGTTCATACAAGAGAGAAAATTATAAAGATCAAAGCAGAAATCAATGCAATGGGGACTAAGAGAATGATACAAAAAAATCAATGAATCAAAGAGTTGGCTTTTCAAAACAATAAATAAAATTGATAAACCTTTAGTCAACCTTATCAAAAAAAGGAAAGAAAAGGCTCAAATCCAAGCAATTAAGAATGAAAAAGGTGAAGTCACAACAGACCCAGAAGAAATCCAGAGGATCATCAATAGCTACTTCAAGAACTTGTACTCTAATAAAATGGAAAACACAGAAGAAATGGACAGATTCCTAGATACAAATGAATTGCCAAAGTTAAATGAAGAAGATATAGCAATTCTAAACACCCCAATTACAATGAGTGAAATTGAAAATGTAATTAAAAATTTACCAACAAAGAAAAGCCCAGGTCCTGACAGCTTAACTGTTGAATTCTACAAGACATTTTGAGAGGAACTATCATCATTGCTCTTTAAACTCATCAATGAAATTCAAAGGGAAGCAATACTTCCAAATTCATTCCTGGAAGCAAGTGTTACTTTGATTCCAAAACCAAGGAAAGGCCCAACCAAAAAAGAGAACTACAAGCCCATCTCCCTAATGAACACAAATGCAAAAATCCTCAACAAGGTACTGGCAAACAGAATACAGAGGGTCATTAAGAAGATCAAACACCCTGACCAGGTGGGATTTATCCCAGTGATGGAAGGATGGTTCAATATACATAAGTCAATAAAGGTAAAACACTGTATTAACAGAGCCAAGGTCAAAAACCATAGGATCATCTCAATAGGTGCAGAAAAAGCATTCAACACCCATTCATGATTAAAAATCCTACAGAAAATTGGAATAGAAGGTCTTGATCTCAACCTGATTAAGGCTATCTATGAAAAACCAACAGCCAACATCACACTAAATGGTCAAAAACTGAAAACTTTCACACTGAAATGAGGAACAAGACAAGGATGCCTACTACCACCACTCCTCATCAATATTGTTCTGGAAACATTAACCACAGCAATTATAAAAGAAAAAGAAATAAAAGGAAAAAAGATAGTAAAGGAAGAAGTTAAACTGTCATTATTTGCTGATGATGTGATACTCTACATAGAAGACCCAAAAAACTCTGCCAAAAGACTTCTAGACTTAATTGACAGATTCAGTAGAGTAGCTGGATACAAGGTCAACACTCAAAAAACAATAGCCTTCTTATACACAAATAACAGACTCACTGAGAGAGAAATTAGGGAAACAATTCCTTTTCCAATATCATCCAAAAAGTGAAATATCTAGGAATCAATCTAGCAAAGGAAGCAAAAGACCTCTATGCTGAAAACTACATGACTCTGAAAAAACAGATTGAAGAAGGTATAAGAAAATGGAAAGTCATCCCTTTTCCTGTGTAGGAAGACCAAATATAGTAAAAATGGCCATACTTCCAAAACTGCTATATAGATTTAATGCAATGCCAAATGAAATTACAACAATACATTTCACAGATCTAGAGAAAAATCCAAAAATTCATTTGGAACCAGAAGAGACCTAGAATAGCAAAAGCAATTCTAGGCAACAGAGACATGGCAGGCAGTATCACAATCCCTAATTTGAAACTATACTACAAAGCTACTGTGATAAAACACCATGGTACTGGCAAAGAAACAGACCCAAGGATCAGTGGAATGGATTAGGAGATCCAGAAACAACTTCAGACACCCTCACTGGAGGAAAGATCTCCTACTTAATAAATGGTGTTGGAAAAACTGGATTTCAACCTGCCAAAGATTAAAACTAGACCCATGTCTATCACCATGCACTAAATTGAGATTGAAGTCTATTAAAGATGTAAATATTAAAAGAGAAACATTAAACTTTCTGGAAGATAAGTTAGGCAGAATTCTTGAAGTCATTGGCATTGGAAAAGCCTTTATGAACAAAACCTCTATAGCATGGGAACTAGCACAAAGAATCAATGACTGGGATCTCATTTATTAAAAAGCTTCTGTACTGCAAGAGAAACCACCAACAGAGCTAAGAGACAACCTACAATGTGGAAAAAATTTTAAGCAGCTGTACCTCATACAAAAGACTACTATCTAGAATATATATAAAGAACTTTAAAAAATCAGATCCCCCAAATTTAAAGACGCAATTCAAAAAAGGGCATCTGAAATGAACAGACATTTCTCGGTCAAAGAAGTAAAAGCAGCAAATAAACATGAAAAAATGCTCAACATCACTAGCCATTCAAGAGATGCAGATGAAAACAACACTGAGATTCCCCCTCACCCCAGAAAGAATGGCTGCTATCAAGAAATAAACAAATAACAAATGGTGGCTGAGGTGTGGGGGAAAAGGAACACTTTTCCACTGTTGATGAGAGTGTAGACTGGTACAACCACTATGGAAATCAGTATAGAGATACCTCAAAGAAAGAGGACTAGAGGTCCCATTTGACCTAGCTATTCCCCTGCTGGATATCTTCCCCAAAGAAGTAAAAGAATCATACCACAGAGATATATGTGCACCCATGTTCATAGTGGCACAAGATTGTAATAGCTAAAATTTGGAAACAACCCAATTGCCAAACAACTGGAGACTGGATAAAGAAGATTTTTTTAAATATAAAATGAAGTACTACTCAGCCATAAATAATTAGAAATTAGAAACATTTATAACTAAATGGATGCACATTGAGGCGATACACTTAAGTGCAATAATTAGGACACGTGTGTAAATACCGAATAGCTTCTCTGCTGTGAGAAATTGAAAGTGTAAATAAGAATAAAATGGTATAATAGATAATGTGATATATGAAAAAAAGGTGCAAAGGAGAAGGGAAAGTGAGAGGGGCAGGGGAAAGGAAAGAAGGGAATGGAATTAATATGAGAAAAAGAAAAAATGGAAACAAAGTCTTTGTAAATAGGGAAGGGTGGAAGGAGTGAAGGGAGGACAGAGGATGGGGAAAAAATAAGAACCAAGGTACACCATGTACAGGTGCAAGTACCCAATGATAAATGTAAAAGTATTGTAAACCTAAAATGTACCAATGGAAGAATTTAAGCAAAAATTTAAATTTAGGTTTTAGATCAGAGCTAACCTCACAAAAAGGATAGTTTGCTTATATTATGTCTTCAGAATTTTTAGTTCATTTTTTGCAACTTTCATGAATAATTTTGCAAAATATCAGACCTGACACAAATGAACACTCTCTGGGTAGCTAACTTTACGGAGATTCATACATCCTTTCCCAAGAACTATGACCTCCTTTCCATTCATGGCTACCATAGCTTAGTTACTACAGCAGTTTCAGACTATAAAGAGAAGCTGGGTTAATGAGCTAATGTACTCTGTGGAGAAATATTATCTTATTTTTAAGGCAATTTTCCTACATTTTGCGACACAAACGAAAAGTGGAATTAACATTCAGAGATAGTCGATGAGTGGGGTATATTTGTGATATTTACTGAGAACTGAATAGAGCTACTGAAAGTATGCACATAAGTCTTTTACTCAAGATTTATTACTGTCGGTTTCCCATTTGAAAGATTGGATTAGATTGTCTGAAACATGAATAAGCAAAAACACTATATTTTAACAATGAACAGTGTCATGCATCATGTTCAAATTGCATTCCCTGTTCTTAGCACCAAGGCAGCTCATAATAGTGTGTTATGTAGTTCTATTGAATGAATGTGCTTGAAGGAATGAATCCAGAATTGAAAAGGAAGCAGAACAGTTTTTAACCCAGCTTGACTGAATTGTAAGGCCTGGCTAATTCGAAGAACTCATCAGCCTTCTCCTCAACACTAAAGACTCAATCAAGACTTTAAAAAAAAGAAAAAGGAATCAAAATGGCAACAAACAACAATAACTCTAATAAATTCGACAAACAAAATTGTATTATTAAAACTAATTTTGAAGTCTGAAATGTTTTCCTTGTTACTCCACTCAGTTCATAATTTTTCTTTCTAATATAAATAATTATATTTCATATACAGCACTGCTATTATCCAATTGAGTTGCAAAGTTGATATTTTCCAATATTATTATTCTTAGAGAAAAAAATTAATTAATTTAAAAGAATAGTTTTAATAATATTAGGAAATTATTTCAGAGACATGGCATTCTTCATAGTGTGCTCATTGTAAATATAAATATTCTCTTCTACTCCATTGATTTATTTAAATTTGATTTTTATGAAATTTTTCCCTACTCAATTTCAGCATAGAATTAACCATTTAGAACTCTATCTTTGATTCTTATAACCAAGTGGAAACAGCCATAACACTTCTCATCAAGTTTTTTCAGAAAGAAAATGACAGAAATACATTTTCCTTACAACTAAGTCACAGCACTTCTTTGGCAACATCACTGTGTTTGCACTTAAACCTTTAGTCACACCAGGTTCCCAATGTGAATATGTCAGAAAAATATTTTATATATTTTTGTTATGAGAACATTTCAAGTCACAACTATAGTTATTTCCAATTCTATTCTTGAGCCAGCATTCAGTGCTAAGGGTGAAAGAAGAAGGCTATTGTAATTGAAACACCATATCTTCATTGTACAATTTCCAATGTAACTTTAGATCACAATTGCAAAGTGTCGGAGAGTATCTAATAAGACTTAGTCATGTGGAGACTGCTCTGTAAAAACAAGACTAAAATAATTGAAGTGGTTGCAATTACATAAACCCTATTTTTTTGCTGATATGTTACATGTGTTTCAAAATAACATGAAAATGAATGAATTCTAATGGGAATATAGTTTCTCCCCAATATTATAGCTCCTTTGAACAGCTACGTGAATTAGAGATACATGATTAATTTTCAAGAGATTTGTAGGACCCCAGAGACAGAGATTTTTAAAATAATAAGATCATTAGGAGAAATAATTATATGCTCAGTATTCTCAAACAGATGCTGATAAGTATGTATGTGTATATACATAATTAATTATATGCACATACATATATATATATATACACACACACAGAGGTGTATAAATGTACACATAATTTTGCTGTAATGTCTTTATCTAATTTCAAGTAACTGATAGATTCTGATTTTGGCATTCATTCTTTTTGCAGCCAGTTTTTCCCAGTCTTCTCATCTTTCAGAATAACCAGCATGTGATCTACACATATTGTGACTTTAGATAAAAGGCTTAAGCCATAAGACATCACTGATGTAGTAGTTCACTTTATATCTGGAAACAAACAATACTGGGATTAGAGGAGAGTATGTTATGTTGACAACTATTAAAAGCTACTGGTTTGGGTTTGACTTTATCAATCATATTACATTATGTAGGTTAGTAAGAAAATCAATTTATTGATCCATAAAATGGATATTTTATTATTTGTCTATCTCATAGGGCATTTGTATTCACTTGTTAATTTTTTATTGAAAAATTTGAGTACAGTCAAATTTTATCAATAGGAATAAAACAAATGATACAGCAAGAACAATAAATCCTTTATTCTATATATTCTGATGTACAAATTTTACTGGTTTCTTGAATTGTTTATATATGTATATATGTACATTTTTATTAGTTTGGTTTTCTAACTATTGAGTTTAACTCAACAGATATTATTTGAGCACCTAGTACATGCCAATCTCTGAAACTGGCTTGGGAGGGAACATAAAATTAATAAGAAATAATACCTGCTCTTAAGGAGCTCACAATTTCTATTAAGGAATAAGGCAAGAACCAAATAGTTATACTATAAAATGAAATATCTGTTCTATAAAATAGATGCTAAAAGTATTATGCATTGCATTAAAAGGTTGCACTTGACATGAATATTCAAGAATGAGTAGAACTCTCCTACCCCTGATAACAAGTCAAGTGGGATAGTAAAATAAAGCTCAAAAGAATTTACAAAGGCTGACTATGTTCTAGGAATAGTATACATCCCAGTAAAATCACAATTGTATAGCAACTGGGCAAGAAGTATTATCAACAGTTAAGCAATTGTGAGATTGATTTTGGCATTTATACCTCAGTCAGTATACATCTGGACAACTAAGGATCCCTGAGCAGGGGGCCAGTGTGTTTGCAGGGCCAGATTCTTGTAAGGGAGTACAGCTCTATTTAGGAAGACTGATTTGATAGGTTGATGATGATGCATTTGAGTATGAGATATCAGGGCAGTGACCTGAGTGAAAATGTTATTGCATTGTATAGATCAGTGACTATTTGAGTGTGAATTTTTGTGGAAGTGGAATGGATGTTAAAAGGGTAAAGATGACAGAGATGAGGAAGCAACCATGATTAAATTTAGGATACAAGAAAAACTAGAGCAAAGAGGAGTATATAGATTTTGAATAAAGTTGAACACACTTAACTAGAAAAATGCAAGCATTACAGTGGCCAGATTAACCAAGAGAGAAAATTATGAGAATTTTGGGATTTAGGAGAAAACTTTGGTTTTTAGGATAGCAGATGCAGGCCAGGGGAATGAGGTCACTTTGGACATGATTCGTTGAGTGAGACATAGTTCTTGTAGGGGACAGAATGGGATTGACTTATCAAATACTAACAAAGGTCTTGGAAAATATGTACAGTTAAATATAGGTGAATGCATAGTACAAGGACCAACAGATAGTATCCAAACAATCACGAAGTGCCAGCACATATAGTAGCATATAACAGTGTTTTTAATTTCAAGATCAAAAGTGTGACAGACTATATAAAAAAGAATAAATTGATTAAAGAGATTGAAACTATGGGGAAATCACTGGACATGGCGTTTTGTGGGGAAATATTCATTGTTGCTTAATAAATATTTGAGATCTTCCTATGAATTGAAGAAAGCAATAAGCAATATCCACATTTCTTCTGGGTTCCTACAGATTACATTGTATTAAGGGGAGTTCAACAATAAAACACACAAATATTCAATAAAAGTTTTCAAAAATGTTCTAAGGATGCATAGAGTAGAAGAAACTGATTTGGTCTAAATGAGGAAGACCAGGAATGAAATGCCCAAAGGGAAGGAGAGTTTGGGGCCTTGACACACAGCAAAAGTAGACACAAAGACCTGACCATATGAAGACAATATTGCAGAAAATGAAAAAAGCTTTGTTACTGAAGAAGCTGAAACAAGAGTAAGAATGGTAGAGTGATCCCTCTTCCTTCATCCAAGTTTGATGAATAGTAATATACTTCGACATAGAGGAGTAGTTGTACCCTGCGGACAAGGGAGATCAGCTTGGAATAGTGAGAAACTAGATCAAGCAGGCTATTTTTTGCTACTTTAAGAGTTCGGTCTCTGTCTGTCAGGCTTTAAAAAAGAGAGTGAATCTTTATTTGTATTTTAAGAAAAATAAGCTACAATGTGGAGAATGACTCAGGGTAGTGGGATGGAATGCAGAGGCCTATAGAGGTTATTATGGCATCCTAGCAAACATTCACTGTAGCTTGGTTGATGGTAGTGACATTAGATATGGCAGCAAGAAGATAGATTTAAAATATATTCAAGAGGTAAAAATCAACAAGTTGTGGTGATGGATTAAATACAAGGGATTCTTGCTTATAATTTCAGAACTGTTGGTGCCATCCTAGACAAGGTATATTGGAGAAGCTGGTATTCATACACCACTGTAACAAACAAGGTTTTAAAATTTTTATTTAATAGTGATAATGAACACTGTCAATTTAGCCACACAATCTGTTTTAGCCTCATTTCTGAGCAACAAAAAGGATCGCTTAGCTGTTTGGCTGAGACTAGTGGTGTGTATCCATGGATTTTGTCTCTCTATGTACGACTAATTAGTATGGAGTTTGAATCTATAGCACGGGCCTCATTAGCACATGCTCAAATCCACAGAGCTAACCAGGCCAGAAGATGAAAGGAAATGCATTCATTGTGATGGAGATTACTTTCATGTGCAATGTGTTATTTTCTAGAACAAATAAATGCAGTTGGAGACTAAAATGGAGATCAACAAATAATTAGTATACAGGAGAGAAGAAATAAAAGTGGAAAAAGAGTCTGAAAAAAATGTGCCTATTATAGCCCCAAACAGATAGTCTACATATTTCTCCTGGCATGTAAACTCTTTATTATTACCCATTGTTCATATACATGTTGTCATTTTCATTAATTTACAAATATAATTTTCACCTTTTTCAAGTGGTATTTTCAACCTAAATCTTGACTAGTGTCCTTCCCTAAGTAAACCATATTTTAAGTCATCAACTTACTTTTTTCCGCTGCCAATGTGTATGATTAGGCAATGTTTTGCCCTTGATAATTATCTTACTTGCCTATCCCTGCTAATCCCTAGTCCTAACCAAGCAGACATGTGGTTTTCCTCACTGTGCTATGCCTTCACATAAAATGCCTAAAGCTACATTTTCTAGGCCACCCAAATCTAGAAAAAAACCTTTTTAAATAAGAAAAAATCTAAAAGAAAATCCTTCTTTTACTGAACCACTTTCTTTATTTTCTCTCCCCAGGTTTTTTTCAGACTACAAAATTAACTTGTGTTAAATGTTAAAAAGAAAAAAATCCAAGAAGAAATAGAAAAGGATAAAGGAGACCACTGTGCTACACTTACCAGATAGGAAAAATGCTAGCAGGTTTGAGCATAAATGTTTTCATACATATATGATGCATGATGTTATGCATTTTTAGCAAACAAGATATAGTGGACATATTTATATGTTAATATATAAACTTACAGCCCTTTTTTGAAAATGAGCTCTTAACTTTCTCCTCTATAAATAATTCTCTGTCTTAGTTTGGTTTTTCTCAGAAGCAGTAATTGGTCAAGGGTTTCAAGGCAGTACTACATCTGGATGGTGATTCTAGAAATTCTAGTATTGACTTGAAGTGAGAAATGGATGTTAAGGCAATGAATAAAGGGTTGTTCTTAATCTGGGGATCTCTCTGGAATTAATCAGCTCCAGGGAGGAGTTCTGGGTGTCTCCAAACAGGCTCTTCTGATTGATTCATTCTCCCTCAGGGGCAGTACCCTGGGACACTGACTGAGTGCTACCACCATCTCCCTGTGGAAGAGTGGAGTTTCTGGCACCTGTGAGTCACAGTTGCAGGTAGGCCATGGGGCCTGAAGAAATCACTCATCCAATCAGCAGTTCAAAGGTTGGGCTGGGCTTTTCAAATGGAGTAGTTGTAAGATGAGCACAATTCTGCTTTAACATTTCCTTTGCTGGGACTCTAATTTTTCCAATATTTGTACCATTATATAAACCACCTCAATTTCTTTATACATAATTATTTACATGGGTATCTAATTATTTTGATCACATAATTCCTATATGCAAAATTAAAAGTTAACTTGAGAAATTAGACTGTAATCTTTGGTTATATTTTTGAATAAACAGAGACAACATTTATCTGCTTATATGAATGAGTTTATAGTATATTAGATAATATATAATTAACTATAAATATAAAATAAAAATTTTAAATATGTAAATCATTAACCACATTTGTCATTATTTTATATTTTCCATCATAGCCATGAAAAAATGTCAGTATTTTGAACCAAAATAAATGTACCTAATGTTATACCAGGACTTAAAATTTGTCCAATTTTCTACTTTAAGACAAGGGCATTATTGATTTTTAAAAAAAGAAAACATTCAATTTCTAAGCCTCAGCAAAGCATTTTTATACTTTATACCAAAAGCACAATCCATAAAAGGGAAATAATCATACACTGGATCTCATCTTGACTGAAAACCTTTTATCTGCAAAATACCATGTGAAGAAAATGACAAGACATGGTACAGACTGGGAGAAAGTGCTTGAAAGCCATATATCTCGTAAGTGATGTCAATGTAGAATATAAAAAAAAGTCAAAGCCAAGTACTTTTTTAAAAAAGTGCAATTAGAAAACATTCAAAAGACATGGCTAGAAAATTCACAGAAGATGATATTCAGATGACCAATTAAAAGATCCTCTATTTCATCAGCCTTTAAGAACATGCAGATTAAAACCACAGTGAGGTATCACTAAAACGTAAAGGAATACTTAAATTTTTTTTTTAAATGACCACAAATATTACCAAAAATGTACAGAAATTGGATCACTCACCCATTGCAGGTAGAGATCTAAAATGATACTCTGGAAAACAATTTAGTAGTTTCTTATAAAACTAAACATGGAAGTACCATACTACCCAGCACTTGCCCTTTGGACATTTATCTCAAGGAAGTGGCAACCTATGTTTACACAAAAATGCACACAAAACTGTTTATTGCAACTTTATTGGGAATACCCCCAGACTAGAAACAGTCCAGTTGTCCTTCAGTGGGTGAATGACTACACAAACTGTAGCAGATCCACTCTATGCAACACTACTCAGCAATTAAAAAAGGATGAACTACTGATCCATACTGCAGCTTGAATAGATCTCTAGGGAATTATGCTGAGTGAAAAAAGGGAAATCTCAAAATGGAGGTAGCATACTATTTCATTTACTTACATTCTTCAAATGACAAAATTGTAGAAATAGAGAGCAGATTAATCATCCCTACAAGAATAGAATGGGTTGTAGGGAAAATAGTTTATTTGAAAAAAGGCCACATGAGAAGAAAAAAAAAAGCTGTTTATTTTTATTATGGTGGTGGATATATGAACCTAGAGATCTGATAAAATACATAAAATAAAAGATATACATCTATACATCTATCCATCCATCCAAGCAAGGACAAATCTGGGGAACAAGATCAGTGGACTGCAGCAATATCAGGAATATGCTTGTAAGGGGGTACTGGAGTTTAGAAAGGTATCATTGTGGGGGAAGTGGGTAAAGTGTACATGAGATTTCTGTATTATATCTTACACAACTACATGAGAATCTATCTCTAAACAAAGGTTAATATTTTTTAAATGAACAATATTTCTGTCTAGAGTATAAGCATATATGTAAATACTAGTAGTAAAATTTTGAATGCCAAAGGTATCCTTATTCACTAATAATTATCTAATTTTCCTAACATTTTATATCTTAAAATAAGCATGATTATTCAAAAATCATTTATAACATAAAATAATGTCAAAGAACTTACATCGTTCAAGGGCTAATATAATTCATATTAGGTAAACAAGAATTTTTAAATTTTGAGTCATTGAAATATTGTGGAAATTTCTTCTGTGTCCATCTTCAAGATAAAACACAGAAAAGAAAAAAATTTTATTCAAGAAGACAGTATTAAAAGAAGTTACTTTAAAATATGTTACTTTATTAAGTCAGTACTTAAAAATTTATACTCTTTGCAAAACACTTGATAAGTATTGCTTCATTCACTCATCAAAGCATTAGGGTGTGGGTACTATTGTTACATTTTTACAAGTAAGCAAACACAAAATGATTGTTAGGTGCTCATAGTTAACTATTTTACATATATTAGCTTATTAGTTAGATTACACACTATCCATCTTTATAGATAAGGAAATTGAAGGCGATTTTATGCAGCAGTACCCAGGAAGTCTAGCTCCAGGCCTCTCTACAGGGTCTCTAGCAGGCAAAAAAGCATAGAGATTTAAAACCTGCTAGTAAGGTCACACAGCTGTGAGGGGCAAAATCATAATATGAAATCATGGTATTTCTACTACACTGATGTTTTTTAAATTGTGGGTGTTTTAAGTCAGATATATCAGAATTATTTAAGAAGCAGTGTTTAAAAATTAGTTCCTCTTCCTGTCCCCAACTCTCCCAAATCAAACCACCCGGTGCCAACACAATGGAACAGACAGACGCCTGTACCAAGGGGCTCTTAATTAACAGTAAAGTTAAATCTCACTGTATCCTGACACACAGAGGTTTTCTATGAGGTTCAAATGAAGCCGCTGATATAACGATAAATTATGCTATGTTTCATTAATCTTAAAATTTTGAGTTTTTTTCTTTCATAATTTGTCACCTCTGAAAAAAGACTGCATGCTGTCACTGGTGGTTTCTTGCAAATGTGGCAAGAAGAGAGTGATTTACTTGTTGTAAAGATGCCTAAAACAATGTTATTTTGGGTTTGCTGAAGTCTCAAGATTCACTGACTCATCAAATACACACCCGAAATGCTGTCCATGCATGCCAAGACTGATGGTGCTGAAAGAGGGCTGTGAGATCCCCGTTACACCTACAGTCGCATATACTAGAAAGAGGTATCTGAAAACAGAAAATTATTATACAAATGGCATGGTGTATGAATGTGGGTGTGCACAAGGGCTTCAATGAAGTAAGCTTATTAGAGAATACGGGAATAGTTCAAAAATGCTCTTTTCCAAGCAGCACACGTGCAATGTAATAGACATCATCATTTTCACCTTTATTCCTCTTTCTCTAGCAGTAGCAAATGTATCAATAAAAATTAATGCTCATTAATACTTTATGTATTCTGTGAAATTACTTAAGTGCTTTGCACAGATTATCTCATTTGAGCTTCCCAACAATCCTATGAAATACCGTATTACAACTGTTGGTATTATCTCTACTTTACAGGACAGAGAACTGAATTGTAGAAGCATTAAATGAGGTAATTAAATTTATGTAATATAGAACACATTAAATGAGTTTATTATATAACAAGAAAGTGGTGGAGTCAGTGTGAACAGAAGTGGATGGAAAAGAGCGTGTTCTCTTTAGTACAGTTTAAAGCAAACTTTATTCTAGGCTAATCTGCATATTGTGAATTCACACAGCACAGGAAGAAGGCGGACAGGGAGGTCACTGAAATAGAAGTAAGTGAAACCAAGAGAAGTACATATTAAAGTACTTGCAAATATGTTTCTTGCAACTTTTTCAAATTTACGTGATTTCAGTATCTCATTTTCTAGAGTATGAGTTTCTGCAAAATGCATTTGGTTATTTTTCCCTTTCTTCCTCCTCCTAGGGATGGGAACTAGAATTTGGTTGGTTTCACTGTAAGATGCATTATCCATATCCACACACAGTGCCCTCCTCTCTGTGAGCACATTGTTTCTGTCCCAAGGCTCTGCTGCTACCTGAGCCTTGGCACGTATCTGGCAGCTTGACATTCCACTCCTGTCTCCACTTGTAGTACTGAGTGTGTGATATGGACCTGACCTTGGGAACACTAAGGAACGATTATAGTCTGTGAAATCCCCTCTCTCTCCTCTTAGCGCATGTTTTACTCCTTGGTTCCTACCAGTAAATCCAGTATTTTTCAGCCTACTTTTCATGGCATTGGAAGACTCTGAGCTGATAGAAGTTACCATATGAATTAAGGAACTGATTTGTTTATTTTAAAAGGGTATTTGTCATTTGAAAGAAGCCTTAAATGGTGAAAGCCATGTTAAACTTGATGGACCAAACAGGTGAGCAAGTAATTGCAGGCCCTAGTGGAAGGATTGATTCAGAATAGTAACTGAGTACAGTGAGATAGCAGGGTACTGCAATGGCCTTTAAATACACACACAATTCAATCCCAGTCTTGTAGTGTCAAAACCTAAATTAAAAAGAAGAGAGGCACATTTATGTCTTTAAAGATTTTAGCAGACAAAAATAAGCTCTATCTTTTCATTTATTTAACAATTAATTATTGTGTGGTTGCCACATATTAGCACTGTGTCATTCTTTTTTTTTTCAGGTTCATTGGTCTGTTGAATAATGTTAATTTTGAAAATTAAAGCATAATTCAAAGCAGAAATAAAGTAAAAAAAATTGTCATCTCTTTTTATTACTATTTTCAATTTTTAAAATTAATTTTCATTGTTTTTGTTTCATTTGTTCCATTTATATCTTGCTACATAAATTATTACTCAGAAGTAAATGTCTCCTTATTGTTATAATTTAGTTTCATAATTCAAATTATCATAAAACTCAAAATATTTGCATGTCTAAATATTCTATATTTCAAGTTTAGTGGATGATTGGATCCCAAGAAACATATAATGAAACAAATTCTAGAAAGGATCTAAGACTTAGAATTTAGTTGGAGCTTATATGTCTTTAAGGTAAAATTAAGCTTAATATCCTAATACAGTGCATTGTGGTTGAAGAGATTCCAAAAAGTATTTTTCTCATCTCTAATTCTGGCCTCTAACACAAATATAAAGAATTCATCTAATATTCCTTATATTACCTGTGTAGTAATTTTGCTTGCAAAGGTATTAACATTTGCTCTTTTATTAAGAAATACAATCATTTTCTGTTAAATTAAGAAGTGCCAGAAAATAGTGTTGTAAATGATTAAACTGTACTTCAGTTGGATAGCTTCTCATTTTCCTCAGTAAACAGATCTTCTGTCCATGAGATTTCATAGATTTTTACAAGAGAGATAGAAGCTCTCCATATTTCCTAGGATCACTGAATAAATTCTGTTCTAAACATAGCTCTAAATCATGGAGTAATTCAATAACAATTCATTGCATAATCTCCATAGAATCCAGAGATACAACTTACCTCCATGTTATAGGCACTATTGAAATGTAAAAGTTACATCCATGTATGGAGGGGGCTACATTATTTCATTTGGGAAGTAAATATGACTACAATAGCATAAGGTCCTTAATGTGACAGCTAAACTAAAATGGCTTATGAAGAATAAGCAATGATTCAATACTTAAGGAGCAGTTGCACAAGAGTTGGTTTTTAAATAATGGGTCTGTTGATGCTAATTGTATCTGCATTGCTAAAAGTTCATGAATTTATTTAGAAATTAATAACAAAGATAAAGAAAAATTAAGCCAAATAGGCAGTAGGGAAATGATGATAAGCAAGTTAATTTTTAGTATTCCATCTATACTTTAATTTACACAAATCTTTGCCTAAAGTATTATTTGTTTCCCTCAGAAGACTTAAATGGAGCTTACCATATCCCTATGAAATATGTGATTAAAGCTATTTTCCTGAATATCATTAGCACCATCAAACTACAATTATTTTACATATCACACAGAAGCCCACAGTTACCAAATTGAGTAATAATTCTTAAATCATATTCATTCAGGAAGATTTTAGTGTCTACTTGTTTAACACAATGTATATATGATCTCTCACAAAGGATATAAAAATCTACACATTTCTTAATGGGCTAATTGTACTCACTGCAGTGTTGAGTTCCTAAAAGCTTCTCAATACTGTGAGGAATGGTGGCATTTTCATTTTAAATTGCAAATATAATTGCCACGCTAAATATCTTTGTTTCTCATTTAGTTGCTTATTGACAGCAGAAATTTTCCCAAAACACTAAGTGTTTAACATAATTTCTTTTATTGAAAGAAAATCCAAGGGAAAATAACATACAGCTATCTCAAACTATTAAGCAAAAGGAAAATATCAAAAGGAAAATTAAGTCAAACCTAAATTTTGAGATCTCAAATGTAGCTAATATTCCATATAAATGCAACACAATGTATGTTTGATTTAAGTTATACATTTAAGTATACTGGTGAGAACTAAGAAATAAAAATGACATCCTGGAAATCCAGGACAATTAAAAGTCATATGAAAACAAACTGAAACTAACAAGCTAATCCCTATTTCATAGAATTTCCCAACATTTTATTGAAAAATAAGAATATATTTCAGCTCAACTCATGGAAAATTAGTACAATTGAAATTAAATTCAATCAGTTATAAATATTCCCTTGAGAAACTATTTCAAATTCTATCCAGAGTTTAACCTCTGCCCTACTCCAAATTTTGAATTCCACTTTCTCAATTTCAATATAGTAGTCAACATGGGTTCAGGGTAGTGAAATCACTACTCAGAATTTATTAAGCTTTAAATTAATGTGTCAATAAAGTAATCCATATACAAGAATATGGAACATTTCTCTCTGTTTCTAAGCAGACATGGACATATGATGGGTTGATCTTGAACTGACATATTTCACACTAAAATTTCAAGTCTTTAAGTCTTTCTCTTTTACATAACAACAACATACATGTTTACTGATACATATTATGGATATTCAGCCATGACTTTTTTATATTAGACCTGAAAAATATTCTGATCATTTTGTGTTAGCTTCTCTCTTAAATCAAAGTAGAAAATGCCAGACATTGCTTTTTAAAAATAAGCATTAAGAAAACTAATTAAACTGGTTAGCCACAAAGGGAACACTGTAGGAAAGGAAATAGTTTGGGATTGAACCCTATGCTTTTATTGTTTTCACAGAAAATGCAATAACTCCTCATTGACATCAACTACCCAGTTGCAAGAAGAGTAAACCTTCTGCTTTGTTGAGACACAGATGAATGATTAGCAAGATGCAGTCATCAATCAGGAAACAATTGTATTTGGGGGATATAAAATTTTTCCAGTTTAGATATCTGTTGAGTGGCCCTCCTCTTTGAAAGGCACATTAAAAAAAGTTTTGTGATAAAGAACATGCATTCAAAAACAATCCTTTGTAATCAGTCTATCAAAATTGGATTAGCCTTTCACCATCTTTCAAATTATTGATCAAAACAAACAAAAATAGATCATGAAGAATACCACAGCCAGTTTCATACAGTCTTACGTACAGAACTAAATGAATTAATTGTTCTTGAAACTACACATTTTATTGTCAGATTAATTTTATTATAAAGTCTTTAAAATAAAAATGCATGTTTGGTGAAAAGTTAGTACAGTTGTAATTTGTATTTCATCATATTTTTAAATATAAAAGTAAAGAATGGCATTATTTTTATTATTTATTACATGATATAACTGATTAGGAGGGTTCTAATTCTGATTGTTATGAATTATAATCATTGCCATGCCAAAGTCAATTCTGTGATATATGTGAAATAAAATACCATTAGTTCCAATGTCAGTTATACGACATTGTGGTATACCATGCATCTTTCAATTCTCTTAAAGAAAATTTAATGGTAGGCCACACACCTAGAACCAAGGAACATTTTAAACCAGGGATACGTTGCATAATAAATTTTGTGATGGAACTAAAACAATAGGTAACAAGGTAAAGGAAAGAAGAAGTGAATGAGGGTAGGTATACATGCACAACCTAAGAGAAGACTTGAATTTTTTAAAAAGAACAGAATAAATAGGTTATTTTAAAATACTGCATAGTCAATTAATAGTTAATATAAATCTTTAAAATATGGTTGGATAATCTTTTTATCAGTTTTGGATTTGATGAAAAGTAATACTAGGCATTATTTGGCACTTCTGGCAAATTTAGTGAATTTTATCATATTTAAAATGCCATTAGTTCTAAGATACATTTTAAATATCACTACACAGAAACGTTGCCAATTGCAATTAAAAGAGGCCCAATTGCCGACAGGATAAAGTGTAGAGAAACAAACATCTCTGAACTGATGAAACAGGGTAATGTTCCTAATTAATTGAGATCAATTACTGGCAGTAGGAGATTACATGGTATGTTCTTTCTCCTGGAAAATTGAAAACTTCATTGCCTGATGCCTCTCTATAAAATAACAACAAAAACATAGGCACCAATTATACTTTAAATACATTATCAAAATGGGAAAGGGGTAATATGTTGTGGACTCCAACTCATAATAAATACAAAAATATTAATAAAAGGAAGGCAGTTGTTAAATGGGTGTTTTAAAGTTTTCATTATTATTACTAATATTAAAGAGGCTTACTTAGAATAATTTGTTTCATTTATCTCAATCATTTAAAAATTTCTGCATTGTACCTTTTATTTTCAATTAAAACAACTGGATATTTGATCTGAAGTGACCAACACTGATTCTTTCTTTCTGTTAGTTTACATAAATAAACCAGAATGCACTTGAGATATATTTTAATTTATTATCATCTTAATAAATCTGATTGCTTTGCACTTCTGATTACCATTTATTCTTCACAATCATCTGCAATTTCTTAAAAATTTAATTAAAATTTTGACATACCAGCCAGTTCTCATGAATTTCAGAAGTGTGTATATTCTTATGATGTGAGAATTTGAGATTATTTTAGGATTTTATCAGTGCTTCATAGTATGATAGAAACTTTCATTTGTAGCACTTCCTTTTTTCAGGATTAGTTAAAAGTAAAAGAAATTTGGATATATTCCTCTAAAGGACACATATATTCAAGTATTCTGAATTTAAATTTTTGTTTGTTTTTATTTTTTTTTGCAAAAGGCTCTCTCAAATCAATTTAAAGATAGTTAAAAGAAGGCAATGCATTAAGCCTCTCTTTAGATCTGAAACACTTTTATTCATATTATTGACAATAATAATGCAGTAAAACAGGATGATCTGCTAATAGGTGATAGTGAAGAGAAGTGGTTAGTTGCTGTAAAACGGAAGTCATGGAGAAGGAGGGTAAGGGCCCCCAGACATGCTTTACTTGAATCTCTTTGGTTTGATAAAAACATATGAATGACTAGAATTCTGAAAAACTTTCAAGATGCCTAATTCATTCAAGTAAATTATGAAACTCATTTGTTTGTTCCCTTTGATTTAAGGGTTTGTTTAGAGCTCAATTATATCACTACCTAAATATTCTGATGTGTTCCCTCTGAACTGACTATGAAAATATACATTATATGACCAATTCATATTTTACCTACAAAGATTTAACATTTTTTAACGTGTGTTATAAATATGGGAGAGTGCATCAGGGCATTCTTATTAAAATTTCTTCCTGCGTACTTAAAGGTATATGAAGCACTGATGATTTATTATGGTACATAACCAATAAATTGTATAGATAATCTCCCTTTAGTGATAAGTGAAGATTGCTCAACAAACACACATACCGCTTGTCAGACCTTACCTGGAAAGAGGCTTTATTGAACATAGCTGTAAAATTAGAGTTTAAATTGAATTACTGAATTTGCATGAACATTTCTACAGATTTTTCTTAAAAAATCAAGCTTTGTCATTTTTCCACTACATTTTGTTGTGCTTTTAATATTAATATTTGCAAATGTTATAATTTAATACTTATATCCCAATTACTTGCATAATCAGCTTTTTTCTAATCCTGGGGTATTGAAATAACATATAATAGTAATATTCTTCTTTAGACAAAAGTCTTTTTAAATGAAGTTAAAAGCTGAGATAATTTAAGGAAAAAGATCTTCAAATTTTCATAACCAACAGGTTTAAGTGAAATTTACAATGCATTGGAAAACTGGCTGGTTAAAGGTACGATTTGTTCTCAGGTAGCTCAAAATCATTTTTACAGGTTTTTGTTTTTTTGTAAAAGTGTTTTTTAATCTTTTAAAATAATAAAATAATATTTCACAATTTGCACAGAGTCTGACTATAGGGCAGAGGCATGTTACCTTCAGTGTTTAGAATAAAGCCAGATTTTTCAGGCCCAGTTCCGCTGTAGAGTTTGTGCACACTGCAATCACAAACATTTTCATGTTCCCTCTAAAGCTAGGGCCAATTTCATTTCAAATGGAGGTTACAGTACAAATCACTTTTGTGTTTTACCACCTTCTGCGCTAAGTATTATCTTAAAAACCTTTTGCTCTGGTTGACCCATTTAATAACCTGGAAGAAAAAAGTGTTGCTCCCATGTCTGGTCTCAATGGAAGTTATTCTTTAATGGACAATAAGCCGAAAGGCCATGGCTGTCTAGGAGGTTAAACAACAAATATCTTGTCTGCATGGGCTTACGCAGCAGCTCCGGTCCTTTCTTCTTCAGAAGCGGCTTTGTTGTCTTGCCTGTCATTTGCACATTTAGGCTCTGTAGTTTGTTTACAAAATAGTTTTACACAAACCACTCGTAGCAGTGCAAGCTTCTGAGTTGGAAAATTATTCAGGCTTGTTTCATTGAAGGCACTTGGTTTCCATGGCAATTTATAAAAGATGGTGGTTTGGTTTCTTCATTGGAACAGATGACATAGTTTGGGTGTTCAAGTGGCCGCAAGCAAACTCCGATAAGCCTGTGTAATATGTCAGCCCAGGTTACTGCCCTGGATAGTAGTGCATGCAGAGAGAGACAGCATACAGTTATTTAGCTTAGCCATGGGAAGAAAAAAAAAATAATAGTAAGTATGGGGTGGGGATAAAGGTGGGAAGGAAAATGAATGCTTTAAATAATTCAGAGTTCCGGTATTTTCAAAGAAGGGTAACAGCCAAAGGTAAAAGGGCCTACATTTATTTAATTCTGTACGTAAAACCTTTTGAAAGGAAAATAAATGCCAGCTCTTCATGTACCCTGTTTACAGTGAGGTTTTTGTTGGCAGGCCATTAGGTTTCCATGGTAACAAGCAAACTATTCATTTGAAACAAAACCAGCCATGACTTTGTGCTTTGACGAGGATTTCTATAGCTCTTTTTTTTTTTTTCCAGAGTTCAACCAGATGACACTGTAATCATTTTAGCCACAAAAGCACCTGAAGGTCTCTTCTCTACTCATGTCAAGATTATCTTTTATATGTAGTTTGGAATAAGTTATATTTCCATCATGTCTTTTTTATCCTCAGTGCTTAAAAAATTTTGTTTTTATTATTTTATGTTTGAGTCAGTAGTCAGTGGAGGAATCTTTGGTAGTTTGTTTTTTAACGTCCATTTACAAAGACTCTTTCTTCATGCCAGTGCCAGGTGAAACTTTGATAGCCTCTGCCAGGATAAGGTCACCTTCGAGGACTTAGGATAGAGATGAGGACGATAACTGGAAAAAGCCATATATGAACTAAAATCCCAACAGCACCATCAACGGAATCTAGAGAAAAGGAAAATAAAACCAAAAATACAAAGGAGAATAAGAATTCCATGTAGCTTTTAATATGGCTGCATTGATTGTTTAAAAAAACACAAATTTCATATATGGAAAACATTTTTGAATAGTTTTTTAATTGGCTTTATTTATAAGGCCAAGCAAAAGGAAAATAATAGGTATTTGAAAAAATAAGAATATTTGCATATTTTAAATGGAAATACTACGTTATAAATACTCGTTCAAAACACATTCACAGGGATTTGTGGTTGAGTTAAACCCAGAATGCTGACCCTATGAAAGCACGGATGGGAGGCAAACTCAGAAATCCTAAAGATGGGTTTTAATTTTCAAGCTTCCAGAAATATTTAAGCTTGAAGACTAGGAGAAGAAAAACAAACAATCAAAAAAAAAAAAAAAATCCTGCTCTTGATGTAAACTAGAAAGGGATGGTTAAGGTTAGAGAAATTCATTACTACAACATTGGATATCTGTGTTTAGATCATGAATTCATTACCTATAATTTATGCTAATTAATTGTTCCTTTAGATTAATTTTTTGGAAGCATTATAAAGCCCAATCTGACTAAAAAATTTTCCCCGCCAACTTTGACATTGTTCTTGCAGTTAGTACCTCAGTTAAAGCTTCTGGTCCAGGAAATAACTCAAAGAATACAAAGCTTACCTAGGCAGACTAACATAAGGATACCTGATAATTCATGAAGTTGCCTAACGTTACAAAATGATTCCCAGCTAGGAGAAAACTGAGCTTTGAAAATAGAGATATAATCCATGTAATCGGTGCTGTGGTCCTGCTACCATATACTAACTGGGAAGGACTGGGAAACTGAGTGAGAAAGAGTAGGTTTCAGGCTGGTCTGTATTTAGAACTTGACATTAATTGAATATTTATCAAACACTTAAACTCCAAAATGAACTTAATTATGTGATAATTTAAAGGAAACAAATGTAAGAGAATATTTTCTCAACCAAATAGCTTATTTTTGTTCCTCTGATTTATAGAGGTAAAAAAAAAATGCTGCCAACACATACACATTTGTCCTATTAAAGCAGACAGACATTTCTCTGGATTTACTATTTTAAGGGAAGAAAACTGATTATGAAATGTCTGTAGTGTAACAAAGGAGTCCCGATGGGATTTCATCCTCATTTTACTGTGGCTAGTCCTGCCATTTCCACTTTCTCCCCTAGGAAGTGATACGTTCTTTTGTTTTCTTCTCCTGGAAAAATTTAATTTAATTTCTGGAATTTAATTTATAATTTGTAGTGATTAAAATATAAAAACGTTAAGTTTCTGTATAGAGCAGTAACTACCTTCAGGTAACATAATTTTATTCCCAGTGATTCATGTTGTGAAATTCAAAAGAAATCCCATACTTCTCAGAGGGGGATGCCTGTGTTTTGACACATTAAACAAACCAGTGTACAGCTGATGCTTTTCTAACACAAAATCAGTAAACTCCAGGGAGGTTTCACTAAATGTGTATTTTAAATGCTAAGTGTAATGATAAGAAACTACGAACAAGAGAGCTCATTGTTATACACAATTAGTTTTTGTCTTTTCACAGTGCTGAAGAATGGAGTCAATTTGGTTCATCTAAGCAATCACTGGATAGTTGTGTGAGTTTGACTTTCAACATTCTAGACAGACATGCTTTCTCCCTAAATATACTGTTAACAAAGACTCTGATTTTCTCTGGACTTATAAAAAATGAATTTTCATGCTTTTGTATATGCTAAATTATTAGTGAGTTATTTGTAAAAAAATTTTATCTTGAATGTTCCCTCTTTCCCATAACCACAAAATTAAAGATTTCAGATAGGCCTGAGAAAATCCTTCAATTAGAGAAATTTTTAACAGGAATGATTTTAAATATAGCTTCCAAATATATAATATGAGGAGAAAGATTTTTAAAAGTTGTTCTACACATAAATCTAATGTTTTTGTGTTATTTATCATTTTATGTATACTTCTTTTGGGGACCTGTGGTGAAAAATAAAAGTATCATTAATATAATAATTTAAATATATATTTTAACTATTATTATTTTAATTATTATTAATTATTTTATTTTAATATAATAAATTTAAAAGTATCATTAAATTCTAATAGTCAAACTAGTATAAAGCCTGAAAACCCAATTACTGAACAAGATTGTGGTGTAGATAGAAAAAAAATAGGGCCACGTTATTTACTTAATACATGTACAAAGGGTTTTTTTTTAGCAATCTACTAAATCTATTAAAATTGTCAACAAAGATTAGATCTAGGAAATATATTCCTTAATTCTTTGGAGAACAAAAACAGTTTGTATATGAATATTAAGTATATAGATTTGTCAAATGTTTTAGTGAAAGCTTTAAAAATTTTTGAAATTCAAATATTTTAATTTTTATTTAAAATTAAGTGTATTTGCTTTACATAAATTAAAAAATAGTTTTATGTTATGTGAGTCCAAATATGACCACAATAGAACTTAATGCTTTGAATTAAAAATAACTTCAAAACTTTTGGATCTTTGGCAGAAGAAATTTCTAAATAAACAAACTAAAAATAAATTTGTTTATTCTAATTAAAACATTAATTTATTAGCAGTTAAACCAATCATATTAAACCAAGCACAAGAAAAGACACTTACTCTTAGTAGTTAGGTCTTGTTTTGCACATTCTCCTTCTGCAATGGATACATCATCAATGGCAATATCACCTTCTATTCCAGGACCCCGAATACCTTCAAAAATGAGCTATGAATATGAATGAAACAAAACTTAATGTGAAGCTTTGATTTGAAGATCAATTTCTACTAAGAAATTTAGGAGAAAAATATAAACATGTCACTAATCCTAGGATTTTTTAACTCTTGAATTGTTTCCAAATTGTTAATTACAAAAACCACACTTTCTATTTCACACTACCTATTATACTGGGAGGTGGAAGGCGTAGAGAAAGAAATAAATATGAGAAAAGGAAAGAAATTGAAACAAAGATTCTTTAAACAGGGAGGGGAGGAGGGATTGACAGGAGGGCAGGGGAAAGCAGAAAAAAAAAGAGCCAAGATAGATCATGTAAAGGTACAAATTCCCAATGATGAATGTAACTGTATTGTACACCTAAAATGTATCAATAAACTTAATGAATAAAAAAAACTACACTTTGTTAAACAAAGCCAATAATTGTGTCAATGCATAATATTAGCCTTTCACATCAAAATCTGTGTTGGTTTCCCAGCAAAACTAAATTTAAATGAATAATACGATAAGACAACTGCAAATCCTCTCACTTTCAATTTTCAGAAGTAATAAAAAAGTTTTACTAGTATTTTTTTGAAATATATTACCTCAAATTTCCTCCAAACATTTCTCATAATACTAGTTTTCCTGAGCTATTTTAAGGCGTGGATCAGTTCTGGGTTCTTTACCACACTATTATGGTTATTAAAAACTAGAACAGGGCTGGGAATTTAGCTCAGTGGTTTTGCTGCCTGCTACACAAGAACAAGGACCCGAGTTTGATCCCCAGTACCAAAAATAAATAAATAAATAAATAAAATAAAATAAAAACTAGAACAAAAGTTTATCATTTCAGAAAGAGTTTGATCCTTTGCAAACAGATTATAAAGATTCTTCATATTCCCTATGTTGAATTTATGATTTTCCCATATGATTTCACTTTTGATATTCTATTTTTAAAGCTCAAGTATATTTATTAGTTTATTTTGAATCTATGGAAAAAATCTTTGAATTTCCAGTATACAACAAAGATGTGCATTGAGGCTTAAAGTGTGAGTATTTAAAGAATAAATGAATTGACTCTGACTGCCTTTATTACTAAATTCTGGATATAATAATAAGCATAATTAGAAACCTTTTAAAATTTAATTTTTAAGGAAGTATGATTCTTTTAGAATTTTCCCTATAACCTCCCAAATAGGGAGGATGGATATGATCAAAATGCATTATACACATGTACAAAAATACCACATAGAAATCCAATATTTTGTAAAATTAATATGCATTAATAAAACATGAAAAAAATACTTTTAATATTAAAAGGTGATCTATTAATTTAGTTTTTTATATTCCCAGAGAAAATTCTAAGTAAAATATCTTTTTGGCCTTTGTAAGGAAAAAAATTAATTAAAAACTCTTTCAAACATCAAGTTGAATAACATTTCTAGCTTTATTTCATTACAGTAAATTTGTATGCTTATTTTTGTCAGCATTAAGAGTTTTGTTTTTGTAGCTCCTTAAAGGCAAATTTGAAGTGATCTTCAGAGGACTTAGTTTAGTTTAGAAATGAACTAAAACTAAACTAAACCATCTATTTTTCTTTGATATGCAATCATTTTATCAATGAAAAGCTCAACTAGTAAGCAAAGGTATTTGTTTTAAACTTTTTCATTGAGTCCCTGTCCTCAATTTAGATGTAGTACAGAAGACATAATTTTCAATTTGATAGAAGACATTTTAAGTTTTATTAATAAATATAACTTTTATAGATTTTCCTGTATATAGTCCTTTATTGAAATAAACACATTAATAAAGATTGTCCAAAACCAACTCCTTGAAAAAACCTCAAATATCTTATATCACAAAGACAAAACACAATGAATGACCCACTAGGGTTCAAATATTGAGAACCAAGCTAGCAGTTTATGAATTCACAGCCCTTGGGTAGAATGACAATGAAGGATTATTTTGGTGCCTGGAAATAACTATTTGCATTGGACCTAGGGTGGTATCTGGGGAGATTAGGAAATGGCCATTAAAAACATTTTTTCAGTCTATTTAGGTGCACTTTCCTTTTGTAATATGGGCCCCTTACCTGACACAAATCAGTATTAACAGTAAAACAACAGTTTTGCTACCAGATGTTTGCTTCAATTATGCGATGCTGCTGACTGCTGTTTTCTGAAGGTAATAACAAGAATGAAATATTACCTTGCAGAGAAGCCCAGAACACTAAGATTCATACTGTATATGTCTGTACCATATAATCAAATGTTTCCCCATTTTGCTGCAAGACTAATACCTTGTTACTGAATAAACTTAGGTGCTATCCTCAGTGTAAGTTTCTTACTATATGGAGGTATTTCAAATGATTGAATGGATTGGAATGTAGAGCTCTGCCTGCCAGTCCTTTTAATTCTGGAGTGAAGGAGAGGTGAGAAGGAAAGTTTGGTATAGTCATGCTTAAACCACCCCAATTAGCCAGAATTTAAATTTAAAAGGAGGTAGTGGGAGGTGGGAAGGGAAAAGGCAGAAACGTTGCTGTTGCTCATAGAGTGTGATACAGGATTGATAATGTAGCCATGGGAAAGATAAGAGGATGGCATTCTCATATGCTGTGTGTGGGGACTTGGAGAAGGAGATAAGGTGAAGAGTCCAGAAGAATGAGTTAAAAATCACCTGCACTTTCAACCACCTGAAATTTACATGTGCGAAGTTGAAGTCAGAATTTTTTCATTGGGAAAGATGCTGGATTTCCACAGTGCTTGCACCAGTCTACACTCCCACCAGCAGTGGAGCAGGGTTCCTCTTTCCCCACAGCCCCGCCAGCATTTGTTATTGGTTGATTTCATGACAGCAGCCATTCTTTCTGGAGTGAAGTGAAATCTCAGCATTGTTTTCATTTGCATCTCTCGAATGACCAGTGATGTTGAACATTTTTTCATGTATTTATTTGCTATTTCTACTTCTTTGTCTGAGAAATGTCTGTTCATTTCAGATGCCCATTTTCGGATTGGGTCTTTAAATTTGGGAGGTCTGATCTTTTTAAATTCTTTATAGATTCGAGATAGTAGACCTTTGTCTGAGGAAGAGCAGGTGAAGATTTTTTCCCACATTGTGGGTTGTCTCTTCACACTGCTGGTGGTTTCTCTTGCTGTATAGAAGCCTTTTAATAAGAAGAGATCCCACTTGTTGATTGTTTGTCCTAGTTCACGGGCAACTGAGGTTTTGTTCATAAAATCTTTTCCGACACCGATGTCTTCAAGGGTTCTACCTAACCTCTGTTCCAACTGGTTCAGAGTTTCTATTTTAATATTTAGATCTTTAATCCATTTTGATTTTAGTTTAGTGCACAGCGAGAGATGTAGGTCTAGTTTTAATCTTTGGCAAGTTGAAGCCCAATCAGTATGGAGATACCTCAAAGAACTAGGACTGGAAGTCCCATTTGACCCCGCTATTCCACTGCTGGGGATCTTCTCCAAAGAATTAAATGAACCACACCTGATATATGTGCAACCATGTTCATAGCAGCACAGTTTGTGATAGTTAAAACTTGGAAACAGCCCAAATGCCCATCAACTGGAGACAGGATAAAGAAAATGTGGGGTTTTTAATAAAATGGAGTACTATTCAGCCATAAAAAATGAGAAATTAGAGACATTTATAGCTAAGTGGATGCACATTGAGGCGATACCCTTAAGTGAAATAAATAGGACACACATGTATAAATACCAAATAGTTTCTCTGGTGTGAGAAACTGAAAGTGTAAATATGGAGTAAAATCTATTATAGGTAATGTGAAATAGGAAGAAAAGGGGCAAAGGGGAAGGAAGTAGGAGGGCTAGGGAAAGGATAGAAGGGAATGGGATTAATATGAGAAAATGGAACTATAGGAACAAAATCTTTGTAAATAGGAATGGAGGGCTTGAAGGGAGGGCTGGGCAAGGGTGAAAAATAAGAACCAAGAGAGACTCTGTAAAGTTGCAAATTTCCAATGATAAATGCCATTAAATTGTATACCTAAAATGTACCAATGATTAGAATGAATAATCGATAATGCAAAATAGGAAGAAAAGATCCAAGGGGGTAGGGGTAGTGGGAGGGGCAGGGGAAAGGAAAGAAAGGAAAGGAAAAATGATGAGAAACTGAAAAAATGGAAATAAAGTCTTTGTAAATAGGGAAGGGTGGAGGGGGTGAAGGGAGGGCTAGGAATGGGGAAAAAATAAGAACCAAGATGCATTATGTAAAGGTACAGTTCCCAATGAGAAATGCAATTGTGTTGTATTCCTACAGAGTACCAATAAAAGAATTTAATAAAGAAAAAAAAGAAAGATGCTGGAGACACAAAGAGGCTTGAGAAAACAAGGATTTACCTTACTATATAAAGATGAATAGTTATAAAATCGAATTCTTATTTAAAGTACGGAATTATTTCTACCATAGTAAGCCCTTGTTACCTGCAGGCAGAAGACACTATAAAATGATGGAATTTTGAAAAAACATAAAAATGAAATTTTATAAATCGTCAAAATCACTCATGAACTTTTCACAGCTGTTTTGTCCCGTAAGCCATGTTTTAATTAGAACGATCCCACCATTGCTCAAAGCACTTTAAAACTTCTGTTACAATCTTTAAAGACTGCTTTTTCTCTTAATGACCTTTTTCATCTTTATTTCTTCCTGCCTCCCTGTGCAGCTGGGTCAAAATCACAAGAGTGAATCTCCTTGTGCTAAAGATCTAAGTCCTGAGCAGGAAGCTGTAAAGAGCAGCCACTTCGGTGGTTCTCCTGAGAGAGGAGAGGGTGTGTTGGGGAGTGGATTGTCTGATGCAGTTCAGCTTGTGTGCTGTCTATATGCTGTGTGTCGACTCCAGTGTGTAGTTTACAATAAACTCATTAATTACTTCTGAACTAAGACCGAGGGACAGTGATTTACATTGTGAGGCAAATTATAGAAATAAAATGTTTAGATATTAAATGTAGAGAATGTGCCTTAGCCAAACTTTCACATCTTTATAAAAATAAATCTTTGCTGAAAAATTTTTCTCAAACTGTAACAGTTCCTTCAAGCATGATGTATTTCAACATGAACAATCTGATCTGTATTCAGTGAAAAAATCTGAATCATGTTCATTTTAAGAAAAGCTCTCATTTAAAAAGTTAAATTATACCATTTTTATGAAGTTTCATCGTGATTCTGCCTGCTACGCATTACATGGCTAAAACTATGTTTCTTTCCTCTTCTGTACTTTTGAAATGTGATTGGTTAAATTGACTTGAAAAAGGAATTATCAGCATCTTGATAACTAGGAAGAAAATGTTGAAGTTTATTTTTCCTAAAAGATGAAGAAATTATGCAAATTCTTTCCCCACACAATCATATTGATATTATTTACAATGGCTTTCATTAACTGAAGTGACAAGCTTAAGATGTAACTGTTTTCACAGAGTGTGCATGTAATATGCAAGAAATACTTCATAATAAGAAAATGAACACTTGGTGTATAAGTTCAAACAGGAATTAAAATTATATGGACTTCTGTATGAAAATTATGTAGCACAAGATTATTTCAATGAATGAATGAATTAAAAGTTTCTTGTAAACATTGTCATCAAACCATATAATGTCCATACAAAGACATAGATAGATGATGCTATTAAAGTTTGTATTCAAACATAATTTCTCAGCAAAAGAAGAAACTCTACGTGCAGTTCTAACAAGCAAAAGTAGCTTAGAACCTCAAAGAATACAGTACACTCTGATGATCTACTTCAACATTAATGGTGCTTTCTGCAAATGTTCACAACATTTTTGGTTACTGACGAGATTGTTGAGGGGAGTACAAAAGCATAAGAATGCAGTTTAAGAATGGAGTATGTATATCACTTTGAAAAACAAGATATGAATAAATTTAAAAATTGTTGTTAGAATTAATAATGTTACCTTCATTTTTTTATTGGCTCAGTAAAAACTGAATTTTCTCAACCATTATAAAAGAAATTTTGAGAGACAATACAATAGATCAGGTGGGTAACCTTGGTTTTTCCTTGGGGATACTATCTCAAATATTAACAATGAGTCTATCTTTACAAGACTGCCAGTTTAACTTGCTGGATGAATGCCAATTGTTTGTCAAAGCTTCTAATCTGAAATAATAACATGAGATGTTGACTTTTGGCAAAGAAACTAAAGAAACAGACTAAATTGTGAGCTGCAATTGGAAAATGTTTTCAATGGATAATTCTGGAGTCATATAATTGCCCTAGAATCTGGCTTAGAATGTCAGATATGTAACTACATGATCATGTAATGTCTCACAATGATTACAATGTTTTCTAGGCTATTATCATTTTTAGTTAGAACATAAAGCCATGATGTAATAAAAACTTTATTATTTTGTCCAGTCCCTATTTAGTGTTAACTATCTGTGTCTTGTCTTGAAAACTTATTTCCAAATCTTTAAGTGAGGATATAAAAGATCTCCAAGAATCCCTTTCACCCAAGTGAAGAAATTATAAATGATGTTTTGTATATTATAATGCCTCTTTATATTTTATCAGTGGAGGACATTTGAAATCTATCATAGAAGAAGTAAAGCATTAAAGAGGATGATTAGCTATTTTCCTAGGTACGGGACATAAAATATAAATAACATTATAAAGGTAACACTAACTATTGTAACCTTTTTTTAAAAAAAAGTTTGTCATAATATTTTCAAACACAGCAAAAATATTTCCATCACAAGCACTGACAATGCAAAATTAATTCTAGAAAAAGCTCCCAAAGAAATTATAGTAGAATAAAACTTGTTTGCCCTACGCAATAATTTTACTTTTATTAAAGCAAACTGGACATTGTCAAACAAAAGACTTTTTGCAAGTGGTTATTTTTTAAAAGATACATAGTTCAAATTAATTTGTAGGCATACAACACAAACAAAATAAGCATTGGTGAAACAGAAGTTCAGACTCACTTATCCCATTTGAAATTCTAAAAGGTAAGATGTATGCCTTCCACTTGAATCAACAACATCCTTAAAGGGTAGAAATCTAAGTTTGAACAATATTATAATTTCTCATAAGTTAATTTATATCACCACACATAATCAAATTTATCCTTCCACATGAAACAATCATATAACTTGAAGTGGTATATGAAACAGTGATGTTTAGAACACCAGAAATCAGATAATGAAAACAATGACCCCTTAGAGATGGAAATCAAATAAGACAAGCCCATCATTGATTGACCTTTTCAGTTTCTAGGCCATGGTAGAAGTAGAAGGAATCAACATAAAACATGGTGGAAAATCTAGTGAAGGAGGTAGAGCTGAGAATGCAAGCAGACTGCAATTGTCAGGATAGAAACCAGGAAAGAAAGAATTACAGAAGGGTGTGGGGAGAGAACCCTAATTATAGACTCACCTAACAAAGCTTAAAACCAAATTTAAAATGATCAGACATTTCCAAGTGTAACTCACCAACGTCTACACAAAATATTCCAGAATATTTACAAAAACACAAAGATGTGCAGAACCCATCAAAGAAAATTTACAATGTGTGCCAACCAATCAATTTACCAGATTTGCCAAAAGAAATAATAATACATACAGAGAATAATCAATCATGGAAACCCAGCAAGAACTGACATAGATGTTAGCATTAGTAGATAGTGACATCAAACAGAAATTATAAGTGGATTTCATAGGCTTAAAACATTAACTGAGATGAGATTTTTTCACATGAGAAATATTTTGTGTAAAGACAATTGAATTTATAGAGATGAGAAGTCGAATGGCTGATAGAAAATACACTGAATAGAATTAAAGACAGATTTAATAGCACAGAAAAAGTGATTAGTGAATATAAAGACCGACTGGAAACTACTTAAAATTAAAGATAAATAGAACAAATAAAAATGGAAAAAAAAATCAACGAACCATGTAGCACCTTCAAGGATCTTTGTAAACATACAAATAAAGTCTTCAAAGGAGAGGAGAGGGAGTAAGATATTTCAAGAAATGTTAGCTAGAAAATCCTCAATTTTAATTAAAACTAGAAACCCACAGACCCAAGAAGTTCAATGAACCTCAAACATATAAAAAATGAAAAAAAATCACAATCTAATTTATCTAAACCAGCAATAAAGTGAAAATCTTCAAAGCAACCAGAGACAAAAATGACATAACATACAGAATAAAACTATAAGTGTATCCACAGATTTATACTTGGAAACAATACAAACAAGAAGAGAGTAGAATAATATCTTTAAAAGTCTGAAAAACAAAGCTAGAATGCTCTATACCAAGAGCAATTTTTTTTTCAAAAAATGAAGGCAAAATAGAATTTTTCAAAGTACATAAACGAAAGAATTCATCTTGCACAGATCCATATTTTCAAAAGTGTTAAGGATAGTCCTTTAATGCAAATAAAATTAATACCAAATGAAAACACAGACTTTTCATCTACAAAGACATAGATCATCAGAAATGGTAACTACCTGGAGAAGCAGTTATAACAAACACAGATTTCCAGATTAGAATGTGAAGAGCTCAGGGCAGAGGACAGAGATGTTCTCCAAGGTTTGGGCCATTGTGGATAAAGTTTGATTCATTTGAGCATTCTTGAACAGCTGCTTTGAAATTCTTATGCATGTCTTTTTATGAATTTAGTATGTAAATCTCTCGGGTTATGGAAAGCATTATTTTTAGTAAACTGTAAAATCTTTCTGCTCTGAATTTACGTTGACCCCTTCCTGGTAATGAAAGATTCATCCCTTCTTGAACCTCCTCCTTTTAATCAATAATTCTGGGAACGAGATGCAATGGCCTAAGGTCATAGATCATAAACAAAAGCAACTCTTTCTTATAATACTGCAACATCAAACTTGGAACTGACACTCCCCTTGTTTCTTTCCTTTGTGAAACCCTTCCCGGTATACTCAGGGGCCATTTCCTTTTGTATTCTCCCTGTTTTACCTGGGATAATGAACCTCGTTCCCTTGCAAAAATAATTTAAAACAAAATTAGAAAAATCTTTAAATTTTCTGATGTGAAAATATAATAGAAGAATCATCACTTGAGTAAATCATAATAATTTAATATCTGCTTGTAGATAATTCTGTTATGATCAGTGAAGCAAGTTTAGTTAAAATGGGAATTTTTCTTGTACAACTTTCTCAAGGGTGGAGACACTCTGTATCCACTTAGGAGATTATCTGTAATTTATGCTGACACAGCTGAAACCTTCTTAAATTTATCAATTACATCCTGCGCACTTGTCACTGGACCCAATCTGCTTTGCAATTTGAGTTCCATTATCTTTAAATTTCATGGATACCTGGCTCTCTTTTTTTTTTCAACTCTCAAATGTACTATTTAGGGGCTGGGGAAGTAGCTCAGCAGAAGAGCGCTTGCAAGCGCTTACAAGCATGAAGTCCTCAGTTCAATCCCTAGTAACACAAAAAATAAAAATAGAAAGTACTACTTAGGATTAAATTCCTGTTTCACAGGTTATGTCAGTAATTGCTTAGTGTTCTGTATAGTCCTATCATTTAGTCAAATTTTATATGTATATTTTGCTTTGTTAATACCATTTTTTAATGCACACTGGTACCTCGGTTCATGAACTTAATTAGTTCCATGTTCATGAACCAAGGTATTACTGTATTTAATTCATTTTGCCATACTGGGGATTGAACCCAGGGCCTTCTCACTGCTACATTCCCAGTTATATTTATTATTTTGAGATGGAGTCTCCCTACATTGGTAAGTTGTCCAGGATGGGCTGGAACTTGAAATCCTCCCGTCTCAGCCTCCAGTGTTTTGGGAGTTTAGGCATGCAACACCACACATTGCTAATATCAAGTATTTTTACAGTTTTAAGTAACACATATCATCTGATGACTCTCAAATATATATGTCCACAAAACTTCCAGGGAATACATACAATAACTTCTTGCATGTCTTTAAAATTTTTCACAGACATTTTATAATAACATGTTCAAAATGGAGGTGACCATATTCATTTCTGAATCTCAGCTCTTTTCCTCTTGTATTATTTAAGGTAAATGTGTAGCAGAAGCACTACTTTCTTATTGGAAAATTCTAAGACATTCATGTCCACCTCCAAAATTCCTTACCAGAAAAATGTTCTTGTACTTTTTACATCTCCCTTGAAATCATTTCCTTGTCTATATACCGGCTCTGTAGTTCCCCCGCTTCAACATATTTTATAAGGATTTTACAAAGGTACCTTGCCTGAGTCTGCTCACCTTGCCTTCCTGCTTTCCCTCCTTGAACCACCGTTTCATGTAACAAAATGAGTGATGTATATGCCATGTCATCCCCTGAGTAAAACACCTTGATGTCTCCACATTGCCCAAATTGCTTAGTTTCTTAACCATATCTCTCACCTGTCCTTGATTTATTTTTCGTAGCAATTCCAGATAAACAACTTACTGTTTCTCTGGTAAATTCTGTGGTTTATGATCTTTGATGCCTTTCTTTACTGAGCACTTCCCTGGAATATTAATGCCAACCCTCTCTCTGCTTTGCAAGTTCTCTCCTCGGTTGCACCTTTTACAATAATCTTTTTGAGCCTCTCCTCCCTATTCTCTTTGTTCACTAGATGTGTTTATAGAAACTCATGCATATCTCTATTACTACAATTATCACAGTATGTGACTTCTATTTTTAGATGTATATTTCTACCAATCTAAGTAAACAATCATTTTTTATACTCCTGGTGTCTACTAACATGCATATAGTAGGAGCTCAGAAAACATTCTTGAATTTTTGTCTGTTGGAGTAAATGATTGTCCTGAAGCCCTCAATAGACATTTATTTAACTAATGTAAATGTCAACCAAGGATTATCGGAAAGGGACCATTAATATTGCTCTCTTAGGGCCGGGGATTTAGCTCAGTGGTTCCGCCGCCTGCCTTGGAAGCGGAAGGACCCGAGTTCGATCGCCGGTACAAAAAAAAATATATATATATTGCTCTCTTAAATTCTTGTACATGTAATTGATTTAAAATTTTTGATTTGGAGAGTGTCAGGCACGATGCAAAAGTATAAATAGACTATCAACATTTTAGAAAGATAGGTTCTTTCTTGCCTACACAGGTACATACATTGTAATATCAAGCATACATTTATCAGTAATAATTTGAAGTTCTGTCTTCTCAGTTTAATTTAGTTTAATGATGTGTTGCCACAGATTCAATTTCCAATGATATTGTTCTTCACGGAAACAAAATGATTGGTTTTTCCTAGAGTCATATGATTTGAACTGCTATTATGTATTTGTAGATAATCAGGTAGTCTTGTTCCCGTATTTTTTATTACTGCAAGGGAATGTGTGCACTTTATTATCTTGATTAGACTTAGAAGTTCAATCTCCAAAGCAATTAGAATTTTACAGGTTATTTCACAGGACAATCCTCTTATTAAAAATTGGCATAATTAGATCAGTCACTGATTTTCTATACACTTACACCTATGCCATGAAATGTATCTAATGAATCACTAGTAGAAAAACCATTCAGCAATATAATACTAACATAAAATGGAATTGAATACTACAAAATAGGGAATAGAATTATGTAACACATGTATAATTAAGTTTTCACTACATTTTAGTGATATTAATAGTATTTGTATATGGTGTGTATCTACAATTGTATTATTAACTCCACTGAAATAGTTTTGTGGGCTACTGTCTTTAGCTATGATGGACACTTATATTTACCAAAAATTCTATGATATCTTTACAGGTAAGTCTCACATACAAACCAAGCCTTAGTTCCCTGTATGAAACAAAATTACTTGTTTAAAGATATTTGATCTGACCATCAAAGTAATAAATTAATGAGTTAAAGTAATAAATAAATAAGTTAATGTCATTAACTTAAAGAGACATGTTTTGTTAAAGGTAAAATTATAAAATTCTACAAAGTTCAAATAGATAAATTGAGAATGGGTTATCCAGTTCCATTATTACAAAAATCTACATAATTTTTCTTCAGGGACTAAAATATATGCATGTGATTTTATATAAATGAGTTAGAGTTCCTCCAGCAAAATTAATTGAACTTTGAGATAATACGCAAAAATACTCCTTGGTAGGTGTTAATTAATAATGGAAATGGACATTTCTCTTTTTAAGAGAGATTTCAGAACTATAGAGAAAGTTAATCAAGTGATTTTTATGATGTTCATATCACAGAATTTTTGAGTACTCATATTTACTACTTGCTTAAGATTCACCTTTAATGTCATGCTCATACACAGCAATCTATGAGCAGAAGTGATTTCTTTTCTTACCTGAAATGAAGTAATAGGATATATATTAACATGAGCCTCATTCCATCGTTGTCCTTTATTACCACTTGAAGACCACAGCGGATTCTCTATTGTTGTTTGCCCTTTCAAACGTAGATATACATTTAAAACACCTGAAAATAACAACGAAATTTTATTTTGTATACTTTTCTCCATTTCTGTTTCTCCTTGACAAGAAGCACTTCAAACACTTTTAGGTAAAATTTTGCAGAACATTCTGGTGCTCATCTTTTTTCCTATCATGCTTTCATGATATGATCCAAAGATACCCACGTACTTGTTCTTAGAACCTATGTCACCTTATGTTGTAAAAAGGAATTTTCAGGGAGCAATTAAGAACTTTGAGATAGAATAATTCTTCTTTTCTGATTGGGTTCTAAGGGCAAGCATACAGATAAAACAGATAAAGAAAAGTATAGGAGGGAAAGCCATGTCAGGGAAGAAGTAATCTGCTTTTGAAGATGGAAGCCGGGTCCACAAGTCAAAAAATCCAGGCAGCCCCAAGAAGCGGATTTTCCCCTGGAGCCTTCAGAAGGAAACAACCCTGTCTTGATTTCAGCCTCATGATACCTATTTTGAATTTATTTCTCCTAGAGCTACAAGAGAATATATTTTTGCAGTTTTAAGCCACACACTATGCAGTCATTTGCTACAGCAACAAAGAAAAACAAATATAGCATATAATCATGTGCTAAGTGACTTGGTCAGAGTTTGATCCCAATTGTTTTGACCAGATTTATCACTGAGCACCATTTTTGTTTTTTGCAAATTATAGAAGCAACCACGTTCCAGTCTTATGACTAGTTTGTTAACTGAATTGGTCACTAAATGAGGAACTGGCTATAGTATGAACATTACAATATTCAGAACAAAGGCATGGTCATAGGAAGATCCAACTTAATCACTTTGCTCATATTTCCATAACTCTTACATGTAGTACTGTATAACAGAATATAAAACTACAGCACTATACAGTACAGAACAATCGGCAAATGTTACAGCACTGTGCACTGAGTCTCTATCAACAAGATGTACAGAACTGAGCCAAAAAAGATGGGGAGTAAGTCTGAGTAGTCGTAAGTCAGAGCAGTTGCTAAAAGCGTAAGTTGTTAAGAGAGGAATATCTATAATTTGTATCCAAGTCTTATTTTTCTTCCAAAAGAATTATTTGAACATAAAGCATTTGTTGCATCTCTTGGAATGTTTTCATGTAATGTATTTCAAATAATAGTTGTGAAGATAAAAAATTATTGCAGTACATGAGGATCACTTACTCTAAGTAATAAATTAATCCCCGAACAATCCTATATTTATTATTATTATCTTTCCACATTTTAGATGGCAAAATGTAGAAGGGTTAAGTAATGTGCCCTACTTTATAGCAGAGGCAGAGTTTGAACTCGAGTTTCAGTTTTACATCTTAATCACTATGAAATCAATATTTTAATAGATGAAATGTTTAATATCTCAATTATTGTGATATATTTTGATTTTCTGGAAACTTCATTGACCTCTCCCCCTGTCCCTCTCCTCTCCCATTCCCTCTCCTCTCTCTCTTTCCATCCATTCATCCTCTTAACTCTTTTTTTAGTAATAGAAAGTAATTCTGTAATGTTTATGAAAGTGGATTTTTTTGTTTTGTTTTGATTTTTTGGTTTTTTGGTACCGGGGATAGAACTCGGGTCCTTGCGCTTGCACAGCAGGCAGTGAAACCACTGAGCTAAATCCCCAGCCCCAATTGTGTAATGTTTATGCCAAACCACTTTTGTGGCTTCTTTTGTACCACTTTATATGGAAATTTTATTTTTCTTGCATAACGTTATCTACTGTTTTGATTGAACCAAGGAAATTGATGCTATCATCAAATCTGTAAATGCATATTTTACTTAAACATTAATACCGTGACAATTTTAAACCTATTAAATGATATAGTAGTTGTAATTCACTAACAAAATAAAAATACTACGTATTTTTCCAACTTTACTTAAAGAAATAAAAATATGCTTTAATGAAACATTAATATATTTGACTTATTATATCAATAATTATTTGGTATTAGGTCAGTACATATTTAATAGGTTATTTTCTCTGTCAGCATATATACTTTGCCTATGACCATATTTACATTTCTTAATTGACATTTTTATACATATATAATATAAAATCAAACTTAAGTTATTTAAATCTGTGTTCCTTGAATATATACTATATGAAAAATATTTTGCCTAAGTCTAAAGAAGCCAGGTCTGAATTATCTCAGAGCTAAAATTGAGTTTTGGAATAAAAGAAATAAGCTGTATTTAATTGTGACTAGATTATTTTTAAAAGGCAAATATTACTTGTTTTATTAGAAAAAGATTATAGTTGATTGAAGTAAAGCTTCCAGATATAATTTAAATGTTTTATTATGTACATAGTAATCATTTTATTACCTCAATCAATGATATAAGTTAATCACTGGTGTATTTTTGAAGTGAGGATAAAACCCATATTAATAGGCAAATATCTTTGAAATGTTTCCCCAACATTTCTTGTTCTCAAGTTTACAGAAAATAATTCTGTGTCAAAAGATATTTAAAGTTAGGTCATCTTGGTCAATAAAATTAGAACTTGTGAAACAAAATAAAGATATTCAATAAAAGTTTGAGTCAGCAAAGCTGATTCAGCACATTATCAGGATATTATAGTAAAAAAATTCCAAAGTGAATATGATGGATGTGTTAATACCCTTTAAAAGTAATTTTAAACCCTCAGAGACACTATGTTTACGGTTTACTAGGCACCAGATACCAAAGTATGCAAACTTGATCATCCCTGAGGATTTTCTAATGCTATTCAGCTCTAAGATAAAAATTGGAAGTGGCTAAGAAAAACTGTTGTTTTCTTTTTTCTTGGTGCCTAATCTTCATCTTTGATCACTTCTCTCCACGTATCCAGTGTTGTAGCTAGAGAAGATGTTGCTCTTCTTTTATGTTTAAATATTGTTGTCCAAAAGCTAAATAACCTAAGTGTTCCTTCATATAATGAGTAATGACCACATTTGGGGGTTATAAATAGCATTGTGCAATAATGTGATTCTTATTTTTAACATTTCATATAAATTACTGTGTAAAATATAATTTATATAAACATCATTACTGTTATCTTCTTTTTATCTATTATTAAATCCTTATCATAATTTTGTTTTCAATTATTTTTCTCTAATATGAATTGTGTATATTTTAGATAAATAATTTAAGTATATGTCCTAAAATGTGCACACACATTTTCAACAGATACATGGAATTGTCAAGTTCACATGAATTAATTTATTATCTGGTTTCTTCTAAAGTCTGAAGATCACTTGCATATAAATTATGTTTTTGTTATAATCACTAACATAGACTCATTAATTTGCCTTTTACGACTCATGAAAGATGAGGATGTGCCAAAATTACCCAGCTCCAAGCAAGATCTATGTATATTGATAGGAAATTGTTAGCATTATTTGTTTCATACACAAATACAAAGTGGGGAATCATAAAATGATTATTTTCTGCTTGAATAGAAACGGCTGTCTGCACCCACTGATATTATTTTTTGCAATATATAATTGTAATAATGTCTTTTAAAACGTCACTTCATTTTTTCCAGTCATTACTATGCCTTCTGGTAACCAGTTGAATTTGTGCATTAGCATCCAGCAGATTTTCCTAAAATAGCACCTTCATTTGGGCTATTTTGCTATGTGACAGCTGCCTCACATAGACCTTTTAACTCTGATCCTATCAGTATTCTACATTCTCATACATTGGCTCCTTCTATTTCTCACAATCTCCGATCTTTGTCTTCCACTTCCTCCTTAATTAATCCAACTCTTGCTAAATAATAACCAGATATCTTATCAGTTGAATTTAATAAGAAGTTAACTACAGGTTTCTTATATTCTATTTTCATATTAAGGTAGATCATCATATGATCACATGTGTTGACCATGATACTTCAGCTCAAAACACAATTTGTTATGCATTGTGGTTTATCAATATATGAACATTTTATTTGAACAAGTTAAATATTTTTCTAAAAGAACTACGAAAAGGTACTGTCCATTACATACTCAAGGGTCATTTTGTACCACACATTTCTCTGACTTATTTGCTAAGAAATATGTGACATTTTTGTCAAACTGTTTGCTTTTTTTCAAATATTTTGCTTTTATTGCTAGAGCATGAAGATACAAATTGAATTTAATTCAAAAAATTTGTCTTATTTTTACAAGCTATTGAGTCTTCATGAAACTATCTTCCATTATCAATCTAAACTTTATACTTTCAATTCCCTTACTCTGTTACTCTTATAGGATATACAGAAACAAAATATCTAATGTCCTTTTAAAAAATCTATTGCACTTTTGTTGCTCTTGACAGTCAAATATAAATAAATCATGGTTACTACTCTCAAGGAGAGTACAATATAATAGGGTTCCATGTGACAAATATATTTGCATCAGGAGTTATGAGAACAAAAACAACAAGGAAAACAGCAATAATCTCAGAATATGTCCTTTAGTTATATCTTGGAAAAATATGAATTACATAAATGATTAAAAAGGAGAAGTACATATTCTATATCATAATTTAAAAAATATATTCATTTTAAACAAGTAACGATTGAGTGTTCAAATAAATATATGCAAGGCACCAAGCCAAGAGAAGAAACATTGTTGCTGCTCCCATCAAGCATACAGTTCAGCAGGATAAAGAATACAGCATCTGAAGAGGCCCCACGTTCAAGAGCACTTGATTGAACAACTTCAAGTATGACTCGAAAAGACAATAGAGCTATTCTGAGGAGAAGCCAAAGGAGACTACATTCTTGAGGCCATATGTTACTAGTATTAGAATAATGTTTACTCTAGAATTGTGCACTAAAGAGACAGCAAGGAAATGAATTAGTAGGCTATTTCCGTACTCTATGCAAGAAGTGATGGGGACTCAAATTGAACATTAAATCCTAAAACACACTTCAGAGCCCTGAGAACCAAGGTCTTTATCCCCAACCTGCTCAACTGTCTCTCTAGTGCTGAGCAGCTTGTGTTCCCATTTGCTACTCTCCTGAAGCTTTTAACATGCACTGTGATATTTATTTTCCAGAGATAACAGAGACTTTCATGTCTTCTCTCTGTTCTGACATCTAGGAATGTACGAGAAGACACTCTCTATATAATTCTTTTTCTTACCTTACTGGAAGTAATATTAGTGCCTTTCTTCAAAGTTAATTTCTTTACCAGTGCATTAAATTCCCATGTCTTCATAAAATGTTCTTTCCTCTGAGTCTGTATCAATAAACTTATCCTTTTGAATAACTCTTTTTCTCATAAAATAGGCCCTTCTTCCACTCCACATCTATTTTATCACCTGTTCTTCACCCTTATAGTCATGAGAATCATTAACAGTAGATGCCATTATCAAACTTCATTTCCTTTCCTCTCAGTGGTATTATTTTTCTAGGAATGTAACTTTATTGAACCATTCTTATCAAGTTCAATGAAAGTATTCATGAATGCCATTTGCATTTTTAACTTTAATTTTCTGATATATGATGGTTATATCTCACATGCTTTTTAGAAATAAATGATGTATATATTTACAGGCGTTTAATAACCTTTTGGAATGTGTAGTGACCTTGTAAGAGATTCAATTTCTTTGCAACAAGTTAGAAATTCAGCTGATTCATCAACAATTGACATGCCCATTCATAGCTAAAGGATTCTGGTTATATATTACCATCAAAATCCAGGTGTCTTATTTACATGTAAATCAACATATTATAACTTTCATTGGGAATTTTTCTTCAATTTTTATAAAACATTTAACTAACAAAAAACTGTACCAGTGTGTAAATTGCTTCTAAAATTGTGTTCCAATAATCTCAAAGTCATGGCATTAATGTTCTATATATTTCCCTCCCTTTGAGTATGGGCTAGAGTTATAAATTCAGGTTTAGTAATGAGAATAAAGCAAAATTGTGGAATGGCAATTCAAGAGATAAGCTTGTACCAATACTACAGTGTTCACTTGCTCTTTCCCTTTCAGGAATTGCTTCCTTGTCATGAGACAGTTCTTCAGAGGATTCACATGGTGAGGAGCAGAAGGAGGCTTCCAATCCAATGCCAGCAAGAAATATATATCTGTAGTCTAGTTTCTGTGAGGAAATGGTGTCTGCAAAAAGCAAGTGAGTAGTCTTGGAAGTGCATCCTCTCCAAGTTGAATCTTCAAGTGAGGCTGAGGCTCTTGCCTGGCGGCTTGACAGCAGCCTCATGAGAGCTCTGGATCTGCTGGGACTCAGGTGAGCCACAATCATTTTCTTGACTCACAGAAACTGTGAGCTGATGAATGCTTGTTGTTTCAAGACACAGTTGTATGGAGAAATTTGTTAGGCAGCAACAGAAAAGTAATATTGTACATCTGGCTTAGTTTCAAAGAAGAGGCTCTCCTAATAACCTATTACCTATTTTTGTATTATTAGACAATGATGGTTCTTCTCAGACATGCTGTCCTGTGGCCATAGTAAAAACCTTAATATTTACAGTTACCCAAGAAGTGATGAATGAAATTTGGTTATTAGAAATTCAGAAAAAGTCATTTTTGGATCTGGATTTCTGAAAGAATGAATACAACTGAGAATGCACTTTTAAAAACCAGTGACTATAAATGCCCCCAGGTTTAGAGATTAATGAGGATCTGAGAATAATATATGCAAAGAAGGAAGGTTTAACTATAGGCAACATCTAATGAAGGACAGGCATAGCTTGGAGATGTTTTGGGTTTATTTCTACACTATTGCAAAATACAGTAAATACTGCAGTACAGAAAGTCACACAGAATTTTTTCTGGTTTCCCAGTGTATATAAAATTATGTTTACACTGTACTGTAGTCTATGAAGTGCACAACAGAATTCATGCCTTAATTAAAAATACATTGTTGCTAAAAATGCAAACAGCCTTCTGAGTCTTCAGCCAGTCATCATAAGCAGTTAGAGGTTTGGCCTCACTTTTTATGGCTGCAAACAAATCAAGGTGATGATTGCTGAAGGCTGAGGTGAATTTGGAGGTTTCTATAAATAAGACAACAATGGCATTTACCACATTGACTGACTCTTCTTTTCACAAAGGATTTCTTGGTAGCAATCAATGCTATTTGGTAGTATTTTATCCACAGGGAATCTTCCTTGAATATTGACGTCAATCTTCTAAAAACATCCCACAGTTTTGTCAACTAAGTTTTCATAATATCATCAGTCCTTTTACTGTCATTTCAATAATATTCAGAGCCTCGTCACCAGGAATATATTCTATCTCAAGAAATTACTTTGCTCATCCGTAAGAAGCAACGTTTCAGTGGTTAAATGTTTTACTGTGAGATTACAGCAGCTCAGTCACATCTTTGAGCTCCAATTCTAATTCTAGTTCTCTTGTTATTCCCACTACAGGTGCAGGTATTTCCTCCACTAAAGTCTTGAACCCTTCTAACTCACCCATGAAGGTTGGAGTCAATGTCTTTCAGACTCACTTTAATGTTAACAGTTTGACCTCTTCCCATGAATCAAATGTACTTAAAAGTACATAGGATGATAAATCCTTTCCAGAAAGCTTTAATTTATTTTGCACAGATCCATTGGGAAGTCAGTGTGTATGGCAACTATAGTCTTACAAAATACATTTCTAAAATAATAATTCTTGGAAGTCAAAGTTGCTCCTTTATCCATGGGATTCAGAATGAATGTGGTGTTAGCGGATACAAAAAACAGCATTAATCACAATATATCTCCATCAGGGCTCTTGGGTAACCAGCTGTATTGTCAATAAGTTGTAATATTTTCAAATGAGTCCTTTTTTCTGAGTATAGGTCTCCATATTGTGCTTAAAATATGCAGCAAAACATGTAACATATTTACACTACTATCTAATACAGTGATGGTGAACATTATAGAGCTTTCAATAATACAAACAGCCTGCTGCTGCATGTATACCATAGGTTCACCACCACTGATCTAGTCTTTGCATTTCCATTTACACAGCCTAGGTAGAGTGTATTTTATGGAATTCATAAGGGCATTAGGATTTTCAGAAATGAAAAGTCCCCATCTGCATTAGACCCTAATAATGAACCGACTGTTAATCTGTTCTTTGAAGCTCTGAATCCAACCACTAACTTCTACCTTCTAGCTATAAATGCCCTATGCCTTTTTATTCCAACATAATCCTGTTTTTTTCTACTTTGAAACTCTGCTGTTTTCTACAGCCACTTCATCAATCATCTTAGGGCTTCTGAATGACTTCATATGGTTTCTCCACCTGCATTCGCTGTTTCACACAGTTATGTTTTGGAGATGGCTTCTTTCTTCCTGAGAGACCTCATAAGGCCACCTCTGCTAATTCTGAATTTCTTCTGCAGCTTCCTCACCTTTCTTGGTCTGCATAGAAATAAAGATAGGGCTTTGCTCTGAATTGGGCTTTTGTTTAAAGGAAGATTGTGTCTGGCTTTATCTATTCACATCACTAAAACTTTTTCCATATCAGCAATAAGGCTGTTTAATTTTCTTATTTGTATCTTTACTGGAGCAGCACTTGTAACTTCTTTCAAGATCTTTTCCTTTACACTCACAACTTGGCTGTTGGGTGCAATACACTTATCTTTTGATATGCCCCCTTCCCAAGCTTGACCATTTCTAGATTTTTCTTGAAAGTAAGAGACATGTAACTCTTTTCTTGAACACTTAAGACGTGACTGAATCGTTAATTTTGCTCAGTACTGTTGTGTGTCAGGGAATTGGCAGGCCCAACAACAGGAAGAGAGATGGGGCACTTCCGGTGGTGAGCAGTGAGGTCAAAACATTTACTAAGTTGGGAATCTTATATAGGGGTGATGTGTGGTGCTCCGAACAAATTACAATCAAAGCATCAAAGACCACTGATCACCAGAAAGATATAATAACAGAAAAAATCCAAAATGGCAGGGAAATTACTAAAATATGACACGGCTGTGCAAAATGAGCACGTTGTCAGAGAACAACACTGATAAACTTGCTAGAGACAAGACTGTCAGAAGGGCCGGGATGCTACTCAGTGGCACCGCGCCTGCCTTGCAATCTCACAGTCCTGAGTTCGATCCCCAGTACCAAAAACAAACAAGATTGTCAGAAAACTTCAATCTGTAAAAAACAGAATCTATAAAGTAAAAGAAAGCACAGTGTAATAAAATAATGTATGCCTGTGTCTCATTGATTCCTAATTGATTTTTCTGTGGCTGGAACAGGCATAGTTGCCTAGTTTTTGGTAAACAGCGTGCTTGTCCTCTGCTGAGAAGAACCCAAGAAATAGATAGAACTGACACCCAACCCAGAACCTTTGAGGGTCTAATGAAGATGGAAAACAGCATGTACAGGCTCAAAATTGTGAAAGTTCACTAAGAAGTGAAGAACTGCTCTCCTGAAGTCCACCCTCAAATAATCAGAATAAAACCCACAGAAAATCAAATGGATGTGTATTTAGAATAAAGAACAACAATTACAAAGTTAAAATACATTAAAATTGTCTTTGGACTCACCACAAATATCTTTTGAAAGAAATCTCTAAAAGATCCAGTCCTGTATATAAAGACATATTTTATACCTTAAAATAAACCAAATATTGGTCTTGGAGTTGTTAACTTAAAACTTAATAAAACCATACTTGTTCCAAGGTAAATTGGAAAAAGATAAGTTCCATTAAATATATTCAAAGTAGAGAATGAGTCAAATGCAAATGATCGACTACAAAGAATTAGAATTGTGCCAATTCTACCTTTAGTAACAAAACAGTTATCTGACAATAAATGAGATGGTTTGACAATTGTGTGCAAAGTTGTTTCCTTTCATAGTTTGTGCCCTCATGAAACTATGACTACTATCAGAGCTTTGTAAGTGCTTTTCCATTCTATACTCTTTGCAAAAAATTTTACTCACTCCTACCTATTTATTTTCCTAAACCAATGCTTTTAGTTTTCACAAAATCTGTACAAATACACTCTGACTATTACAAAAGTGCCACATACTCAGCTAAGCTTTGATGCTGCTCCAGTAAGTTTTCTGTAGAGCAATGGAACAGGAAGACACTGGGCAGAGCTCCACAGGTAGGTATTATGGCTTCGCTACTTACCAGTTCTATGATGGACATTATAATCAAACTTCATTGTATGTCAAGTGTCCTCATCTCTGAAATAGGATAACTACTTTCATGAGGACAAATATTTATTGTGAAAATTTAGAGAAGTAATGCGAGAAGTGCCCGGGTTCATGCTGAGTATTCTGTAATTGTGAGCTATTACTGCTCTTTGAGGTTTGAGGTACCATCAGATTGTTTGTGTGTGCCAATGAGGACAGTCTGTGTCATGGTTAGAATGCCCCCTGCAAAGCCCAAGTGTTCAGCGGTGGGGATCTTGGAAGATCATTGGATCAGCTCCTGGTGGCACTATAGCTGACTTGCTGTGAGGAGGTGGGGCCTGGAAAAGGCCTAGAAGCGTCTGTCACCGTCCCCAGCACCCCCTTCTCTCTCTGCTTCTTGGTTGTCATGGGATGAGCAGTTTTCCTTGCCCATGGCCTTCCACCATGCCCTATCTCCCTTGGACCCAGCCAACTATGGACTGAAGCCGCCAAAGACCATGAGCCAAAAACAGTCTCTCATTCTGTAAGTAGTGGGTGTTGGGTATTTTGTCGCACACATGAGAAAGTAACTGAGACGGAATATTAATAATAATATTTGATTTAAACTACAGCTTTCTGAAACAGGAATTACAGCTCCCGTTTTGCAGAAGAGGAAACTAAGAGCCAGGCATCCTAAATCTATAGTGGCAGTGCAACAGCCGACCTCAGGCAGAGGTCTGCTGACTTCAGGTGGAGAATATTTTTGACTTTAAAAAAGCTGTCTTTCTAGGCCTGTCATCTATTGTTCTACTATGAAGAATAAAACCACTTAATAGTGACATGAGCCAGGGATTTAGCTCAGTGGTTCTGGCGCCTGCCTCGCAAGCGGAAGGTCCTGAGTTCGATCCCTGGTATCAAAAAAAAAAAAAAAAATAGTGACATGAGCTTGAATCCTAGCACAGCAATTCGTACAAAGTCATTTTCCCCCTTGGTACTTTGAGACAGGGTCTCACGGAGTAATCTAGGCTGGCTGTGAACTTGCTCTGTAGCCCAGGCTGGCTTTAAAGTCACAGTGATTCTCCTGCCTCAGCCTCCCGTGTGCTGGATTTACAAGCATGTGCCACCATGCTTGGCCTTACTAACTTCTTGAGGTTCAGTTTTTTCCACAGTTAAAATGGATGGTGGTGCTCATTTTTATAAACTCAATAAGAGGATGATTTAGCTTAAATAGTATAGCAGCTGATATTGTGTCATTTTTATCAGCTTATGTCAATACATATATTTATATTATTAATTTTTATTAGTTTATATCAAGACACTAGTGTCATCTTCACTTTCCACATTTTACTAATTCAATATAAGTGCCCCAACCCCCCTGTGCCAACCTTGACCTACTGAAAACACAGCCCACTTCTTACCCAGGAGAAATGGTTCCTGCTCCCTTGAAGCATGGGAGCATTGCTCTATTGCACACCTAGATTCAGATTCACAGTTCCTCATCCACACTCAGTGGGGCCCAGACATGCTCCACTAGCCACATTCTTGTCTTATGTTATAAAATTTATAGAGCATATCTCTTGTACAATAATATATGACATTTCCTGGTATGGTCTTGAGCAGAATCCCATAATTAACTGTGGAAGTCTTTCTAATGCAAATCATATAAATGTTTGAACTCACTTGGATAAATGAAGACTATAAGTAGATCCATGTCAATTCAGGTCATACATTTCTGACATCTGCATATCAGACTGGCGTGTACTACCAAAGGATTCATTTAAAAAATGTTTGGTGTTCAGTTCTATGGAGTTCAGAATGGCACATAAGAATTGGAGGTCTGTACCGTCTTTCCCCCCACCAGGTTTTGCTAGGCCCAGTCTCATTCTTAGGTGTAACGCAGTGCAGCCACCCTGTGCGTCTCCTCATCTCAGCCTTCCTTACTACTGTGAAAGCTCTCTTCGAGTAGCGAGTGTGACTTCATCTTTGCATTATCTTCATGACCCATGGCATTCTCATACCCTAAGTCTTAAACATATTTTATAAACAAGAAAAAACACATCAAACTTCCAAGTATAACATGTGGATAGTACTATGCAATAATAGGACAAAATTCCCTTTCTTCATCATGAACGTGCATGAAGTCACTATTGATTCAAATCTCTTTAGAAAGAAACAGGCCAAATTGTGCTGTGTCAATTTTACAAGATCTCATAAAATCTTTAACTTATTGATGGTCTTTCTGAATTAGGATTCCAGAGGACAGAAAAAATACTCTAGATTTTCAAGTTAAAATCGAATTTTTCAGAAATTACACAATTGGAGGAAATTCTCAATATCTCATTTTGCAGTTGCTGGTAAGTCATTTAAAAGGGCAATCATAGCATTCTTTTACTAAAATTGCTTTCAGGCTGTACATTAAAATTTTTCTTATTATGATTTACTTTACAAAGAACAGCACTTCCTGGCGTCTCACCTATGTGTTGTCCATACATGTGATAAAAGAAGCTGAAGCAGTATGGAGTGTTTGTTGATCCATAAGGATTTTTGGGAGCAATGCTGAAGACAGGGCTGAGAAGTCTAGCTTTTTCACCTTCCAATCTGGGTCGAGATGTTTCGATGTACATATAGAAACCTTAAAATATGCAAAAGAAGATGTTTAAACATATTCTGTCATAGGACAATTCCAAACCATTAAGAAGTTTTTGAGTTCTCACACAAAGTAAAAACTGATATCAGGGTTTACTTTCATTTATAAAATCGTACACGTAAACACAACTAATAGTGGCTTTAATAGACTACATGATCTATCTGATTAAAGGTAAAATACACAAAGATGAGAGAAACTGGAATTCTAGATTTGAATTATCAAAATAAAACTTTCTCCTCTGTATAGATCAGTGAATTGTGTGAAAAAAATTACTGTCTAGAAATTTTAGAAATATACAAATTGTGGATACTGTACATATTGTCCCATAATATTCAAACAGGAAGCTAGATATCCTTCTATAATTTCATGGCAATAACATTTATAAAGACTCTGACAGCTGTGATCATCACAGTGCACATGCTCATACCTTCTTTGGAGCCACTGCGATCGGCGTTAGGTCCTGTGTTAGGTGTGTATTTCGTGTTTCTTGTTGCAGTACTTTGTTTTGTCCAGTCAAAATTATCTGTGTCATCTTGGGTGAACAGACACATGTTTCCATCTTCAAATCCACAGTGAAATTCTCCTGTCAACAGATTTTAATTGGTAGTCAATATTAATTAAATTAATGCAGACCTGGCAATATTTTATTAGGAAAGATTCAAAAATTGTACAGTACTAATAATGTCACCTCATGATAATGTCATCAGAAACTTGATAGTGGGCAAGATCATGACTGAACAGAAAATTATTATAATTGAATGAAAAGGGTAATTCTTATATGGAAATCAGTATTATATGATTCAATTTTATGACAAAATGAAGAGCCAAACCATTTTCCCCAGAAATATCCAATTAATTGAAATTAAATAATACATGTTTGAATTATGACTGGAGAATTTTCCTAACTTTCTTTTTGTAAGTTAGGAATCTTAGGAAGATTCAAAACTGTCAATCAGAAAGTGAGCTTTATTCATTTGCTTTATTCATGGCATTTTAAAGACATATACCTTGAATTTTAAAATTTTTATGTCATGTCTGAAGATGCTTTCATGTATAATCATTTACACAAATGGAAGTGTGCTTAGGGCAAACTTATAACAAATTATTTTGAAATCTTCATACTTCATTTAAATGTAGGTTTACCAGAGATTTGAAATTCACTAGATATGAAGTAATAAAAAGACTCTATTAAGATCTTGAGAAAGAACTGGTATTTCCTAGATGTCTACCATAATGCTGAGTTCAGACCCAAGACAAGTTCAGAGACAGACTTGCTCAACTTTCACAGGTATAAGGCAAATAGCAATGTTTCTAGGTTTCAAAGGTTTTCTTATTGGATGTACCTTGCTTGCAAAAAGGTATAAATGAAGAAATTCAAAAGATCTACTATAAGCATAATTACATTGTACATTATTAACTGAGAAAAGTAAACACAGTATTATTTGATTCACCCTAAGAATAATTCTATGAAATCTCAATAATCCTTACTCACAAAGGAGAACTCTTTGGCTATGTGAGGTATTAGATGATAAAGTCCAAATAGAATCCAGATTCAGTGCAATTCACAGAGATAGAAACGTCCTAAGTACAGAATACCTCCTACCCCTCATAAGGGTTATATTTATTATTATATTCTTGGATATGGAGTCTTCTGTGGATATCATATTCCTGAATTTATTAAAAACCATTGACATCAATAAAAATGAAATAGAAGGCTCTTCTCCTTAAATTTAAGAAATAGAAATATATTTTGTTTTGCTTTTGCTTGTCAAATCTCTTCATATCTATTTATATCCTATGTTCTGAATAGGTAGAGTTACTGTAATTTCTAGATAAATAATATAACACATAAAATATTTATTACATACATATTTACTTCACAGGTTGTGTACTAAATAAAAAACGATGTTCGATGTTATCAAAACTGCAATGTGACAACAGTGCACAGTTTTCTTTCCTTTTTTTGGCCTTAGGTTCAATACAAGATTTCTTTAGTTGCCACATCGAAGTTGGAATAATGTCACCTAGACAGTGTTTGATTTTAAATGTTTTCAGTTGTTTATTACATATATATGTGCAAAAAGAGATCAAAGAGCAAATGTAAACATAGTTTTAGTTTGCAGAACTACTGCCAAAACTTACTTTTCCTATGTTATTTAAAATTATGCACAATGAATTTTTATAAAACCATTTAACTATTTCTTTTGAGTAATTTAATTTAGACCTGTTTAGAAGGAGAAAAAAATCTTGTCTTCAAAAATGAACAAAAGAATGTGAACTTTTAAAACCTGAATATATAAATCTCTCACAATAAAATTTGCAAAAATATAAGCTACGAAAGGTACAAATAATTCAATATAAGGAAAACAGCTTATAATTTAGCTTATTTTATATATGAAATAAATTGTTTACAATATCATAATTGTTATAATTCAAATCAGACAATAATACATAAGCAATAGTAATAACTTATTACCTCTGAGGACAAGGGGTTTGAAAGAAAAAGATGTCTATTACTGAAAACATTTTGTTAAAAGTTGGCACATAAAATGGCAAAAAACTGTTTGAGACCATAATAATTTTAGGATTTTGTGTCACTTTTAAATGGGATAATTATAAATATATGCAAAGATGTTTACTAGTAAAAGTTCATTGGAATAAAGAATATTTGATAGATAATGAACATGCACTGAGTGCTATAAACTTATCAGAAGTTTAATAGTATTAAATATTGAAAGATCTCTTAACATTGTGAACATAATAAGAACATAATTTTAGCAGTTTTAGGGGCTACATGGAAATAAAGAAGTGCTATTTTCCAGGGTTTTATTTCCTGAATCCTTATTATGGTAAGGAGATATGAAAACTCAGGAATAAGTGGCCTGATACCCAGTGGTCCTCTTCTTTCTACTCGCCTTCTTTCATCATTTTTTACAACCTGCAAAAACTTAACCTTACATTAAAAATAAAAGGTTCTCTTGAAAAGATATCAAGAGTGAGTTCACATGCTAAATTCTCATATTATTTCAAAAATATTCTCTGGAGATAGGAATGTTTTCATATATGGGAATATTCTTCATATAAATGAAATATGTATGTTTATTCTATTTTGTCTGTACTCTTAAGCTTTAATATAAAGTGAAAGAAGAATAAATAACCAAAAGTTCCAAAATTAAACAATTTCACAGGATTCATAACCTAAATCAGACCAAATACATTTGGATTCAATGTAGTGACTCATGAAAAATGCTCAAACTATTCAGACACCAAACCTAAGTAATTATAATCTTTTATGAAATTATAGAAAGTCAAGGAAATATATTACAACAACAAAATGATACAGAACCCCACAAAAGAAAAATATTATCTCACACAAAGTTAGCTAATATTAAATAGGTTTGGGAAATAGCTCCCCATACCCATATTTATGAAAATTTATAAACATCAATTATCAGTAGTAAATAATTTGTCTGTATACACTATTTTTCTGAAGTTTAAAATTCACATATAATGGAAGATTTACTAATTTTAAATAATTCTGTTTTAAATCAAAGAAGGATAGTTGATAAATATTCTTTGTGTATCTACATATATCCTATTTTTCTTAATGATGAAATACAGTGCCTTATTAAATGGGAACATATACTTACTTAAGTGAGGATTTACAGGAGCTACAAGAAAAACAAGGAAAAATAGTTAACAAGTATTGAATGTCTTTTTATAAATAAACATCTAATCAGTCTATTCAGTGTCTCATAGTTCCTTACCAAAACTTAATGATCTTCCCCACTGTAGCCATGGAGAATTATATCCACAGTCCATTTTGTTCTAAAAGGTTGGATACAATCTACTAGGGAGCTCAGCAATCCAAACCTCATAGTACCAAAAAGATCAATGTTAAATAGCACGGGGGATTTGTTCATTTTCCAAGAAATGGAGTTGCTGACCTTTTATTTCTTAACCAGTGCTAAACAAAACCCAGAAATGAAAACTTGAAGCCAACACCAGGCTAGCCTATAATTTAGAAGGTCTAATGGTGAAAGTAATTATCCAACAGAGATTGTACTTTTGGCTTTTGCTGTCATACATTTTTCATAAGAATATTATGACAAAAATGTAAATAACAAAATATTCATACCATGTCATATAACCTAAAACAAATAGCTACTTCCATATCACTTGGCTTAATTGAACTAAAACACACACAATACCTACACACAGAGATTTCTCAAGTGATAAGCAGTCGCTAAATATTTTTTGTGTATTTATAAATGTTATGTTTCTCTTAATTATGAAATACAGTGTCATTTTAAGGTGAAAATATAATTACTTAAGTGAGGATATTCAGGAGCTAATGTAATATATTTTGTATTTTTGTACATATAAAGAAATATGTGTTTTAGAAAACCAATTATATTTGCAATGCAGGTGCCAATTGATTGCCACCCAAAGAGAAAAAAATACTTTCAATTTTGCTAAAACTTTCACACAAATATATCTAATCTACAAGGTAAAGGTAAATATATATATATATATATATATATATATATATATATATATATATGGCATTTATGAACCATGAGGTGTGATCAAAATACACAGTGGATGTTTGAATTAAAAAATACAGTAAAAGATGAATTGCCATTAATCCCACTCTTGTTTCAAAAAAATTAATCCTATCATTCTTGCCACTTTCTGAAGCAGTTTTAGAAGTCTTCTTTTGTGTCTTTAGTTGCAGTGTCATGGTGGTCTAGATGTCCTGAATGGATTCAAAATGTTCACTTTTCATGGTCATTTTGACTTTGAGGAAGAGCCAGAAGTCTCATGTGCTAGTCCAATGAATAAGATGGATGAAGACACACGGTAATGTTTTTATGAGCTGCCTTCCCGTTGGGTGGCACTTGGTAGCAGGGTTCACTGAATTCTTGATCAGACCTTGATCACATGAAGGAGAACTTCCAGAACTACTTCAGAGAGTGCCAAGAACAATGGGATAAGTGTGCTTGAAGAGATGAATAAATGACAATGTGTCTTTCACTGCAATAATATTTTTATTTAAATACATGCATTTTTTAATCAGCCCTTGTACTTCTTCAGTGATTCATTCAACTCTGAAAAATACACTGAAAACTCCAGAGGTAGATAGTTTCATTGAATATTATAGTACTGAAATGCATGCAAAGTTCAACATATACTCAAAGTCTTTAGTACACATTAAAAAGATAATAAATCTTCTTGGCATTGTTTGTTCTTTGAACATAAACACTAAGAAGATCAAATTTCAATACCAGTTTGCTCAACTTGGACATTTGACTACCAGGAATATATTTTATGTGTACAGTTTATAAAGGCAGAGTATCACTAACACATAGAGATATTTTCACATCTTTATTTTAAACATAATGAGCACTGCCACTAGCATAACCAACAAGAAAACAGCAACTAAGATGTCCTGTTCAATAGGTGAAATAGATAAACTGTGAAACATTTATACAATAAGATGTAATCACTAGTACAAAGAACACATCACGCCACGATGGATATAGGAAAACCTTAACGATGTATTGTTATTCAAAATAAGCAAAAAATGCTACATGCTACTTAATTTCAAGGGTACAACATTCAGGGGAAAGGTAAACTAGAGACAATGTAAAGATCAGCAGATGCAAGGGATGGACAGAGTGAGAGGGACACGCGGAATGTGGGGGATTTTTCAGGGCAGTGAAACTCTTCACTGTGATCTTGAAATGTGGAGAAGTGATATTAAGCACTCAGCAAGATCTACATAACTACACGGCATAAATAATGAGCCCAAATGTAAACCACTGTCTTTAATAACACATCAGTTAATCAATTATAATCACTATCAATTATAACAAATTGGAACAATCAATTATAATAAAAGTGCCATCCTAATGTAAGATTTTTTTTTTTATTTGTTAAGTTTATTGGTACATTTTAGCTATGCGATATGATGACATTCATCATTGGGAACTTGTACCTTTACATGACGTATCTTGGTTCTTATTTTTTCCCCCTTCCCCTGTCCTCCCTTTCACCCTCCACTCCTCCCTATTTACAAGGACTGTTTCCATTTTTTCCTTTTCTCACATTTTTTCCTTTCCCTTCTTTCTTTTCCCCTAACCCCCCCTTTCCCTTCTCCTTCCCCTTTGGACCTTAAGATTTTAATAGTAGCAGGAATTGCATCAGAGGGAGGGAATTCTGTCCTTTTTGCCCAATTTTCTGTAAACTTAAAATTGCTCTAAGATCAAATTACTGATTTTTTTAAAAATTGGAAGAATTTTATTTATTTCCTATCTTGTTAATGGTGTATTTCAAAGTTATAAAAAATTTGAAAAGATAACATGTAAACATATATTGTATCATAACTTGTGGCATGGCAAATAAAGAAGAGATGGTACACTATCACACAGGTTCAATGTTCACAACACAGCTCTGTATCTCTACTTTTGTAATTGAATATTGACATTTGTGATAACTTTTATTTTGGGGTTTTGTTTGGTTACTTTGATCTCTTGGCTGATAGTCCAGAAAATCAATATGTCACATTTTGCTTTAGATCTAAATTTGGTAGATAATTTCAAGTTAAATATTTTATATAGTTTAATAGGCAAATAAATACATTTGAACAAAACTTTACTCACCACTGTATTTGATAACACGAATTGTTGAATCTCCTTCACCAAATTTGGTGAGAGGGGTCAGTCGGACTTCATATGCCTCTGGTTTAATGAGCTCGGTTAAGTTATATGTAATTAATTCTCCCTTTTGAATATTTCCATTTATTTTAATCTCCTGTTCCCACCAACGCTGCTGTCCAGCCTGAAATAAAATAAGTTATATGATCACGTTCCTACTATTTTCTTCAGAGGTACTTACTGTGTTCTAAGACAACTGAAAAACAACCTGGAAGCTTATTAAATTAGTATATTTTATAAGTACACATTATTAAAGTTTCTGTGATGGGTAACAAATTTTGTAGATGTTTTCAGATAACTGCCAAATTATAAGAAATTAATAAAAACGAATTTAATGGACTTAACAGGTCATCCAATATTAACTGAGAGTCAGGAGGTTCAAACAAGAATCCTTGATCTGGAGATTTGTAGAGATGGTTAAGGGAACTATTTTACTTAACACTTGAAGGGACTTCAACATTACTGGTTTTGTTTTGTTTTCAGTACTGGGGATTAAACTCATGACCTTGAACTTGCCAGACAGGCAGGACACCACTGAGTTACATCCCCACCCCAACATTATTGTTGAATACCTGAAACTTCTTATGTCTTTACAAGCACATATTACATATACAACAGTTTAATGATGTATTCTAAGCATTAGAATTTTGAAACATGAATGATTTCTTAACTTTTTCAAGCTTATTGAAACAAGAGATGATAATAACATAAACACATACTCTAAAATAGTCATATATGTGATAGAGAAAAATCTTGAAAACGACAAATGGATCATGAATAATAATGAAACATTGGGAAGAATTTATTTCTAAGTAATCAAACGACACCTTTATAAGAAGGATTAGGGCTAGGAATTTACCACTGAACTTGGCAAGATGGACAAAAGGATGGTGACTGAAGTAAATAGTGCCCATTGAGTAAGGAAGCCGAAGGCCTGATCGAAACAATTTAAAAGATTTCAGACTATTTCCTGCACTAAAGATACAAGGCTCAGACTCTCTTACAGGAGTTGTACAAACTCCTCAGAAAACAAATAATTCAGATCTTACTTGAAATTTTCCAGAGATTTATGAAAGAAAAAAAAAACAACTGCCAACCTCTTCAGTTTATGTTATAAAAACCTTAAAGATAATACAAGAAAGGAAAATTGCATATGCACAAACAAAATTCATCATTTTAGCTGTCATGTTAAATCCAATTTGGTTTATCTCATAAGGCTGCAAGAATTGTTTAACATTAGGAAATATGTTAATGCAGTTAACTGACAAAAGAAGAAAATATATATTTCAATTTTCTATTTGACAGAGAAAAATATACAAACTGAACTCCTTATAATAAAATTATTACTAAGCTAGGAATGGGAAGGAACTTGATTAATCCAGTAAATAAGATTGAACAAAACTCTATCAGATGCTTTATTAATAATGCATTTCTATGCTCCAATTATTTGTTGCAGAATCACAAATGAAAGAATGCTCAATATTGTCAGTCTAAATTATACTTTAGTAAAAATAAAATGCACAGTATTTACAAAAATAAAATAATTTGTAGAGCTGTATACATAAAAATCTCTCTCTGTGTCTGTATCCCCACTGGCTCTGTCTCTCACTTCCTCTCATGTTCTCTCTATCTTTATACATATATTTGGTCTTCCCACCAATAAATATCTCCCTTTATTGGGAGTCATATGTCTCCCTTTATGGAAGATTCATTTGAAAAATTTTTACTCGCATTTTGAATTATTTTTCAGTAATTGTATGCATATAATTTTTTAGACTTAATGAGTAATTCATAGGTTTGTTTGCTACTACAAATCATGATTTTTTTTAATTTTAAGCTATATTGCTAGTTTATAAAACTTTTTATATTTTCCTTATTTTCAGCAAAAACATGTATTTCATACATATTGCTGATATATAGACATTACTTTCTATATAAATATATATAAGTGTATTTAGGCATAGATGTCTTAAAATATATCTGCTACTTTTCATATCTGAAATATATGTTATCCTTTTCATGGTTCTTTTTCCTTTTTGTTCACTTAGTTATTTTTGACTATATGCTGGTCCTATGGTTTAAAATTTTGTTCTTGGAGGTTCTTTGAGGCTTAGGACAAAGATATATTCCTTTCAACATGTGCCTTTCTTCTGTCAACAGTGTGACTCGCTTTCACTTTGATTGTGAAACCATACTTTTCTTCCTTTGGGCAGGCCATGGGTTTTCATTCTTGTCTGCCTCAACCCTGCCAAACTATTAGGAATCAAAGGTTTCACTTCTCTGAGTTGCTGAACAACTGAGAGCAAAAATAGTTTGAGTAGGAATTCCATTTATTTGGATTCCCATTTTCCCTGAGGCTTTTGTTTTTCTTGTTGTTGTTATTTCTCTTTGGCCTCTGCCTCTCTCTGTCTCTGTCTCTCTGTCTGTGCCTCTCTCTCCGTGTCTCTCTCTTCACACACACAGCACACATATGTACATATGCTTGTACATCTTATATTTATACACTAGTTAAACACATATGTGTATGTGTATATACATATATATCTATATATTTGTTTTTTGTAAATGTGTTAATCCTAATCATATAGCCTAAACTGATAGATCTCTGGAAATGAAAATCTAAATATATGTGCTATTAATACATTCTTATGCAAATGACAAAAAGATAATAGAATGAAACAAGAAGAAATCCCATATATAAATCTGTGGGACTGTTGTTGTCTACATAGAAGAAAGAAAAATACATGGCATAGAATTGCTTATCTATATGGGAAAAAAGCATGCTTTTTATCCTTATTGCCCATTTTACAGAGCGAAGTCATGCATTCTGAGGAGGATCAAATATTTAAATTTCAAAAGTAAACCAGAGGAGATAAATATGCTTAACCTGATTTTTAACATTATGCAATGTACATGTAACAAAAATAATTATGGTACCCCCTGATTATGTACAATTTTAGGTGCTTATGCATTAGTTTTAAATTTTTAATTAAAAAAAAGTTCAATCAATTTTTTTTTTTTTTTTTTTTTTGGTACCAGGGATCGAACTTGGGTCCTTGCGCTTGCTCAGCAGGCAGCGAAACCACTGAGCTAAATCCCCGGCCCAATCAATCAATTTTTTAAAAAGCAAAAGAAGTCAGTGGGAAAAGAAGACAGAAGAATGTCATTATTGCCTCAGGCATTATATTCCATTTTTTTAAAAAAATGGGAAAGAGAAGCATGAATCACAAAGAGACTGATAAATTAGCCAATCTGACATTTGAAATTAATTCTAAATCTAAAAATTCAAGTTAAAATGTATTTTTATCAGTGCTTCTTATTACACAAACAGGAAAAGCCAGGTTTTTGTAAAAGATATTTGCAACACATAAAGTTAACTAGAATATATTAAAACTCCTATAACCAGAAGAAAAAGATGAATTCAGTAGGTAAAAGAGAGAAATAAGAGTAGGCATTTCACAGATGAGGCTATTCAATAATTCACTAATTAGAGAAAGCCCCAGCCTCACAATGAATCAAAATGGAAATCAAAACCACAACACTAATCCCTACCATCTGATAGACAAAAACTTTAAAACAGTAATAATATCAACATTTGCTAAAGATATCAACAAAGGAGAATCTTTCTGCATGTCAGAACCAGTGTGTGAGGCATAGGACCTCAGTGAGACGTTAGCTCACACACATGCTAACAAGTCATGCTGCAGTAGTGTCATGGCCACCAGCAGAACCCTGGAGCCCGTCGTCATGTGGAAGAAATGGATTCATGACAAAGCAGACGTCATAAGCTATCCCATAGCTTTGGTTCCTCTTGTCTCCAAGGCCCCATAGGGGAATCTGAGAAGCCCCAGGGGGATGGCAAATGTGTTTTGGTTGTGTATGACATCTCACAGTCCCTGAGCTTAAAATCCTTATATTTTATAAGTGACAGTAACCAAATCTGCCCAGCCAGTGCTCCAAAAGGAGACAACTTTATATACTGGGCACCAAATCTTTGATGCACTGCAGCAGGAGCTACTGTTTTCTGGGGATATTTGTTTTGGAAATTAACTTGAAAAGATAAATTGTAATAAGAGGGGGAATACCACAGTGCCTCTGAACACCAGACATGGGGAAATACAGAAATCTCATGAAAAAATAGATTTAAAAAATATTTCCTTGAATATGTGAACTGGTACAAGTTTGTAGAATAATCTGGCAATAAAAAACAAGGTTACAATGTGAACAGGTAAACTCTTATCCTTGGGAACAAGAATATTCATGACAGAAAGCACAGAAAACGATCTAAACATTTGTCAACAAGATAGTAAAAGCAAATTGTAGGTTTTCCATAAAACAGAATGAAAAATACAGCATGAAAAAGGAAGTTAAGGTTCTTGCATCAATATGGATAAATTTCATAATAAAATATTGAGCTGAAATTGATTATAGGGCAAACAAAATTTCATTTGAATCCACATATTTTGAAGAGAGATATATAGTATAAAAGAAATGATGAGGATGAGTAAACACTGAGTTCAAGATATTGGTTAGATGGGTTTAGGGACGTGGCAGGAGGAGAAAATATGCTGGGCATAGTACACACGCCTGTAATCCCAGCACTCTGGGAGGCGGAGGCAGGAAGATCACACGTTCAAGCTGTGCCTGGGCGACTGGATGACTTAGCAAGACCCTGCCTCAAAGTAAAACATAAAAAAGGGCTGAGAATGCAGGACAGTGTGAAGGTCCTGGATTTGATTCCAGGTGCACACAAAACATGGAGAAAGTCAAATTATGAGGGTTAAACAAAGGACCTCGGATTTTTGTTCTTTTAGAATGGTTGTACACATACAAATCGCGATTATATTATCTTGTGTATGTCTGAAATATTTCTCTCTTTTTAAAGAGAGAATTAAAGAATAAGAGTAGAGAAAGGCAATCATAAATGTTCTTAGAACTCCTTCTGCTTGGAATTCTAAGATAAGGCTCTTTCTTGTGGTGCTTCCAACATCTGAATTTTTGGCTACTAATTTTATGCACTTTCTCCTGAGCTGACGGTGTGTAGCGGTTTACATTTGCTGCTTCTGATACTCTGATTCAGGTGTTCTCAAGTTAGGCATGAAGTCACAGGAAGAACTTGCTGAAAACCAAAATTCCAAGTCTCATCTGTGGTAGTTATGCTTCAGCGAAGTCTAGAATGTAACTTTTATGAATCCTTAAACCAGAGGCTACATTCTGTTGGGCACCGCTGTCTTCCAACATCACTTCTTTATCAGTAGCTTCTCCTAGCACTTCTCCCCCAATAATCTGTATCTCAGGACAGGTAACTAAGAATAAAAATAAACTACAGTATTTTAGTCTGTACTGTGTGTTAGTCTCTTTGCTAACCTCATCATACTTATTATTATATTCAACCCACCACACACCTAGAAGCAGCAACCACCAGCTCTAACAAACAGGATAATTGAGGCAGAAGGAAGCTTAGGTCACTTCTATAACTATAGGGTTCTACAGCTGCAAAGTGGTGGCTCCAGAGTTTATTATTCCTAAAATAATAGGAATTATTTTGACATATTTTTGATGTCTTTCTGACATCATTTCTCCTCTGCTACCTGAGAATTTAATTGTTTTTACCAGAGCCATCAGATATATAGTTATGATACATGTGTAGTATCATAGGCTACTAACCAGAATCAATTTCCAATTAAATTTTATACCTACAGTATCTGGTCATTAATTTAATAAAGATGTGATGGAGTTAAATCCCATATACATCCCAGTGTATATATAACTGGATTCCAAAGAGTGCAACTGGAAATCTAACTTAATGATAACCTCATAGTCATTCAGTTCACTGGTAAATTTAGGTGAAGTTTATAGTGGATAAAGGATATAAAACCCAATTCCACAGAAAGTAATGTCCTTCATAGATAATCACCTTAGTTAATACTGGATCCTGCAGTTTCTATCAGTTCTGGAAGCTAAATAATCTCCGTAAAATAATTTAATGTAAATGACAATATCTTTCACTGTATTTAGGGTTTAGATTTTTATATGCACGAGATAAAGGTGAATTGTTATTTCAAAAGAGAAATTTAAAAATTTAAACTTATAAAATATATACAGAATTACTTGACATTTTGATATTATCTAAAGATACACACGTTTAATCAAGGTACAGCTTTTGGATGTTAATATAGGTTTAATACCATTCAATATTTGTAGTACATCCTAAGGGAGACATTGTAGGCATTCTGTTATTATAATGAGGTGTTCTACTCAAGTAATTTTAGTTGGCGGATACATTGATATTTTTACTTATTACAAACTCCAAAGTACGTAACTTCGTATGTATATTTAAAAAGCAACGACTTTGATTCCCAGTCTTTAATTTAAAGCTGTAATGAAAGTATATACTTCAGTAGTTGAAGGAATAAGCAATTAAATACTTCCTATTGTATATCAGTGAGCTGTGCAAATTGTAAAAATGGGAAACTAAATGCAATGTTTGCACTCACACAAAAGAAAATGCAAAATTATTCCACAGATTGAAGGTAAAACCATAAAACTCTCAGAGAATGTGGGATCCAAACCATAACTACCGATGACAGTCCCAGATCATACCTGTAGTCATGTTGATATGAAAGTAATTGTTAAAATTTTTTTGTGTCAATTAAAAACTCCTTTCCTTTTTCTAAGAGATCTATGCCTTTTATGTGACCTAAGGGGTAAACTTAGAGTTCCCTAATCCCCTACAAACTAGCTTCATATTAAAAGATGTAGTTTGTTATTTTTACCACAGAGGATAATTAAAAAGCCATTGCTGAAAAGGCCTCAGGAGGAAGAACGATATTATTGTTCCCTCAAATTTAAAAGGAACAAAATTAACTTCAGAAAATTAAACAAAAAAGTCTGCAAATGAGCTTTAAGATGGAAAGGGAAAACAAAGCTCCCTTCTTTTCCTCCTCCTTTGGACTGGGAGGTTTTCTCGGCATATCATGAACTCCACTTAAAAGTGCTGGCTGGGCCGGGGATTTAGCTCAGTGGTTTCACTGCCTGCTGGGCAAACGGAAGGACCTGAGTTCAATCCCTGGTACCCCCCCCCCCAAAAAAAAGTACTCGGTAACGCAGAATCTAATAAAATATTTTTCTTGTTATTCATTGTTCGTGATATTAATGCTTTTAGAAGTGACAGTGTCTTTTTAAGTTGTACAGATGTTATTAGGTTTGTCTGTCATGTCTCTTTGGAAGTTTGTATTATAATGTTTAAATCAGATTTAACTAGCATTCATTGAAAATCAGTTGGGGGTTCTGACAGACTGATTTATGACTAGTCCCTTAATGGACTGCATCAACATCTATTGATTGTAAATTATATGCTATTCCCTGAGGTACAGGGTAACATCTCCTGCCTTTCATTGCATTTCCCTTATCATAAGTGTGATATGTCACTGACGAGTCCGTACTATCTCTAGTGCTCAAAGCACATCAGATTGCAATGAAAAGGGTGTTTTAGAAAGCATTAGGGATCCACATTTAAGTCAGAATTAAAAGATGCCATGTTTCTCCAATGTAAATAATGCGGCTGAGGTAACACAACTTGGGAGTAACATTAACCCTCTGTAAATAGAAATAGCTAACTAGGTACTTCCTCTATTTGAAGAAGATAAAGTCATAATATTCTAGCTACTGAGATTTATAACTTGACATGCATAAACTATTTGGAAATTCTGATTCCAGAAATTAGGGTGAGAGTAATGTTGCAATATGAAATTCAGGAGTATTAGAAAGTTATATTCAGTAGCAATTCAAGAAAGTAAAGACTTACTAACCACCAATTTGCTTCCCCTAAAAAAGAAATAGTCTGATTTATTTTTAAACTTAAATTTACCTTCTTTCTGATGATGAAAAACTAATTCTTACCAATTTAATGTAGCCAGGTAGGTTTAAAATTTGAACCTGATAAGCTCTTGTTTTAAATTCAGTCATTTAGTGTAGTGAGCACTACCTAGAGAAGGGAATTGGGTCAAGGGCAGAGGTAGCACATTTCTCAGCTTATGAGCATCCCGGTACAGTGGTAGAAGGGATGTTCATTGCTTGGGATTAGGTTTGTTTTCTACACTTGGCTTTTCTTATTCTATTCTAGCATCCGAATCTATGATGTTGTTGGAACTGCCTTGGCCCTTGTTCAATAGGTCTATTTAGTCTACAGCTTTTTAGGCAAAAGACAAGTCTTTTGGGTCTAACTACTTCTTCCGCTTTTCAGGCATTGGAAGGATCCTATTTCCTGCCCAGGCCCATTCCCTGAAAACCTAACTCTGTCTGCCATATTATGCTCTGGAGGACTTCCTCAGGTAGGATGCGGAGCTCCTACTCGCGCTGTCACCCATTGTTACTAGCTGGAAAATGAACCCACCTCACTATTCCCACTCAAGAAATAGTGCACCCTGTGACCTTCTGCAGGAATAGTTCTTGGGCTCACTCTATTTATTGTTCTCATTTCTACTAAAATATTTGTCTTTACTGTACCTGGGAATGCTGTGTGTTTGCACTGGGAATGTCTCCCAGTATTTTAGTCCTGATACGAAGCATTTCATAACTCCACACATTTCCCCCTCGATCCCCCTTCCTTCTCACTTCACTGCCATGACCTACATTTGATGTCAAGTGTGGACTTTTAAGGCTGCCAAATTTGTTTGGATCTTATAAAATCTATTCAAAGCACATTTGTCATCTGTTTTGTTTTGTGCAGGTATGTTTGAGGGTTTCTCTTCTCATTCTTGGCCCATAAAAATCAGCTTCCTTTGTTTTAATTTAAAAATGAAAGAACAGTAGATCAGGAGAATTGTAATAATACATTTGCTAGTATTTAAATTTCCCAACAGTCCCTTATAAGTAAAAGCTCTAACTTATATAACAAGCTGCTGTCAACCTGCATTTAACCTGGATATCAGGAAAGCCATTCCCCATAGTATTTCTGATTTATATTTCTTTCACCAATAGTTACCTGATTATAAGACAAAACAAAAGCATATAAGAGCACTCAGACAGAGACAACATTGAATGGTTCAGAGCTTTAGTGAGTCTTTCATTCTTCTTTATGCAGTTTTCTAAGTTTTTTCCCTTTGCCTTTCTTAGTGAGTCACTGCTGTCTGGACAGCTATGAATTGGATATCTGGTCACAGTCTCTAGTAAATATCACTGGTAGCTATAGCAATGAGAAGCCCTGAAAAATACTTCAAAGATGTAAAAAGGAAACATACTACAGTCAAGCAGAACAATCTTCTGTGACAGTCAAAATGTTCTTGGAATAGTGAAGCTAGAAATAGAAAAAAATAGAAGTAGAAGAAAAATAGGTCCTAGGACTTCCTAAATATATTAAAGATGATAGGAAAAAATTAAAAATGTAGTTATAGGAAAGTGAAGACAAGAGTTAGAATAGAACTTTGAACAAATGGAGATCTTTTATCACACTGAAAAAAGAATGAATGCTTCTGGAATAGCTGCATATTAAATAAAGACAAACTAATATTTTACAGTTTTTAATGTTGTGTACATATTTTATGTTATTTAACTTTACATTCCCAACATAACAGTAAAAGTATATTGGAAGAGTTACATAGGAATTATTTAAATACAGCTAATATTCATTGAGTGATTGGTATGAACCAGAATCTATTCTAAGCATTTTAGTTATTAATTTAATCTCAACTCAATGAGATAGCTAGTTAATTAAATTTAAATTGTTTTCATATTCTTATATTTTAACTCTTTCTATTAAAATATATGAGTGACTGAATTTAAAAATTTCTGTAAGTGAAGAGAAATAATTAAATATTGTATCTTAGAAGATAGATAGCAAAATGTTGAAATAAACATTTTCCTCCCTCTTTGTATGAATGTTTTTTGGTTTTAATAACATTGAAATGTAATTCCTAAGACTTACCTTAGGAAATGCTTGGGAAAACTTTTTTGTAAAATATAATTTGTACAAAATATATCCTAGGTTATATTAATATTTTCCTCTTTTGTAATAATTTTAATGATGAATTAAATCATAATTATATAAACTATACTGTCTAGCATAATTTAGACATGACAGTAGAGTTTAACAGATTTGGCTTTAATAGACATGGCGTATGATAATGAATTTAGAGCAATTAAATGATTTTTTCTTCAGTTTACAAAAAAAGTATTTTCATTTAAACAAGAGGACATAGTACAATTTTAATAATTGATAATTTAAATATCAAAAACTTTCCCTGATTATTGAACTATTGTTTTTATAGTGAAACTTGGAGGGCCATCAAGAAGATCTAATGGAATAAATAAATAAGTTGAGAAAGCTGGATTTTCACATGCAAAACCACGAAACTGGACTTCTATCTTTCATCACACACAAAACTTAACTCAAAATTGATTAGACATAAAGCATAAGACATGAACCTATGAAAGTCCTAGAGGAGAACATAAAGGAAAAATTTTTTGATACTGGCTTTGGCAAGGATTTTTTTTTTGATAGCCTACAAAAAGTATCAGGCAACACATTAAAAAATGCAGTGGGATTACAGAAAACTAAATGGTTGCCTTGCAGCAAAGGGGATGATAAACAAAATGAAAGACAGCCAGTGGATTGGGAAAGATATTTGGAAACCATATATTGGAAAAAGCACTCATACAACTAAATATCAAAAATAAAAGAAACTCAAAGATCCAAGAAAAAAGTGGGAAAATGATCTAAACAGACATTTCTCCAAAAAATAAAAATAGCCAATAGATACAGCAAAATGTACTAAATATCACTAATCACGAGAAAAATGTAAATCAAAAACTACATGCGCTATCAACTCATACTTGTTAGAATAGCTTTTATCAAAAAGACAAGTAAGTGTTGGCAATGGGGTGAAGAAAACGAGAAACTATCCATACTACTAGGGAGACTATAGAATGGTGAAGCGATTGTGAAAAACAATGTGGAAGTTCCTAAAAATGTTAAAAATATAACTATCATACAACCCAGAAATATTTTTTGAGTATTTACCTAAAGGAATTGAAATATCCACCTCATGAATATATCTGCACAATCAAATTAGTTGTAGCATTTTTCATTATAACCAAGATACCGACAGAACCTTAGTCTCCATCAGTGAATGAATGGAAAAATGCCGCGGGCCGAGCCTGAAGATGGTCCTTCACCTTCTCCCTACTTCCTTTCTTCTTCCTACTCCCTTTCTCTAGAGATTACAGACTGTAGACCCTGGATGGCACAGCCCCAGGAGACAGTTACATTGTATACTTCCCTGTTCCCTTCCTGCGCATGCCCTGATCATGAAACAATCACGCTACATTCCACCTAGGCCACGTGGCACTATTTGCCCCACCTTCTCTTCCTGTTTGCCTTCCACTGTAAATAAAGAGTGTGTGGGACTCCAGGCGGCCATTAGCTCCTGACAAGCCATGGTTCCACCTGGTCCCAGCTTTCAAGCATGATCTTGGTAAGTATCCTTCTTTCTTGTTATTTTTCAATTTTCTTCATCTCCCACCGCTCTCCCCAGTTTTGGACCTTATGCCGTGTGGGTCACGACAGAAAAAGAAATCGTGATAACTTTATCATATATGCATGTTCATACACATTTGTACACACCCAAAATGGAATATACTCATCCTAGGAAAAGAGAACCTGTTACTCGTGACAACATGGAGAAGCCTAGAGGACATAATGCTAAGTGAAATAAAACAGAAAAACTGTTGCATGATCTCACATATATATGAATGCACCTTGAGACCATAATACTAAGCGAAATAAATCAGGCACAGAAGGTTAAATACTGCATTGTTTCTCTTGTATGAGAGACATAAGATATAAAAAGTTTAAAAAGCAAAATAAGAGATACATGATATGGAACAGGAAGATAGAATTTATAGAGGAGGGAAGGGGACCTAGGAGCGGGGAACAGGAAGGGCGGAAAGGAAGTAAAATTAATTAAGATGTAATATGTATATGTACCAATTCCCTACAATAAATGTAATCATCATGTGTAGCAAATATGCACTAATAAAAATTAGCTGCTAAAAATAACAATAAAATCTCAAATACAGAGACCATAGAAACGTGGCCAGCAGGGGTGGAATGAGAGATGGAGGTCAAAAGTATAGTTTGTTATGTGATATGAACAGCATCTATTGTTCAGCATGAGGACTATACTTAATATACAAAAATACAAATTGGCCACCCACATACATACATGGTAGTTACGTAGTATGATGGCATATGTTAATTTGCTAGAAAGTATCCATGACTTTATTTTGTATATGTATATCAAAACATTATGCTGCGTACCTTAAATATATAAACAAGAAGAGAAGTTAAAAATATATTGACAGTACATAAACATTTTGATAAAAATGCTCCTTTACTAATGATACAGTTACAACCTGATAAATTTATTATAAATTGAAAATATTTTAGAACAAAAATCCATTTAATACACTTAGCACACCTGACATCACTAGTGTAGCAAGAAGCATTCTATGAAGTATCATATATTCATTATTATGATCACATGGCTGATTCCTCATTGCCTCCCAGCATCAGGAGAGAGAATCTTACCTACATTGCTTGCTCCAGAAAGATAAAAATTCAAACTATTGTTCCTAATGCACATGTATCACTTTGGTACCATCCTCAAGTTGAAAATTGTTAAGTAAAACCATCATAAGCAAGGGACTGTCTGTACTATAATTCAATTTGTAGGAACAAATTTGACAGATGTACTGTTCTTTGTACAAGAATTATGAACTTAATCAGAAAAGTTGAGTTTATTTAACATTCTCTGCTATGATTTTTGTACAAACTGTACTATTAGGCTTTGTACAATTCTCTGTTACGAACTGGTCACTCTGTGATGGCTTCTATACAATATGTTCCTAATTCTACTCTTAGAAATCAGAAAGGCTGATCTTTTTTTTTTGGTATCGAGGATCGAACACAGGACCTTGTGCTTGCGAGGCAGGTGGTAGAACCACTGAGCTAAATCCCCAGCCCCAGAAAGGCTGATCTTTGAATAGGGGATTTGACTCACTTTACACAATTTATAGAATTATAGTTTGGGATGTGTTGGGAATCCTAACCTAAGGTATTTCTGTTCACTAAGAAATGTAAAATGTAATAGCTACTGGCTTTTTAAGGACTCACTATTGCCAGAAGTTTGCTAAAGATTTTACATATTATTTTAATTTAACTTTTCTAAAAATATGTTGAGTTTACCATTATCCCTGTTTCCTCAATTGAAGAAAGTGGTAAGCTAACAAACATTTTGAGTCTTACAGTTGGTAAGAACATTATGTAAGAACCCAGTGTTGTCCAATTCCAAGGCTACTCTCTTAATTATAATCCTTATTTTTCATTTTATATTACTACATTTAACGTGTTAGTTTCACAGGTTTTCCTTACCAGTGTGCACCATATTCACATTCTTAGAAAAATTACAAAAGATGTTTTCACATGGGAAGGCCTAATCAGGTTTACACAGTGATGGGTGATAGTCTGAGATAAACCTATCTTCAGAACACTAAAAGCTTTTGAGTGGGACCTGATGATTTAAGTGAATTCAGAATCTGCTCTGGGATTTTATTTGGCAACCCCAGTAAATGTGCATTCCAGTTGGGCTGAGTCTAATTGTCTAACTATGATATAAATCATTAAGTGACAGGGTATTTCATATTGCCTTAGGAGAGAATTTGCATGTATTACAGACCTGTCTCCTCCATCATGCATTTATGAATTCCATGTGTTAAACAACATTGAAAATTACCCAAGACTATGTATAACAGTAAAAATACTTGTTTTAGAAGGTTGTGATAAATTACTAGAAAAGATAAATTTGTTTCCAATCAAGTTAGGAAATAATACAAGTCTAATTATTTTCTTGTTATACTTGGATTAGCAGGTGAAAGGATACCTCAACCTAAAGATGCATTTGTTATAGATTTCATCACTGATAAGTTGTATTTAAGCAACTCAATCGGCATCTTTTTTTCATAAGTCAGGATTTCAATGAAGTAAAAATAGATCAATAGTTATGTTTTGAGTATTTAGGGTTTTTAGTTTTGGTTCATCTTGAAATCTCTCTGATACAAGGGATAATAATTCATTCATTCAAATATTTTTATGAATAACTAGGTATATTCTTTATAAGGTATTTTAGTATTGCTAACTTCTGCATGTATCGATAATATTATCCTTTATTCTGCAAATGTCACCTGTCACATCCACATCTCATTTGATACCTTTCTCTAATACACTTTTTCTGAACTACTTGCTTCTGATGAATTATGATCACGACCCACCCTATATATTGTCACTAAAGCAGCTCAGACTTACTCTCCTGTTCAAATTATTGCATTTGTTATTCGTTTGTAATATTATATACAATACCAACACAGTTGAACCCTCTACTATTCACTTGGATGAATTATGCAGTTTAACTTGGTGGAAATGTATTATTTCAACTAAGATTTGCTAGACTATTTCAGCTTGGTACCACTTAAGTAGGTATCCAGTTGGGCAATCAATTTGACATTCATAGGGAGAAACTTAAGGTTAATATACTTTCGGAGAGCTTATATAATAGACGATTTTGATATATAGATTTAAGTATACTGATGTATTGTACCTTAATTCATTTACTGAAAATGGTAAAAATTTAATCATAACCATTTGAAAATATGAACTTAGAGGAAAGATATGAGAAATACTTTATCTATTGTACATTTTGCTCCTACACAATGCTTACACAAATGTGTTGAAAATTAGCATCACATTAGTTTGGATTAAAAATGTCAATAATATTCTCTTTTCATTGAAGTGATTACATAACACTGATTGATAGATTTCTTTTCCATTCAAAATAAGTTTTATTCAAAAACTTAGGTTGCCATGGTAAACAAAAGCAAGGAGAAACCAAACTGAGTAATCTTTTTGTGTTATAACAATAAAGTTGGAAGTCAAAGCTAGCCATAAAGACCCATGCATATAATCCCTGAAGCTCAGGTGGCTGAGGCAGAGGGTTGAAAGTTCAAGTCCAGCCTGGGCAACTTAGCAAGATTATGTCTCAAAATTTTAAAAAAAGCAACTTGAAATGTAGCTAATTGTGAAGGGCCTGGTGGGTTCAATTCCCAGTAAAACACACACACACACACACAAACACACACTCACATGTTGGGAGTAGAGCGGCGAGCAGACAAACAGTATTATAAAAACATACTCAGACACAGTTTAATACAGTTTTAAAGTCTATAATTTTCTTTGAGTGTTAAAAAATTTAGAATTTAAACATTACCTGAATTATAGTCTTATTTCAGAAGTTTAATGACCAAGGAGATACAATAATTACTCTAAATACATACACTCACTTACATGTACACACACACACACACACACACACACACACACACACAGAAAGACAATCAAGCCAACCTATTCCCAGTCTTTTTATCATTAGAAACATAACTCAATTTTTCCTGCTGCTACACCTCTGAGAATCCTTTTACATTTAGTGTGGTCATATGACCCAGTACTTGTGGGAAGACCACGAAGAATGCCTAAACAGCTGGGCAGGGTTTTATTATTTTTCTTTAAAAAAAACAGATTTTATTTACTTATTTTTAGGACTTGCTCTAACTTTTGATACCCATCTGGAGCTATTCCAAGTAACCTCCCAGCAAAGGAGTAACACACAGTCACTAACAAAAATAAACTGAAGTGTCTGACAACACTGGGAGTACCATATCAACAACAGACTTTCATGTATAAAGGAAATAAACACCTATTTATTTACTGTTTTGTTCTTTTAAGTTAGATACACCCAAACAAAATGTGTTATAATTAGCAAAATTAATAGCATGGTTTAGTTTACTCAATGTAAATTGTAAAATAAATTATTTGAGAAAATTTTAATAAATCACATTTTGGTTTTATCAATATTGTTTTCTATCAGAAGATCAATTTCCAGTTTGCAAAACATAAGACATACCAAAGTAAAAATAATACTATTGTGATCACACAGAAATACTATATAACAATCAGAAAATCTTGGTGTACAACAATAAACATTTGTTGGTGGTGCATATGCAGGTTGTCTGAGTCTCCCCTGTTCTGACCAAGGCATGATTGGGTTTGTTTCCTGTCACAGGTAGAACTCAGGTTAGGTCTGTATGTCTCACATTCTTCTGGGACCATCAAATTGCCAAAGGCATATTCTGCTCAATGAGGAGATCAGATGGTCCTGAAGAGGTGAGTGGAATTATACAAGGCCTCTTAATGACTCTGCTGAGAACTATGAAGCATTTCACATTTCTACACATATGTCATAGACAGAAACACATTGTGTGACTAAGCTCTGTGGGCATGGGATATAATCTGATCTTAAAAGATCAAAGTTCAGGAGAAACAAATCTCAGATGAATAATAAGACTGTAGTAGAACTTTGAGTGTTAGCATGCATTTTCAAGTGCAAAATTTTACCACTAAGAGAAAGCATCAGAATACAAGTTTTCCAGCCTAAATTAAACGTGCATCATGTGGTCATAAAAATCACATTTTTATAATCTTTTTCATATATCACAATTAAAAGCAAGATTTAGAAAAGCCATCATTTACCTTACACTAATAGATTCCATCAACTATCCCTGCTTAAGCAGTTATATTTCTTTTTTACAACATGAATCTATTCCAATTTTTATGAAAGGAACAATTACTGAAATATTCTACAACTGTCCAGTAAAACTTATTGAAATAGTAATTCATCAGCAGAGTCTTTTGTTTAGAGGAATTTAATAAATATGTCCCAAATATGAAACAAAATAAGTTGATATTTGAAGCAAGCAATGACAATACAGCATAGACTTATTTTTTGCTGTTTTTCAGAAAATCCTAAAATATCTATATTTAGCAGTATATGAATTCCACATCTATATTATTCTACACTATTATTTTATTGTATTTATTAAGCATATAATCTAATATTCTATCCTGGAATGTGAGTACATTAAAATATTTTTTCAGTTTGATATGACCCCAAAGCTATATCCTATTTTTGATATTTTGAAACTACATTTTGAATAGGTAACATCCACAATATTCTCTTTTAATGGAAAAGTTTGCACAATATCATTGATTAATTGACTTACTGGACATCATTTATTGAGGGCCTATTTTCAAACAACTGAATTAAAAGAATTTATCTAACTTAGTCCCTTACTCATTGAGTTTCTGTGAGGATTAAAAGAGCTAGTTATATGCAAGCCACTTACAAATGTTTGACAAAAAATAACCACTGTAAGTGCTGGCTTAAAGAATAACATCTTCTATTACTATATTATTACTGGGTGAAAATGATATAGGTATGGAAATGATGTAGTGAAAAAGTAATTACAATTATCACTTCAAATGTAACTACATGCAGGGAATGTATAACATGAATAATACAGGGATATGACCTAGCTAGGGGAACTGTTGATATCTGGGTCCATTTTAGTAAATTGGAAGATTTACCAAAAAGAAAGAAAGAAGGAAAAGATAGCTAGATATGAATTTCAAAATAAAATATAAAATCATGTAAGTGTGAGAAGTCAGTGTTTGAGAATTTTTGTTAGATCTTCGAGTGTGATAGTTTTTCCAAGAGAACCCAAAATTCAGAGATCAAAAGATGAAAAAAGGGTTGGGGATTTAGTAGCTCAGTGGTTCTGCTGTCAGCCTTGCAAGTGCAAGGTCCTGAGTTCAATCACCAGTACCAAAAAAAAAAAAAAAAAATGATAAAAAAATTCAGTGGTTGGAAACATTTTAAAATATGCACACTAGAAATAATAAATAAAAAGGTAAAATCATGGAATACTATTTCTAAAACATATGACAAAAATCATAATTATACAGAGTTCACAAAACTGAAAAAAATATTAGCAATTAAAAATATTTCGGCTCATAATGGAAAACTATTTGGAGAAGGACAAGAGTTTATTCAGCAAGAGACTAGTAATTCTCTAGCAAGAGATTGGAGGTGATGATATTTGTAGAAATTAATAAAAATGGCAGCATCTCAGGGACATTCAACAAATAAAATTGTCAAGAATTGGTGATAGATTGCAGTTGAGAAATGAAATCAAGGGACGAGTCAAGAAATATTCTCAGTTTCTTTCTGATCTAAGCAATGGGAGAAATGATACCCATTTAGTGTAAAGGGAAATCCTGGAAGACAGCTTGTTCTGAGCTAGAATAAGTGAGTACTGGAAATATCAGGTATGAGAAGCCCCTGAGCCATCCCCATAGAGGTGTTTCAATGGGCTGGTCTAGGGACTTAGTACTACAGCTGTAACACACCTATTAATTTACATGTTCTTTGACATTTAACAAAATGCAAAGCAACTGCAATTACATAATAAGTGTGCAATCACACAGTAAGTTTCTTGAAAAAAAAATAAAAGAAAGATAAGGGGGAAAATGAGATTAAAAACAAATACTCCATGAGAAGAAGGCACTTGGAACAGGGGAGGTGAATGTTTGCAAGACAATGAAATACTTCTTCCTTGTTTCATCAAGGTCAGAGAGCTAATTAAGAACAAAAGGTATCAATCATTTTAATTAGACAGGTGGCCTCAACAAGTATTGAAACAGGATAAGAATTTTAGCACAGGTTTACAGAGATAGGATTTAATTGTCCATAAGGCAGTTCTCAATAAAAAAGAAATTTAACAGTACTTTATTCTCTCCCTAACTCTGACCATGGACACCACAAAACAAGGACACTGATGGACCTTAGGGGACAATTGCAGCCCCTACTGCAAACAGGTCATGTGACAAACAGGAGATTGGTCAGCAGATAATGTTTTATTTTTTTTCTTAACAACATTGTTACAGGTTAATCATTTGGGATTTCCTTTTGAGAAACAAAACTTAATCATATCAGGAAACAGATCAGGAATGGATAGCAACATCTATGGGTAAATTGGTAATCTCAGTATTGTCTTTTCTGTCCACACCCCCCCCCCAAATGATTAAATGTTAGGAGCCTTTCCAAAGCTCAAATGCAAGGTTTTCCCTGAGAGGTCAGATGGTACACAGGAAGGGGTCAGGGCTAGACTGTGATGCCAAGGGTTATACTCTCATGTAACCTTTTCCTACCAAACACTTTCTGTTTCCTTCTCAAACTCAAGTAGCAGGAACAAAATTATGATGTGAACTTCAGTTTATCTCGTGGATACACATGACCACCAAAGACAGTTGACAGGGACAAAGAATCTCTACTTACCAGGAGGAATGGGTGTAGTTCATAGAGGAGCTCAACCATGATAAAGAAAGATAACAATGAAAAGGACCTATAGCAGATGAGGATGTGATCAATGTTAAATCCTTAATCCAAATTCAGAATAAGAATTTAAAATCAACAAAATTATTCTCAGGGAAATAGAAGTGGTTTTGTTATTTATTAGAAAAGAATAGGTTTGAAAATCTTTTAAAACCTTTGAAAATACTGAATACTACAACATAACTGTAAAAAAAAGAGAGAGAAATCAACCCGATAGATAGGCTGAATGCCAAAACATGACAGTATGTCTGACAGTTCTCTCAGAAATCACCAGCATAGTATAAGTATGGTTAAAAAAATAATAAAAGATTGTCAGGAAATAAGTAGAGCAACAAAATTGTCAATATCTTTATACTAGACTAAAAACTAAACTTAATAAAGAACTTGTTAAGACAGAATTTTCTAAAATTAAAAGTGCTTCATATTTTTACAAAGTGAGCTAAGACATGCACAAACATCTCTGCAAAATGTCAGAGGAGCATGTGAAAAGTTGTGCGATATGCAGCCATTCGTGAAATACAAATTAAAATCCAATATAACTACCCATCTATTGCAATGGATGAAGTGAAAATAGGGATAATACAGCTGAGCATGGTGGCCGCACCTGCAGTCCCAACACTCTAGGAGGCTGAGGTCAGACTGCAAGTTCAAGCTCAACCTGGACAACTTCACAACTTAGAATTGATCTCAAAATAAAAGAGTAAACAGACTGGGAATGTAGCTGTGTGAAGGCACTAACTAGATGCAATCTCCAGAGGCCATGCGTGTGCACACACATGTGTGCACACACACACACTCTTAAATAAATACATAAATAAATGAAAACACCAAATCCTTCTGCATATGTACAGAAACTTGTTTACTTTTTTTTTCCTGTGAAGCATGTTTTTATTCATTAAGCTTATTGTTACATTTTAGGTATACAGTATGATGACATTCATCATTGGGAATTTGTTCCTTTACATGATATATCTTGGTTCTTAGTTTTTCCCCTCTCACCTGCCCTCGCTTCAACCCCTCCACATATATATTTTTTGGGGGAGGTACTGGGGATCAAACCCAGGACCTTGTGCTTGCCAGGCAGGCGCTGGAACCACTGAGCTAAATCCCCAGCCCTCCACCCATACACTTTTGGTGGAACTCTAAATGCTAAAGTCACTCTGAAAAAAAATTTGGCAATTCCTTTAAAGAAAACAGACTTACTATATACCACTTAGCACTTACATTAGTAGGCATTATGCTATAAGAAATGAAAATTTATTTGTGTACAGGAACTTGTACATGAATGTTCTTATCAACTTTATTCATAAAAAAAACTAACTTGAGTTGGTTAAAGAGTGAGATAATCTAATTAGTACATCCATGGAATATTAATCAACTATTAAAAAGTGTGAACTGTTGTTGCATGTAATAAGCTGCATGACTCAAGGATATTATGCTGGGTGGAATAAAGTCAATTGCATTTGGATATCGTGTGATTCTATTTGTGTAATGGCTGTGACGTAATGTAGTTATTAAGATGGATAGGAAGTTAGTATCCAGGGTTTGGGGATGTGTATGACTAGAAGAAGGCAACAGAGGGAATTCTGTGCTAATGATAGAGTAGGGGCCCTTGATTATGCCATGGTTATCCAAAGCTACGTGTGGTAAATTAGCATTTCACACGCATAGCCCCAAATGAGTGTCTGTACAATTGGTGAACTCGGATTCAACCCTGGATTGTACCAATATAATTTTTGTAGTCTAGATAAAGCACTGTGTCAGTGAAGGATTTTGCTTGGGGGTGTAGAACTTCCCTGTCTACTGTGGAATTATAATAATTTCAAAATAGAAATTCTTTAAAAATTAAATAATTTTATATTTAAAAGCCTTATAAAGTACTAAAGGGGTTACATAAGGGTGGAGAAACACACATTCAAGCTTGTTGTAGTAAAATTGAAGAATATCAAGGAAAAAATATTGAAAAAGCTTGCAGCAAGGGAGAGTTATTTAACAATCAAGAAAGGAAATTCAGGCACCATGGCATCATGCTTCTCAATAGCATCAGTGTGTACAAAAATGGAAAAAATATTTTCAAACTACTAAGGGAGAAGGAAATTGAGTCTAATACAAAGGTTCAGCTAAACTGTCACATGTGTATTCATTTGTTTATTCAGCATTTACTGCACAGCTATATGTGCCAAATGTAGTTCTGAGAATCGCGCAGTGAGTAACACAGACCTAAGTCTCTTGTTTGATGTTTTTATACCATCCTAAATGCAACTTCATCAGACTGTAATGTCCTCCACATTTCCCAACCACTCTAGGAAACCTTGCTATCTTTTCTTTGCCCTGATAGCCCAGGCTCAGTGCTGAAGATTAGGGATGCGGCGCTGAGGCTTGGGTTTCCCCTGGACCATCTTGCCATGGTAATCTTGACCCAAGAACTATGGTCAAGTCTTAGATCAAACCCAAAAGGCCTAAAAATTTTGGCTTATATGGGTTTTTCTTACTGCTCTTCATCATGAACAATACTATTTGGGAAAGTAGGGGTTTTTACACAATAACTTCTTAAAACACATAGAAATATCACTAAGTCAAAGTGGAGTTGTCCCAGACAAAGCCCTGGCTCTTCTGCATTCTCTCTCTTCCCAGGATATAAAAGCATGAAATTATTCGCCCTCACTTTACCTTGACTTTTTTTTTTTCCAGTACCGGGACTGAACTCAGGACCTTGCGATTGCAAGGCAACTGAGCTAAATCCCTGGCTAGCCTGACTTTCTAAGAAAGATCTTTATGTAAACCAGATGCCAATGTAGAAAAGTAAAATGTTTTCACATTAATAAATGTGAAATTAATTTTAAAACTAATTTTATTTTATTTTCCGAACATTGCATCTAAGACCTCATTTGTGAAAGCTTAATGTTTGAATTATTATTACTACATGTTTTACTTCCCAATGTCCACATAAGTGACAGTGGAATATTATCTTATAATGTCATTAATTTACTAGGAATATTTATTGAGCGTGTGGTATATATCAGGCATTTCTATATCATTATCTAGATACTAGGAATGCATAAGAAAAATTCAACATTAATGATAATGAGAAAAAAATGCATAGGTCTCACAATTTAACCTAATAGTTGCAGGAAATAGTAATAAACAAATAATAGTAATTGGTAGCAAATATTAAGACGATAAATAAGCCAGAAAGTTTTGGTAGGGAAATGATGATGAAAATAAAGCTTTCATATCCTTTTCAGTACACTGCAGTGGGACTCAAGTTGGATCTTGCAGAATAAGTATCACCCCACACAAACCTTTGAGAGCTGTGGGAATGTGAAGTACATTTTCATCTTGTCTTATGAGTGTGATTCTTGTCATTTTTTCAGTCTGCATTTTATTAAAATGCTAGTTTCAAACCTGGCATGTGGCTAACATATCACTACCATATTTTTCATAAAAACCTACAGGTGTTTCTTAACAAGGTTAGTTAACTGAGGATTTGAAAGAGAAAGGTATAAAACTGAGTTGAAATGGCTTAAAACAAACAGGTGTCTGGATGGTTAAAACTCTAACTTCCAAGTCTGGTTGCTTTAATTAATTTTATTTTTTAAAATCATTTTCATTAAGGTAAAATTGACAAATTGTATACATTAAAGGTATACAGCTTGATGTTCTGAAATATTTATATACTGTTGGAAGATTACTTTATGTTACTAATTAGCTGTTTTTGTTTTTACTGGGCACATCAAGGCATTTGAAGGTTGTGTTTTTCTCACCAGTAATATAAGGCTTTTAAAAAAAAATCCCTTGTAACACTAAAATAGGTATTTAAATATTGTGTATATCTAATTCTGTAAATGAGATGAAGTATTAACACTGTATCATAATCCACTATTAGCTCTTGAAATGGAGTTCACTGAATTATTTGCTATAAGTCCATTAAGATCATTAATTACACTGTGTACCAACAAAACTAAACCTCTAAACCACAGAAGGGTCTTAATTTGAAAATAGCTTTAAATCCATGGGAAATTTGCTAAATTTTATAGAATTGTACAGAGAACAGTTTTCCATGTATTTATCAATAAAATAAACTATATATTCTCATATTTACCTCATATTTATTTTTAAAGTAGATAAAACTTTACAAATGTATGCAATTCTCATCCTACCTTCCCAGATTTACTCTGTTCCTCCCTCAACATAGGGAGAAATTATATTCAAAATTTACTTTTTCATCTTTTCCTAAATATGGTTTGACATTTTCTAGAATATTTATGAATACATAGAAGTTATACATATTGAAGATAAAAAGAAGCCTATCTCTTTGTCCAAACTTGCTCTTTTGCAATGTTAAGAGGAAATTTCCTACAACTGAGGTGTTTGATTTTTTTTTTTTAAGCAACCTCATCAAAGTGGGCAAGACATTGTTTTGATAGAGAATGTATAATACAAGAGCCACAAGAATTCCTTCTCACTATTTGTCTATTTTTATTGCTTCATATATGGGCATGATAGTCTCATTCTCTCAAATAATAATGATTAAGAATCTGTTTTATGTTCAAGGTAATGCTATCCAACATTTTATGATAGAGAAAATATGCGGTTTCTCAAGATTTACACTTTTTGCCATGATAATACTTCATTTGCTACCAGTTTCTAAGGCAGTAGGAGAATATACAGGCCTAGTTATATATACAGATTAATCAGTATTTCTCTTTTTGGTTATACAACCTATTTTCATTTTTTGATAGATTTCACTAGAAAAGATAGGTATGGGATTGTTTTATGTCAAGAAATATTATTTTAATTTTGTTCTTAGTGTGAATTTAGTTTAATGCAGCTTATTAAGATAAAAATGACATTTGGTTATGTTTTGACTTTTTACTACTCCAAAATAAATTTTATTCTGTTGTTAGGCTCATATTCTAATCTTAACTAATTCTATACTTGACTTGATGGAACATCATTTTATCTCCAATCAAAGAAATCATTTCCTCTCCTGACTCAATTATAGAGCCATTGTTTCAGATAATCAATATAGTTTACATATTTTTTCAACAAAACCCAAGTGAAGTTATTGTTAGTCTAATATATGTGCTTGTTACATTATCTGTGATGCATGACATACTTAAATGTCCTGTTCACTCTGCTACAAAAGTTTCCTAATTTATCTTGGGTTGTGTGGTCTTTGCTTATTATCTAAGCAGTGCTTGATTATTTATTATGTTAGCCTAGTATCCAAGTAACATTTTTGATGAAATAAAATTAAGTGCCTCTATATACAGAAACTTTCTTTTGTTCATTTAATTAGAATTATCAAATTCAGACTACACCTGCAAATAAATTTTCAATGGGTACAAAGTTATAGTTAAATACGAGAAATAAGTAATAATATTGTATTGCACAGCAAGGTGACTATAGTTAATCTATCGTATAATCCAAAGTAGCCAAAAGAGGATTTTAAATGTTCTTACCATGACTTTATGAACAAAATCCTGATTGCTCTGGAAGTGTTACAAAGAATCAACAACGGGGATCATATCAAATAAAAAAGCTTTTGCACTGCAAAAGAAATCAGCAACAGCATGAAGAGATAACCCACAGAATGGGAAAAATGTTTTTACCAGTTACTCCTCAAAAGACTAATATCTAGAATATATAAAGAACTCAAAAAAATCAGACCCTTAAATTTAAAGATCCAATCCATAAATGGGCATCTGATTCTCAGATGAAGAAGGACAAACAGCAAATAAATACAAGAAAAAAATGTTCAACATCACTGGTCACTTGAGAAATGCAAATTAAAACAGCACTGAGATTCCATCTCACTACAGAGGGAATGGCTATCATCAAGAAATCAACCAATAACAAATGCTGGTAAGGCTGTGGGGAAAAAAGAATCCTTTTCCATTGTTGCTGGGAGTGTAGACTGGTGCAACCACTGCGGAAATCAGTATTTCCTCAAAAAACTAAAACTAGTGGCTCCATTTGACCCAGCTATTCCCCTTCTAGGTACCTTCCCCAGAGAGCTAAAAGTATCATACCACAGTGGTATATGTGTACCCATGTTTATAGCAGCACAATTTATAATAGCTAAATCTCAGAAACAGCCTGTAAGCCCATCAACAGATAAATGGATAAAGAAAATGTAGTGTTTGTATATAATGGAATATTATTATTCAATAAAGAAGGATACATTTGAGGCATTTTTAGGTAAATGGATGCATCTAGAGACCATAATTCTAAGTGAAATAAATCAGACAAACAAGTTTAAATACTGCATTATTTCTCTTCTATGAGAAACCCAAAAGATGAATAAGGAGCAAAATGGAGGATAGATATTGCGAAGTAGAAAGAACGTGTTCAAATGGTAACAAAGGAGGAGGGAAGGGGAAGGGGAGGAAGGGAAAAGGCATTAAAAATGGACGGAAATGAAAACAAAGGTTTTGTAAAGGAGGTAGAAGTGTTGAAGGGAGAGGACGAGAATAGAAAAAAAAGAATTAAAATATATTGGGTACAGGTACAAATTCTACATGATGAATGCAGTCATTATGTATGGTAAATGTGTACTAATAAAAAAAATAAGATTTTAAATGTTCTTACCATAAGGGAATGATAAATCATTAAGATGATGGATATACCTATTACTCTGATTGATCATTGCACAACATGTATGTGTGTATCCAAACATTACATTGTGCTTCATAAATATAATTAATTACTTTCCATTAAAAGTAAAAAAAATTAAATAATAATTTATACCAATTAAAAAACAAGATTTTTAATGTTGGGGCAAATGTAATCACCTTATAAACAATGGTGGTTTCAGTATATACATTAAAAGAAAGGAAAATATAAAAATGGTAAAATTTTCTTTGAAGTATTTTGTTAAGAAATTACAGCTAGTACAGCTAATATTACCAATACTAGTGTTAATAGTAAAAGTGCTAATTAGAAAAATTGAATGTGATCCAGGGTTTTGGTGAAGATAAGTACTCTTCTGAGTTTAATACGATTCACAAATGAGGAAGCCAAAAGGAAGCATTCATGAGTACTTACACATGCTGGTGGTATTTGAGAAAATTCGTAGCAGAACCAGTTATTTTCATCACATCTTTTGTTTCATTTTTGCTTGTTTGCTTTGCTTTGTGGTGCTTGCAATTAAGCCAGTGCCTCATATGTGGTAGGCAGCCACTCTACCACTGAGCTACACTCTAGCTCTCAAATCTTTTGGATGTCTCTAATACATAATCTAATCATGTGACTTTTATAGAATTAAAAGGCTCCAAACAATGAATACTTACATAGTTTTTAAATAATCCTTCATCTCATGAGATGAAACTTGACTAGAAACTGGACTCAGGAGAGTTCTCCTTACAGTACATTCAACCTCAGCATCTCAGTATAACTTATTTTTTAGAAAATTCACACTTGCATCCTGGAAAGGCCATCATCCAGTCTTTAAAGCTGCTTCAACAGAGCAGTCTGTGTGCCACCCCTGGAAGTCAGTATGAATCTCTAAAGCTATGAGCAGGCATTGCTATTATAACAAAAGTAATAGGACATACGGGGCCAGCCCTATTTAAAACTGCAACCAAAACAAATTTTTAATGTCCTAGAAAACTCTTTTCTATACTTAAGTATCATTTATTTTGACTCATTTCTGCAATACCATTATGTATTCAGTTTCTAGAGAATAAGTTCTTAATTTAGATGATAAACTCAAGATTTCATATTCTATACAGTGCCTCCCTATGGGTCTCACTATGGGTGTCACTATGTGTTCAGGGTGACCTTGAACTCACTATGCTGCCCAGGCTAGCCATGAGCTTCCAATCTGCCAGCCTCAGCTCTTTAATGTTGGGATTACAGGCATGCTCCATCATGCCTGATTGTGGAGTCACTTCATACAAAATAGACTAGTGTGGCCTGAAAATACTTCAAATATGCAAGGAAATCCTCAGTAGTATAATCTCAAGATGGAAAAAAGCTATTTTCAATCACATAGAACTTCTTCAAATCTGAGTTGGAATACTAAATACAAACCTCCTTGAGCACAAATAAAATTTTCTTTTTTTCACTTGGCAAACATACTCGCTATGTTTAGAAATTCCATTTTACACTTTTAGTTGTATTATTTTAAGGTTTCATACAAACTGTCTCATTCATGATTATTAATGTAATTCATATATACATACGTACACTAAACTACACACACTGGAAATATAGGCAAATGTAAGTAGAGTGAAACAGAAAAGTGTATAATAGTCATTAAACAAAAATTCAGTTATCAGTTTATACAAAATGGTTCTAAAATACAGTATACCATAGTTACTTTATTGCTAGAAGCTTTCAGTAAATCAACATCATCATCTAGGTGACAGAAAAGAAAAAAAGAAGCAGTTATATGCATGAGTCTTAATTCTTGTTGACAAAAGGGAAAAATCATATTAAAAGATTTCTTTGAAAATTAGAAAACTAAAAACAAAATTTTCTCTTTTGTTGAGACTATATTTAGTCATAACTGATAATCACTGAAACTCTAGAGGTACATGTGGGCATGGAAAATATGCATAAGCATGTAAATAAAATTGTTGAAGCATTTAAAACAGTATTTTGTTACAATAAAATTCACAAAATTTTCTTAATTTAAGATCTTGGCCTATAAATATCATTATACAGATGAGTATCAATAATATATCTTTGTCTAGATTTTGAGAGGACATTCATTTGTCTGCAGACAAATTTATTAAAAAGAGGTGTCTTACTTTAAACTAATGCTACAAATAATAACTATGTGTTCTTAAATTTATAACCCTCTGGATATTTCAAAAATGAATTAATAGTTGGGACCAATGTTATTTTACTTTCATTTTCTGAGTAGACAAGATGAATGCTTAAAAAATGCTAATTGAAGCCAAGCATGGTGGCGGATGCCTGGAATCCCAGCACTCAGGAGGTTGAGGCAGGAGAACCACCATGAGTTCGAGGCCACCTTTGGCTACAGAGTAAGTTCAAGGCCAGCCTGGACTATATACAACAAGACCCTATCTGAAAAGAAAAAAACAGTGATTGAAACTGGGTATTAATTCAAAAGTGGAGCCTTGCCGCTGCCATGTTTTAGAAACTAAAACATGTTTCTTTTTAGTAAAATCATAGATAACAAAAGAATGATAAATGTATTACTTTAAATTATACAAAAAACATTGATTTATCAGTGTCTGCATCTTAAAATTTTGGGATTGTCTAATTGCTTACAATTTTATTTTAAAAGCATAAATACCACACTTTGACACATGCAGAGATTCATAGACTCTTAGTTAAAATGTCAGATTTATCTACTTGGTTTTTCTTCTTTGCTGAAAATTCTGATTGCTGAATTCATATGGTAAATATATATCTCCACATATTTGCAAACTTCAGTTCTCATGCCTAATGCCTCTGGCGTGAAAATGTATACATTCAAGAGGAAATGTTTCCCTGGGTTCTAATTACGTGTTCCTACCTAAGATACCTTTATTGGCTTTATGTTCCTGTACCATCTACCTTAACAAGTCAAAGTTTTAAAATTGGAGCATACTTGAAAACTGAATCAACATATCATATGTCAATAATTGCATACTCTTTCACTCCAAAAGTCTCTTGAAAGTTTTTGTTTCCTACCACATTCAGGGTATAATTAAAGCAAAACTAAAATTAATTTCCTAGATAATATTATAAAAAATATCTGTGTAAAGGGTTATGATCTCAGAAAATACTTGGAATCTTCTAATACAAAGTACCCTTATTTTATAGAGCTGTTCACATCAATCAAAGGTCCATAAGTCATCCAGTTCTTTCCAATATTACTATAAATTTTTTTTCCTTGTAAGGAATACACTGTGAAGTAAGGATTTACAGAAAGGAAGTAGATAAATGCTGTGTCTTTTATTTTGAAGACGGTGATCATGTCACTGTACACCAACTGTCTTAGGGCTTATATCTTTTCCAGGGCTAAAGAGATCACTCACACAGGGCTTTCGCTGCATCCCTCTGTATTTTTGAATTCCTCCTTTATTTCTCTATATTTGATACTTTCCAAAATATTTGCTAAAGTTGAAGTGAACAGTAGAGAATATAAGGTCACTGTCCTTTTCAAAATGTTTCCTCAATTAAATCAATATTCAAGTTCTGCCAAGTTCAATATTTTCTTAATTCAGTTTTATTGCACTTCCCTTTCAGTTCTCCAATCTAAATTCTTGTAACTTACTTCAAATATCTCAACTGTGGTCTGTATTGTATTATCTTTGAAAATAATCCAGATAATATGTTTCAGATTAATCTATAAAGGATGGCATTTTGTACAGGATTTAAAACTATATACAAAGAATCCGGATTATCTAATCTCCACATATTTCCCTAGACTGGAATGAAATATTCCACATCAAATGTTTCCAAATATCTTTCTGAGCCAAAGCTGTCCAATTGGTTTATATTAAGCACATACATTATTCCAATTTCACTTCTGTCTGACCCTCCCATATTTCTCCTTTAGTGACTCCAGACTGTACCTTTGATACTATACTACTTTATACTAGCTGCTAAAGTATATAGAAATCAGTCCTCATGACAAATCAATTACACTGAATACTCTTCAACTCCTTCCACTTCTTCAGTAAACATATTAAAGGATACTTAGCAAATTGCGATAACTACAAATGTTAGGAATATTGTCATTTATGTATTGATGATTTATGTATTGTAATACTTAAAAACAACCATAAGTAATGAATTATTTGTTGAAAAAACTTAAAATATTTTAATTGGTAAAATAAGCAAGACCTCAGTCATTCTAGTCATGTTTATAAAGAACAATATATGTTACAACAATTATAAAATTATGATGCAAAAATATGTATTTTGTGTTTAATGATTCCTTGATTAGTGTTTTGTACCTAAAAAGAAAACTTGATAATAAAAGTATAAACTAACAAAATTTCCATCCCGGTAATCATGTCTCTCAACCTAATACATTCCTTTACTAACTGCCCCCTCAACCTGCTTCTGTGGCACTTTGCATGCATTTCTGTTACAGTACTTATTTTAACAAGACATAGAGGAGGGCCGGGGATTTAGCTCAGTGGTGCTGCTCCTGCCTTGCAAGTGCCAAGTCCTGAGTTTGATCCCTATTACCAAAAAGAAAAAAGAGAAAGACATAGAGGACAATACTTCTTCATTTTAAAATTCCTGATAATTACTATATAATGAATTTACTCAAAGTTTTATTGACTGAGTGGCCAAATGAATATGATAATTACATGCCTTTTACAATACCATGAATTGAAAGACAAATACACAGAAAATTAAGATATTATATTCAATAAAATATCAAGGTGACAATCAAGAATTCAGACTCATTATGCAACTTTATGCCACAATGCAGAAAAGGAAACTTAAACTCTAAAACACCGTATTAGTAGAAACTATAATTGTATGTTTTGAATGGATTCAAGTGATGTTTATGCTATTTGTTGTATTCAGATAATATACAAAGAGCTTTGCTTTATTCTTATTTCCTTAGATGCCAAAAAAGTAGACACTTCAATAATCTTTTCTACTTTCTTCCTAAGTAACAAATGAAGCAAATAATTGGAGGCTGGTACCTGTCCAAGGAGATTAAACAATTGCTTAGTTGAGCCTAAAATATATAACTTAAGAATATTAAGATTTTATGTAAACTTTTCTTCCATAAATTAATTTTTTAGCTTCTTTGGATATATCTATTCTTTTAAAGTTCCTTATTATAGTGGCTCTGGAATTTCAGAGCTTTTTCCTAGATACACTACAACGTTTTGTAGAGTATATAAGCCAATAAATAAATTCTGAGAAAAAGTTCCTCATCAAATTTATGCACCATATAGCTTAAGCAAAAGTCAGATAATATAAATAGAAAGATGAAAAGAATACTTTGCTTAGTTTACTAACTTCATCAATTTCATTTTAATAATACAACAAATGATTTTATAATCATATTTAAGATAGGTAATAAGGTTTCTAAATTAAAAATAAAGTATGATTGTAGAACTAAATTCCACTACCATCTTAAAGGATCAAATTTGCTTTTCAGACTTCACGTAATATAAAAATGTATTGAGTAATTTAGATTATGCTTGAAAGGGGAGATACTATGTACATTCTAGGTAGCCTCCGTGTTTCATAACTAGAAGAAATAATTTAGATCAATAGGCTTGAATGAAATATGTGGCCTAAAAGAATACAACTTTAAAATCATAAAATAGGACTAGGAGTATAACTCAGTGATAGAATGTTTGCCTAGCATGCAGGAGGCCATGAGTTCGTTAGCCCAGCAACACACACACACAATTGGTAACATATGTAAAATAACTGACAGTCTTTTGAAGGAACCTTGACTTCATGAATACATAAGCATTAATTATTAGATAAAATCTATATTTTTAAAAAACTTACTTGGCTTATGCCACGTTCTTAACATATGTGAACATCATCCAAGTTATATTGTGCATACTCAAGATTCTGAGGTAGCGGGGAAGATTAAAAAAGCCATATGGATACAATATAAAATTGTAAAGTGTTTTTCTTATCAGAAATCAATAATATTTTTTAAAATGTTAATAGCTTATTGTTTCCTAAGATAATGCTCATATCTAAATGTGCATACATGGAAAAGAAGAAATTAAATCTTCTAAGATAATATAAAAACATATAGTAATATCTTTGCTTTCTGTCACTAAGCAGAGGAATTTTTAAAAAGTTTTATAACATTTTAATTGTGTACTTTATAACATTTAATTGTGTATAAAGTACTTCTGCCCTGTTATCCTGAAATTTTGAGTATAAGTGGCTTGTTGAAACAAATATTATTTATTGAAGTCATCTTGTATGTAAAGCTTATTTTTACTCAAGTGTTAAATATAACAAGTGTGATAGTGGAAAAAGGGAAGTTTGTATACATGCTCTTTTTTCTTCTTATATCTATAAACATTACCTTCCAGAACACATTGGCAGAATAGCACAAGAACATTACTCTTTATTGAAACATCCCCAAAGGATATGTCAAAATTTTTCTTCCATAGCAAGATACACTAAGTTAAAATATCAGATGAGAGCATCATAATAAAGCACTGTAGAGAAAAGAATATGCAAATATGAATGAAGATCCTAAAAACAAAGAAAAGAAACAATACTATGGCAACTAAGAAGTTAGCTTCAAAAATTGAGTAAGGGAAAGGATTTGCTCTGGGGCTCTAGTACCTAACACCAGAAATGTTTTCTTCTAGATAGCACACACCTAGAAAACCTGGAAAGAACAGTATGAAGTCAGTTCATTGATTTGATCAAGAAAACCTTTATCTAATACTAAAACTGGAAGGGAAAAAATGAGAATCAGTAAAATGGATCTTACTGAGGACAACAGATTCAAAATAAAAATAAGGATATAGTGAGAACATGTTTAGAAGTTATTTTGTAAAAATCAAGGCCAGGAGTAACACAGACATGGTGTTCATAGCGAATTAAATAAAATGAAGTAGTAAAGATAGAAGACATAAGAAACTCTTAAAATACTCTTTCTGCAAATCCTTACACAATCTTGCCTGTCAGTGTAAGAACTGCTACAGATGTCTATGTGAAGAGACCTGGCTGTGGGACAGGTGAGGGGCGTCCTGTCCTCCACTGCATGCTCCAGCTGCTTGAGAGGTGTCATAGCCTCCATTTATACCCAAGAACTCAGGCTGAGATATGTTCAGAAACGTGGTTAAGGTTATACAACTACAAGTGATGAACTTAGGTTTTTCTAGACTTACTTGGAGTTAAGCTGGGCCTGCACTTTGTTATTTTAATAAAATATAAAGGAAATTTACATATTATACACGTGAAAAATTATATACCATATTTAAGTTTCCCATGTACTTAGACATATCATACATATATGAATGCGCATATACATAATTTATTCTAAATTTAAGAATAGGAGAACAGTATCTAATTCATTGAAAATGAACAGCATGGTTGAAATGGAAAAAGCGAAAGACAGAGCAGAGACAGCCTCAAGCCTGGCGGGTCTTTCACGGCTTGCCCCTCCTGTCTCAGGGTTTGTCTTTCCTGCTAAACCCAGGAAGCTCACTGTGCCTGAAAGATGAAGTGCTGAAACAACACCTGCCTGTACCTCCCTACCTCCCTGTGTCTTAAAGATAAACCGCAAGAACCACATTTACCTCCACCTCCCTACCCTTTGCTAAGTTCTGCTTCTGTAAAATTCTTCTTGCTCCTCCGCCCTGGCTGAAGAACATAAATGTGAGAACAAACTTAGAAATGGGGCTCAGACTTTGGAAGGTTACTTCTGCTGGGCCTGCTAGCTAGCGAATAAACCTGCTTTCCCTTCCATTCTCTGAGTTCCGCTCTCTTCCCTGGTCTGCCTGCCCTCTGAGTGCCATTTTAAGGTGACTGGAATATATGAATCACTGTGTATCAGTTTCTTGATGAAGAAATGTAAACATAGGGATTTAGAGATGATTGTGTCAGAAAAGCAAAATCAAAATATTTAGAGAAACTATCGTTTATAAAATAGTATAGGAATCTCAGCAAAAAGTAATTCAGCAGATAGTTTGCTAACAGTGGATACAAAATATGGACAAAAGGAAGGATCTTAATAGATTCCTGCTACAGGGAAGTCTTAACTCTGCTAAAATCGGTCTTGTACTCTGGGAGTGGAGAGATTTCATAGATAACTGCATTTCTGCTACATTTGATGTATAGAGAAGGATTTTTGCATGACATTGGTTTGGAACCAACATTTTGAAGCATAGTCCAGAGAAGCAATGAGGAACAGAGTTGAATAAATTCCACACTGCTTGTGAAAACAAGCACTGAAAACAGGCCGCCCTTAGACTTCTGACGGTTTGCTTAAGAACTTTAAGAAAATACAACTAAGAAAGAAAGTCAGAAATGAAAAATTAAGATCTGATTCTACCATTGAAAACAGACCTGTGTCAAAATTAATGAAAGACAGGTAAAGAAAATAAATTATTTTTACAAATAGCATTCAGTCTTATGTTCTTAGATTAAAAATTATAATAAAAGATGAATGTGAATGAATAAACAATGTAGTAAGGACTTAAAAATTATGATGTGTGAGAAGTCAACAGTGTTTTAGGATGTTTCAAATACAGAAATTTTAAAATACGAATTTTGTTAAGAAAAGAGAAAGCAGCCCACCAACTGGAGGAGAAAGGACTGCTAGTCTGATCTTTTGTTGTTACTGTTTTGTGTCTTCCATATCAAAGAAAATTACCAAACTAGAACAGTCACTTTTGATATGGATTTGAGATAGACTCAGATTTACCAGGGGTCCATGTAAATGAGGGATAATGAGAGAGAGATTTTCTGAATGTCCCACTGTGGTCTCCTAAATGGATGACTGGTGAGCACTTAGACAAGAAAGCAGTGATGATGAAATGTCAAATGTCTTCAACCAGGACAAGCTCTTTCATTATGTTAGGATTGCTATACCAGAAGTATCACAATATTCAATTTACAGTGTACCTTCATTTGAACCATGTGTCTTAAGAGATATTTTATTATAACTTTGGGAGGAAGAAGGAAAAGAATGGCTGTAGGAAAGAACAGTTGAATAGATTGAGGGAAGCTGATCAACCTTTCCCCAAGCAAATTTTGTCCTTTCCACTGCTTCAACTAAAAATGTTATTCTGTGATTTGGCTCAGGATGTGGATACACTCTTTGAAAATCTGCAGATAATACAGAGTTGCAATGGAGAGGTAATAGATTATATGGAAATTAAATAAATCTTCAAAAATGTTTTGTACTGCTGAAGCAGTTATCTAGATAATATGTTATCTAGCAAGGGACTACAAAGAAAATGTAAAAACTACATTTAAACTTCAAAAATGTCATTTATATCAACAAAGAATACAGTTCATTTTAAAAAAAAGATAAAAATGTGTCCACACAACCTGTAGTCTTCAGCTACAGTAAAAAATATCATGCCTTATTATTTCTTCTTATGTACTATAAAGTATTTATATTCTTCAGGTATATTAAAGTAACTTTAAAGCACCATGTATATATTTTGAAGTAAAAATATTTAAGACTTCTAGTCTTAAAGAGACAAAGCAAACAATTACACAATGTAGGTAAGTGTGAGAACATCTTAAATAAGTTCCTATGGTGGCAACTGTACCATATAATTTCCCACACATATCTAGTGATGAAGATGTCAGAAGACTCAAAACATGTTGCCTTAAAATATTTGCTGCAATAATAGAAAATTCATCAATTAATTTCAGAGTCCTATAAGTAATTTAGAGTACTTTGTATAAAGTTATATTGTTGATAAAGAAAATATTCTGTAGTTCATGCAGCAAGATTAGAAAAATTATAGCAACAAAGTATTCACAGAAGACCACAAAGGAAAAAAAAAAGACATTGATTAAATATCTCACCTGCCGAATACCCAACCGATAGGCAACAATCCGATCCACCGCATCGGGATTCATTTGGGTCCACTGTAGACTGTAGGCATAAACACGGTGCCGGTTTTGCCACACGGGGTTGTAGGTATCGTAGTAGAATTCTGGAGCATAGGCCTTTCCTGCAAACAGAAATTGCGCTTAAATGTGAATGCTGACGTCTAAGACTTTACACATACCTGTTACTGTCTGTGGTCCTGTTCTATGTTCTTACTACATGTCCCATAGGTAATTATCCTATTTGAAAAGTCATATTAATAAGATCTAATCAATGTCCTGGTATGTTGTGAAGAGTAAATTAAGCAGAGTTGTTTGAAGGAGAATCGAGAATGACTCGAGGTTTGAGGCCCAAGCAATTTGAGGCATAAAATTCCTGTCAACTGAAATGGAAAGCTGTGGGTGGATAAAGTTGGGGAGTGGGTTCAGGAAATAATATTTGAACTGAGTGATTTCAATGGTAACATCAAATATGCAATAAAATACACCTGGTCTGGAATACAGAAGTAGTCAAGATTGGAGCGCTTACCTTGCTAACTGGAGCCAAATAGATAGAGTGTACATTTAAAGCCATAAGAAGGAGGCAATCACCAAGGAAATGTGAATAGACAGAGAAAAAGACTAAGATCTGAGCACTAGGACACTTCACAATTCAGCATTATGGGGAGAGACGAGAGCCACACAAGTCAGAGAAGAAAAACCAGTGCATAGGAAGGAAGGAAAACAAAACAAAATGTGCTACCAAGAGATCAAAGGATGTGTGTTAGAAAGGGAATGGTTGGGGCCGGGGGTTTAGCTCAGTGGTTCCACCGCCTGCCTCGCAAGCTCAAGGTCCCGAGTTTGATCCCCGGTAACAAAAAAAAAAAAAAGAAAGGGAATGGTCAATTTTGTTGAAAAAAAATGGTGAAAATTAAAATTTCTGCATTACCTGTGCCTTTGGTCAATAAATTGGAACTTTAAACTAAAACCTGCGATAGTTGTCAGAATTAAAATGGCGGCACTTTTGTAGAGCTCAGGACCACCAAAATAAATAAATACAAGTAGACAATTATAAATGTGGGCTCTCATGTAGCATTCCTAAAACAACATTCACAATACAGTACACTAGTACTGCAACCTCAAACAAAGACCAGCACAAGCTTACACAGAAAGCACTTCTCTCTGGACATTTGCCCCACAGCTGTCCGTTTAGCCTTGGACTGATGGCATCCTTTCTATTAATCTTTATAGCCAAGTGTTAGTTTCAAAATATCTTATGGAATCCTCTTCATCTTGCCTTTAAAGCTTGCTTTAGACTCAACCTCTTCCAGTACACTCATGGTTTAATGCGCCATGGGTATTTTTATTGCAATCTTCTGCTCTTTCCAAAGGGATACCATTATTTTGATGAAAATCTTCTCATTGTTATTTAGGTAGATCAAATAATGTTTGAGCAATGATAAAAGAATTTGATCAAAATAAAAGGGGGCTTTACTTAGATTTTTGAAGAGATTTTATGTGCACCTAATTTACATAACATATACAAACCATGTCAGCTCTTCCATCCGAAAATCCAAAACGAAAGCTCTGCAAACCATTTGGAAGAATAGATCCAATTTTAAAATTTCTAAAATATAGACTGTTATTACTAATAATAAACTTAATGAATAATTCAACAATATTTCCCGAGAGCCTAATAAATGCCAGGTACCACGTGAGGAATTGGAGATACAGTGAATGAGGAGGTGTAACTTCATTCCTCACGGGAATTGCTTATATTTTCTCAGACTTTTCAAATAGCTTTCCAGGTCTTTGCAATTGTCACTGAATAAGTTGATAAGTTTTCCTTTTTTCATTATTCTTTCAATGTCTTTTCTGTAGCATCTTCTATAAAATTGGATTAAATATTAAATGTGCTCCTAGATTCCTCTCCATGTTTTCAAATTTCTCTTACCTAGTTTTGTTTATGTCTTCATCAGTCAATACATACCCACTATCATTTGGAAGAGCTGATTCATAACAACTTATAAAATAACTAAAGGAACACGAAGATCAGAAACAATGGTCTCTATTACCCTGGAGAGTTTCACCAGTGATGTCAGATGAACTGAACTCAGAGTTTGACAGGTTTACTACTAAAATTAAATACAATGAATAAATATCTGAACCATGGTGACACATGGCAGAGTCCCCTACATCGATATTATGTGCATTTAAAAAAAAGTTCTATGAATAAGTTGAGTGAAAAATGAATTATCATATCCAAAGATACTCACATTTAAAACGTTTCTAGAAAAGTTATTAACTCATTTTATTTTCTGCTTTTATCTCATGTTACATCTTATTTAATAATAAGTAATGGCATAAGTTCATGTTCTTAATGCATAAGAGTAAAGTCCAGGTGAGAGGAAAACAACGTACTGAATGAAGGAATTAGTAGCCAAAACGTGTGAGAATTTGTATTTAAAAGCAAATTTCTCCACATGTAATTGAGGAGATTCATTTGCTAGCATTTAAGAAAAAGAACTAGGGGTTTTGATTAAAATATATACCTTAGGCTGGGGATATAGGTCAGTACTAAAGCACTGGGCTGTACATATGAGGCCCCGGGTTTGCTCATCAGTGCCACAAAACAAAACACAGCAAAGAAACAAAAGCATCTAATACCTAAACATGAACTAATGAGCTGCTTAGAGGAGCAATGGAAGCCCAGGGTCCTGCCTTAGGAGAGTCGTGTCTAGACTGAATTGAGGAACTAAGTGTCTAGTGCTTTTTTCCCCCACACATGGGAGATAGGAGTTGCTTTTTTATTTAACCAAGAACAAAACACAATAGATATGAGTCTCAGCACTGAGTAGTGCTTTCCTAATAAAAAGAATGACAGATTTAAAGAAAAACAAGGAGAAAGAGAGTCATAACTAGGAGATATTAAGCCTGGAAAATGAAACAAAGTTCTCAAAAAGTGGGCACATGTTTTTCTAAGAGTTAAAAAATTATCACAGAGGACAGAATCCAGATTAAATGTTAATTCACTATGAAATAAGATGAATACTACTGACTATAAGAAGCATGTGATTTTAAGTTAAAAATATTATACCAGTGATCTCTGAATAAGGAATGGCCTACCTTACTAGACCATAAATCCCCTTCAGTAGAGGTATTTAGTCAAAATCAATTATAAATAGGGCCAGGGATTTAGCTCAGTGGTTCTGCTGCCTGCCTCTCAAGGGCAAGGTCCCAAGTTCAATCCCCAGTACCAAAAAAAAAAAAGGGAGAAAGATAATTAATTATAAATAGCCACTTAGCAGGGCTCAGAGGGGTAGTATTCCAAATATGGGTATGAAATGACCTTTTATTCTTGAATTATTAGGGTGTGATGAAATGTTTGCTTATTGTCAAGTTGTATTTGATATCTCATTTTACTTTCAGATTAAATATGGCTTAAATGGAATGATCTAATACTTATAAATTATCTCATGACCTTGTAAAAGTATTTCTCTGAAAAGATCATACATTTATTGTAAAGAATAATGTTCCACCCAATTAAGTATACAAAAGTATGAATTTATCTTTAAGGCGAGGCCAAGGAGTCAAGATATATTTTAAATACTCTAGGTTATTTGAAGCAAAGGAATGCAGATCATGCATTTTGAAGCAGCCTAAAGAGTCTAAACTTTCTGTCCTGTGCAACAGAAGACACCACAAATAGTTCAAGAGTTGCAGAAACATCTCTTTGGCCCTTTTTTCCTCCCTGAGGCTGGCAGCAGCATGCTTGATCCAAGAGCCAGTGTCACTGGGGCAAGAATGAAAGAGGACAGATAATGAGACTGAGGCCAAGGAGGATGGCATGATGTCAAGAAATCATACTGAGCATTTCAGTGAGCAGATATGCTTCTCTCATGCACTTTATGTTGGCTGCCACGGGGTTAATTGGCTGCATATCAATATGCAAATCACCGTAAATGTAGGAAAATTGTTTATCTAAATGACTACTTTTAAGGTTATTAAACACTTTGACCCTGAAGTTAATAAAAAAGACCTTCACAATCTTTTGAATGATATTAATTTGTTTATGAATGCCTATTTTCAAGGAGGTGAAATAATTAACCTCCAATCTAAACCTCTTCAAACATTACAAATTAATCAAATTTTACTGTAAAATTCTATAATCATTTTATAGTTAATTGCAGACCATTGAAAAATCTTTTCCAATATATTTTAAAAAATTAATTTGCTATCTCTTGTCGTGTATCCTATGTGATAATTTTTATGGAACATTAAAAATATGTTAGAGATTGATTGAAAGTTTCAAATTATAGATAAAGAAATTTAGGGACAGAGTGGTGATGGTGATGATATATGAAAGATATTATAAATGAATAATCAAATACAATAAGTTTTATTATAAATTTTGCTCCTGATTCATAAAATTAAAAATAAGGCTATTTTTAGTTGAATATAATCACACACTTTAGAAGGAGTAAAAAGATTCATATGATGCATAAATACATTTGATTATTAATAAATACTAGATCAGCAATAATCTTAAGCAATTATGATTATAGATTTGCTTGTTTATATTTCAAAGGATACTTTACTGAATTTTCTTTTGGAAAAATCTTAGAAAAATACTTTGATTTCATTTGTGTATTATGTATAATATGTCTTATAATCTTCCAAAGCACAAATGTAATTTTGTACTCTGATTTTAGAGTCAATCATGTTTAATGTTTTCATACGTACACTTGTAAGAAGCATAGTAATACCAAGGCAGTATTTTAAAATAATGTTAGGTTCTAACAACCAAATGAGACATCTGCTGGTTGAGCAGAGAAAGATTTCATAATACTTTTCTTCTTCCTTTTCATACTTTAGCCACTTTTCTTCTACTTCTAGCAATAGTACTATGAAAATTTTTTTACTCTCACATTCTAGTTTTATTTTTATACAGCACTGCTCCAGTTTAAATCTTTTTATATACGCTGACCTAGAACTACTTTCTCTATCTAAACTGAATATTTTTTAGATAAATTATGCATGATTATACTTAAAACTTGGATTGTAAAATATTCTTAAAATATATGGATAAAAAATTGGGTAACTCAAATTACTGCACAGAATTTAGAAAAAAAGTACAAGTGTTTTATTTTGCATAAGGCTTTTAAAAATGATTAAATTGAGGTTTGAAAATATAATTTATGCATAATGCTAAAAAACTAAAAATAATTATTCACATTAAAAACATTTTACATGTACTTGGCTTTATGAATTGATTTTAATAATGTCACTACGGAAAAGGATATAATTGTAGTCAAGACCACATATTCTGCTTTTTGAAAGCATTTGCCATTTTTAAAACAGGTTGTAGGAAGATAAATAAAATAGGTATATTTGCCTTAGAAAAAAAGATTTATAGGATATGGTTGCATTTGTGAGAGATATCTCTTGATTTTTTTATACTTCATTGAAGTGAATATTAAGGTACTGAACAAAATCCAAATAAATAAAATCAACCCAGCTTTATCTCAGGCTGTACAATACAGAAAAGAAAAACCGGCAAAATCAACTAACTGTGAAATACTTGTTGGTACAACAGAATAAAACAAAACCAAATGTAAAGTTTTGGCCTGAGAATGCAATTGTAACAAACATCTTTTTAGATGTGTCACTAAGCTTGCAAACAAGAAAAGAAATTCCTTAGAAGTCAAGACACAGAAAACTGAAAACAGGATAATTAATGAGAATTTGAGGAGAAACAAAAGTGTTACTGGTCTTTGCACCCTCAAGAGTTGGATTTTTATGCCTAAGGAGATGCAGTTAATGCACCATTGGAAGACGAAAAGTTAGAAATGAGAGTACCACATAGAACCAAAATTCGTGAAAGATATAACCTCAGATTCCCTCTCACCAATATAGGAAGACAACAACTATAATTGGGCTGACACACACACACACACACACACACACACCCACACACACCCGTGACTAGTGACGCTGCTGCGGTATCCGAGGAGAGCCAAACCACATTAGTCTGAAAGATAAGCACTCAACCTGGAGTGCAGTGAACTCCCCTAAATCAAATTCCATCAAGTTTCAGTGAACAAGAATTCAAAATTAGATTATTATAAAACATAAGAAAATGTCCCATTGTGTGACCAAGAGGCCAAGGAGCCTCAATAGTAGACATCATATAATAGAAACGTGAAATAAACTTTACAAAGTAAGTGTGCTTAAAACAGTTCAAGTCATACAATAAAGAAATGCAAACAAGTATCACAGACTTTGTAGGAAAGAATAATCAATACTATTTTTTCCTAGCAAGATAAAAATCATGCTGGGGGTGGGGCAGGCAGGTGGGCTTAAGGGAAGAGGGTTTATATGACATTTTTATTGATCTTAGGAGAGAAGACATTCCTCAGAGAGACAGGAATGGTTCACAGAAAGACAAATAAGAGAAGAAATATACTGTGACCACATGTGGAGAAAAATAATATTTTCACAACTACTACAGGACCTGGTATGATGATAACATGTAGGACCTTCTCCCTATACCACTCTGTACCTCTGAAGAAGACGGACAATGTTACCGGCATTGCTACAATGACTGACACAAGGCTCATGTTTGAATAGGACAGAAGAACAGCTCAGTGATCAGTTTTGAAACTACTTGTTTGATCTGTAAGATGTTGAATATTCACCCTAGCATTCAGTTATTCTGAAATTATTTTAACCAGCATTCACATAAGTGGAAGAAAAGATGTTATAATGTACCCTTCAAAATTCATTACCCAATGGGAGAAAAATCTGGTGACAGCAAACTTTACCAAAATACACTTGCAAACTACAAAAATAAAAAACCTAATGTAAACTTCTCAAATGTGTACTGATCCAAGAGGTGTAGCTATTGAAATCTGTGGCAAGCTGAAAACATGGATCATACAGTGATTTTAAAAAGTCTTTCTAAAAATCATAGGAATTGCAGTTGTCTGTGTGCTTCTTTAGTAGAAGCTAAACATTCGTTAAGTGATTTGAAGTTCAGAGTCATAACACTTTTATGTACATAGACTGTCTAAATCAGATTATGCATGATAGTCTGTTAGGTATAATATACAATAAAATGTATCCAAATCTCTGTCATTCCTCCATAAAGAAGAAAAAAGATTTGGAATCAAAATTACTTTTTCTTCAAATTAATGAAACAAGTCATATTAAGAGGAAAAGAAAGGAACCGAATGATGTAATGCAAATATTAATTAGCCAGATTTAGTCAGCCCAAAATGTATAATATACTTCAAAATATCATGTGATACACAATCAATATACACAATTTTATCTATGAATGTAAAAATAAGATTTGAAAAGCATTTTCAAAAAGAAAAGGACACTTGCAGAAATGAGGCTTGTCCTAATTTTTCAAATAGGATAATGATATAAATACTAACTGATGGGAAGAAGGAGAATGGAATGAATGGGTGAAAAGTACGAGGCAGGAAAGCAGTAAGATGATATCATCTACATCAAAAGATGTAATTTGGAGGGCAAAGAGAAGCTGATGTCCAGATGGATGGTACAGAAGCAACTGGTCAGGACTCAGGGTAGACTTCTAAGTTTCTAATCTGCACACTGCCTGGTTACAGAAGTTTCTACCTGAGATGGAAAATGAGTGTATGTACTTCATTCTGGAGGAGGAGTGAAGAGTTCCATCACCTCTTTGGGTCCTATCTTTCTGAAAGCCTATTCTTGTCATTCAAAGCCATGTAAAAGTTATGATCACAAAGCTGAGGACATGAAAGGTAGTTTGAGGAAAAAATTATTTAATTCTGTGAAGTCAAAGGAAAATAAAAAAGAGTGTACTCATCTCTATTGTCTATATTTGGCATTTAGTTGTATGATATTTAATATTAGCCCAATCAAATTAAACATAGGTAATAAAGAAATCATTACCAGTTAATCGATTCCACCTACTCTCAGATGACTTGAAAGATCATAAATTAACATGATGAAGGGATTTTTAAAAATTTGTAAGTAGTGCTTAACATGAGGGACTATTTTAGCAGCAATAAAACTGAGCGCCATCAAGAGTATGTTCAACTGTTATAACCAGCCAGTATGTGAGTAGGAAATAAAATAAGTAAATAATGCAGCTGTGAACTCAACCACAAAATCTCTCAGTTAAAGGTTGTTTAGAGTTCACTTAAAAAAGCGAGGCAGGTCCACAGCTACATAGTTTAGGTGAAGTGCTTTGTGTGCTTGCTGTAGAGAAGTTTATATCCATACTGTGTCTTCCCAAGTAGGACAGCCAATATATTTTCAAATGGCCAGTGATTGTCACCACATTATTTTAAAATTGCTGCATCACTGGTTTGATTCATCCTTTACATGAATCCATTTTCTTCGCAAGAGTCAGAGCTGTGTGTATTATACTAAAGTAACAGCTCAGTGCCGCATTTGAGCACTCAAGAGCTTCCTCAGAATTTACAGCCCTGGAGTGCAGGTGTCTTGATTGGTTAAATAACGTAACTATGGAAAACATAGTCAATCTTTACAATAACGATCTCCATAGAAAGCATTTATATCTGCTCAGGAAGAAGGTACCTTTGGTTTGATATAATATTATGATTTCTTTTGTAAGTTATGCATTTTCAAAATGTAACTGCAAACAAATAGGGTTTTCACTATTCACAATTGATTTTACTTAAAACACCTTGTGTCAAGTTACTGCTTCTATTTTCTATCTAGAAAGCACCACAGAACAGCAAATTTTGGCATCACTGGTGAAATAGTTGCCAAAACATTACTTTTTTCAAACATATGTATTTATTTTAGGAGCTGATAAATTGCTGATAATACATTTAAACTATTTTTCTGAAACTTTATGGGATTAATGACTAAATTCACTTCTGAAAGGAAATCTTACCCACCTGTATTTGCCTTTCTTCTCTTGCATCTGCAGGATTACCTTTTTATCTATTGTTTGTAACCATCATTATTTTTCCAGTAACACATGCCATTCATCATTTCACACCAAAAAAAGGCTTGTAACTCAGTATTTGTGAAATAAACAAATCAGTAGACTTTTCTGCCCGACTAAATTTTCTTGCTCACATTTTAGTGACTCAGATTGCTAAAAAATTTTTTTTAAATCCTTACACACTTTGATCCCATAAACCAAAGTGTTTTCCTCCTGCAATTTCTTTGCTTTTCAATTCTTACTCATTTTTGTAGCTAAATTATGATTATCTTTCTTTCCTTCAGCTATTCTTTCTTTTAGAATAATAATTTGTGCATGTTTACATTGTAAATAGGAAGACATGCTATAATGCTGTATAGTGGTAACTTGGTACTTGTCATTAATTGTCTACGGGAGGCAAAACAAGCACCAGAAATGACAAATACTAAACAAATTGCTTTGGCTGGAAAGGGCAGAATGTCATGAGGCAGTTGATACTGACAGGTTTGGGCTTGCACGTCCAGTACCAAACAATGAATACCTGGACAAAATTTTCACATCAAATGGGTCCAGTACCAAATTTAATGAATTTTAAGGTTTCCTAGCTGGGTATGGTGGTGCATGCCTGTAATCCCAGCACTGGGAAGGCTGAGACAGGAGGATCACCATGAGTTCAAGGCCAGCCTGAACTGTACAGTGAGACCCTGTCTTAAGAAAAAAAAAGAGAAAGATTTCTTTAAAATATTTGTTATAAAATGATTTTTATTTTTCATTGAAGTTCTCCTTTCACGGATTTAGACAGTAAAAATTGTTTGCTGTTTCAGAATAATTTGAATGTTTCATTCCTCACTTATGTTAAATTTTGTTCATAAAAGACAGAATTGTGATGTAATGGATGAGGTCTCTAAAGAAAACTATTATTGCATTTAATTAGATCTTTTAAATAGATGTAACACTTCTGATCAAGTGGAACCTTCCTTAGTCATTTCTGTGTTTTTAGTAATGCTACTCCAACAATGAAAAAATTCAGTTGATTTTTTCAAAGAGAAAATAAAATAGTATTATTGTACAAAAGTAATATAGTTCTTACATGCCTGTACAGCTTATTGTAGTTTCAGACATTACTTAGAGAGCTTAAGTAAAGTCACATTAATACAAATCCATACTAGGAAAGAAAAAATTAATAAGCAACTCTGTAACTTGCTTTGTCTCCTCAAGGATGCTTGGGCTTATCTTAATTTTGACAACTTTCTAAATGAGGCTTCAGCATACTTTCTTTTTTCTGTAAAAGGCCCAATAGTAAATATATTGCCCTTTAAAATATGAGTTACAAGATAGCATCTGGCACAACTATGCCATCATAGAAAGAAAGCAACCTTAGATAATCCTGAATGGCTATGCCTAAATTTCAGTAATATTTATGGACACAGAAGTGTAAATTTTGTATACATTTCACATGTACTGAATTATCATTCATCTTTCTAATTTTGTCTAACCATTTTAAAAAGGTCATGTAAAGATCACTGTGTTAGCTCACAGACCATACAAAAACTGTTTGCAGGTTGGATTTGGCTCATGCACTATAGTTTGCTGAATTGTGTTGATGTGAGGATGTTGAGAGTTGGGAATGTGCAGTATTCAATCACTACATTCTTATCTCAAAACTCAGCCTATATTGTTTTGATCTTAAAAATGGCTTTATTGGGCTCCACTTATATGTCAAATTGCTTATTTTAAATAAATATGCAATTTATATTTTTAGGACCCACAACTATTATGAAGAGTGGCGCCATGTAGAATCTATTTTTCCAGCAAAGGATAAACATCGAAGAACTCTGACCCTGGATTACCTAACCTAACATGAACCATATATTTTCCACTCATGTCCCATCAAACCTTCCAAAATGAAAAGGAATATTAGGAAACTGTATGATGGATTGGGGACCTCTTAGATATACATGTTTAGATTTACAGCAATTTTTTTCCTTAAGTGAAAACTGTAAAAGACCTATAATTTATTTGAGCTTGTTTTGACAATATAGCTCATTTTGTTAGGGAAAATGACTAAGTAAATTATACAATGACTGAGAAAAATGAATGTCATTTTTAATTAACAAGTTAACTCGATAATTAAAATAAATAAAATGAAGGTTTGCTACAACTCTTAACTTTCAATGAATATGTTTTAGTAATGTAAATGTATAAACGGCGTCTGACTTGATAATTGCTTCTGATGTGCATACTTTTACAAATATATATAGTTTATGATGACATAATGTGAGAGGGTGATAATGTAAATGCAAATTTCATTTATTAGAAAATGAGTTGACAGATTTTATTTCTATTTTAACGATTTTCAAAACTGACCATGTTACTGTAATTTGCAATATTCATTTCAGTAACTATTTCTTTTACAAATACTTAAAATCCAAAAAAGTAAAAAAGTGATGCAAAAAATAGACTGGGAAGGTGTATATCTCTCAAATAGCCAGATGTTCATAAATGATTTCAAATCATTTTAAGTGAATTTATTTTGTCTCCCACAGTTGATTAAAATTAAGTATCAATTGCAGTTTTCAGATGTAGTATAAGCAATACCTTTAAAAAGTTACCTAAAACAAACTGAAAAGGATTTTTGATGTCATTAGTACATGTTTTAAAAGGTATGTTTTCTCACACCTTGTTTGATAGTCTATGCATTAATCCCTGGCTAATCAGTGAATAAACTTTGTAAACAAAAGATAGAAAAACCCTTAGAAGAAAACTACCAAAAAGTAAGCATTTATTTCTCCTACTAAAATGACTTTGTAAGACTTTAAGAACAATGTCTAAACCTCAAGATTCCATTTGTCACGTTAAGTAACTGATCTTGTATACTGTTTTCTTTCTTCAAGATTGTTAAGAAATATTCTATTTTGTTTAATAAGTTGATTGACTACTGATAAATATTACATGACCTCCATGCTGTCTGAAAAGTGTATTTTCACTTTTTCTAGAATTGTTTTACTTTATCTTCCCTTTTAAAAAAATCAAAATAGACTATATGAGTCCTGATGGCAGATACTTCCCATACACACTAGCCATCAGTGGAGAATCTGGAAAACATCAATTTAACTAACCCCTCTCAAAAAAAAAAAAACAGCTAAGTTTCTTGATTGAAATAGTTGTTTGGGTGGGGGGCATAGGACAGAATAATTCAGGTGCTTAGTGTAATGACAGAATTGCCATTACAGGTACACTGACCAAGATTTTATTAATTGGAAAAATTTTTAAATATCTTAATTTTATTGGTGGAAATACTTTCTGAAAACAGAATATTCAAATAAGTGCCACCAATTTTACTAGTTCCTTGAAAAACTATCTTACCACTTCCAATTTTAATGTAAAAATATACTTTATTCACATTTTAAAATTTTTACTATTTTTAGGGCAAATGGATTATGTCAATTGAATTGTACTCATATCCATGAAATTCTTAACAAAATTCTCCATTAATTCCTTATTTGAACAAATAAAAGTTACAGGAATAATCAGAACACCAAAGCGTATCACTCTAATAACAAAAAGTGATACAGAGAAAAATGAGTTAATGTCTGTGTATACAATCCAAAAGTTGACAAATCTCAATCATTATCCATTGAGTTGTCTTACTTGGCCCTCTTATCCATATTTGTCATTAGTATTATTAATGCAGTCTTCAAAGATGCTCTTAGAGAAAATGTCATATAGCAGGAATATTATGATACAATCATGAGATGATACTATATATTTCATCTTTTATTAAAATGCATTAGCATAAAGCATGATAACTACTAAGTAATTAAATTATAGAGACACCAGTTTTCTTTTAATTAGAAAAGTCAATGAAGACACTTAGATATGTATGAGAAATATTAATCTTTTTATACTTCAATAATTTACATTCAGATGAAAATAATAGTTGATCATATAATCCAGTTCCCCTTTGGATTCTTTTTAAATGATTAGATATTTAATGGAAAACTGTTTATAGAAATTTCTACTTCAGAAATCATTTTTTAACAGCTTAAATTGTCTACATTTAAAAAACATTTTACATTAATATTTGACATGTAGAATGAACATTTTCCTAAAATCACCTTCCTGTAGCAAAAATTTAGCATTTCCTTAACTTATAGGAAGGCAAAGACCATTAAAATAAGGTCAAATAAGTCATGGCCTCCAGACCAACTGGTAAAAGGCAAAACCATAACTATGATGTTCAGATTCAAAGACTGTAATTCACCAAGTTTCTAGCTCTTGATTATTACAAAACAACACACTCATAATGAAATAGATAAATAACCAAGTAGAGTTTTCAGAAGTAACATGACTTAGCAACCACTTCAGTCTTGTAAAAAAAGACCAGTTACCAAACAGTCTGTTGGAAGCTAATATGTTTCCCTATGCAAAATTTCTCCCCTAATTTTAAACACTTCTCAGAAAAGTCCATTATGTCATTTGATTTAAGCTTTGTCATATGAAATCAAGATTCTGACTAATGTTAAATAGTTAATAAATAGTGTAATCAGAAAAATAATAACATTAATAGATATGTTTCAGTACTATTTAGGACTCTTTCAATTGGATTTTTGCTTCCCAGAATGACAATTATGAACTCAGCAGGGGTAAAAAGGTACTTCTAGAGATTCAAATGGATCAAAATACAAACATTCTCAAAAATATTACTTGATTAGCTTATAAAAAGATCTATCAGTGCTAGACAAATAATGTATTCAATAAATATTAATCTCTCATTGCATTTCCCTTCCAATATAAAAAAAGAAAGAAAATAAAGCTCTCTAGGAAGATTTGTATGAGTTACTTTAAGTGTTAACAAGCATAGGAACTTAAAGCAATTTTTAACCTAGTTATTTAAATAAGTTCTCATTTACTGCCTTCAAACTTTAATGAAGCAGTACGTCAACACAGTTGAGTCACCTCTGATTCTTTTTTAGCATCATGTTGTATAATTATCTTGGGTAATATAAAATAAATACATGTATTTACTAGAGAATAACATTTTGGTTTAAATGTACCTTTTTGCTCTAAAACCTTCAATGAACTGCATAAATATTATACAAAAAATTGTAATGTAAGTCTTGTTTTGTTTGTTTTTACTAAAAAAAGCTTGGCTTAGAAACTAGTTTTAAAATTCAAACAATTCATTTGTACAGATGAAACAGCTAGCTTTCTTACTTGGCATGTAAACAGGAAATCACCTAGGAGTTAAACAATGTTTGAAAACAAAAGTCTAATAATTTTACTGACATTTTATTTTAAAATATGTAAGTAAATGCTACATGTCCTAAACCATTAATTTTAAAGAAAAATAATCTGGAAAACTCCCCTGGAAATAAACATGGGTGACCATTGATGAAGAATAAACTTCTATAAAGAGGAAGAAAAAATATTGTTTCTCAATTATCCTTTTTATTTTCTACCATGGATCTTCCCAGGGGCTTTCCTTTACCATATTTTATCAAATAGTAGAGACACATATCAGATTAATGTATTGGGGATTGCTGTTTAAAAGTTGCTCTTTTAAAACGTACCCCTACAAACATGGATTCATGGAGCAAGAGAAGACTTGAGAAATGAATATGATATCTAAATTTTATATAGGAATTTACAGTTCATGGGGAACTTTCACAAATACTAACTTATTTTGCTTTTCACAGAAGTAGGGAAGGGCAAACAGGGTGGGGGTATTATTGGCTTAAATTGCAAAACTTTAAGGCTAATGGGAGAATCATAATTACTGAACTGAAGCAAAATCTGCCCTTCATCTGATCTGCAGGTCATCTCTCAAAGAGATTCAAATGTGTTTCATCAGAAAGAAGATAGCTTATGCAATTCATGTAAACATTCAAAGAAGTTTGGTATCCGAGTCCCACCTTCCTAAACATACATTATATCAGGAATGTTAGGATTAAATGAAATTATTAAAATTCTTCCTTATGGAAATATTACAGTAAACACTCTTCAAGGCAGAGACAATTCATACATCTTTGTTACAAATCTACCATCTGGCAGTGGACATATTCATATTCTTACCAACCCCACGCCTTTGAGCTCATCCTATACATCTTACACCTAAGAAATACTGCTTGATTCTCTGCTGAAGAATCAAATGACTGAAGTATCTAGTAACCATTTAGAAACTCAGTTGCTAATTAAGTGGTTCAGAAAGGAAACAAATGCTATCTGCATTCTCCTAATTTGTACAAGTTATAAAAGAAAATTCATTATTCAATATATGAACTCATCAAAAACTCCGCTGTTTTGTTAAGCCTGCAAACCGTTCCCTGGCTCTTTGTGGGAGTCTCTGGAGGATTTTTTACATGTAGTTCAAATCCTTTTTCTCTTGTTCCAGTTTCTACCAGTCCCCAGGTAGAAGCCATGAAGCTACACAGGGACAGATAACTACGGACATCATCTCCACCACCTTTAATGCCAAGGAGTCTGTTTCCAGAAGTTCCAATATTCCCCTGAGTGTGGAAGGAGGTAGTAGCTTGGCAGAAAGTAGCTGGGTTGACATGGAGACTCCTTAGAAAATGCTGTGCTTCTGTTCCATTCATCAGAGTTGATTTATGGATTAGGCATCGGAGTCCCAGTGCTTGGAATGCATGAGACTTAGTCCAAGAAAATGTTTTTATTTTTATTTCATTTAAAATCAGGGGGGGGATATAATAAAATAGAATGAATAAATAACAATGGGGATCGATATACTATTTATGCAAATGCAATCATAAATCTTTTTGGTACGGGGGATCGAACTCAGGACCTTGCATTTGTGAGGCAGGCGCAGTGCCACTGAGCTAAATCCCCGGCCAATCATAAATCTTTAAAGTTTAGGTTTTAATGTGATATTTTTGATGGAGGAAATGATTTGCAAAGCAAAAGTGACACTAGCTCATAAATGTGGCCCTGTCACTCAGTCATGTACTCTCCTCTGCATGTTTACAGTTTAATTCTTGCACATCTGCACCAACTTCTGACTAGTCTGAACACAGGAACAAACCACACGCAGGGAGATGAACAGAACAGGCAGCATACCTTGCTTTTACATCACCTGCACTCTTACTTGGGCCTCTCTTCTCCTTCCTGAGATTAACTTTTTTTCTCCTCCAGTTGTTGTGGAAAATCTGTCTACTGATGGGAATCGAGATCTGTGTATATAGTATGGTGCGGGGAAATTTGATATAAATTTGAATTATATAACAATTATTGTGTAAAAAAATAAACTTGTGTGAAATTTGAAATAGGCTATGTCTGAGGGGGAAAAAATCTCACAAACAATGCAACATGAAAGATGCAATTCTTTTTTCTTCACCCTGGTAATAATAGATTCTGAAGAGTTTCTTTTTCCCATCATATACAACAAGTAGGTGCGTTTCAATGGACAACTTCTCATGAAATTGACATAAAATGCTTTCCATTGGGATATTCCTATTCATGATTTTGTAAGCCTGCTTCCAATATTCTGCGTGGTAACAAAATATTTTAATTGCAGCTTCCAAAGTATGAGGAAGCTAATCTCAGGAATCAAACATTTCTTTCTAGGCTTAATAAAGATGTTTGCTTTCTCCTAAACAATAATAAAATATTTTAAGGCACATTTTTTGTTAGTTCTTGCTTTTTGTTTGTCAGGCTTCATGTTAATCAATTTGCAAACACTGTGGTTTGTTTTTTAATATTCACCATCTCTTGCAAGATGACACTGTTCTTAATATTTTGCCTTTTTAAAAGATGGAAGGGAAGACTAGTAATCTTAAGAAGGTCATCCTGTAATCAGCAACCATTGAGATACAAAGTCACATTCCAAACCCAGCCTGTCCAAAGCCCTTTTTACTCTGACATCCAGTTCCTCTAGGTGTGGTTCTTAACAACCAAGTGTGTGCCTGGCTTCGGTTATTAAGCTGAAATGCATGCTCCATTATTCTTGTCATTACTTGTGCCTTGAGATAGGGGCTACAAGGACATAAAGAAAAGAGTTTAACCCCTCATTCACACAAAGATACAGTGTAGGATGGTGGGCTTCCTGATAAGATGCTACTAACTAAAGAAAGGACTGCTTTCCTCCTTTGTATTCTGTAAGTGCAAAATTTTAAATAACAATTTCATCCATGGTACTCAGCAGTACTTGTCATACAGGTCATTAGCTGAAACTCTTATCCAGCCAGGAATTTATAAAAATTGACAGACTAGATCTCTAGAGTGAGAACTACAAGGATTTTTTTATTAAACATTTAACTCAAGAATAATGAATATACAATAAGCAGCAAGTAAATGTATTCAGCCTTCCCTAAAGCTATACAATTTTAAAAAACTGAATGGCTACAAAATAGCCAAAGGGCTAGTATTCCCCGAAAGGCCCACTGGTTAGGGTGTTCAGGTAGAGGGACAAGAGATGGGTGAACTGAGGTAGCAGCTCCCAGGCTGGGAGAACTGAGAATTCAGTGGTGTGTGCATAGAGCAGAGCACATTAACTTCTTGGCAAGGCCTGCTGCTGCACATGTAGGTGGTCCTTCGCTGAATATGAATGTGCTGAATGTCATTTAGGAGCAAGAGATGTGCAAGTGAACTGGAGAAAAAGCCCAGAAGGTGCACTGTTTATCTTCCAGGAACATTTATTTTCTCTAAAACATATAACTTCAGTTAATAAAGTGGATTTAGATGTGAATAAAGGAAAGTAGTTATTGAAACTGCATCACCATGACTGTGTAAAAATAAATACCAGACCGGTGCATATGACTCCTAGAATAGCAAAAAGGTTAGAGCACAAATAACTGTTTTTAACACATTGCTAAGAAGCATTGGTCTGGTTCTGACTGTAAAACAGGGATCTGCCGGCAGTGAGACCCTGAAGCCTCCAGGAACTGATGCCTGGATAAGTTCTTTGAGGACAGGAAGGTCTTCAGACTGACAAGAAAAAGCAATTTCTTAGGTATCGTTCACTTTAGTCATGCACAATGATAAGACTCTGGTTGTAGCCTCTGGTTTGAAAACAAAACGAAATTTTATAAAAAGAAAATCTTTAGACTTTTCACAACTTACAACCCCACCACAAAACCCCTTGAGCAAAGATAGGGGATCAGCCAAGAGTTCTTCCATGTGAATTTCTCTCCTGACCACTTTGCGCTTGGTTTCTCGTACACTGCTGGAACACTCCGCTGTTCGAATCTATTAGTCGTCTCTGCGGGGCGGGGGACAGAGGCCAGGTCTGTGAGTGGACAGTGTGGAAGCTTGGGAGATGGCCGATTCCATTGAGCTCAGAAGCCCTTCGATTGTTGTACAGATGGGTTTTGTTCTCACTCAGGATCTACTAGGAGATCCAGGCATACTAAGCACTACATTGGCCCTCAAGGATAGAAATACTGAATATATGATATTTATATGCGCGTGGGTGCGTTCCCACATTCAGTTTTATTCTACCTAATTCACTGAATAAGGTAAAGTTTCTCTTCTGTCAGAGAAAACTCCTTCAGATTTGAGATTGTTTCTTATCCTCTACAAATTAGATCTAATACATTCTCCAGAATAATTTAAGGAAGCTGTGAAAAGTTCTTTTGGATTCTTATCCCCTCTCTTGTTGTGTTACTATCATTAACAGTGACAGTCTCTGTTTCTAAAATGATCATCTAAAACCTGAAAAATATCTTTTTAAAATTAATTTTATTGGTACAATTTAAATATACATAATGATCACATTCATCAAAGGGAATCTGTATCTGTACATGTTATATCTTTTTATATTTTTTTGGTACCAGGGATCGAACTCAGGGACCTTGCGTTTGTGAGGCAGGCAGCAAAACCACTGAGCTAAATCCCTGGCACGTTATATCTTCATTCCCCTTTTTCTCTCAATCTCCTTCTCTTCCTTCTACCCCCTTCTTCTCCTTATTTGCAAAAGTTTGGTTTCCATTTTTTTCCTTCTTTTCTAGATGATTTTTTTCTCCCCCCACCCCTTCACAGTTTCCCTTTCCTTTTGGACAGTTTCTTCCTATTTCATATTATCTACTTTACATTTTGGTCCTTATTTACCTTTTCGGATTCTCACACCAGAGAGACAATGCAATATTTACACATATGTGTCTAATTTGTTTCACTTCAGAGTGTAGTCTCAAGTTGCATCCATTTAGCTATAAATGTCTCAAGTTTATCATTCTTTATGGCTGAACAGTATGAATATTGAATATAAAATACATATATAGCTTCAATAAAAGTATATATTTATATATACTTATATATACATACTTTATATACTTTAAATTTTATATATATGTATATATAATATTTTGTTGTCAGTGCTAGGGATTAGACTTAGGGCTCCATGCATGCTAGGAAAGTCTTTTATCACTAAGCTACAACCCCAGACCTAAAATGCATACATTTTTAAGTGTAGGTTTTGATGAGTTTGGGAAAATAAATATTACTATGTAACCTGATCAATTTCTATCAGATTTCTACCACTGTGGCAACCTATCTCTTACCCTTTTGTAATCAGTCACTTCCATCTTCAGCACCAGACTTGTAAGAATCCATTTTCTATTACTAAAGATTAGTTTCACCTGTACAGGAATTTCATAATAAATGGAATCACAAAGTGCACATTTTCTATGCCTCATTCTTCTTACTCAGCATCCTGTTTTTGAACTATACTCATCCATATCATTATATGTATCAATAGCTTCTTCTAGTTTTGTGGCTGAGTAAAACATATTTCATGAATAGATAACAAGTTGTCTATGCTTCCCTTGTTGATAGATATTTGGATTGTTTCTAATTTGAACTTCTGACAAAAACAGTGTTGCTGAAGTTTGTCTGATAAGTTTTTGTATAGAAATTTTTACAGATTTCATTTCTGCTAGGAAATCATCCTGGAGTGAATTTGCTAAATGATTTGGTACATGCATGTTTAGGTTTATGAGAAAATTACAAGGTATCTTTTAAAATAGTGATACGATTTTATATTCCCACTAGAAGCATGTGATAGTTTCACTTACTGTATATCTTCATCAACATTTGGTATTCCCAGTCTTTTTAAAATTAGCGTTATAATGTATGTATAGCATCATATCACTATAGTTTTAATTTCATTTCCCTGATAAGTTAATGATGATGACCAGTTTTCATACAGTTATTGGTCTATTATACATTATTTTTTGAAATGCCTAATGCAAGTGTTCTGCCAATTTTAAATTGAACTGCTTCTCTTACTGAGTTATATGATTTATGTACTCTAAGCATTATTATACCTTTTGAAATATTTTTGCAATAGTGGGGATTGAATCCAGGGATTCCTGTGGGATAAGCATGTGCTCTAACACTCAGCCACACCCCCCTAGCAGTTAAGCCTTTTGACAAATACTTGTAGTTTAAATAATTTCTTGCCATCTAGGGATGGCCATTTCATTTCTGAATGAGGATTTTAGAAGAAGAGAAGACTGTAGTTTTAATGAAGTCTGACTTTTATGAGTGATGCATTGGTTTGCTAAGAAATATTTGTCTTTTCCAAAATTATATGTATTTTCTTTTATATTTTCAAGTAGAATTTTACAGTTTTGTCATCTCATATTTTGATCTATAATTAATTATATTCTTGTGGATAATGTGAGGTATACATTTTTCCCTAAGGATATCCACTTCTTGCAGCAGTTTATTCATAAGACTATCTTCTCTCTAATATTTTGGACTGGTTACTATAAAAGCCTCAATTCATCATATCATGGATGTCTGCATGGAGGTCTTTTTCTGTATACTGTCCACTGATCCATCATTTGTTCTTTAGCCAAAACTTAAAGCATTTTGATGATTGTAGCTTATAGTAAGGATTGAAGTCTAGTACAACTTTGTTCATTTTTTTTCTCTTTGCACAGGTGTAAATATAGTTGACCTTATTTTTCCATTTAAATTTTAGAACAAGAACTTCACTTTCCATAAAAACAAGTAAACAAAAACAGGATCAGAGTTTAATTAGGATTGCACTTAATCTGTGTATCAATTTGTAAAAATTAAATATCAAAATACTATTGATTCTTCCAATCCTGAACATTAATATTTCACCATTTTTTAGGCCTTATTTCATTTCCCTTAGCAATGTTTCATATTTTTCAATGACGATCTTATACATATCTTATTAAACATGATTATAATCATTATTATGATTACATTGAAAGTAGTCTTTTTACATTTAAATTTCCAATATTTGTTTCTAGTGACCCCACAGTCAGCCCGCTGCATTTGTAAATTACATATCTGTGGATTTAGACAATCAAAGATCAAAAATATTGAGAATAAAGCTATCTGTACTGACCTGTACACACTTTTTTTCCCTTGTTATTCCCTAAACAACACACTATGACAATTATTTAACAGCATTTACATTGTACTAAGTATAAATAATCTAAGTATATTTACAGTATATAGGAAGATATGTCAAGCTTTTGTGCAAACTCTATGCCATTTTATATAAGAGATTTGAGCATTTGCAGATTTTGGTCCTGGTCTTGAAACTTGTTTTCCATAGATAACTGAGGGGCAACTGTATATAGAAATATGGATAATCTTTGCAAACTGATTTTTATACTATGTCATTGCAAAATTATCTTATTGATTTAAGCAGATTTTCCCAAAGACTTGTGCCTAGTGAGAATGAATATTTTTGCCTTGTTCTAAATCTTAGAAGGAATAGCACTTTGCTCACTGAAGACTGTGTGGACCTGAAACATGGCATTGTTTCTAATTTTGGGTATAGTTATCCATACATGGACATTCTTTTAATTTGTTTAATAATATAGTTTATATTTTGTAAAACTTTGATGATTTTCTATCTTTAAACACTATTAATAATTGATAGATGAGCATTAAAATATTCAACTAAAGTTATGAAGTATATTTCTCCTGTAATTTTTTTCCTAACATGAATTTTCAAAACTATGATTAGGTGTACACATATTGAGAAACATTATATTTTCCTTATAAGCTTCTTTTGTAGTATTGCCAAGAAGATTTTTTTTAACTCCTATTCAATGTCGTGAGGTCTACTCTTTTTGATAACCTAGCCACGCCAGCTTATGGCTCCTTGTTTGCATGTTATGAACTCCCACCTTCCTTTGCCTTCCTATGTCTTTGTGTCTTCCTATTTAAGTATGTGTCTGGTAGACAGCAGCATGTACCTTTTTAGATAGCTTACATCTGTCTGTGTTTGTAGGAGGGAGGGTGGTGAGATTGGACCCAGGGATGCAGTAGTCCTGAGCTATATCGCCAGCCCTTTTTGCTTTATATTTTGAGACAAGGCCTCACGAAGTTGCCTGGACTATGCTGGAACTTGAAATCCTCCAAACTTAGACTGAGTTTGACTCAGTAACTGGGCTTACAGGTGTGGAACCACCAAAATCAATTTAGCTTGCTTATAAAAAAAAAATCCAGTGGTACTATATCTGACGGCTAAATGGAATGTTAGGTTCATTTACACTTCATGTTAAGTATTGATATAAACGAGCAAAAGCTGACCATCTTCTTCTTATTGTTTACTTTGTCTCTTCAGTGTATTGTTCTATTGACCTATTGTTTTTATCCTAGACTATTTTAATTAATTCAAATATATTTGAGTTTTTTGATGGTATTTTTAAAAACTGTTCAGAGGTTTTGGTGTGGCTTAAAGTATGCAACTTTAACTTATCAATTCTATTTCAAGTCAACATGGTATCATTTAATATATCACTCTTCACACTTCATGCTTCTCTGAGGTCCCCCTTCACTTCACACTTCCCACTTCACAAATATTAAAAATTTACAGCACTGTAATTCAAATTAATGTCTTCACTTGTGCTACTGTTGTAAGGTTTTAGTTCTAAATACATTTAAAAATCCTAATGTACAATTTTTCCTCTAAATGATGGACTGCTTGCCTGACCTTTTCTTATAGGGCCAGATATTGAATAACTTGGTCACCTTGACTACAGCTCACCTCAGCAGGTGTGGCACAAAACAGCCATAGACTAGACTGAACCTCGGAGAAGGCTTTTTCCAGCTAACCTTTACCTACACAAACAACTGGACAACTGGTTGGCCTCAGGCTGTTATTTGTGGAACATCGTTCACGTAGGTGTTTATTGGGGACATTATGACAAAAAAACCTCAAATATTTGTTTTTATTTTTACCCACTTCCTTACAGCATCTTGTCTCATTCATTTCTTTTTATAAATCCTGGTTTCCATAGAAGACCTTTTCCTTCACTATACAGTTATCATTTTGCATATTATGTCTTTGTGGTGCAATTCTGTGAACTCCCAATACTTTTACTTTGCATTTTTCAAGGGAATATACTTATTTGATTCTAATTCTTCAAAATATATATCCACTGGATATAAAATTATGAATTGACAGTTCTTTCAGGAGACATACCCTACCCAAGGACCTCAGAAGGCAGGCGGCCCCTGATGCCACCCAGAACTGCCCAGGGATCTGGATCCACTCAGCAGAGGCACCTGCGGCCAGAAAGGTCATTGTTATGAGCTCAAGAATATAGAGCAGAAAAGAGCAGCAGAAAGAGGGCCTCTCCGAGGCTTGTTGTTGAAAATTTAAGCCCACTAGGAGGGCAAAGAGAGTCTCTGTAACAAAAACACAGTAGACTAGAGTGGTTGGTGAGTTGGTGAGATCAGCACCTCCTACAGCATCCTGAACTCACTTCAAGGGAAGGGTGGTTCAAACTTGCAACAGAACCGTGCAGAGCTCAAACCTTCAGAAGGTCAGGGAGTACAATGCTGGCCTCATAGCCTGAAACCAGCTGGAATATAAGTGGAATATGGCTAGCTCACTGCGATTAATCAACATGGATCTGCACACTGCTGCCTACATTGTATAGTGGTGACAGCACAGACATGCCCCGAAGGGGCCCCTATTTTTTTCTTTTCCTTTTCATTCTCCATTTCCTTTCTTCTTCTCCTTCTCCTCCTTCTCCACCTCCTCCTCCTCCTTCTTCATTTGTCCCCTTTCTTCCTGTTTCTCTCCTATTTTGAGTTTTTTTCTTTTCTTGATAGTCCATATTTTTATAGGAGAGTGAACAGTTTCTAGTTTTCCTGTTGCTGTTAATTTGTTCTTTTTTTGTTACTTCCTTCTCTCTTTTCCTCCTCTCCACCAGTTTCTCAAAGTTGCATGATCTTCCTGTGTCCTCTAGCCCCATTTCTAACCTTTCCCTCTCCTATCTATCTACCTCCCCAACTACTTAGATATTTTCCTACTTGAGGGTAAATTCATTATATTGAAGGGCTTATTTGATGCAAACATACCTCCAATTGGTCCTTGATTTTGATATATAAACACAAGTCTAGTTTATGCAGTTAAAGGTGACAGATTAATAGTTACTACAGTTTGTCATATTCTAATCTTTATTTGATGCTATTGGTGATTCTGATTGTATTATTCTGGCCAAGGTGATGTGATGGTCCTAATCAGGTATCCTTCCTGGTACGCTAAAACTGAGATTGTCTAAGGGTCATTACAAACTCAAAACCCAAAGACCAGCTATACCTGGAAGAAACCTCTGAAAAGTAATCATTCACTAAGGGTGCTAAATACTTGCAATGAAGATACTCACAATACACAATATAGAATTATCAACCCAGGAATTAAACCAAAAACAGTTACAACAAAAAATAAAAATGAGAAGACACCTAAATAAGACACAAGCCCAGAATTCCAATCACCAAAGACAAATTCAGGGAGCAACAAGATGAAACAATCCTAAACTCAAGCACATGGAAACCCTGAACTGATAACTCAGGAAGTAACAAAACAGATAAACCAGGCTCTAGAAAAAATCAAAATAGAAATAATTTCACAGATAACTACAGAGATAGTGACCAGAATGAAAGACATGCTTAGTTACTCTAGAACAGAAACAAATAAAAACATAGAGGACCTCAGGAACATGATGAAAGCCATTTGGACCCAGCATAGGAAAGAAATGGAATCCATGAAAGAGATTCAAACAGGTATCCAGGAGATTAAAAACTCTATTGAAAGTATATGCAGCAGAATGAGCCAATGTGAGGACAGAATATCAGATATAGAAGACAGGATTGCAGTTAGTGATCACGAAAAGAGAGATTTCTTAAAAATAGTAAGGGACCATGAGAAATCAACCCAGCAACTGCTGGATGATGCAAAGAAAAATAATAATAGACTGATAAGAGTCAATGAAAAACCAGAAGATAGTGCAAATGACATAAAAAAACTTCACAGAAGTAATGGCAGAAAACTTTCCAAGCAGGGGAAAAGAATTTGACATACAGATAAATGAGGCATGACTCCAGCTAGTCATGATTAAAAAAAATACTACACCTAGACATATAATAGTCAAGATTCCAGAAACCCAACAGAAGGACACAATGTTAAAAGCAGTTAGAGAAAAGAAACAAATCACATACAAAGGAAAGCCCATCAGAATCACAGCACACTTTTCAACACAAACCCTCAAGTCAAGAACAGTCTGGAATGAAATATTTCATGCTCTAAAAGAAAACAACCTCCCATCCAGATTGATGTATCCTACAAAACTATCTTGCAAAATCAATGAAGAAATAAGATACTTTCACAACAAAGAATCACTGAGGAACTTCATGAATACCATACCAGCACCTAAACACACTTTTTGAAAAATTAGAAAAAGAAAATCAGGATCACAACTCCTAGAAACCCAACAGAATGAAGCCATCAGGCAAAGTAAGAAATTAAATGGAAAGGAGGAAATAAAAAATAAAATGAAAAATAGTCAACAAAAGGAAAATATTATAACAAGGAAAAATCAGTGCGTATTAGTTATAACCACTTATGTTAATGGTCTCAATTCACCAATTTAAAGAAACAGCCTGGCAGAATGGATCAAGAAGCAAGATCCAACAATATACTGTACACAAGAAACACACTTAATTCAAAAAGAAATTGATAGACTGAAAGCCAAAGGATGGAAAACAATACTCCATGTGACAGGAGCCTGGAAAAATACAGGGGTAGCTATCCTAATTTCAGACAAAGTACATTTTAAACTGAAATTAATCAATAGAGACAAGGTCACTACATCCTTGTAAAGGGAACAATCGATAGATACATATACACCAAATACTAGCACACCCAACTATATAAAATAAATATTAATAGACACAAAAAACATATTAGCTCTATACAATAGTAGTGTGGGACCTCAATACCCCACTCTCACAAACAGATCAAATACAAAATACTAGAAGTGAACCAAACTTTTGAACAAATGGACTTAATAGATGTCTACAGAGTGTTTTCACCCCACAAAATCAGAATACACATTCTTCTCAGCTGCGCATGGGTCATTCTCCAAAATAGAGAACATGCTAGTTCATAGAATATGTGTAAGTAAATGCAAAGGAAATGAAGTTATCCCCTGTATATTGTCAGATCTAGTGAGAAGGAAAACAAGAAATGGAAAAATTCCTAGAAACATACAAATTATCAAAGTTGAACCAAGAAGACATAAAAATGCTAAACAACCCAATATCAATCAATGAAATTGAAAAAAGTAATTAAACATTTACCAATAAAGAAAAGCCCAGGGCCAGGGATTTAGCTCAGTGGTATCGCCGCCTGCTGAGCAAGCGCAAGGACCCGAGTTCGATCCCCGGTACCAAAAAATAAATAAAATAAAAAAATAAAAAACCGACAGAAAATTGGAATAGATGGTCTTTATTTCAACCTGATATAAGCCATCTATGAAAAACCAACAGCCAACATCATATTAAATGGTCAAAAACTGAAATCTTTCATGCTAAAATCAGGAACAAGAAAAGTTTGTCCACTATCACTATCCCTGTTCCTGTTCAATATAATCTGGAAACATTAGCCACAGAAGTTAGACAAGAGAAATAAAAAAATAAAGATAGGATAAGAAAAAGTTAAATTCATTATTTGCATAAGACATGATACTTTGTATGTATAGAAGGCCTCAAAAACTCCACCAAAAGACTTCTAAACTTAATAACCAAATTCATAAAGATAGCTGGATACAAGGTCAACACTCAAAAATCAATAGCCTTCTTGTACATGAATAACAAATTCACTGAGAGAGAAATGAGAGAAATAATCCCTTTCAAAATAGCATCCAAAAATTGAAATACCTAGGAATCAATCTAATGAAGGAAATAAAAGACCTCTACTCTGAAAACTATAGCACTCTGAAAAAAGAGATCAATTGAACAGGATATGAGAAAATGGAAAGACTCTGTTGTTCCTTAGTAGGAAGAACCAATACAGTGAAAATGGCCAAACTTCCAAAACTGCTATAAGGATTTAATGTAATGGTAATTGAAATCCCAATAGCATATTTTACAGAACTAGAGAAAACAATCCAAAAATTCATTTGGAAGCAGAAGAGATCTAGAATAGCAAAAGCAGTTCTAGGGAACAAAGATAAGATAGAGAGTAATGCAATCCCCAACTTGAAACTATACTACAAAGCCACTGTGATAACAACAGAATGGCAATGGCAAAGAAACAAACGTGAGGATCAGTGGAACAGATTAGAAGGTGCAGAAACAACTCCAGAATTTCTAAGCCACCACGTCTTTGATAAAGGAGCCAAACACCCTCACTGGAGGAAAGATAGCCTCTTTAATAAATGGTGCTGGAAAAACTGGGTTTCAACTTAGCGAAGATTGAAACTAGACTCATATCTTTCACCATGTACTAAACTAAAATCAAAATGGATCAAAGATATAAATATTAAATAGAAACATTAAACCTGCTGGAAGATAGGTTAGGTACAACCTTTGAAGACATTGGTGTAAGAAAAGATTTTATGAACAAAACCTCAGGTGCCCGAGAACTATCACAAAGAATCAACAACTGGGGTCTCATCTTATTAAAAAGCTTCTAAAGCTTCTACACAACAAGAAAATCCACCAATAGAGTGAAGAGACAACCTACAATGCAGGAAAAAGTTTTTGCTAGCTGTTCTTCAGACAAAGAATGACTATCTAAAATATACAAAGAACTTAAAAAAAAGACCTCCCAAATTTAAAGTCCAAAAATGGGCATCTGAAATGAATTGATATTTCTCAGAAGTAAAAACAGCAAATAAAGATACAAAAAAAGTTCAACATCACTGGTCATTCGAGAGATGCAGGTGAAAACAACATTAAGATTCGGTCTCACTGCAGAAAGGATGGCTGCTATCAAGAAATCAACCAATAATAAATGCTGGCGGGGTGTGGGGGAAAGGGAAACCTTTTCCACTATTGGTAGGAGTGTAGACTGATGCAACCACTGTGGAAATCACTGTGAAGATTCCTCAAAAAATTAGGATTAGAGGTCCCATTTGACCCAGCTATTCCCCTTTTGATGTATTCCCAAAACAATTAAAAGCATCATATCACAGCGATATATGTGCCCCCATGTTTACAGAGTTACAGTTTGTAATAGCTAAAACTTGGAAACAGCACAAATATCCATCAACTGGTGATTGGATAAAGAAGGTTTTTTTATAAAATAGAGTACTACTCAGCCATAAAGAAAGACAAACTAGAGACATTTATAGCTAAATGGATGCACATTGGGGCCATACCCTTAAGTGAAATAAATAGGACACATATGTGTAAATACCGAATAGTTTCTCTGGTGTGAAAAACTGAAAATGTAAATAAGGACCAAAATGTATAATAGATATGGTGAAATAGGAAGAAAAGTTTCAAATGGGAAGCGGAACTAGGGAGCTAGGGAGGGGATCGGTGAAAATGAAAGAAGGGAAAGAAAAAAATGGAAACAAAGCTTATGCATATAGGGAGGGGTGGAGGGGTTGAAGAGAGGGCAGGGGAATGGGAAACAAATAAGAACCAAGGTATATCATGTACAGGTACAAATTCCCAATGATGAATGTGATCATAATGAATACCTAAAATGTACCAATAAACTCAATAAATATTAAAAAATATACACAAAAAGCTATATTTCAGAATAAAATACTATGTTAACCCACATCAAAGACACAGAGTCCTGAAAATGTATAATGATTTGGTGAAGGCAGCAGAGTCTAATGTGAATTGAGTCTGGTATAATTGGTAGAATTGAGGGAGAAATATTACTACACAGTTTCATTGGGATGTGGATGAATGGCTTGAACACATCCAAAAATGCAACATGTGCATATCATCCCATAGACCATGCAAGAATCAACATTTCTCACTTAAGAGTAAAACAGAGCTAGGAAAATAAAACCCAGGGACTTGGAAAACAGCCTGAAAGGGAAAAAGGCTGAAAGTCCAAAGATTAGATAAAAGGTTATAATACATTCCTGAAGACAATATAATGCTTAAAAATGTCAATTGGAATAAAAATACAATTTCAACCTATTATGCAAATATGAACTGGCAAAGTTTTTGAATGAGAGTAATTGTTGTTCTAATTTTAATCGAACTTAGCAGATGCATCCATAGTTGTCAAATAATTTCCTGATTGAAAAAATTTCATCATTTGAAAACCAAAATGTATGGTTATTCTATGATTTGTTATTTGTGCAATAAAAATTTATAAAATAAATATCACTTACCTTTTGGAAAAGGCATCACTTCTTTAATGTCTTTTACTTTAAAAAAATCTATAAATAGCTCCCCGATCAAACTCCTCTATACTTTATAGTCTAAGTATATATATATAACTGTGTACATGTATTGTCAGAAAGTAAAAGAATTCTACTTTTACTTCCTTGGCTATATAGGGAACACTGATAGGTATTTTTTTGTCCTTATTTTACTTGACCTATGATCTAGCACAAATCTATGTTTATATTGGTACAAGATAGCTTCTACATTTTAGTTAACCAGCTAATTAAAAAATTAAACAGGAAAATTCTCTAGTTTTCACATTATTCATTTTTGTTTAACTTGTTAATAATTCTTAATTCCTTGACACAATAAACATTTGAACAGAAACGTATTAACCGAAGTAGTTTGTTAAAGAAAAGAAATATAGAAAAAAATCATTATTGGGACCATAATTGGAATACTTAGAAGATTAGTTAACATCTTGATTGCTAAATACTTAGGAATATCAATTAGAACAATCTGAATGACAGATAATTTAAAACTTTGGAACTCAATCCTGCATTGTATTTCAAATAGCCTGGTGCTGGTGTTGAAAAAAGAGTAAAAGTACATCTTCATTAATTTCTGGTAGTGTCAGTAGAATCTACTCATAAATTGGCATCTGGTTTCCTATATAACCAAGCTTCTGGAGACTTTTTGTCTCCGTTGAGTAGCTGGCATAAGATTTCAATATTGAGGCACCACTGGGGGTCTTTGCCAATGGACACCTTAATCAACAAGTAGTACTGGTGCAGCTGGTCAGTGAAATCTCCCAGGTTGGTCTCCCAATTGGCTCTACCTTTTGACGCTGTAAATTTGGTCCAATTAGCTCTTCAGAAGACAAAATAATCATGGCTTATAGCTCTACTGGCTTCTAAGAAGTTGTGCTTCCCTGGTCCAGGAGGCTGGCCTGCTAGTGTGACAAAGGTGAGGATATTTGGGAAAGTGTTTCTATTCAGCTGGTGGCAATTTAAAGAAAGGAATTTGTTGAAGCACCAAGTTGTAATACATATAAATTCTCTTAGATAGCCATAAAAATTTACCACAAACTAGGTGGTCTTTAAAAACAAATTTATTCTCCAACAGTTCCAGAGGCCAGAAGTCTGAAGCCAAGGTCTTGGCAGGGTCCAGTTTCCTATAGAGGCTCCACAGAAGATGTTCCCTGTCTTTCCAGCTTCTGGGAGCCTGAGGGCTTCTTTGGTCTCATATCTGCATCACTGAGAACAAACAAGGCCTCTTTCTCTTCACTCTCAGGCCTCCCCTGCCAGCCTCTTACAAGTGATTTATTTGATGCCCACCTCGATAATCCAGGATAAGCTCCTTCACTCAAAATCCTTTACTGTCTCATTTTTCTTTTTGCCATATAATGTAATATTCATAGATTCGCGGGACTAGGACATAAATGTATCTTTTTGAGGATGATCAGTCCATTACAAAAATCTATTACTCATTTTGGACTTGAAGAACTATTTCACCATCACCATGATCATTTCTTTTCCTATTTTTAAAAATAATTTTCAGCAAGTTTTCTTTCATTCAAGCAGTGATTCTTTTGTCCAGCTATCTATCTTGGTAATCATTCCAGATTTGCTGAGGACTTTTTGTTCTGGATCAAGTTACATGCCAGGATATAATACAGAATGATATTTATGAAAGAATAAACCTACATGTTTTTAAATATTTAAGAATTTTTAAAGTGAATACAGGACCCTTCTAAAAATGTCATAAAGTGAAATTTATGCTGCAATTGAATTATCAGCTATACTAAAACATATATAGTAAACTACAAATATTTACATCTCTATTTATAAACATATAAATATATATGTAGATAAGTATTTGGAATTTCATATTTATCAATGGGTTAATTCTAATGAATCAATATGCCACGTCATTCTTCAGAATTTGTAAACATTCCCCCCAGAGGAAAAAATGACAAGTGCTCTCTGGGTTCCTATAATAGTTCACTAAACTTACTTAACCAATAGAAAACTGCTATAATTGTACCATGAAAATTACCAACTATAATATGCAAATATATAATATTTTCTAGTATTAAACTTAATATTCTGTAACACTAGCTTGCATTTTGATATTTCACAGATATCTTTGCTTACTTTCTTCTTTTTGCCCAGCAAGAAAATATTCTCATACCCACTCTGATGCCTCAGTAAACACAATCCCCCTCTTGCACCCCTGTACCCTCATGCACATTACACACACGATAAGAAAGATAGAACAAGAATGAGGTGTTTTCTTTTCTTGAGCTTTTGTGGAAGCTAAAGCATAGATGCTATTTTTATTTCAACACTGTACATTCTGGCGAACAATGCAGTCAAGTTTTTAACTTGGGTAACTAAATTGAGTGAAAGCAGGATTATGAATTTGGCAAAATAGTGTAAAAATTAAAAAGTTAAAATTTCTTCATTAAATTAGATCTCAGGAAGTAAAAACAAATTGTCTTCAAAGATCTGTTTTGAGGATAAAGAATATATGTATCCTTGTATATTTTCTATTCCTTGCCTCTCTTCTGTTAGTTTCAAAGAGAATTGAATTTGAAGAAAAATCATGAGGAATATTAATCCTGATATATTTTAGTGGAGGAAATAATTATTCAAATTCGTTCCAGACACCAGACGTTATGGAAAAATATATATTATTTATTATATATCTATATATTATATGATATAGATATATAATCTTTCCATAGATTATATTTTATTTGGGATTCAGTCATTTCCTTGTCTCTTTCTCAAAACAATATTTCTTTTTTTTTTTCTCAGTACCGGGGATCGAACTTGGGACCTTGCACTTGCGAGGCAGGCTCTGAAACCACTGAGCTAAATCCCTGGCCCAATATTTCATTTTATGTGGACATCTTGAAACAATAAGGCTAACCTGAAGATTGAAAAGTGCATGCTGGAAACGAATGCATGGAGCCATTTCCTCTTCCTCTATGAGGCAACTCGTGACAGGCTTATTATTTTTCATAGTTATCAAAGTCTATGGGCTGCACCCCATGGGTGTGGAATGGGTGGATGGGGCTTTGTGTTTCTTCGGACCACAGCTTGTATTCTGGATCAAAATAGAATTGAAATTACGTAATAGACAGCAAATGAAAATCTTGCGAAAGCAGCATGGACCTAAGCCTTCTACCAAAAGTTAGAAAACAGTGTCGTCACAGAAAATCAGAGCACGTATAAGGACAGAAAAGTGGAAGAAAAGGATGTAGTTAAATTTATGGAGTTTTCAATGATGAATGTCATTATATTGTACACCTAAAATGTACCAATAAAAGGATATACAAAAAATGTATGGAGTTTTATTTTTAATTTTGGAGAATTAATGAATGAAATTAAATTAAGGTTCTCCATTTGTATTCATATGTGAAAAATAATCACCTTTGGAAGTTTTTATTGTTCTGGAAAATAATATATAAGATTGAAAGTAGTGGATCAAAGATCTAAATATTAAAACAGAAACACTGAATCTGCTGAAAAAGAGAATAGTTAGAACTCTTAAAAACATAAGAGTAAGCGAAGACTATAAACAAAACCCCAATCGCACAGGAAATATCACAAAGGATCAACAACTAGGATCTCATCTTATTGAAAATCTTTTGCACAGCAAAGGAAATCACCAAACAGAGTGAAGAGACAACCAGCAGAGTGGCAAAGAATTTTTGCCAGGTGTTCCTCAAGCAAAAGATTGATATCTAGCATATATAAAGAACGGAAAAAAAATCAAGCCCCCCAAATTTAAAAGCCTAATCTAAAAATGGGCATCTGAAATGAATAGATAGTTCTCAGATAAAGAAGTAGAAATAGCAAATAAATATATGAAAAATGTTCAACATCACTGGTCATTCAAGAGATGCAAATTAAAACAGTCCTGAGGTTCCATCTCACTCCAGAAAGAATGACTGCTATCAAGAAATCAACCAAAAACAAATGCTGAGAGGGCTGTGGGGAAAAAGGAACACTTTTCCACTGCTGGTGGGAGTGTGGAACTACTCGTGGAAATCTGTACAAAGATTCCTCAAAAAACTAGGACTAGAGGTTCCATATGACCCATTTGGTATTTTCCTGAAAGAATTAATCACAGTGGTATATGCACACCCATGTTCATAGCAGTACAGTTTGTAATAGCTACATTTTGGAAACAGCCCAAATGCCCATCAATGATTAATGGATAAAGATGTGTTTTTTTATATAATGAAATACCACTCAGCCCTAAAGAAGGATAAACTTGAGATTATGTATAGGTCAGTGGATGGACCTAGAGACTATACTATTAAGTGAAATAAATTGGACACACATGTGTAAATATCACATCATTTCTCTGGTGGGAGAAATTGTAAGTGTAAATAAGAACCAAAATGTATAATGAATATTATGAAATAGGAAGAAAATGTTCAAATGAGAAGGGACACAAGGAACTTGGGAGGGGTAAAAGAAGGAAGGGAAAGGAACAAAAGGGAAAAGAAAAATAAAATGGAAACATTTTTTATATAAGAATGAGAAGAGGGGTAGAAGGGAAAGGAGGGCAAATATATAGCAAAATATATTATGTACAGGTACAAATTCCATATGATGAATGTGATCATTATGTATACCTAAATTGTACAAATAAACTCAGTTAATGAAAAAAATAGAATTGAAAGTAAACCAGTCCATTTAAACTACCTTCTTTAGTAAGAGATTGGCAATTAGATTATCATGTAAATAGTACTGTTCTAGGAACTTTTAGATTTATGTTAATAGTTTACTTTAAAAATCAAAATAGAAAAGCCTTACACTGAAATCAATCTTTAAAAAAACTGCTGTGAAACCAAGTGGCAGTAAGATCCAGAAGAGGAGACATCTTTCATGTTCTTTGTTTAGGCAATTATATTTTACCTACCTAATAATACATTTCAAGTAAGCAAAATACCTCAAGGCAAATTCATATATAGCAAGTTTTCTCACAAGTAAGTGCTAACACTTAGAATTCACATAATTAATGAAGATATATTCAGTATTGAATATTTTAATCAGTTTTTATACTTACTTTTCAGATAATACACAATGACCAGTTTCTTTCACTTGCATACACATTCCAACTTTCCCAGGACAAAATAACAATGAAAAAGAATATTTTGTTTTACTATTGGCCTATACCTTGGCTCAAAAAATAACAGTATATAGATCATCATTTTAGTATATAGGTTATCAAAACAATATAAATTCATATGTAAGATAGAGGAAACATTTAAAAGATAATGACATCAAAAGTATCAGTACTTCATATTATATGCCACATACAATATTATGGCTTTTCCTTGGAATGTTGTGAAGATACACCAAGCCACAGCCAAAATGGAGAATCACTGTACATGAAGAGGTAGTAAATAAATAAATATGGAAACAAAACAAAACACTCCCACTGCTATTAAGAATTCCAGGGCTCTATGCACTCTCTCTAATAAAATCCAAGTTAAAAACAGAAAACACCAGAACAGGAGTCTGTTCACATTTGCAATCTGATCTCAATAATTCTAGCTACCACTTTGTCAGTTTATTACTGATGTACTCAAAATAACCAACCTCATCCCTCATTTCATTTGAATTCAAATAAACTTCTGTGTAATTTTGTAGGCACAGGTGTTATTATAGCTACTAAGATAGACTTGCCTTGAAAATACACTAATGGAGGTTCTAATTGTTTTAAGCTGCTCATTGTATATTCTATGGATTGAGAAAATTATTTCACTTTTATGTTGACATAGGCCTATGATTTCTTGGCCAAAATTTAAAACATATGCAAAATGAAAGTATTTAGAATCCTACCTGTAACAAGAAAGCTGCATCTCCCAGCTCCAGCTTCATTTATGATGCTACAATTATAAACCCCGTAGTTCTCATTGGAAAGATTCTTCACTGGGTACTCCGTGTACTCCTGAGAGTCAAACTGACCCGTTCGGAGTAACTTATTGCCCAAGCGCCACTCATAGGTCAGCACCCGTATCGGATAGGCTCTCAGGACCCTGCAGCTCATGGTGACACTCCGGTCCTGCCCTTGACGAATTTCCAAGAATGCTGGTTCCACAGCAGGAGGATCTGTAGAAAAGATGTATTAAAATAGATGAGACCTGAACCTTATAATAAGCTACTCTTATTGGCTGTTTTTATTATAAGAAGCTATTTTTAAGAACAGATGCCATAGAAAGGCAGTATAAAAGGTGGGTATAGAAGATATTCAGGCCCAGGAATTTCAGTTTGATCTGGGAAATTAGATTTTCTGAATATGGGCAGGGAATGAACCTCATTGCTTTACAATTGCTTTCCCAAACCATTTGCAGGCTAAAAAGCAGAGTTGATTTTTATTTTTCTTTCTACTGCTCTCCAAATAAAATTGTCATGACTGTTTATACTATCAGTCTTCAAATGACACTCTGCATGTGAAATGCAGAATAAAACCAGGGCTTCACACTGGCATGAGATTTGAAATAGATAATACTGTTGGTTCAAGTCAGTGAATTTTAATTATTCCCCTGTGAAGCTCAGTCCACGGGCTTCTGGCGACTCATTAATTAATAAAATAGGTAACACAAGCTTATAAGTGTATTTTCTGAATTATTTGGAATAATCTAATCTGGCTGCAAGTCATAATATTCATGTACAAACTTTAAGCAAACTTTGCAAATTATACCATAGGTGGAGGTAGTTCCAACACTCTGCAATGGCTCATTTATCTAGCATAATTGTGAATTTTTTTATATAATTAAACTTGCTACATTAGGTACCTAACCTTTTGGTTTTTGATGAAAAGATTCCCAATATTTTAGGTAAACCCATTTAAATTATATAAAATACAATAAAGTACACAAAATACCATCAGTTTATTAAGACTTTCAAAGGACATAATTTTAATTATTTCATGGGCTCTAAACATGTGACTCAGTCACTCTCATGAGAAATCTGTAAAACTATCTGTGGCTGCATTTGTAACACAATTTCACCACTGAGTAGATATATATGGTCCTTTGTGAGCTAGACAGTATAAAAACTGTTCACCTAGATAACCTGTGGCCCTTACTTCAAGATGCTAAAATGTTTCAGAATTATGACACTGTAAGTGCCTTGTCTGATATTCTTTACATGTTATTTCATCTTTTTTTTACAATATAATATTGGTCTCCCTTACATTTAATTTCATCTGATTTTAAATATAATATTGGTTGGGCCAGGGATTTAGCTCAGTGGTTATGCTGCCTGCCTCGCAGGTGCAAGGACCCAAGTTCGATCCCTGGTACCAATAAATAAATAAATAAATAAATATTGGTCTTTCATAATGTCAATCTATTGATCAGTTCTTTTTTTTCCAGCAAATTTTTTTAAACTATCCTTTTAATTCCAATATTATCTATATACAACTCAATTTTGGTGCTAAAGGCCTTTTTCTAAAGGTGCTAAGAATTTTTTAAAATGTGCTCAAAAAACAAATCTCTGCCACCATGTACTTCATGGTTTAACACAGAAGGCAGCAATTTAGAAAGCTAATTTTCAAAACTGAACTTGAAAAACAACTGTAGATAGAAAATAATGAAGCAGTGGAAGACACTATGAGGACTGACTGGGCAAGACATGGTAAGGCAAGCGAGACTGAACATGTATCTTCCAGGATACATGGGAAATGGTCAGGCTGGGATGTAATAAGAAAGGCAAACAGGAGCCAGAGAGGAGGGGATGCTTAGAGAAACACAAGTGGATTAGTGCTGCTGGTGCACAAAAAAACATGAGACCAGGCTAGGGATTTAGCTCAGTGGTTCCGTCACCTGCCTCACAAGCTCAAGATCCCAAGTCCCATCCCTGGTACCAAAAAAAAAAAAAGAAAAAAAGAAAAGAGAGACCTTGAGAGGAAATAGGATAGAAAGTCCAGGGCCATTCAAAGATCACAGAATATCATCGGATGGAGTTTGAGTTTTATCCTTTTGGTATTGGGGAAATTTCAAAAAATTTTAATAAAAAGATTTACCTGATTAAATTGTTAGTATTACTGTTATTATTTAAGAAAAATGCTGTAGCAAATAGGGGAACATGAACCACAATTTGCAGAGAAAATGACATCAGGAATGAAAGCTTGAATGAAGGTGAAGTCAGTGTAACCATAGATGATGCCTTAGGCAGTGAGGTAGGTAATGGTGTCCAAGAAGAACAAGGGATGTAAAGGACAGGCAGTTTGGAATACGATGGTCACACTGTTTCGGTGTATATATGAGTAGGAATACTGAATAGCAAAGTGTTTCTTCACTTTCAAACATACAGTTCAGGCTTGATTATCTCTTTGCATTTTATTTTACTTTATTTTTGTACCAGGGATTGAACTCAGGGCCTTGCGCTTGCGAGGCAGGCGGTGGCACCACTGAGCTAAATCTCTGGCCCTTGCATTTTATTTTTTATTGAGCTGAGCAGTGGACAGAAAGTATCAGTCCATATGTTTTCAGCCCTCCAAATTTCTTGACACTTGCTAAGTGCACCAATAGATCAGATTTGTGTTTTGAATGTGCTAATAAAGAAGGAAGTATACAGGTTTAGAGTGTCACTTAAACCTACTGAGTCAAGACTGAAAATTGAGCTATCCAGACCATCAATACAGATTTTAACCTACTTATTCTAGTTGAATTAATTTAGAAGGGTATGTTAAAATCTTCTAAAAGGGTATTAGTTATTTTAAAATTTCTTTCCACAGCAAAAAAAATTTCTTTTTCGCTCTACCTATTTCTAAGTTATGCAACTAAGGACAGTTTATCACTACAAAATAATCTTTTTGCCTATGAGTTTTTGTTTTGAGATAGGGTCTCCCTCTGTAGTTCAGACTGGCCTTGAACTCACAATGTACCCTAGCCTGTCCTTGAACTCACAGTGATCTTGTTTCAGCCTCTTGAGTGCTGGGATTACAAGCATGCACAGCCATGCCAGGCTGTGACTTATTTTTTAAAATCTAACATAAATATAGCTATGCATTCACTTATCCCATGATTTTATACTTATACTTTCAGTATCACTGTATTTTATAAGCATCTCTGTTAAACAGCATGTGCTTGTCATCTGCCATTTCTAGAGAACCTGAAAATTGTTTTGTTTTATTCGGAGTACTTATCACTTTTTCACTTAGATTTACTGTATAAGAACTGAGGTATTTTGTCATAAATGTGCTGTCTCATTTTCTACTTCCTGTTTGTTTTTCTGGTTTTCAATGTTTCCATTGCCTTCTTCTAGATTGATGAATTACATGATTATTGCAAACCTTTCCTGTGCACTAGTTAGGAATCTTTTGTGTCTGTTTCTACTATTTTGATTGTCCTAAAGATGGAGACTCTTACCACTGTTGGACAAAACCATAATCTGAGGACCCTTGGCTCCTTTTACTCTCACCCTAACATGTTACTGGGCCTTGACCTTAAAATCTTATTTTACATTATAATTTCATATCTGATATATTTAAATTTTTAGGTAGATCCCAGCATATTTGCCTTTTATCATTCCTTCATTATAGACTTTTCATCTGTGACACTTTCCTTGGGTGTGAAATTATCATTTAGAACTTGCTAACATAACTTTAGCAAACATTCTAATCTTACCTTTTAGAATAAACATTCTAATTTCATTACTACAAATATTTTCATGGTAGTGTAGCTTGGTAGTTACTTCCTTTCAGCACAGCAGTATACAATTCCACTGTCTTCAGATGGGCACATGGCTGCCGAGAGGTCAGTTCAAAGCCTAACATTTTGAAATGAGTATATTTTTCCCATCCGGTTACTTTAAAAATCTCTTTGTCTTTGATGTTCTGCAGCTTCCATCTAATGTTTAGGTAAGAGTTTCCTTTTCTTTATAGGTTTGAGAGTTATTGGGATTCTTAAATCTGTTGATTTAAATTTGGGATGTGTCATTTAGGGACATTTTGGGAAACTTTCAACATAGCTCTTCAAACAACATTTTTACCTTCTTTAAATTCTCATGTGATGAATTTTGGGGGAGTATATTTTCCATGTCTTTAGCTTTCCTTCCAGATTTTTCTTTTCTTTTTATTTTTCTGTGCAGTATTATTAATAAATTCTTCTGAGATGATTCATAGAATTCTTTCTACAACTCCAATCTGCCTAACTCATTCACTGAGCTTTCAATTCCAATAATGTAGATTTAATTTATAAATTTTTAAGTACATTTTTTGTATATTTGCCATGCCACTTTTTGATAGTTCCTCTTTGTGCTTGCTTTGGCAGCACATATAATAAAATTGGAACTATATAGTTTCTCAATGCCTGAAAATGTAGTCAAGTTTGTGGGGTTTTTGGTCTTAAACAAAGTAGTTTTATACTGTTTGATAATGCCAAGTGAAGTTTTAAGGGTGTTTTCCTGCTGATTTTCCCTCAGATTTCATTGTCTCTGTGTGTTCTTTTTAATTTTGATTTGTACTATTTGCTATCCATTAAAAGTATGGGGGGGATACTTTGAAGTTGAAGATTTTATATCTTCTCCCAGAGATTTGTGTGCATAGTCAACTTCAGCATCAATGTCTAAGATCATATTCATGTAAATTCATGGCTTGAGCCTTATTTGAACCATCAAATAAAATGAATTTGGGGTTAAAAATCCACATAATGGCTAGCTTGTGATTAAAATTTCAAGTATGTATTTCAACATCATCACTACTCTGGTAAGGTCAAACTGAAAAGTTTCTTGCACTTTCTTAACCGTGGGAATGTATAGATTCGGTACTTCACTTTTAGTCCTGTAGACAAAGGCCTTTGAGTTCCAACTTCAAGGGGAAAGTTCTACATTAATATCCTCTCCTAGTGAATGCCCTATGTTTAGAGTTCTGCACCTAAACTTCTGTACCTTTTGCCTAAAGATGTCACCAAAAATGAATCAAAATTTGCTCATTGTAGTAAACTCAGGGCAAAAGTAGCCTCTTCTTACTGCTTGCATATAAATTTGGCAAACTACTGCTAATAAATATTTAGTGCATTTAATAATATTTACAAAACTACTTCCCAATATATTCATTTGTTTCTATTGAAAAGCTTTGTAGAATATCTTGTTATATATTCAAAAACATATGTCTCTGATAATCAAGTGGAAATATCTGAGTAAAATGCCTAAGAAAGGACAGATTACAAGTTAACAGAGTTGTTGAGACAGCTTAGAGTGAGATAAGTAAAGTGAAAAATTTAGATTTCCTCGTGAATATAATTATGTTTAGGGTTAGAATAAAATAAAAGACCCTAAAGGATGATAAATGTATAAATAACCAAAGAGATATGGGTAACCAGGAGGTACATTACAAAAGACATAATTGAAAATATCAGATGCTAGCAAGAAATCAGTTAACAGCAAAAATATCTACTTTTGACAAGTTGGATACAAAAAATTACTATAATGAAAATATTTTCTCTGATGTATATATAATCTGGGTAATAGATTTTGAGCATATAAATGGATAAACAACAGAGAAAAGTAATGAAAATTGTTTGTTCAAGAATACTGCAAGTAAAAATGACAGTTATTGCTACTGATTCTACCTTAAAGTTTATATTTACAGCTATACATTTCCATCCACCTCTACTACCCTACCATTATCTATCAGATAGACTACATCAGATTTCCTGCAATTGCTTTTTGATAGGCCAATCTGCTTCCAATTTCATCCATGACATTTTCTCATTATGTTTAGTCACATGTGCTTTTAAAGGAAAAAAAAAATCTCATATTTTCTTGTTTAAAACACTTCATTGCCCCAGCTCTGATTCTTAATTACCCCTAGATGGTCTCATGAATCTGACTCTCACCATATTCTCAACCATTCTTCCTTGATCATGACAGTTCACAAACACTATTTTTTTCCTGTGCCCACTTGAGAAGTCCTTTCAGATTCTGAACCATTGAGTTCATTCTTTCAGCCTAAGATATTCTTTCCTTTGCCTTTTCAATGGCTGGCTCATACTCATGTCTTAGGTTATTACCTCTTTAGGAAGCCTGTGTTTAACGATCAGTTAGTAAAGTATCTCCCATAGTTAATTTTTTCAAATTCTATTATTTATTCTGCATGTAAGTGCTGCAGGGTCACATCTTGTTTCTTTAATCTCTATTATGGATGGACTTAAGATTTCCTCTCCCTGATATATCTATCAAAGTACCTCGCATTATAGTTGGTGCCAAATTATTACTGACTGAGTAAATGAGTCCATAAATGATAGAAAGGAGTAAGGATATTCAGAACACTGTGAAAATTCACCCCCGTGGTATATGTCCACTTCATTAAATCTGTTGCAGGTTTGTGAGCATGTTGATAAACAAAATATATGGTTATATGCCAATTCCTGAACCCAGGACACCAGAGATGTTGGTTTCATTTCCTCTCTTTAGAAATACCCACTCTAGAAGACTTGAAGCCCTATGTAATAAACCCAACCATCCTGTTGCAGAGAATATGAGAAGAGGACCTGAGATTATATAAAGAATGAGAGACTAAAGCCCAGATTTCCAGCTATTTGCATCAAGGCTTCAGACATGTGAAACCATTTTAGCCCTTCACCAAATGATCCATATAACACTACAGTCCAGTCCACATGGAATAAAAGAAAGGTCTAGGCAAAGCTGCATATGGTGGTGCATACTAATAATCCCAGCACTTAGGAAGGCTAAGGCATGAAGACTGAAAGTTTAAGACAAGCTTGAGCAACATATCACCCTTGAGAGAGATCCTGTTTTAAATTTTTAAAGAGAGAGAGGGAGAGGGAAAAGGAATGGGAGGAGAGGTAGAGATTAAAATAAAAACTTTAAAAAGAAGGAAAGAATAGCACAGGCAAATTTCTCAAATGCCTGACTCAGTTGATAACAGAATTAGAGAACTGGATAAAATTAAAATGCGGTTCTGTCAAGCTGCTGGGTATTGGAGTACCATGTTGCACAGCAAGAGACAATTAAAACATATGTGTTTTCCTTCAAATATTTGTGCTTTAATATTATGACTAGAGGGAGATTCACTCAAGTGAGGTAAAGGGACAGAGACAAGACATTGAGAAGGTACAATTTAAGTAGTATACTGAGAAATTTCTAGAAGGAAAGGATTTCAAAAGCAAACTAAAGAAGAACATCAGTCAAAACAATGAATCACTAGCACAGCTTGAAAACTTAGGAAGTAGGTACATTCAGAGTCAGGGAATCTGGAAGCCAGAACACTGCAGTCAATAAATAGGGTTTTGTTGGAATTTAATATTCAGAGGTAGAGAAATGTTCATTCATAAGATCGAAGATATGGGCATTGGATTGAAATGCTAATATGGAGTGCAGATTAGATATTGGAGTCAAATGCAAATCAGTTGAGTGAATACACATTTGCTCTCAATTTATATTTGTATTTGCAACAAAACTAAAAATATTTGCAATTGCTTGCCTTTCTCCTTAAGCATTTCAAGTGTCAATATAATTAATCTTATATAACACGGTTATACCCTAAAATACATGGTTACTTTTTCTATGATTTTCTGCGAGAATTCTTTGAATGTAACTGACTTATTGGATCGTTTCAGAAAATAAATTGCTTAGATCATCTCTATATGTGAATGTGTCAATTGCCCGTATCTAAAAGACACAGATTATTCAATTATTAATGGCCTATAAGGATATCTGATAGTTGGAGGTTAAAATTCTTTAAACATACCATGTTTCCTCCCCACCCCCCATTAAGTTTATTGGTACATTTTAGGTATAAAATACAGTTACATTCATCATAAGGGATCTTGTACCATTTACACAAGTCTCTCGGTTCTTTTTTTTTCCCCTTCCCTTGCCCTCCCTTCACCCCCTCCACCTTTCCCTATTTGCAAAGACCTTGTTTCCATTTTTTGTCCTCTCCTCATATTTTTTTCCTTTCCTTTTTTCCCTTCCCCTATCCCTCCCAATTCCCCTGCTCTTTTAGACCTTTTCTTCCTGTTACACAATATCAGTTATACATTTTTTAAATTACAATATTAAGATCTAGGAGACATTACCACAGATTTTACAGAATTTAAAAGGACATAGAAAGCATATTACAAAAATCTTCTTTGAAATAAATTTGACAACTTCTAAGAAGTACCTTGGAAGACAAATTAATGAAACTAACTCTGGAGGAAATATAAAATTTGAATAGCACCTATTAAAGAAAGTATATTTCTAGCTTGAAAAACCTACCTATATGACAACAGCAGGCTCATAAACACTTTAACTGATAAATTATATCAAACAATTAAAGCAGAAAAAAGAAGGAACACTTCTCCCCTCATTTTAGGAACTCAACATTGTGCTAATCCTAAAACTGGATAAAGATAATAGAAGAAAAAAGTATGAACATAGATAGAAATTTGTTTAACAAAACAAACTATTAGAAGTCAGATCTGGCAGGATGTAGAAAGTGGTTTTGTTATAGGTATGACAGTGTTGGTTCAGCATTGGAAGATCCACCCCCAAAAGTCATCATTTAAACAGAGGAAAGGAAAAAGCCATATGATCCTGTCACTAGTTGGAGAAAAAGTATTGGACTAAATTCTATAGCTGTTCATGGTAAAAGCTATCAGGAGACGAGAAGTAGAACAGAAACTTCTCAACAGATTAAAGACATGTACTCCATACTTCCAGCGAGAATGCCTTGTATGAATGGAGAAGATACAATGCTTTCTCCTTAAGGTGGGGAACAAGGGCAGATATGCTTACTCTTTATCTGTCCATTAAACTTTGAAACCTAGTCCCCACCAAAATAGTCTGGCAATAAAATGACACAACTAGGATAGGATTGGCACGGCAGAAGCAAAATCTTTATATGTAGATGAAATGATCATCTACAGAGAAAATACTAAGAAATCTCTATGAGCCCCTAGAACTTGTACTTGAATTTAGCAGGATTAGAAAACACAAGGTATATATAAAAATTCAGGTCTGTGTATACTTGCTATAAATGAAGAATTGGATATTGAAATTTAAAAGTTATGTAGGAGTCCAAAGGACCTACAAAAGTTAAAAACAAAAACAAAAACAGTGTTGGAAGACATTTAGTACCTAATTTTAAGACTTCTTCTAAAGCTACAGTAATCAAGGCAGTGTTGGTGTAAGGAAAGACATATAGATCATTTGAATAAAACAGAGAATCTAGAAATAGAACCACACATATATGGTCCACTGAGTTTTGAAAGATTATTTAACATTAGCATTTTATAGAATATAAACTTGATTCAAGACCCGAGGAAGCGACAGTGTCTTCAGCAAATGGCACTAGAACACCTGGTATCCGTATATAAAAAATTAACCTCAACCCTTTTTTTCCATACATGAAAATAACTTGAAGAGATCTACGAACCTAAATAAGAAAGCCTAAATATATAAAACTTTAAGAAGAAATTATAAGGGAGAATATTTATGAATTCAGGGTAGGCAAGAACTACCTAGGATACAAAAAACATGATGTATAAGAGAAAAAAATTGATAAATGAGATTCCATCAAAATTTAGAACTTTAAATGACATCATTAAAATGAAAAGTAGCCCTTAAACAGACCATATTTACAATGCATATAGCCTATGAGCAGAATATATAAAGAATTCTTAGAGCTCATTAACAGACAACCCAATTAAAATGTAGACATAAGAAGATGATAAATAGCCGTATAGCACAAGGAATGGTGTGCAACTTTAGAGTCAGAAAAATACTAATCAGTACAATAATAAGATTGAGTTATACACTCATTAGGGAGATGAAGTTAAAAGTTTTAAAAGCCTTGTCATGACTTTTTCTTTTTGTTGGATTCTCCCACTTTGCATTTAATTTGTCACACCCAATGGATTCATTCTGCTGGGTTTCCTGGTGTTGTGATCCTCATTGTCTTTTCTTAGGGTATTGTCTAAAATGTTTTGGAGTGCTGGTTTGGTATTCATGAAGTTCCTGAGGTGCTCTTTATCATCAAAGTATCTTATTTCTCCATCAATCTTGAAAGATATTTTTGCAGGGTGCATCAATCTGGGTTGGAGGCTGTTTTCCTTTAGGGTTTGAAATCCATCACTCCAAGCTCTTCTTGCCTTGAGGGTTTGCATTGAGAAGTCTGCTGTGGTTCTGATGGGCTTTCCTTTGTATGTGATTTGTTTCTTTTCTCTCACTGCTTGTAGAATTTTGTTCTTCTGCTGGATTTCTGGAATCCTAACTATTATATGTCTATGTGTAGATTTTTTTTGATTAAGGCTAGCTGGAGTCCTATATGCCTCACTTATCTGTATGTCAAGTTCTTTTTCCCTCCTTGGGAAGTTTTTTGCCATCACTTCTGTGAAGAGTTTTTTTTATGTCATCTGCACTCTCTCCTCTTTCTTCATTGACTCCAGTCAGTCTTATGTTATTCTTCTTTGCATCGTCTAGCAGCTGCTGGATTGATTTCTCGTGTTGCTCTTACAATTTTAAAGTAATTTTTCTTTTCCTGGTCACTAATTGCAATCTTATCTTCTATATGTGAAATTGTATCCTCACATTGGTTCATTCTGCTGCGCAGACTTTCGATGGAGTTTTTAATCTCTTGGAAATCTGTTTGTATCTGTTTTATGGATTCCATTTGTTTCCTATGTTGGGATTCCATCATGTTCCTCATATCCTCTATTTTTTTAATCTGTGTCCTCTCTAGATTTATTAATCATGTCTTGCACCATGAGCAAAATCTTTGCTGTTATTTGAGTAATTATTTCTGATTTAATTTTTCCCAGATCCTCTTTTGTTGCTAGTTCAGAGAGTCCAGGTGGTTGAGTATTAGATTGTTCCATCTCGTTTCCCTTTGGGGTTGCTGTAGATGATCTGGAACTCTGTTTTTGAGGCTTGTTTATATGTTTTCTCATTTCCACGGAGGGGGGGGTGCTTCTGGCGCCCACGTGGCTCACCTTCACTGCCCTAGGAGCTTGGGATGGCAGCGGGGGAGCTTCCTTCCGGGTGCTGGGATTGGCTGAGCTTCTCTGCCCTAGGAGCCTGGGATTGAGGCGGGGAGCTCCACATTATGTTTTCACGAAGCCAAATAGAGTCTGAATTCAAAGCATTCCTAAATTAAAGTACTGATTACTTCTATTTAAAAGGCTGCCCAAACTACTTAGATTCAAAGTTTTCTAACCCTGAACAAAGCTAGAGGATGTGAAAACAGGTAAACTCATTACTGTCCAACAGAGACTGCCTAAGGAAAATTTCTCTTGATATGAGGTTCACTTTCAACGTAGTGGCTGTAAATGAGCTCAACATTTCATTCTCTAAATATCTAGTGAAAAAGATCGAACTTTGAGGTTATGATTAAATGTTCAGTGTGAAGACTTTGGATATGATGAAAGAAAGCTGCAGGTGCTTAAAAAAATTAGATTTCACTATTCTGATAGAATCAGGTTTTCATGGTGGAGAGTTATTCAATATACTTTATTGTGAAATATTTCACGTTATATTAAATAAAATATTAAAATAAAATATATGAAATATTGTGTAAAAATATACTTAGATATGAAATCCTTTAAAGTAGAATGGCTTAAGAGAAATAAAGAATCACCAGTGTTTTATTCAGTTAAAAAGATTCTTAAAATATACTTGGAGACACAATTTATTCACTTCCAAAAATATCTATTTTACTACCCAATTTTTCAATATTTTCTCACTACATAAAAACTAAAGGAAATGATTACAATTAAATTACTTTGTTGACATTGGATATTAGGAAGTACTAGACATTATGTTAAGATATTAATGTAAATCATGTTTTTGTAACAGTAACTTCTTTTTATAGAAGAGATTAAAGAATAGGGAAGTTAAGGAAAGTTGCCCATTTAAAAAGTGGCAGAGTAAAGATTCAAACAAGACAATCTCATTCCAGAATGTATGCTCTGAATAACAACTGATGCTTCATTATTTTGACAAAACAGTTACCAATGTTTTAGCTCTTCCCCTCAAAGAGGACTTTGAAAATCTTGCCCCATTGGTTATTACAGTTGTTAATTAAGATTAAAAATTGGTCTATTTACATCATCATTTAGAATTCATAAATTTGCACAAATAAAAAATTGATATCATGTTTTCTGTGAAGCATAAACAAATCACAACAAAACTGCTAGGTTATAGGAAAAAATGTTGCTAATGGATTTTAAATCAGATTCAAAATGCAGTTTACATAGCAAGGGACCACATGTAAATTAATAGATGTATTAGTTATATATAATATATGTCTGAGTGTGGAAAGAACATTAGATGTATGGAGCTAAAAATGTAAACTTTTAAAGTCATAAAGATGTTAAATTGGAATGAAGCCATTGAGTAGCAAGTGCTCAATATTAATTCTGAATTAGAACTTTCTTTTCTTATGCCTACTGGTTCAAGACATCTGGAGAGTTTCCGGAACCAGATTTAATTGTAATGTTTAAATACATATATTGATGTCCAAATCATGTGAAAAGAATAATATATGAAAACAGTAGATCATGAGAAAATATGTATTGGTATTTAATTCTTAATAAATGGATCAGAGACTATACTAACTCACAGGTTCCTATGATAGTCTGTAGGAGTACATTTTGTCCCCATTTCTTGAAAACAATTGTTTCAGTTGAGTATCAGAATTATAAACAATATAATTTTTATTTAAAAAAATAACACATGTAAGGCTGGGGATTTAGCTCAGTGGTTCCTCCATCTGCCTCAACAAGCGCAAGGTCCCGAGTTTGATCCCTGGTACCAAAATAAGAACAAACAAACAAAAAAAAGTGTTTAAATATATAATAAAATCTTAAAACTAATATTAAATAATATTAATAAGACCCTTTAAAATGCCTGTAAGAGACATTTGATGGATATAAATATGCAATTAAAACAGGAGAATGCCCACCTGTTTGAAGGACTTCAGGGTAAGAATAATCCTAATTATTTAACCATGACAAAGAACACTGTAAACATGTACATGTTAGAGTCATTTATTTTCCAGCAATGTCTTCTCAAGTCAAAAGACTACCCCATAAAACACTGGTCATCTACTCTTTTTTGAGTTTGAAAGGACTAGGGGAATTGTGCTTTTACTAATTAAAAAAATCCAAAATATATAGAAGAAAATGTAGGCTTGGGAGTAGTAAGTCAGTGAATTAAATTTTTTCATTCTGCAATAAGAAGACAGCTAAATCACTTCCCTTACTGTAGCACTTCCCATACCGAGCATGGGAGGAGCTGGGGGCTGGCCCTCCAGACAGCGAATGGAAGAGACACGTACACAGACCCATTTCTTACTCTATGCACTTCTTTCATTTGCCTGTTCCTAAGGGGTTTTAAAAATAATAAATCTGTATATATAATCAAAGTGTTTCCTTTAGTTCTGTGAGGTGTTCTGGAAAGACAAGGGGTGTTCATAAGAACATTGGGATTTATTGATGGTAAATTAGATGTACAGGTGGCAACATGGACTCTATGGCTGATGCCTGAAGTGGAAGTAATCTCGTAGGACTGAGCCCTTTAATTTGTGTGATCTGTGCTAACTCTAGGAAGACACCGTGACAACTGAATTGGATTTTTAAACACCCGGTTGGTGTTACAGAATCAAATAATTGATGTGGGAAACACCATCTCTTTGGTATTTCAAAGAACAAGACAAATGCTAATGAGCTTTTATAGTAAATCCCACTTATTCAGTATAAAAAGATAGGAAAAATATATTTAGAAAAAGATAGTGAAAAGTTCATACAATCTGAATGTGCATAGAAGAAAAATTTGAAACAGTAACATTTATAGGGCTAGTTTCTTCTGACTTAGTGTGTTAGTACATTTCATATACTTATTACCTTATTTAGTCCTCAAAATTTTGATAATATTATTACTATCTTGTTTTTACAGAGATAAAGTAACTAAATATAAGATGTTGTATCCTCAAACATCCCACACATATTCCAGGTGACAAACTTTAGAACCAAATACAAACCACATGATTTCAAAGTCCAAAATTATGCAAGTCCTAGAAAATAATGCAGAAGGAATATGAGTTATCTAGAGCTTGGTGATAGATGCTTAGTCAAACCAAAGGCAAGATCTGTGCAAGAAACAACTGATAAGCTGACTTCATTAAATTAAAAATTTCTTTACAAAGACAACTCACATGAGAATAGAAAGACAACCTGCAAACCAAGAGAAAATATTTGCCAAGACTTATACCATAAATTATCAAAAAATATAAAGAACACTTAAAACTCCACAATAAAAAAATAGGTAACTCGATCTAAAAAATATGTAGAGAGCAAGGAACTTAACAAATTAACAGACATCTCTCTAAAGAAGACATATTAAGAATATGAAAACGTGTTGTACATTATCTGTCACTAGGGAAATGCAAATTAAAATGAGATATCATTTAACACCTGGTCAAAATCCAAAACACTGCCAACACCAAATGCTGATGATTATGTGAAGCCATAGGAACTTTCATTCATTGCTGGTGGAAATGCAAAATGGTACACCCACATTAGAACAGTTTGGCAGTTTCTTACAGAGCTATACACAGTGTAACTGTATGATCTGCCAATTTTATTAGTATTTATCCAAAGGACTTGAAAGTTTATGTTAACACAAATGCCCACACATGGATGTTCACCGCAGCTTTATTCAAACTGCCAAAAGTCAGAAGCAACCAGTATGTCCTCCCATATCTGAATAAGTAAACAAACTGTGTACATTCAGACAATGGAATGTTATTCAGCACTAAAAAGAAATGAGCTACTAAACCAGGAAGAGAAATGGAGAGAAGTTAAACACATATTACGAAGTGAAAGAAGGCAAACTGGAAAGGCTACATACTGTATGACTACATTAAAATACATTCTGGAAAAGGCAAAACTGTGGAGACTTAAACTGTAGAGAACAGTGGTTTCCAGTGAGTAGGAGAGAAAAGAGGAGGGAACATAAAAACCAGAGAACAGATTTAGGGCAGTGAATATAGTCTGCAAGATCCCAAAGTGATGGACACATATGATTATACATTGTCCAAACCTACAGGATGTACAATGTGAAGGGTGAATCCAATAAATATTTGAATAGATGGTCAACAGGACTGGCCTTACTCAGAAAGAATAGCCATCATCAAGAAATCAAATAATAGCAAATGCTGGACAAACTGCAGGGAAAAGAGATGCCTTCTATATTGCTGGTGGGAATGCACATTAGTACAACCATATGGAGATCAGTATGGAGATTCCTCAAAAAACTAAAACTAAATAATCCATTTCCAATTATTCCCCTTGTAGGTATCTTCCTTAAGAGTTAAAGACATATTACATTGATAGATATCCATGTTTATAACAGCACAATTCATAATAGCTAATTCTTGGAAGCAGCCTATATGTCCATTAACAGATGAATGGATAAATAAAATACGATATTTGCACAGTGCTGTAAAGAAAGATAAACATGAGTGATTTGTCATAAAATGGATACACCTTGAGACCATAATGTCAAGTGCAATAAATCTGATTCAAGCTTAAATGTCACATGGCTTCTCTTATATGAGCAATTTCAATTATAAATAAAGAGCAAAACAAAATAAAAATAATAGGAACCATGGATATCAAACTTTCTCAAATGAGAAGAGGACCAAGTGATGGAGGGAGAAGTAGGGATGGGGATATAGAAAGAATTAAGATATGTTGTATACATGTACCAACTCTCCATAATGAAAGCAATCATTATGTACTGCAAACATGTACTAATAAAACCAAGAATTAGAAAAGAGAGAATTTTAAAGTTTACTAAAAAACAAAACGTAGAAAATTAAATTGTATTCATTTTCAAAACATTTCATTAGACTAAAATAATGTATCCAAATGAAAGATTACTTGTGCTTTCCAAAATATTGGCCAAGAAAGCATAGGACTGCATGTTTTTAGTTGCTATTTCTAACCTCAAGTTATTTACATAATTGTCTATATTTAAAGTAGGAGGTGATCAATTTGAGATGCTCTATTTTAATACTATCCAAGATGAATGGCAAGAAATATCGGGCAACACAGTTTTACCAATCATCTGGATGGAAAAGTTTGTTTTTGGAAAAAGTAATATAACACCATTCATCTTTTAGGGTGACTTGATTTATGCCTTAGTTCTTTGTCATCCTGAGGGAAAGCTGTATTTAACAGAAATCTAATTGAAATTTTCAATTAACAAAATTCTCCCTTCATTTGTTAAATAAGAAAAAGAGCCAAACTATCTATCTATACAAATTTATATATATATGATACATAATTCTCCAGCAAATATTAATGTCAGTCAGAGCTATGCTATCTAGTGATGTCCTGAGGTCCAGCATTGATTCAAAAACTGCCACATGACTGTGAAGAGACAGAGATTTCAGCAAAATGTAAACCAACATCCCAGTTCACTGTCAGCTGATTATTTTTTGAGTAAAACTTTCTCAGTGAAGGACATAATGCACTGACTTCATGCTACACAATTTATCCTATCAAGTCCCTTGTACAAGGTTCACACACCAGCGTTTTAAGAAATACAACCCTTTATCCTACAATCAGTAAATGTTTCGACATGTAGGAGTCAAAATCTCTAATGCTAGGCCACAGCTTGACTTGGAATAAAAGAATGAATAGGAAATCAAATATATACATTGAAAATAAGCTATCAAAAATTATGCAGGGCATGCTAAAAGACAAAAGGCTATTTCAGCTAAAGGTGTTTCAAGTACCATAAAACAAGTTATGACTAGTAGCCAATGTGGATCAAAGATCAGTGCAAGTTGTGCTGATCAAAGAAGATCTTGGAGTTACACTGTGGAAATGTGGAGAATTAGGAATAGATTCCACGTGGGGCAAGGGTGAAAGTTTAAAGCTGTTGAGCAAGAGATTGGTGTGTTTTCAGGGAAAAAATAAACTCTATGCCTTATTGAGTGGGAAATCCACAAAATTCGTGAGATCAATTATATAACATATTTGTACTCATGAAATTAGCCCCAAAATACGGTCTGATCTTCCCTAAAGAGTCTCCTAGAGTTTAACTGTGGAACTCAACAAGCTGATGTCAACACTAAAACAAAGATGGATTCTGGAAAATTGACTGAAAGCAACAAAGTCTAACAATATTTGAGGTGAAATTCTCAGTGAAGAAGCAGAAGAACTGGAAGGAACTAAATCTTCAAAACCTCAACCAGTTCTACCCTTTGTATTCATCAGTTCAAGGAATATTTGAGAAACTCTGTAAATAGTAGGGATTATTTCAATTAAAACTGACCTTTCTGAGTGAACCACAAATTTCAATGAAGCAGAATATCTTTCTCAGGAGATGAAATTGTAATATCCACAATTTGTGCTCTTCTATAATTTACAATGTGGAGGAAATGAAATATAACAGACTAGAGAAATATAACGGACTAAATTGTACACCAAGGTTTAAATCTGACCTAGAGACTATGATGTCACTGCCATCTTTGTCATTTAGAAACTCATATATGCTATAAAATTCCATTTTCACAATTAAATCAACTGAAAATAAAACAGAACATTTCCTTCAAATATCATCTTAAAATGGCTTTTAGGAATGAAGATCTAAGGAAAAAACCTAGTTTATAACAGGAGCTGAATCGGTATGTCAGAAGACACATAAACATTTAGTAGATGGAATAATTTAGCAATGATCATAGAAACAATTCTTGAAAAGTTGGCCAAGTTCACATTTTGGATTTAGTTTATGTTTAGGAGGCAATAACTTGATTTCTTGTGAAAGCTTTCCCAAAGAATATACAATTTACAATGTGAACAAAGAGAAATTAAGTAGGTATGAAATATAGAATAGTTCTAATCCAGAAAATAAAACGTTGGATAAGATATAGAACACTGGCATGAACAAGACCATATGTTTCATATATTATACTTTTGGAATAACAATTAAATCAAGAACTTTTATTTTTTTCAAACAAGGTCTTGCCAAGTGGTCTAGGCTGGTCTTGAACTTTGTATATAGTGCAGGGTCTCCTGAATTCCTGGTCCTTCTCCCTCAACCCCCTAAGCACCGAGAAAACAAGCATGTGCGACCACACCAGGCAAGAAAGGCAGTTTTCAAATCCCTTCTTCAAAAGTTCTCCCCTCTTTTTTGTTTGCTTTTACTGGTCAGTCTATAAGTCATGGCCTTTTTCCTTGAAGCAGGAGTTAAAGTGCTAATAATGTTATGAATGGCTTAAAATGAGAATGAGTTAAATTTCTAAGGTTTTATTTTTTCACAAGGACAAATATTAATTTTAAAAACTGAAAGCAAAGTAGACAGTTAATTTTCTAAATTCATAGTAAGAAATCAAAGTTGGACAATGTATTTCTGACCACATTTCTACATTCAAAAACAGAAGTTATTTGACTATAGCACAAATTAGGAAAATATTGCCCTAACAAAAATATAGCTAAAATGCTGCATTTTATATCAGAAAGTCAAGAATAACTATCCAATTTATATACTGATAGATCTAATTATCACATTTTATTTAACAACATAGGTGTCTAGAGGTACAAGTGAAATATAAATTCATTCATTGTTTACCAATCAGATGATTTATATGGATCATTAATATGGTAGTAAACTCATCCGCTGTGCAAGCGCAAGGACCCGAGTTCAATCCCCGGTACCAAAAACAAAAACATAAACAAAAACAATATAGTAGTAAACTTAGTAGATACAGAAGTTTTCAGAAATAAATCATTTTTCTAAAACGATAGATATTATAGAAATCACATATGGGAGATCAGAATTATTGTTCAAAATTTTGATGAAATTCTGAAGTCTAATCTTAGGTCAAAAAAGAGGATGATTTATTGCCTTAGTTTTGGTAATAAGGAGCTATAAAATGTGTATTTTTCCCCCAAAATATGAGGGTAGAGCCTGTATGCCTTTCAATTTTTGCTCATGGCTTATGATTTTCTTTAAAGAATGTTTTCACATTTGGTATATACTTTAGTTTTGAGCACAAAAGACATTCTCCAAGTATTTGTCATTTATGTATAAATTTTTCAGCAGAACAACAAATGAAACACTGCAAGAAAATAAAACTAAATGATTTTAATTCTACTGATAGTGTAATTGTGTTATCAAATATAATAATCACATTGTTGTATTAATTGATTCTTTGGCCTGCTATAACAAAGATAAACACTCAGATGACAAAGACTTTTAGTAAGCACTCACATGCAGAAAGTTTAAACTAATATATCACTTTGGTTATACTGAAAAAATGGCTTCTTCATTAATATAATTTAAGGACAACACTTCGTATAAATACTAGTATTGAAGCAGTAAGTGTGTTACTTAGATTTGTGTAGAAATGGAGTTTAGAGGTGGGGATTCGGGCAACAATGTGTTATGCTACTAGCATTACTGACTGGCCCCATTAAGGAATGGTTTGGTATACACTTCAAAACAATAAAACACTACCCCAAAACAAAGTACAATTTCACTATATTTCATATCGATGTAGTGACCAAAGAAACAAAACACTTTTTAATACAGTAGCAACTATTTCCTATCAAGAAGTGGTAATGCTGAATTTCATCTCTTCAAGATGATTAGTTGTTTTCATTGCCTTTGCCAAGTCAGAGTTGCTGCATTTGCAAACATAGAAAATATATTAGACATCCTTTATTTAAAAATGCCATAAATTCTTCCAGAAGAATGACTCACAGAGGCAAAATAATATTTATATAACTGTGTTTTTAGTAACTATTTATTTTAAAATCTGAGTTTGCAAATATGTCATTTCCTAGACTTTCTATATATAGATGCACTGACTGTGAATATAAATATAGTTGGGTTAATGCCCCATATTGTCAGTGTGTAAAAATGTATGTACTTCATATTCTTATTTATATATACATTTTACTAATAATGTATTTAAATAAGTGTTGCAGGTATTGTAGGAAATAACACAAAGCTGCTCTCTTTGCAGAATTTATGTTCTAGCTGAGAAAGACAAGGTGTAAATATATGAATATTTAAACAGTATAACAAATTTAAGAAATGTCAAATGGTAAATGTGAAAATGAAAACTACACAGTACTAATGTTGTAAGCTTTCACAAAAGGAGAACGTTACTCTGTAATGGAATGATCAGTTTTCAGGCCATGGTTTTTAAACCATCTTTTTGAGTGCCCAGAGAGAGGGTGATAGGGGAAATCACAGAAAAGTATCATTCACTGGGGAGAGTGACTACGATTCAAAATCTGGATGTTGTACACTTGCTGAGTCTTCATTTTCACTTATTATTTCTGCGCGGCAGTTAACTGTAAGATTGAGACTGACCGCAGAGGCAAATGAGTCTGTAAAGCAAAACCACAGTGACCAACTGGCAAACCAAAAAGCAGGTTGCCAATAGCAATGAATAAAAGGATATCACTTTTAGTGCAGCATAGAGTTTCAGAAGTTGAGGAATATGAAATATGAATAGGCCTAGATTCATGTATCCAATCATTCATTTAAAAGTATTTGAGCACTATTATATCCCTTCCTGGTACAGTATTGCAAAGATATCAGTTACAGGTCTTGAACTAAAATTTTTTCAATTTTCCTTCATAAAAAGTTTAATGCATAAATACTATAATACATGATACCATATGATGTAAGTACTAATGTGAGAAGACAACTAAAACAATTACTTGTAATTTATCTTCCAAGCATTGTACAAGAGGTCTCTAAGTTATTTAAATGGTGTACAAATTTTTGAAATATTTATTGTCTAACATAAAAGTTCTAATACATTGGTGTAGCCAAAAATTAGTCCCTTTAAAAATTAATTGATAAATATTTTCAAAAAATAAATTATAGCACAAATTTAACTGTATTGATAAAGAAATATTTTTAATTATGTGAAAGAAGTACACTAAGCAGAATAATTGTTTTTGATATATGATTCTGTACTGTATTCAGCTTCTAAGCCAAATAGTTCTTTAACAATATATCATTAGTATGTCTTTGATAAATGCACTTTCCCAGTGTGAGCATATAATTTTAATTTTTGAATAAAATTTTGTGTAATTATCTTCACAGTATTATTTTATGGCTTATACGTTTGAAATTAAGGAAATCTTCGATTGGTTTTCCTTTGTCAACAAGAATTAGATTAAGAAAACAATTTAAGTGTGCTTCCAGAAAAGCATCATGAAAGGATTCCTGGTGTGAAAGTAAAAATTAGGACTGAAAAGTATAACAGATAATGCAAAATAGGAAGAAAAGGTCCAAAGGGGAAGTGGAAGTGGGAGGGGTAGGGGAAAGGAAAGGTGGGAAAGGAATAAATATGAGAAAGGGAAAAAATGGAAACAAAGTCTTTATAAATAGGGAGGGGTGAAGGGGTTGAAGGGAGGGCAGGGGAATGGGGAAAAAAATAAGAATCAAGATTTATCATGTAAAGGTACAGATTCCCAATGATGAATGTCATCATATTGTATACCTAAAATGTATCAATAAACTTAATTAATTAAAGGATTCCTATCAAAGGACAATTATCCCAATGTGCTATTGGAGGTTTAAAAATTACATGCTGTGTGTTTAAGTACCTGTGTAATCTGTCCAAGACATATTCTCCTCTAGGGGATGCATTTCAGTATCTTCCTGCTTTGAGGCTTTGCTTTCAATGATACCAATGTGCTGAAAGGTTCTGAAGCTGGAGGTCTTTGGGACTCTACATATAGAAAGAAACCACTTTCCATTTTGTGGTAACTTTGAACTAATACTATGTTTTTTCTCTTTGCCATGCTACATGGAAGGGAGATGATGTGAATTTTGATTACTTCTCTTCTCCATTCTACAAATTGTTACCTTCACAGCATCTCCTAAAGTGCTCAATAAAATTTGTTTGGATACTAATTTATTTAAATTCATAGAATTAATACTGTTGCTCATATAAATAAGTATACATGTAATGCTACCAGTATTTCAATGACAAATATAGGTATGATACTCTGATAAAGCTGTCAACATATGCTGCATAATTCCACTGCGTGTCTCTTATTAGAATTTTGCTTCCAATCCCCGGGCATCCTCAATCTTGGTTCTGTGTTGCCAAACTCAGCAAATTATGCCCGGTGTTTCATTCTGCTGTTATTTCAAATGAATATCTGGCATAAATTTCCAACTCCTCACCTGTTGTAGGGCAGCAAATTAGAAAGTGTAGTCTCTAACGAAGTCTTAACTCTCCTAGTTCTACTCTGAATTCTATTTTAAGTTATTTTTAATATTTTTAATGAATTTTTATAAATAGATTTATTTTCCATGGTTTTCTCAAGCTGTTTTGCACATCTTTATCTAACAACGATCTTCCAAAAATAACTTTGGCCTAGGTTTGGGATTAGTATTTAGGCAAAGGGCTCATGGGAGGCTGCAGCTGCAAGAGGGGTACCTGGTTCAAGCTATCTTCGTTAAGACTGTTGAATAGAAGTGTTCCTGTTCCTCACAAAAATATGCAAAATATGATCAAAATACTCAGAATATTTCCAAATAGAAAATAAATGCTTCCTGATGACTCATCTGTAATTGGCCAGTCAATTTAAGTATATCCAAATCAGGACACTGGTCTCCAATGGGTACTTTTAGTCAGTTTTCCTCATCACGTTTCTCAGCAATATTACCTAGTCCCTCGATTCACTAGTTAAAATCTGACACAGCTGATTTATAACTCTACAGTTTCTCCTTCACCACCGAACTAGATTTGCCATAGCAACTATATCAAAATATTGTCATGGATAAAACTTTTCAACTGCCAACATGCAAAATAACTAGCAATTACTTTCATGTTCTAATTTTCTGCTAACAAAAATACAAAAATTTTATGCACCTCAGGTTTCAAGTTTTCTCTTTCCCATCTAGTATTTAATTTTTGTAGCACTGACAAACTTTGAGTTAGGTCCAATAATAGTCATTCTAAATTATAGTTAATCCTGAAATCTCTAAGTAGGTATTTACTGAATGTATCTTCAAATATTATTTTAACTGAGAATGTCCTTTGAAAATTAAATAGCATATTTTACCTTATTTCCAAATTTACTTTTTTATGCTTCTGAAGACAATTTTAAAGCAATAAGACAAGAATGGAAAAGTGGTACCAATAAGGAATCAGAAATCCTTTCTTGCTGAAGATGACAGATGAGAGGACTTGGACCAAGTCACTGAACTATGGATTCCATTTCTTTGGCTGGGTTTTTGGGAATTTTAGGGTTAGACATCTCCTGTCCTTATCAGGGAGACTTTAGGAAGATTAAATGAAATAAGAATTGAGATTGATTAGAAAGAATAAATTTTAAAAATAGTGCCATGACAAGAAAATACCTGATTATGAACATTGTTTTCTACGAGTTTACTTGGTGTTTTTTGACAAATCCTGTATGGGACCCTGAATACAAGTTTTTCTCAATAAAAATTTGTTGAAAAGAATCAAACTAATGCAGGATTATCCATTTATATGTAATATTACATTTAAGATTTTAGATACGGTGGAAGGCTAAATTTTGTTAATATCTCAGTTTTTCAATGTTTATGGGTGTATGTTACAACAATTCATAGTATAGTTAGGCTACTGAATGTGTTGAAGAAATATCAGTTTTTTTGAGTGTACACTTATACTATACCTCACTTACTTCCACCCCAAATACCTGTAGTGACAGTAAAGGTGTTATGAACTTTCAAAGAATCCAGACAGCAGTAGAAAAATTTAGTCTCAAACTTAAGCAATGGGATGTTGCATCTTTTCTGATGTCTGAGCCAAGGTTTGCAGAGAATGAATACTATGTAGCTAAAAAAACAAGTGAAGGAACATCAGTTAATTGATTATCTGAGGTGGTAACATGTATTGACCATGAAAATAACAAAAGGCAGAGTTAAAGATAAATTCTCATGAACTTTATGTCATTTCAATGATAGGGTATTCATGCAAAGAGGGAAATATTTGATGCCAGACTTACAGACCTTAATTTATCCCACCACTTTACTGTGGCTTCTATTCACCCTGTGGAGATGCATCACTAGCTATCTGTAATTGAGGCATTTTTTTTTCCTAAGGGGAAGAAAAAACTTCAAGCCTTATTTTTCGTAAGTTGCTCCATAGTGTGACTTGTCAAGTATTATCTTTGTTTTCTAAAACATGTCACTATGCTTTGTTAGATTTGACAGTCTGAGGAGGCTCGCTAGAATATCAGTTCCAAGTGAGTACCAGTATCACACTTTTACTTTACGGTGCTGGCACTTGGCAAGGACACAAAGGGACAGATGGTACAAAGATATCAATTGTTCTCCATTCAAGAACACTGCCACATGCGAAACTCAATTATGCACAAATGAATACAAAAGCTTTTGTACAAGAAGTTTTATCAGCTACCTCGACATCTGTGCCTTTATTATTTGTACTAACAAAGCCTCTTTAGGGATTTTTTCTGAGGTAGAGCCACTCTCCTGATGATAAAGCACTGGGATTTGTTGCTTGATACTAATGATCATATAAGATGGGAAAATTATATTGAGGCATCACAACCTGAGCATTTGCCAACACTGTTCCCAGAATATTCCAAACACTTTCTTTGTAAATATCGATGTTACAGAATACAATCCTAAAATTCATATGAAACTAGAGAAGACCCAGAATAGCAAAAACAATCTTAGGTAATAAGAGCAGAGCTGGAGGCTTCACAATCCTGGATTTGAAGATATATTACAAAGTTATGGTGATAAAAACAGCATGGTACTGACACAAATTCAGACATATGGACCAATGTATGAGAATAGAAGCAGAAACATCCCCAGCACATTCACCCATCTGGTATTTGAGGAAGGCACCACAAAAATACACTACAGAAAAGATAGCCTCTTTAATAAATGGTGCTTGGAAAACTAGCTATCCACATGCAGGTGACTGAATGCAGATGATGGAATCTAATATCTCTCACCATGTACTAAACTAAAATCAAAACAGATTGAAGGCCTAAGTCTTAAAATAGAAACAATTTGTTGGAAGATAAAATTGGTAAAATTCTTTAAGCCGTACTTGTAGGCAAGGATGCTCTGAACAGAGCCCAAGTTGCACAGGATATAGTATCAAGAATCAAAAAAAAACCCAAAAAACTTCTGAACAGCAAAAGAATTAAGCAGTAGAATGAAGAGACAACTTGAAGAATGTGAAATGTTTTTGCCAGTTATTCCTTGGACAGAAGACTAATACTTATAATATATAAAGGACTCAAAATATTATACCTCCCCCTAAATAAAGGACTCAGTTAAAAAATTGGCAAGTGAAATAAATAGACACTTTTCAGAAAAAATAAAGTAACCATAAATAAATAAAAGAAATATTCCATATCACTGGCCATTAGAAAAATGCAAATTAATACAACACGAGATTTTATCTTAACAGAAACAACAGCTATCATCAGGAAATGTAAATTCTGGTGAGGCTGAAGGGAAGAAAAAACTCTTTTACATGGTTAGTGGAAATGTAAACTAATACAATTACTATGAAAATAAGTATGGAGATTCCTCAAAACCAAAACTAGACATTCCATTCAACCCCGCTATTCTCCTTTTAAGCATCTTCCAAGAGGAGTTAAGGACATCATATTACAGTGACACATGCATACTCATGTTTATAGCAGCACAATTCATAATAGCTAAAACTTGGAAGTGGTCTATATGTCCATCACCAGATGAATGGATGAAGAAAATGTAGTACTTATGCACAATGGAATATTACTCTGTCATAAAGATAAGCTTGAGTCATCTGAAGGAAAATGGGTGTACCTTGAAGCCATAATGCCAAGTGAAATAAATTAGATACATGAGCTTCAAAATTACATGGTTTTTCTTACATGAGAAACCCAAAATATAAATACAGAATTAAATAAAAGATTGATAATAGGGAGTAAAGAGATCAATCCTTCTCAAATGGGAAGAGGATCAAGAGATGAAAGGAGGAGGGAGGGAGGGAGAAGAGGGGAAGAGGATGAAAAAAGAATGAAGATGCATCATGAAGTCATGTACATGTACCAACTCTCTGCAAGGAATGTAATCATTTTCACAATTTTTTAAATTTTGGATTACTACATGCTCTTAGTACATAATGATCAGGAATGTAGTCATTATGCACAGTAAAAATGTACCAATAAAAATAATGAAAATATTGATGCAGATGCTTTTCCTGATTTATGTCTACAAGTTGATTAAATTCATGATTAATTTTGCTCCTTCCCAGATAAACAGGCTATGAGGACATTTTTGAAAGAGAAATTTGTTAAGTAACTTAGAATTTCAACACAAGTCATCTACCACAAAATTCACACCACTAGGCGTTTAGCATGATGTCGTTGATGTCCTTTAACACACTGGAGTCTTGTCTTAAAGGATCAGTAGTAAGCTATGTGTAATTGCTTAGAACCAATTTATTTATTCAAGTGAGAAGAACTGAGTCACACATTCTATATTTCTCAGCATAATCTGTCAAATATGTCTGATTTTCTATCAATAATTATGTGCAAATCTTGGTTAAGACTGCTTATTGATTTCCAGGGCTAAGTATTTTATGTTTTGTTTCACATATAACTAGGGGCATTATGACAAATATTTAGAAAAAGTGCATTATGGGGGTGTGTGATACCCATGTTTATTTTTTAGGAGTATTTCTATTGATAAATTATTCATTTTAATTTTATGAGTTTTATCATATTTAAACAATCTGTACATCACAAAATTAAACTATTAAAATAAAATATGAAACGTTTAATACGTAATGAATGTTTAGAATAAGCATCAACATTTTCAACATCAACTGTTTACCTGCTTACACGATTGAAAAAATAACACCAGAAATAAATTCCTATGCGAACTACAATGGACATACACACAAAACTCTGCAGCAGAAATAATCTTTGCTTCAATTATCACAACTGAGGCAGTCTTCACATATGACAGCAGCATGTTCCATACACAAGTCTCGCCTAAACAGCCATCACGTGCACTTAGCTTTCCTTTCCTGTTCTGCACACATACTTGTAGCCTGTCTTGTCTTCCTCTTTTGTCAGGAGCTTCCTATAATATTGTACAATGTCCACTGAGCAGGAAAATGAAACATCAATAAAATAAAATACCAAATACATACTGAATGCTTAGAATAAACACCAACATTTTCTACATCAACTGTTTGTTTGCTTACTGAATCTAAAAAAAAATAATGGCAGAAATAAGTTTCTATGTGAACTACAATGAAAATACAAATAAAACTCTACCACAAAAAATAATCTTTGCTTTAATTATCACACTTAAGGCAGTTTTCACACCTGAGAACAGCATGTTCCATACACTAGTCTTACTTACACTAATAGCACACGTTTTTTTGTTTTGTTTTGTTTTTTTAGTAGGACACACTTGACATCTTGCTGCTTCCTGTTTTCTTAGGAGGTTCTTGTGATGTTTCACCTGTGTTCACCGGGCTGCTGCAGAATTCTTTTGAGAACTTCTTTGGGTGGATACATACTGTTCTTCCTCTGTTGTAATTGATCATTTATCAATTCCAGTCCCAATCCTCTAAGAAAATTTCTCTGATATTCTATGCTTGTTTTTTTTTTGTAAACTATGAAACTATTTATGCCTGACATATTTTGGATCGAGTAAAACACAACCACTGGCCAACACTTTGTGTTTTCAGTAACATCATAGTTGCTGCATCACTCATCAGCAACATCTACTCCACCTTTCATTTTGCTGTAAAATGTGACCATTTCTGTCTTCATTTGTGTTGAGGATTCACTATTCATCTTTTTTGTTTGTTTGTATGTTTTGAAATAGGGTCTTTCTATGTAGTCCAGGCTAGCCTCAAACTCACTATGTAGCACAGGCTGAACTTGAACCCACAGGATCCTCCTGCCTCAGCCTCCTGAGTGCTGGGATTACAGGAGTGTGCCACCGTTATCAATCTTTTCATCATGGTGCAATGTTGACAGTGTTAATACTACTTTGTTTTTCTTGACCATATAGGAGGTCAATGTTATATCTTTCTGACCAAAGATTGTACTATACATTTCTCTATTGTGAACTTGCATCATTTTTTCAGGGATCTTGGATTTATTTTTGTAAAATGCTCCTGTTCTGGTGTTCTTTTAGCAATGTAACATCAATGAGTCACTAGCAAACCAATCTTCAATGTAACCTTTGAGTTACTTTTTGAAATATGTGCAACAAGTCTATTCACAAAGTCATATGGTTTATTACTGCATGAAAAAAGACCTGGTGGCTGAGTTCCAGGATAAATTTCTCAATTCATGTGTAAAACGTATTTGTATATACCAGGGCACACATTTTTATACCTTCTTTGGTAGGTTTACTTAGCATATATTATCAAAAGCTTCAACAAACACTAAAAGATGCAAGTTGTTCATCAACTACCATATATTCAGACAGTGTATAAATTGCTTGACAATTTGAAACAAAGCTTTCAACAAATGAGTAAGTCAAATCTTCAAATATTTTTCTTTTTTGGTGGGTCTTTTTGTTGTCAAAATGTTGGCATTTTTGAAGGAAACTAAATCTGTTAAGTGTCATAATTGTTTTTAAAATCTCAATGCCACATTTATCACTTCTCCATAAATCCTTTAAACTCTGATTAGAATGATAAAGTCCTCCTGTGAAGGGTTTTAGTTCAGATAGTGAGGCATCATGATAAATATACATTTGAGTATTACAATTGATGCATATAGAATGTTTTTCTATATTGTTATTAGTGCATTTTAAAACATCTTATAGCATATTGTCCATTACAAATTCCAACATTGAACTGCAGTGTTGGCATTCTGTCCAATAGGTTTCACCACTGGCATTTTCTGACCTAGTTTTAACATTAGAGTGTTCAGATATACATGACCATTTTGTAGCATTTTGACTAGTCAAATATTTATTTACATTGCTGTAAATCTGAATCAAGGTCTTCATTCTGTATTTCTCTATCTGTCATAACTGTATCTGTCATTATCTGTCATATTTTACCAATTTCTTTGGCTCCCATGATCCAATTCATCATCAGTAGTTGAGTCACCTGATGACTCACTTTCAACATCCTCTCAAACTTGTAAAAGCAGATTTTTGTGCAAAACACTTAGGTGCTTAAAGAATCAATCCTCCCAGGGATTTAGCTCAGTGGTTCTGCCACTTGCCTCACAAGCACAAGGCCCCGAGTTCGATCCCCGATACCAAAAAAAAAAAAAAAAATCCTCCATACTGATAAACTATGGTGTCCAGTAAGACATGAAAAATATGGATGCCCAAGGGACATTAAACAGGGAATTAAATAGTAGAGTCTCTGTGTTATAAATTTCCATTCAAGTATAATATGCATATTTAAGATACAGACTATAGTGATAATGAAAGGAAAGATGAATGATGAATAATAGCACTGAAATTAAAATTATTAAAGAAATATAGTACTATACATTTTAAAAGTAGTGATAGAAAATATACAATCTCATTATGAAGGAGTGAAGTGGAGACCAGAGTAGGTAGCACCTGGGAATGTTTATTTCTGGTATTATCAGAAGCTAAGGGAAGAGTCATACAGTTAGAGGTGGATAAAAAATAAGCCAGGGAAATGTCTCCATTTTAGAAATAGAAAGTAGGTCAAAGAAACCACCGTTAGATTTCTTGATGACTCACAAAACTCAACCAACTCTGCCAAAGAATTTGACCACGAGTGCACTCTAAAACCTTTCATAGAAATCCAAACTACTGTGGTGCAGCCCTACTGACTGACACCAAGTCTAAAAGACAGAAGTTAAGTTGATAATGACAAATAAAGTCAACTCATATTCACTCAAAAATTATTTTGAAAGGAAAAACAAAGAGAATATCAAAAGTTTAAAAATAAGGATTATAACATAGATACCTCACGCCCTGCAAGGATGCAAACTGAAATCTTAATACCTCAAATGAATAAAGCTATGTATTTGAACACTCTCTAACTTGTTTTTTCACCACTTGCTCCAGGTGATTTATTATTGTGTCCTCAAATTCCAAATGGGAGGATCATACTGTTGGCTTGATAAATTATTAAGAATGGAAATAGAAAACTATAGTCAAATAAAGAAAAGCTGAGTTATTAAGTTTGAATAAGGAAAAGAAGGATTGGTGAAAAACAATCAAGTAAAAGCCTAATTCTGACTCCACAACTCAGACTGCTGCTTCCAGAAGCTCTAATTTGTATATAAGCAACTGAATAAAATCTCAGCCAAGAGGGAAGGAAAAGTTAGATCCTGATGAGTTGCTGGACTAAAAGCTACTGATGAGGTGTGTGGCGACAGTAACATTCCGACTCTCCAAAGGTCCAGAGGAATAATTTGTCACTGGACAGGCATGCTACAGTTAGAAACAAGTTAAAGAGGGGCAAGAGCACACGTATAAAACCGAACACTGTACTAATGAAGAGAATGAGCAGGTGCAGCCCTCACATGAGCCAGCAGGAGGCCAGATGTGAGCTGGAAACAGGATGGAGGCAACTCAGCTTAGGAAATCATAGCAAGATGCAACACACCTATTTCTCCTCACCACTGAGACTCGTGCTCTATAATGACTTGTCCACTAGAAACGAGACCTATTTATGAAGGGATCCCCTTAGAAGAGTGTTTTTCAACTGTTTCTTCACCATGGGACATTTAGATAACAGTCCCTCACACTACACAATCCTGTTTTCTCACATTAGGGGCGAAGACTAGGAAAGGACATGGGTTATGTAGTGTTTCTTGAGCAACTCTCCATCACTCATATAAATAAAACATATCCAAGGCATAACCTTGTTCGTACTAATCCCTCTTTTCTTTCTTTTTTTTTTTTTTTGGTACTGGGGATCGAACTCGGGTCCTTGCACTTGCACTAATCCCTCTTAATTCATACCTAACTTATGTGACAAACGTTAGTATCATAAAAATAAAAATTATTCATCACGAGAACCTATAATTCTTGGCCCAATTTGTGGTTTTCTTTGTATCTGTTTATACAGCTCTCTCCGTGCCAATATTATTATAAATCTCCACTTTCTGTGCCTATCTACCTCACTCTCATTCTACTAGCATCCCTAAATGGCCTGTTAAATGCACAAGGGTTAAGCATACTGCAGGAAAGTGAAGAGGAAATGGAACGCTCCCTAAGTATACTAAGGCAGGTTAGTTGAGGTGAAATAAAAGGCACACTAGTGAAGACAATATAGACATGGCTGGAAAAGGGATTTCTTCCTGGAGTATGAACTAAGGGTAAATAAAAATACAAGATGGAAAGCCCATCATTTTTTGAAATTCTAGGCAAGTGATAACACCTGAATAATGTATCTTTTTAATCATGGCTGGAATTATCTAATGGTAGTACTGAGAGAGACTAAATATGACATCAACCAAATCTTCTGTTGTTGATAGCTCCTAAAACACATACAGTTAACTCCTGAGTGACAGCACCAGTGGCAGAGGAAAATATAGAGACAACATTAAAAAACAGATTGCATCATTTAAAAGTAGCTTCCAGGCTGGGGATTTAGCTCAGTGGTTCTGGCGCTTGCCTTACAAACACAAGGTCCCAAGTTCGATCCCCGGTACCAAAAAAATTAAAATAGCTTCCACTTTGATTGTACTTTTCTTCAGATAGAATTATATATGTGGATTTTTACATGCCCTGAATGATTAGCTACTTAGGAACGCACTCAGTGGCTTAGAGAATTGGGCATACATTATCAATTAAATTATTTATATTTCATAAAATTATAGAATTATCACAATTTGAAGAAGTATTAAAGATTAGCAGTCCAATAGCCTAGTTAGTAGAAATGAAATTCCTTCTACTAGTTCCCCACCTTTCTGCTTATCCACAAAATGTAACTAAAATTACTACTCCAAATCTCATACCTATGACAAAGTACTTGCAGTGTCTTGCATAGGCTGAGCTATTATAAAAGGTCTGCACTTATAGAATGCAATGTCATTAAGAACTGGCAGGTTCAAATCTAGACTTTACCACTTCCTAGATTCAGGACCTTAAAATATGTGAACTTAGTTTCCCATAGGCTTCAATTTACTTATTTGAAAAATGAGGGTAAAACTGGTTAATTCATAGGTTTGTTCTGAAAATTAAATGACTATATATAGTAAGCAATTAATATAGTCTCTTAGTCTCTGTCAGTAAGGTATAAAGTTCAATAGAGAAATAGTCCTAAGAAACAAATTTACTAGAATATAAACTCCATGAAAGGAAGAACTTTTTCAAGTTTGTTTACTATAGTCATTCAAGTAATTATTCAACATCTGGTGAATAAATTACTAGGTACAAAAAAATTCATAGTAAGATATACTAAGAAATGCTACAGGCTCAACTGTCCTCTTTAAAATCCATGATATGCTTTTCAATAAAAAGGTGCTGAGAGTATTGGAAACAGGTACATATACCAAGTAAAGAAGATGACATATATTCACATTTCCCAAAATGTTAACTATTCCTTTAATTTTTGAGGTTTGGCTAACATCAGTTTACATGTATAGTCAAGTCTTGGATTGCAAGTAACTTGGTCTGTGAGTGTTCCACAAGACAAGAAAACATAATAAAATACAAATTCATTTGAAAAATATGTTAAACTTTAGTTTATTGTATATAGCAATGTGCTTAATAATCTAATTAAATACAAAAGAAGGTATAAGCATTAAGTTTCTAGTTACTGACTTTTCTTTATATATAGGATTCAACTGACATTACCCCACCATCCCAAACATTACAGAGCCAGAAAATAGAAGAGATTATTGTTAGCTGCTCCCATAAAAGATTATGGACTTATGAACCAAGTATCAGAGAACACTGAATTAAGCTTTACGTTCAGTGATTTTTTTTTCTGAATGCCATCTGGTCCTTCAATATGAAATAAGTAGTGTTAATATATTTAACTTGTCTTAGTGTAGTCAAATAACCAGATTTTTTATTTTTAGGAATATACTTCCATTTTTGTCCTTTCATATTTCTATTTGAAGTTCTGTGGAAATGTCACATATTTCAATAGGAACTTCAGAGATGCAGAATAATAATAGGGAAAACATCCTCTGCTCCAGAAAGGTCATCTCCTGAAAATTATTTAAATCCTTCATGAAATGCAAAGAACATCTTATATTTTTCAAAAGTAAAAGAAATAATATGCTCATCTAGGTACTAAGAAAACATGTTTTTGGTGAAGTAATGTCTTGTCCATTCTACTTACCGAAGATGAAACTTTCCAAATGACAGTTTCAGCTGTCACTCAATAAATTACATTAATAGTTCTCAGTACCCCCTTTCTTTTTCCCTCTTATATCCTAAGAGTCAAAGCAGCAAAGTTTAATTGTTATACCTTTGATGTTAATAATATGTTGCAATTTCATATCCAGTAAATGGTACAAAAATAGTATTTTTTCATGAATAAAAGTTAATGACAGTTAGGACATTTCCAAGCACATAGTTTATATTAATAGTTAATCTTTCCACTCTCAGACTTGAATGCTTCTTAGCAGAAATTATGAAATTCCTGAATCCTCTTAAACAAAAGGTAGTTACTTTGCCTTATATTTTCAAAGATTCAAGACTCTGAATGCAACTACAGTAAACTCTTAAAATTAAAACTAAACTAAACTATTAATATCTTTCAGCACACTAGAATTTTCTAGTGCTAGATCACTATCAACTTAGGGTGGAGTATTAGAATTTCTTAGAATCCATGCAAAGGTTAAAATACAAAAAGGGCATCATTTATAGGTTAGCTTTTTTGTCATGGACTCAGAAAAATTCAGAGTTGTGTAATTCAATAGAATAATTACTTCTAACTCAAGATTTCATGACTTGGTGAGAAAAGCTCAAGCTAAATATACTTTCAAGAGAATAAAACTACCAGATGCTGTCAACAATTAAGGTATGTACTATGGCAATAAAAATGTTTCTAGTGACAATGATTAAGAAAATTTTCCATAGTTCAAATGCATAAGCAAAAGCAAAATTCACGAGTATAAGCAAAAGAAAGAAAAGTAGACTAATAGTCTACTTTTGACAGCAAGTCAAGCTTTGAATTTCAAATTTGGAGGTGACTGAAGTTATTAAAATGTCTACTGGATAATTAATCTGTGTTATATTCCAATAAAAATAAAATATAGGTAAACATCTACTAAAATTGCCCCAAAAAAGTTCATAAGTATTTCCTATTGAAGTGATTAGCCAAGAGTTCTACGCAATTTATAAAATCTTAGCTTTCTTCTTTCCAAGGGGGCAATTACATGCAGCTCCATATTTATTAAATAAAAACATTACAGAAAAATTAATTGGCAATTTATACTACAGTAGCTGTTGACAGTCATTTATGTTTAAATGTATTATGGAGACCAGTACAGTGTAAGGATTTTTACTTGCATAATGTCTTTTACTGTTGATGAGAATATTTTGTCATATATTTCTGATCATATATTAGTACATTTTTCATGTTAGTTGGAGACAGGAGTTCTCCAGTGATCACATACTTAATCGGTACTTTGCCGAAAGCGCCTATATAATGAGCATCTCTGTAAATTGTTTCACTATTGACATGCTGAAAAAAATAAATTTTGAATTCTGCTCAACAAATGAACTGTGAGACAAAAATACCTCTCGTGACTGTCCTGATGATTGCTAAGCCATCAAGAAGTTGATTGATACAACAATATGCTCAAACTAAGCCTAATCTCTTACCTATCATTTACTATTGACAAGGGGAAATGAGTGATATGAAAACATTCTCTACTCAATGTTCTGAAAGGACACCTCTTTCCCTAATCACTATGAATTATTCAATCTTCAGTTCTTCTTTTCTCTTGTTATGGATTGTGAATACTTATTTAAAATACATTTCTTCTTATACACTGAGAAAATTACCTACAATGAAAAAGATGTTAACAGGTTTTTAGGAACAAAGATGTTTTACTACCACAGCAATATGTTGATGTGATACATTCTTTAAAGGAACACTGTATTAATTATATATTATCCCATTTACACATAAATGGATAAGAATCATTTAAATACATCTGCAAACCATTTACTTTCAGAGGGTTCCTTCACTATCTTATTTGGTTTTCAATATTTCGTACTGAATATTAATTCCAAATCCTGCACACTCAAATAATTGATAATAAATAATACTTATTATGAAGTTTATACAACTATTACCTTTACTCATTTATCTATTATATACTAGGATCCATACTATCATTCTGTTTAATTAATTCAAGCTTTTCTACTTTCTACTTGAATCACTTGTGTAGTAAAAAGTTTGGCCTTGCCCAAACAGAAGCATAGCCTTCACTCTCAGTTTCTGGGAGTTCATTTATGCTATAACTGATAAGAATGATTTCGTTCAGGGTGGGAGCACACCCCACCTAACAATCTTAGGTTGAGATCTAGATAAGCCAGGTAGACTGTATGATTTAAGGTAAGGGGTTCAGATCTTAATATGCTAGCCTGGAGTCTGAGTTCCAATCCTGGAGTCTGTGGGCCAATCAACCAATCAATCAATTAACCATGCCTGTATAATGAAACCTCAATAATAACTCTGAATACAGAGGTTAATGTTTCTCTGATTAACAAGACTGTGTGTACATTGTCTCAAACTAATAGTTGAGCACAGGGCCTGCATCCTGATTCCACAGAAAAGACAGTGGAAGCTTCACATTGGGAGCCCTAGAAAACTCTACCCTTATGTGTCCTTTTTAGGGGGTAACTTTAATCTGTATCTGATCCCTTTACAATATGCAGAGCTATACGCAAATATTTCAGTGAGTTCTGGCAAACAGACATAGACATACAAAAACCCAAATACTCGAACAAAGAAACAGTCCAAACATAAAAATGAGCATCATAGACTGAGATACAGATTAACAAATATATTTCAATAAGCTATCGGCATCACACGTGCTTCGTTTCATGTCTTTTGCACAAAACGGAATTTAAATTGAAAATCCAAGTGTTAATTCAACAAAGAATTAGCAATAACAGCAAAATACCCTTAAACATAAAGCCTCTGGAATTGAAAGCATTTAAAGCTTAATTTTATGTCTTAATATGAAAAGGAAATAAGCACATCACATAATGGAAATGCAATTAAATATAACTGCCTGTATTTTTTTCATTTTTAAAATACAAAGTGGAGTTCTTTAATTGGTTTTCTTAAGATGTCACTTTCAGGCTTTTCATCATTACAGTATTATTCTTTTTGTTTTCTCATTTGTCAATACAGATATTAAAATGAAGTATTGGCATTGCTACTACAAATGTTTAATGCATTTATTACAGAGCAAAAGTATATTTCTGAAATTTGATAATAGGGATAGAAAACCATTGCATAGTGATAAATATCACTTTATGAAAAGGATTTCAGGCAGCAAGACTAGAGTTGCAAAACATCATTTCTATTTATTTTGCTTCCATTTTATTCTACTAGATTATCTTACACAGTAGTGACAAAATCAAAGTCTGTTAGAGCTAACTAGGATAATTTTTGGCCTAACTCAAGATATTCTGAATTGGTAGGTTGGGGAGAATCCTGTATTTCTGGCTTTTAAGGAACTCTTTAGCTAGTTCTGCTTCATTCCAAAGTTTAAAAGGTACTGACCAATTAAATTTAAAATTTCTTGCAGACTAGACCTAATACACTGGCTTGCAATAACAATCTCAAGCTATGCAACATTTCTTGGTTGCTTTCGGCCCCTCTGATGAAGTGTTCAAAACTGGGACTGTTAACATTTCAGAAGAGATTACTGTGTGTATAGGCATGAAAGAGAGCTCCAGCCAACATTACTAACAAGGCTGTGGAGCCCATGGGTGTTTGTGTCAGACGTGAAAACCCAATGAGATCTTTCTGAATATCATGCCCTTCAGAGAAGTGAAGGAGTTCACCATACAGTCTGAAAATCCTCCTTGGCAATGTAATACTGAACAAATCTAACACTGAGGGAGAGCACCATAAGAAGTCCAGGAATCAGATTTGATCAAGAAAATTTGGTTTTTTAATAAAATGGAATACTACTCAACCATCAAAAATGAGAAATTAGAGACATTTATTGCTAAATGACTACACATTGAGGCCATACTCTTAGGTGAAATAAACAGGACACACATGTAAATACCGAATAGTTTCTCTAGTGTGAGAAACTGAAAGTGTAAATAAGGACTAAAAGTTATAAGAGATAATGTGAAATAGGAAGAAAAGGGGCAAAGGGGAGGGGGAAGTGGGAGGGGTAGGGGAAAGAAGGGAATGGAATTAATATGAGAAAATTAAAAAATGGAAACAAAGTCTTTGTAAATAGGGAGGGATGGAGGGGTTGAAGGAAGAACAGGGGAAGGGGGAAAAAAAAAAGAACCAAGAGAGATTATGTAAAAGTGCATATCTCCAAGGATGAATGTCATTATATTGTACACCTCAAATGCACCAATAAAAGGATTAAAAAAATTATAAAATATATTCAATTCCTTTGTCCCTAAAGAGAAAATGCTCAAGTTTTCTTTGCTATTTCCATGTTCTCTTTTTGTTCTTTTGTTACTAAATAAATAACAACAACAACAAAAAAATGAAGTCCAAGAATGGATGCAGTAGAGAGCGTTTGTGGGAATACTTAATGTCCTCAAAAGGTCTCAGGGTGGCCAGAAATCACCAGGTGCTGAATTCTATGAAGGCTTTCCCAAGTCTTAAACTGAACTTTTAGGATCTCAATAAATAACTCTAATATGAGACCATAACTCCAAACAAACAAATTATGGGTATTTTCAGCAAAGAGGAATGCAGCTTTTGTACTGTGAATGATGATCATTTGAAATCTACACCACATTATAGAGTAATTCTACATTCTACATTATAGAAAAATTGGATATTATTAGATACTGAAGATACTTGATACAGCTGAACCTATTGTACATATTTGACAGTTGACTTCTAGGAAGTCAGTCTCTTCTATAAAAGGATCAGCAGATATCTGTTTGAAACTCACTGCTGTTCAGTTTGATGAAGTTCAAACGGAAATGTACAACTGCAAAGAATATAAAGCAGGGTTGAAGATCTTGAAGAAATTATGAATAAGCTAGTTACACCATTAGAATGTATGCAATTGGAGAAGTGCTAAGAGAGTCTGGAAGAATTACTTAAATAGTGCTCAAGAGTTTCTATTCCTAAACTAATTCTTCATATGAAGAAATGGGCAGAATGAGGTCTTGTGTGCAGAGTGAGCCAAAAGCACACTCCCCCCTGCCACTTCAGTCCTGAGGCATTACTTTCAGAATGACACTTTCTTTACCTTCTTGTCAAGACTGCTGCCAAAAGAGTATCAGTGTGTGTTCTTGAACACATGGTTGTGGAATGGTGGCTTCACAGGGCATAGGAGAGGCTAAAGTTCCTTCATTTTGTTCAAAACAAGTGCATCCATATGTTTAATAAAATTTTCCTATTATTTGTAAAGATTCAAAGGAGAATATAAAAATATTTGTTGTAATTACAGGGATTACTCATGAAACTCCATTCTACCAGGAAGGAAATAGGGTGAATGAGTTCTAGAAAGGACACATATCAATATTATAAAAATCAACAGTAGTGTGAATGATGCAAAATTAGAAGTCATGAATGCAAATATTTTGTGAATGTTGCTTCTTTAACAGGAAAATGTTGGTTTTGTTATTTGTTATTTGAAGGTTTTAAATAAACCCCATTGACAATCATCAGAAAAATAAAAATCAAGAGTGAGAATTTTAAACAGAGACAAAGAGAATCTAGATAAAAGAAGGAAAAGAATTGTATTAACAGAGTCTTCGAGAAGAAAAGGGAAACAAGATGCAATACCATAGGCCTAGAAAATACTGTCCTTTTTGTTTTTGTTTTTTTTTTCTGGTACCAGGGATCGAACTCAGGTCCTTGCGCTTGCGCAGCAGGCTGCAAAACCACTGAGCTAAATCCCTGGCCCCTAGAAAATACTGTGTATGGCAAGAAAAACAAATCACTGGTAAACAGGGTAGAGCTCATGTTTACTATCTCAGCAAACTTGAGGTTATATAAACTTATTTGTGGAAGAAGTTTAAACATACTGTATATTTCTGGGTAACTTTAATAAAACTGAGTAAGTTAATTAAAAATTATATAAACTTTGTCCAACCTTAAACTTTAAAATCAAGCTCCTCTGCATTTTCAAATTCAGTAAGACACCCAGAAGTTTGGAGCAAATTACAAAATAAGAAAAAACTTATGGAAAAAAAAAAACTTATGGGAGATGAAATACTCATACAAAATTTCTTTTAGGACAGCTATTCATTACAAAATAAAAAAAAATTAAAATAGTATTTCAAATTTCCCATATTTATTAGTTGTGAATAATAAATGTATTCCCAGCATTCCCCTTTGTTAATAGCAAACGTTTTACAGATTAAAAATTGTTTAATCATTTCAACTTTTAGTTATCCTGCTGGAAAACTGCAATTACATGTACAAAGAGTGCAAAACTATAGCTAAAATTATGCTAATATTGATTGTTGCCATTTACTTGATATTTCTGCATTTCATATACATTTATTTCACACAACACTGTGAGTTAGACATAATTATGTCTCCATAATACACAAGAAAGCTGAAGGATAGAAAACCTGTAACTGCTTTGTGGATAATAACACCTACTTTACCAGGTCCCAGACAGTTATGAGTATATAATAATTTTTAAAATGTGTGTAGGATCTTTGTGAATTAAGTTGCTAACTGTGAACTGTTATTTGCTATTATGGGATGGTATTTAAATATAAGTTTTTCAAGGCAAGAAGAGTAAATCAAAGCCCTAAATTTATGGGAAAATGTAGGATGCTTTCAGAATTTTAGAATCATAAATAAAACCAAAACTGAGAATATGTAAGCCTCTGTAATTACTAAGTTCAGAAATGAGAAGCAAGATGCTTAAGTGAATTATCTAAAATCATGAATGAGGTAGAAGAGAGCTTGGAAGAGAAGTGAAATCCTTACAGTTCTAATCACAAGTTTTTTAGTATCTCAAAGGAAGCTGCACTTTGAATATTTGATTCTTCATGGATAAGCTTCTTTGAAGTATGAGCATATGGAGGAAAACCATAACATTTAAGATGTAAATAGGGTTGTATTTTGTTTTTAAACGGGAACATCCAAGAGTTTCTACTGTAACAGGGCCTGCTCTGCAGCACAAGGGTTAGGACACAGGAGGGAGCCCTCCTAAACTGACTCTGGAGCTTCTATAGAAGCTTGCAGATCTGTTCCAGTGAGGGGCAGGGCCGAACACTTGTTACTATCGAAATAAGGGATTTAATTTTGAAACCAAAAACACTACACATTATTTCATCATGACAGCAAAAGAAAGCACGTTAGCTATTTAAATTATTTTAGGCAACACCAAAGTACAATATTGTGAGCCTATGATGTACACAGAATATAATACTCAACATCAAACAGTAGTCTACAGGAACCAACAGCGGAAATACAGCCTGGAAGTCAATTGCTCTATACTACAGCAAATACATTGCCTATTCTGAGCTACCAAAGCAAGGACAAGATGGAAAAAATTTCAAGCCCATTATACAACCAGATTAAGTGTACAGAATATAAGCAAATATTTAAAAGGGATAAAAGGTGATATTCACATGTGTAAAAGAAACATAATCCTAGGAATAGATGAAAATTTTATGTAAATGCTCTGTGAAATAGGATAGCTTAATAAGAAATTGAGTTCTGTAAAACAAGTGTCCACAGATGAGTAGTTAAATCCACAAAACTGGTCAGAAAGATAAATTGAACCCTATGGGAACAATTTCATCTTTAAAGCACGAAGAAGAAAATAAATAAATAAATTAGAAACAGTAAGGAACAAAACACATCTGGCTGAAAGTCAAGTTACTAACATGATGAAAAGACTTCATGTAACAAGGGTGTATCAGATAGAGAAAGAAGGAGTCTTTGCAAATCAGAAAGCAAATAGTAAATGGGGAGGTCAAATGCCACACAGTAAAAAATTAAATAATCTTAAATAATGATCTGAACAAATTGAACTGATAATTATATGAAATAAACACTTTTCTTAAAATAAAGAGCCCACATTCTTCCAAGAAAAAAAAAAAGTGTGGTATTCTCAACACTGGTACATAACCTGGTTAGGTTATCGAATTTCAAGTTTAAAGATGTGAGATGTGAAACCCTCAGCATAACCAGGTTCCAGAATATTTTCATCATTTCTAATTTCGTTTATTCCTGTTCCTTGGAAATTCCTTCTTCTCAGTTCTCCTTCCTTCCCGCCTCATCTCCAGACCAGAAATTATCTGCTCTCTCACCATAGTGTACATTTTCTAGAAGTAATAAAATTTGAATCAAGCAGTATGTCATGTTACTGTTATTACATTTGTTCTAGCTGCTTTCACTCAAAATAGCTATTTTGAGGTATATGTGCCTGGTTGTGTGCATAATTCATTCTTATGCAGAAATAACTACAGTTCATTGCATTCTCCTATTTGTGGAGATATGAGTTATTTCCTGCTTTTAGCTACCACAACAAAACAAGCTGGAACTTTGTGTACACAACTTTGAATAGACTTACAAAATCATTTCCCACTGGTAAATACCTAGAAGTGGAACATCTGGATAATGTTAAATGAATCTTTAATATTTTTAAAAACCCTAAAATTTGTGGGCCATAGTGATTGCACTCTTTTACATCCCTAAGCAGCAGGATATGCAAGTTCTATTATTTAGTCATACCCTTCAGCAAAGGGTATGGCCAGTCATTTTAATATTGGCCATTTTAATGTGTACTGGTAATGTATTGTGGCATTCTTGCATTTTCCTGATGAATAATAAAATTGAGTGTCCATGAAAAATATGCCATCAGTATTTTTAGTGAAATGTCTCAATCTTATTCATTTTTATTATTTTTTATCATTACATTTTGAATATTATTTACTTATTCTGAATTTGCAAGTGTTTTATTCCAGGTTGTGGCTTTTTTTTTTTTTTACCATTCTTTCTCTATTTGTCTCAAAGAACAGATATTTTCAGGCTTTTTTAAAAAAAATAACTTTATCATATAATTCTTCTGTGGATTATGTTTTGGGTGCTGTATCTATGAAATTATGAAACTAGAAAACTTGTAGAAGAAAATTTTTGAGATCGTGTAGAAGACAAATATTTTTTAGAAACAATGTCCCAAACATAGTTCATAAAATAAAGGTATGGTAAATTAAGCATTATCAAAAATAAAAATACTTCTAAATGTAATTTAAAAGATTGTATTTGATAAAATATATGTATTTAGAATACATAAAGAAGTCTTAAAACTCAGTAATGAGAAAATAATAAAATACGGAATAGTTTCTCTACTGCGAGAAACTGAAAGTGTAAATAAGAATTAAAATGATTAAAACGAATAATTGATAATTTGAAAAAGGAAGAAAAGGTCCAAAGGGGTAGGGGTGGTGGGAGGGGAGGGGAAGGGAAAGGAGGGAAAGGAAAAATTATGAGAAAAGAAAAAAAATGGAAACGAAATCTATGTAAATATGGAAGGGTGGAGGGGGTGAAGGGAAAAAAATAAGAACAAAGATTCATCATGTACAGATACAAGCACCCAGTGATAAATGTAAATATATTGTTTACCTAAAATATACCAATAAAAGAATTTAAAGGAAAAAAAGATTTGAATAGACATTTCATTAATGAAGAAATGTGCATGGCAAATATTCACATGAAAGAATACTCAAAATTATTACTCCTTACACAAATTAGTGATAAATTTTGTTATTGCTTTTGTATACAGATCAAGAAGTAAATAAAAGCTCACATTTTTGGCATATGGAAATCCAGTTATGGTACAATTTGGTGCAAAGACTGTCCCTTTCAGTTAAATTACTATTTCACAGCCAAAATTAGTTGACCCTGTACAGGGTTTATTTATGAGTCACTATTATGTTCCATTCGTTTAAATTTAGCTCTATAACAATAACATTCTTTATATCATATTAATTTTTAATTTTATTTTTATTGACATGAACAGGAATTAAAATATCACACAGCACCTTATAAATATATACAAATATTCTGTGTCTATCTCTGTAATAAAATTTTAGATTAGGTAGTGTTAATAATCAAGTTTGTGTTCATTTTAAAAGTTGTTCTCTTTATTGTAGTCCCTTCATACTTTCACATAAGGTAGAACCAGTTTGCCAGTTTTTTCAAACCCTTACCCCAACAACAAGAAAAAAAACCAAAGACCTTGTGGAATTTCAAATAAACTTGTTAGAAATCTACAGATCAAGTTGAGGAGAACGAAAAAATCTTTACACTAATTAAATTTATTTCAACCCGACTTATGAAACATAAAAATTGTACATAATAGTACAGTTTTCTGGGACTTGAGCTATAGTGTTTTGTTTGCTGGTTGGTTGGTTTGGACAATACCAAGATTTAACCCAGGGCCTTCTCCCTTTTTCATTTTTTATTGTGAGGCAGGGACTCGCTAAGTCACTAAACTGCCCAGGCTGGGTATAAATTTGTGGTCCTTCTGCCTCAGCCTTCCAGAGTACTGGGATATAGGTGTGCACCACCACACTTTCTTTATTTCAAAAGCATTCAAAACATCATCTGTGAATAAAGACAGTGTTATTTCTTTCTTGCCAATATAGATACTAATTACTTCATCTTAATCAATTACAAAGTCTAGTATGTTGAAGAATAAAAATACATTGGAAGGGAAAATAACTTTGTTTTTCATTTTTGTTGTCATTGTAATTTTTTGTTTTGTTTTGTTTTTTGAGATAGGGTCTCACTATGTAGTTCAGTCAGGCCTTGAACTCACTATGTACCCCAGGCTGGCCTCGAACTCTTGGTGATCCTCCTGCCTCTGCTTCCCAAGTGCTGGGATTACAGGCATCCACCACCAGGCCCGGCTGCTGTCTGTTTTTTTTTTTTCTTACAGGAAATCATACAGTTTTTTTAACCATACAGAATGATGTTGACATTAGGGTTTTGTTATGCAGTTTAACTAGACTTATCAAGTTCCTTTCCATTGTTACTTTTCTACTAGAATTTTTTCCAGGAACCATTACTGAACTTCAACAAAATCATTTTGTGATTTATTGGAAGACATATATATTTTTTACATTATTAACATAGTAATTTACACTACATGAATTTTAAAATATTAAGCCAAGTTTGCATTCTTAGGCTATATGCTGTATTATGAGTCTATATGCTCTATTATAATGCATTTTATATATATAGTATTTGATTAAAGTACTAAAATTTTATCTCAAATTTGCATATTCATATTCATGAAAAATATTTCTCTTTAGTAGTTTTTTTTTTTGGTACCGGGGATTGAACTCTGGTCCTTGTGCTTGCACAGCAGGTGGTGAAACCACTGAGCTAAATCCCCAGTCCTAGTGTTATTTTGTTTTGTTTTGTTTTCTTGTACTGTCACTGCCTGATTTCTCTACCAGGATGAAGTTAGCAGCACAGAATGAATTGGGAAACTTTCCCTCCACTTCATTTTTCTGAAAGAACTAGTGTATGAAATGATCTAATTTTGATTCTTGAAAACTATATCCATATATTTATCTATTTTTCATCTCTCGTGTACACATCAACAATGCTATTTATATGAACTTTTGGAAAGTAGGAAATAAAACGATGCTTGTTTTTCTTCACATATTTTTACATTGATTGTATGTTTATAAACCATAGTATTTTTTAAAACTACATGAATTATGAACTAAAAGTAAAAAATTAAGGGCCAGGGATTTAGCTCAGTGGTTCTGCCGCCTGCCTCCCTCACAAGTGCAAGGTCCAGAGTTTGATCCCCCGGACCAAAAAAAAAAAAAAAAAAGTAAAAAATTAAAGCTATAATATGATGTTCTGTAACTAAATAATTGCACATTATGAATATTTTAAACAAATTGCTAGAGGACTATGCATTTCAACATGTTTTCTAAGAAGCGATTAGTTATCTAGAGTCTTATAAAATGGTCATCAGTAAGGGTCTTTGTTTCTGGGAAGTGAGTAAGCCCAAATATTTCACCTCTATTAATAAAACTGAATATTACTTTCAAAAGATTATTTGGTAATTGTGGGTTTTTTTAAAGTATTGAGCGTATGTTATGATGACTTCTGTGATCAATGAATCTCAGTTATCTTTTAGTTATCAGGATGTCGTTCATTTCAGCTCAGATTACTCTCAAGATACGTAAATATCAGTGTTTATAATAGCCAATTTGAGATAACACCCAATATCCATTTCACACACACACAATACAAACAGTAAAATTTTTAAAGTGATAAATTGCAACATATAATAAAGATAATGTTATAAATGACTAAAAGTGTATGATATGACTATTAATAGCATAAATGGTGAATAACATTCTAATTTGAGTATAAAATGTAAGTGCATGAGGACCTAGTCAAATACTCTACAATGTCAGAGAATTTAAATAATAGGAAAATAAGTACCTACAAAAAAAGAAAATGGGTTTAATTTATTCATTGCTTAAGGTATGAAATTTTAATTTTTTTCTCTGAAATTACTTGCTTATCTAATGAGGACTTGGAAAAGAAAACTTACTTTTCTATTGTTTTTAAAACAAAAATATGTCATTTAATATTTGGCTTTTTTACCCCTTTCTTTAAAAGGGAAGAGACAAACTCATCTTTAAACAAAATTCTTGTATTAGAAAATAACCTTTTACATGTCTCACTTCAACTATACAGATGTAAAGGAGGAAAATAACAAAATAGACTGGTAGGTAGCCTGGCACAGGCTGGATTAAGATATGATTTCTGCAGAATAATTTAGGTGAGGCTCTTTCCCAGTGAAACTATTTGCCTTCATAAATTTATGCTGATACCAAGAAACTTTAATAAGTAATATTTCCTCTACAAAGTATCAAGTTCCGGATAACTGATAAACTGTAAAAACATCCATCGAGAAGCAGAATAAAAGACTAGTGGAATTTTCAATAGGATTTACCACATAGGGAATAGGAATCTTGTTATTATAGGTTAAACTGAGATCCAAGGTCAGAATTTTTAGACAAAGGATGGACTAATGCGCAAGAATTAAGTTGTTGTTGCGCACTGATGTTGGAGAATATTATATGATGGTCAAGAAGGGCAGTAGGTGTCAACTATGCATTAGAGAAAACCCTCACATCTAGACATAAATTGTTGCAGTTTCACAATTTCTCACATCACATATAATTAACCTGACATTGAGATTCTATGTTGTTTCCATGGTTTCATGATGTACTTGCAGTAAGTTTTAATATGTAGGTGAGAGGAACGGGGATGAATCTAGCAGGTGGAAAGCATTCACTGCACACATTCACGAAGCACAAAAGCTGTTAGTCTACATCAAAACTGCATGGTATCATGGTAGTTGTGAGAGAAACATGGACCTCTTCTGAGGATAAAACCAATCACCTCCTTACTCTTAGATGTAAGGAATAAAAATTTATACACACTTTTTAGAATGTTACCATCTAATTATAACCTATTTCCATCTTCTCTAAGATTATAAAAATGAAAGAAGACAGGTATAGAAATGCAATATGGTGCAAAAGCACTGATACATTTCATTCCCTCTCAATCAGTCCTCTTGCTCTCCAATTATCTTGTTGATTGGGAATGATCTTTTACTGATATAAATATGCAATAGATTATTTTGTGGATCATGTTAATAATATTCATTTTAATACTGTGGGCTGTTTTCCTTGCTAGAATTATATTAACTTTGGGCGAATAAAATTTGAAAAGTATTTAATTATGTTCATTTCCAATAATGATACAAGGAAACAAAATGAGCACAAGGTAGATTGTAATATGGTGAACATTAGTTTGGAAGGCATGCAGTTTCCAAATGTGTTTGCTTTAGTTAGAATCTTTATTTGTGCCCACAATTCAAATTTTAAACTTACCCAGCATCAAGTGGCAAATGATAAACAACTACTATATAAATTCCTTTTTAATATTCCATAATAAATAAAGATATACTGAAGTCACATTCTACACAAACTCTACAACAGGTTGGAGAGCTCTTTTATAATCACATATATTAAAAGAACAAAATTCCAAACTCCTCTGGATAAATATGAAGAAGGATGAGAAGAATGCAAAAAACAAAAACTTGAGCTGTGAAAGGAAATTTCAAACCTGAATGTGTATGAAAAGACTCCTAATATATAATGTTGAAGAAAACTACCGGTTCCTAATTGTCATTGTTTTTGTAATTGTCTCATGCAAGCAGCTAAATAAACAGTGATAACTCTTTTCTATATCTGGCTTATGAAGTTAATCCTAGGGCTGGGGATTTAGCTCAGTGGTTCTGGCGCCTGCCTTGTAAGCACAAGGTCCCAAGTTTGATCCTGGTTACCAAAAAAAAAAAAAAAAAAAAAAAAAAAAGTTAATCCTAAAAATCAAATATTCCCTGGACAACCTTACTAAATAGGCTCCAATTCCCAGAACTAATATTCATATCCCTTGGGATCTAGTTAAGAAGCAGGGTATATTTTATGTCTGGCTGGCAGAACTATCTTATACAGACTTAAATATTTAGATCTTTCATATAATTTGGCAGCATGAAATGAAAAATGGTACTGGACTAGAAAGTCTGGCCACAGTTCTGTCACTAATCAGGTGTGTGATTTAGTTAAACCACTTAACCTCTTAAGCTAGGATGTCATTATCTATAAAATATCTGCTCTGTGAGCACAGATAAAATGAAATAATGTGCTTGGAGAAGTTTTTAAAAATTAAAACACTCCATAAATATAATTATAGAACATTCTATCAGATTTCAAACTCCCTTCAATAAAGTATCTTCATTCTTTCTGCAATAATAATGTTATTTAAAATATCTAAGATCATTATTAACAATTCTTTCAAATGTTTATCTCTCCCTGAACACATCTTAGCTGTTTAATCGCTACATCTTATTCAGCAAATTAAGCTACTATCCATTTCTTTCTATTTTTAACATAATAACAAGGAACTACAAGAAATTGAAATTGTTCTTCTTACCCAATTTGTAAATATGTGTGTGTGTTCTGAATAAATATCTCCAAGTAAACTTTTTAAAATCAGCTGATACAATTTAATGTAACATTCATCTGATAGATAAATAAGATTTTATAGCATGGTGCTCCCTAATAGTCCTATCGATTACATAAATCAGGTTAGTAGTACAACCTTTTCTTAAACTTATACGTAAAATTATTCTACCCTATGAAATAAACATTGGAAAAACATAATACGGAAGTTTCAAATAAAGTGGATAGAAGTTCTAATTAAGTTAGCCATTTTCACATACTATGAAGGGTAAACACATAATACATCTGATGTCAATTCGACCACTATTTTCACATGTGCCTTATGTATCAGATTGCCTGAAGCTTTTCCACCTCCTTTGATAATTAAGGAATCATGATATGTTAACTGGTCTCTCTGGTCCTCTGCTTCCCAATCATTAAAATCTAATCAATACCCACTTTCCTTTAGCCAAGCACATTTAACATTCTTTCAGCAATGCAAAGTTAAAGAGGAAATAAAGCAGACCTATGATATAAAGAATGAACAGCTTGTACAAAACAAATTGTGATTCTATCTTTTCCTGGTGAGACCGTGCACTTAAATTTTTCCTGTTGTACATCCTTACTGAATTGGATAAGGCATGCATAAGAATTTTGAACCTTTGGATAGACATTAGTTGTAAGAGACAATCAATGCTTACAGGAAGGAACGTACTATGATTTGACCTGCATATAACTGTACTTCTCTAGACACATCAGTACCTTTTCTATAATCTTCATTCTAGCAATATTGAATGGTTCTCTGACATTTGTACACAACGTTCTATTCCTAGTCATCTAAGCCTTTGTCCACCCTAGTTTCCCTATCCCTTACAACTCTGTCAATCAAGTAAGTTCTGGGCATCCTTCCAAACTCAGGTTGGACACCACTGTAAAGGAGATTTCTGGTCCCTTCTACTAGACAAGATTGAACCTTCCTACAGTAATGTTCTTGGAGCATCAAGAACTGTAATATCATTCTCCTTATTGACTAGCCTGGAAATTATCCATTGCTATTTCTTACTTCCCAGCCAAAGAGAAAGTTTTTTAAGGTTGCGAACTAGATCTTGACAATCTTTGTAGTCTCAGCACTTATTTAAATAGTTAGCATATAAATTCACAGTATCTACTTTTTTAACTGATGTGAAAAAATAGCTTAGAGATAATTAGATAAACTCTTCAGACCATGGAAAGAAACTTAGATTAGTTATGAAAAAATAATATATATTTAGTATACAATAGTTGAATATACATAGTCTGAAGTTATAATATCAAAGAAAATATCTGGTTAAAAGAAGGGTATAATTCACCATCCTGAAATTCTGAAATATTCTCATAAATATATCAATTTTTGTATAAATATGCATATTGTGAAACTACTTACCTCAATTTCAAGCTAAATTTTTTATAATTTAGTTTAGCCTCCTACAGCATTTTAAATATTTGGTGGAGATGAGTAGATGCATACTACCTATGGCATTAGGGCAATGTAAAATTTTCTGTTATTTAAATATGAAAAATTGCATAGAACTGTATTCACTTAATGCTTTGAATACTTCCTTTTGTTAATGCGATAAATATTGTGTTAATTAAATTCACTATGATTATATGTATATAACTCATGGACATATGTACGACTATAAATTTGATCAGATTTATTTCTCACTAAAAGCCATCTTCAATAAGAGACAGGAGTTTTATTTGGTTTATTTATAATTTATATTGTTTGTGGGAGTATTTGATTTGGTGATAAGAAATTTACTTTGGAGAACCAAGAAAACATAGTTTTTTTAGCACTAAAGTGTGAAAGGGAAACGAGGTAGGCAATGGTAATCAAATATGAAAATGAAGAATTATAAACACACCACAAACAAACATAAAAACAAAACTTTTGCTGCTAATTTACATTCAGGGAAAATAATTACTTCACATATCATATGAAGTTAAAACCATCACCTCATAATACACTTGATCTTAGCCAAAAGGCCGAGAAGCGATCATCACCTCATAATAATAATGTTCTTGCTATGATTCACAAAAATTACATTTGTCAGTGGTTTGTCTTAAAAATGTACATACTACTCTTCATTATTATTTATTTCTCTGATTATCTATGTTGCAAAATAAGGACTGCCTTATTAATAAACTTTTAATTGTTAACCTATTAAATCTGTGATATATTTAAATTCTGAGAAGGAAGTAACAACTTCACTTGGATGGTTCTATGAAGTTAAATCTATGTCGATGCTACTGAAAATTTTAAGAAAATATTTTATAAGGCACTATATTATAGTTTTGGAGATGACTTAGCCAAATTTTCACTTAGCTACACATATAACATCTTTAACACTTTAGCATATTTTGAGAAATTTCTTTAGTGTCATGTCAGCAATGATAGACAATTTGAAGAATGAATATTTATAGTGGGCTACCTCTGATGTATAAAGGTGATGTTTAATAGTTCATATCTAATGCTGTATAGTAATTAGAAAAATCTATATTGAGGTCCAAAGAAGAATAAAGAATACCAACGTATAGATAACTGAAATCCCTTAGAGAAAACATAAAAAGATCAAAATAATTAATAATAATGAATACTACTTTCAATTTCATCCCACAATAAACTGAAATCAATTATAACTTGGTGCTTTTACCAATGGAATATATTTTGCAGAACATTTAAATGTGGGAAAGTGAAATAGTATAAAATTTTTCACAGCTTCTCTCTTTGTTGTCTTAAAGAGAGAGCTCAGCTGAATATATGGTATTTTCATTAGTTCTTTCCTGAATCATGCTGATATCATTAGCTTTTAAGGCATGTGAATTTTTTACATTAAGATTTTGATATTTTCTTCTATTTCCATGAGTACCAAGTCTGTGATGTACTAATAGGGTATGATTATAAAGTTGAAGAAAAAACCCCACAAAAACAGAGTAGTGCAACATCAAAGATTCGTATAAAGGATGAAGAGTGACTCAAATGTCTCCTGAAACTCTCTATATACTGAAAATAGCTCTTTATGAGAATATGGAAATATATAAAATGAATTAACTTGCCATGAAAATGGTCCACTGAATCAACATCATGATATAAATGGTAATTAGTTCAAACATACAAGGTCTAAATTCTCAGGGTGGAAATTTTCTATGAATTCATTACAATATTTAATAATTCTATGTACTGTTTCAAATACCAGTTTCTTGCTTAGCACTGAATTTTCTATATCAAAAAGTACAGAGATAAATCAATCAAACTTTACCTTTAATGAGCTTCAGTTTCTAGATTAAGAAAGGAATATAGTGAACTTTAATAAGCACACAACTGAATAGAAATTCAACATGTACACTTGGAGATCAAAATAAAGATTAAATCAAACTGTATATAAAGCACTGACTACATAGTTTTTAGGATGAAGTTAGTGTTCCATGAATACCGTGTTTTTTTGTTGTTGATGTTACTCTCACCTCTAAGCTTTAATTTAGAGGCAAGAGGCCAGACTTCAGTACAAATATTCTGATAGAATTGGTGTGTATCATCTTCACCCAGAGAAGCAAGAAGGAACTATAAACCCAATAGGCATGGAAAGAAATAAATGGATGCCTGAAAACGTAGGAACATGAAATCTCAGAGGTCCTCTATGGCTGTAGTGAAGAGCACACAGAGAAAAGTAATAGCCAATAAAAATCAAGACCAACAGAGTGGAGCTGGTAATCCGAAGCTAATAGGTTGGGGATTAATTGAGGAGAAGCATGGAGCCCAATAAAGTAGAATGCCAGAAACTAAAGCCAGAAGTAAAGAAAGGGGAGCAAGAGGCAAAGAGGCTGTGAGGTAGGACTGTGGAAGTAAAAACAGGAATGCACATATGTTTAAGAGATGAGTCTGAAAAGGAGCTTGATAAAATTAAAGAGGAAAAAATTAACTTCCAAAATGCAGAATTACAGAAACATAAGGAAGCAGAATGTGAAAACTAAAATAAAACAAATAAATAATATGCAGAAGTAAGATGACCAAGGAAAGCAGGAGTTTCCCAGGCTAACCACTAATATGGTACCACTAGATTGTGAAGAGGGCCTGCTTGCTAATAGTTTATTTGGTAAAAATATTTGTAACGTTGGCAGCAGGACACTGGTGAAATCTATTTTCAAATTTGAATTTTGTACTTTAGATTTGTTATATGTACCTAGGGAGCAAGGGTTACAGTAGAGAAGGTCTGAACATTATCCTTTGAATCTCACCCCTTCAATTGCCACATTTGTTAACTTAATTATAACACTGCTTCCTCTGGTGCCCAGTTCTTTAGTCATTAAAAAAATTTGTGGATGGATTACATGTTCTTCATACGATCACTCTCAAGAATACTAAAAGTCTGCATAATATATGGTCCAAATTTTTATATTACTATAGTACCTAAAATATTGTTTTCCCAAGTGATTCATAACATTTTTAAATCTGTTAAACTTTTAACATTTAAATTGCATAATAGGTGAGCTAATTTCTCTGTCACTCAATGTTTGGTTTTTGTATTTTATCTGTATATACTGCATAGATTATCATTTTACAAGAAAATAATTGATGAATATGCAGTTCAAAACGAAATGGAAAGGAGAAAAAGCTGTGACTTTATTCATTTAAATGACTCCACACCTTACAAGTGTTGTTCTTTTCTTTTTTTTGAAAAAAAAAGAGCCATAAATCCTCATCATCAAACTACTAATTTAGACTTGCAATAATGCAACTCAAGTGAGGCTTTAGTAGCCTGTGAAAAGTGTTACACCAAACAAGCTCATAGTGAATACAAATACCATTTTCTGTAAATACAGGCTTATAATTGAAAATTTTAAAAAATAAAATTAATAGTTTACATTTCTAAAATCTATGTTATTACATTTAGGATATGTTCAAAAGTAATGTATGATAAAAAATTATTATGTTTTTGTGCAACTCACAGGCAAATTCCTCTAAAATATTTGTTTAAAGTATTTTATATCTCACATTAATATCACCCCTAGTTTCTTTCTTCTACACTCTTCCCTATTTTCTTTCTTCTAGTTTCATTGTTGTTTTGTCTCCACATGGCAAAGTACCAGCATCCTACATATAACTGCCTTTCTTACTTAGCAAAGTAGATGATACTACATCTCTATTTATGTCTCTATTTCTCCTGTTTCCATTTGTGTTTATCTAGTCTGACTCACTTTTATCAAGGTGCATTATCCCTGAAATTGACTTTTCAAGCTTATCAAAGGAAAAGGCTTTCCTGACTTCATGCTCCCTTGTTGCCCATAAAGACAGATTTTATTTCAGATCTGAATAGACAAGCCTAGCTACATTAAGGGTCTATAACCCAAAGTGTCAAAAAGAGTTAATCTAGGTTCACATAAAGAAGAGGAATGAAATTTAAGACTTGTGTTACTTTGTACTGTTTTTAATGAGAAATAGAAAATATTTCACTGCTTGATATTTTAAATAAAGGTAAGAAACACATATAATAAGAAATAAAATATACCCTGATGCCCTGTTCTCTCTAGCTTCAAAAGAAGTACAGCAAAAAGAAGAGAGAACTGAGGAGATCAGAGAAACATGCCACAAACTAGATTTTAACCAATACATGAAATCAGAGCTGTATTTTTTATATAAATATTCAGTATTTGGCACATGATGGAAAGTATTCTCATGACTTTTTTTACAAAATGATTTAAAAATTCCACATACGGGTGAAAATTATACCTACTGAACAAAATCTTCCTTTGTCCACAAAGCCTTTCTTCTTATTCTGGTAAAGTGTATAATTTATGTTCTCAAGTATTAAAGGAAAGATTCTGAATAAATAATTTTTTTTTGTACCAGGGATTGAACTCAGGACCTTCCGCTTGCTTGAGAGGCAGGAGCTGGAACAACTGAGCTAAATTCCCAGCCCTCCATATAAATAAATTAACACTACCATCTTGTATTTCTTTAGATTTAAATAATATGTCTAATGGCCTCCAGAATACATGCCACCAAGTTTTTACATGATATCAAGCTATTAAAGATGACCCAATAGACAGCTCCCACCACAGAGTAGGAGGCTTCCGGGCCAACCTACTACTGCTGCCAGCACAGATGAGGTGAGGTGTGCAACCCCCGCCCTGTCAAAATGAGAAGACAGGTACAAAAGTCTCAGAACCAGACTTCCAGATCACCTACAGCAACCCCAAAGGAAATGAGATGGAACATTCTGATACTCAATAACCTGGACTCCCTGAACTAGCAATGAAAGAGGATCTGGAAAAAATGAAATCAGAAATAATTTCTCACATAACAGCAGAGATTGTCCCCATACGGCAAGACATGATTAATAAATGTAGAGAGGACACAGACAAAAGAAATAGAGGAGCTGAGGAACATGATGGAATCTCAACATAGGAAACAAATGGAATCCGTGAAACACATGTAAAGAGATTTCCAGGAGATTAAAAACGCCACTGAAAGCCTATGCAGCAGAATCAGCCAATGTGAAGATAGAATTTCAGATATAGAAGATGAGATTGCAATTAGTGGCCAGGAAAATAAAATTTTCTTTAAAATTGTAAGCAACCATGAAAAATCAATCCAGCAACTACTAGACGATGTAAAGAAGAAAAACATAAGACTGATTGAAGTCAACAAAGAAACAGGAGACAGTGCAGATGACATTAAAAAACTGTTTACAGAAGTGATGGTAGAAAACTTCCCAAGAAGGAGAAAAGAACTTGACATACAAATAATTGAGGCATATAGGACTTCAACTAGCCTTGATCAAAAAAATGTACACATAGGCATATGATTATTAAGATTCCAGAAATTCAACAGAAGAACAAGTTGTACAAGCAGTTAGAGAAAAGAAACAAATCACATACAAAGGAAAGCCCATCAAAATCACAGCAGACTTCTCAACACAAACCCTCAAGGCAGGAAGAGGGTGGAGTGATGTATTTCAAGCCCTAAAGGAAAACAACCTCCAACCCAGATTGATGTACCCTGCAAAACTATCTTTCAAAATTGATGGAGAAATAAGATACTTTCATGACAAGGAGCATCTTAGGAACTTCACGAATACCAAACCAGCACTCCAAAAAATTTTAGACAAAATCCTAGGAAAAGACAACAAGGATCACAACCCCAGGAAGCCCAGCAGAATGAATCCACTGGGCACAACAAGAAATTAAAAGCAAAGGGGGAGACTCCAACAAAAAGAAAAGGTCATGAAAATGATAACTCAATACGTATCAGTTATAACCATCAATGTTAATGTTCTCAATTCACCAACCAAAAGAAATAGACTGACAAAATGGGTCAAGAAGCAAGATCCAACAATATGCTGCATACAAGAAACACACTTAATTCAAAAAGAAACTCATAGACTGAAAGTTAAAGGGTGGAAAACAATACCCCATGGGACAGGAATCTGAAAAAAAGCAGGAGTAGCTATCCTCTTTGCAGACCAAGTGGATTTCAAACCAACACTGATTAAGAGAGACAAAGAAAGACACTACATCCTTGTAAAGGGAACAATCCAACAGGAAGAGATGACAAACATAAATATCTATGCACCAAACACCAGTGTGCCCAACTATATAAAACAAATACTAACAGACATGATAAATCATATAAGCACTAATGCAATAGTAGTAGGGGACCTCAATACCCCATTGTCAACAATAGATAGATCAACTAGACAAAAAACAAGCAAAGAAATACTAGAATTCAATCAAACTCTTGAACAAATTAACTTAGCAGATGTTTACAGAGTGTTCCACCCGACAAAATCAGAATACACAATTTTTCAGCTGTACATAGGTTGTTCTCCAAAATAGACCACATACTCACACATAGAACATTTTTAGGTAAGTGCAAAGGAATTGAAATTATCCCCTGTATATTAGCAGACCATAGTGCAATGAAATTGGAGATCAATAGCAAAAGAAACCGCAAAAAATTCATAAACACATGGAAATTGAACAACACACTTCTGAATAACCAATGGGTCAAAGAGGAAATTACAGAAGAAATCAGACATTTCCTTCAATTAAATGACAATGACAATGACAATTCAATATATCCGAATCTATGGGATACAATGAAAGCAGGCTTATGATGGAAATTCATAGCAGTGAACACTCATAATGGGAAAACAGAGCGAGCCCAATTAAACAACCTGATGCTGAACCTCAAGCTTCTAGAAAAAGAAGAGCAGGACAAACCCAAAACCCATAGAAAGGAGGAAATTATAAAGATCTGGGCAGAAATCAATGCAATGGAGACTAAGAGAATAATACAAAAAAAATCAATGAATCCAAGAGTCGGTTCTTTAAAAGAATAAACAAAATTGACAAACCTTTAGCCAAACTTACCAGGAAAAGGAAAGAAAAGGCCCAAATCCATGCATTTAGGAATGAAAAGGGTGAAATTAAAATGGACCCAGCAGAAATCCAGAGGATCATAACCACCTACTTTGAGAACCTATATGCCAATAAGATGGAAAACACAGAAGAAATGGACAGACTCCTAGATACGTATGAATTACCAAAGTTGAACGAAGAAGACCTAAAACTTCTAAATGACCCAATATCAATCAATGAAATTGAAAATGTAATTAAAAACTTACCAACCAAGAAAAGCCCAGATCCTGATGGCTTCATTGCTGAATTCTGTAAGACATTTATAGAGGAACTACTGCCACTACTGTTTAAACTCTTCAATGAAACTGAAAGGGAAGCAATACTCCCAAAATCATTCCTGGAAGGAAACATTACCTTGATCCCCAAAGCACAGAAAGAAACAACAGAAAAACAGACCTACAGGCCAATCTCACTGATGAACATAGATGCAAAAATCCTTAATAAGATATTGGCAAATAGATGCAGAAGATCATCAAGAAGATCATACACCCTGACCAAGTGGGATTCATTCCAGGGATGGAGGGATGGTTCAACAATAAATGTAATATACTACTATATCAATACAGCCAAGGACAAAAACCATATGATCATCTCAATAGAGGCAGAGAAAACATTTGACAAAATCCTACATGCATTTATGATAAAAACCCTACAAAAATTTGGAATAGATGGTCTCTACCTCAATCTGATAAAAGACATCTACGAAAAACGAACAGCCAATATCATAATAAATGGTCAAAAGCTGAAATTCTTCACACTAAAATCAGGAACAAGACAAGGATGTCCACTATCACCACTCCTATTCAATATAGTTTTGGAAACATTAGCCATGGCAATTATACAAGAGAAAGAAATAAAAAGAATAAAAATAGGAAATGAAGAAGTCAAATTGTCATTATTTGCAGATGACATGATACTCTATATAGAAGATCCCAAGAACTTCACCAAAAGTCTTCTAGACTTAATAACCAAATTCAGTAAAGTAGCTGGATACAAGGTCAACACACAAAAATCAATAGCTTTCCTCTACAAGAACAACAGACTCACTGAGACAGAAATAGGGCTAACAATTCCTTTCACAATAGCATCCAAAAAAATGAAATACCTAGGAATCAACCTAACAAAAGAGATCAAAGACCTCTTCTCTGAAAACTATAGTACTCTGAAAAGAGATTGAAGAGGATATCAGAACATGCAAAGACATCCCTTGCTCATGGGTAGGAAGAATCAACATAGTGAAAATGGGCATATTTCAAAACTGCTGTATAGATTCAATGCAATCCCAGTTGAAATCCCAGCAGCATACTTCATGGACCTTGAGAAAACAATCCAAAAATTCATTTGGAACAAGAAGAGACCCAGAATAGCAAAAGCAATTCCAGGTAACAGAGACATGGCAGGGGGTATTACAACCTTCAACTTGAAACTATACTACAAAGCTACTGTGATAAAAACAGCATGGTACTGGCATAGAAACAGATGTGAGGACCAGTGGAGCAGATTAGAAGATGCAGAAACAACTCCAGACATACTCAGCTACCTTATCTTTGACAAAGGAACCAAACAGCCTCACTGTAGGAAAGATAGACTCTTTAATAAATGGTGCTGGGAAAATTGGGCTTCAACTTGCCAAAGACTAAAACTAGACCTATAACTCTCACCATGAACTAAACTAAAATGGAGATGGATTAAAGTTCTAAATATTAAAACAGAAACGCTGAACCAGCTGGAAGAGAGGTTAGGTAGAACTCTTGAAGACACTGGTATAGAAAAAGATTTTATGGACAAAATCTCAGTTGCCCATGAACTAGCCCAAACAATCAACCAGTGGGATGTCTTCTTATTAAAAATCTTCTGCACAGGAAGAGAAACCACCAGCAGTGTGAAAAGACAACCCACAATGTGGAAAAAACTTTTCACCAGCAGTCCATCAGACAACCTATTTTGAATCTATAAAGAACTTAAAACGTGAGACCTCCCAAATTTAAAGACCTAATCCAAAAATGGGCATCTGAAGTGAACAAACATTTCTCAGACAAAGAAGTAGAAATGGCAAATAAACATATGAAAAAATGTTCAACATCACTGGTCATTTGAGAGATGCAAATGAAAACAAAGCTGAGATTGCACCGCACCCTAGAAAGAATGGCTGCTATCATGAAATCAACCAATAACAAATGCTGGCAGGGCTGCAGCAAAAGAGGAACCCTGCTCCACTGCTGGTGGGAGTGTAGACTGGTGCAACCACTGTGGAAATCAGTATGGAGATACCTCAAAGAACTAGGACCGGAAGTCCCATTTGACCCCACTATTCCACTGCTGGGGATCTTCCCCAAAGAACTAAAAGAATCATACCACAGTGATAAATTTGCAACCATGTTCATACCAGCACAGCATGTGATAGTTAAAACATGGAAACAGCCCAAATGCCCATCAACTGGTGACTAGATAAAGAAAATGTGGTTTGGTGTTTTTTTTTTATAAGATGGAGTACTGCTCAGCCATCAAAAATGAGAAATTAGAAACATTTATAGCTCAATGGATGCACATTGAGGCCATACTCCCTTAAGTGAAATAAATAGGACACACACATAAATACTGAATAGTTTCTCTAGTGTGAAAAACTGAAAGTGTAAATGAGGACTAAAAGGTATGATAGATAATGTGAAATAGGAAGAAAAGGCACAAAGGGGAAGGGGAAGTGGGAGGGGTAGGGGAAAGGAAAAAAGGGAATGGAATTAATATGAGAAAATGCAAAAATGGAAAGAAAGTCTTTGTAACTAGGGAGGGATGGAGGGGTTGAAGGGAGAACACGGGAAGGGGGAAAAATAAGAACCAAGATGGATTATGTAAAGGTGCAAATTCGCAATGATGAATGCTATTGTATTGTATACCTAAAATGTACCAATAAAATAAAATTTCTTAAAAAAAATAAAGATGACCCGATATAGGGCTGGAGATTTAGCTCAGTAGTTTCGTCATCTGCTGCAGAAACAGAAGGACCTGAGTTTGATCCCCTGTACGGTACCAAAAAAAAAAAAAAAAAAAAAAAAAAAATGATGACCCAATATAAAATGGGTATTTTTTTGGTATTATCATTTTTGTCACTACATTAAATTTTATACTCTGTTCTTTTCTCTAGTGCAATCTGTCAGTTTTATTTTTGATATGTATTCCTACAAATACAGGCACATACATATACATAAATATAGGTAGACACACACACACACACACACACACACACACATACACACACACCCCACCACCGCCAACACACACAGAAATGATGCAGTTATGATACATTGGGGGACTACAATAGGAATGAGGAATAGGGAGAATCCGGGACCCTTATCTGCTAATCATTAAAAGCACGATTCGTGTTTTGTTCTGGGACTGCCAGGGACTTTAAAGCCATTTTTTCTGTGAACATGGCTCTTCACTAAAGCTTGACATTCATTTTATATCCTTTGTTCCTGTAAATCTTGGGTCAAACCTCCTCTAAGCTCTGCATATGCATATGCTGATTATTAAGGAGTGCCTGCCCAGGACCTGGCTGGCAGGGTTGGACACCAAAGAAGTTCACAGAGATATTCAGATACTCCCAGAAGCTCTGGCCTTTGTCCTCAACCTGTGACCCCTGCATTCCAGGAAATGGAAACCTGGAGCGCCCATACTCACCTGGAGCCACCCTCATGTGGTAGAGACCACTGCAGAGACTACACTTTCCTGGAAACAAAACCATCCCTCAGCCAAATTTTCCAGAACTAGGATACCAGGCCTGAATTAAAGATCAGCTGGATCCCAACTCAAGTAATTGCTGAAAGCTTGCGCCCCACCTCGGCAGATGGGACCTCCTGAATCCCTGTATCAGCGTGTGCCCCTTCCCACTAGGGAAGCTGGAGTCCTTTCCCATCTTCCCTCTAACTTTCAAATTAAAACTTTTTCTGTAAATGTGTCCTTTAGTTTTAATTTCCATTTCTACTAAAGCAAGGACCCACACTAGTCAGAGACAGAAAAAAAGATATTTATACACCACGCTGAAAACAAAAGTAAAAGCCAGAGTGTTGTAAAGCTCAAATTTGCCATATGCTGTGGAAATGTCACAATCTTTTTCAGAGGTAATTGGCTTTTTTCCTTCATTTTTATTCAAAGAAACACCTTTAGTAATTCATTTGATTGTATCAGGACAGTCTAAATAGGAGAGCAACAGCATGAAAAGAAATTACTATAGATAGGCAAAATGTTAATAAATTGTGCTTTCAGTTGGGGGCTGTGAGTTAGGAAGTAAAAGGCTCACTGGAATGCAAATTAAAGAAAGATCTTGCAAAGGGAAATTGTTTTGGGAGAGAAAAGCTAATGATAACTATGTAAGGACACTGATGTTTATTCTAAGCGTCTCCTCTTCTCTACCTTCCCTCTGGGGTTCTGGAGACCTGCAAAACTCTGCTTGTTAGCCTTAAATGAAGACTGCTTTGGAAAAGAGATCTTGTCCAATAGATGAAGTTATGTCAGGGAAAAAATAGTGGATAAGGAAAGGATGATGTGGAAGTAGATATGGAGAATACAAGAAATCCAAAATGAGAGATTTCCAAGAGGATTCAAGCCCCCAGAAAATCTAAGGAGCCTTAGACAGACAGGCAAGCTAGGAAGTACCCCAAATTAATTACAAGTGTCCAAATATTTGATAAAGAAGATTAAATTGTGAGAATAAAAACAGTGGGAATACTGGGAAATTTTAAAAAATATTCATATCTATTTCCATTGATAAAGGTTAACTCAAATGTAAATACACATATCAGGCTGTGATATATGGCTGTTAGGATAGAGCACAATTTATTATTACCACTCTTTTTCTCTATTTTGTCATATTTAATTTTTTCCCTGCTTCCACATGAGATTAGAATTTTACCTAGGACACCAAATATCTTGGTTATTGTTTAATTTCTTTTAGTATAGCACAAAATTGGCTGAATTAATAGTTATTGATTGAATTAATCAAAAACTTTATTGATAATTAAAGCTTTCCAATTTAAATATTAAGTAAAAAAACAATAAATACTTTTATTGCCTTAGGAAAGAACAAAGCATCTAGCAATAAATTATACATAATTAAGGCAACAATCAAAATAATGCCAATCTCCTGAGATTTTACAATGTAGAAATAATAGTCATTATTTTGACCCAATCACAAGAAATAAGAAATTATGCAACATGGTCATGTTTAGGCATAAAGTACACTAAAAGTAGGTATATATTTATAATTTGGATTTTATCTCTAAATAAATTCATTGTTTTCATTATTTTTTAATAATATGTAAAAGAATTTGGACATTTCAGAATTTTATGCAGATAAAAAGTCAAAATATGTTCTACCTGGTAAAAAGGCGAAAAACTTTCAGTTGACACACTGGGCTTCGTTAAATATTCTCATAATTCTTATAAGTACAATTTATATCTCCTCAGATCTGCTTTGTAGAGAAAAGCCAAATTTTCTATGTAAGAACAGAGTAGGCTCTGTTCTAAAATGTCACCATCATAAATTATTGCATTGGGAATTCTTTACACATTGCAGCCAATACATAGCCAGGTGTAGTGGGGCACACCTGTAATCCCACCACTTGGTAGGCTGGGACAGTAGGATAGCCTGAGTTCGAGGCCAGCCTGAGCTACATCAGAGCTCAAAGCTAACCTGCAATATAAAGTGAGACTCTGACTGAAAACAAAACAAAACAAAGAAACAAACAAAAAAACTTTAGCCAATATTTAGAAAGAGACAGATGAATTTTCTATACATAAGAATTTTGAAAAGCTCTCTAAGAAAACAGTCATATTTTTTCAAGATTATGGGTATTGCCAAAGATCAGATGGCCATTTAAACTCAAATGTTTTTTTCAACTGTAGACAAACACCAATATGAGTGTGCCGAATAAATGTTTTTCTTAACCTAACGACCGATAGACTACATTTATAATATTGGAAACAAAATTTTTTAACAGATTTCTTTGAAGGTAAAAAAAAACCTCAGAAACTTTTCAGCAAAGACACTTATTGAAGAAAAAAGGAAATAAAATTTTTAAGTTAGGCATTAGACAAAAAATGGCTTTTGAGCGAGGCATGAGGCATACTATTTTCCAGATTACCATATCTTTCCATTGCTTTGTAAAATTTATTGTCTTTACAGATAAGCTGCAAAGAATATCTACATAGAAACAGACATGCAGACAAAACCGAAATAATTTCAGTTGATTTCCCAAATATTCTGATATATTTTTCTCTTTGTATTGATGAAGATATACGGCTAAATAAATAAGGAACCACACAGAAGTATCCTTAATAAGATAATAGATTCACAGTTTTAAAAGTGTTTGTGTGCACATTTGGATTAACTTATGGATAGTATTCTACCTAAAGATCATCATCACCACTCAAAATGGAAGCAAATCATACACTAAGCAATAGGAAAGATTAAGATAAATTCACAAGACAAGACCATTTATAAATGTTTAAAATTATAATTAAGCCGACAGTGAAATCTTGATATTATCTAAACTAATTTGTTTTCAATAACATTTTAAATACACAGCATTGTCTCCAGATATAATTAAAAAACACAAGTACTTATAATTGTTTGGTAACTGTTTAATTATCTTTTATTCTTACATTCTTTTCTTTCATCAGAAAACACATCCAAGTTATTTCAACACTGGAAATTTATTTCAATGAAATTCTGTCCTCTATGCATCTTCTCTTCAATTCAGATACACGATTTCTGGATAACTCCAAAAACAATTAATGGCATATCTGGTTTTGTATATATGTACTAAATATGAATCAGTCAATTTTGTTCTTAACAATTTTCAAATTTAAAGGTTACTTGAAGACAACCTTAATAAGTCCTTCATTTAGCAGGAAATTTGGAGGTGGAGAAAGACAAGTCACATAACAAGAATTAGCACTGCTAGTATTAGAATCCATACCAGAATTAGTCTTATATATTTAGTTTCCTATTTTTCTCCTGTTCTAGAATCTCCCTATCTATCGCCATAGTTATGGTAAGAACTGTGTGTAGTGATGAACCTTCATTAAAAAGTAGCTAAAAAAAGTTATATATAGCTGGAGATTTCAGAGGATTCCATGGAAGACAGGACATTTGAGTGATGCCTTGAAGATGATGAAGACATTTAAAGGTATTCATAACAAAGAAAATGAAATTACAAAAAGCACTTAATTTTAAAAATGTACAGGATAATGGCCTGTTCACCTTGATTAGAACATAGAGTATGACCTCATGATGAGTGGAAAATACTATTTGTCAGCTGAGGAAACTGAACTTTGAGTAACAGGATAGTGCAAATCCACAGAGACTTGCCAGAGAGGAAAGAAATAGTGCTTGCTTTCAGGCCTCTGGATTAGATTGTGATGACCAAAGCCAAGCCAGTCATACTCAGTTGAAGTTAATTCTTGGGTGAGTGAGGGTGAAAGAGGAAAGTTTTTGATTCAAATGGACCTGGAAAAAGAAACACACTAGGTGTTAAACAGAAAGAATTGAGTTGATATTGAAAAGATTCCAATGTTTAGATCTCTAGAATTCACTATACTTTCTTGCCTAAAACAGTCAAAATATTTTTTTGCTTGCATTTATCTGTTTCTTCATAAAGGAATGTCCATCTGACAGCAAAGTTGTGGTGGAAAGAGAAAATTAAAGGTGAGGAAAATGCTAGAATTTCTCACAGGACATATAAGAATCTTATTTTGAATATCCCAGTTGCAATTGAGAAGCAAGAACAGATTCAGAGTATGTTCTGAAAAGAAAGGTAGTAGGAATGCTAGCTACATGTCAAACACTGAACTGAACACTTTTCAGGTATCATCTAATTAGTTCTTAGAGAAGTTTATTATGTAATGAGATTTGTTTCCATCATGAAGAATATGAAAAATGTATTTCAGAGAAATTATGGTGAAAGTACCAAAAGCAGAATTCAAACTGAGGCTTTAATTTGAGAACCTATATCCTAATTTTCAAATGCCTGCTGTGTAAAAGACAAGGTAGCAGGGTGACTCTGAGCTTGGTAACAAAGAAGAGAGGAACTCTCAGAGGGTAACAGAGAATGGTAGGATAAGGAATTCAAGAGGAGAAAAGTAACTCAGGGAAATATAATAAGTTTAATCTTATTCACATTATATTTTAAAATCTATCAGGAAATTGGTTGTCATTTTGCAGAAGCTAGCCTCATATCTCACATATAAATTTGGGGAAGTGACAGTTTGTCATTATATTGGCAAGCAAGAGAGTGTGGAGTAAAAGAATATTAGAACCCAAATCTAGTTTGAATCTAGAAAGAATAAATAGCAATCAACTTGAGTGGAAGATAAAAAAACAGAATTAGCTGTATGGCATCTTTTAAAAAAGGAAGAAATATGTACTAATGGGAATGAGTGTTCTTCAACCAGACATCCTCTGCATGAACCAACTCAGAGATACATACAGGGGTAGATACACAATGCATACATTCAGATCTCTCTAAACTTTACATCTATTTCAGCATATATCTGTGATTTATCTTTTTATTAGTACAGCTTACGATAAGCACTTGAAGTGAGAACTTCCCATACTCAAATTACTTATATCTTTCAATCCAGCTAAAAGCACCATATTCATCACATTATGCTGTACACCAGGTAGTTGTATATGTAAGAAATTGATGACATGGATGGACACACAAAGACACTATGAACAGTGAAGTTTACCAAATTACTTCTGCTACTTCACCCACACATTTCAATGCAAATATTTTAAATGACAATAATTCAACTTCCTGCTTATCATTAATATTTTCTCCATTGATTAACTTTATATATCTTTTTAAAATTATAGTCAAGTTACAGAACAATTTTTTTAAAACATATTCTATTTCATTGCTTAACAAAATACTAAAGAAAAAAATCCACATATTCACTAACTTTCAAGAAAAGTATTTGACTTCTTTCTCTTTGAAAATGGTTCAAAATTAAGGAGGAGTCATTTCCATGTTTTAAATAAGTTTTATAAGTGTAAGATCAAGGAAGAATTTCTTTTAATTTCCCAATATATGTTCTGCTTAAATCCTGAAGTTTCCTTTTGAAGAAATTTTCCTTTTGCTAACCACACTCTTTAAAGCTTCAGGGAAATATTAATTTGCTAGAAGAAAGAAGCTCATGAGGTGGATCATCATTAACTGAAGGAACAGCATGAATTGCAGATATTCCCTACCAACCCCAGCTACAAAGCCAAAAGGCCTACAGAGAAAGAAGTTAGGCACAGCAGTTCATGGATGAGTCAAAAAGCAAGTTTAGAAAGTATGTTGGAAACATACTTGCCTAACAAAAGAAACTATAATTATGATCACATAAAAAAAGAAAAACAAGAGCAAATGAATTTCTAAGAGGTTAGCATGGCAGATGAAGAGCACAGATGCAGTTAGAGGAATTAAAGGAAAAAAACTTACTGCATCATAACTTGACCTTATTAAATTTAGCTCTGATCCTCTTAATAACCTGAGAAGAAAAGAAAGTCAACTATGATTTTACGCAGTATTTTTGCATGAAAATTGTTCTGGATAAGAAAGAACATTAACGTTTGCTAGGAAGCCACAGCTTTGAGCTTAGTGCACTGAGTTTTGTAAATGGTATGTCTTTGCTAGTATTCCGGGGATTGTGTCTCCAGCTTGTTCATGAGAGACAAGGATCCCATGTGGAAAAGGGCTCTGTCACAGTGCTCACCCTCAAATTATGTAGATTTTGTCACCTTGAATATGAGCCATCATCTAGGCAATGTGATTCTAGACTTAAGAGTGATTTTGTCAGTCAGGGGACATTTGACAACAACAAGATGTATTTTTTATAGTCATGGCATGAGGAGAGGGGCATGCTACTGGCATCCAAAGTATAGAAGGCAGGGACACCTCAAAACATCCTGCAGTTAGGAAACTGGAGCCTCTCTCCCCACCCAACACATAATTACATTTTTGTCAGGCAAATCCTATTTGGGGAGATCAATATAGCAATTTAGGACATTTAGCAGTAACCCTGGCCTCTACTCAGTAGATGCCACTAGCATTCTTTCATGCCCTGTCATGAAAATCCAAAATGGCCTATATTTTTACAAGTCTTTAGGGAAAAGGAGTTGGAGGGCAGGCTGGCTTGCCATGTTTTCTGTTGCCAAAAGCTACTATAGTAGTTCCATGAGTTTGAAAGCAGTTGAAATTAAGATTCTTGGTAGGTTACACAATAAAGAGGATCACTACAGATTTTTATTAATATGTCATAGCCCAATAGAATATTTGAAATACAAAAATCTGCATCTAGTATTAAATATGGTCGATAAACATAAAATTACTAGCAACAACATACAAGCTTAAATTCTACGTTCAGATGGGTTAAGCCCTCCGGTAGATGGTACCTTCTTCTGGAAGTTAGGCTTCCTCGCAGCGCTGGCCTTTGATTTCTCACTCCTTCATTGGCTTGACTGCACTGTCTGAATGAAGTACTTTTCCCTTTTTTTGCAGTGCTGAGAGTTCAAACTTGGGGCCTTGTGCATACTATGCAAAGGCTCTATCGCTGAGCTACAACCCAGCCCTATAAGTGTCTTTTTTTTGTTTTGTTTTGTTTTTGTTTGTTCGTTCGTTTTTTTGGTACTGGGGATGGAACTCGGGTCCTTGAGCTTGCGCAGCAGGTGGCGAAACCACTGAGCTAAATCCCAGCCCTGTAAATGTCTTTTTGATATTCATATTCTTATACTGTTACCTAACTTATACAAAGTACAGATGCATTTTTTTCTTACCTTAGAGTCTTGTCATTTTCATATTTCATATATCCATTTGCAATTAGCATACTGGGTAATATATTTTAAATAAACATAATATCACAGATATGTTCATTTCATATATTATTGTTTAGCCTTATGTGTAATTTATTTTAATAGTTTATTATTACCTTTTTTCATAAGACAAATCAAAGTATTTAGAAAATGCCTAAATTGGGAAGAATATATTTTTGGAAGAAAGATAAATCTTTTTTAACTAAGATAGATTTTTTTAAAGAACAATTTTTTTTATAATTACACATATATAGCTATATATGTGTTTATGTTCACATCTCTAAAAATAAAATATATTGCCATAAATTAAAAGAAGCAAATGAGAAAGGCCCCCCAAATAAATAATTTCATTCAAATTCTATTTTACTTCATCTCCTATCTGTGTTTTGAAGGGAAAAATACAATAAATATATTATTCTGGAAATGCTATCCACTTGAATTCATACATTTGAATTCATTTCAGCACAAATGTGGTGGGTGAAAGTACTTAGCTGATAAGATCAATAATCCAAGTCCTGGTTGGGCTAATTTGGACTTTCAACCATCCTGTTAAAGTTAGCTGGTTCCTACCCCACTTCTGAATACAAAACTTTTAATAGTAAGCTTTGTTTAAACATTAAACTATGGCTATAGCTACATTAAGAAATCAGCAAAGAGGCAACCAGAAAAATAAATTATGTACTTCTCCTGCTTACATGAGTCATATACTTGTTCTAACCCTTTTTCCAGGTAGTGTGTGGCGGGCTGCTCAATCTAGACATTGTGTCTGTGCTCTGCACCGAGAAACCCCTTAGAGAAGGGGAGTCACTTTCTATGCCTCAGCGAGTGTCCTTCAATGCTAAGTTACCCCTCAGATTAGATGATTACCAAAGTGCTAAATCTCCTGGAACAATGAAGAACTGCAGTGAGGAGAATGCTCAGGATGAGAGGAGCAGTTCAGTTAAAGGAAATTCATCCTCGAAATTTTATGAAAAACAACATGCCTACTTGGGAAGTTTAATTTTCAAATATCCAGAAGTAATGCAAAATCCACTGGGAAGTGAATTAAGATGTATGTACATGATACATCTACAGGAAATAATATTTCGAGAAATTATTTCACACCAGAATTTAAATTGGATACCACCTTATAAATGCCTGTTTCACCTTTTTTAAGAATAAAAGATCTTAACAAAAGAGAGGGGCGATATGAGAAAATATAGATATTAATGTTTTCAAAATATTAACTTTGCCTCAAGATTCAAATGATTAATGTTTCTAATAACTACTGCCAACAACAAAAGAACTAATCTGGTCACTTAATTCAAATAAAGGAATACTATGTAATAAATGCTGCATTTTATTTAATAATCATTAACACTAAAACATGAAAAATGAATGCTTAAGACACTAGCATCTTCTTAGTATATTAAAGACTTTCCTTAACCTAGATTCCTGTAGAATATATTATAAAGTTTCCCAGAGAGAAAGAGAAATTAAAAAATTATTACTAAATAGAGTTCTAGCTCAAAGCTTTGCCTTAAAAACAGGGACACTGACAATGGATCCGCAAATTAAGAATCTACATATCAGTTAAGTATTGTGATGCTTGTGATGGTAAAAAATAAAATACATGTGAGGTCCTGAGTTCCATAGATAGCATGGACAGAGGGAGAGGGAGAGGGGGAGGGAGAGGGAGAGGGGGAGGGAGAGAGATGGAGAAGGAGAAAGAGACAGCTGCATGGGCCTGCAGGGAGCTTAAATTTTGGAAGGAATGGATCTGCTATTTTTAATAAAAGCAATAATGCACAGTACTGTGGTCTTAATATTTCTCAAAAAATCTTAGGTTAAAGTTGATGACCAATGTGACAGTATTAGAAAAAGGTGCTTTAGGAAGGTACTTGGGAGGGCTCTGCTCTCACAAATGGGATGAGTGCCGGTACACAGGAGACTCAGGAGAACCAAGCAAGCCTTTTCTCCAAGTGTCTCAGCTCCACAGGGCAGAAAGTGAGCCCTGCCCCTGGGTCATGAATTTCCCAGCCTCCAGAAAAGAAGACATTTCTAAGACACCCAGTTTATGATATTTCATTATAGCAGCCTGAACAGATTAAGATATAGCATATATGAAGAATAACTTGGGAGCATGAAAATTAGGTTAAAATATTCCTGAGATTACATACGAATTTATAATAATAATGAATATAATATTAATGTTCATTGTGTGCTGTATGGCAAGCAATGTTCTCATTACTTTGCAAAATTATTTTAACCTCTAGGTACTAGTTGAAAAACAAAAACATTTCACTATTTAGAAATAAGAAAACAAAAGCTCAGAGAAATTATATTTTCCAAGAGCCACATATGTGAAAATAAGAAGCAATACTGTGATTCTGTAGGTCACAGAAAATCCTCTAAATTATTGCTGTCTTCATTTTATCTTAATAATGGCATTGGGTATGTAGTCTTGATATAATCATCACCTGACACATTTTGAAATTAACTTTGAACTTGCCATTAATGTTTCTGATGTAGTCTTTTGAGTATCCATACAGATAATTTATTTTATGGAAGGAAACCAAAGGCCATTCTCATCAAGTCACTTTGGTAAAAGTGAATACAATTAGATAACGGTACTTTAGTGTAAAAACTACACAATACTTAGAAGTATTTCTTTTTGTTGCTCATACTTATTCTACAGGCGAGATTACAGGAGAGTTCTGAGGAAGGCAATGGTGAAATAAAAACTAATGACTTGAAAGAAGTAAATCATCTAACCTGAATATTTAAAATGAAGATTTTCTTTGAAGTTTTAAGTTGTCCTCTGCAGACTAGTGGTAGTGCCTATAAAACTATCCAAGAGGGATCTTCACAGTCACTAAGAGGCATTTTACAGTGTTGAGATTTGTTTATAATTTAAATGGTGAAAACGATTTGAAGAATTGGTATGAACAGAAAAATGGAGCCATAGCAGCATAGCAAGGGAAAGAATATTGAATTATCATATTTTTATAAGAGGTGGGCTGAATTAATATACAAAATGAGAAACACACCTAGACAAGTAGGGCTTTCTAGACTATGGGAGTGGAAGATACTTTATTGCTTTGTTTAAAAATTAAAATTTTGTCTGCTCGCCTATAGATTCCTTTGGGTAAGCTTTAGCATCTTCCTGTGTGAATATGGCAAATTCTCTTCCTGTCACCTGTCTTATCAATCATTTCCCTGTTGCTGCTATTGGCTCTAATCTCTAGTAGAATGATAATTGTGAAAAAAAATTTTTTTACAAAAAAGTAGTTACATTATTTCAATACTATCATTCTGTGTATCTCAAAACCAACAAAAAAAATCCCTCAGAAATTTGTCAAATAATGAGCATATCTATTATAGCAGTATCAATGTCTTCAATTTTCTTTATTTTTTCAAAATGAATATAAATCATTGTACTATATAGGCTTTTTTTTAGTTTTTATTGGTACATTTTAGGTATACATTTACATTTGTCATTGGGTGTTTGTACCTGTACATGATGTATCTTAGTTCTTATTTTTTCACCCATTACCTGTGCTTCCTTCACCCCCTCCACCCTTCCCTCTTTACATAGATTTCGTTTCCATTTTTTATTCTTTTCTCATAGTTTTTCCTTTCCCTTCCTCCCTTTCCCCTTCCCTTCCCACCACCCCTACACCTTTGGACTTTTTCCTATTTCAAATGATCAGTTATGAGATTCATGATATTCTTTTTTCATTAAATATATTTTGTGATTGAAACTAAGTGACATACACTCTTTACTAGATTTCTTAAGAAAAAAAAAATACAAAATGAAGCCCTCATCTGTGGCTGTCTCTTCTTTTTATATTCTGGTCTTGCTTGGGAATTGCAGACAGGTAAGAAACATGTTTCTCAGTATCTCTGATGATTTTCTTTCATAATTTTCCTTCATTTGAAATGCAGAAGTTATAAGGGGTACAAAAATCTCATTTGCAGATATGTGAAAGGCAGATACATAATACAAATTAACACTATACTCAGCCTTTTCTTTTTAATATATATTTTATACATCAATACAAGATCTTGTTCATGGTAGGTCCAACAAATTTGTGTGTACATAATGAAGCTTTAAGAGCAAAAGTGACATTCACTGTAGTATATGCCTCCTCCAAGTGACTTTAAAGGAAATGTATATCAAAAATATTCATTTCCTAAAAGATTTAAACAATGCTTTGAGACAAAATCATTTAAGGGACAATTTGTTAAAAATCACATGTTCTATCCTCCTTGAATCCTTTTGACTGCTTATTCTTCATTTGGACACAAGTAAAACTGAACAAAAAAATATATGTCTCAGAAATATAAGATTCTTTCCACTACTCATGAGTACCATTTTTCATTCTTTTATGTTTCAAGTCAAATAAAATTGTAAATGTGTCTGTATGTAAAAGTTTCAGAATTTGCCAATGTAATAAATATTTTAAGATAAGAAATCTTAAAGTACAGAAAACAAGTCCTGTAAAGAGTGTTATTAACCATTAAAATAATTTGACATTTTTTCCTTAATCCACTTGGACAATTTCAGGTGAAACTATATGCAATAAATTATCAGACACTCCTGAAACCCAAATTTAAAAACAAAAGACATGCAAAAGAAACTGTGTTGCATATATATTCTTGTTTTGTTATAAAATATATTTAGTCAACAAATTTACTGAATAATTATAAAGTAAAATACATTATAGTGGAAATCAAAAGAAATAAAGTAATTATGGTAGTTATAGTGATGGTTCTAATTACTGAGGATGACATAAACACATATCCATATGTATATAACAGTATTTTATATTTTGAATCAATATTGCTTACCTGTATCGAAGTTTTTGATACTTTTTTTGCCAAATTAGGCAAAAATGTCAATTTAATATTTTTAAAAATCACTATAACAGAATTTTTATCATGTTAATATCACTGAGATTCCTGGATGGTTTGTTGTGCAGGAAGGAGCTGTGGGTGTATAAGTTGGACCTGTTGGCAAGGGGTATAATACTCCCTGATGTGCTCAGGAATATTCTAGAGTTGCTACAAGTTACTGTACTTGGCATATTCTCACACATAGAACCTGACACTTCAGAAGAGTTGCAAGTGTATGAAAAGGAGTTTAGCAAAAAGCACGATGACCTCTTCACCTGGCACAGCAAAGGCTGCTGGCATCCAAGCAGAGAGGCTCACCTTGGAGAGGGAGTGCCACTGGGCCACACCCTGCTCTAGGAAGTCACCCTCAATGCAGACAAACTGAACTTTTTTAACCTACATTAAAGGAAGGAAACGTTGCCTGTGTCTGTTGGTGTCTTTGACCAGTCCTTAGCCCGTCATAATAGATACAACTGTGACAGTATTTCTCACCATCTCCTAACATAAGATTGCATTTTAAAATCTTGTGTTGAATTTTCTCAATATCGGCAATACCAGTAGTATCACTAGATTTTCTTTGATAGTTAAATTTATGGTTTTAGATAATGTTAAGAGCAAATACAAAGCCCGCAATGTTGACAGGGTTTTGTTTTTTTTTTTTGGTAAGAGCTGTAACTGTGATTTCAATAAAAACAGTTTAAAAATTAACTTATTCAACAATCACAATGAAGTACATCTATTAAGATAGCATCATTTCCACACTAAAGATCTGCCTGAATTATTCCTGTATCACTGGATGGTGTGATCCGCTATTACAACTTCAAACATGCAAGCATAGCATTTCAATGATTAGGTCTCCACAATTTAAGCAAAGGGATTCTTTGAAATACATAGGTGGATAATTTTGGTAAAAGGGCATGCGATCACTGAAGTAGAAACATGAACTTTGAAAACAAGAGCATTATAACCTGAGTTAGCAATTACTTCCACTCTCCACTTTGCTTCATTACACGTGAACAGTTTTTAACCATTAGGTTGCTTGATCCTCTGACATTAACCTACCACATAACATCATCATAATCATCACATCCAGACTAATGCAACTACTTTGCAATAGCTAAGTAATAAATAGATTAAGGGCAAACTTATAAATTGAGTAGCAATGATGTAGAAATATTTCATCCTTATCTAGTTTCTTTAGTCACCTCATTTTACTCATAGAATAAGGTTTTAGATTCTTTCCTTGAGACACAAAGAAAGAGAATTTACTTACACTGCACGATGAGCTGCACCAAGGCTTCTCTTGGCTTGACGTTAAACCCATTGTATTGGCTGGTCTGACACCGGTACATTCCGGACATCTCCCTAGACACGTTCACGATCCTCAGCGTCCCATCATAACTCTCCATTTGCATTGACCCATCAGGCATTGCGACTTCCTTGTCCGCTCTAGACCACAGGATAATTGGCTTAGGTTTCCCAGTTACTTGACATTGCAGTTCTATTGTGTCTCCTTCTCTGGTGACCAAAGGTGATTTTTCCTGTGGAACAGTCAGATTGGGTGGAACTTGAAATGGGAAAAAGAAAATTTTTCAAGGTTAGTATAAACTGGTAAAGCATATTCAGACACAGAAAATCATAAGGAAACAATTTCTGCTGGTTGAAGAAATGTGACAATTCAGATGACAAAAAATTATACAGACCATGGGAAAAAATGGAACCCTCACTCACTTAAAATGAGCCATCATTATTTTATTAAACATTCTCAGGGGACTTCAAGCAGTATCATTATAAACAAAGCTTTCCTGGGAAAATAAACGGTCAATATAAGAAAAATCTATTCAATGGCTTGTGTTCATCAGCCATGAAAAGGGTCTTTTCTCAGAAGGGAGATTCTGCTTCCTGAAAGTAGGATTCAGATACATAAACAGCATCAAACATTAAGTACAAAAACTCGGAAAGAGAAAAAGAGAAACCTGGGATATAAAATCAGAAGTTTTGACAGTGGCTCCAAAACTGTTGCAAAATTGCTAAAATTTAGGGTCTGTTTACTCCCTGGTGGGAATGGAATGGAATTATTTACTATAGTGTCATACTTTTTGACAGTCTATTCTACTCTCTTGGATTTTTATTTATTTGACATTTGAATTTCATGTAATTTCATTTTAAGACACTTAAATTGTAGGGATAGTTTACAATGGTGTTGCTATTGTTTCTAAAAATAGATTTGCAATATATTTCTAAAATATATTTCAATGAATACAAGAATCATTTTTCTCAAGGAAAATATTTTTATTGTGATAAGAATATTTAGGGGGAAATTAGATTCATTTTTTGTTGAAACATTTTACTGGGTTGGAATGTTCATGTTAAGATTCAGTGAAGAACTAATAAGAGGGAAGCATTACAAAATGATTTTTCTTACATTACAGCTGTTTTATTAGAATGTTTTTATTTTTATATATAATTATACCTCAGTTTTGAAATGGGTTTAAAAGTAGAGAATCTATCCAAAAAATCATAGGGTAAACAAAATGTGTGAAATAAAAATTACAAACGTGAATAATTTTATCTTCTATTCTCTATGCTATCATAGCCTATCCTCTTCTATTCTCCAACCTGTATTCTCTATCCTCTATCCTGCATTTTATGGGTAGTACAACATATGGATTAACAGAAACTAATTACTTTCCCATCTAGTATTACAGAAGTTCTCAGGTACAAAACAAAGTTAGATATAAAGATATTTTTTGACTAATGCCAAAGTGCTGTTTCTCTTGTTATAAATGAAGAAAAATAAATGCAAGTCAGAAATAATGTGAGAATTATCTTGCTTCTCAGGTTTCTTCATGTCAACTTTGTCATTTCACTTCAAGTAAAGAAACAGTAGTTACATAGTGCATAGCATTCTAGAATTTAGTAAATGTGAAATATTAACTACATCTTGAAATACATACATATATATGATCATACATATAAACATAAATTTCTTATATAAGAATTTAAAATTCCTTAAACAGCTGCAATAAAAACCTAAATGTTAAAATGATTTAATGAAATAATAGATTAAAGATTAACTAAATCTTTTAGACATAAACAATAATGTAGTCAAATAATTTTTCCTTTGGAAGTGAGCCACAAAGTAAAGACCCAAGTCTAATCAGTATCTTGTAAGAATAGGATTTGAACAGAGCTGCAATATTTATTCCACCTTTATGAGACAAAACACAGAATAACAACGAAAATTCTGCACTTCGCATTTCTTATGCCTCTACCAAATGGCAGGCACAGTTAAAGAATAACTAATTGTATAGAATTTCTATGGTAATCTTAAACACAAAATATTTAACATTAAAATGAGAACACTAAAAATAAAAGATGACAAATACTTTGATTTGAGCAGATTGCAAATAAAGGCCAATTAATGGCAAATAGCTAAGGAAGAGAGGGGACCCTTGAAGCAACTCCAGTAAACCATGGGGTCTGGAATTCACCACTGCATTAGCATTGATCCTTTCCTTCTGAGGACAAAATTTTTTCTTCCTCTTTTCTTTTTCTTTCTTTTTTTTTCTTTTTTGTACTAAGAATGGAACCCAGGGCCTTTGTATTGAGCTACATCCCTAGCTTCTAAAAAGTTTTTCATCCTGAGACAGGGTCTAGTAGATAAATTGCGCAGATGTGGCTCAAACTCCTGGTCCTCCTGCCTCATCCTCCCAGAGTGTTGAGATTACAGGAATGCACCACCACATGCAGCATGGACAAACCCTGGGTGTTTCTTGGTTACTGCCTCAGAGGCAACATAAAAGAGTGAAGACAGAAATGTGAAGGGTGTTTTGCAAAATTACTTCATGTGTAACATATCTTCAATAACTACATCTATGTATATAAGAATATGTTCCATATGTTTTGAAATTGCTTATAAACCAAATACAGTGGTACCTTGGTTTAAGAGTTAAATTTGTTTTATGATTTGGGGGATGTGTTGGTGTGCAGGGAAGATGGCCATGGTTGTGTTTGTCACCCAATATGGAGTTTGTGAATGGAAGCAAATTTCTGCCAAACACTTTTGTTTGTGAACTGAACTGTTTGCAAACATAAGTGTTCATGATCAGATGCATTGATGTAAATATCCAAATTTTGATAAGTCTTTGTGAAATACAGGAGATTATAAATGAAAAGATTATTTAGTGGAATGTTAATACTTCAATTTTTCAATTCATATCTCTTCCAAAAACAAGTTGTGTGATTTTGGCCACGTAGAACCACTCTGATTATTAATTTTTCAACTTGGAGAATATTCACTTTATGTATGAGCCTCAAAGTTTTATTTTTCTGACAAGAGGAACAAATAGTAAAAATTTAATGAGAGATGTGATTTCAAATAAAAGCATTTATTTTATGACCTAATAAGATTAAAGATTGTATAACACTGTTATTCTAATTAAAATAAACCCTTGACTAGGTATAATTTTTTAAGTTTATTGTGCTACATGGTTCAAAACTTCTCTTTGTAAATTTGCTTGTCAATTATGTATTTAAACATTAACCCCTGGCTAATTAAAATTATAGAGGGCCGGGGATTTAGCTCAGTGGTTCCCCCACCTGCCCTGCAAGTGCAAGGACCCGAGTTTGATCCTGGGTACCAAAAAAAAAAAAAATTTTAAATTATAGAAAAGTAGCCAGGGATTTAGCTCAGTGGTTTCCCTGCCTGCTGCACAAGTGCAAGGACCCGAGTTCTATCCCCGGTACAAAAAAACCACAAAATTATAGAAAAGTAAATTTCAGTTTTAATCTAGGCAACTTAAATTAGTTTTGATAATTTAGCCCAGTTTTTATTCAATAGAAAAACTACAAGATAATTTAATATCCTTTTCTTCTATAGAATTTTAAATCTTGAAATAAGTGTTTAGCCTTTTTCTACAATTCTTTTGGGTTAAAGTCTTTATAATTTCTCAAATCTTTTATAGGTGTCTCTCTTTCTGACAACATATTTTCTAAACTTTATAATTCTGCACTAAACTAGATTATAATTATAAATGTTTCTATTGGGAATGCTCATTTGTTTCCATGTATTTTCTCTCTTTTACATGCTGCTAATACATAGTCTAACCTTATTCCAATGTTCTTCCACCTATGGTTCCAATTTATGTTTTTTATTCTCAAAATCTTTCAGATCTCTAAGCCTAAGCACAGTACCTATGTCTTGCCTTGGCTAATAGTTACCAAAACAACCCATCTATTAATTAAAAAACGGTGTTTTCCTTGGTCACCATTTCCTGTCTGTCCCTTCCAAACAGCCGTCAGATCTGGTTCTTTCTCAGGTATGTCTCTCATGTCTGCCTATTTCTTTTTGTGGCCATAAGCAGACTTCTCAGAAGTCATCATTTTGTTTTTCTTACGACAGTACCCTAAATTGTCTCTCTGTCACCAATTTCATCCTTCCAGGTCTCCTGCTACCTTGTTGTAAGCTTTGTCAGCATAAACACAGTTTTGTTCATGTCAGTATAAACACTACAAACCTCACTGGAAGTGCTCATCATGACACTGCTTTAATACAAGAAAACTGAAAACAGCTTAATGGATGTGTAAAATAAATCAGGGAACAGTCGTACAATAAAATAGGACAGGGCATTTTAAAATAATGATATAATAGATATTTATTGATAAAGATATTTATATTAAGTTCAACTTTGTGATCATTTATGAGGAACTGTAACCACTGTTATTGAGTGAAATATGTCAATAGGAAATATGAACAGTGATATTTTTCCATATTAAATGGATTTTAGCTTCTCCTGTGACATGCACACATACACAAAGTAGCTATGTGAGTTGATAAATATGCTAATTTGCATTCAATACAGTAACCATTTTACTATGAATCTGTGTACCATAACATATTCTAAATCTCAAATATATACAGTAAAATTTAGTTTTTTATAAAAAGACATACACTAGTGGTTGCTGACAGGGAGCTAGCTTCATGAAGGGGAAATATCTATGCTTCATTTTTATATTGTCAGCGTTCAACACACTTTCTCTCACAAAGACTAGGATCTCAGTAGAAAATTTTAGAACTAACATATATTTTAACACAGTAAGGTATTGAGCGCTGATTTGAGGAAGGGAAGGAGACATACATGGAAACAATCCAGAGGCAAAGAAAGACCAGATGCAACTAACTATACTAGCAGCAGTCTGCTTTGTATGTAGTATTACTGTTATATTTTATTTTGTGTTTTGTAGTATTACTGTTATATTTCGTTTTGTGTTATTTTCATTTTTCTACAATATCTTTAGCATATATTAGCATATCACAGGCTCCAAGAAACTCAGAGAAATTTAAAATATTATTGTAATATATTTTCCATAACTCATGTAACGAAATCTGCCTTTTTTAGTAAAGCGAATATACCGTTCTTGAAATGGTATTCTGAATAACGCAGTCTGGGCGATGCGCCTTTGCAGTAACTACATACTTCTCTTCTCCTTTAAGTCAAGTTTTAGCGACAGGGTCACCCTAGTGCTCTAGAACAAGCTGTTCCTTCAATGTTTCGCTCTGGCTGCCTTCTGCTACTCCGTCTACTCCATATGTTGAAACTCAGTTCAAATGTTACTACATTTGTGAAAACTCTGCCCCCTCCCAGGTTAATCTGGTTATTCACTCTACTTGGCAGCGACATAGTATGTGGCGCGCTGTTTGCTCGCTCTCCTGTACTTCGGGGTGCACTGTTGGCTCACGCGTCTATCTCCCTGACCAGACAGCCCCTTCGGAGTACAGAGACTTTTGCTCTATGGCAAAACTTTTGCTCTATGACTGGAACAGATCAGGGAGTTTTGAAATAACTGAGAAAGGAAGGGTGAGGGGATGGACAGTACAAAAGAAAGATAAGCTATGTATATATTAGACAACAGAAATAAGCATAATTGATGTAAATCATACATTTTAGGACAAAAGTAACAAAAGGGTAATTCTAAAATTAGTAATTTAAATAAGTAGAATTTATGAAGAAAATATATTAACTAAGGGTTGATTTCTGATGTAGGTCTTAAAATTCGTGAGGTGTGAGTGAGTTAAAAAAAGAGACTTGTCTAGTGTCCTTTTTCTATTTTCTTATACTTAGATATTTGGATAAATGGTAAATTGAAGAAAAATAAGAAGAACAGTGATTTGAGGACCCGTTATTTAATTTTGGCATAATGGGTTATATGTCTTATTGTTAAAATATTGCCTCAAAAGGAAAACACTGAAATATGCACAAAAATGAAATGCCTGCACCTTGTAGGATCCACATTTATTCATAATATGCTTGTTTAAGGCAAAGAAAAGTCCCACCACACAACAGATGCAGTTTTGACATACAATTTATACACAGACCTTACTTTGATGTTTGCTGTCTGAAATGCTACTAGAAGACATACTACCAAGAAATTTGAAAACACGATATGAAACACAAGATTCTCCTACCAAACAGAAAAAAACAATTTGGACAAATTGGTTTTCTGTCACCTTTTCCACTGGATCACAGGCTATAAAATTAAACATGTATAAGAGAAGAAAATTTCATTTCCTCATTGAAATAGGATGCTAAGGAAATAAAATATTTAATCCTTCCTCAGAAAATGACTATCTCATTTTCCTTACTCAAAAGCATTAGGAGAAACTCAGTTCACTTCAACTACCAGAAAAAAATATCATATGCCTGGATTAGACAATGGAATATGCCTGTGAACTTATTGGCTTAAAGTATGTAAGCATTTGTGGTGTATTTTAGTAGTTGATATTAAAATAAACTAAAACTTTAGTAGTTGATATTAAAATAAAATAAAAGTAGATATAAAACAAAAGATAGACTTTATTGTTTAAAATCATAAGAAACTAAGTTTATAGAATTTTCTACAGTGAGCATCAGATTCATATTTTCAGAATTGTAAAATACATCACTAATTAAATTATAGATGAAGTTATGGAAAATAGTTTATAACAGATAATGTGTGTACAGTTGAATGCATAATCTATTTTCAAAATATCAATTAAAAATATAATTTCAAAGAAATAAGTTTTTATGAAAGTTACTCATAAAGACCAAGATTCAGTAATTTTCATATTGGCTAGGTATACACAAATCTAAAAAATTAAAAATGAAATAAGCGTTTTGTAAATGTAAATAAATCAAATGAACTAAATCTATTGTTTCTGTGTGTTTTCTTCAAAAACAACAGATGGGTGGAAAATATTTGCTATACACTTGACGTGAGTCGCATACTTGCTGATCTATAGATTAAAATTCTAAGGTAAACTATGGCTCTATTTATGACAACATGGTTGTAAAGGAAAGATATTCTATCACACTTGAGTGGTTTCTGCTGTGGGTGTCAGCAGTTCTTAGTCTTGTCTTTACCAGCATATTACATACAGATTAGTTTCAGACTGTAGGCTTTGATAAATCACACAGTCATTTTACTTAGACCTAAATAATTTGCAGTTGCAATAGTTGTCAGTAAGATACCACTCATGATCTCTCAAGCAATGTAAATCACTGGTTAAGTGCAACTGTTAGCTTCCTTCTTGTAACTCCCTTCATTTCTCTTTGGCTCAAGAAAGTAAGTTCAATGTAACAGAGAAAATGTTATAACTATAATCTGTATATCTAAATTTCCATACACTAATACTGGCATGTTCTAATTACTATATTCCTCATAGTTGATTTGAAAACACCACTAAGATTGGAAATAATTGCCTTAATATACAAAATTTATATTTTATACAAGCCACTGAAAATACTCATATGATGTTATAAGGCAAATTTGAAAATTTCCTTCCACTTTAAAATAATTCAAATCTACATCCTAATAATGTTTTTCAAACAATAAACCTGACTCATTTTAAGTATGATTGATGATTATGTGTTGATTAAAAAGATAATCTATGCTTAAAAATATTTAAGATGACTGAAGAAATCCAACACTGAAGTTTCCTCACTTATTAGTGGACCTGCTTTTATTACCATTCTGTTAGAGACCATGACTAGTAGCACACAATCTTTGGTAAAAATAAGTGAAACTTTTCATGGCTCACTAAAGAAATAAAGGCTTCTAGAAATAATTAGTGATTTATAAAAACACAAAGAGATAACAGGGTAAATTATATGATATAAAATACTTAGTTTTTCTGTGGTTACTGTTTTTTTGAAATACGCAGAATTTCCCTGAGGCATAGGTTAATATAATCATATTTCATGCTGTCACCCTTCCTTCCGGATTATATTTCCCCTTAAAAATGAATTACTAAGGGCCGGGATTTAGCTCAGTGGTTCTGGCACCTGCTGCACAAGTGCAAGGTCCCAAGTTCGATCCCTGGTACCAAAAAAAAAGAATTGCTAAAGTCTTACTTAATGACTTGTGTCTTTCTCTTTCTAAAAATACCATTTCTGAATCAACTTTTCTTAAAAATTATGTCACTCTATCATTTGCATTTCTGTAGTAGCTCCCCATTTTTCAGGATAGAAGGTCTAATTTTCATTGCTTGTTTTCTATCTTACCTGACAAGCCTTAGTAAGACATAATACTTCATAAAGAATGCTCTGCCATTTCAGGCAGGACTTTGGGTGGCTCATTTCCAGAGCCTCACCTTCCTTCCTTCAGTTCAGGAATGAGTTTGTCCTTATCATACTCATTCAATGAGTCTCCTCCATTATTTAAGGCCCTGTTTAAGTTCTCTGCTCTATTTAGTCTTTCCTGATTTCTGTATATTTTTCATCTTCCACTTGTCTGAAGTTGACTATGTCCAACTCATTCTCTACATGTCATAACAAAATGTGCATATCCTTTTATACATTTCTAAAATATGCCCACAATAGTATCAGCATCCTTCCTACTTCTTCAGTAGCTCCCAGGCCTTGTAACATTTTAAAGCATTTTAGAAGTGGTTAATAAATCCTTGACTGATTGAAGGAGCATCAATGAAAGTTACTAAGCAACCAAGGTAAGAAAGCTATTGATGAAAACTTACCTCTTGATTATCCAGGGCTTAATTATAAAGCATATTTTCAAGATAATTTTCACACTTGAATGCTTCTCTATTTTTAATTTTAAGAATACACAATAACAAGGATGTTTATAATATTAACACTTCTACTGTATTTTTACTTGGTCACAGTAATAATATGAAGTAGAAGTAATGCACTGAAATATGAAAGCATTTAGTATTATTGAGTAATTTGTTCATTTTATGACTTTCTTCATTAAGTAGCAAACACTGGCTGGGTCTACAGTAGAGACCTTGTGGATCCATTTACTAAGGTTTGTATCACTTAAAATCCTATATGTAAATTATACAGGAAAAAAGCACTTATTTACAATTAGATATTCACACCAGATGGTAGGCCTACTGTCTCTGTCCATCGTAGGAATTAGCATAAATACATAATTTATCATAATTGATAAATTTAAAAATTGCCCTTTACTTTTGTACTGGCACACACTTCTAAGTATCTCACCCATAATAAATTGTGAGATACTAGCAAAATAGGATTGACAATGTTCTACAAATCCAGAAACAGAGCAGATAAAAACCCACGTTGAAAACAAACATGAGGTTAAAATACCACAGCACTTGCATCTGGAAATTCTAAGGGGAAATGTACATTCATACACATACGTGTAGAATACTTATTTTTAAACGAGTTGGGAAATCTTACTAGAACGGTATTGTTAGTTATTTACAACATATGGGGAGAGGCAGGATCCCAGAGGTACAACTCCGAAGGTTTTGAGATTGCAGGACAGAGGGCACGCAGTGCCATTCAATTAGGAAAATAGGTTTGGCAGGCAACAGTTGTGGCTGTTCCAACTTCCCTCTCCCAGCAGGTGTTGCTATGGCACAAGAATAGTCTCTAAGGGATTTGATAGAATACAAAGTGTAAGATGAAAGAACAAAATAAGAAATCATTCCCTGCAGGGCATTTGTAGTTCCCTGCTATATAAACTCAAAGACCAGTTGTGAATAAGCACAGGTTCTATTCGTGTTGCTTTGTGGACAGATCAGTGAATGGACTTAAGTTACTTTAGGTACCATTTAGCTGAAGTACTCAAGAGTCTTGAATTGTTATCATCTTTACATGGTTTGGTTTTCTAAGTTGAACTTATAACAAAATATTTTCTAGAATCATTAAAATAAATCTCTAGTATCAAGAGAATTTTTTCTACTAACCCCTTTGGAAGAAGATATTAATACCATTTTTTTTCTTTTACTAAAAATAAACTCCTTTCCCTGATTAACACATGTGTCTCTCATGCACTAAAATATGTAACTGAATGGTGATCACACTTTAGGTATGTAAAGTCTACCGGGTGAAAAAAAAATTTATTTAAAAAACAATACAAACAAGAACAAGTTTTTCAGCTTGTTAGTGACTCAAATTATGTTAAATTTTTTTCAAACAATATAAACTAGACTAAGAATATTGGCATAAGTATAGAGTGTACAAGTGAAGTGCTTGTGTTTTTCTGTATTAAAAAGAAACTCCTGAAAGAGTTAAAACATCAAATATGGTGCAAAAATAATGATTAATCTATGAGTACATTTGATAAAGCCAATAAAGAATCTATAAACATTTCTGGGAACTAGGGATCAATTTTTCAACTTATCTCTCTTATTCAAATAAGTTTCCTTTCTTATCTGACATTTTTAATAGTGCAAAGTAAATCTGGAAAAATACACTTATTTGGGTAAAATCACCTAGTTTTAACTTTAAAAACCGAATATCATATATTCCTATATTCTACAAAATAAAGATAATGGGCTAGAAGATAGTATACCTTATTCTACAGTTAATGTAAATTTATTTTAACACACATTTTTGAGTCCCTTCTACAAGCAAATATGCTTAAGACTAGGTGCAAGAGACATAAATTAGGCCTTTCGCTATCTTCAAGAACTATATACATCATGGAAACTGATACACATGACTTCTTAGTAGCTGGTAATTCCCCACTATTATTTCTTAATTAGAGGACCCTTTTTGAATCAACATGGAGTTTTTGGAAGAACTGCAAATGTACAAGACTAGAAATTTAACCTGGACTGAGGGTAGAAGCCATGTACTAATTATGTAGTCTTGGTAAAAGGGAAATAGTAACCTGTTTCCTTATCTGCAGGTTAAGGTGATTAAGAGGGAAAAAATTGTAAGAATTTAAAGATGAAATGATTCATTGCATATTTATAAATATATTTCATTGCCATTATCAGGTATACAGAAGATACATATGCATTTTAGATAAAGGTATTATTAGAAGAAAATAACATTTTGGAAAAGACAAGGAGGGGCCTCCTTAATCTAAACAGAGACACCTTGAGAGCCATTAAAAAAAAAAAAAGGTTGCATTTGTCTGCCATTAGGCATCATTTGATTTTTATGTTTTGATATTATCATGAAATGACACATAATACAAATATCCTACCTCTCCGTTTCTCTGAGGTAATGAGGTTTGGACATCCCTCAATACATCTATTCCTCCCTTATGAGAATGACAAAATGTCAGTGCTGTCCATTTCTACAAAGGTCAGGGCATTATCATGAAAACCAGGGACTAAAAAGTAAATAGAGCTGTCTGATCGTGTTAATTATGCTACTGCTTTCCTGTAGAGGGAGGGATTCTAAATTAAAAGGAAGATAAGCTATAAATTATATATCAAATGTATCCTATGAAAGCACAGCAGAAGAAAAATGCTTTAAAGCAATGTGCAATTTATTTCCCTTTCTAGAGTAACTGTTGCTCACAGTGGTAAATTCTTCAATGCAAAATGGCTAGAAAAATCAATTTACTTCAACAATGGAAAGGCCATTTGTCTCTTTCTAGAGCCCATGTGTCATTGTTAGGCCTCTTATAAATGATCGCTATGGACAGTACCTGTGGTTTACAAATTCCCTAATTACACTACTGATTCGTACTGCTGAATACGCTTTATCCTGTGGAAACAGACACTATCACCATTTTAATAAACATTTTGACATAAAATGAAGCTGTCTCTTTCATGCTTTATGAAAAGCAAAATGAAATGACTAGTGAATAACTAGTGATGATGTTCCATCATCAGATCAGAACCACATGTTCTTTAAAAGCAAATGAGGTTTAATTAACAGATCATTAGTAGCTAACTGCTCAATGAAAAATAATAGGAGGAAGGTTTTCTTATAAGACATGGAGTACTTATTAACAAATATTCTACTGAAGCATGATTGAACTTTATGATCCATCCTTTTAGTCTGAGAAGTATAGAATGCCACAAAACATGTGGACCCAATTTGAAAACCACATAAAGGCTCACATAATGCCATTGATTAGGGTGTGCAATAATTCTGACTTAATATGTGAGTGTGAGCAGTTCAGTGAAATTTCATGAATGTGGTTTTATGTCACATTTTATTTTCAACAAGGATATTTCTGTTTAAATGTCAACAAAATATATTTTGCTTACAAGCATTATTTAGATCGACTTGGTAAACTGGACTACTTATGCTTCACTTACAGTAGACTGTAACTCATCATAAATGCATTTTAGATACAGACATTTGAACTGTTTACTTCCACTTCACATATTTAAATTATGTATATATTTCATATTGTGCATAGAATTATTTAAAAGTGTAATGACATTCCTCACATTTCACAGATTTTTCATCTAGTCATTACTACTGATAGAAGATCTACACATTTTGGGAAACTCAGACCTCTTTATCTGTCTTGTACTTAAGAGGAATCCGTAGCTCTCAGTTGTTCCCTTGCCCTGCAAATCACTGTCACGTACCCTTTAATGAAGCTTGTGGTCCTGATCCTAAACTGCTGAGTAGGCTGACTGTCACCAAATAAGAGTTGCCAGGCTCCAGTTTCTTAGCCGAAGAAATCAGAAGGCAGACACGATGTGATTTTAGGTTTCTGAGATGTATAAAAAACCTTTTTCACAGTGGATTTCTGGAGCCTGAAATCTCATCCCTTGAGTTCAGTCCATCGGAAGACTGTGTAGTGTGTGAAGAACGCAGATTCTGCAGCCAGGACTGACCTATATTCAACACCTGATGTCATTACCATGACATTGTGGGGCCTGAGAAACTGGCTTATGTTTTCTAATGCCTAAATTTCTTGTCTGTATACAAAATGAGTATAGCCACAATATTTATTTCAAAAGGAGTCTTGAGTAACTAAATAAAGTAACTAAAATAAAGTGTTTGGCCCAGCAATTAGAATATATGAAACACTTCAAACACCTAGTTTTTCTGTGAGTATATGTTTATAAATAGCTGTTCTGTGTTATAAGGTCTGTAATTCACATTGAAAAATTTCAACATATGGTAATATTTTATTTCTTAAATTAAGTTGGGTGTGGACATGTATGTTCATTAAACTTCGTGTGTATGGTTCATCTATTTTTCTATATATTAGTATGTTGCTCACATATCCTCACCTTAAACAGTTTGATCTTCATTAATGTCCTCTAAGTTTTAATAGGTATTATACATGTGCTGTTAATACTTAGATTATGCTACTTAGCTATGGTTAGGCACCAGTTTAAAGATAGAAGTCATGGGTCCACTGATTTCAGGTTGCTAGGACAAGGTAAGTATCATTACCTTAAACTGTACTTAAGGAGTTTCAATCCAGCATAATGTTGAAAATGATCTTCTTGGAATTATTATGTTCAATCTTGTATACCTTTTGATTAAAACAGGTAAGGCTTCTCCTCCTTTATTCCCATGGGCCATGAGACTGTCAAGCAGAACCTATCATCCTAACACTCTTCTCTTTGGCATTAGCATAGAGCTTGCCTAGCCTTCTATCATCAACAGAGTATACTGTTCCATTAATTCAACTATAGTGTTACCTGAGTCCCTTCAAGAATATCTTAGAACCTGACAAAATAAAACCCTGAACCACAAGGCCTTTGTCAAAGGGAGTGACTGACTGCCAGAGTTCCCTGAGATAAGAAAGGAAAACATCCATTTAATGCACAATATTAATGCATGCTACAAACTCCATTGGGTTTGGAATCTGAGATTTAAAGTTTAAGTCAGAATAGAGAGGAGGGGAGAGGCAAGGAGAGAATTGAAGAGGAGGGAAAATTATCAGTTTTAATATGGTATTTTGATATTAAGGCCATTGATCTGTACATTTTAGGGTACTGTTTTATATAGAATACTGGTAGCATTATGGGCATTTGCAAGAGATGAAAATTGTATTAATCTCTTCTCCATGAGATTTACTTCAAAGTATAAGAGGGTATATTTCAAACATTGTTAGTGGTAAATTATTTTGGGAGTTATAAGTTATATTACTATTAGTACTTATTTTTGGAGACTATAAATGCAAAGATTTCTACATTAAATTAACTTCCCATAATGCATTATTTACCCTCATTGCCTAAATTTCTTTTTTAATTAATAATTTTTGCCTTCTTTCTGACCTAATCTTTAAATTACTTACAGAATACTTCCTTACAATGCAAAGGTAGTCTCTGTTTTTGGAGGAAGAGAAGAAATATTTTCTTTGAGTGATTTTTAGGGCTCTGGAATATCTCTGATTTTTAAAAAAATTTCCATCATTCTTCCATTAATTGTTTTTTTTCCTACATTTGACAGATTCATCCAATGAATATGCCCCTAATTTATCAATCAGATCATATCACTCTACTGATAAAATTCTTTGTTTTTTGTGTGAATGTGACCTCACAAAATCAAATGTGATATATTTCCCTATAACATCTAGTGTCTCATTTTCTTTCTTTTAAATTTTGATTAATTTCTCATTTTTATTACTGCATCTTTGCAATAATGTGATTATATTCACCACAAGGAGTGACTACATGTACATAACAGATCTTTCCCATTTCCCCTTTGGAAATCCTGTTGACCACATTCAGTAAAATTATCTCATGTTTTTTGATATTACTTTGATAATGTATTGAACTAAATACTTGATTTTATCTGTTATTAAAATTATTCAAGTTTTTTTTCTTCCCCAGTAGGAGGAGTTGAACTCAGTACCTTGCACTTGTCAGGTAGGTGTGGCGCCACTGAGCTAAATCCCCAGCCCGGATCATCTATATTTTTATTTCACCCTATGACATTTTCTCAAACTTGTTTAAGAAAGTGAGGATAAGTGTGAAGATAAAATCTTTTAGGAAAGCTTGCTACTTTTACTAATTTTTATTATTTAAAATATTCTATCTGAATAAAATTGTATTATCTATTTCAACAGAAATTATAGATAAGCTCTCTTGTCATGCCAGATTTTTGCATTTATAGGTCCCCTTTGTGGAAAATCTGCATTAGACACTGACCCATGCTAGACTAATGTAAGTCAACAGGAGAAATAATTCCAATGAATATTTAGGAGTCCTTGAAAGCTTTTGAAATTTTAATAGGAAAACCTCTCAAAATTTTCATAAAAAATTGAGAAGCAAAACCAATTTTCAAATAAACAATGTTAACTACTACATATTCTTCTCAGTACTATCTTATATAACTAAATAAAAATTTTATGTAACCATGGCTATATATCATAGGGTAATATTAAAAGTGAAATAAATGTGAAATGCATAGATTTAAATATATGTGCAAGATATATCTTTGCATATGCTTAGTCTAAAATTTCCTCATACATGGTCTTTGTACATACTCAAAGAAGTGTACATTCTCAGTGTTTTCCTGGAAAATTTGCTATGTACAATAATAGCCTCATAGGGCTTTAACCCAGCATAGTAAATATATTTGTTTGTTTCCAGTCTCAGTGCTACCAGTAAAGAGGAAACTTTAAAAATTTTTAAAAGGCTAAGGAAGAACTAAAAATTTTTTAGGGGGACTTTCTCCCAACTTACACTCTATTCAAAAAACTATTCTTTTTCCTCATCCATATCAAGGAAGATGTAATGCCCTTTTCAATAGACACAAAAGTCAACTGAGAAGAAAGATTGTTCAAGAGTTTAAGTCTTGCCATTTAAGAACAAGTCTGCATGGGGCTGGGGATTTAGCTCAGTGGTTTCGCCACCTGCTGCACAAGTGCAAGGACGCGAGTTCAATCCCCGGTACCAAAAAAAAAAAAAGAAGAAGAACAAGTCTGCATGAATCCAATCTTTCTTGAGGCCAATGTGAAAAGTGGCCAATGGTCCACTTAGAAAAGAGGAAAACTGACTCCATAATCAGGAGGCTCTTAACATTCAGAGTTTACCTTATCTTTTAAAAATATTCTATCTTTTTATTATGGGTTCTTAGGCATTTAAACATTTAAAAAATATATAGAAAATGAAAAAAAAAAGGTAGAGGAGAGTTCACAGTTAGAACAGGGAAAGTAGTAGAAAAACTTGTATGTTAGGAACAAGAATTGAGTAATCACACAAATAACCTCAGGAATCCTTGCTGCGTAATTCTACAATTTGGGCCACTAGAGCAGACAATGACTGGTTAACAAGGCATTCAATAAAATACACAGGTGAATGAGGAATAAGGAAAATGGAGATTTTTGCCTCAATGTTTATAAAATGTAAGAATGTTTGTAGAGACAAATAACAGTTATATGTTGGTATAACTCAATTTTCCTGTAAGCCTGTAGAGTGCAGGCCTTTTTTTGGTTTATTTCTTAATCAGTATAGTTTCAAAATCTAGGACACTATGTCCTATGGGTAAAGTATGGCCCACAACTTGTTTTTGTAAATAAAGTTTTATTAGAAATACTGAAACCCATTCAGTTATGTCTTATCCAGCTTGCTCATTATAAGGACAGAATAGAAAAATTGTGGTAGACATAATGTGGCCTTAGAAGCTGAAAACACTTATTATCCAGGCTTCCCTTCCCAGAGTTTGCCAACCTCTGGTCTGCATCATTTATGCACAGGTCATGGATTATACTTTATAATTTGGGATTCAAAGAGGAAAATTAATTTTTCTCTGTCCAGTAACCCAGATAGTAATTATACAACTTTTCACTGCGTGGAAACATACCCTGATGAAAGAATTGTCAAAGCTTCACAGGGCAATCATCTCTTGAGGCCTCCTCACAGATAAAACAACCTATCCCTCACTATAGTTATTCTATAGAACTGCCATTTTAATCAGCCACATTTCCGGAGTTTCTCTTCCTCTTTAAATGAAAAAGGGCGAAGAAGAAAATCCAGTTAAGTGGATTGAATCACTTTTCTCTTCCTTTGCCTTCTGTTCATTAACTATTCTTATTCATGGTATATAATAGTGCCATGTTATCAAGAGCTGTATTTTCACAAATATGAGAGGTTATGCAGACATTTGTAAACTATAGTAGACCATAGTAACTAGACAAGTAGCAAGCAAAGCTAAAGTTCTGAACTCTTTTTTCCAGTTGAATTTCACTGTGCCCCTTCTTAGGCTCTTGTTAAATTACTGAGTTTTTGCTACACTTCATGTTATATAAAAAGCCTATGTACTCTCAGAAGGGAGAAATTATTCCTAAAAATTTATATTCAATCTTCTGCTATATTTCCCCACCAGACGTCTCACCATGAGAATTCCACATATAACCAGGCTCACTGCTCAGATTGTCAAGACATGGTGCACATGCTTCTGAGTTTACTATAAATTCACAAGTTCACTGAGTCATGCCAAGAAATACATGCAAGCTAGTGAGCCCCCAAGACTTTCCCAAGGAACAGTATTACAGGACGCAGAGGTGTGTTTTGCAGCAAACCCTCTGTGGATTAAAAATCAACTGTAACAATTATATTTATATAATTGACTAAGAACCTAGTGCCAGTATTTTAAAAGTTTTTTTTTAACTATTTCCAATATATAAGGCTAAAATTCACACGAGCTATTCACCAAGCTTGTGAAGGATTACAAAATTGAATTGTAACCAAGTTTTAATATATTTAATTTGTTTGAGACATTTATGATAAATATTATACTGAGTTTTCAAATTTACCCACAGTCTAACCAGATGAACTATAACTTCTTTAAGAAAAACAGCATTAAAATAAGCCAATATAATTTGTTATATTAATATTAATTATAGTAAAAATAAGAAATCACTTTAATATTCCTGAAACTTTCTTCATTCTATTTTGCCAGATGGGCCTTCTTTCTGCTGTCACTACACAATGGTGCTGCCAACGAGATTTATATCAAATGTCATCTCTCTGTGAAATTTCCCTACACCTACATTGCCAAAAGCACTCACATTATCTACAGAAGTCTGATCAACATTAAGTGCGGTATGGCTTACTGTATTGTAGGGAAAGTTGGGGGACAGTCAGGGAAAGTTAAAAATAAATAAAGCGTTAAACCCCTGCTAGAGAGAATAGCTAAGGAAAACAGAGAGACAGAGTTTCCTGGGCCTCATGGCCTGGCTCAATTCATGCTTAGGCTCCATTCCCTCCTCTGTCCACCTCCAATAAAAGGCACAAAGAGGGCCAGGGATTTAGCTCAGTGGAGCTGCAGCCTGCTCGCAAGCACGAGGTCCTGAGTTCGATCCTCGGTACCAAGAAAAAAAAAAAAGGCGCAAAGAAACAAAGTGGGGAGTCTGTATTATGAAAAAACTCATTTAGCATATAAAATAAGCATCAACATGTATATACTCTCTCTCTCACACACACACACACAAATATATAATATATATATATATGCACATACACTTTATTACTCTCTCACCATATTAATACACTAAAATGCAAGTGTATTTGTTTCTGCTAACTTGTCCTTGAATGTAGGATGGTACTGTAAATCCCACAAGATAAGCCTCTGGACAGGGACAAAAGAACAAAGGGACAGAAATACTTATCCAAGAATGTACACATAGGCCATGGAAGGGGAAATGGCCAAATCAGAAGACTTGGAGCCCAGAACAGCCAATAAAGTCATAACAACAACAAGGGGGAGGGTTTCTTTCTCGCCTTGCAATAAAAGGGGCTGAGAACAAAGAATCGCCCTTCCTGAGTTCAGACTCCAGACTCTCTAACTTACCTGGACAAGGTAAATACCTCTCTTTATATCTCCCTTTTCCAGTGAAGTGATTTCGTTCCCTATTTCTTTTACCTTTCCAGTGACTTTGTTTCTCCTTCTGAACTTATATTTTTAATTCTTTTGTTGATGTAGGTTTCTTTACAAACCCTAGATAAAAATCTACCCTCAGGAGATATAACACTATGTTGTGTCTAGTTTCTACTTCATATTTTGACAACTTAGATTGTAAGCTACCTAAGGACAAGACCTATTTTTGCTATCATTATATAATAAAAGCCTGATACTGAGAAATAACTGAATAAAGGAATTTGAAGGAAACATAAATTTAAATTGTCAAAACCATAATTGCTTATGTGAAAGACAATTTGCAATGATCAGGAAGAAATGTTTCTAATATTGAACTAATATGAAAATAAGACAATATGTGATCAAATACACTATAGCTTTTATAATTCAATCAAATGCAAAAGCAAACTCCAAAGCATATATATGCACTCTCCAAAGATTTTCTAAAATCAAATCATCACCATCTAAAACTATTAATAATGTTATAAACTAAGATTTAAGTCATCTAATATGTGACTTTAGGATTTAAAAATTATTTTCTCTATTAGGCAAAAATGCCTTCTGTTAATGCATTCTCATGTTAATATGTGTTAAATATGTCTCATAAAACAACTTAATAAGTGAGCACATTGTAAAGTTTTGTATGAAAAATAAAAGGCTAAGAAATCTTTAAAATGTTTTAAAACATCTCCCTAAAATTGCTTATATTTAACCTAAAGAAAATGCTTAATATCCAAGAAAACCACTGGCCACTTGTTCTACGTTAAATTCCCTAAAATAATGATAGAACTAGAAAAATCGAGAAGGTAACTGGCCTTCACCTGTGTACTTATTTCTTAACAGTTGCATCATTCTCTTTGATTCATTCAACCATTTTGTGAGAATTTCCTCAAGATCCTGTGACTTATAATGATAATATAGTCCAAGAGTTTCCTCCATGCTTTAGCTTAATTCTCATTGTTCAAACGCTATCCTACAACATATCTATTTTTATATTACACCTTTAAGTGAGGTCTTCTACAATATGGAGATAAAAACTCATTGTTCAAGTCAGCTGAGTCACAAAAATCTCCATACAGGAGAACTTTGTACTGCACTCGCATATCCCACTGAAGAAGAGCAAAGGGGAACATCAAGACCACTTTCAGCATGAAGGCAGTATGTGGGACTGCCTTCAGTGACTCATCCATTAGGTTGCACACTATCTTCTCCAGTCGTCTCTCAAAACGTAATTCCCCGGATGGGCCAGGCTCATAAGCCTGGGCCCCTGTGCAGCCAAATCTAATAGTGCCCAGGCTTGGCTTAATGCTGTGATGTGGTCATTGTGAATTTCTTAACAGCTTTTGAACATTGGACCCACAACTTTTTTTTCATACTGGATACCAAAAACTATAGAGCCAGGCCTGCAGTGGGAGAGGTAATACATGAAGTTATAGTACAGATTTCTCTGATAACTTTTCTTAATGTCAGTATAGAATTATACAAACAGCAAGAGGGACACTAAATGTCAGGATTAAAGAAGTAGTAGGATGAGAAATGATGACCTCAAAAGAGCTGTGTGCATAAATTAGATCCTTTCTTGTGAAACAATTATTTACTATGTACCTAGTTCATGGCATGTCCTGTTCCATGTGTTGAGATGACAATAAGAAGTATAGACAAAGTCTCAAACTTCACAGAGTTCTCACTCAAGGGAGGAACCTGGTCTGCAGTAAGGGGGGAGCTCATGGGGCAGGGTTTAGAAAAAGACTTAATATAGAAGACATATAATATATAATAAATATATAATATACATATATATAAACACACATATATGGTGCTGTTATCTTTGGCAATGAGGCAAACTGATGATAGTTAAGATAATTTAATTATTGGAACTAATCTCTTATGACTGAGCTACTTCTGAGTAAAATCTGCTCTCTGATAATCCCAGGTTTTCCTTTTGGAATTTTTGAATTTCATGATTCATTTTTGTTCCTTCTCTTTACTTTGTCATTTACAACACAGAGTTTCAAATTGGAAATATTACTATTATACTTAAAAATGGATATTAGAACTCAGCCTAGGAGTAATTTTATAATGCTCTTCTCTTTTCGCTTCTGAAATCCAGTTTTTGGTTTCAATTATAAGAAGCATGTTACCATCACATGTGTCTTTTTAGATAGAACTGATTCCTTGCATCTGGATTTTATATCCCTGGTTCTGAAGAAGAATAGGTAAACAAAACCAGACAACCAAAGACAACAAGGTGATGTTTATGATTATAACTCTGCAGCAGTGTCCCTCAGAAAATAAGAACAAATGACCCTGGATACTACTAAGTTGTTCTTATTCTTATAGGAAATATCTAAGGTAGGTGTCAAAATACTGTCATTTACCACACTGATGCAGGCAATCATTGGATATTTTTGATTGAATGAACACATAAATGAATAACTGATTGGACATATAAACTGTCATCCTCAATGAATCCATTGGGTAATACCACCAAAAATATAGAAAGATCAGTTACATTTTTTGAAAAAGTACGCTTTTTTGTAACTTGGAAAAGGACTAGTGTCCAAATACACCCACTTTTCATCACCCTTATTTCCTTTCACATTAATTATAGCAGATAAAATTGAATATCCTTTAGAAAGCAAATAGTGAAAAGTAAGCAGCACATTTTTGTCACTCTGAAGTATGAACCCATGTTCCTTAAGAAATGAAATCAATCCAGTGTGCATGGCAATTTGGAGCCACAAGAAGGCACAAAGTCACAGGTGAATAACAATGCATGAGAGTCAAATGCTTCCTAAATGGGAAAGAAAAGCCAACTGTTAAACATTCATTCAAAAAGAATATGTCTCCATAATTGCACTGTATGTTTTCAGCACATATCATTCACCTAGCACTATATAAGAATCTTCAATTAAAATTCACTCTGGTATCATACTGCAAAGCAAATACAGCTACTTCAGAATTCTCTGAAATACATAGTGATTGTACCTAATAGAATCTCAGGGCTTTAAAACATCCGAGAGTTAATATCAGTCATTCTCCCAGAGCAAAGCGCCATAATTTTTCTGATCTACACGAGCAAATTTAAGAAAGACAAAATTGATAGTATATTTTCATTTTTATTTTTTAAAAAAGGATTTTCACTCAATCCTACTTTTGTATTCAATTATTTTCATTGTGAAGATATTTCACCATGGTATTCTCTAAAAACTCCATTGTGATTACAACTTTAACACCTTTATCATTGGATTTTGATAGGAAAGGATATATTGCTTTTATATCTCTTATTTAAATTATTCTTAAATTATTTCTCAGTATTTCTTTAGAATGGAATTGTTTCTGTTTGCTCAAACTTGTTTCAATTCTTTAAGTATTTGTTGTTTATTAATATAATTTAAAACTTTACATAAAGTTTTTAGGTGATATTGTTTAATCTGAAAGCCCACAGATATATATCTGTTTCTGTCAGTGCTATTAATTTTATTTGCATAATTTCTGTAAAACCTCATATAAATTTACATAAAAATAGAAGTAACAATGCCTCGTAAGCTGATATTTATTGAGCATTCAGAATGATAGGATTTGGGTTTAGAAAATTAATAAAATAAGAATGTTCTTTGCTTGACTAAAGGCTATTTTTGCTAAATGTAAAGAAATTATTCTAAATGTGAACATCTTTTACATCATAAATATGATTCTTACCTGTGCTGCTGGAAATATTAACATCAATACTGATGTCGGAAATTCCTCCTCCCTTCAGAGAGGCTACACACGTGTATGTCCCAAAGTCCGTGAATTTTAAATCAATGATATCCAAGTTTGTTGTTCCAGGGGAAACATCGGGATCAGTCTGTGTAATAACCATTCGCTCAGAGCTTCTTAATGGACGACCATTTTTAAACCAACTGAATGTTAATTCCTCCGAAGGAACAGCTTCTACTTGGCAAGATATTTTCACCTCGCGCCCAATCTGGATGTTGTCGTCTTTGTGATAAGGGTCTGGGGTGATCCAAAATCGTCCTTTTTTTAAGGCTAAAACGTAAAAATTCCACAAGGAGTTAGTATTACTTTGAAAACTTCAGAGATTCATCCAGTTTCGGGACTCATGTCTGAATGGGCTGAAATAATGTGAAACAAAACAAAATGTGCATAAGCCTCCTTGTTATTTCTAAGTCAGGTACCTACCAATAAGCCTTACTTAGGTCAGCCAGAAGTAATTTAAAGTCCTAAACCATGTAGAGACTTTAGCCGCACTTTTTTCATAAACTGGGAAATATTTTCCAGTGATATAAAAAATAATACTTTAAGTCTATATACTGAACTGTACTTAAACACTGTCAACACTGAATTTTGAACATTTGATGGAACCTATTTATATACACTAAGTATTAAAGATAAAAGCAATAATATAGACCATTTAGCCTAATGTCTTTCCTCTGCCATTCCTTAATTATTTCACCATTTCCCAAACAACTCAAATATTGCACAAATGATATAGTTAAAAAAAATTTTTTTTTCCTAAAGGCTGTATCTACATGCTCCCCACAAGGAGTTCAATAAGAACTAATTTGCTTCACATCCGTGAGGCATTTTCAGATTTAGAAATAACCTGAACCAAGAACAAAAGTGTTTTAAGAACATGTGTTGCAAACTGCTTTTTTCCACCATGCATAGATAATGCCAGTTAAAACTGTTTGCTGGCTTGCGCCTGCAAAGGACCAATGAACCTGGCCTGCAGATGGCAGGTGGCTGGGAACACCTGCCATATTTGCATCTTTACAGCAGTGCTTTCTGGGTCTAAGGTCAGTGCTGTACTGACGACTGGGATCCCCAGTAGTGATCACCAGAAAGCTGCTGGAGAGCTACTGTCCCTAAGTGATAAAGCAACTGTAGAAGATGCCGCGAAACACACTTAGCAGAGACTAAAGCACTGGCCATTCATGTTCATCATTAAACCAACATGCATGATGATGCTGTCAGGAAGGGTGTGAATCTAGTGGACCTGCAAATACCAGTGGCCTTCTAACTGCATGCTGAATAATCTCTCCTGAATTTAACCAGTCTGCTCAGTACAGAAAGCCAAGGAAAACCATGAACTTTGGAAACATATATATTGAATGAGCTAAGATGAATACATGTTCAAATCCTAAAAAAATTTCCTCTTTACTCTCAAACATTTTCAACTGCTTTCTTATTTGTATCTCAGTGGGGAGAGGTAATAAACATTGAAAACAAGGTTTGTATCTTTCTTTTAACTTAAAACATATATGTAGATGTTCTTTTCAGGACTAGGTACTAGATTAGGTCCTGATTAGATAAAATGATCAAAATAGACATAGCCAAGGGCCTCATGTATTGCATATGTTATAGTCCAATTTATTCACCAAACACTTAGGATACTCCCATAGGGGGAAGCTACACACTACATAGTAATAAAATGGTTTTTTATGCTGGAAAAAGTCTGAATCACACACAAAAAAGAACACACAATTTTTGTTTAGAAAATGTACTAAGATTCAGTCTTCTTATAAACACCAGAAAACAAATACATCACATTTTCATACTATTATTTGTTACATTGTCCGCAATAAAACAAAGCTTCTAAATCATACTTATCCCTACATCTTTATAAGAAGTTTACTATAGAACAAAACTAAGATAAACTGTGGTATCCTAGTACCTGACGTCACTTATTTATATTTTCACAAGCACTGAAGTGTGACTTCACAATGTATCCAGAAAGGGGAACACGAAGAAAACGTCCATATTTGGCTAACATATTTGACAAAGAATACTGTGCACATATGATTCAAATGTAATTGTAGTTATATACTACATGAATTATAGAACCATGGAATACCCTTTTGTTTTCTAAATTGAGCTAAGAAAATAGTATGTTAAGAACATTTACTTTTGTTAGTACTGTACTACTTAAATAAGAGTTTCTTTTCTGAGAATGTTCCTTATCCTGAAAGAGAAATGATAAATCTAAATAGAATTTTTACACCAAAGCCATAAGTTTCAAAAAATTTTAATTTCTACATACTAATTTATGAATAATTTAATGTTATTAATATGATGGTACATATTGGGATATTTAGCATAATTTTCATTATAATGTTGTATACCCATAACCAAAACTTTATGTGATTAATACTTACTCCACAGTTATTGTTTTGTAGTTCTGTGCTTTCCACTCCTGCTATTAAAGTGATATTGGCATTGAAAAAATTGCAAACTCATTAGTCAAGTTAGATTTAAACTGCTAAACAATTTAAAAACTACTGATTAAAAACAAAGTGAAATCAACATCCACTGTATGTGCTATGGACTCTCATGAAAAGTAACTTGCAAATCCCAAAGTAAAAAAATTAAAGATTATAAACCTATAATCAAGATTAAATATGACAGTTACTTACAGTATTTGATAAAAAGCAATATAACCGAATGTGTTGAAGAATGAACTAAAAATGATTTTATTGCAAAAAAAATTGTTGATTTTGGTATCAAAAAATTCTATGATTTGATTTCTCCTACACCAATCATGCTGGTTTTCTCAATGGCATGATTCTAAAGAGAAAAAGAGAGCTCCTTCAGTTTGTTAATTGGACTGGAGTTATGAAGCATCAGTACAAATATATTGGATTATTTGACCGCAGAGCTATTTCTCCATGTCTGTTTATGTTGTCCGTGAAACAAAATAATTATGTGTTCTGAACAGAAATGTTCCAAAGAAAATAATAGTGTGTATGTGGTTTTCTCACTTCAACTGCTCATAAAGTTAAAACAACTCTGTAAATTAGGCATGAGTACATGAAAATTTATAACCTAATTCTAGTTTTTCCTTTTTATGTGGTCCAAACTGGGCAATCTAATCTTTATAGGTCAAATTTGTCATTTATAAAAATATGAGGTAATCATATTAGGCTCCCTCAGAGACCCATTGTGAGAAATAGTTTATTAACAATTGTGTTTGAGGTCTCAAAATGTAGTGTTTAATATAGTTAATCAGTTTGGAAGTAGGTTCCTTCATTTATATTAAACACTCTTTTTCAGTGAACAATTTATAGTAGTTCATGCAATGTTAATTTAAAGTTATTTCCTGCTACCAGTTAAGATTTCAAACTCAAAATCAATCTGTGATTAGAACTGTAGTATATCAGGGGTCCAATAGACTTAAAGAGACTCTATAGAATTGAAGACATTTTTTATAAAAAGAAAAGAGAAATCCCTTTCCCCAAATGCAATTGCTTAGCCGGAATACTGAAAATCCCCTAACATCAGCTTGGGAGAACATTAGATTTGGCTTAATGTATCATAAATTGTGATGGATGAACCTCAAAAGCTACTGTTCAGTCTGGCAATGCAGGTAAAAGATTGGCATGGAGCTAAGCCTCTGTCAGTTTGGAGACGATCAGTTTGGAGACACTGCAACACAACCATAGTCTCCCTTTTCTAATATTGTGAAAATGGAATACAGACTGGGGCACATACATTTTGACAGGTTACTTGTGAGAACATTCTAAATCTGCTTACAGAAGTCCCTCTACTCTGAAATATACAAAGATGCTCGTGAATGAAATGAAACTCGTGTGTAAAGTAGAGGTTACTCACTGCAAACTTATGCATAGAGTTTGCTGCTGACATTTCCTTGGAGAACAAAAGTGGATTTGTGCCTGTGAATGCTGACTGTTCTATGCAGACTTCCATGATTTAAAATTAGATGGCTCCTTACGCCTAGACTTGAAAGAGGCAGTTTAAACTTGGAGAAGTCTAGGTCTGTAACTTCCATTGGGGGAAGAGTGAGCTTGTATCTTGTCTGAAGCTGTAGAGTTTGAATTATAAAATACATTTCATTTGTAAAATGCACAATAAAGTATACAACACATATAGTTCAAAAATAAAATTTTTAGATAGAACAAAAAAAGTGACAATGGTGTTTTCCACTTTAATGAGAAAGTATCTCTTCGGAAGTAAGAAATACCTTCTGCCAAGTTTTGGACTTCTGCTAAAAATCTGTTTCAGAAGAATGATGAGACACAGAGTAACTCACTGATTACTATTCCAAGGTGATAAATAAATGAAAAGACTCCCCAAATGTAGCACATCTTATAATCAATAGAGTTCTGGAAATGAAAACCTTAGAAATTATTGCTGAGACAAATAGGTCTAGAAATCATTAATAATGTAATCAGATAAATTAAAAAATGATGTTCTATTCATTTACCTTCTGCTAAATGAATAAAAATATTTATATGGGAAAGGAAGTACTTTCCAGTCCCACCAGATGCCTAGTGAATAAGCAGCTAGAAATAGACTACATCAGGAAAGCAACTTGAAAGGTAGTACATGATTCTACATATAATCTGCCCAAATATAATTAAGTACCTATCACCTTAAAGGTGCTGTGAACAGCTTGAGGGGAACAACCTATTCCACTGTCCCCAAATCCCAAACATGTTCTCATGTTATGATTTGGACTCAATAATTTTCATTAAATTTAATTCACATGCACATTTGGGAGGTTTAAGTTTGCAAATGTCAGTTGTTTCCATTCAGTCTGATATCTTTATGCTATCTTTGAGTTTGTTTTATAATCCAGAGTTCCAACACACATTGAGGGAAATGGGACAGAAAAACAACAGATTTGAAATCCTCTGGGATTCAGGGTATTGGATACAAAATGAAACTCGGTGAACAAATGGTATTGATACAGGAATACATGTGAGGAAGAGGACTTTGTACAGAATGGAGGAGATCACATTTTAACACATCGGAAACTATGTGTCGCATATGTGTCAGGGAGATCAGCTACCAAACATCCTGTTGTGTAAAGGAGACTGGATTTCGGCCAAAGTGCTTCCTCACTTGCTTCAGAGCTCAGCTGATCATTTCTGACAAAACTCAGAAGAAGAAAGAAAAATGACATCTAAACACTCATACATTATCTAAAATACATTTCTCAAAATTTGCTTTAAAAAAGGTTAGTAAGGGTTATATTAAAACAAAGTAGCACAAATGAAGTTTGAGGGTTGATAACATTAGTAAATTTTGCTTTTGTGCAGAATTTTCAAACACTGAACATGCTGACATTGTACTACCACACTCCTAGAGGTGGCGTTGTATTGACCAAAGAATCCTTTATTTGTGGACCATGCCTTAGATCTAGTATCCCAGAGAGTAAAGTTTGGAAATCAGTGACTTAAGGGAATCTTTCAACTAAGGAGAATCATTGAAAAGAATTGAAAATTACATTCCATTTTTGATGTTTTAGGCATTTCCAGTACAAACATCACAAAATCTTCCACAACATATAACTCTCCCATACAAATAGAATTATGATTAGAAGGTCAAGGTGCAGGGGAAAGATCTTGATTTTTTTAAAAGATGTATCTAAGGGAAAACTGAAGTTATAAAACATACAGTATTTCAGAACTATCTAATAGATCATCTGCCCTATTGGACTGATCTATCTAATAGATCATCTGCTCTTTCCTTCTCAACATACAAGCAAAAATATTTTTTACTTTAAAAAAGTTAATTTATCAATTTATTCTCATCTTGGTAATGAACATTTTGAAATATGCAATAGTATTAAGAAGAAATGAAATGTACTAGCTTCTATACTGTTCAAGCATTGATATAAACAAATGAAACTCTATCTCAATTTCTTCAAGAGTTAATAATCTAAGTGGAACCTTGGCTCATGAATTTAATTCTTTCCATGATTCTGGTCACAAACTGAATTGGACAAGAATCAAATCAAATTCAATGGTTAGGTTCAATGTTGAACTGAAGGGGAAATCTGATTCAGTTCTTATGCAATTTGGTTTGCGACCAGAATCGTGTGGACAGAATTGAGTTTGTGAACCGAGGAACTACTGTGTTTACAGCACATGTTATAAAAAAAAAGCATTGTATTAAGATAAAAACTATAGAAGTGTTAAAGCTTCTAGAAAATGGATAGGGGTAAAGAGGCCTTTTTTTCCTTATATGCGATTAGGTATTCTTATACTCATTCCCTTATCCAACACTCCAATTGTCAATCTGTGGCCTGAATGGAAACTCATTAACAAGGCAAGAACAACAACAACACAAAACCACTACACACTTTTCCTACAAGTGGTTTAATCTACCATCCTTGATAATTTGAATGCAGAATCAGATGCTGGAAGGAAGCTGAGATTTTATTTGATTATAAAGTATCCAGGCTCTATTTGTTTTGTGAATTTGCTCAAAGCTAATTACTGCAGTTAATCATTAAAACTGTTTAAGCAAAGTGAGGTTGAATTTCAATGGTTTTTTGAATGCCCTTACTCAATAAAACTACTATAGGTCTGTATAGGAGTTTTAAAATGAAATAAAATATTTTAGGTGGACACAAATTATGGGTTTTGGAGTAAGCCCTTCCTTGAGAAAAGGGAAGAAGTGGATTAAAATAATAGTACTATTATATCATCGTAATTATTGTTGTCATTCTGACTATTTCAGTCAGATTTTGAGAAACCATACATCACCCTAAATTACTAAACTGAACACATAAGGGCCATAAATAGAAATAAATATTTTCACAGAGTGGCTACTATGTAAATGGTATCTGACTTGGCCTGATGTCTTAGCCCAAGCTATTTTGATAAGGGAGTACTGATCAACACACTTTTCTTGCCCAATGATGTTCCAATTTAGTGAGCATTTCAAGTTCACATTTCTATCAAATTTTAAAATACTATGTCACTATTAGAATGTGATCAGGATAAATGATATAATATGTTATTAGTTACTAAAGACTTGGGATTAGAACTAGCTATAAGATGAACTGCAGTTTAAGAAGACCTGGACTAACAGTAGTTCTGTGAAACCCTTTTTTAAAATAGTACACCTTTAATATTTATGCATGTAGCACTGGAAATTGAAATGGAATGAAAATAATGAGACTAACTCAAATCAAAATCTTTCAGTGTTGCTCCTGCTTTCTTATACTTTGAAGAGCTATGTATGTCCGTTCCCTTTCCAAATGAGTCTATCTGCCAGCTGCTGTCACTGTACACTGAGGTTCTATTTTCTTTCAGTTATCCACTTGTTCTGAAATTTCAATATCTTGTCTTCTTACACCAAACCTGCAGAGGGAAAACTTGTTTAGGTCACACTCACTATAAATGCTTCTCTTTACTCTCAGACTATTTGTGGCACATTTCTTGACAGAAAGGACAAACTCCAGGTGCCTCCACAGTTGCAATAGTCTTTCACTCATTGGGATACCTTCCACATGGGTTTAGTAGCAAAGACCTCTTAGCCAATTAACACAAAGGTATTTTCTAGGTCTCATGTATTTTTAGGTCATTCACACTACATATCACCTTACATTATCAATTCTTTCTTCTGTTTTTGGAATTTCCCTTTGTGGCTTCACTAATTTCTATGGCTGGTAACATGAGATAACGTTTAAGAAAATAAATAAATGGATTTTGCTCATTTGCATCAAAATTGCCCTAGCATTCTCCCTGCATTTTTCAAGTTCTCAAACAAGTGCTATAAAATCAGGCTTGCTACAAAGGGAAAGATTTTTCTAAATAATTTTGCCGTAATTGCAGACCACAGGGGTTTTTCTTAATGTTGTATCTTCTATTTTGCTGCCTGGGTTTGAGGAACATGAAATTGTTGCTTATTTGTTTTTTGTTTCTTGAGACAATAAATGTTGCAAACATCCCCAACACACATTTTAATTTAATGGAAAACTGTGATTAAGTCATTTAAATATATTCTTTCATTCTTTCATTCATTTCACTTAACACTAAAGAGCAAATAACTTAGATGTATTAAATGACTAAATGGAAAATACTTGTATTCACTAGAAATTTATGTAAATTATCTTAAATTTCTTATCCAGTAAAATGATGAAGAGTCAGTACCATTGATGAAGTCTACTTAAATATTTCTCTCAGCTTCACAAATGTTAAGCAGGTTTATTTATGATCATGGACCCAAACCTTCCTTTTTCTTAGAGCATAATGTGAGAAAATTTGAAAATTTAGAGAAATTGTAAATTCTCTCTCTGTTCCTTCTAGATGGAAATGATCATCAAATCAAATCAGAAATGTCTTTCCTAAGGACCTAGGAGCCATTCTTTTGGAATGCAACCATTCAAATCTTTGAGTTGGCCCCTTAATCTTCCAGTTTCCATGAAGGACTAAAGCCTAACTTTGAAAGTGAAAAGAAACAATTAGCAAAGATAGATGGCTTCATCTCATTGACTAATCTCCCTTCAGCTTTTTCACTACTCTGTCTAAAATTTTAAAATTCTGTGTTTTTGTTTCCTCAGAGTTGTGTTCAATCTTTCTCCCCAGCTAGTGTAGGCTTGAATACAGTCTTCTTTGCCATTTTAAATAAGTGTCGGGTATGATTTTGCTTTGATACAATTAATTTTAGTGTTGTGCATGATTGAAATAGATGAAAGTAAGATCTGTCTAGAAAATTCATTAGGATAAAGTTTCAAATGTCAAAGAAAATGTTTGTCATTACAACACACATACACATTTCATTCACACATGCACACACACACATACACACATAATTTGTACACACACAGTCCTGTGTTGTTCACAGATGAAATGTCACCTGAGCACAAGAGTATTTAAGAGTAACAGGAGTTAAAGTTATCCTTGTCCAAAGTGGTGACCTCTATTTAATACTTAATGTCCTATTGCTCTAGAGTTTCTGATAATAAACCACAGGATGAAGATCCCCATCTGTTACTTAGTAACAGATGGAATGACTGCCAAAATGATGTGTAAAGAAACTAAAGTGAAATAAATTTTATATATATGTTGAAGAAATATGTAATTTTCCTTTTTAAATAGCATATTCTCCCTTGTTCTAGGAGTCTTTAAAGCAGTTAAATTACATATAGATTTTTTCTCTATTAATAAGAATATTATGACAAATAACATGAAGTCAAATGATGGTAGTATTATAGACATGTTTTTACAACCTGCACAACGATAGATGAGCCAGAAATCAACTCTACAGTAACAAAGGCCAAAAGGAGGATGCTAATTTCATAATTTTCAGTAACTACAAATTCAAAATAACTCAACCCCTCAAATAAACAACACTCAAAAGCATTACTCTTGACGGAGAGATCTGAGTGGGAATCATTTTTTGGAGCTGCATAAAGGAGACATAAAACAAGCATCATCCTGAACCACATATTTATGGTGGTCAGAACAACTAAATGCTCAGGACTGATCAATTTATGCCCCAACATGAGCTAGTTATAACAACTGTCTACAGGAACCAAGCACTGTGATGCAGGAGGAAGGCTTTCGACTTAATCGAAGGTTAAGTCCAAAGATAGTGTTATAAGTAAAGCAGCAGTGGATGAGTTTAAATTCTATGAAAATGACTCTCAAAGGTTGTTGTTAACATTACTGGTGGTATCTGGTATTGGGTGGGTGGGCTATCGAAGAGATATGTGGAGGGATTTATGAAAATATGTGCTTCTTGAGTTGACTAGCAAGATGTAAGATTCATACTCTTACAAAGGCAGAAAACTAAACTAGGACTCAAACTCTCTAAAGAGGAAGACAGAGGGGTACAGGTTATGAGGACAAAATAGGAAGGTCTATATGCTACCGAAACCCAATGAAAATAAAACTTTAAATGTGAAAGCTTTGAGTACCTCAAAGAAGAAAACATATTTCATAAACATTAAATCAATTATTTACACTACTTGGAAAGTTGCTGAATGTAAGCCAATGCAATAGCACTACATGTATTGGGAATAATGATGTTTATAATGGAAGAATTGACCTGAATTCATTTTTAAAGAGAATGATTAGATGTTAGGTTAACATAATGCATTAAACTCATTACATCTCTTGGAAACTGAAACTATGGCTTCTATAGTTCAGAGCAGTGGTTTCCCAAGTGTGACCCTTAGTTCTGCCACATCAGATTCATCATGAGTGCTACCTCAGACCAAATCCTCCCTTCTTGGGGAAAGATCCACTGGCCTTTGAACAAGCCTTCTGAATGATTCTTAAGTATGGTCCAGTTTGAGAACTTCCTAGAAAATAGTTATCTCATCTACATTAGAAATTCAGGGAGGATTATCAAGTTGTTAAGGCACAGATTCAAAAGTGGCCATGGTACATCTTTTCATTCTACATGCCCCTCAAGAGCATGTTTATCTTGATCATTACACTTGAAATATTATTTTTATAACTCGAATTTTCATTTATTAATGGTTCTTATTTTTAGTACATGTTTGCTATACATAATGATTACATTCATCGTGGGTGGTTAGCACATGTACATAAGACCCCTTAATTCTTTTTATTTCCCCTTCCCCTCCTCTCTTCAACTGTAGCTTGAAATATTAAGGAATATTGTCCATAATTATCAAGATACAGCCAAAATCTGCAGAGAGCTTCACAAAAGCATTTATTATTCCCAGATTTTTTCACAAAATAAGAAGGCTGAATGACCAATATCAACTACCTTAAGGTCACACTGCTTTAAAAATTCATAACTCTTCAAATATTAAGAATATAATTTCAAAGGGAAATTCTAAAAACAACTAGTATGTTCATTATTTGGATCAAGAGCTTAATAGCGCACATTTTCTGAATGTCAGTTGTTTTTTTTTAGACTCAGAAAAGAACAAGTGCTCTCAGGTTAGACTGCCTGGACTGTAACATTATTTCATCACTTGGCCATATGACAACATTATAAAGCTTCAATATTCCACACTGGTAAGATGGCAGTGATAATAAAATAAGAAATTGGCCCATGCAGCTCGAAGTTTGCTGATACAACAGAAAATAAGCAAACAGTATATGTCAGCTGCTTTCTAGTTAACGTTTCTCGAGCACTCACAACATGACTATTGTTATTCTTGCTGCCAACAGTATGAACATGAAAAGTACAGAGATGGAGGATCATGTAGAAGCTAATGGTTTTATCCAGATCAGAACTGAAGGTATTTGATGACATGAGAAGAAACACTGAAAAAAAGCAAAACTAATGGTTCGAGAAAGATCAGAGAAATCATCCATTTGGTGGTGCCTGAGATTCAAGGAGCAAAGGGAGACAGGTGAAGATGCTGAAAGGCATACTGGGTGCAAAAGCTTCATGAGCACACAGGATAGAAAGTTTTACTGTATCCATACCTGGTCCTAGACCAACTTTCACTAACTCTTGAAAACCTCCTCATGTTCCCACAAAATGCATTTCTCGATAATTTCAAGTATTTGTGCCCCCCCACCCCCACCCCAGGATTTGCAGTTGGTCTTCATTCCAGGGTGCACCTCTTAAATTGTGCTCCTAAACTCAGCTCCAGCTCTGTGTGCAACACTACTTCTTCTCTCCTCTTTTGGTCTTAAATTCTTCCATCAATAATAGAACTTTTCTCTTAATAATTGCCAGTGAGGACATGTTCCAAGAAGCTCTGTTCAACCTCCCTGATGTGTTTGTTATACACAATTTATCCTGATCTTTTCTTTCTAGCTACCAGACTGACTTTATTTCCCTTTCATTTCTCCTGAATCTGAGCTCCTCTTTTCTCCTCTCTGTCTAATTTCAGAACTTGTTTCACACCCATAGTTTTTGCCTCGGCATAGATGCCACTTTGGTAAAGCCCAGTTATGAGTTACAGTTGCTTATTCCAATTGCCTGATATGCTTTTATGTAACCCAGCACTCTGAGCTTATGCACCTCAATTAAATATCTCCTACTGTCACCAGACAAGTTCTGAGGAGGTTTCTGCAATGGAGATAAGGATCCTAAACCCACCCCACCTGAGAATAAGTTTACAGGTTCACTGACTCATGTCCTGGAAAAAGAATTTTCAGGACTGGCCAGTAAGGGCACTGAAAGGATTTATTCAGTGGACATTTAAAAGTACACACTCAAAGAGGTAGGATGAAGGTCCTCAAGTGAGAGAGATTTTATTTCCTAGAACTGAGACCATTTATGCTTCTCATGAAGGGGTGAAAAGCCCAGGAAAGGGAACCTGACCCTCAGAAGGGTACTGGCCCATTTTACAGGTTTAAGCCCAGTTATTTTTTTTTAAGAAGATGAATAATTTAAGTGTTCTTTGAATTTTTTGAATCTGTTCTTTTATCTTAGGATCAGTTTCTTAATCTTCACTTGTTTTAACTGGGTTAGTTTATGGACTTACAGTATTCTTGAGGAATTTTGAGTCTGCAGGAAAAGGAGCCTAAATTACCCAAGAGAATGCCAATATGGTTAGCCTTGGATAACTTCGACTGGGTCCTGCAAGCTGTAGCCTTTTTAAAAGTATCATTTTTAACTACGCTTTTCGGTGTCTTTTTTCTACCTCTCTTTATTTTTTTCTATCCTACCTCAGGACCACCACTTTTAAACATGTCTGAACATTTCCCCCTATCATTCTTTAATCAACAACACTGTCTTCTATATAATCTATCCTTTCCCACGCAGCCCTTTACTATTTGTAGTCTCCCAAAATTTGACAATTCTGTTATATTCATCTGGTATGGAGTCTTCTCCATGGTGTGTATCCATGTCCAATGCAGCTACCCCAACCCAGACCCACCGTCACCCAACTCATGCAATAGAAGGAATAGCCACTATGTCTACCAGAAAACAATCATCTACATAATTACTTTTCAAAATATTTTGTATTCTCTGGATTTTCAAGCTTCTTAAAAACAGATGTACTTCACATTTCTGTCTCCTTGAACATGCTCTCTTCCACATGGTAAGCTGTCACTCAACTGCAGTTGTTTATAAGAAACAACAAACAGAACAGAAGAACTGTGTCAACTAAGTTTTTCATCCACTGGGGACATGGCTGATACAGTCCAAGTAATGTACATTGTCATCTCCTAATCATTAACCTGAAAAATTTTAATTTTGTCAATTAAGAGACAATGGACAAATGTAATAACATACAGTTTTGGTGCTTAACAATATTCCTTTTTTCCTTTATAATATTTGAAAAAAAAAATGGAAAAATATGAATATGGCTTATGAAATAGTATTTACTCTCATGTGAAGTTTACTATTATTTATGCCCACATTTAAAATCTATACTTCCACTGCTAAAAGTGGAGTTTGAGTTTTACATCTCCAGATTATTAACCTCATAAGAAGCTAAACTGAAATTTTATGACCCTTTGAAAATTATCAACAGTAAAAGAAAAAATAATTATCATATACTATCATAAAATGCCCCAAATTGGCAAATTAGAATGAGAATAGCTTTTACTTATTTGACAAAATAGATTAATTCTCCATATACAAGGGGAGACCAATTAGTGATATAACACCATAAACACCCGATGCCTTTTGTGAACTGCTTTTTAAAATCTTGTAGAATCTTGATGCAGAATATTTTTCTTAGTTGAATTATAACACACACTGTCATTCTGAGAAAATAACTCTTAATAGAGAAAAAAAGTTGAAAATTTGTAATACTCTGCAGCAAGAATTCATTAAGTATTATGCAAAAATAAGAATCTAAAATATATGGCCATCTGAAATATAGACTATTTTCACTGATATCTATAGTTCTTGTGATTTAAAATAACTAGACATTTGCTTACATTTTCTAAACATGCAAAAAATTCTAAATCTATTATTTCAAAAATGACCTCAGAATTAATTTTTCTGAGTCTACTCCCTTGACTTGTGTAGTGGAACAATATTCTAGCTTCATATATTTTGTTTCAATATTATTCATGGTAATAAAATACAGTATTAATTGGAATTTAGCTGATCTGGAAAATATTTTCTTGACTAAATATTCTGCACAATTCTACCCACTCAACTCATTCTTTTATAAACATTAATCATTTAATGATCTCGCAACATAATTAAAACATCCAGCTGAAAAACATTATGCACTTACAAAAAGTTTCTCTATATAAAAAAATACATGACTTTAAGACTACAGCTTTAAATGAGTAAGCATTTGCAGGTATCTTCATCATGAGTTTATTCTATAAACCTGCACTGCTAGGTTCTGGGCACCTTGTGATTATGATCGAAAAGTATGTTTTTTCACTAAATGACATATATATATATATATAATTGATATATATGATATATATATTAGTTTGTATTAGTTACTATTTTGTTTTTGCCACTTGCTTGGTTGATTACTTATCAACTCTTATTTCTCACTGTCATATTAGGTTTTGTGCAAATGTGTATTCCTTTCCTTATTTGATACTCTTCCTCTTTTATGAAAGATGCACATTAACTGTATAATGTGTAGTTGTGTCTCTTTTCATAGCTATTTTATTGTAATCTTTGGCTTTTTTGTTGCATTTCATTCTCAGTTGTTCTCTTTGGGCTTTGTATGATTAACAAAATATATTCTTAACATATATCTTGCAGTAAAAATGACCAAAGAAGCAATAATCACATCAAATTGATAAATAAGGCAAAAGCAGATATGAAGTTGATGCAAAAAGAAAATACAACAAAATTCTATGTATGTATTTGATAGAGGTAAGAGAGACATTTCACATTAAACCTTTTAGGAGGCAAAATAGCAATGGAAACATGGCCAGTTATAAAACTGACAGTACGTGCAGAATGAAAACAGCAGTTCTCCAAAAAGAAGTACAATCATCCTCAGAAAAACATTATGGAGTAGAGATGTGAACAGAATCTTTGGAAGCTTTCTAACAACAATGTTGGAGACCTATTTATTAGAAACTTGATTGGTATGATTATAACTTCTACCCATGGGAATTTCAGTAAAGGGAAGGAAGGATGAAACAATAGGATAGGACAGGACAGAACAGGACAGGACAGAATACGATGTATCAATTCAGGGACAGATTTTAGCACATTGAGATAGGGTGTTCTTAAAAATTCAACATCAGACTACAGTGTCTGTTACATTAGGGTAGAGTTTGGGGATATGGACTTGTACTGTGCAATAAAGATTGTGATTCATGCCTCAGGATGAGAACAGTTGGCCTAGAGGATGGTAGAAAACATATCCCACATATTTTCCTTCATATATTTGATGTTTTAAATTAAGCCTTTGAATGATATTGAGTAGCAAGAAATGAATTTATGCTCCCTGACAGATGACTACAGTGCAGCGTCTAAAATGACAATTAACTAGAGTCAGACTGGGACAGTTTCCATAAAAACAAGAGAGCTTAATATCTGGCCTCTAAATTGAAGTTCTTTAAATTTGTTGAAAGTTTTGAGGACCAATAACTCCTTAGAGTGACAACATATAAAAGAAAGCATCCATATCAACTATTAAAATATCAATTCTATTTAGATGCTAAGACAGCTCAACCCACAACATATGTACATTTTTCTCTCCAAAATTCCGCTGAAAAATATTAAGATAAAAATCTTTTATCACTTTACTCACATGTTTTCCTCTAGAGCAAAACAATATTTCAAAAGTAAACCTTTGAGGGAAAATTATGTCTCTATACCAATAATCCTTACCATAAATTAATCTTAATAGTCCTTTCTACTAGCTTGATAAGGCCTAAAAATAATTCAGGAATACTTCTCTACACAGTCACTAATATTTAGTTAGCACCTAGCATGTATAAGGAGACTTCTCTGAAATTATTCCTCCCATTGAACGGAAATTTTGTAGCCTTTGTCCAACATCTATCCAATTACCCGCTTCCCTAACCCCCGGTATCGACCATTCTGCTGTATCTGTAAGTTCAACTTTTTTGATTTCACATATAAGCAATACGGAAGGAAAGAAGGTAAGAAAGAAGAAAGAGAAGGAGGAGGGAGGGAAGAAGAGAGGGATGAGAGGATGGAAGAAGTGGAAGGAAGCTTTGAATTTCAACACCTGCTTAATCTTTCACTTGATGTAAACCCTCCTTAATGAATTGGTCTCTGCAATTTCTAGATTGGGTGATATTTTTCACCACTTAAAGAGGGCACAAATTAGGATAATAAATGATTAAGTAGCTATATGCAAAGTATCTCATTAATACAGTGGTGCCTCAGTTCACGAACTTAATTCTTTCCATGATCCTGGAAAAGATGGCCACATTCATGTTCCTGTGAGAAAGATGGCCATGGTCGTGTTTGTCACCTGACTGAAGAGTTTGGAAACAAAAACAAAATTTTGCCAAACACTTTTGTTTGTGAAAAGTTTGGTTTACAAACAAAAACCAAACTGTTCACAAACACAAGTGTTTGTGAACTGATTCACCACTGTGGTTTGAGAGATGTACAAACTACTAACTACTCCAAAGGAGTAAGCCATGCAGTTGTGTCCTTGATTCTAATGTTTCTGTTTGTTAAATTGAGAGAAACTCAAGTATTAATGAAATTTTTTTATTTTAACCTTTTAGATATCAGAGTAAGTCTGTGTGGACTTATGTTTTGATCCTTCATTCTGAACATTATTTAAGGTATCAATTGGCAAAAGAATAACAATGAAAGATGGGCAAATCAAATATCCAAAAATACATACAATTTCTGGTAGCATTATTTTAAATTTGGCAACAAATTTTAATGAAAAGAAAAGCCATACTACTTATCCCTTTGCATTAGTATAACTGTAGAAAAACTTTTATTAAATCAAAATGTTGCTAATATTACTGGTTATAAGTAATTTCAGGCTGTTTTGATAAAAGATGAATATTGTCAAATGTAGTGTATTATTTAGGTCAGCTGTTATTTTGCTTCTAATTACTATTTGCAGTCACCTGGAATTCAATGAAAATAGAATGAAGAAGTATAGGAAGGTGAAGTTTAACACACAGTCTAATTCAAATAAGCAAACACATACTAGGTATCAATTACATAATTCAAGCATAAGTAGATGGCCCCTGCCATTATGCATAGGGAAGAAAAAATGATTCTAGATCAAAGCTGAATCTCTTAAAAGAATAAGACTTGTAAGGATAAATTTATATTTTATTTTTAATTAATTTAATTGCTTTAGGTTGAATGGATATCTGTTCAATTTATATAGTTACCAGTTTATAAGTGGATACAAAAGTAAATTAATTTTCTTCCCTACAGGCTTTGAGAGAATTTCATATCAATAAGGAAACATTTTTTGACTAACAATTTAAAATATTTTTCTATGAAAGAAATACTGAAATATGAGTTTTTTATGTTCTTTATTACTAATTCTTTCCAAACATTACTGAATATATATTATTGCAATTTTTTCTGTTTCTCTGTTTTGTGGGTGCAATGTTTGAAAGAAATAAGATGTCAATATCAATATATATTAAAACATAAAGACAATACTCTCTTTTAAATAAGCAGTAATCAACCATACATTGTACAGTGGTACCAACTTAGTTCACAAACTTAATTTGTTTTATGATGTTGGAAAAGATGGTCATGTTTGTGTTCGTGTTGGAAAGATGGGCTCAGTCGTGTTTCTCAGAGGATACAGTTGCAAACAAAACCAAAATTTTGCCAAATGCTTTGTTTGTGAACCAAACTGTTTGCAAACAAAAGCATTTGTGAACCTAGGTACCACTCTAATTACACTATAATAAATGCAGTAACCAATTTCTTGGTTAAATTCCAAGTATTCAGGTGAAAGTAAGTATTATCAAGTACTGCTACAAGATGATAAGTAAAGGTTTGTTTTTAGTTATTTTGCTTCTTGTTAGTGATTATTAATTTAAGGACATAGTTATTTAGAAGACTACAATCTCAGTTGGTCCTCAAGTCTTTTTGTGTCCTCCCTTTTTTATACTCTGTTCCTTCTTCTGGAGTCTCTTGGTATCATCATCCTCAAAGTCACACCTCAGACCTACCCCTAGGTCAGGGTCTCAGCAAAAGCTGCACCCTCTCACTTCAATGAGAAAGAAACAGCATTAAGTATGAAGGCCTGAAGTGCACTTCATAATAAAGCAAGGCTTTTAACAGCCCCAGTGTTTTCCCGTTCTGTCTGAGAATGACTTCTCCCACGTTGTGCTGGTATTGCACACCCATCTGGATCCATTTCTTCAGCACTACATCTGCTTTTTTTTTTTTAATTTCTACCTTGCAATCAATTCCCTAACTCAAGCTTTTGCAAGTGCTTAAGTCTCTGTCATCTTATAAAGCCTTTCCCACATCACTACTTTTTCTCTTATTCACTGTCAACTTCTTCAAACACTTCATCTTGATAGTATTTCTCAAACACCAGTTGGCAGTTACTCCCACAGTGTGCGGAAATCTGGCTTTTGACCCACTTCCTGTGTTACAGCACACCACTGCCATCACCTCCTGTTTCAGTATCACTCACTTTAATTATTTATTTATTTATTTATTTATTTATTTTATTTATTTTTTTGGTACCGGGGATTGAACAGCAGGCAGCAAAACCGCTGAGCTATATCCCTGGCCCCCTCACCTTGATTCCTTAGGGCATTTTAGGCTGTTAGCTTGTATATCTTATACTTTCATTTTAAGAAATATGCTTTCTTTTAGAATCTAAAATCTCTGGAACATAGTTAGCTTTTTATTCTCTTTTAATCTAATAATAAATATTGTTTTCCTTAAATATAGACATTTTTCCAAAGGTTCAGTTCTACCTTATTCATATCATATTGCCCTTAGTCTGTAAATGATGAAACACAAGCACAGAATGACTTAATAAAAAGATATCTCGAAGACATAAAAATCAAGTATTTTCCAGTCAAGAAATACTGGAAATATTATTTCACACAAATACTTTTATAAAATAATATATTACACACTTATTGATGCAATATTTTTCAGTTTTCATGTTTTTTTAGTCATTGCAGTACACAATGATCCCATTCTTCATGGGGAGTTGGTACATTCATACAATATATATTAATTCATTTTTTTCATCACCTTCTCCCCACCCCACCTCTTGGTCCTCTTCTCTATTGTGCCTTTGTGCTAGACGCAGGAAAACCAGGCAGAGAATTTGGGCACAACAAGCTTTTAAAAAATAAACAAAATGAAACAAAAACACGAGTTTACTGAGCAAGGGCATATCATTATGTTTATTTTTGGAAATGACATATTCCTAAAATAAATGACTTGAATTATACACAACACTATATCATATATTAAGTGGTAACTATGAATGCTTCCTAAATTATCACTGAAATAATACATATCATCCATTAACATAATTTTTCAGTGCACAGTTCTTGCAATTAAGACATATCCAATTAGTGGATTGTAAATTCATTGCTTAATTTAAATTTTTCATTATATGCTCATTGAGCCATTTACCAACTATTGCTTATGTGGTATTGATTGTTATATTATGAAGTATGCTACTGTTAGCATCTTTATTTTTATTTTTGGTACCAGGGATCGAACTCAGGACCTTGCACTTGCGAGGCGGGCAGTGGCACCACTGAGCTAAATCCCTGGCCCCCTTTTAGCATCTTTACAATAGAAATTCATCAGATCATGGGTCTTTTTCTATTTTTTACATTGTTGCCCCTCAAAAATAATGAAGTACCAAAAGCTTCCTTTACTTATAGCAGTTTACAGAGTACAAAATTTATGGTGGAAAAATGAAGCAATCCATGCTACTTAGTTATTTTATATTTTATTTAGAATACTTGAGTTTTCTATGTTGTATAATTGTCTTTCAAATATTCAAAGTTAGTCTATTGTTCTACAAACATGTGAAAATATCAAAGTAGGAAGAGCTATGTTAATTAGGTAAATAGACTTTAGAAAAAATAAAGTTGCCTAATTTAGACAGAAACATTACATATTGGCAAAAGATCCAACCACTGAAGAGAGATGGCAATTCCAAATGCTTATATACCATAAAAGAAAAAAATAAAAACAGCAGCAACGTGAAAAAAAGCCAATACAACTGAAGGGAAAAGTAAAGAAATCCATAATTCTAGTAGAAAACATTGACAATTATCTTAAAAGTGAACTAGACAGCAAGTCACCAAGAATACTGAAGAACTTGATGAACCAACTATATCAAACTGATAATCATGGAACACTGTACCCAACAGTGTCAGAACGTATATTCTCCTCAGGAGCCATGGGATGTAGCAAGAGAGAAGATATCCTGCTTATAACATAAATCTCAATATATTGAAGAGTTGAAATCATACAGAACAAGTTCTCCCACCACAATAGAATTAAACCAGAAACCAATAAAAGAAAGCTAACAGGTAAATCTCCAAAGTCTTAGAAACTGAATAAAAGTAACCTTCTAAACAATCCCTGGGTTAAAGACTTTCAAGGGATGTTTAAAAAAAGAAACAAATCGAACTGAATGAAAGTGAAAATAGAATACATCCACATTTATAAGACAAGTCTGAAAAGGTGCCCAGGAGAAAAATAATTAGCATTATAAATTTAATGATGTACAAGGAAGAAAATAAACAAAGGTACAGATCACTATGACAGAAAACACATATAACAACAGAGGACAGTTTCAAAAAAAGTTTCAAAGTTAGTTCTTTAAAATACCTAAGAAAACTGAATGATTTAATAGAAAAAAACTAATCAAGAAAAATTGAAAAAGCACAAATGACCAATAAATACCATGGTTTCATTACTTATTAAAACAATGGTGTGGTGGAATCACCTTATGCCTGCTCAAGGCAAAGGATTATGCACATCTCTACCCAACTACTAACCTTGGAAATTGGCCCCATGTGATTATTATGTACACCCAAAGAAACACAAAAGCCTTCTTTTTCCTCTCTGAAAGCTGATTGACCAGCACACTTTGGACCAAAAAGTATTTAAAATAATCATATCAACTTTACAGCAACAAATTTGATAAAAGACATTCAGATTCCTAAACAACTAAAGGAAGATGGAAAATAATAGATCTATGTAGAGCCCTGTATTTATTAAAGAAATTAAATTTATAATTCAAAATCTTGGCCCGATACAATCTGTAAGCCTAGATGGCATCTCCTGAGAATTCCTTAAAACAATTAGAGAAAGTAATGCTAATACTACATAAACTTCAAAATAGCAGAAAAAAGAAATCCACCCCAACTTAATATTTCTAATTACATTTTTTGTTATTGAAATATTAATATACAATGAAGTGCTCATATCTTTAATGAGGTATAATTAGTTTTAGTGCATACCATTGTCAAATGATGTTTTTTCTTAACTAATCCTTGGTTGATCTTAACCGATACACTTTGGTTAAAATGGATTTGAATTATTGGGTTGATGATTTCTATGCTCATGTAATTTTAAGATAAGTAGATTTATTGAAAGAATGAGAAAATAAATAAATAAATACTCAGGCCTGGGTGTGGTGGTACACACTTGTAATCCCAGGACTTGGGAGTCTGAGGCAGAAGGATCATGGTGAGTTGGAGGTCAGCCTGGGCAAGTTAGTGAGTTCAAGGCCAGTTTGAACTAAATAGCAAGATTCTGTCTCAAGAAATGAGCAAACGTGAGTCATCTGTAGGAATATGGATGCACCCTCAGAGTATAATATTGAGTGAAATAAATCAGACACACAAGCTTCAGTATCACATTATTTCTTGTCTAAAGAGAATTCCAAATTTGTATAAATAAAGTGGAACATAAGAAAGTGGTAAGTAGGGAGATAGATCTGTCTTAAAGGGCAAGGGGAGGAAGATATGGAGGAGGGAGAGAAGGAGGGAAGGAAAAGGGTATGAAACAAAGGAATTAAGATGTGTACCAACTCTCCATGTACCAACTCTCCACAAGGAATGTAAACACTATGTACTGCAAGCATGTAGTAATAATAAAGTAAATAAAAGTTTAAAAAGAATAAAGAAAAACCACAAGAAGAGAAAGAGGGAGGTATCAAGGAAAGGAAGAAGGGAAGGAAAGATAAAAAGAAAGAAGGAAAACAGACTCTGTGAAATCATCTTCTGGAATCTAGTTTAGGAATTCTACTTGGTTGAACCTTTTTAAATTTCCCAGCACATTTAGAATGAGCACTGATTTTGAAAGAACACTTGACAGAATTCAAACGGAAACAGAGGCAAATACAGCTAAAAGAAAATTTGGCAGGTTGCTAATTCATTTAAAAATTATATGTAAAATTGTCTGCAATTTCAAACTGCAAACAAATTAACTTTTAAGCATTAAGAATCACAATAAAATGTAGAAATTGCTTGGTTTCTGAACATATTCTAGTATAGAAGATGCAAGTTACACACAAATTTTTCTTTAAACGACTATACATCTTATAGCACATAAAAAGAAAATGGAGTAAGTTCAAAAAGCTAGTTTAATGTTACCATTTGGGTAACAAATGGAAGGAACCCTTTCTTGATGAATATATAAGGGCTTTCACTTCTCCAAGGCCAGTGCAAAAGCCACCTTTCTCTGAAATTTCCCTCTAAGCCGAAATGAAATTATTTCTCCATCAATTTCCAACAGTATATAACCATTGTTTCTGTTGCGAAGTTATTTTATTTTTCCCTGTGTTGTTTGGAGGGAGCTTCCCTGTCCTGGGCGTCTTTCTCTTGGTGGATATTTGAGCTCCTTTCTACCCTTTGTAGCAACGAACACAGATAGAAGCAGACAGTTTCTAAATACCTGATAAAACATCATTTGCATTATTTTCCTAGTTTAATACATAGTTTTAAAAACAGAGATTTAGGACTGGGAATTTAGCTCAGTGGTTTCGGCGCCTGCCTCACAAGCTCAAGGTCCTGAGTTCAATCCCCAGTACCAAAAAAAAAAGAATAAAGATTTGTTTTAAAATTCAGTGTTCTTTAGCATGTTAATAAATGAAAAACTGTACAGCCCTGCATCTTTATGTATTTGTTGAGGGGATTTGTAAACAAAAATAAAGAGCGGTTCTCTCTTGAAATACTTTGAAAAATGTCATGGGTCAAGGGACATTATGCAATGATAGTATTACTGATGGCTGGAGGAAGTGTATCTTAGAGTTCCTGTACTGCAATTTCTTAGTAATGGACAAAGGTAAGAGGCAGCCTATTTAAATATTCAGGATCTGAGCACTAATTTAAGCCAAAGCAGTAGTCAGATCACAGCTATTTTGTCCTCAACCTCCTACTTTAACGAACAAAAACTAAATTTGGTAAAATTGTGGATCTGGGAAATAAGTATCTGCCATAACAGCAGGGGGAAAGGTTGAAATTTTAAAATTAGTAACCATTGTTTTAACACCATTTTATAAATGCAAAATTCCTTCAAAGCAATTGATTAAAGAATTTTAAAGATAGTATTACTAAAATAAGATTCTTTTTTGGATGTGAATCAGTTCTTAATTTTGAGAGTATTACTATCAATTGCCACATCTTCTTTTGGCTATAGTAAATATGACAAGAGAAACTCCATCCATGAAGCAGAACAATTTACATTTTAACAAAATAAACATGTACAGTATAACTAAGTTGTCTATGTATCATCATGTAAAAATAATTTAAAAATTATTCAATATCTAGGCCACATGTTTTTACTTGAAATTGTGTTTTATGAAATTCTTCATATATTAGCTCAATGAACAAAGTTCAGTTAGATTTACTTATTTGGAAAAGGAAATTGAGCTATCTATATTCAGATGAGAACTACTGAATTTGCTAATTTTTAGATTTTTGTAAAGCTCTGATTAATTTTTAAAAGATAATAATGAAACCATTGTAGAGCTACAGAACAATATAATAAAATTCTCTGTGGTGTTTGGGGATGTATAATTACAATAGAATATTGAATTGAGAAAAAATAAATATAGTATTTAATCTGCATGAATAATTGGCACACCTGCACCTAGACGACAGTTCTGCCATGGGCACGTAAAAGGACTGGTTTACACAATTTCAGTTATTATCATTATAACTTTTATTAATGAAATCTTACGGGACAAAGTTGGTGATGTATGAAAATTAAACCTGATGCTTGGGGAAAACTTCACTGACTCTATAATTGAAAATTCACAAATAATTTCCAATCACATATGCATCAGGGACAAAATCTGATCAATGCCTTTAGGAAACTTCTAATGAACTCTGACTTTCTGATCAATAGCTTAAAAATGTACACCTTTTAATAAAAATAATGTGCATACATTTATAGTTATATAGTAGTTGCTTTGTTGCTTGCTTATACTGAATAATTTAATTGTGCATATATTTTATGTCATCTTTAGTGATTCCATTGATGTTCTCTATTTAGTAGAAAAATCTTTAAAATTTTTGTACAACTTGTAAGACAGACAGTGAGTTTTGCCAACTCTTTCAACATTTTTAAAAAATCACACACTATATAGATGGTCTTAGAATGTGAACTTAAGTAAATATATGTCCACATTATTGCAGCAGAAATATTTTTTAAAACCTAGAATTTTCCTCAATTAAAAGCAGTCATATATTGGAAAAATCTGTACTTAGGAAAAATATTGTAGGGCTCTGCATTGTTTTTTTCATAAGCATAAAGAAATGTACTCACAACACAGATAAAGATCCCCATTAGATCTCTGGCAATACAAGAACAGAGAAAATGTGAAAAGAGATGATGGAATAAGTCACAGGTAGGGCATGCACAAAGCCTTGAGTTAATATATAGTGCACGCACACACACACACACACACACACACACACACACACAAGATTTTGAAGGATTTTGGTTAGCTCATTTGAGTTGGGAGGAAATTAAGCATTTCTTTGAAAATCTGGCTAAATTTTGAAAGATGCCTTGGAGGAGTATTTCATGGCTTTTGAATCCCAACTCTGTTGCTGAAACAAAGCTTGTCTGTGTGAAGTCACTTAACTGCTCTCTCTTCGGTTTTACTCTTCTTTAAATGATAATAATATTTCTACCTCTGAAGTGTACTGTATTGAGATGATACAAAGTTTATGCATCTAGTGAGCCTAGTAATCTGATACCTAGAGGTACTCAATCATATTAGCTATTACTATTATTTAAATAGGAATTATACACTCATTCAAAAAATTTTATCATAGAATCTCAAGAGGATTTTGTAATAAGCATAAAGACAAATCATTTAAAATGTTTGCAGTGCTAATATACCTTTCAGTAAAATGATTTCAGAACAAATATATATAATAATAGAATTCAGATTTTTAAAACTAGACTTTTCATGTGTATAAAATGGAGTTAGGTAAACCATTGCTTTGCAGAACAGAAGGTTACAATGTTCCTGGAGGTTACATTATATTTCTGTGCAGTTAGGAAATGTAAATTCATGCCCAACTGAATACATATTGACTTCTTCTGTAAAGGTTAACTCTATTTCAATGTTGACACTTTTTATTCCCTCATACTAGACATCCGATCATAGCCAAACAAAATACACTGAATTAATTGTAAAATTAAAAGAAAAAACATATTTGTAGTGTCATTTTGCAGAGGCCATGAGTTCAAGAGAGAAGCTGATAAAAGCTTAAAAGGGAAAAAGTGATGGCATAAATTAGCACAAAGGCAGCCTGGGAACATGATGTGAAATTTACAGTTTATGGAATACACTGCATATTACAGTGCCCTTAAAATATGTCTGCAAATTATTTTACACTTCATCTATCAAATGGTAGAGATATTTGGCCCTTCTTGGAACCTGATCGGACTTATCACTGCCTCTAAGAGTAGAATGTAATGTTGAGACTGCTCAACCACAAGGGTTTTGAGATGAGCCTTTAAAGTGCAGGGGACATTGCATCTTCGAGCCTCGCAGAAGTCCTGCTACCTTGAATCTGTCACATACTGTGATCATGTGGTGATATGAGCATGAGAGACTGGTAGAGGGGCAGTTGTGGAGAAAGAGCAAGAGTTGGACAACCAAGAAGCCCAGGTCTGGGAGCTTTTTAGACCAGGCATCAGATTTTTCAATGGAAACACCTTGAATATGGCTCCAGCCCCATCATTGCTGTGGAGTGCTTGCTCATAGCAATGAAAATCAGAACAATGTGGCCTTTAAAATCAGCTAGTCACAATACACAATTTATTTCAGGTGACTTGTTGTTCACTTAGTATTACCTAATTTTGCTTCACAACTTTTAATATGTATTTAGACTATCAAAGGGCAATATTCGGAAGGAGTCTAACAAAAGACAATGATTGTATAAAATACATTAATTCACTCATCGTCTATGTTTTGAGCATCTACTGTAAACTTGCTGGCTAATATTCTAGGCTCCAGCCATACATCATTGAATAAAGCAACAAAAGACAACTTTTACGACTCTATAATAACACGAGAAAGCCAATCAATAAATAAGAAAATAAGTATAAAATCACCCCAGGTAATTGCGTAGTAAGAAGTAATAATAAATTATACTATTGGAATTAGAGGTGGACAATATAAGATAGGAGTAGTCAGGGAAACTATTTCCCAAAAAGTATTATTTGAAAATTAACACTTCAGGCAGAAAAACCTGGGAATGTTTCAGTCTTTATTGTGAAGAAGTGGAAGAACAAAGTGTGTAGAGAAAATAAGAGGGAAAGTGTATGAAATGAGGAGGAAGAATTACTATCTCATTCAGGATGAGTTGAAAAGTCACAGGAAAAATATGATGAAGGAGAACAAGAGGATTTTGCATGGATGTGGCAGAGATGGCTGGCTACTGATAAAAAATGATGTCTTCTTATTTCTCAGAATGTATTTCCTAGCCTTTAAATCACTGGGTATGGCCATATGTCTGAGTTCTAGTTAATTGAAATATGACTGAAACTAATGTGGATTGGTCCATAAAAATCTCCCTTGTTTGTTCATTTGAGACCCTTATCACTTCCAGGAGAGGAATGGAGGCAACACTCAGAGAAACATTCATAACCACAAGATGAAGATGGGAGAGGCATAAATAGCTCATCTACCTGAGTCATTGCATGGAGAGATCCTCATGCACACTCCTATCACATACACTCCCCCAGCAGCATTAATAACTAGGAAACACTCCGCAGTCGTTCGTGAAGAAAATACAACATATTTTCAGTTGCTTTTGCTGTCTTGTGGCTGTGCCCTTTCATGACTTTTCAGTCTTTCTCTGGTCAGGTTGTGACTTTTTCAAATCTTTCTGCTCTGCTTTCTTTTACACTTGATTCTCATTCTAAGACTGACTAAAAGTGCCAACCAATACTCATTCCAGTTTGTATGCTTCACTCTTTTGAAATCTCCTCCAACAAGTAAATTAGTCCAATATTGTTATGTTTGGCTTAACATAAAGTCTTAAGACACAGGAAAAATGCATATAGGTTCTTTGCCATAGTGTAATGGGATGGGCTTTTATACAGTTTACAAAGGAATCCTCATTTCCATCTGAGACCTGTTGGCTAACCTCATTTTTTTGTTGTTGCTTTTTGGTACTGGGGATTGAACTCAGGACCTTGTGCTTGCAAGGCAGGTGCCACTGAGCTAAATCTCTGGGTAATCTCATCTTCTGCATCTTCTCTAAAGTGGTCCATAATACTCCATTGAGAGCATTCTATGCTTTCTCCAGGCTGCTCCTCCACACCCTTCCAAATTTTGCCCACAAACCAATTTCAAAGTGTTCTTCAGCTTTTCAGTTATAGTTAGTTAGAGTATAGTGTATACTGCACTGTTGAGTACTGTATTCTATATTAATCAGATTTTTTATTACTATAATGAAATACCCAAAGCAGTTAATGTTATAAAGAAAAAGGTATATTTAGCTAATAATTATGAAGGCTCAAGGGTATTGTGCCTCTACTAGCTCAGTTCTGGTGAGGATCTCATAGGGATTATGAATGTCAGTAGTAGAACAGCATGCTCAAGTGAAAAATCATACCTATGAATGACCAAGATGTAGGCAGAGTAGGAGAGGGTAAGGTTGCTCCTTTTATAAGAACTACATCATAAGAACTGGCAAGAGGTTCCTTTAGACCAAACTCATGACCCTAATGATCTAAAAATTGTCCTCTTGTGCCAACTCCTTTGGGACCAAAGACTAAGCTTTTTATCACAATGGATCCTGAGAGGTCAAAAACCATATTCAAATCATAACAGTAAAGTTCTCTATTGTTTTTAAAGTAATTACTGTTACATGTATAGGTCAACCTAGTCTACTTCATCCAATACAGTGGATGAATATGTAAAAAGGCACTGAAGTGGACAGAATATTGATAAAAAGACTATTTTAATCACCCTGGTAGATAGAATGATGTTGTATACAATGATTGCAACATTAATGTGAAAGATATATATGGTCAGATTCAAAGTACGTGCTGAAGATACAACTGGAAAGACAGGGATGGATCACATGGAAAAACAGAGAACTTCAAAGAGGACTTTGGAAAGCACTGAGTTCAAGCCACCCAACATGTGATGAAAAAATGAGAGAAAATTTCCTTTTATATTTATACATTCTAACTGCTTCTCTCCTAAGGAGAAATGTGACTCAATTTCTTAAAGAATTGCAAGAAAGGCACCGCTGCTACATTTATAAATATTTTACTGAAGTTGTAGACTATATGAGATTCATATTCACTTTCAGCTTATCATCTACATGGAGTGAATATATATATATCATATACGTATATTTCATAGATATATGAAATTTACTATAAATTGTTTTTGATTTTAAAATTTCAAATGAAGAATTTGGAAATGTTTGTAGAGTTTTATTCCTAACCATACCCTACACTCTCATTCTGTGCATAGACATTTATAAATTGGAATGGTAATTCTATGCACAAAATATCCTTGTGCTTGCTCAGAAGCCTAGTCCATAGATTTTGATTTAATTACTGAAAAATATGGGGGAAATAAGGCTGGCATTTCATTTCTACTATATGCATTATACAGTTAATCTAAGACACTGCAGAGGTCTACACATTCAGAAGATTTGAAAATAATTTCTTTAATACAATGAAGTGAAAACTATTTTTCTGCACTGAATGTCTTGCCCTCAGTGAACAAAAATCAGATGCTTCACATTAATTCAGCAGTTCCTCTCCCCTCGGTTTTATCTAGGACCCTTTCCCTAAAACTATTTCTATATTCATTAAGATTATATGCAAAAGTGATTGGATGAATTATGTGAACACCATTGCTGAGAAGTGTCACCGGTAATATGATTATGCAAATGTACAGTTCAGAAATATTGAAGGCATAAAAAGAAATTATACATCATAGAAATAAATTTACGGCTTTATTTATTTCAGATGACTTATGTCAATGTTGGCAACTTTCCTTTGTAAGCACACAGATAAAGAGTGGAGGTAGGGCAGACAGGAGCAAATCCTCCTCTCAGCAAGCATTTGCTATGTCCTGAGCTGGTGCTTCACGGTGCGTGCCTGAGCCACACAGACATTCCCTGCTGCACACTGTAGCAGCTGCACATGGATTCAATATTGCAAATTATCCCATTGTATAAACTAGATCCGATGCATTATTAATCTCTAGTGAGTCCCTTTCTGTGATAAAATAATGGAATAAATGTTTCGGCATTGTACCCATGACACTTATGTATAGCAGTTGTTATGCTTGAACTAACTTCACAATCACGATGGAAAGATTTGGTAGATTATATCATGGCTTCTTGAGAAAGCAAGGAAACGAAAGGGAAAACAAACACTGCTGACTATACAATGTTTTCTTTTTTAAAAAATAATTGAGGTAGAAGGAAGACAGGATCTCAGTACTCATAGATGACATAAAAAGAGTCATTTCATTAATACTAGTACTTAAAATAGGAAGTTTGGTTCTTTCATTCATGAATTCTATCTTTTTATGTTTTTCCATATATTATTCAAGTATTTCTATCTTTTTTGTAGAACTATAAACTCAGTAGAAGGCAGGGATTAATCACTGATCTTGTAGTTAACATAGTGCAACCCTTGTATTTGCTGAGTCCTTAATATGCTGCAGTTATGCAGTAGATGTTTATAAAACAATTGAAATAAAGATCACAGTTCACTGATTATAAAATCTTCTTGAAATCTGTTTTTCCATTTTAATATTTCTGAAATCAGAAGGCATCTTACATTCAGCAACCTCTCACAGCTACCAGCTACCTCACCTCAATAATAGTGAGCTTAGAAGATAACCTCAGAAATAATATTTTTATAGACCTGACTTATAAATACTCTTCATGACACAAAGGACAATATCAAATAATAATGGTTCTCAAAGACCCTCAAATAAAAATTGATTAAAAGTGAGTTCTAAGTGTGAATTTTTGTGAATAATTCAAATTACTTTGTTTTTATTTACCTTTTCAAGCAAGCCAAAGAGTGACACATGGTTTAAAAGAAAACCTAATCACAGCAAATTTAAAAGAGCTCTTTCAATAACATACCACCTCATGAGAAAGCACTGTGGTAGTTTCACTGGCAGTATGTTTTATTTTACAGTGATAGATAAAATGAAGACACATCTTGCATTTACTGAGTATTGTACAACTTTGAGGCAGACTGCACTAATCATGGTGTTTTGATTTACACTGTAATATTTTGCAATATTTTGATGGAGTATATTTTTATCCTGTAGAATATTTCTAATAATTTAGATAACAGATAACTATAGTCACTAAAACCACCATGCTCTATATTCCCAAAAATCAGATGTGTTGATCTTGACATACTCAATTATGCTTTGATTCCATCTTATCTGTCATCGTGAATAATTTTCACTTGCATGATAAAAAGGTTGTGTCAGGCATGTGGATGTCTCTTTTAATCCCCTGGGCATCAATATTTGTCTCCCCACCCTCCAACCTATGTTCAGGCCAGATGAGAGGAGACAGGAAGAAACACATGATCTCTACAGTTCTTCCTCCTTCCCATCCTCTGGAAGGGAGGAAAAATATCTCCTCCTGGCATGGCACCAAAACACCACCTGGCAGCAACCACACTCCAACGTCACCACTTCTGCAGACTGAGTGTCCCACATTTTACTGCCGTCCCTCAAATAAGCTTTGCCTTTTCTATTTCTGATTTTTCCATATCTTTCCCCATTGTCAAAGCTTACTCAAACTAATGCACATGTCATGAAATATTCCCCAACAACCTGAGCCAAAAATGACTAGAAATACATTTTTAAAACTTCTATACCATTTTTTTATGCTTTCTAAAAATGATAAGATATAACTCACTTGCATCCTGGAGTAGGAAGTATTGTTTTATAGATCTGTATAATTTCACAATTCAAAGCTTTACTTTTAATAGGGATTCAATAAATATTTATTAAACATTGGTTCAATACATTTACTGAGATGCAACCTACATTACAATGCTTTATGTTCTGTGCTACATTTTCTTATTAATCATTTATTGGGAATAAAAGCATATTATAAATTCTATTCAGTGTATCACTAAGCATTTGTTATGAAAATTATTTTCAATGCAAATATAAAAACACTGTCATTAGGATTTAAAATTTTTACATTTCTCTTATAATTAGACACTATACCATTGTTTATAACTAATCTTCTCTGCATGTTACATATATGTGCAATATTTGAATCAAATTACAGTAATTGCTCTCCTATGCCCGACTACCAGCAAAATCTATGTTGTAACATTTCTGAAGCAAACTTACCTCTCACAATGATGTTAGTGGACTTTTTTGCAGGGTTTCCCACATTATTATTGGCAAGGCAGCTGTAAGTACCAGCATCATCAGAGGTGATGGCAGGTATGGTCAAAGTTCCTCCATTCAAAACAGTCTTTTCAGGCAGGGTCCCAAAGGACCTGACCCAGGTGAGAGAGGGCGCAGGCTCTCCTCCTGTTGTAACACACACTAATGTTATGGCCTCTCCAGGATTTACAACTATTGGATCGTCCACCAAGAGTTTAATTGACGGAGATGCTAAAAGACAGAAACACAAGAATATGCACCTATTTAGTTATGACACAACTGGAATTCAACACCATGCTTTACAATTCATTCATTCATTCTCTCAAACAGTTAAAATGAAATGGTGGTCTTTAGCAAAATCAGTCTGTACTACTCAAATTCAAGCAAAATTTATGATGCTGAATTTTAATTAAATGGCATTAACATATATCACTGTATGAAGAAATTTATAGCTGGAGAGGCCAATTCAAATTTATGTTTCCCTGGGTTAATGTTCTGAAACTGGAATAGGAAGAGTGATGCATGTTTTAAAACAAAATGTTTCTTTCTTTTTAAATGATGATAAACTCCTTTTTTTTAATTCCCAGTATAGTCACACTGCATTTTAATGATGAAAATGGTCAATTATTTAACTTTTGGAATACTCTGAAGTGAAATTATTAATTCTTACACACTGAAAACAAGTAAGTAAGAGATAGGTATAGATCATACCAGTCTTTCCCCCATGTAGTGGGTCTGGGTTTTGTTCCTGAAAGCAATAACAAGATTATCTAATTCTAATGCAGCCCCATGCTACCTTGGTAACCTCTTCAATCAGAGAGGTCTAGGCAGTGAGTTCTCATAAATGCAGCTTTAAACTGAAATAAACACAAAAGAGCTCAAACACAGTCAGCAAACCATACCTGTCATTACTCTAATGTTTGGGTTAGAAAAATCACCCTGTAAAAAGAAGTCCTTTGTAATCTCTCAGGTTAAAAAAGTACAAACATAAACATCCATTCAACAAAAAATGCTGCCTTACTGCCTCTTTCATCAGACACCCAAAATAGAAACTGCACAAAATCTATATTCACATAGGTACTTTCATTTTCTGCTTACACCACAGTGCGAGCCTAAATAATGTATCCATAAATAAAAGCAAGGGATTGCATTACACTGACAGTTGAGTTCACACATTCAGAAGTGTTTATGTCAAAGTCAGAGAGCTTTATTTTATGAAATCAATCCATATTAGAAACATATAAACTGTTCAATAGTACTGCGCGCTAGTCTTGGAGCTCAGAAGCAAAGCTCAATGCCATGTGTAGTTCACTATAATCTGTCTTGTTTTGTGTTTGGTTATTTTACAGCCAAAAGAGAGCAAGAAAATAATTCCACATTATGGTTTCATGAAAAACACATGAGGTATGTGTTTGGCCTTTTTCAACAGCACTGTTCTATGCTAGCTCTTTTAACATCATTTTAGATAATATGTGAATTTTCAAAATGTCATAGGTTTGGCTCTTCTGAAGTGTTGACATTAAATTATTAAGATTTATGATAAAAACCTCTTGGGAAATACACATAGTGAAGATAATATACAAAAGATATCACAGTTTGGTAGAAAATAAAGAATGTTAAAAAGTTATTTAATGACACTAAACTGATAACATGAAAAATCACTAAGAAGGAAAATGTTGTTAATTAAATATTCTAAAACTAAATATTATACTTAATTATAAATATATCATCACGAGGAGGTAAATGAAATACATTTTCAGGTAAATAGCATAATCTACAAAAATATTCAGTTAAAATATATAGAGATCTTAAGACATTAGCAAAGCTTAATTTTCTTTATATCACATTTTAGTCAAAAGAGACATTAATGATCATTAATAGAAATTTTTGGACTATGGAGACACACAAAAGTGACTTTAATCAAGGAATATTTGCCTCTGTAATTGGCTTGTATAATGATGAGTTGCATTCCATTAGACATTATTTAAAGAAAACACCTCAAGGGAATTTTAAAGTGTAACAAACACATTATATATATATTATACATATATAAATTCGCTGTTTAAACTACAATGCATTGCAGAACTACATTCATACAGTTAGTCACAATGTTCTTTTTCAAAATCTGAGCTGAAAACAATCTCATTCAATGTGGTCTTGTTGACGATAGCATTCATTTTCTGATTGTTCCTAGAAATAAAAATAGCTAGAAGATCATAAAATACATAACAATTTCAAGATCTTAAGAATATTTATATTTTTAGTATAAAAAGGTCTAACTTTAATCTCAAGAAGGTAAAAAGAAGGAATCATTGTCATTTCTGTGCTAGTGCATTAATTTTCATTCCATAAAGTCAGGTTTTGAAAACTGTGAGACTTTGCTTAAGAATTACTGGAACCTCACACATTGCTGCCTGTTATGCCTTGTGATGAGCTGATCATTTATCATTGTAAAGTGATTTTTTATCTGTGGTAATTTGTTTTGAAATCATAATATTCTGGACATTATAAATGTTAAATTGTTGAAAAAAAAAGAATCATAGAAGATTCATCAAGCATAAGTGGAAATCATGTCCTAGAGGAAATTAGCATAGAAAAATTTTAATATGTGAAAATCTTTATTAATAATATTTTAAATGTTTCATATCTGGTAGATTACGTGCTAATCTGAGGCTATATCTAAGTAGAAAGAGTAATGTAAAATATTTTGGGTTATTTTCTCTCTTCTTACTGGTTTCCCCAGGCCCTGTATTTTCTCTTTCATATTACTTTGTATAATGTTACCCAAGCTTGCACTATAATAGTTAAATAGTTAAGAACACAAACCCTGGGGTAAGACATCAGGGTTCAAATCATGACTTTGATACTTAATGACTGAATTTGGTCAAGTTCATTTCTGAGTGTCTCTGTTTCCCAGTATTGAAGCAGAGGAAAATAATCATAACTACCTCATTGAAATTATTTAATACGTGTGAACTCCTTACAATAGTACCGAGTACAATATATGCATGGAAACTATTGTTTTTCAAGATTCAACATATTCATAACTCTTTAAAAATTCATGGGCACTTCATCACTTCGTTTAAGGCAAATGAATTTTTTTCAGGGTCCTTAGATTGTCCAACTACCCTAAGTTCATTCATTACAAGCTTCCTGCTCTGGTCTTCTATGGACAGACAGGTCACAAACAAAAATAAAATTCGTCACACTAGATCATGTATGCAGCTGAGTGTTAAACCTATGTGCTGTACACAGAAGGTACTGGTTACACTGCCTTACTGCTTTATAAGAGCAAAACCTCAGAAGTCAAATTCTATTGTTATCATCAGAAATATACACAGTTCTAAATCAAATCCTCACAGCAACATGTGAGACAGATTGTTATTTTAAGTTCATTTTGAAGTATTACTAAAATTATGCCTGAAGCCTGAAATGGGATGAGGCAAACACTAAATGGGACAGTATGTAATTATTGTATGAATATTCATCAAATCAAAGTGCAAAACAGACTTTATGGTAAGTGAAAAAAGGCCAGCACAAAAATTCAAATATAGTACATTCTCACTCATACACAGAGAGTTTATTTCATAGAAGAAGAAGCTAGAAAAAGTAAGGAATGGCATGGGAATAGGCTGCATAAAATAAAGCAAAATACATTTAGATAGGAGGAATAAGTTCAGTGTTCTACAGCACACAAGGGAGACTATACTTCACAATTTACTATACATTTTATAAAGAATTAGAAGAATTTTGAATCTTTCCCAGCACAAGGAAATGATTAACGTTTAAAGAAAGGAAAATATTAAGTACCTAAACTTCATCATTATACATTGTATATGTGTATGGAATTAAGTCATTATATCCCATAAATATGTACAAACTTGACAAATAAAAAAGCAAAGTGAAAAATAGGTGAAATATGTAAACCAAGGAAATCCATCTAATTTAGTAAAACTTTTATATTACCAAATTGTAGATTATTTTAAATATGATTTATAGATATTGCCAAAACACACAAGAATAATTCCAAGTACACGACTAGCAATAGACATTCTGTATGTGTACAGTGCTGATAAGTGAATATGGCAGCAGACAGAATTTCAGACTAATCGTCTACCAGCACTTAACCGTGGAAAACATGGTCACCATAGGGGTTGTCACAGAGATCTGACTCTCTCTTTCATGTCAGCAGCCCAACATCCTAGCTCAGTTGTTGGGCCCTGTGATTGGACTATTTAGTAAACAGGAAAACAGGTGATAGATGCTAGATAGATAGATAGATAGATAGATAGATAGATAGATAGATAGACAGACAGAAAGACAGATAGATAATATGGAGATAGAGGAAAAACAGGAGGAGGAAGAGAAAGAAGGGAGAGAGGGAGGAAAGGAAAAGAGACTGGAAGAGAGGGGAAAGCAAGGCAAAAGCCCATTTTACTACCTTCCCAAGTCAAATTCTTAATAGAACTACTGCTATACAGAAAGGATATTTTTGAAATGTCTCCAAGAAAGGAAATTCTTCCCAAGTCCCTTTCAGCACCTTTTTCCCCTAGCAAACAAAAGTTAAAATTGTCTTGGACCATGCAGCAGATGAGTTTTGTTTTGTTTTGTTTTCTCGTTTTTTTCACAAAAAATCCTGGACGTTGAAGAGCAGGGGGGATCTGTGTGTCCTTTCTTGGTTCAAGATCACTGAGTATTTCTGGCTAGAGCAACAGGACCTAGTATTCTCACAGAAAGGATTCCATAGCCTTGGGAAACATTTCCCCACACCATAATGGTGGAGAGGAAGAAACAGAGAGACCCTTTAGAATTGAAACTGCCAAGAAAACAGGAATGAAAGGGATCTCAGGCAAACATGCCTATTAAAATAGTGACACCTATGTTCCAAGTCATGGTACAATACTGTCTTCCCTACAATGTAAACAGAATTGGCTGAGATAAAATTTCCGAAATTTTGACAGAACACATGGTTAAGTGAAAAATAAAGTTGAATTATGTATAAATAATGCACACAAAAAGATATATTTCTCTCAAATCTGAATTTGTATGTTGGAATTCATGCCCATGACAGAATTTAGTAATTCAGTCTCTCATGTTCTCTGGCTATTAAATGCAAAGATTTAGTTTTGGGTCAATTCAAATACATTCGACAGGAAGAGAAAAATATTTTAGCACAGGTCAGTGACTGATTGGGTGTTTTGTTAGGTTTTGTTTTAATTGGGAGCCAACATCATAGGTTAAATCTGAAACAAGCTATAGACCTAATCATCTTATATTCTTATAATTTGACCCTCTATGGATCTGGGGTGTTTAATTCTAACAAAGGTGCCTGGCTCTCCACCTAAATTCTTTGACTAAAGAGGACTGGAGCAGTTAAATACTGTAACAGCGATGCATTGTTAACAAGTAAACTAATTCATAGAGGAAAAAATCAAAAAGAAGTAGAAATCTAATAAATCAGAGTGAATTTGAAAGCAAAATGCTCAGGTAAGAGAGTCTCTGCTTAGTCTAGATCCCTTCTAAGTAAGTCCTGACACAGTAATTGTTTGGGGCGAAGTCCCTAGAAAACATTGAAAGAGATGAGAAGAGCGACAGGGAAGAGAGAGGCACTGGGATAGAGGAGCTAACGAGCCAGTTTGCAACATAAGGAACCCCAGGCGATGGGAAAGCCTCTCAGAAATGTCTCCCTGAAGAGCAGGGAGACAGGCTGGGTGCTCCTATTACAGCCTGTGGTGTGGCTCAGCAACACCTATTTCTCAGTGCACCTTAAATTCCAGTCTCATGTGCTGGCTGACAAAGTCCTCAGAAGAATCTTAGATATGAAATATGTCCAAAGAAATGGCAGCAACCTTCAGGACAGGCTCAGAAAAAGAAGTCAGAAAACAGACTGTCTGTATGACATTACCTCCATGTTAATGAACAACTGGTAATTGGCTATATGAAGCTAATGAATACAGGATAAAAGAAGACAGAAAAAGGACGAGGGACAACTTTATCAAACATGAGCTGGTGTGAAAAGAAAGCAACAAGAGCACAGTAGGAGCTAAAGAGAACAGAGATGAAAATACACAATGAATTTTACATTTCTATTCCATGGCCCTGTTCTGAAAACTGCAGAACATATGTAAATGATAACAAGCCAAGTCCAGCTTGTATGTGGAGAAACATGCTTCAGCTATGCATATAGATACAAAGTATTGGAAAAAGTTTCTCTTGGAAGAACCATCATTTCACTGAGACAAAGATATCACTGGTTTTTCATAAATTTAATTAAACTATTTTCAACATATATTTCATGCTATTTGTGCAGCAGTGAACATTTCACAAAATAAAAACAAGAGGATATATTAGAAGTTGATTTGAAACCCAAAATAATCTACCCAGTTATGTAGAGTTATTATTCAAATATTATCATCCACACACTGATTGATTCTCATGAAGCCAAGAGTTACATCATCCTGGAAAATTCTACTGAAAATAATGCTGTGGGATATGGCAGTATTTGAAATAGCTTTCATAAGGAGATTTTAATGCAGGAGAGAAACTTTGCCACACATATTGAAACCAACATACGTTTTTCATTATTTTAGTATCCACGAGACATATATTTCTAGAAAAGATAAAGAAAACAGAGATTATTCCTCCATGAAAAATTTCATAAAAGTGTCCAAGAAAAGACCTATATCATAAGATCACGGGTCTCAAACCAATGATTCCCTGCACAAGTTTTATTTATTTTTGGCTGGCACAGTGTATTTTGTTTTATTATAACTTTTATTATCAACATCAGTGAATAACTGCCATCAGGCATTCTTTGTTGTCTCTAATAAAATACCTGGCATATTCATTTATTGAATAAATATTTAATGAGCATCTATTATGTACCGGGCCAGGTGATAGGCATCTGTGATGTATCAGTGAATAAAAGAACTAAACAATCCCTGTACTCAGAATCTTACAACCTAACAGGAAGAGCATCACCCCTTTGTATTAAGTGACTTCACACATTCACATCAGCGCCTGGTCTCTGAGGTCCTTGCTCAGGATATTTATGTCATCAGAGCACAGAAAGTAAAGAAAATTACCAAACGCTATATTCTTCAGTGAAATGAAACTTTATAAAATTTAAAAAGCGATCATTACATTTGAACCCAGTCCTTAAATATGATAAATGGGAAAACTAGACATGGAACTTGTATTCCAAGGTGAGCAAGGGTCAATGAAGCACAAAGGATATCAGAGTCAATCAGCTATGGCAATCACTGGCATACTACTATCTAATAGAATGAACAGTGTTCATTGGCATTGGAAAGTTAGAATGAACACAAAGTTTAGCACTGCACACACCTCTCTCTTTTGGTCAATCATCCCTTACTGTTCTTTGCAACAGAGGATGTCTTGGCACACTAGCTGTCCTGTAAGTTTCCTGTTCTATAATTCCAGGTGATCTTCACTTATGGGCAGAAAATCCAATACAAGTATTTCTACCAATGAAATTTGTGGCCTACGAAATTTTCTTGGAAGATGCCAGAATTTTAAGAGTAGTACTGGATGGTAAAGACAGCTTCAGCACAAAATCAGCACAGTGTGCACTTGCTATTTTTGCTGGCAGGAATTCTCTTCTAGTGATTATCCACTTAGCAAATCAGCCATCAAGTAATTTATTATGCTCAAATATCAATATTCATTTTTCATCCAAATTTTTAGCTTTTGTTCAGGCTAATTGATTTGCTTCCTCTTTTCTATAAGTATGGCAGATTATAATATCCTATCATTAGAACATTTATCCTTATCCTTTCACCGTGAAATATTTAGGAATAAGACATCAGCATGAAAAGGATTTTTTCTTTTTTATGTAACACCAGCACCTAGTGGAGGATCTGAGAAAGACTAAGGCACTCAATAAAGTCTTACTGAATAAAAAATTTTTTTTAATTAAAAAAACAGAAACCCTACCTAGCCCTAGCTATTCAACCAAAGAATCAAAATTTAACCAAAAAGAAAAAAACAAAACAAAATTAATGTGAAAAAATAAGGCAGATAATTCAAGATTTCATGAGTCATTCACTGAAAAATACTAGTTGTGAAGACCTACCAGTTCTTTCAAGTTCCATTCATTTCACCTTACCTATATTTTATATTAGTCACTTTCCCAAGTTTGGGACAAACTACTTGACACTTACAACTTGAAGGAGGAAAAGTTTAATTTGGCTCATGGTTCAGGGGATTTAGTTCATGGTTAGCTAGCTTCAAGATAGAAACACCATGGTGGATGAGCATGGTGCAGGAAAGGTGCTCACCTCATGGCAACTGGAAGCAGAGACAAAAGGAAGCATCTGGGGATGGACATATATCCCCAAAGGCACATCCTCAGTGACACACTTCTTCTGAAAAGTCCTCACTTCCTAATATCACATTTAGTTTTATCAGTGGATTAATACGCTGGTGAGTACAGCACCCCGGGATCCAATCACCTTCCAAAAGCTCCATTTCTGAACATGAGACTTTTGGAGGAAATTCTAGATCTAACCCACAACAGAATGGCAAATAATTCTTCTATAAAATTTAGCACACTACTGTCAAAAAATAAACATGTTATATACACTCCTTTCATGTCCTTGTTCAATGATACTACTAAACATTACCATTAGTAAAGTAATTAAGCCGAATTTTGTCTCTGGAAACAAAAGTTAAATAGCATATGAAAATTTTCATAAGAAAAGTAGTATGTTGATAATTCAAAGTAGACTTAACTCAAAATTTAAGGCTTGTTTTATAAGAGTGATAAAGCAACAACAACAAAGAAAAAGACATGCCTGTAGGACCATCCAGTGTTCATCTTGCTGCCATATTTTAAATTTTTTATCTTCTACTATATAAAAGGTATTATCATATTTGTTAAAATATTTTATCTGATAAAGATCAGCTACTCATTCCATTATCCAGGGAACACTTTATTTAAATGCCATGTTCTGAACCTCTTTATGAGTTTGTAAATTAACCTTATAGTACTTCTTGGGTGGGTTTTGTTCACTAATGTTAGAGAATAATGTTGAATAAATATGTCTCAGCTGAGCTTCTGTTTTTCCTCTATCAATAAGGGAATCCTGTTAGATAATTTATAAAGCAATGCCTACAGCATATTTCTACCATGATTAGGAAAACATCTGGACATCTGGTTTCATCTTTTGACAGATCTATGCTCTAGCTACTCAAATATCTAAGATGGTCCCATGATAAAAATTAAACATCTGGAGTTTAATAGCTCTGGTCAATGCTAGCAACATCATAAATTGATTGCAAATAGAGGGCTACACCTATATTTTATTTTTTTTTTAAAGGTGCTAATTCAACATATATTTCTCAAGTACAACTATATACAAACTCTGTTATGGGAATTGGATGTATTAGAACAAAACAAACAAAAAGCTTGTCCTTCTCAGGTTTGCAAATAGTTGGAGACAATTAGATCCCTTAATATGTATAAGGCACTCTCCAAAAAGCTTTACATATATTAAATTATATAAATGAATGAGGTAGGTATGACAATTCTTAATTTTACTTAGTAAAATCTAATAAGCTTGTTGGAAATGGTTCATGTAAAACTAGCCAAAGTCTAATAGCCAGTGAGTGACAGAGCTGGGATTCTAACCTAAACAGCAAGGCTCAAGATGGATATAACATATTGTAGATAAACTATACAGTGAAATAAATAAAGCTGATACTCTTCAAGTTTAATTAAATGTTTGATTACAGGTATGTATGAAGAATTGGAACTGCCTTTCTAAAAGAAAGACGAGATTGCACTATTAGCATCTATCATATTATAAAAAAATCAAGTAGTCCCAGGTGTGATGGCACATGCCTGTAATCCCAGCACTCTGAGAGGCAGAAGCAGGAGGATTTCAAGTTCAAGCACAGCCTGGGTAAGTTAGTGAGTTAATGAGATTGTTATCCTAAAATAAAAAAGGGCTGGAAATATAACCCACTCCAGTATCCCTAGGTTGAATCCCCCATAATGGAAAAAACAAAACAAAAAGCAAACAAACAAAAAAACCAAGTAATATAAGCATGAACTTATTTTGCAAGTGGAAATTCCAGAAGTTTGTACTGTCTAGACTAGAAGCTGAAAACAACTTGTGATCTGATCAAATTGTAACTCTGAAGCCTAAATTCTAAAGCCAAAAGCTTCTTTATGAAAAAAAGAATTAACATAATGGGAGAAAATATTTGCAAACTATACATCTTATGATACATTAATGTGCACAATATATAAGGGACTCAAACATCTTAACAGCAAGAAAACAATTCAATTTAAAAATGAGCAAAGAGAAAAAAATAAGGAGCAAAGAACTTGAATAATCATTTCTCAAAAGAAGGTAGACAGGGCTGGAGATTTAGCTCAGTGGCTCTACACCAGCCTTGCAAGCACAAGGTCCTGAGTTGAATTTCCAGTATCAAAAAAAAAAGGAAGGTAGTAGACAAATAGTTATCAAAAGTCCAATAACATGCTCAATTATCTTCAACCATCAGCACTTTACCTCCATTAGAATGGATACTAGGAAGAAGACAAAGGATGGCAAGCCTCCAGGACATGGGAAAAGGAAAGACCAGCATGCCACTGGTGGGAATGTGAATTAATACAGCCATAATTGGAATAATATGAGGGTCCCTCCAATAATAAAAAATAGGACTCCCATGTGATCCAACAATCCCTCTACTAGACATATCCAAAGGAAACTAACCAGCTTGTCAAAGATATATCTGAATTCCCATGTTTGCTGTAGTATTATTTATACCATTCAAAATGCAGGGTCAGTTTCAGTGCTCATCAGGGGTGAAATGAATACAGAAAATGTGGCTTCATTACACAGTGCAATACAACTTGGCCATAAAAACGATGAAATCATGTCACTTGTGACAACATGGATGAACCAGGGGACATTATGTAAGCAAGATAATCCAGATATAGAAAAATAAACATTGTGTAATATTTCTCATATGTCTAATGTGAAGAAATGAAAAAGTAGAATCGTGGTCATCGGTGGTGTGGGTGTTTCAGGGTGGTGGTTAGAGTCAAGGAAGGAATACTACAAGAGGACTAATTTGCATAATTATAACAACAGTTATTTATGTGGTATTCTTGAAAAAAATTGCTGACAGTAGATAATTCTCACTACAAAATGATAAATATATGAAGTAATGTGTGAAGCTAGTTAGCTAGCTTTAGTCATTCCACAATGTATACATACGTACTTTAAAATATAATGTACATAATAAATTTATACAGTAATACTTCGATTTATGAACACTTCTGTTTGGGAACAATTTGGTTTGCAAACAGAAGCGTTCAGCAAAATTTTACTTCTGTTTGTGAACTACATATGGGGTGAAGAATGCAACAGTGGTCATTTTCCCCAGAAGTATGGAACAAATTAAATTTGTGAACCAAGGTACCATTGTACAATTTTATCCTTAAATAAAAATTTTAAAAAAATACAACCAACAAGCAAAAAAATAAATAAATGGGAGAAATGTAAATCAAAACTACAATAAGATATCACCTCACACTTTCCAGGATAGGTATTATTTTTAAAAATACAATAGCATCAATGCAGATGTGGAGAAATTGGAAGGTTTGCACATTATTTGGAGTATAAAATGATTCACTTGCAATAGGAAGCACTTGGGAGGTTCATTAAAAAATACAAATCACATATCCTAACTGTCCCATTTCTGAAATGAAATATTTATGAGAAGAGCTGAAACCAAGATTTCAGAGACATTAGGATTCCTACACTCACTGCTGAACACTAGGTAAGAACCAGAAACAACCCAAGTTTACAATAATAGATGAATGGAGATAGAAAATGTGGTCCATACTTGCAGTGGAATAATATTCAGCCTTTAAAAATAAGAAAATATGGGCCAGGGATTTAGCTCAGTGGTTCCGGCGCCTGCCTCGCAAGAGCAAGGTCCCAAGTTCGATCCCCGGTACCAAAAAAAAAAAAAGGAAATACTATAATATGTGAAAGCACAGATAAATTCTCAGGACATTATGATAAGTGATAGAAGCTAATCACAGGAAGACAAATAACTTCCATGTGTTGTGTAAAAAACTAAAACTCTTGGGTCGCGTGGACAACAGCCAGCGCCTCACTGGAACTGGGCATTAGGACACCGCGTCCCGCCTGGCCAAGCTGCGCGGACGCCGCCTGGCATCTGAATCTGCACAGCAGAGGCGCCAGGAAGAACATAAAGGCCATGGTTATGATCCCCAGAAGATAGAGCATAAGTGAACAACAGAGAGGGCCTTTCTGATGCTCCTCAATGAAAATTGAAGCCCACTGGGAAAGTGAAGAAAAACTCTTCAATATAAGCACACTGGACCATCGTGGTTGGTAAGTTGGTGGGATCAGTACCTCCCATAGAAACCTGAACTCACATAGGTGGAACCTGCAGTAGAAGCTTGCAGAGGTTAATTCTGCAGGAGGTCAGGAATCTCAACTTGGACCTTGTCGCCAGAAATCAGCCTGAAACTCAGTAGACTACAGCTGGCTTACTGAGACTAATCGACTTAGACCTGCACACTGCTGCCCACATTGCCTATCAGGACAGCTGAGAAATATCCTGAGGGAGACCTTTTTTTGTTTATTTGTTTTGATATATATTTTTTTCTTTTTTCTTTTCTTTTTCTCTCTCTATCCCTTCTAGCTCTATATTTCCCTCTTTGTTCCAGTTCCTGTCCCATTCTGAATTTATTCTCTCTCTGTCCTCTTGATTGTCACTTTTATAGGAAGGTGAATACAATTTCTAGCTTATTGTTGTCAGTTTGTTCTGTACTTGTCTCTGTTCTTTTGCTCTGTCTCTTCCTTCTGTCTTCAACAGATCCCCACAATTTGTGTGATCTTCCCATGTCCTCTAGCCTCACCTCTAACCTTTCCCTCTCCCACTATCTCTCTACCCCTCCCTCCAGAACCCCTTCTAAATCCTTATCCCAAAACATAAATTTGCCATATTGAAGGGGTTACTTACTACAAACATATTTTGGGCTGGCTCTAGATTTTAAGCAAGCTCACGCGGTTAAAGGTGACAGATTAACTGCTACCACAAATTGTCATTTTCTAGCTGTGTGTGGTGCTGATTGTGTCAGGTGGGCTAAGGTGTTGTGAATGATCTAATCAGTTGTCCTCCCTGGTATACTGAAAATGAGATTGCCTAAGAGTCATTAGAGACTCAAAGCCTAAAATGTCCAGCTATACCTGGAAGATATCTTTGAGAAGCAATCACTCCATAGGGGCTCTAAACACCAGTAGTAAAGATACTCAAAATAAGAAATATTGGAGTATCAGCCCAGGAATTAAAGCAAAAAACAGCACCAACAACAGAATTAAAAATGAGAAGACACCTTGGCAGGACACAAACACAGACTTCCAGCTCACCAAAGGCAAATTCTGGGGGAAATGAGGGGGAAAAAATGATAATCATCCACCTGGATACCCTGAACTGATAGCTCAGGAAGTAACAAAACAGATGAATGAGGCTCTAGAAAAAAAATCAAAACAGAAATCATCTCCCAGATAATAATGAAGATGGTGAGCAGAATGAAAGACATGACTAGAGGCCCTAGAAGAGAAACAGCTAAAAAAAATAGATGAGCTGAGAACCATGCTGGAAGCCATGAATGCCCAGAATAAGAAAGAAATGGAGGGACTGGGGATTTAGCTCAGTCGTTCTGCTGCCTGCCTCGCAAGTGCAAGGTCCTGAGTTCAATCCCCAGTACAAAAAAAAAAAAAGGTCTTGTGAATTAAATCCAGGACTCAGAAGAAAGAAATGGAAACCATGATCACCCAACAAAAGAAAGAAATGGAATCCATGAAACACATGCAAACAGATATCCAGGAGATTAAAAGCTCCATTGAAAGTATTCACAGCCGATTGAGTGAATGTGAAGATAGAATATCAGATATAGAAGACAGGATTGTGGTTAGTGACCATGAAAACAGAGATTTCTTAAAAATAGTAAGGGACCATGAGAAATCAATCCAGCAGCTGCTAGATGATGCAAAGAAGAACAACATAAGACTGATAGGAGTCCACAAAAAAGCAGGGGAAATTGCAAATGACATAAATAATTGTTCACAGAAATATAGTAGAAAACTTCCCAGACAGAGGTAGAGAATTTGACATACAGATAAGTGAGTCATATAGAACTCCAACTAGCCACGATCAAAAAAAGGCTACACCTAGACATATAATAGTCAAGATCCCAGAAACCCAACAGAAGAACAAAATCCTACAAGCAATTACAAAAAAGAAACAAATCACCTACAAAGGAAAGCCCATCAGAAACACAGCAGACTTCTTAATACAAACCCTCAAGTCAAGGACAGCCTGGAGTGAAGTATTTCAACCCCTGAAAGAAAATAACTTCCAACCTAGACTGTTGTACCATGCAAAATTATCTTTCAAAATCGATGGGGAAATTAGATACTTCCACAACAAAGAACACTTGAGAAATTTCATAAACACCAAACCAGAACTCCAAACAATTCTAAACAATATCCTAGAAAAAGACAACGAAGGTCACAACTTCATGAGGCCCAACAGAGAGAACCCACCAGACAAGGGAAGAAACTAACGGGAAAGGCGGAAAAATAAAAAATAAAAGAGCCAACAACAGTAAAACTCCCTGACAAGGATGAGTCAATATTTATCAATTATACCTATTAATGTTAATGGCCTCAATTCACAAATCAAAAGAAATAGGCTGGCAGAATGGGTTAAGAAGCAAAATCCAACAATATGCTGCATACAAGAAACATACCTAATTCAAAAAGACATTCATAGGCTGAAAATAAAAGGATAGAAAACAGTTCTCCATGGGACAGGAACCCAGAATAAAGCAGGGGTAGCAATCTTATTTGCAGACAAAATAGATTTCAAACCAAAACTAATTAAGAGAGACAAAGACGGTCACTACATCCTTGTGAAGAGAACAGTCGAGGAGGAAGATGACAATCATAAATATATATGCACCAAATACAAATGCCCCCAATTATACAAAACAAATATTAATGGACATGAAAAACTGAATAAGAACTAATACAATTGTAGTGGAGGACCTCAATACCCCACTGTCACAAATAGATCATCTAGACAAAAAGTCAACAACGAAATTCTAGAACTGAACCAAACTTTTCAACAAATGGATTTAATAGATGTCTACAGAGTGTTCCACCCCACAAAAATCAGAATATACATTTTTTTCAGCTGCACATGGGTCATTCTCCAAAATAGATCATACGGTAGCTCATAGGGCATGTTTAAGTAAATGTAAAAGAATTGAAGTTACACCCTGTATATTATCAGTCCATAGTGCAATAAAATTGGAGATCAATAGCATAAGAAACCCCAAAACCCCCATAAACACACGGAAATTGAATAACACTCTCCTGAACAACCAATGGGTCACAGAGGAAATTAAAGAAGAAATTAGACAGTTTCTACAAGTAAATGACAATGCCAGTACAACATACAGGAATCTATAGGGCACAATGAAAGCAGTTGTATGAGGGAAATTCATAGCAGTGAATGCCCATATTAGGAAAACAGAGAGAGCTCAACAAACAACCTAATGCTGAACCTCAAGCTCCTAGAAAAAGAAGAGCATGACAAAACCAAAGCTCGTACAAGAGAGGAAATTATAAAGATCAGAGCAATGTAATGGAGACTAAGAGAATGATACAAAAAATCAATGAATTGAAGAGTTGGTTTTTCAAAACAATAAATACAATTGATAAACCCTTAGCCAACCTTATCAAAAAAAAAAAAAAAAAGAAAGGAAAGGCTCAAATCCATGCAATTAAGAATGAAAAAGGTGAAGTCACGACAGACCCAGCAGAAATCCAGGGGACCATCAATACCTACTTCGAGAACTTGTACTCTAAGAAAATGGAAAACACAGAAGAAATGGACAAATTCCTAGATACAGACGAATTGCCAAAGTTAAATGAAGAAGGTATAAAAATTCTAAACACTCCAATTACAATCAGTAAAATTGAAAATATAATTAAAAATTTACCAAAAAGAAAAGCCCAGGTCGTGATAGGTTCACTGCTGAATTCTGCAAGACATTTAGAGAAGAACTATCGCCATTACTCTTTAAACTCTTCAATGAAAATGAAAGGAAAGCAATACTTCCAAATTCATTCCTGGAAGGAAGTGTTACTTTGATTCCAAAACTAGGGAAAGACCCAACCCAAAAAGAGAACTATAGGCCAATCTCTCTAATGAACAAAGATGCAAAAATCCTCAACAAGATGCTGGGAAACAGAATACAGAGGGTCATCAAGAAGATCATACACCCTGACCAAGTGGGATTTATCCCAGGGATGCAAGGAAGTTTCAACATACATAAATCGATCAATGTAACTCACCATATCAATAGAGCCAAGGACAAAAACCATGTGATCATCTCAATAGATGCAGAAAAAGCATTCGACAAAATACAACACCCATTCATAATAAAAACCATAAAGAAAATTGGAATAGAAGGTCTTAATCTCAACCTGATTAAGGCTATCTATGAAAAACCAACAGCCAACATCATACATAATGGTCAAAAACTGAAAACTTTCACGCTAAAATCAGGAAGAAGACAAGGATATCCACTATCACCACTCCCATTCAAAATAGTTCTGGAAACATTAGTCACTGCAATTAGGCAAGAGAAGGAAATAAAAGGAGTAAAGATAGGAAAGGAAGAAGTTAAACTCTCATTATTCGTTGATGATATGGTACTCTACATAGAGTACCCAAAAAACTCTGCCAAAAGACTTCTAGACTTAATTGACAGATTCAGTACAGTAGCTGGATACAAGGTCAACACTCAAAAACAATAGCCTTCTTGTACACAAATAACAGACTCACTGAGACAGAAATTAGGGAAACAATTCCTTTCACAATAGCATCCAAAAAAATGAAATATTTAGGAATCAATTTAACAAAGGAAGCAAAAAACCTCTACACTGAAAACTACAGCACTCTGAAAAAAGAGATTGAAGAGGATATAAGAAAATGGAAAGATATCCCTTGCTCTTGGATAGAAAGAATCAATATAGTGAAAATGGCCATACTTCCAAAACTGCTATATAGATTTCATACAATGCCAATTGAAATTCTAACAATATATTTCACAGAACTAGAGAAAACAATCCAAAAATTCATTTGGAACCAGAAGAGACCTAGAATAGCAAAAGCAATTCTAGGAAACAGAGTAGTGGCAGGCAGAGGGAATCACAATCCCCAATGTGAAACTATACTACAAAACTACTGTGATAAAACCAGCCTGATGCTGGCAAAGAAACAGACCTGAGGATCAGTGAAATAGATTAGAAGATCCAGAAACAACTCCATACATACTCAGCCACTTTATCTTTGACAAAGGAGCCAAACATCCTCACTGGAGGAAAGATAGCCTATTTAATAAATGGTATTGGAAAAACTGGATTTCAACCTGCCAAAGATTAAAACTAGACCCATATCTATCACCATGGACTAAACTAAGATCAAAGTGGATTAAAGAGCTAAATATTAAGGGCTTGCTTCGGCAGCACATATACTAAAGATCTAAATATTAAAACAGAAACACAAAACTTGCTGGAAGATAAGTAGAACTCTTGAAGACATTGGCATAGGAAAAGACTTTACAAACAAAATCTTAGTAGCATGGGAACTGGCACAAAGAATCAACAACTTGAATCTCATCTTATTAAAAAGCTTCTGCACTGCAAGAGAAACCACCAACAGAGCTTACAAACAACCTACAATGTGGGGAAAAAAATCTAGCAGCTGTACCCCAGACAAAGGACTACTATCTAGAATATATAAAGCACTGAAAAAAATCAGACCCACCAAATATAAAGATCCAATTCAAAATGGGCATCTGAAATGAACAGACATTTCTCAGACAAAGAAATAAAAGCAGCAAATAAACATACGAAAAAATGTTCATCATCACTGGTTATTTGGGAGATGCAGATGAAAACAACACTGAGATTCCACCTCACCCCAGAAAGAATGGCTGTAATCAAGAAGTCAACCAGTAGCAAATGTTGTTGGGGTTGTGGGGAGAAAGGAACCCTTCTCCATTGTTGGTCGGGGTGCAGACTGGTGCAACCACGGTGGAAATCAATATGGATATACCTCAAAGAACTAGGACTAGAGGTCCCATTTGACCCAGGTATTCCCCTGCTGGGTATCTTCCCAAACTAATTAAAGGAATCACACCACAGTGATTTATGTGCACCCATGTTTATAGCAGCACAGTTTGTAATAGCTAAAGCTTGGAAACAGCCCAAGTGCCCGTCAACTGGAGACTGGATAAAGAAGATGTGGTTTTTTAATAAAATGGAGTACTACTCAGCCTTAAAGAATGAGAAACTAGAGACATTTATAGCTAAATGGATGCATATTGAGGCCACACTCTTAAGTGAAATAAATAGGACACATGTGTAAATACCGAATAGTTCCTCTGGTGTGAAAAACTGAAAATGTAAATAAGGATTCAAATAATTGAAATGAATAATTGATGGTATGAAATAGGAAGAAAAGGTCTAAAGAAGTAGGGGAAGAGGGAGAAGAAGGGGAAAGGAAAGAAGCGAAAGGCAAAATTATAAGAAAAGGAAAAAATGAAAACAGTAAATAGTGAAGGGTGGAGGGGGTGAAGGGAGGACAGGGTATGGGGAAAAAATAAGAACCAAGATACATCATGTACAGGTACAAGCACCCAATGATAAATGTAAATGTATTATATACCTAAAATGTACCAACAGAAGAATCTAAGGAAAAAAATAAAATAAGTGAAATATATGTTAAAATTAATATTTGAGTAATAAATAAATAAATGTACCAAGTAGCAGGATTTGATCCCTAGTTGCATGCTTGTTTTGAGAGCCATTTTAATGGACTAAGTTACAAAGTCCAAAAGTTATGCTTTCCACTGAAGCAAATGACAATTTTAAACTGCAGACCTTGTCGTAGACTTCACTAAAGTATCAAGTTGTCTTACTGAAAATCTAAATGCTACTGAATACTGCTATTACATAACTAATTCAAACAAAAATTCATTCAAGTGTAACTATTTAGTACACTTTTTTCTTTTATCTTTTTTCTTTTTAGCTCCTTTTTCTTACCTTAGAATTTCAAACATAATACTTAAATATACTGTAACCAAGTTCTAGAACAATGTTGCTACTTAAGGGAGCTATTTATTTTTTGATTAAGATAATAAGCAAATGTTCATATATAGAAGAAGTAAATAAGTTCCAGAAACTGGAATGTTATTTAAGAGAAAGAAAGGTCAATAAAGCCTTTACAAGTAACTATTTAAAAGATAAAACACTAAATCAGGTCTCAATAAACTGGCTCTATACATTAAAAATGTATGAATACAATATTGTCAATATTTTACTTTCTCAAAAGTTATGAATATAAAGCTTTCACATGTTACTTCCCAAATTTTTAATACAGATTTTGGTAAAACCACATTTCCCCTTTTTTATCTAACAAACTATTGAAATATATTTGCAGAGTAAACTTATAATTTGTCCTCAATGTAAAATTATTTCTTTATTTGCTTTTCAATATCTTAAATATTCATATGTACTAGTTTGCTTAGTTAAATTTCCAGCAGCTGATAAATTAGGTCCACAATACATGTTCTTTAACTTTGGATCTGTATATACAATAGTGCTTTTCAAACCTGCATTGATATTTAGTGTTTTGCTTGAACACACCATGTTTTACATGCAGCTTGCTGCATATCCACGGAGTTTTCAGGCTCTTTGAGATGTAGTAGTATATCACTGTACAATTCATAGTGAGATAATTCCTTATTGATATTGCAATGACTGCTTTTCCCAACGATTCCAAAATGAAAAAGACAGTTGTTATCAGATTGAGCTTAAATTTAAAATCAGAAAACAATATTCAAACAGGCAGGCCTTTAGTTATAAAGTACTCCTAATCAAGAGAATTAGAAAGGGAAAATAAGAACAGGAGTGTATCCTCCCCCTTGCTCCTTAGCAGAGACACTTAAGAGCCCATATTGCATTGCTTGTTTTTCTAATAATTTTACTCATTTAATTTCTGTTGTGTCTTTTTCTTTTTATACTCTAGAAATATGTATTCTAATTTGCACTGAATATTGAACAAGATTTTTTGTAATCCCTCACATATTGTTACAAGGCCAACCACATAAAATTGCCTAATTTGAATATTTCAAACCCACAGACTCTTTTCAATAAAGTAAAACAGATTGGCATTGGCGAATTTTGCTAAACAGAATGCTATCTGCCTCACAGTGCTGTACTTTCATTAACTACAATTCCTGCCTTTTGTTTGGATGTGCAAAATGTTTTCCTCAACTACAACATTTTGCTCACATTGTTTCCATGTAGCTTCATACACTTGTCATATCTATGTATGCCCAAAATTCTACTCTGAGTATCAATTATCATTATTCTTTTATTAGTATATGATTGCAGTATATAATGATTACATTCATTGTGAGGAGTATAACACACTTTTTTTTTTTTTTTTTTGCAGCACCAGGCATTGAACTCAGGACCTTGAGCTTGCAAGGCAGGTGCGGCGCCACTGACTTAAATCCCCAACCCCACACATTTTCTTTTTTTAATCCTTTTCCACTCCTAGTAACTTGATGATGTCCATTCTTTTCAAATTAAGGCAACAGGTACCATTTAAAGAGCAAGAAGTTAAGATTACATACAACAAATTCCAATTAGACAGTGGGTTAATCTGAAAGCAATGCTGATGACTTTACTGTAGATGCATTAGATACATGTGACTGAGTAATGCAGTCAGTAAAATGCTGAAGTAGTACAACAGCAACTCATGCAGTGTGACACAAGGAGCAGGCAGAAAGAATGCCACACAAAACACAAATGACAGCATATTACTAAATAACTGGATATGCTATAGCTATTTTCTGTAGTAATAAAGCAGCAACAAGGACAGTGTGTAGTTATCCCCCCAAAAAAGAGTTAAATGGTATCTTTTAAAATGGACTTTATAGAAGTCAGAAATTGAAGGAACAGCTAAAATCATTTTGATGCTTTGGAAAAAGTCACCTCAACATCAAGCCAAAAATACATGTTGCCTCCAGACTTAGAATCAAAGGGTGGATATTAATGTATCTCTGATGTTCTGACCGTCCATTATTTCTGAGCCTCTCAAACTTCCTTTTTCCTTGTAGTCCCTGTAGCAATGCATTGAATATAGAAACCTTCCAATATGGACTTCTACCTGGACTGTTTCTCAAATTTAGTTAAAAGCCTCAGATGAACCAATGTGGATCTTTTAAACTATGTCCAGTTGGACCACACACATTTCTAGCCCAACAGTGATCCCAGGGGTACATTAAGCTGAAAGATGCTTTGAAAGCACAATTATTTCACCATGAAAACTTAACAAAAACATGCACAGTTTACCATATCAGAATATCAGGGAAGAAATATACATTTATACACTACATAAAGAAAAGTTCTTTGTGTTTTGCCCCCACTTTAACCTGGAAAATCTCTTCTACCAGTGTTCTTTGGTAAAATAACAATCAATTCCTATTTCACTAATAGAAACTTTAAAAATATTTACGCTTACTTGACACTCATTGGAATGCTTGATTTGAAGAAACAGTAAGAATATGTTTAGATGTACTTACTTTAGAAATAAATACAGCATGTCACACAAAAACTGCACAAAATCCAGCAAAATTAATGTAATGAACGTACTCTAATATATTAGTAATATATTTTATATTTAATGAATGTACAATATTTGGCATTTACTTTTTCTCTATTGAAAAATGTTTAGAATTTAACTATGATTAAATTATTTCTGCTGAAATGTACAGATTAATAGATTCCATCATTGATAATTTCTGCTAACTGAAACAAAAAATTGAAGTGGATGGGCTAGATGACATTTTAGAAAGCATCACTGCTTACTTTACAAATGAAACTTTTTAAATTTACCAACCTCCATTAAGAGACTACCATTTGCTGGCCACTTTAAATATACAATCTCATTTCATGTTTATAATATTGGTAATGAAGTAAGGTTTTACAAGAAAATTGATACTGTAAATGCCTTAAAAGGAAGGAAAAAAGGAGCCAAAGATATATTTTCTCTGTAAGCATGAAGCCTCCCTCACAGGGAATTTTTGTTGTTGAAACCTTCAATATTTATTTAAATGTCCCATTTTAGCATTGGTGTGACCATTGTTAGAATGTCTTTTTTTGCTATCTTAGAAATATCTCGTCAATGTACTGAAAAGTGACATACAAGAGAAGAAAATAATGTTCAAGAAAATTCTAGCTCAATTCATGCACTTTCTCCCCAAGGATGGGGACTGAATCCTGGCTCTTCATCCTGATCTTAGTCCTTTGTTTTAAATTTTGTATTTTATTTTTTTATTAATACATGTTCACAGTGTGCAATGATTGCATTTATCTTGGGGAGTTTGACTTTTGTGGAAGAATTACTGACAGCAAAATTGCACAAAGATTACAAATACATGCATTAGTTTCAGAGATTATTTGTCAGCTAAATTTTTTCTTCAGTAGTAATGTAAGTCCTATGTATACCAGGACATCAGCACAGCCAGGTATTAATCTGAGACTCTCACTGAGTCTATGTCAAAGTGGGATGTTTACTCATTTTAAAAGACAACATTTTGACAAAATTTATTGCAGAATGTTGGGTGAATAAGGAATATAACTCATCATATAAACTTATGGAAATTATTGTATATCTATCATGAGAGCCAGTAGTCTATTAAATCAAATTTGTCAGTGAATGATCACAAACATATTCTAAACCATAAGATATGCTTCACGAGCTCAAAATCCATGAAGAAATTATAAATTGCAATTCTATCAACTGTTAATACGTAAAATGAAAGAATTCTCAACAGTTTCACTAGAAAAGTAAAACCCTGAATAGAACCAAGCCATTGTTTACAAATTCATAATCTACAGGCAGTTTAAATAATAATTACTTGTACTTAGAATTATAAAAAACCCATTAACTTATTTTAGTATACCACACTCTCTACCCACTGAAACAAATACAAAACAAATAGTTTGAGCTTTGTTAAGATTTTCTTATGAATAATTCTTAAAATTTGATCTATGATTATTTTATGTATAATATAAATATTATATGTCAAATACTTAACTTCAAAAAGTATAGTAAGTGAGGGCCGGGGATTTAGCTCAGTAGTTCTGCCACCTGCCTCACTAAGTGCAAGGTCCCAAGCTCGATCCCCAATACCAAAAAAAAACCCCAAATAAATAAATAGTATAATAAGTGAAGATTCAAGATGTTTGCTAAAACAGACTGTTTGACATGGTCCAAAGTATTTGTGTTAAGTTGTGTGATACAGGTAGCACTGCAATAATTTGCGTGCTTTGCAATAATTATCTTTGCATTGCCTTTCATTTGACTAACAAAACGTTTTCCTTGTTATGAATTTATTTCAAGATTAGTCATCAATGATTGAACACAGTGTCCTAGCAAAAACTCTGAGATTTCTGTTATCATCTCATCATGATTACTGATGGCACCAACTATATTCTTTCTTTACAGTATCTAGGTTATCAACCCAATAAATACTATTTACTGAACCACTTTCCAAGTTTTACATTTCTATAGTTGACTGCGTACAAAATCAAATAATGTAGGATTTTTTGTTGATACCAATTTTAAGGATTTTAAGTGAACTTAAAGAAGCCAATTAACATCCCCAAGATTGCAGAATCAAAATTTTAATGTTAATCTTCTGAATTTTAAAATTTATTCAAATAAGTTACAGAATATATCTTATTCTCAACAATATTCTAATAAAATCTGTTGTTTTCTTTTGATATCTGTAGTAATGAATACTGTGTTCATGTTACATAAATTATCTGTGATAAAATAAATCTGCTAAAGCAGTCATATTTTCAATATTTTATTGCAGGAAAAGTTGAAAAATCAAATGTTCTCCTTGTGTTTCACATTCTGACTTAACCATCAGAACAAAAAAAGAAAATCAGGAAAAACTGTACAGGTTTATTGACACATCTTTTGTGTCCCTATTTTAGTAGTTTGACCAACCTTTAAAACTTAATAATGATACTATTACAAAAGTGATGTTTGTCTCTCACTAAAATTTTATTTAATCTTCATCCCTTAGTGTTGCTTTCTTTCTTCTTATTTTCACAGAACTAAGACCACGGGGCCGTAAATACTCTCAATGGAGTTCCCTCTTTAGTTTTTCAGGGAAGAATAGATGGTTGTTTTTTTTAAAAATGTGTGAATCATCTTTTTGCTTTGACTTAGCATAATATGAATTGATATATAAAATTTTAAAGGAAAAGCAATCCTAAATGCAAAGACCACTTTCAGTAATTTGGGAGTGTTATGCACTGAGTTGAGTCCACCACCTGCCCCCCCATCCCCATGTCAAAGCCCCAGGCCCCAGTATGATTACATTTCGGGACAGAGCCTTTAAGAAGGTAGACAAGGTTAAATGGTGACATAAAATGACTCCCTAATCCAAAGGGTTGGGTTGATGTCCTTACATAAAAAGGAAGGTGGATCTCAGGTCTTCCTCTCTCTCCCTTTCTTCCTCCCTCTCTCCCTCCTTCCCTCCCTATATTCACACATGGAAAGAAGGCCATAGGAGACTAGGATGAGAAAGCAGCCACCTACAAGCCCAGAAGAGTGCCCTCACTAGAAACCAACCTGGCTAGCTCTTGGATCTTGCACTTGTAGCCTCTAGAACTGTGAGAATATAAATTTCTGCTGTTATGCCTCCCAGTTTCTGGTATTCACTATGGCAACCCAAACAGAATACTACAAGTCATCATCAGATTTACACAATGTATCTTTCACAAATGAGATAGTCTTTCTTATAAGCTGTGGCTATTGGTGAAATAGGTAACTAGATTTTAATAAATGGTTCTAATAATTATTTAAATTTTGTGGTGGTCGTGTAAAGGCAGGGAGCTAAAAATCCATTCAGTTAGGGAAAATAGCTGGCATCAGTATCAAATGCAGGTGACAGCAAAATTTCTACTGCTGCTTCCTTTTGCATATTAACGGTTATGACAAAGGGAATACCTAACACAAGACTGGGTGTTTATGCATTTTGTCCCATACCCACAGCCACCAAAATTCTTCTAAACTTTATTTTATTTCTTCTAACACTTAGCTAAATAGGTGATGTTCTTCTAAATATAACACTACTGTTAATAGATCAGAGCATACAAAACCTTTAGATATTTAAGTTCACAGCAATTGATGGGCACTTATAACTGCCTGTGAATTACATAAAATAATGTAATAGAGAAGAGAGACATTAACCTTGTCTTCTATGATAATGTATGAAGTAAAGGGAGAGAGGGAGAAGAGGAGGAGGAGGAGAAGGAGAGGAGAAGGTGGTGAGGGAGGAAGAAAAACAGGGAGAGGGAAAAAAGGGGAAAAAGGAGAAATACAAGAAAAAAGGGAGACAGGAAGGAAGAGGAGGAGGCAGAGTTTCCTATGAGTTCTATAACTAGTAATACTTTTGTGATAACTTGCTTTTTAGATGTAATGAACATTGAAAGAAGACATCCTAATTAGATAATTTTTATAAATGGGAAGGTTGAGCAGACTAAATCAAAGGACCTATATAATTAAATAAAATTAGTCCCACCTGTCCTGTTTCTTTACATAATTCATCATGAACTCTCAGGAAAGGTACAAAATGTTTTTCATCCTAATATAGGTAGCCTACTTAATTCTTATTTGCCTTTAAAATCATGAGCCATCAACACATAAGTACTTGAAACACATTAAAATAAATGAAATTCATTTTACCATAATTCCTATGTGCCCTCATATTGGAAATACACATAATCTGAGAAATTTAAAACAATTTACCGTCAGTTACCATAATCATGATCATTTCAAAATACACATGTATTTGTTTAGATTATAAATTTACAGTGTTAGGGTTTTTTTTAATAAGATGTGAGAAATAAAGCTACATTAATACTTTACTAATGAAGAGCTAATGTGATTTTTCTTCTGAAACGGAAGAATAACCTCAATCCCTAGATCCCCCTACAGTATTATTTTAATTGGTCTGTGTACATGACAAGAAATAAATAAACATGTATTTTAACTTATTTTTTAGTAAAATGCAATGAACTGCCATGATAAAGTTTAAGAAAGGTGAAATAACCATGCCACATCATGACACTTCTGTGACAGGACACATTTTCAAAGCATGACAAGCAATCAGTGGGGCCCACAAATTATTGAACACTTTCTACAGCTGACATAAAATTAGGAGCTGGAAAACACACCACTGGTTAATCTTTAGATGGCTTTTAAAATGAACCCTAGACATTGTTTTCCTAAGTATTTCTAGAAATTGATTTCTATTAACAAAAGTTCCTACCTCAAAATAAAATGGGTTCATAAAACATAGTCTAGCCTGATAAAAAAGCGATTTTATTGTTATCCCAAGCAATTATCTAACCTTGTTTAAAATGTATATACTACCAGCCAAGCCATCAGAAAGCCTAATTCAATAGTAATGGAATGGACCCAAGAAACTACCCCATAGGGAAATTTTTTTTTGCAAACTTTCAGAAATTCTGGTGACAGTCATTGTTTTGATCTTAACATGTGAAGCAACTGGGACATTGTACAAATCAAATCTATACAATAATTGTAATTTAAACATTTGTCTGACCACAGAGATGCTGAAATGAAAGTTTGTCTATACCAAAGAGTTCAGTTTTTTTACATCAATTATGAAAATAACTTCCAAATTTGACACTTTCATAACCATATTGGATTACGGAGGAGATTAACAAAACATTGCAATGTTCACAATATTACTTTCTCCAGATATTTTGCAAGACTAGGAGTTAAAACTCCGGACATTTTACCTGTGCCACTTAGAGACCCTTAACACTGAGGAGTATAAAGAGCACCTGATCGCTCACTGATGTTGGCATTGGTGACTCATTCTCCTCTTCTTGTGTTAGAAGAGTGATGAGCTGAACTGTGTGTACTTCTTTGGTCATTTTATAGACCTGTTGGGATGAAGATGCTCTAAGCTTCATTTATTCTTGGTGTACTTTGACAGCTACGTCAATGAATTAGCTATTTGAAATGCACAAACCTGTCCCGCTATGAGCACAGCCAGAAGGGACAAGTGCAGAAGCAAACCTGGTTTGGATACGTAAAGCAGCAGGCACAGGACTGTCTGATTGCAGTCGCTAAGGAACCAGACAAGTAGTGGCTCATATTTTGCAACCAAATTATTTACCACAACCTGATATTCATTTTGAGATGAATATCACTCTCAAATTTTTATGAGATAATTTATAAAGGAGAATAATAGTTTTTGCTTGTTTGCTCAATCTAGATATACATTAGTCAGGAAAATAAACAATAGAAGAGAAAGCTGAAAGCTAAAATTAAACAGCCACATTTACAAGAGCCCTGCATTCACTTGAAGAAGGGTAGTCAAGATTCTGTTTTCAGAGTTGCTATTTGTTAAAAATCATCTAAGAATTATAATCACCTAGCCGCTTCAAACACACTTCAGGGATTCTGAAAACTTTCAAGGTACTCTTCCCCATTCAACTTTGAAGTAAGAAGTCCTTATTTATTCTTAATAAGACACTCTGGCTTAACATTTTAGTTCACTTTTCTCTAGCTCTGTGAAAGCTCAGGAGCTGGTCCATCTTCTAAGAGTTATTTAAAATAACTCTTCAAACATTAGGACCAATCTTGTCCCTACCTCTTATGAGCTGTGATTCCTTGGGAAATAATAAAACCTTATATTTCTGCAGCATAAAAATATTAAACATAATTCCATTGCACTTCTTAGCTTTTAAACAATTTTTATCTGTTTTGAATTAGTTCATTCTCATAACAACCCAATGAGAATATTTTATTCACCACAGGCTGTTTTGTTATGTGTCAGATGACAGGAAAAAGCATGATAAAAAGCCACCTAGAAGTTATAAAGATAAACTGAGATAATATATGTGAAAACCTTTAAAAATTAATACAGCGTTGCTTAAGCCAAGGTTGCAACATAAATAACAATATTTCCACTATTTTGCACTTTCTCATTCTGCTGCAATGCCTTTGCCCATCTCAGAGTACCTACTCTATTTCATTTTTTATTTTTCTCCCTGGATCTTAAAAAATATATTAAAGCAATGAAAAATAAAATTAGTTATAATAATTCACAATAGATTTCATGCCAAGATCAAGATAATTACAGCCAATTCTTATATGCTAATGTCTTATTTCTATTTCTCACTATCCTCTTTCCTTTTTTAAAAATGACATGAGATGATTAAGTTGTATGAGTGTTAGGGCCACTAAAATTTTATATTTTCACTTTTTCTGCAACATGATTTCTGTCCAATCTTTTTTGCTCTCAGTAATAAAGTTTACTTTTATTTCTCACATAGCTCTTGTAGCTCCTTCTGATGACTTTTATCTGGTGCTTTGTGTAGTTTAAAGCAATTTACATCTTAGCCAATATCCTTAAACCTGTTATTTCTTACACAAATTAGGGGCCTAAGAAGTTCCTGATAAATAAATGAATGAATAGATAAATGAATAAATATTTCAAAATTTTAGGAACTCAGTACATCTGTGAACACAGCTGTTTTATTTTTTTAATTTTCCAATAAAGTCCAACATTTATTCTTTTCACCAACAAGCTGGCTGGTGTTGCTGATTAGCTCTTTCTTGGAAGAAGTAATCATATACTTTGCAAATGTCAACTCCTTAATTCATTGCTACAACTTTTTGAGTTCAGTAAAAAAATGAAGCAAACGAGAGTTCAGTGACTTGCTCAACAAGATATAGTAGCTAGAAGGGGACAGAACTGTGATCTAATTCTAGACACAACAAAGTGACCTTTAACAATCTTTGCTTTGATATACTTATATAAAAGTAAAATGTACCACTGCCACAGAATTTTTAAAAAACAGTTGAAATAATAATTTATTATGAAATAATTTCTTTATTTGCAATCATATAAAAGACAGCTCTCTCTTTACTCTTCAATAATTTCTTCATCTGTTTGCAGATAAGCTGAGGTCTGTATTATTGAATGCATACTAATTTGATTTGCAATCTTGATAATTTTTGACATTTTCTACAAAGTATTTCCTAAAAGCACCTACCTGAAATTATCAATTAGCTTTCTTGACTGAGTAAAAGAAAGGTTTTTATACAGCTTTGGAATCGCACAACACTTTTAGCAACTTAGATCATGAATCTAGAATGTGAAGTATTTAATATTCCTCAAGAATCTCTTTGATCATGATACAGGTTTATTTGTGACATCTATAAATACAATATTTTAAGGAACCGCCATTGTATATGCTATATTACCAAAGACATTATCTGAGTAAATTGTAGTAACTGTACTGTGTACACTGCAGACATTTATGACTATTCTGGAAAATGATAGTTACTTCTTCCTGCAAATACTGTAGAAATCATTTTGTCTACAAGAAGGTTAAAGAGTCTTTTTAAAAATTAAAGGAAATAGACATGTAACTTACAGAGATAGTTCCATACCTGTTTTATTGGAAAGCCTAAATGATACCATCTTATCAGGAATATTACATACATTCCTCACGGAAGCAATACAGCTATAATTAGCATAGTCCTGAGGTCGAAGATTCTTTAGTTTTAGGATCTTTGTTTCACCCTGAAAATGTGGAAAAGGTCATTAGAAAAAACTAATGGTCAACAGAAAGAATCAACAAACCATAGCACTATATTTTAATAAATCCTACCAATATCAGAATATGATGGATTGTTTAAAGAACATGCCCTAAATTTAAAAAGAAATATTCCATTTAAAAACAATACTTTAATATGACCAGAGGAAAAAATTTGACAGACTACAATGAAAATTCATAACATTTTCTTTGTAGACTATATTCCTAGGAGAGAAAAATCTATTTCTGGTGGTAGTTATGTAAATTATTATGCAAAGATCAGAACAGTACACTTAATAATTGAGTTTATTCAACAAACACTGCAATCTATGCAGACTTCACCATGAAACATTTATGAAAGAGGATGCTGAAGCACAGCCAATAAATGAAATACTGTTTATAGCACAAAATTAATGAAATAAGTCTAATGATAGATAATTAAATTTATATGCACAATATTCTGCTTACACAGAGTGGTGGCAGGTGACAATTAAAAGTGAGCGAGAGAAGTATGCATGTTTCTATATTATTATGATTTTTTTTGTTTTGTTTGTTGTTGTTGCTGATTAGTAGTTCAACAGTAAGGTCTGCCAGGTAACTCTTCAAAGTCATAGAAGAACTCAAGTCAGGAAAGTGTCCCGAAATGTCTTATAAACTGATAGGGCAAGGAACATAGTGTAAAATAATGGACTGAAATTGTTTGAAGGGTAAAAAGAACAAATAAACAATGATAAAAAGAAAACCCTCCTGCTCAAGACAAATTAGGTACCCTAAGATCTCTGCCTCTTAAAGTCATTAATGTGTCTTCTCAAAACAATTCCTTTCATAGGTAACTTCATGTTGTGATGGCAATAAAAGGCCCCAATGACTTGTTTTGAAACATTTTTCACCAAAATACTGCTTTTTCCCAGACCACATCTGTGTGAGACAATGTGATTTTTTTCCACTTTACTTTGGTAATAGTAGTCATGTCCTAAAAATTGCAATAGTTCCATCTGCTACAGAGAAGGACTGAATCACTTAGTGACCTAATACATAAAAACACTGCTGCCCATATGCAATACAGCTTGCCTACACGTGGGCACGATTTTCCCTATGTGTCCAATGAATTTCTACTTCAGTGCACATGACCTTATTGTCAAAATCCTTTTCAATCACTATCTAAATTCAATTTTAAATCAATCACGACTTTAGCATTGTCCACAGTGGAATATCTGTAATCTTCAAATTTATTATTTACATTTTGAAATGATTACCGCAATCCAACTAATTAATATACTCATAGCCTCACATATTGTAGTTACTTTTTTCATTTTTAAAAAATATGAAATATGAGCACTGACTCCCTGTGAAATCACATGAATGATAAGCTTTTGAAAGACTTTGCCTTTTCTCTGTACAAATATACATAGAAATCTCAGTGTTTTCCGAACATACTTAAAACATGTTCTCTTCCGTTAGAGTTCTTATATATTAGTTTCATAAAATGCAGTGAAAATGTTCTTGGAATCATTGAAAGAAGAGGTTATACTATATCCATTTTACTCAGATAATTTTTGAAACGAGGACTACATCTTACCTGTCCCATCTCTGTGTACCCACTTTTTGCTTAGATTTCTTGGCTTTTCTTTCTCTTCTTCCCAATAACTATCAATATTCCCTAGGAGTCCTTTTTTTCCAGTTATCTTCCATTTATAAAATGTCCCTAGGTGATATATTATCCTCACTGATGAATTTCTACAAGCCCTATTTTCCTGGCCTATCCCAAGTCTGCATTCTTATCCCAGAATTCTCCTTAAGTTTCAGATAATATTTAGCTGCTACTATCCAAACTCTTGCCTCAACACATGCATTTAATGCTTCACAGACTCCTCAAACTTAACATACCCTAAACTGAATTTCAAACTATTCCTTTCAGCACCTCTTCCTTCTTCACTATCAAGTACATTAGATTCAATTATGTCTTTGTATTTATATATTCAGTACCTCTCTCCACTAGATCCTTTTATTGAGCTTTAAACATGTTCAATTTCAGTTATTACTTTTATTTTTAACTGTACATTGAGCTGAAAGACCTCCTAATTGTGTTCAATATAGTTTAGAGATGCAAGTCAGTGGAATGATCTGCACTTAACCAGGATTTTTCTCAGCTTTAGTGAAGTATAATAGACAAATAAAAATTGTATATATTTAGATATAACTTGATATTTTGATACAATTATACATTGAAAAGTAATCACCACAAACAAGAATTAATATGTCATCTCACACATTTACCAGTTACTTCAAATTTTTAAAATATAAAATGTAATGATACCATCTTCCTGCTAAATTGCACAAATGAATTGCTATTGTTCTTACACATAAGCACACCCATTCCCATGATTGCCAAATTCTATGCGATCTTTAGTCTCCTGTGCCTCTGGTCTTATGTCATTCTCTTAGTGTCTAAACACATGCAGAGTTCTCCTTCCACTGGCTTACTTCTCTACTTAACCAATTCCATCTAAACCTTGGATGATATATCTTCCCTTTCACTAGGAAGTTGTTCCTTGCTTTCTGGAGAAGGAGGAATCCCTGTTATCAGATATGTTTCTGTTTCTTTGTAACAGTCTCATTTTTACATTTATTGGGGCAAAGAATTTATCTTCTGCTAGGTTCTTCACCTTCCTAGGAAGTACTGGCAGGGAGGGGACTGTCTGCCTTCCTCTCAGCATTACTTTATTCAGAGCACGAAGCACAGGATTTAGCATAGGGAAGATGCCTTTTAAATTAATATCTTTACTAATTAAATATTCTATAACTACCTACCTAGGGCTTTAGTTAACATATATTTATTTTGCAGAATTTGCCACCTGGTTGGCAACTAATATTAACACAATAGGTACTAAATGCACGAAATATAACCAATATATATATACACATAGAGAAAAATGTCCTTAATATATTACAAATAAGCAATAGATATTTGTGTTATAACAAAAGAGGAAAAGGTTATATTTTTTAGTAACTGTTTGACTGGATTACTTTTACTTTTGGCAAGAATTTAAGACAAAACATCAGAATCAGATGAAGCTTTAATCTTACTCATAAGAAATAAAACTTAAAAAACAACAGAAATATAAATGACAAGTATATACATATATACAAATAATTACATGTATGCAATGTAAATAATATAATGGAATATTTTATATATAGTTACACAAAATCATTTTATATAATTATGTTTTGTAATTTTAATAGAAAACAAACCCTAATCTTTTCCAAAGCTTTTTTTCCATATGTAACCAATATTCTAGGAGTCATACAGTGACAAAGATTCTTAAACATATAAATCATGAGGAGGATCACTTAGAATATTAAATGATAAACTCTTTACTCAACATAGAGTTAAATATACTCCATCAAGCCTTCTATTTCCATTGACAAATTATTTTTTAATTTGTAATTTCTAGATACTAATTTTCTTTTTTTTTCCCCATTAGCTTTATTGGTACATTCTAGGTATACAATACAGTTACATTCATCATTGGGATCTTGTACCATTACATGAGTTTCTTGGTTCTTCTTTTTTTCCCCTTCCCTTGCCCTCCCTTCACCCCCTCCACCCTTCCCTATTTGCAAAGACCTTGTTTCCATTTTTTTCCTCTTCTCATATTTTTTCCTTTCCCTTTTTTCCCTTCCCCTACCCCTCCCACATCCCCTGCTCTTTTAGACCTTTTCTTCCTGTTATACAATATCAGTTATACATTTTTTAAATTACAATATTAAGATCTGTAAAATTACCACAGATTTTACAGAGTTTAAAAGGATATAGACAGCATATTACAAAAATCTTTTTGGAAATAAATTTGACAACTTCTAAGAAGTAACTTCGAAAACAAATTAATGAAACTAACTCTGGAGGAAACATAAAATTTGAATAGCACCTATTAAAGAAAGTATATTCCTAGCTTGAAAACCTACCTATATGACAACAGCAGGCTCATAAACATTTTAACTGATAAATTATATCAAACATTTAAAGCAGGAAAAAAAGGAACACTTCTCCCCTCATTTTAGGAACTCAACATTGTGCTAACCCTAAAATTGGATAAAGATAATAGAAGAAAAAAGTATGAACATAGATAGAAATTTGTTTAACAAAACAAACTATTAGAAGTCAGATCTGGCAGGATGTAGAAAGTGGTTTTTTATAGGGATGGCAGTGTTGGTTCAGCATTGGAAGATCCACCCCCAAAAGTCATCATTTTAACAGAGGAAAGGAAAAAGCCATATGATCCTGTCACTAGTTGGAAAAAAAGTATTGGACTAAATTCCACAGCTGTTCATGGTAAAAGCTATCAGGAGACTAGAAGTAGAACAGAAACTTCTCAACAAATTAAAGACATGTACGCCATACTTCCAGCGAGAATGCCTTGTATGAATGGAGAAGATACAATGCTTTCTCCTTAAGGTGGGGACTAAGGGCAGATATGCTTACTCTTTATCTTTTATCTGTCCATTAAGCTTTGAAACCTAGTCCCCACCAAAATAGTCTGGCAATAAAATGACACAACTAGGATAGGATTGGCATGGCAGAAGCAAAATCTTTATATGTAGATGAAATGATCATCTACAGAGAAAATACTAAGAAATCTCTATGAGCCCCTAGAACTTGTACTTGAATTTAGCAGGATTAGAAAACACAAGGTATATATAAAAATTCAGGTCTGTGTATACTTGCTATAAATGAAGAACTGGATATAGAAATTTAAAAATTATGTAGGAGTACAAAGGACCCAGAAAAGCAAAAAAAAAAACCCCAAAACAAAAACAGTGTTGGAAGATGTTTAGCACCCAATTTTAAGACTTCTTCTAAAGCTACAGTAATCAAGGCAGTGTTGGTGTAAGGAAAGACATATAGATCATTGGAATAAAACAGAGAATCTAGAAATAGAACCACACATATATGGTCCACTGAGTTTTGAAAGATTATTTAACATTAGCATTTTATAGAATATAAACTTGATTCAAGAGCCGAGGAAGTGACAGTGTCTTCAGCAAATGGCACTAGAACACCTGGTATCCGTATATAAAAAATTAAACTCAACCCTTTTTTTCCATACATGAAAATAACTTGAAGGGATCTATGAACCTAAATAAGAAAGCCTAAAAGTATAAAACTTTAAGAAGAAATTATAAGGGAAAATATTTATGAATTCAGGGTAGGCAAGAACTACCTAGGATACAAAAAACATGATGTATAAAAGAAAAAAATTGATAAATGAGATTCCATCAAAATTTAGAACTTTAAATGACATCATTAAAATGAAAAGTAGTTCTTAAACAGACCATATTTACAAGGCATATAACCTATGAGCAGAATATATAAAGAATTCTTAGAGCTCATTAATAGACAACCCAATTAAAATGTAGATATAAAAAGATGCTAAATAGCCAGTAGAGCACAAGGAATGGTGTGCAACTCTAGAATCAGAAAAATACTAACCAGTACAATAATAAGATTGAATTATACACTCATTAGGGAGATGAAGTTAAAAGTTTTAAAGGCCTTGTCATGACTTTTTATTTTTGTTGGATTCCCCCCTTTGGGTTTAATTTGTCATGCCCAATGGATTCATTCTGCTGGGATTCCTGGGGTTGTGATCCTCATTGTCTTTTCCTAGGATATTGTCTAAACATTTTTGGAGTGCCTGTTTGGTATTCATGAAGTTCCTGAGGTGCTCTTTATCATCAAAGTATATTATTTCTCCATCAATCTTGAAAGATAGTTTTGCAGGGTACATCAATCTGGGTTGGAGGCTGTTTTCCTTTAGGGCTTGAAATACAACACTCCAAGCTCTTCTTGTCTTGAGAGTTTGCCTGGAGAAGTCTGCTGTGATTCTGATGGGCTTTCCTTTGTATGTGATTTGTTTCTTTTCTCTCACTGCTTGTAGAATTTTGTTCTTCTGTTGGATTTCTGGAATCCTAACTATTATATGCCTATGTGTAGATTTTTTTTGATTAAGGCTAGCTGGAGTCCTATATGCCTCACTTATCTGTATGTCAAGTTCTTTTCCCCTGCTTGGGAAGTTTTCTGCCATCACTTCTGTGAACAGTTTTTTTATGTCATCTGCACTCTCTCCTCTTTCTTCATTGACTCCAGTCAGTCTTATGTTATTCTTCTTTGCATCGTCTAGCAGCTGCTGGATTGATTTCTCGTGTTCCCTTACAATTTTAAAGCAATTTTTCTTTTCCTCCTCACTAATTGCAATCTTATCTTCTATATGTGAAATTCTATCCTCACATTGGTTCATTCTGCTGCGCAGACTTTCGATGGAGTTTTTAATCTCTTGGAAATCTATTTGTATCTGTTTTATGGATTCCATTTGTTTCCTATGTTGGGATTCCATCATATTCCTCAGATCCTCTATATTTTTATCTGTGTCCTCTCTAGATTTATTAATCATGTCTTGCACCATGAGCAAAATCTTTGCTGTTATCTGAGTAATTATTTCTGATTTCATTTTTCCCAGATCCTCTTTTGTTGCCAGTTCAGAGAGTCCAGGTGGTTGAGTATCTCGTTTCCCTTTGGGGTTGCTGTAGGTGATCCAGAAGTTTGTTTTTGAGGCTTGTTTATGTGTCTTCTCATTTCCATGGGGGGGGTGCTTCTGGCACCCACACGGCTCACCTTCTCTGCCCTAGGAGCTTGGGATGGTGGTGGAGTAGCTTCCTTCTGGGTGCTGGGACTGGGTGAGCTTCTCTGCCCTAGGAGCTTGGGATGGCAGCAGGGGAGCTTCCTTCTGGGTGCTAGGACTGGCTGAGCTTCTCTGCTCTAGGAGCCTGGGATGGAAGCGGGGAGCTTCCTTCCAGGTGCTGGGACTGGCTGAGCTTCACTGCCCTAGGAGCCTGGGATGGCGATGGGGGAAGCTTCCTTTCGGGTGCTGGGACCAGCTGAGCTTCGCTCCCCTAGGAGCCTGGGATGGAGGTGGGGAGCTTCCTTCCTGGTGCTGGGACCAGCTCACCTTCTCTGCCCTAGGAGCCTGGGATGGAGGTGGGGGAGCTTCCTTCCGGGTGCTGGGACCGGCTGAGCTTCATAGATACTAATTTTCAACACTCCATTGAAACTGTACCAATTAATGTCATTAATGTTGCTCTCTTAAAAATTCGATACATCTTTTACGTGTCCATATTTCTTAGATTTTTAACGTTTTGGATTATTTTTGCTAGTTTCAAAGCCCTTCATGTATAGGTTATTAGTTTGTAATACCTTGGACTTTTTTGGTTGATTTCTATTTCTGTTGTACAAATTGAAGTGTGTGATTGTGTCCTGATATACATTATTATACTTTCATTTACCTCCTATGTCTAGATAACTGATAAATCTCTGTTTAAAGACAAAAAAGTCACACTTCCAAAGTCAACAATAAGGCTGTAATAAGTTCTAGACTTTCACCCTTTTTCATGTCCTTTTACTTGTAATGTTTGTTATCAATTGCACTCTCACATTTTTTCTTTTTTCCTTTTTGATTACTTAAAATAATCTATACTAGTATTCTAATTTTTTTCAAATTTTTAAAAAGTCACTTATAGACTCCTGTATTTCCTGCATTATACACTGTCTCCCCCCAAATCCACACAATTCACGCTTTGTAAACAGAGAATAAATTTAGCTTGTCTTTTCTGTTTTGAGATTTTTTTTTCCTCCCTGGAGTGTTCCTTGACCTCTCCAAGCATGACTTCCCCACATCTCTGTCTGCATCTCAGAGCTCCCCTCTCATCTTCCTGGCCCTGACACCTATCTGGTGAGCATTTTCCCAATAGGGTGTGATGCTTCAAATCCAACAGTGAGTTCTACTCCATCACTGACCGGCCACCTCCAATCAGGTTTCTCTTCAGATGTTGTGACATTTTAAATGACAATCACCTTCATTCTCCCTATCATCCAAACTCAGAATTCATATCACCATCCACTTTTCATTGTTTTTCCTTCTGCCAGTTTAAACAGTGCTTTTGAATCATTCTTTAACTTTTTCTCCCCAAATATCCTTTTTCTGACAATCCTGTAGGCATAATACCTACTTTAGATGCTGATCAGTCATTGATTCAATAAATATTGATTATTCATTCTGGGTAACGTAATGTACTTTCAACTACAGAGAACTTCAGCTCTCTTTGACTCATATCATTCTGTATGACTCACCTGATCATGGCATTCAAGTGCTATGAAATCCTCAGTAACTCTCCTTATGTGAAAGGCTATTTAATCTTTTTAATTCTTACATTTGTGTTAGTACATTATGATTTTATTCTTTGTGGAGAGTTGGTACACGTACATAACATGTCAATTCTTATTCATTCCTTATCATCCTCTCCTTCCCTCTTCCCTAATCTTCCCTTTTGCAAAAGATCTATCTCCTTATTTCTTATTTTCTATTTTTTATTTTATTCTTTATATTTTATATTTCTCATATAAGAGAAACCATGAGATAGTTAACCTTGTTTTTCTGATTTATTTCGCTTAACATTATGGTCTGAAGGTGCATCTATATTTCTACAAATGATTACAAATACTTAGTTTGTCATCTCAGAATCTATGTACACTAAGCAAAACTACTTTTCTGCTATTCTTCTCATCAACTCTTTAATCCCATTAAATTAGTTTTACAGCTATTTTAAGGTGTCTTGTTCTGCTTTGAAACATTCTGTCATTAAAAAATCCCTACTTATTGATATGAATTATTTTTGTTCCTATTTGAACTGCTGGGTAGTTTAAAAAAATGTATGCCCTCTCAGACCACATCAGCTAAAAGGAAATTATCCTTTTTTGGAGTATCTCCTGAATTTTTATAGTACATCATGTACTTATAACTCACTACTTAGTGTTCAATTATGAGTTGTAAATGTGTTGACTTATTTCTTTAACTAAACAATAAGAACCCTTGGGACAGTGTTTTCTATCTCTCACAACATTTAAAGGGCCTTCCATAACCCTTACTTAAGAGATATTTGTTGCATAATAGAATATTTTAGAAGTTTGGTCTTTTCTTTTGAACATATCCTCCAAGAAGAAATGGAGTCATAATATTAGCACAATGACTGTAAAAACAAAAAGGCACAAAAATGCAGAATGTGCCCAAATTTCCAGCACCATTTATTGAAGATACATTCCTTTCCATAATATGTGTTCTTAGTGCCCTTCCTGAAGATTAGCTGTTGATTTAGGAATTTACTTCTAGGCTTTGTATTTTGTTCCATTGGTCTATGCATTAGGTTTTTTGCCAAATTCATGTTGTTTTGATTAAAATAGCTTTGTAGTATATTTTGAAGTAAGGTAGTGTAATGTCTCTTGCTTTGTTACTTTTGCTCAAGCATGGGCTAATTACACACGGTTTTTGTTGATGCCACACTAGTTTTTAAAATTCTTTCAACAGTCTTTATATTCAAATGATATTCTGTACTGAGTATCATTGGTACTCTGATAGGGATTGTATTGAATCTGTACATTGCCTTGGGTAGAATAGTCTGACAATATTGATTTTTCCTGTTCATATGAGATCATTTATATTTAATTGTATGAGTCTTCTTCTATTTCTTTTGATAATGTCTGATGCTTTTAATTATAGAGCACTTTCTCCTCTTTGATTAATTTTATTTCTGATATTTTTGTAGCCATTGAAAATATGATTACTTTTGTGATTTCTTTTTCAGAGAATGTGTTAATGGCATATAGTAATGCTGCTGATTTTGTATGTTGATTTTGTATCCTACAATTACACCAAACTCACTTCTCGTAGGTTTTTGGTGGAGTTCTTGAAGTCTCCTGTATGTACAGTCTCATTGCAAACTGTGACAGTTTCCTTTGGCTGCCCTTTATTTTCATCTGTTGCCAAAATACTCTAGCTAGAATTTCCAGTACTATATTAAATAAAACTACTGAACATTAACATCATTGTATTGCTCCAGATATTAGACATAAAATGTTCAGCTTTCCCTCACTCGGTGATATTAGCAGAGGAATTTGAATATATGACCTGTATTCCTGTATTTTTGTTAATTCATTTATTTCTATCCTAATTCATTCATAGTTTTGATCATGAAGGTATTTTTGAATTTTTTAAAAATGCTTTTTCTGTATGTGTTGAGATGGCTTTTGTCAGCTGATGTGGGTGTCACATTTATTGACTTGTCTATGGTAAATCATTCTTGTATCCTGGGATGAAGCACACTTGATCATAGTGAATATTATTATTAATATGCTCTCGCATTCGGCTATTAAGCTTGTTTTAGAATTTCCACATCTAAATCATCAAATATAAATTTCCCTAGAGTTTCTTTTTTACGTTGTGTCTTTATCTTGTTTTGGTATCGGGTAATGCTGGTCAAATAGAATGAGTTTGGAAGAATTTATTTCTTTACAACTTTTAGAAATATTTGACAAGGATCAGTATTTGCTCTTTAGTGTTGGAAGAACTGAGCAGCGACACCATCTAGTCCTGGGCTTTCTTTGAAGGGAGCCATTTTGTTACTGATTCAATCTTACTGCTTATTCTAAGTTTGTTCAGGTTTTCTAGTTCTTTGTAACTCAAACTTAGTAATGTGTTTGTGTACAGGAATTTTTACATTTTCTCTAGGTTACCAATTTGTTGGTATAGAGCTATTCATAATAACCTCCAAAGAAACTTGGCAGCAGCAATAAGAATTTTTAAAATATTAGCATTAACATAGGATGCAAGATGCACTTATGAAGCAGAGGCCATTCACAGAAGAACTCAACAGTTATGGGCAAGAGAATGTGAAAGGGAAGTAAATCCTCAAGGAAAATATATGTCTTATATAAAGTATATCTGAACAATAGCAGTGGAGCTCTGGCCATTAAAATTTAAAGATCACTTTTCTAATAAATGCAATCTTGAAATGTTTTGTATATTTTGTGGTCAGGATTGCTGTTGGTATTCATTTTATCCAAAAACAAAGAATATAAATTGGGTAGTAATATTAAGGCTTTAAGATTTAAAAAGAAGTTATGCCATCCTTTGATATGATTTCTACTCTTTAAAGAAAAATAAGCATGGCCCAGTTAAGTAGAATGTTTTGCACACACATATGCTAGTTAATTCTTACAATAGAACAGCAAAATGGACACAGGAGAAAGGCACACAAAAGAGAAAGAGAAGTGTCTAGAGCCATGATTTTCCAATCATTCATCTCTCATAGGATTGGACAATTGTCTGGCCAAGTTGAGATAATAACTTCCTGTAGTTAGAAAGAAAGATACCAAAATTGCATGAAGCTACGAGCACACATACAAAATTAATTTGTATACCAGGATAAGCAGGATGAGGCTGACAAAGCTGTTAAAAATGTAAATAATTATAGGAGGAATTATGAAATAATTTGAACTTTACCTACTTAATTCACCTCATTCAAGAAATGGTGAAGAATTTTTTTAAAAATATACATAGTGATAGGTCTCCCACTACCTCAGCAGCTATTATGTATAGTAGCTGCCCTCTTCCTATCATGCCTTGCCCCTCCCCTGTGTGACGTCAGGCCAAGATGGTTGCTCCCACCAAAGAACAAACCCTTCTTCCCAGCATGCCCCTGTTCCCGCCTAAAGAGTAACCTAATACTCGCTCACCTCCTACCACTTAGTAATGCTCCTCCATTCACTAGTCACTACCTCACTCTACCCCACCTCAGCCCCTACAAACCCCACCCCAGTCTCTATAAAAGACTCTCCCTGCCCCGGCCATATTGCTTTTGTCTCTCCTTTATTCAGAGACAGCCCGGCAGATCTGTTCCCCTAATAAAGGCTTGTTGTGGCCTGGTCTAGTCTTGGTCTGTGGCCTTTTACCTGACACATAGCATATAACAAAAGATTACCAATACCGTGTGTGGATGCATGCTATCAAATGGCATAGATGTATATATACAACCACATTTTTGATTTAGACGTCACCATTTATAGCTGCCTTATAACATAACATTAATTTATTTTGTTGATCACATGAATTTGATATTCTGTGATACTGTAGTCTTTTTGTATGTGAATTTCCATGATTTGTTAAAAAGAATTTTGAGTTGATTATTGTCTAATTGTATAATTAGTCTAATTAGCCTAATTATAACAAATTATGTAATTGATGTAAATATGTTCAGTCTTGTAATTAGTTGGTATAATTACAATACACAAGATGATGTCATGAATATCTTACAAAAGTTCTAGAAAAATGGCAAGTGAATGTGCAATTTGTAAAATTTAAGTACAAATTTATGAAACAATTATAAAATAATCTACAACAATTATATTTAAACTTCTAAAACTATTTTTAAATAAAAGAAATAAAGAGAAAGCATGTCATGCATAAGTGGACTTGACCAATACTGACACTACTGTGATTTAAAAACATACATGAGCCCAGTCAGTATTTTCATGCTACTTTTAAAATAAATGGGAACTTCTAAAATATATTTATTTGAGTTTATCATTATACTGCAAAATCAACAAAAGTATAAAGCCTTCCAATTTACATTCATGGTAGGTAGCTGTAATTTAGATTACAATATATGCTAGCCTACGTCTTTCAGTACTGAGTAGAGTTATGAAAAGCATTCCTCTTAGCCTTATGATTTCTTAGGCTTATGATTTCATATCAGTCTCAGGACCACAAACCAATTTCATTCTGGAAATATAATCTTAAAAAGCTATAAACAAGGTTTTTGTCACTCAATAGGCTTGTGAAATACATATTCAATTCAAATTGATATAGTTATTAACCTACAATGAATGGGCATGCAGGATAGAGATCTCTCATTGTTTTAGAAATGCTTTTTATTAAAAGTAAGATATTATTATGAAATAGTATTATTATCAGGAACCTAATATCCTTCAACGAAATTTAATTTCTGACATTAAAAGACTCCACAGCCAAATGATCTACCATATGAACGCTACCACAGCACAGCCTCTGGAAGCCTTCCCGGGCTTCATAGTAAACCACTCCCACACTTGTCAATCATTGTCCCAGCCGAGCACAGGAACGGAAACCCTGGAGACATTATCTTCCTGGTGTATTGCTTGCAGATGCTAAATCTTCCACTGAAATGTGTCCTGCACTATTATGTACCTCGATTTTGATAAACATTTTTTTACTTTGTATCATAATTCCTGTTTATCATAACTTTTCCCTCATATATGCATAAAATTAGGAGAGGAAGAGCTTTGCTAGTAGCTTCTAAATCTCTGTCAAAGATTTGCTCATATCTTGCACGTGGTAGATCTCAGTTGTTTTAACTGAATCTTATTTATATTATAAAACCCCAAAAGCCATGGACTATAGCTCCATAGAGATAAATTATTACTGAAGTGCTCTTCTATGGGTTGAATGTCCACTCCAAAATGAATGTTGCTATTTAATTGCTGCTGTGGCAACATTGGCAGGTGAGACCTTTAAGATGTAATGAGCCAGGGAGGCTTCATGCCTTTGTCAAGGGAATGGGTAAGTGCATCCCGGCTGGCTTTGTTTTAAAATGAGCTTTGTATTGCACTCCCAGGCATGTGGTGACTTGTCAAGAAGAAACTCCTCGTTCACTGACACCTTGATAATGTCCTTCCCAGCTTCCAGAACTGTGAGAAATAAATTTCTTTTCTTTATTAATTACCCAGTGTATCTCTTTAGTAGTAAAAAAAAAAAATGGACTAAAACAAGCTCGAATTAAGACAATACTAACAAGGAAAGTGTTTTTTTTATAGACTATTCATGGCAGTGGATGGGAAAAACAGTTGAAGAAATCAGTAACATCTATGAATAAGATGTATGTAAATATAAAAACACCAGCACAATAAACAAAAGGAAAATAAACACCATTCCTATCTCATTACAAAGCAAACAAAATTCAATATTTGGAAGTATTTCAAAGATACAAGACCAGATGTATTTAAAATCTGAAACAAATTTGATGTGTGAAACAAATAACTGCTTCTTTTAATTCAATAACAAAATTGCGTATAATTACTTTAAGAGATAGGTCTGGGTTTATTATCAAATGTAGATAAACATAACCTAATATGATATCTTTATAAATCAGAACCTACATAAAACTTGTAACATTTGGAAACACATTAAAATGGACTTATTTATAACATCATCCTCATTCAAATTTCCCTATTTCTTTAGTGAGTGAAAAGGGGTAGAGTAACAGAGAGTGATTCAGGAGTTACCAGTAAATTGAAGTCAAATTTAAATATTCTGCAGCTAGTAATTCATTCAGACATGAGTCAGGCACTGTTCCAGTTGAAAGGGCAGACTATGTCTCTATATTTAGCGAGTTCATGTTCAAATACACAAATAAAATGATTCGATAGTTTTACTCTAGGAGAAAAAAAAGCTGGTTATCGGAAAAGAGAAATTATGGAAGGGAAGGAATGTTATTTCATACATGACGTATTTGGGAAGGCCTTTGGAAGAAATGAGTCCTCATTGTTAAGACTCTTGCCAGATTATTATAAGCAAAAAGCACTCTGTGTGGAAGGATCAATGACATCAGACTCCAGGCATAGAGGGTTTGGATCTGGGTAGGGATGGTGTGATCAAAACAGTGCAGTAAGCTATAGAAAACTGGATCAGAGAGAGCAAGGCAGGACAAGGTTGGACATTATGTAATCAGCCATAGTACTGGCTTTATTCTTAACATATGGTAATGGAATGAATGGTTAAATCAGGAAAAACCATTTGATCAGATTTACATTTTTAAGTAACCAATCTGGATAGTTGGAGTTTTCTGTAATAAATCATGACCATGTAGAAGTCTGTTGCAATAGTCTACAAAGAAATGTTGGAAGATACATGACATATGGTTGAAATTTGTAGATAGCAGTCCCAAGCAGTATATTGACATGTGCTTTATGAAAAAAATCATTGATAATCTCTTATCTTTGAAAAGAGCCAATGTTGTATATGGTAATAAGGACCAAATTTGCCATATGTTGATGTCTGAATTTTTCTATCCATTGTTCTACATAATGTATTTAATAAAAACATTAAATATACATGCAATATAAAAGATATTAAAGTAATACCTGTTCCAACATCATATTCAGGAGACATACATAACCAACTCAGAGAGATAAGCAAAATAACTAACAAAAGGCAAAAAATACCCATTTTGAAAATACAAGCTGAAATTGCACTATCCTGGCAATTATTAACTACAGGTACCTAATCCAGAAAACGAAATTTCAAGAAATGTTTGTTTCTTAAGTATTTCTTTAAAAAATTAATTCAGACTGTCCAAATGACAGTTACTAGCACAGCCAAGGGTGGAGAAAGCCAAAAAAAGAAAGTATTGGTATGAGAATGTTCAAATTTAAAAACTTGTTTTCCATTCAAAAAATGGGAGGGCAAAGAGGAGAAAATAAAAATTATCCTTAAAAGGCAGAATCAATAACCTCTACAACAGTCTGAGAACTCTAATAGGATGGTATCTGAAAATTCTTTACAGAAAATAGAGACAAATTCAAAGGAACGAATGAGAAGCCCTATTTTTCTTGTTTGATAGCCATAAAAATTCGTAATTATTTTGAGAGTATAAAATATCTTACTAAAGTTCCATAAGGCCCATGTATTCATTTCCAAGTAAACAGACACATTTGCAGGTAGAAAATACCTGCAAGAGCATGGTGATATTCAAAAGTTTATATTTTGGCAAATCAGAACCTGCCAAAGCAGTACACTTTTGAAAAAAATTAAAGAATACATATTTTAAATTTACAATACATGGCAAAGTATAGAAATGTTTGTCATGTGGTCAGATGCTATTGTGTCATCATTGTGTTCTTCCACAGTTAATATACAATGTTGGCAATTGATCTGAAAGAGATCATTTTATTAATATTTATTAATAAATTTATTATATTTATTAATATAATATCAATTTATTATAAAGAAATATATTTAATGATGAAAAATATGATGTTGGGTAACTTACAAGATCAGGATAACTTTATTTTAATAAAATTTATGTCTGAAAGCTGTAATAATCATCAAAATGTTGAAGTAGAATATTTATAATACTTGAACTTTTATTTTTTGTTTTTTGGGGGGTTTTTTGGTAAGGGGTTTGAACTCAGGACCTTGTACTTGCGAGGCAGGCGTTGGCACCACTGAGCTAAATCCCCAGCCCAAGAAGTTTTATTTTTTGTATCTCCAGTTATGGACAGATTTCTCAAATATATATACAATATGGTCAAATTCTTTTTTATCTTGTAGTCTATCTAATTTTCCTTAAGTTTTAGTTATGGTCATAATTTTTTTTTTTTGAAACAACCTCGCTCGCTGTGAGTTCAGACTGGCCTTCAGGTGACTGGCCTTGAACTCGTGGCAATCATCCTGCCTCAGCTTTCCAAATGCTGGGATTACAGGCATGTGCCACCACACTCAGCTCATAATTCTTTTAAACATTTGTCCAAATAACATTTTTTTTCAGTTTAAAACTTCTTTATTAACTAAGATTTGTGCTTCTTTCAAAACATCAGTAAAGCTATATTATATAATTCCTTTCAAATATTTCCACAAATTTCAATGTCTTCCCCTAGAATTATTAATTCTCCATTCTGAATATATTATTATAGTAATATTTTTATCACATATTCACTCCATGTAAATTAATGCTTTCTTACTGAGCCTGAATGATTCATTAATACTTTCATTTTTCACATAATTAAGTCTTTAGCTCCAAACTAATTTTAAAAAAAAATTTTAATGGAAATTAAAGATAGATTTTTTCCTAAATCCAAAGACAAATAACTTTCAGATTCCTTTCTTAAAAATAATTTACCATCGCAAATTGAGAAATTAAAATAACTCCTTTAAGAAGAGAAAGGTTTCCACAGAAAACAAATTGATCAGTTCAATGCAAATTAATTATATACATTATAGGGTAAATTTATGGATAAAGAAATATAAATTAGAATATATTAAATTAAAAGACCCTTTCAAGGGTTAATATTGTAAATTTGCTACATATAAGAAAAGTTGTCCTTTAAATTCTCAGATCTTTCAGTCAAACACATTCTGTTTTTCAAAGGATCAGCTTTGGAGAAATTTTATTTTTAAATAGCTGTAATTCTGCATGGTTCCTTAATTAGGAAAGTCTTCTGGTAGAGTGGGTTGGAAATGCTATGCTTTGACACTTACCTGGGTAAAGAAGGGTTCATAAATCTCAACTCCTTTATCGGATCCTTGTAGTAACACTTCCTGGCCCCGTCTCCAGCTGTACCTAACAGGTGGATTGGAGTTGGCAACGCAGCGGAGGAATACTGTTCTCTCATAGTAAAACTGTTCTTTAGCTTCACCTATACTCTGATGAACAGTTACTACTGGATCATCCAAATCTAGAAGAAATAAAAATAACCAAGTGTCAATGTTATGAATTGAATGGCTTTCAACGTGCCTTACACGGATAGCACTAACCAATGATGCATATTCCTTATTGATTGCATTCCTTATCACCGGGTTCACTACTTTCATTGAACTTACTGAATTCATTTTCAAAGAAACTTGCAATGATAAGAACATATCCAATCGTTATTTCTTCAGAACTGTATTCATTGAGACAAAACAAATGACCTTGCATGTTCAATCTCCTTGCCAACAGCCATATATAACAGCTCCACAAATGAGAGCAACATTCAAATCTCTCATTTAGAGGAGTTTAGACAAAACAATGAAGCAGAGAAATCAAAAGTGACAGAAAAATCAATTGTGTGCAACTCAGTTGACTCTTTTTCATAGTGTACTTCTCTTATCACTTACTAATAACCAATGTTTTTAAAATAAAAGAATTATGTTTACAATTATACTCTATATAGCAAAATATGATCTTGAACTGAGTTAAATTTTACTCTCATCTAAGATTTTACATTAGATTTGCTAATTTAAAATGTGCTAACAGAAGGCACTATTAAAAGGCCCTGGTATTTCTATTGCTGAATACTAGAAAAAATATGTGACATTTTATATACCTTTTAAAGGACTATTCCACATAGGGTTTAGGATTTTCTGGGAAAAGATCTGTTTGTAAATTTCATGGGCTTGTTGGTCATTTGCTTATTGTGTTAAAAACTCATCTCCATCCTTGTGGTATAAAAGTACCCAAAGACATTATGTAAATGAATAAAGGATGAATGTTGCTGAGTAAAACTTCCAATGAAAATTTAATATAAATACAGGCACTCCCAGACAAATGTAGCTAATGGATCCAGCACCTGGTAGAGCATAAGAGGAGAAGAAATTCAGAAATGTACTTGCCTTAGACAACAACAAGCTCTTAGTCTCATGTGGTAGAATAAACTTAGTATATACACGTATTTACTGTGATGTTAACACTTAGGAATTTCACCTTTACTCTTTCTGCTTTATAATGAGAGGTTACTTAACTTTGGTGAGCTTCAATTTTCTTACCAGTAAAATGGAAATAGTAATGACACCATATTATTCAGGCTGTTGAGGATTAAATAAGTACATAGTAAATTCTCAACAAAAGTTAGCTATCAGTATTATTATTAATTATATTGTCATCACGAGAGTCTCATTTAAGTAACTCCTGTTGATTTCATGTCTTCTTGCTGCTATCTCACCAATTCACAATGCACTCAACTCTCATTATAAATAGGTACAAATAGGTCACTTGCCCATTTGTTCAGACTACCAAATGCTTCCACACGATAAGCACTTTTATGTGAAAGCTTGAAGAAAAGCCACTACATTTATATGGACATAAGAGTAATGAACTGTGTGAGCATTATGTCACTCTGTATATTTAAAAGGCATTGTTCCTGAGAAAAAGACTCTAATCCAGAAAATATCACAAAGCCAACAAAACTAGTGAAGTAATAGCTGCCTTATGGAATCAAAGTAGAGAATTTCCCCCATCTTTTAAAAAAGTATTCTTTGAAGTGAATTGCTTGACAGTAATTCTGGTTTTGCAACATTCTAAAGTTTTTTCTTCTTCTTCCAACATTAGAATCTTTTCACAGCTACCTCAAAGGCCTCTAATTTTAGTAGTGCAAATTTACCAAACAACTGCTGCTTTTTGGTAAAGTTTAAGGAACTTTCATTTAAAATTCACTCTATTAGCTGTGCAAGGATATATATGCTATCTGGTCTTAATAAGTTGGTATATTTAGAGATTCTTGAATCATCATCATAAAAGTTTACAAGTTTTTCAAATATATCACATATTCACTCATTTAGTGATTAGCTTCTCATATATAAATCTTAGAGGAGTTTAACTGTACTTCATTGAATGGAAAAAATTACTGTACGTTTCTGTATTTTTTGTAAAAAGTATAATTTTCTTTCTTGGTCAAAATCTAATTTCCCTTAATCATTGGTTCTTTTTCAAAAGATATAAGCTGGAGCATGTTGTAAGAACAGAATTATGAAGCCGAAAAGCATAGGAACAAAAGAATTGGCTGGTAATCAATAAGCTGATGTAACAACGGTAAGTATCCTTGGGTGGTGAATAGTTAACAGTGTTACACTTTCCAACATCAATTTATTGATGTGTTCTTAACTTTTTTCTTGTTAGGTGGTGGTGTCAGCAGGCTTGGTGAGAAATAGACTAAATCTAAACAACTGGTTAAACACGCTCTTCCCTGGTGTAGCTGGGTTTTGGGTCACTGGCCTTGTGAGAAACTCATTCTGTGACAAAGCTTACTGGACATTCTCTTGCCTGTGTTATCTGCCAGATTCACACATGTTTAGGAATTTCTACTTCATGAAATTCTCAAGTGAATTTCTTCTCTTTAGAATTAAAAACTAACCAGCCTTAACAAGATTACACAAGCAAAATAATGGCATGGCTGGAAAAAATATTTTCACTCGGGAGGTTATACCTAGTGTGTGCATGTATGTATATGTTTATATAGACAAAAACATTTATGTCACAATCAATTTTAATGTATTATATATATTCCATGATTCCTAAGTGTGTTACAAATATGCGTATTTATCTTAGGTCAGATTTATGAGAAGAGGGATGTTGGGAGATGTGTGAGCAGGAAGTGTGTTAGGTAGGAGCTCCTAGGTCAACAGTGGGGAGTGAAGGAAGGAGGATTGGGTAGGGGAAGGGCTGAACTCTATGGAGTTGCAATGTAGATCTCTGTAGCTTTGGGGAAGTTCTGGAGCTGTGATGCACCCTCAGAGATGTCCTGCCCTCGGGCAAAGTGTCTAAGCTTTCTACACCTACCCATAGTGCCAGGAAGCAGCTAGTCCATTTGTGTTGCTTCTCACCAAGGAGTATGACCTTGGAAAGGCCTGGTTTTATTTGTCTTAGGGAAATCTCTAGAAAGGGAATGAGCTGGTGGCTACCAGCTGCTAGAGGAAAGAGTGCTTTGTTCTTGAGGAGGAGATGGGGATCTGTGCACTACAGAATCCACTCAGAGCCACTTGCTGGGGATGACAATTCTGGCTAGTTTCCTTTTCTGGGAAAATTTTCAGAAGGCACAGTAAAAGGATGCTATTCATCATCTCCTCTACCATTACTGTCCTATATTCCCTGTACCTTGGGCTAGTGCATCTTGTTAAGGTATAGGTAACTTCCCTACTGGTGTTAGCAGAACTTTGTCACTGAGAAATGTAAGATCTTGGTCACCATACCCTTCTAAGGCCATGGTTGATGCACTGGCCTGTTTAGCAACAAAATCGAAGGAGAGAACACCGAGAGATAACCCATGAATCAACTAGGTATCAGACACATTCTTTACTGCCTCACTGTGTAACAACAGCCCTACCTCCCGTGGAACCCATAGCCTACTTACTCCTGCCAGGACAGTGACTCTTCTTATCTGCTGTTTCCTGACACAGGAAACTAAATGGCTAAATAACTTTCATGCCAAAAGATTAATGGGGCTCTTGCTGTGCACTTAGTAAAAGCGATTTTCCTTTCTGGGAACTGAGACCTCTAAACTGGCAAAGCTCAGAGATGCGGGAAGAGAAGTGTAGATTCCCCAAGTAGGTCATTGGATGAGATGGTAGTAAGTGAAGTCACTGCTTGATTCTTGGACCTATACATTTTTTACAGTAAAATAAAATATCATATAATAATGGTAACTGATTTAGGATTAAACTTCATCCTAGCAAATAACATCTTCCTCTCACTGGATGTTATCTCCACAAGACTCAGTTGCCCTTTCAAAAGGCCATCTGATCATTGTATTAAGTTGGAAATTTTAAGTGATGTGGTATATGCTGAGACAAGATAATCCTATGGTAACTTGCGCACTTCACAATCCTAGATATCCACATCAACCTGGACCCCATGCAGACAGTCCTCAAAATGTTTCAGCAGTAGATGTCTACACAAGGAATTGGATGCAGAATCTTATAGAGAGAACTTATAGGTTCGTTATCATGTATACTCAAAAGAGTTGCAGGATTCTTCCCAGGGATTCAGTTTCTTTTCAGTAAAATGAGTTCAAGGTCTGAAAACTGCCTCAGGTTAGAAATTGGGAAGAGTCCTGAATTTTTATTAGATTGCCCTATCCAGTCTCTTGATCATGCATATTTGACTTACTTTAGTTCTGTAGATCTTGCAATAGTTTGGTGGCTGTCCCCAGGAATGATGTGTTCTATTAATCGTCTCCACAGATCTGTGTAAGTTTAGAATCCTGGATGCATTCAAATTAGCTGCTCATTAAGATAATTGTGCCTACTTTATGTGTGACAATGAAGCACTGTCACTTGGCCCTTATTATTCTGAGATACTATCATTGACACTACTTTTAAGAGCTAAATTCTGTAGTAACATCTGCTGGCCATCAATATTTGCCTATAGAAGTCACCACTGAGCTTCTGAGGATGCCTGTTTCAGGATGTCCTAATGGCTTTAGTCAGTGAGGTGTCCTCCAGCCTTTATGTAGAATAAAACGAGCTGATGATATTTCTACACCTGACCTGATATAGTCACCTTAGCATGTCTAGATCACTGAATCTTCTGTTTTTTGTTTTGTTTTGTTTTGTTTTTATTGTTGTTTATTGTCTACTCAGCAGTTCTAGCATTTTTACCTAATTAGTGAGGACCACTACTTTTTAAGACTTCCAACAGTCAAAGTTATTAAATCTTATATCAAGCTGAACTGTTTCCATATAGACTCTTATTCTCTATCCTCATTTTATCTCATTCTTCATTCCCAATCTTTTTCAATTTTATTTTCCATTCCATTTAATCCATCAGCCTCAGTATCCAGTTCCATATATATCATCCTAAGTCCTACCATTAAATATTGGCTAGAGTCTTCAATCCATTTGAAGCAAGTCTTTTTCTTCTGTTAAAGATCTAATAATTCCAATGTCTCATACTGTTGTCTATTAGCCAGAAGTGGAGGTGGAGATCATATCCTGAGGATATGTGTTAGCTCAAAGGAAAAGCATTTCTTTATCATTTAAAGCAAGGTAGAAATGATAGCCTCTGGTTGGGAGGAATGGGCCATTCTATAGGGCCAGTAGGTTTAGGGAGATCTGAAATTTCAAAGCGTTTAAATTCATAAACCCATGGGTATCCCATTCCACAAGACACAATTCCATTTTCCCCATCTAGAGTTCTGGCTTAGCTGAGGAAGCAAGCTTCTTAAATCTCTGTCACACTTTTAAATAAGAGTCTCTTTGGATTTTTCTAAAAAGGGTGTATTCTTATCTATCACCTCAAATAATGATTAATTACACTCATCCTTTCATCTTTTTGTATTGTACAACTGGAGCCCAGAAGAAATTGATTCTTTTTTTTAAACTATTACTTTCCCCTGAATTCCTCAGAACCCTGAATATTGAAGTCATAGCGGGTATCCTTTCTTTGTTTCCTATCCTTTTTCCATGTAGGTAAAGCTTTTAACAATCCACTGCTATAACAGCCAAGGGCTATGAATGCTCTACCTATCAGCAAAGGAGGCCTCAGTACCAGGCAGCTCGTTAGTTGGCTGCCATCTCTAGAATTCTGTTTTCCAAGCAAGTTCCTCCCACCATGTGGAATGGGCTCCTTGGATATTGGATTCTTTTACAAACACATGCATTTAGGAAATGTATTAAGCATTGCCCTCAAGGTCAAATGCTATGCTGGTATACAAAACAAAATAAAACAAAAATTGGACTAGGTATTGAGAGGAATTAAACTGTGAGGCACTACTACAAAGGTCCCAGATGATCTGAACAAAGCTTCTACATTTTCTTTCAAAGGGCATCAACATGTTACTAAAGAGGATTTCTGGTGAAGAGGCTTAATCTCGGGTAAGGTGGCTTTTTCTGGATAATAACAATTTCATAAGAGGGAATCACATGAAAGTCCATATCTTCTAACACTTCCAGGATTTAGACAGTATACCAGTTACATGGTTTTATCCAAGCACCTTAATATTATCACTTACAATTTTCTTCAGTCTTTATATATATTTCAAGGAACATCAGATCTCTTTACTCAACAGTCAATATTTGCCGAACTGGCCTTCATGATATTATAAATCCACCCTAGATTATTTTCTGTTATTGCTAATATTATATTAATATTTATTTCTTTTTAAAATAAAATACACTAGATGGGTGAAATACAAACTTCTGGAAATTGTATTCAATGACACAGGCAAAATATTCTCCAAAGGAAAGAGAACATGATTTTTATTGTTTAAATATGGCCAAAAAATCACTTCTCAGCCTTTTCACTAAGATCAAGTGTGAATATGGCCAAAATTTTAACACTTATAAAGAGTTATAAATTTCTGAATATGTTATTTGATATATGAATATTTGTCTTAAGGATATAACTCATAATTTCTATGAAATATATCATATTCAAAATGCTCATATGTTAAACTTGTATTCTTAAAAACCAAAATAATGCTCAATGATGAGCTAATTAATTAGTTTAAAGAAAGATTAATCTTTTCCTAAGATCATGGTCACTGTCAGTTATCAGCAAGGTGATCCATATATGTTGTAATAAAGGTCTAAAAAATTCACTTTTGCAAACACGTACTAATAAAAACTAAAATAAGAAAATTCATTTTTAACCTTAAGTTCAGCAGCTACCTCTTTATAACTGAAATACATTTCTTGAATCTTTTTTTGTTTTCCTGATTAAATATGTCACTGTCAGATTAAAATCATTTTAATAAAATATAAAAAATACAATGTGTGTCACCTTCCTTAACTCTAGAAACAAAGTCTCCCAAAATAATTTATAGCTTAAAAAAGTTTAAACTAGCAATGGTAGGGGAAATGTTCCATGACAATCTGAACTCCCCCCACAGTTTTTCTTTATAGGCCTAGAAGAATTATCTACTTGCCTACTTTTATTTTACAAAGAATTTATGAGTTCTTGTAGGACTTTAAGATCTAGACATTCACAACACAGCATACAAATTATTGACTAATAGTTATGGCTTAATATTTATTATGTACAGGGGTGGGGATATAGCTCAGCCGTGCCACGCCTGCCTGGGAAGTGCAAGGTACTGAGTTTGATTCCTGGTACCAAAAAAATTATTGAGTACATATATTGAACCAGATATTTTTGTATGCCAGCTATATTCACCTTTAAAGAAAACTCATCTTTTTTAATCTCCTTGGAAGCTGGGTTGCAAAGAGATTAATTTTCCAGTTTACATGCAGTAGGGTGAGTATTATAATCAAATTAGGCAAACATTTGTGTGTCCATTAGTTACATGCATAGTTTTGCATATCTACAATATTGTAGCATGACATAAACCACTCAGTTTATGAGTAGTCTATAATTCATGAGCCAACATTTAAAAAAAGAAAGATGCACAGTATGTTAAAACATAACATGGTTAGATGAAGAAGCCCATAGCTATGTGAGCCAACCTTGAGAAAATAGTAAAGACTTTGTAAAAATATGATGTGTGAAATGAATTCTGAATTATCAAGAGTGAGATATGTGATTTGTGGGAAGTGGCATTTGTAAAGTTCAGAGATGGTGAGAAAATCCAGATATTTTATACCCAGCAATGCCAGAGAAATTAGGAAGTCAGGAAACAGTAATATAACAGGAAGATTGAGAGATAAAAATGGAGCAAATCATTAGTGACACAATGGATAATAAAGAAAATCTATCACATTATATTGTTTTTTAGACAAAAGGGTTTCATTTTAGAAAGATCCTAATGGATTATTCCTGGATCAGAATTCTGGAGGTGACAAAAATAATTGCAAGATTAATAATAAAGTGGCTGTGATAATTGAGATGAATAGTGAGCAATTTTAAATAAAGTCACATCAATGGGCAAGGCGAGAAGGCTTCAATGACCTGAATTGGGCGACTGATTAGATGAAGGGCTAATAGAAAGGCAGGAGCTAAGAGGTCTTAGAAACTGGCTTTAGCAGGTGGATAGATATTGCTTTCACTGAAACATGAAGTGTTAAATGAAAACTGTATCTGGCGATCAGCCATGCTGAGATGAGTTGTGAAGGTGGGGAGTGATAGTTCCATGTGAATCATGCTGACGGCCAAGCACCTGTAGGTCCTCTGGCACCATGTACATGACCTGGAGCCAGAATGAGAAGTCTGGGATATAGATGTGGATTTGGGATTCATCAGTATGCTGTGTGCAGAAAGGACTGCTCAAGGAATGTACAGAGCAAAAGAAGGAAAAAAGATACCAAACAAAGAAAGAGTCCTGGGCAATACCTCATGCAGCTAAAATGAAGTGACTTCTTTGAAAAAGAGGGAGGAAGAAATGACAGGAGAGGCAGAGTCCAAACAAATCAGTGATAAACAAAACAAATTGGAAAAGTGCTTTCACAGCCACCAAGAGGCTGGAAAGCAGAATAAATGATGAAAAGTCAAGATAGGAACAGAACTGGAGGGTGACTTCTAATTTGTCAAGAAACAGGTCACTAGTGTCCTTTGCCAGTGATATTGTTAGGGATTGAAAGTAAGGAGAAGCATGATGAGATTAATGGGAATAATCCTTTCAAGTACCTTGGCTCTGACAGGAGGAGGTAGTTAGAGGACAGTATGTGATCCAAGGAGTCTTGCTTTTTCTTGTCCTTGCTTTGTTTTTCCCTAAACTAAGAAATGCATATTTCAACCTGGATGGGGAAGAGCCAGTTTGTAAACAAAATAAAGCACAGCAATCTTCAGAAACATGGTCAATGATTGGAACAGTTACATTTTAATAAATAATTAAATAGTAATTATGAAAGGTAATAAATCATTTAGCGGTACAAGTTTTAGATGGAGTTTTATGGCTCAACATTATTTAAGACTTCTTCTGTCAGAGGTGTATGCCTACTTTTCGGGAAATTTTCATTAAAGCTCCGATTCTTCCAGTTAACCCTTCCTATATTACATAAAAACATAGATGTTCTCTTTTAACTTAACACATCCAAATTTAATTTCTGCGCACTAAGCAGTTTTGAGTTTGGTTAACTCAATCTTGGAAGCACTTGTTTAATCTAGTTCTCTCTCCTATGGCGGGGTACACTAGTGACGTGAAACAGTTATCTCACCTTCCAACCCGCACTGGCACAACCGCTGTATGCTTATGATCAATCATGCATTAGCTGTAGCTGAAATCATGGATGTAGTTGCAAGTTAAATAATCAATTAATCTCAAAAATAATCGCAGCAGAAGCATGTTTTCCACAGGGATTTATTCTACCATTTGGTCCAATTTTTCTCTTTCATCTTTAATTTAAACCAAATGAATGTGAAAACCCAGATGGCAAAGCCATACTAACTACTGTATTGGATGTCATTGGTCCCCCTGGGAAGTTCTAGAAATCTCAAAAATCCTATACAGAAAATATGTAAATGTGTTTGCTTAAGGAAAACAGCTACTCAATACACTTGGAGGTACTAAAGCTGGTACAGTATATTACTTTATCAATTTCTGGACATAAATTTACCATTATAACTATAGGATACATGTACATACCAGTAGATAATGCTAACTATAACCATGTCTACAAATTATCACAAACTGAATAAAACTAAGCTATCCTGAAGTCATGCAAAACAGAAACTAATTAAATCAATTGGATATATTGCTTTCTTATAAATAAAACACCACTGTCAAAGATTTGTAGCCCTTTCTGCGGATATCAATGTGAAAGCACCGTTTTCTTTAATAAATCAATGGGAAATGTGGGGAAAACATTGATAAGAAGGTTTTGTATAATTTCCTGCATGGTGATTTTTGAACAGTGACAAATTTGGTCTGAAAACTCATAAAATAAAACAGCCAAAGTGAATACTTACAGCCAACTTCTGAAAGCCAAACATTTGTAAGTGTGAGGCTCTCTATAAAAGTTAGGCTTATTCGTGTGTGAAATTTTACTCTTAGTCATCTACTCAAACAACTCAGAATACAGTGCACTTAAAATATACTTATAATTACATGTTTATAACTCTTAGGTGATATTATCCAGATGATTCTCCATATCACCCTGGGGAGAGATTTAAACTTTTACATAGCTGGGAAATACAATTGTATATATTTCTTTTACCTCCTCCTCCTTTATTTTCTATCAAATTTCTGAAAATGAAAAGAACAGGGACATGAACTTTAAGTATGTACGTGCATGTTTTTATGCACGTATAAATATGTAAAAAGAGGAAGTGAAAGAGCGACAGCACATGTTAAGTACACTGATATACTTAATTATAATATATGCACACACATTGAATATTATTATTTTATTTTTCTTAATTCTTGCCTCCCATTCCCTTCTCTTCTTTCATAAATTTACTTTCTCATGTTGACATCTTGGTACTCTCCTTTCCCGTAAGCTCATATATTCATACAGATAAAGACATATACACAAATGTGTGTTTGTATCTAAGCTATTGTTTAAATCCTGTAACATCTTTTCTAAACTTTTTTCACATAAAATTATTCATGGAACTATCACATTTGCTTTTCTAAAAATTGTTGTACAATTGGCCCGGAGATTTGGCTCAGGGGTACTGTCAGCTGCCTCGCAAGTGCAAGGTCCCGAGTTTGATCCCCAATACCCCCCCAAAAAATTGTTTTACAATATTCCCAGTCATGTATGTATTATAATTTATGCAATCATTCCTATGGGCATTGACACAAGATTCTTTCACTCACTATGGGTATTTACTCTATTTTTAGGGGGTTTTTTTGCCACTGCAAACAATGCTATATTATCTCTATATGTGTACCTTTAAATTGGCATTAAAAATATTATTTACATATTTATTTAATTTTATAAGGACATGTATGCAGTACATGTTTATGTTCCTTGTGTGGAGTTGGTACATGGATGTCTTTTTCACCCACTTTCACCCCTTTCTCTCCTCCCTTCCTCCATCTATTAATCCCCTTCTCATTTGAGGAAGATCTATTTCCAGTTATCTTTCTTTTATTTAATTTATTTTATTGGTACATTTTAGGTATACAATATAATGACATTCATCATTGGAAATTTGCAATTTTACATAATCTCACTTGGCTCTTATTTTTTGCCCATTCCCCTTCCCTCTCTTCAATGCCCTCATCTCTAACTATTTACAAAGACTTTGATTCCATTTTTTCATTTTCTCATACTAATTCAATTCCTTTCTTTCCTTTCTCCTACCCCTCCCACTTCCCCTTCCCCTTTACCCCTTTTCTTCCTATTTCTCATTATCTATTATACCTTTTAGACCTTATTTACACTTTCAGTTTCTCACACTAGAGAAACTATTCAGTATTTACACATGTCCTATTTATTTCACTTCAGAGTATTGCCTCAATGTCCATCCATTTGGCTATAAATGTCTTTAATTTCGTATTTTTTATAGTGGAGTAGTACTCCATTTTATAAAAAACCCCACATTTTCTTTATCCAGTCTCCAGTTGATGGGCAATTGGGCTACTTCCAAGTTTTAACTATTACAAATTGTGCGGCTATGAACTTGGGTGCATATGTATCACTATGGAATGATCCTTTTAATTTTGGGGGGAAGATACACAACAGGGGAATAGCTGGGTCAAATGAGACTTCCAGTGCTAGTTCTTTAAAATATCTCCATAATGATTTCCACAGAGGTTGCACCAGTCTACACTACACTCCCACCAGCAGTGGAGCAGGGTTCCTCTTTCCCCACAGGCCCGCCAGCATTTGCTATTGGTTGATTTCATGATAGCAGCCATTCTTTCTGGAATGAGGTGGAATCTCAGCATTGTTTTTATCTGCATCTCTTGAATGACCAGTGATGTTGAACATATTTTCATATGTCTATTTGCTATTTCACCTTCTTTGTCTGAGAAATGTCTGTTCATTTCAGATGCCCATTTTTGGGTTGGGTCTTTAAATTTGAGAGGTATAATTTTTTAAGTTCTTTATAGATTCGAGATAGTAGACCTTTGTCTGAGGAACAGCAGGTGAAAATTTTTTTCCACACTGTGGGTTGTCTCTTCACACTGTTGGTGGTTTCTCTGGCTGTGCAGAAGCTTTCTAGTAAGAAGAGATCCCACTTGTTGATTGTTTGCGCTAGTTCACAGGGAACTGAGGTTTTGTTCATAAAAGCTTTTCCTACACCAATGTCTTCAAGAGTTCTACCTAACTGCTATTCCAGCTGGTTCAGCATTTCTGTTTTAATATTTAGATCTTTAACCCATTTCAATTTTAGTTTAGTGCATGGTGAGAGATATAGGTCTAGTTTTGATCTTTGGCAAGTTGAAAGCCAATTTTTCCAGCACCATTTATTAAAGAGGCTACCTTTCGTCCAGTGAGGGTATTTGTCTCCTTTGTCCAAGATGAGGTGGCCAAGTGTGTCTGGAGTTGTTTCTGCATCTTCTAATCTGTTCCACTGGTCCTCAGGTCTGTTTCTTTGCCAGTACCATGCTGTTTTTATCACAGTAGTTTTGTGGTATAGATTCAAGTTGGGGGTTGTGATACGCCCTGCCATGTCTCTGTTGCCTAGTATTGTTTTTGCTATTTGGGTCTCTTCTTGTTCCAAATGAATGTTTGGATTGTTTTCTCAAGGTCCGTGAAGTATGCTGCTGGAATTTCAATTGGGATTGCATTGAATCTATATAGCAGTTTTGGAAGTATGACCATTTTCACTATGTTGATTCTTCCTACCCAGGAGCAAGGGATGTCATTCCGTTTTCTGAATTAATCTTCAATCTCTCTTTTCAAGTGCTACAGTTTTCAGAGAAGAGGTCTTTGATTTCTTTTGTTAGGTTGATTCCTAGGTATTTCAGTTTTTTAGATGCTATTGTGAAAGGAATCATTTGCCCTATTTCTCTCTCAGTGAGTCTGTTGTTCTTGTAGAGGAAAGCTACTGGCTTTTCTGTGTTGACCTTATATCCAGCTATGTTAATGAATTTGGTTATTAAGTCTAGAAGACTTTTGGTGGAGTTCTTGGGGTCTTCTATATAGAGTTTCATGTCATCTGCAAATAATGACAATATGACTTCTTCATCTCCTATCTTTATTCCTTTTACTTCTATCTCTTGTCTAATTGCCGTGGCTAATGTTTCCATAACTATATTGAACAAGAGTGCTGATAGTGGACATCCTTGTCTTGTTCCTGATTTTAGTGTGAAGGATTTCAGTTTTTGAACATTTAGTATGATATTGGCTGTTGGATTTTCATAGATGGCTTTTATCAGATTGAGGTAGAGACCATCTACTCCAATTTTTTTGTAGAGTTTTATCATAAATTCGTGTTGGACTTTGTTGAATGCTTTTTCTGCATCTATTGAGATGACCATATGGATTTTGTCCTTGGCTCTATTGATATAGTGAATTACACTGATTGATTTGCATATGTTGAACCATCCCTGCATCCTTGGGATGAAACCCACTTGTTCAGGGTATATGATCTTCTTGATGATCTGCATTCTATTTGCCAGTATCTTAGTAAGGACTTTTGCATCTATGTACATTAGTGAGATTGGCCTATAGTACTCTTTTTTGGCTGAGTCTTTCTCTGCTTTGGGGATCAAGGTGATGCTTGCTTCCAGGAATGAATTTGGGAGTATTACTTCCCTTTCAATTTCACTAAAGAGTTTAAACAGTAGTGGTAGTAGTTCCTCTCTAAATGTCTTGTAGAATTCAGCAGTGAAGCCATCAGGATCCGGGCTTTTCTTAGTTGGTAAGTTTCTAATTATGTTGTCAATTTCATTGATTGATATTGGATTGTTTAGAATTTTTAGGTCTCCTTCGTTCAACTTTGGTAATTCAAACACATATAGGAATCTGTCCATTTCTTCTGTGTTTTCCATCTTATTGGCGTATAGGTTCTCAAAGTAGGTATTGATGATCGTCTGGATTCTGCTGGGTCCATTGTAATTTCACCCTTTTCATTCCTAATTGCATAGACTTGGGCCTTTTCTTTATTTTTTTGATAAGGGTAGCTAAGGGTTTGTCAATTTTGTTTATTTTTTCAAAGAACCAACTCTTGGCTTCATTGATCTTTTGTATCGTTCTCTTAGTCTCTATTGCATTGATTCCTGCTCTGATCTTTATAATTTCCTCCCTTGTATGAGCTTTGGGTTTGTCCTGCTCTTCTTTTTCTAGAAGCTTGAGGTTCAGCATCAGGTTTTTTAATTGGGCTTGCTCTGTTTTCCTAATATGAGTATTCACTACTATTAATTTCCCTCATAAGGCTGCTTTCATTGTGTCCCATAGATTCTGATATGTTGTATTGTCATTGTCATTTAATTGTAGGAACTGTCTGATTTCTTCTTTAACTTGCTCTGTGACCCATTGGTTATTCAGAAGTGTGATGTTCAATTTCCATGTATTTATGTAATTCTGTCAGTTTCTTTTGCTATTGACTTCCAATTTCATCACACTATGGTCAGATAATATACAGGGAATAAGTTCAATTCCTTTGCACTTACTTAAACATGTTCTGTGAGTGAGTATGTGGTCTATTTTGGAGAACAACCTGCATGCAGCTGAAAAGAATGTGCATTCTGATTTTGTGTGGTGGAACACTCTGTAAACATCTATTAAGTTCATTCGTTAAAGAGTTTGATTGAGTTCTAGTGTTTCCTTGCTTCTTTTTGTCTAGTTGATCTATGTATTTGTGACAGTGGTGTATTAAGGTCCCCTACCACTATTGTATTGGTGCTTATTTGATTTTTCATGTCTGTTAGTATTTGTTTTATATAGTTGGGCACACTAGTGTTTTTTATGATTGTCATCTCTTCCTGTTGGATTGTTCCCTTTACAAGGATATAGTTCCCTTCGTCTCTTTTAATCACTGTTGGTTTGAAATCCACTTGATTTGCAAAGAGGATAGCTAATCCTGCTTTTTTTCATGTTCCTGTTGCATGGAGTACTATCTTCCACCCTTTAACTTTCAGTCTATGAATTTCTTTTTGAATTAAGTGTGTTTTTTGTATGCAGCATATTGTTGGTTCTTGCTTCTTGACCCATTTTGCCAGTTTATTCCTTTTGATTGGTGAAGTGAGATGATTAGTATTGGTGGTTTTAACTGATACATATTGACTTATCATTGTCATGACTTTTTTTTTTGTTGGATTCTCCCCCTTTGTGTTTAATTTCTCGTCACGCCTGATGGATTCATTCTCTGGGCTTCATGGTTTTCTGATACTCATTGTCTTTTCCTAGGATACTGTCTAAAATTTTGGGGGGTGCTGGTTTGGTATTTGTGAAGTTCCTAAGATGCTCTTTGTCATGAAAGTATCTTATTTCTCCATCAATTTTGAAAGATAGTTTTGCAGGGTACATCAATCTGGGTCGGAGGCTGTTTTCCTTTAGGGCTTGAAATACATTACTCCAAGCTCTTCTTGCCTTGAGGGTTTGTGTTGAGAAGTCTGCTGTGATTCTGATGTGCTTTCCTTTGTATATGATTTGTTTCTTTTCTCTGCTTGTAGAATTTTGTTCTTCTGTTGGTTTTCTGGAATTTTAACTATTTTACCCCTATGTGTAGATTTTTTTTGGATGAAGGCTAGTTGGATTCCTATATGTCTCACTTATCTGTATGTCAAGTACTTTTCCCCTGCTTGGGAAGTTTTCTGCCATGACTTCTGTGAACATTTTTTTTTAATGTCCTCTGCACTCTCTCTTGCTTCTTCGTTGACTCCTATCAGTCTTATGTAATTCTTCTTTGCATTGTCTAGCTGCTGCTGGATTAATTTCTCGTGGTCCCTTACTATTTAAAAAAATTTTTCTTTTTCTGGTCACTAATTGCAATCTTATCTTCTATATCTGAAATCTGTCCTCACATCGGCTCTTTCTGCATGTAAACTTTCAATGGAGTTTTTAATCTCCTGGAAATCTGTTTGTGTCTGTTTTATGGATTCCATTTGTTTCCCATTTTTCTTGTTGGGATTCTATCATGTTCCTCATCTCCTCTATTTTTGATCTGTGTCCTCTCTAGATTTATTAATCATGTCTTGCACTATGGGCACAATATCTGCTGTTATCTGAGAAATTATTTCTGATTTCATTTTTTGCAGATCCTCTCTTATTGCCAGTTTTGGGAGTCCCAGTGGTTGAGTGTCAAATTGTTCCATCTCATTTCCCTTTGGGGTTGCTTTAGGTGATCTGGAAGATTCATTTTGAGACTTGTTTATGTGTCTTTTCATTTTAACAAGGTGGGGGAGAGAGGGGGCAGTGCGGTTGGCACCTGCTTGGGTCACCTCCTCAGCACTGGGGGTGGCTCTGCTCCTTGGAGCTGTTGGAGGTGGTATGGAAGCCTGGAAGGCTCCTCCTAGGTGCTGGGGGTAGCTCTCCCAATTATCTTTCTTTTATTTTGCTCTTTATTTATGATTTACTTTTCTCCTATAAAAGAAATCATGTGATATTTAAGCTGTGTGTCTGATTTATTTCACTTAACATCATGGTCTCAAGGTGCATACATTTCCCTATAAATGACTCTTTGTTTTGATAGGGAAAATTCTTATAGCTAGGAAGCTTGCTTGTAGGTATCTGTGACTGCTACTGTCCAGTTCCCTTTCAAAAGGAACAGATATTTCACCAGAACCACATAGGTCTCACTCTCTGCATCTGTTATGATTTTTTTTTCAGCTTTCCTAAATTTTTAAACATTTTGTAAGATGATAGCTCATTTCTATTGTAGATTGCACTTTCCTGATTTCTAGAAAATTTGAGTGTCTTTGATTTCATAAATGACCTTGTACACTTGTGTTTTTAAAATGTATATTCATTTATTTCATCTGTTTCTATTTATGGTAGTTGTTTTTTTCTTTAAACTCTTTTAAGGAAATCCCTTTTATTACACAAATTATATTATTTTAATTTTTTATAAATTTTGTTTAATAAATATTTTCATAGATGATGCAATTTAATTTTTATCTAATGATATGTGACTGCTTTTTGTATATCTTTGTTTGGTAACATGATAAATATGTCTTGTCTCTTAGGTTTCACATGAAGTCTTTATTCCATTTACAACTGAATTTTGAGGTTTAATTTTATTTCCTTTCTGATGGTTATACAGTAGTAGCAGCAACCTATTTAATACCTATTTTTATCACAAATAACTGAACCTCAATTTCATTGTATATTAAAAGGCTCACATATATTTGAAGTTCTTCTGATTTATCTTCTCTGTTTGATGAATGTGTGTATTCATATGCAAAATCAGATTGATGTGATGTCGAGTTTTAGCCTCTGAATTCTATTAAGAAAACTTCTTCCTGCTCCAGCTCCACACTGCTGTTCAGTTTCACACTCACTTTCTTGGTTATTCTCAGCTGCTGTCTTGGAGTTAATGTCTAGATTATGTTATTTTACCCAAATTAAGACCATGTACACAGAAACAGAAAACTCCATTGTAATTACTCATTGAGCTTACATTTTTATGTCAATTTTAATTTTTAGCAAAAACTCACAAACTCGTCTGTCTTGGGGCCATCATCAGATGATAGATATCTAAGAACATTTCTAATATTATCCAAAGTGGTTTTTTTTCACTTGGCACTACTCTTTGGGCAATATTTAGAAATTTAAATTTTACAGAAAATCCATCCATATTCATAAGAACTACTTGAAGTATCTCTTAATGTTGTGATCTATTCTGCATGTTCAATCATAATTTAAGTTTATGTTTCTTTGTTGTGAATTGGGCATACTCTTGCTTCCTTTCTTTTCTATTTAGTAATAATTACAAGAGTCTCTTCATATTTATTTGCCTTTTTAAGTTAGATTTGTGTTTCTAAATTTTTCCACTTGTTTTTGCTATTAAACTTTTTAGCTTTTCCTTTACTAATTCTTTTGTTCTAATTTACTTAACTCATTTCTTTTCTGAATTATAAAGATGACTTAATTTCTGTTATATATTCATTTTAATAACAAAAGAATTTTGAGCTATATATTTTCCATTGAAATAGGCATTTTTTTGTGTCCATGGATTTTACATCAAAACATCTGTTTAGTTGCCTCTGAGACGGTATTTAATTTACTTCCTAATTGCTCTTCAAAAAAGAGGTCAAAATGTGTTTTAAATGTTCAAACAGAATAAACTGCATGGTCACCTCATTACTATTTATTTTTATTATGGCTAGAACTTGTGTCCTACACATCTGTACATATGAACATTTAAGGTTTTCTACATATATTTTACCCAAATATATGAATGAAGCTGTGACTATACCCATGAAGAGGTATTTTTTTCCTTACCCAAAGTGATTAGTGTCTCCATTTTCCCTTCATGTCAATAAATAAGATTTTTGGATAAGCTTCAGGGCACGTGTTGACCCCAATTTCTTGCCTCTTTGCATCTTGTAGATGATCTAAAAATACTTTCTATTTTCCATTTTCTTTCACCTCAGTTTCAACCCCTAAGTTTTGCTTTCATGATTTTTATATTTCTCTTAGACCCACAGTCTTCAGTTTAAATAGTTTCATTGGGATTCTTATTCAAGCCACTGATTCATATCCATTAGATTTAAACACTCCCCCACCTCAACCCCACAGACATTCCAGTTCCATGTTGGGGTCAGTCATTTTTCCTCTGCAGTCTTTTGTAGACTATACAATTCTGATGGTGAATTCGGTGATATTTTTACTGAATTCTTGCACACCAGGTAACTATTTTGTTGTTGTCGTACTTCATTTATGCTCTCAATGTCAATGGCATGGTCACTGATTATGGATTCCTTTGATAACCTACAGATAATACTCCCTTATTTCCTAGCTTCTGGAATCAAAAATAAGAAGTTGGATGCAGAACTTTTTTTGTCCTTTTTGACTATGTGTTTTTCTTTTTCTCCTTAGATTGAAAATTTTTTATTTTATAATCTAAGTTGTGTTTTCTCATATTTAGTATGAGTTTAATAATTTCAAGAATTTTAGTAAGCATAGCTACATCAATTTTTTTCAACTTTATGTAATCTTGTCAAATATTTAGTACTTGTATATTAGTTTTCTAATCTATATCCTCCAAATCTCACTCTTTATTCCTAATCTGTTATGATTTTAGATCAAGAATGTCCCCCAAAGGCATCAAGTGCTCATAGACAGGGCTTTCAGGAGATGATTGAAGCATGGAGATCATATAGCTGACTTCCTGTTAGAAAGTAGGATATGGGGCAAAGAGGGTCACTGGAGGCATGACCTGGAAAGATACATCTCTTTCTTTCGGCTAAACATGCATGGAAATGTCTCAAACACGAGCCAAAGTTAATCTCTTCTCTTTTTTAATTTGTTGATGTTGGATTTGGGGTCCGGACAATGAGAAAGAGACTAAGACTACATCCTCATGATTTAAAATTTTTGCTCAGTATTTTGAGCTGTTTCTAGCACTGATGTCCCAGACCACCAGTTTGACTCTTGTTTTCACTTTATTTATGGCACTATTTAGTTATGAAATGATGATTTTTAGTCCCAAGGTATCTAGTGTGCATAAATTTTTGTTGTGCACATGACCTCATGTGCAGATATGTAGCACATAAGTCTCCTCTAATATTAACCATTTTTTATTTTCACTGTGATTAATATACACTATGATTCACTGAGTGTACCTTGCATTTAATTTCTACTGAACCTTTTTTTTTAACCACAAAATTCTGCTGAAACATCGTCAGTTTTCTTTGCCAGACCTAGGGCTGTAGTAGGGTTTTGATGAATCCCATGTGTAGGCAATATCGAAAGTGGGAAGACCAAGTGGTCCCTAATCCATAGGTCAGAGAAAGACAGCAGACAAACACCTTTTGAAATCATGGGGGAAATCTCCCTGCACTCGTGGTTATTGTACCTCAGCTTTAGCGGCAGAGAAAACCAGTCCAACTCATTTTCTGACCTGTGCCTTTTGGTTGGCCAGCAGGAGGAGGAAAGCACAGATATTCATCCTTCCACTCAGAAAATAGTATGTCTGTGAAGAACTGGAGGGTCTTAAAAATAGTATTAGTCAATTTACTTGTATGTATAAAGCTATTTAAAAAGTAAAGCAAATACAAACATTAGTGTGCCATTATTTTCTAATTCATGATGAACATCAATAATATATTAGCTTAGCTATAGGCTCTAAATATATCTCAACTCATTCATTTCAGGAGGCAGATTTGACATCTCAGTGACAATCTTCCTGCCACCTTTGATAACAAAGTATTTATAATTACCATATTTAATATACATATACATGTATACATATATTTTTACATACATAAATATTATCTCTTTATGAGAAACAAAAATAAAATAACAACAACAATACCAAAAACTGAGTCTTCTACAAGCAACTCTCTACTTAGTGGAATTTACCTGTACCCTATTCATTTCTACATTTCTTCCACCATGGTTATGATTATTCTGAGATTCTATTCAAACACCGAGTGATAGAGCAGGAATCTTTTTTCTAAACTCAAGAGATAACTCCTCTACTGAAATATATCGGTCAACTGCACATAATATTTCTTTAATTCACTACTACTGTAGTATTGTTTACTTTCATGAAGGCTACCTCAACAAACTTTGATTGATTTATTGTGTGTGATAGTTTGATGAATAAGTTTTCTTTAATTGTTTCTAATTATAAATCTGGTCCTGCCTTCTTTCAGCCCTCTAATGCATATATGAAAGCCCACGTGGAGTAAAGACAGCTATAACCTCTCACATATAAATCAAAATATTAAATTTAGGACATTACTGAGGCATTATTGATTGCAGCCTTTTTAACAACATGTTTAATAATCTTTAACTCTTATTTCCTTTGTCCATGGTGACTCTGAATGAGCTATACCACAATGCTTTTTGAAGTAATATTTAAGAAAAAAATCTTCTAATATTTGTCATATTTACATGTCCTAGGCTTTAGAGGAACATATTTCTTTGCAAAAGGGATGTTGCTTCCCTTCAAAGCTCATATATTGGATTAATGTCTTATTTTATACTGAAGCCCTCTAGAGTTGACATAAGAAGAGAATATCTTTTGAGGTAAGATGATAAATACAAACTCAATCAACCCTTACAGAAATGCTTATGGGAAAATTAGAAACTGGTTTACTGACCTTCAGCTTTCTTGATACTTTCAGAAATAATTTTTTGAAAGGGTAATATACATATATATATTCAAAAATCTGAAAACTATAAAGAAAATATAAATAAAAATGGAAATGTATGTTCATTATCCTTACATATAGAGTAGATGTCTTAGTCAATTTCATGATTACAAGAAAATATCCTTTCTTAATAATCCCTCATCTTAATAATACGGCTTTGTGTTTTAAGGAGGTTTTTACATAAATTAAATTATTATACTAACAAAATTATTATTCCTAATATAAAATGTATGCCTTGAAAAATAATGATAATATATAGCATTATACAATACTTCTATCCTCACTTTTTATTTCAATTATTGACTCTGGTTCACTAATTGTTTAAATATGTGTGTGTGTGTGTGTGTGTGTGTGTGTGTTCCACGGGGAAAAACACAGGAACTTTCCTTCCAATCTTCTACATTGCATAAATAAATAAATAGGGCATATAGCATGCTTCTTTCCAGATACACACACATACACAGATACACACACACATTCATTCAATGAAAAGGTGCCTAGCTTATCAATCTTACAGAAAAAGTATGAGTGTTTCACAGCCACAATTGTATAAATTTTGTGTTCAAAATATTTCCAAGTTTTTAAGTAGTAATGAGCAAAGATGAGCTATCAGTAAAGGTTATCTGAAACATGGTTTTCCTTAATAGCTATTTATCCAACATATTTAAGAAAATGAGGATTAAATACAAGAAATGATGTTTACAGTTCATAATCTAGGCTAAGGTTTTAATAAGCTTGGGTATATTTACTGTTACTCTAAGAATGACACTGCATATGATGCTAAATTTTGTTATCTTTTGTTTAGATTTTGAGCATTGTCCTATGACGTCAATTGTTTTTCATAAACATTTACTCTATCACTCCCTCCATTCCTTATTGATTCAACTGCAATTTAATCAATAAATCTTGATAATAAATCTTGGGCAGTACTGCAGGAAAGAAAGAAAAAGAAGACCAGCATTAACTTTGCCTGTGTGTAGTTTCTATCCTACTGAAATAAAAACAGTTAAATAATAAATTAATTAAATATCGTGTCAACAATTACTTAAGGTTATGACAAATGCTAGGGGGAAAATACAGGATGCTATGAAAATGAATAAACATAAAATAAATGTGCCAGGCTTTAGCATCACAGAAATTTCCCCAAAGAAGCATATGCAGAAGAATGCATTTGACTGGGGCTGTCTGAGGAGAATTTCAGGCAAAGGCAGTAGTATGCAGAGACCTATATGGGGAAAGCTTCGTGGATTCTGTGAACTGAAACAAAGGTAGCATAGCTACCAAAGACAGGAAAATGGAGAGGAACTAGGGGTGAACCTCGTGAGGTAGACCAGGGTCAGTCATAGCATTAAACAACAAGAAATCTTCGATGGGGCCTGCAAAGACTGTTGCATGAACAGATTCGATTTTTTATAGAGTTGCTTTAATTGGAATGCCAAGAATATATTGAAATGGGACAACAATGAATGTAGAGACATCAGTTAAATGATTTATAGGTGTCCAGATGTGTAAGAAGGGCCAATGGAAATAGAACTGAATTATCTAAATGGCTATAATAGTCTGATATCATAGATAGGAGAGAGTTATAAAATAAATTGCAAAGTTAATAAAATTATGATGTGTTCAATAGCTACAGATAACATTCTGATTTCATAATATAAATCATCAAATCAATATAGTTTTCATTTTAACTATATCATCAAATGTTACTTGATTTTATTCTTTGTAGTGACTCTTATCAAAATAGTGGCTCTATTCATGATACATATGCAAATCCTGACAGGCAAGAGGTCTGAGGTGGCATTAACTATACACAAAAGGCAAAATATAATAGAAGGTGTCAGAAACTTTACATATTGTGATTTTCAGATTGAAGATATGTAAAGATCTGAATAAATTAGTAAATGGCTGACACTTATCAAGCACAGGGTCTAATATTTAAATTCCATTCTTTTTTTTCTTTCTTTTTGGTTCGAGGGATCAACCTCAGGACCTTGCTCTTGCCAGGAAGGTGCAGTGCCGCTGAGCTACATCCCCGGCTTGAATTCCATTCTTACATTTTGGGTACTTTTCATTTTCAACCAAAAAAAAGATGATAATGCTATATATAAACTTTCTTTCTCAGCCTCCTGTTAGCCAGATTCTGGGCACATGATGTAGCTCATCCAGTTGGATAAAACTAACCTAAGTTGTGAATTGAGAGCTTTTGATGAAAAGAAGTAGGAACCATTGAGTATCATTCCAGTGGTGGTGGTGGGGTGGCCACCATGTTGAGTTCCTGAGGTGCAGGGTCAACTGCCCTAGTGACAACACCCAGAATTTAATAGGGACAACAGCAGCATGGGATGCACTAGAAATGTGGCAGCCCAAACTTCACTGATTGTAGAGGGATTGGGGGCTGTGATCATCCATGCTTAGCTTTAGTTATCTCAGATATTTTACAATCTTAAAATAATTCCATAAAAATCATTTTTGTACATTTATTTATTTAGCTATTTATTGAGTTAATCAGTTATTGAGGTAGATAGGTTCATAGTTTAAATCAGCCAGAGTTGAATTCTGCTGCTTGTATTCAATGATTTATTGAATTAGCACTACTCAATAGGAGGTAGCTATAAATCAATTTTATTCCTTTTCCCACTGGCCATTAAGTTCTATGTGATAAGCTATTTCTTATCCTGCTACTGGATGCTATTTTAAGCATATTTCACAGCTTTTCCTGTTCACTGTAGTCAATCACAAGAAGAGTCTTAGTTCTGTAATTAAAATGTCAACTTCAATAATTTTTAGAAAAGACTTGTTAACTTTCTAATTTAGATTTTCTCCATTCCTTCCAGCTGTGTAGTGGTTTATATGTGATCTTCTGCAAGTTTGAGGAGGAAAGGTGAGCAGCAAAGGTTACTTAGTTTTTAAATTTTTTTCTTTCTTCCTTATTTTGTTCTTTGGTTCCCTCATTCTGCTCTCAGGAGTTGTAGGGTATAGCCCTTTTGGGATCATAGGGATGATTAATGAAGAAGCCATGGTAAAGTGAAATGGACCATCTATTTTCTGTAGATGAAAACGACTGCAAATACTAGGGTAGATTGCCTAAAGTTCCCTCATTTGTTTACATCTCTAGGTCCAAGTCTCTTCTATAAAGCAAAGGAGGACAGGGGTCCTCAGTGCTTGAATAGATGATGTAAGTCAGTGGTCCTGAACAATTTGGCACCAGGGAGTGGTTTAGTGGAAGACATTTTTTTTTTCCCACAGATGAGTGGGTTTGGTGGAGAATGGTTTCAGGATGCTTCAAGTGCATTACATTCATTGCACATTTTTTCTATTATTATTACATTGCAATAGATGATTAAATAATCATATATCTCACTATAATGCAGAATCATTTGTTACTAACTGATAGAATCCTGATATATGTGAGCAAGGAACTGGTTAATTATAGGCTCTGTGCAGCCAAACCTCTCTGCTAATGTTAAATCTGTATTTGCAGCCACTCCCCAAAATTAGCATCACCACCTCAGCTCCACCTCAGCTCATTAGATTAGATTCTCATAAAGATTGTGCAATCTAGATCCCTGGCATACACAGTTACAGAAGGGTCTGCGCTCCTTTGAGAACCTATTCCTGCTGATGATCTGACAGGAAGTGGAGCTCAGGCAGTAATGCAAGTGATGGAAGAGGAGCTGTGAATAGATAAAGGTTTTCTTGTATAAAGGTAAGGGTTCATGGCCTGGGGATTTGTGACCCTGGGTCTAAGCAGCTCACTTTGGCACAAGCACTTAACAACTTCTAAATTATTCTCAGCCTTTGGGTTTGGGGAATTGATATACAACAACATTCATTACAAAGTAGCATTCTGTTACCCTTGCAACTATGTGATCTGTTGTACAGCAATTTTTAGCAGTCCTAATAAAACTTGTCTTAAATTCCTTATTTATTGGTAAGCAGAATAAAAACACACTTTTCTTCTTTGTTAAGACAGGGTCTCGCTGTGTATTCCAGCCTGTCCTCGAACTCACAGCGATCCTCCTGCCTCACACTCTCAAGTTCTGGGATTATAGGTGTGTGCTACCACACCTGGAAACAATGCACATTTTTGTCTAATTCTGATTTGTTCACCCAAAAAGAGCACTGGTGGTTAGCAGATAACTTCATGTTTTGTGTGTTCATATATACCTAGTAGTCTACATTTTTATTTCTTCAACTTTATAAGTTGAAGAATAGTTATATTTTAACCTTTAATTCATCCTGAGGAACTTTAACAAATTAAAAATAATTGCTAATATATTGAGTAATTATTTCATCAATACAAATATGTTTCTATCTAAGTTATCACTTTTTCTATATTCTCAAACAAATGCAAGTTGCATTTTTCCTTCTTTTAAGAAAATTGGCAATCACATCCACAATATAGGCATCAACATCTTCTAGTCTGAGGAAAGATATCCTCAGGTATCCCTTGTGGAAGAAGACATTTTACAATCTGATTTAGTGGTTCATGCTCATAATCCCAGCACTCTGATTAAGCAGGGGAAGGAGAACTGCAAATCCAAGCCCAGCCTGGGCAACTTAGTTTACAAAAGGGGTATAGTTCAGTGTAAAGATTCTGGGTTCAATCCCCTTTACCTCCCCAACAGATCTTTAGCATAGGCCTTGAAATATGATACAATCATGAGGAATCTAATTCTGGACCTCTAGACTATAAACTTGAAGGAAAAAAAATGCTTGAAATAAAATAATTATTTAAAAATAAAAACATAAATATGAGCCATCACAGCAAAAATATCTGCTTCATACATGACTCCAATACTGGCCTGATAGTGCTGTACCGCGCGGTGATTACCAAATGCTGCTCATTCTAATTATTAATTCAAAAACACATCAACAGTGTTTTTCTGTGTAGGGGATCTACACAGGCAGACAAGACAATTTGTGTCAGGTATAATATAACAGGAACTCAGTCAAGTAAACAGCCACATAGGATTCTGCTTTCACCTTCTATCTCCCTTTGTCTGGGTGTGGATCACAGAAAACTGGGGGAAACCAACAATATTCTAAGGTAGACTCTAATTAGTCACCATTGATATGCTCCACACGGGAGAATCTAACATAAATATATATATACACACACACACACACACACACACACATATATATATATAGCACACTATATGGAATTTATATATGTGAGATGGATGGAGACAGAAATAGACAGATGTTAGAGAGATACATAAATAGACAGACAGACAGATAGATAGATAGATAGATAGATAGATAGATAGATAGATAGATAGCACTTCATCTAGGATAATCTTTCCAAATGCAGATGTGTCTATCTTTTTTGTTTTATCCACCAACTTGTATTTCTAAAGATGATATCTATTTGAAAAAGTAACTGGATGAAATAAATTCTCATTAAAGTAGGATAAGAAATAGTTTGATCTAGTGTCTACAAGAACTGAATAATCACCAAGATCTTTGCTCTGCTCTTTACTAAAATCAGAAGGGGGCGTGCATTTAACCTCTTGGCACCCAGGTCTTCTCCTTAGTAATGGTTCTAGTGTGAGACAGACCTTTGAGCCATCTAATTGTGAGAAGTCAAAAGCATTTTGACTGAGTGCAGGAGAAAAGGAATGAAGCTTGACCAGTGAGCATTCTTTTCACAAGAAATAAAGTAGCAGAAACCAAAAAGGAACATAAGAGAAGCAAGAAAGGCAAAACCAAGGAACTTTTGAAGTACAGAGGCAGTGCTCTGATTAAGCCATTTCTCCTTGGAATATCAGATTAGAGAGTCTAAATATTAAGCACGTCAGAGTTACTAGAAACAATTGGGAAGATTGACCCAATATCAAGACCTGGATTTACTACTTAATAAGTGAATGTACTATATATACTGGGATTTTGCTCCACATACAATTTCTCTATTTACAATCAAAACTATGACTCTAAAATTTTCACAGACCAGCTTTGGAAGGTTGCTTCAGAGCAATGTCTTAAGCATCTAACTGCATTTCAATCACAGTGAAACCCACTTTGTTGCATGTTTCAATTAGATAAAATGTACAACTCCCTTGCATTCAGACATAGAGCATTGCTTAAAAAATAAGTTCTTCTACAATTTCTCAATTTTCAACTAACTGTTTTCAACTTATTAGACGTGTGTAGATATGTGCATCGGTAACCAGCCTGGCTGCTATGGGATTAGGTCTATTTCTCTGTTTTGAAGGTGCTTTTCCTCCTATGGGATTTTTAAGCAATAGAGAACTCTTGCTGTGAAGCAAGAGATAAATAAAGAAATCACAATCAAAATAATGGTACTTTCAGCAAGAGTGTACCTGTCTCAGAAGTGTGGCCAGTGTGGGATGCCTAATGAAGTCAATATCCAGCTTCATGTCTTTTCTGTCCTCCCCTGTGCTCTGCTGTGTGATTGTGTATGGTTCCATCACTTAGGCTCCTGCGACCACCACCAAAAGAGGGAAGAGGATAAGGAACTGGCTTTTTGTTGTTGAGAATGCTAAAAGAGTATACAACGTGTGACCACAAGAACTCAAAAACTTAATTTTTGTCAGATTTATTATTTCTGCAGAACTATGATCAATGGCACAGAGCCATGTATTCCTGAGTTAGTCAAAGAGTGATAGGATTTTTTTCTAGATTATAAATGAACTCCTAATAAGGAAGTAATAATAAAGGCAGCTAGTGTCAGAACTTCAGGCAACTATGAAATATCTGAAATTTAATGCTTTCATTTTCAACACTGAGTGACTTCATAAGTGGACACAGAAAGTAAGCCTTTAATTTACAAGAAAAAGTTTTAAAAATTTATTTCTGTTCAATGCAAGAAAAATGCATCTTCTTTTCAGAGACATTCCACAGTATTGCATTGTATTAGTAACCACAGCCAGGACTCTGCTTACAAAGGCAAGGTAGACATGCTGTTTAAGGTTCTGAGATAAAATTACTTAAAGCTTGCACAGATCTGTGTATAGGTATGTGAAGAGTTACCAGTTTAGGGAAAAGTCTCATCATAAAAGATTAACTTCTTGGCCAAAATTAAATTTTCCATAACTTTTCAGTAAATTTAGTTTCCAGTAACTTCTGTTGTTTCATTTTTTGTTGTTGTTGTTGTTGTTGTTTTGGTACTGAGGATCCAGTAACTTCTGTACGCAGTGTAATTAATCATTTCCTTACCACAATTAATGTACAATACTGTCAAATTAGTGTACATCTCTTCTGATTCTTATGAACTGTATATTTTCAACTGGTATAAATGACTGTCTTTCTTTTGCTGGAGTTCTTTTCCCCAAAACTACTTGTCTCATCATTGGGCAACTGATGCAAAAAATTAGTTAAAGTTATCACTGAAATGTGTTTAAAATGAACATGTTACATAGCTCACAACCTGAGACTAAATTACCATGTGCTGGGTTCTAGGAAAGGTGATGAGCTACATAAATGTGTGTGGTAAATTTTATAGTTTGATATTCAACTATCAACTAAGTCAATTTTAGGGCACTGCTCAAATTCAGATTACTTCACTGTTACGGTTTGGGTCTAGATGTCCCCCAAAGGCCTTCTCAGAGGTGGCTGGGTCTACAGCGTGTCATTCTGGAACTGATTCATGGTGCAATGCTAGGATCAAGAGTACTCTGCTTAAGTGTGTGAGTGCTACCCGCATTAAGGGTGTGAGTGCTTCCCCCTACTACATAGCCTGGATAAGATACAAGGGACAGAAAGAGCTGGGTCTTCCCTTGTTGCTTTGGTACCTTCTGCCTGCCATGAACTCTTTCTCTTCTGCGATGGCCCTCTGCCATGCCACCCTGGAGCCAGCCAATTATAAACTGAAACCTCTACACACTGAGCTAAACCTTTTCCCCTTTTGTATGTCCGTTATTTTGTCTCAACAATGACAGAAAAATAACTAAGACATTCACCTTAAATTATATTTATATATTAAATGTAAGAACATGAAATTTCAGAGCAAAGTAATAAAATTCTAAGAAGGTAATGGAAAAAAAATTCTGCTTTCAAAGACACCAATTCAGTGAAATGTTTCTTTCAACTGAGAACTGATTCAACTAAAGTATTTCAATCTGTTGGACTTTAGCAACACTCAAGGCCCAATATTCATGGATTTAGGTACAATAGCCTGAGCCTTAAAAAATACTTTTAGCTAGGTATGGTGGGGCACACCTATAATCCCAGCCCCTGAAGAGCTGAGGAGGGAGAATTGTGAGTTGCAGGCCAGCCTGGGCTCCTTGGAGAGAGACCATTTAAAAAATACTCTTTTACTATCACACTATATATAAAATTATGTGGTCTGATTTTGACTGATTCAAAGGTATGCAAATGAAATATAATTGAATAATTAATTCATTACATTTTTTTACTGGGCTTTTACTGAGCATTAAAAAGTTCTATATAAACCTACCCCAAATCCCCTTCTAAATGAGCAAGGTAGGATGACAGCAACTAGCTTAAAAGCTACTTGCCTTCACTTACATTCTTCAAAATAGACATGTTGAGCATACTGTAAATAACCTCAGTTATAAATTCAACAGTACAAACAAAAATAACACTCAATAATTGTAATTTAACAGCTAGGTTCCTTTAAAAATATATTATTCCATTCTTTTATAAAATACCTATAGATTTTATATCATTTATAGTGTAACCATAATTTAAAATGAAGCAGTTGTATTGCCTTCATTTGGCCATAGGTACTACCAAAAAGATTTATATTTACCCATAACTAGTAATTTTTGCTAAAGATTTCAAAGTATCATTAATATGAAAATAAACTACTACTTTAAAGTTAACCACACAGTTTATTATTAAGGCATGAATTTGTAGATGTAGTTAGAAAAAAATAAATGCTATTAGTTTAAAACCAAGATACTTATATTTATTAGTTATATAATAAGCCCATTTGCACATCAGCTATTGATATAATAGCAATAATTAGAATAGACACACATTTTATACTGCATTAAAATAAAAAATTCATAGTTTTGTTCCTCCATTTATTAACTAAATCACATCTTGATTAAGGGAGTTTTCAGTGGTGATTTTCTCAAAATAATGAGATTTAAAAGTGAATTATATTTGCATGAGAAAAATCACACAGAAATTGAAAAAAATATATTTGTTTTGTTAAAGAAACACCTCTTTTCCTTTTCTGCAACGTTCTAGCCAGGCCAAGACAGAGCAATGGATTATTACATAAATAAGAAATGGCTGATATAATAATACAGGGTTAGAGATACTGAGCTCAGGGACAGTCAAAAGTTCATCTACAAATTTTGATTCTTCAAAACAGCTAGTAAGAACCTGCTCTTGGACAGACTTCCCAATGACACACACAGTCAGTTAACATGTTTTGTATGTTCATGTATTATACACAGAGAAATATATGCCAGGACCACAAGAGACCATTTTTAATGAGATATGCAACTTGCTGGAGAGACAAACTGCTCCAACAGATTAGCATCACCACCCAATATTAGGGGGTATTTACAGCACTGGAGCGATCCACAGTAGCAACAGGAAGTGGCTTTGAAATTATCACACAATACACCATGTACTGCTGTATGGAGAACTACTCTACTATCTCTACTTTTGTTTACATTTCTCGAGTCATGTAGTCTGACTGTGTGCTTAAGTTTTGACAACTTTCAATTTTTGATAATAAATACATATATATTTATGGTGTTTAATGATAAAAACAGATCATTACCTTCATGCATCTTAGATACTAATAACATACCTAACTTTTGTTTTTAAATATTTTAGGCTACAGCATGTATGTGTACTGTCTATAATCAGAAGTCACATCTACCAAAAACAAAAGAAAAGAAAGAAGAAAAATTAATCTGCCTCACAAGGTGCTCTGCAGTTCAAATTTTCTGTGTTTGGGGTCAACTGCCCTCCAACAATTCCGGGTTAATTTGACCACACCATCAACCACCAAATAAATCCTAGTGTCTATACATAAACAAAACTCTTCTGGCCAGACAGAAAGATGTTCATGCCCTTGACTCTTAGGGGCTAGCATTTTCCTTTTGTTTCTAATCCCACTCTGTCTTCTGATACAATAATAAATTGGTTCTTGGTTGAATTGCTAAATTGAGAATTAACAAGAAGTAAACTAAAAGGGAAAAATGACAACAACAGCAGTAAGAAATGTAACTTGAACAGACTGACAGTGAGAAAAGAAATCATATTTGTCATCACTGATCAAAGCCTACTCTGTGCCAGACATATTTGCCAACTCCTGTGGTTCTAAGAGAACTGTGAAGTAGGTACTGTCATGTCCTTTTAATAGCTCTTCCAGGGGCTCAGAAGACTTAACTAAAGTGACTTAACTAAAACGGCCGAGCAAAGATCCAAGAACATATCTATTGAAACTCAAAGCTCTTTGCTCAAAAGTTGAACACTAAGGACCTTTTATTTGGTTGAAATAATCCCATAGAGTGCATTAGAAATTTAATGTTTTAGGGCCAGGAAAGTAGCTCAGCGTCGCCCCACCTGCCTGGCAAGTGCAAGGTCCTGAGTTTGATCTCAATCCCTGGGTCAGCAAAAAAGAAAAGAAAAAAAGAAATTTAATGTACTATTATGAGTTTTCCCAATACATAGAGATATAGAGTTATTTTGGCATAAAATGAATAGAACATTCCAGAAAATTTGCCATAAAAATTTCTGACCAGTTCACATGAGAAGCACACTTCTACAGAGTAGTTTGAGAAAAATTTTTGGTGCTATTGATATTCATCCTTGAAGATGAAAAGTGGCTAACCTAAAGGGGAGTAACCTAGTTTAAAAAGTCAACACTATGAAGAAAAAGATGTGATTTTTTTTAAGATGTTATTTTTATAAAGTGTCAGACTTTAAAAAGAGTTTTGCTTTGCAGGTCACTGAGGATTGTTGCATATACTTAAAATATCATAAGATATGTTTGTACATATTGCTATAATGCATGTAGTTTAATTCAAATATATATAGGAAAATCTAATGTCATATGACTCCCATAAATCATTGGCTCATGATCCCTTAACAATTAATTAAGTTAGGAATTTTTTTTACTGAACTGCTTATTTTCATAAGAAATAAAATATTTTTATTTAATAGACTACATAGCTATAATCTCAATAAAATTTGGAAAAAAATTGAAATATGGTATACATAGTGAGTATGGAAATATGAAAATTTTTCTTTAATTATACTAAGGCCCTCAGCATAATGAATATCTTATAAATTCTTTTAAAAGCATGCACTATGAAAGACAATTGAAAATAATAATAACAGACATCAAATAACATCACATTGCTTTCATTGTGAAGAAATTTAGGAAATTCTTGGGTTTAATTGGAAGAAAAATTAAGCAGTTATCATACGTTCTTGGCCTGAGACAGAGAAAAATTTTCTGGAAAGTATAAACTATTTTTTTATTGTTCTCCTTTTTTTATTATTGACAAATAGGGCTAGAGGTGTAGCTCAGAGTCACAGCGCCTGCCTGGAAGTGCAAGGTCTTGAGTTTGATCCCTGGTACCAAAAAAACAAAAACAAAAAAAAGACAAGACAAATAATACAAATCACTGCGGGTAATTTTTTTATTGTCCAAAAGGAAATAATTTTTTCACTGACAATATCTACTTCAAATAAGTGCTGTTAGTCATTTCAGAATCTATTCTTCTTCAGGCATTTCATGTCAATTTATGAAAAATACGGACATATTCTTAAAACCTGTCTTATTAATTTTGGCATTTGTGAATTGTTTAGGAACAAAGGTTAATGGAAATGTTTAGCTGTTTACTATAAATATATATACTAACATGTTATCACAATCAATTTTGCTCCATGGCTTATGAAGAAGAAAGAAGATTCCCCTTGGAATACATCCTAGGGACACAATGCTTATGGAACCCATATTGGGACTGGGGTACTATTTTTGCAGAATGTATATTCCAAAAGTATAGTCTAGGACAGCTCCAATTTTATTGAAAGGAATTTCTCAAAAAGCATTATGTAATATTAAAATTAATCACAAAACAACATGACATTTAAAAATAAGTGACAGGATGCTGTCATTTCTGCTTTAGCATAGCAAATGAATATTTGCATTCCCAGGCCTTCTTCTCTACAGCTATTTCCTTTCATAATTGAAGAGTATTCAAAAGCCTCTCCTCTTGGTCCACAGCCACCGGGCTGAAATCAATCCTATCTCACTATTCATAATAGATATTCAAAACTGGAGTTTTGCCATTGTACCTTGACTATATTGTCTGTATTTGTTTCTAACATTGGGATCTAAGAGACAAAAAAAAATTCTGCACAGTCTATTTTCTAAAAAATTTTACAAAATATACTGTTAATTCCTTTTCTTTATAAAAATGTTTCTTTCATATTTACCACTTGTGTGGCAGACTTTGTACTAGGTATAGGAACATAAAAATAGATAATAAAATTTCTACCTTAAAGGGGTTGACGATTCAGTGAGGTAGTAAGGATAGAAAAATAACTGTCATCATTTCATGTGGCAGGAGCTGTGGAAACTACTGGGGATGCATAGAGATATGAGATTAACTACACAGCCTATCCAAATATATACAGGGACACAAAGAGAAATAGCAATGAATTTTGCTCAATAGGGAGTGTACAGAATGCCACCTGAGCTAGTTTAGAAAACTGAAGAGATGCTATCTTGTTCCAGGCAGAGGGAACAGCAAATACTGGAATAGGAGAATGTTGTATATTCAGGAGACAGCAAAGATTTCAAAATTATCAGAGCAACAGACAGGAGTATTTGTCTAATAACCAATGAAGAGCCACCAGGTACTTTTTGGTAGATGATAATAGGTTTATATATTAGAAGTTGCACTTGCTTGTAAAATGATTTTAATTTAATTTTAATTGAGCGCCTACTGTGCCTAACCTTTCACGATATAATGATCTGGATCTAAAACATGCCCCTAAAGTCTCATGGGATTTGTGGAAGGTGATTAGATCATGGAGAACCAACCTCATCCAAGGATTAATCCACCGATGAGTTGAGTTCACAGCTGAATGTGATGACTGGAGGGGAACCTGGTTGGAGTGGGTGGGTCACTGGGGCCATGACCTACAAAGGTGTGTTCTTGTTCACAGGTCCTTGTTCTCTCTTTGCTCTCTTTTCCTTTCTCTGCATCTGGTTACCATGGGGTGAGCCAGCCAGTCATGGACTGGGAGCTCTGTAACTAAGAGCCAAAATAAATGCTTCCTTCTTTAAATTGTGTATGTCAGGAATTTTGTCCCAGCAATGGAAAGCTGTATGACACACTAGAGCACAGAGAAACAATGATGACCAAAGCACTGTGACTGTCCTCATGGACAAGATAGATATTAAACAACAAATTATAAGTAATTAATTGTGACAATTGTACACTGTTACATGGGGAGGCAAATAAATAGGAGCCATAGGTTTTAATACCTAGTTAAAGCTCAATATTTTTATTTATAGTTCCTGTTTTCACAGGGACATCATTTAAATTTTTTGCTATATTTCTTCTGTGTGCATTTACACTGCATGGATTCCTTTTTTTACTATAGCTTAATACTATTTTAGACCAAGTATCTTTATTTTGTTTTCATATTTTCTTCTAAAAATTTTATTATTCCAAATAAATTAATGTATATTTGTGAAGAATTGACATCTCTACACTATTGAGACTACTAAACCATGATACAGTATCTACTTACACTAATTTGCTTCCATTTACCACACTTTACAAAGCACTAAATCACACTAAAGTATAAAGCACAAGTGAGGAATTTTAAACACATAGATATGAGAAAGATTTGAATTGTACAGCTGAAACATTTCAACCTCAATACTTCTTCTCATCAAAATATTCTATTGGAGTAGTTATAAATTCATGATATTGAGTTATTTTTTTTAACAAGAAGAGTATATTTCCAAATATTTTGATTGTGGTATTTCCTTAATTTGACAGAACCTTTTTACTATTACGGGATCAATAGGCATTCTATTATTAGCTATAGTAATATATTTTACTATATTCTAATAAACTACTCCTTTTTATTTATCATCTCATTGTCATATTCTATTCTTTCCTCCTTTGTTTCATTTTTAAATTTATGATTATGTCAAGAGAATCTTGATTTGTCATTATTGCAGTTGATTCTTCACTCCATGTTCATGGACTAAATTTTGTTTTGAGACAATTTAAATTTTCTCTTGTCAGTGATTTGATTTTCTTTCCTATTAGGCCACAAACATCACTTTCATGTCTCCCTTTTTCCTCTTCTGTTTTCCAATTTCATACTTTGCTCGGCAAACCATTTATATCCCTATTCCTTCAAGTCATCATGTTTCAAAACAAACTATTATATTGCAAAAGGCCTTAAGCTTGTGTCTATTTTAATTTCATTCATATCTATATTAAGAAATTGAAACTAAATGATTTCTTAGTTCTCCTATAAAACTATCTAATTGTCTACATTAGGTTTTTAGTGAACTAAGAAAATAGTTCTTTTCTCAGTTAATGTTCATTCAAAATTAATAACTTACCACCTTCATCTATGCCAAGAATTGTTCCAGGGATGTGTAGGGGAAACACTTTAAGATTTGGATTCCTATATTTATCTGCCCAATCAATTATCTTTGTACATAGAGTGTTCTTAAGGGATAGTATTTTTTCTATAATTATTTTCTAAATTAGGGCAGTCTTAACATTACAGTGTATTAGAATTTTACAGAGTAAAATTTAATATAGTGTATTAATTTATTAAACATGGTATATTAAAATTTACACAATTTTACAATGTATTAGAATCCCCTTTTCATGTTGTAACTGTTTTGAATTGAATTATGACCCTTATTTCCAAATTGGTGAAGACCTGATCCCTATGTGATTTAATTTGAAGAAAGAGCTTATAAGGAGGTATATAAGGTTAAATAAGGTTGCAGAAGTGGGGCCTTAATACAATAGGACTGTGTGCTTGTCCAAAGAGGAAGAGACAAGAAAAGTGTGTGCTCATAGAGGAAAGGCAGGGGAGGACACAGCAGGAAGTCGGCTGTCTGCAATCCAGGAAAACACATCTCACCAGAAAGTGACCTTACACAGACCTTGATCTTGGACTTCTAGTAAGAGATAATAAATTTTTATTGTTCAAGTCATCCATGCCTATGGCATTTGTATGGCAGCCTGAGTGTACTAGGACACTAGTACAGTACCAAAGATGCACACTTTAATGTAAAATTAAGAGAATGGCCTTCATTATAGGTGATGTATCCAATTAGTTGAAAATGACACCAATATATTCTAAGAATTGATACTCAGATAGGGTACTTCTCCTTGCAACCCAGTGAAATTCACATAAAAATTTGTACTTCTCAAACAAATCACACTCTATCTTTGGACATTTTGGTGAGTTCCCTTTATTCTGTCTTCTACTTAAATGTGGGCAGGTGTTCTTCATGTATGTTCTTATTCTCTTTACTATCTCAATTCAATTTAATTAATTCTGTGACTAATTTTAATCTAAACATTAATAGCATCTGATCTTTTAACGTTATCTGATATAGCTCATAAACTGAAACCTGGTTCATAAACTAAAACAAGATTTGCTAGACATATACATTTGAACATTTGTTCATAGAACATTTCTATCTATGCAGTCACAAAATTGGATACATTGTTTTCCTCTTCACACGTGCTCATCCTTTTGTTTGTTATTCCAGGAAATAGTATCATCATGTTTCTAAATCTAGTACATTAGAAACTTCCAATATGTATCTAAGAAATTTCTAAGCTTCAAAGTATCTCCCAAATTTTATCAGTCTCTATTACATCTTTCACAATTTAAGCACATATCATCTCTATCTTACATTAAAATTATTTCTGTCTCCATTTCACTTCACATGTCCATATATCCATATCCATTCTTCACAACACAGACACTTTCTGTATTCTAGTTCTGAGGCCATTCAATGGCTACCTATTACTACAGAATAATGTTCACATGTTTCACAAAGCATATAAAATGGTTGATGGATGTGCTTAGTTTACCTCTTTCTCAAGTTCTAATTCTTACTACTCTCTCATTTTGTATGTTTGAGTCAAACTGAAATAATTTTAGTATATTGACTACAGTGAATTCTAATAGTAATGATAACACATTTGAGTTAAGAACTGCACAACACACACATAGGTTTGTATAGCAAATCTCCAGAATACAATTTTGAAGTAGATAATACTATCACTGTAATATAAAAAATTCTTTGAAATAAAATCACATCTGCAACATAATTCAGCACCAGATTTCAAACTGGTGAAAAAATGTACGAGGCTACTCCATTCTCTTGTTTGTTTGCCTGATGTTCTTTCCTTTGTCTGGAAATCTCAACCCTCACCACTTCTGCAACCCTAACTGTTAATTAGTAGTGCAAAGCTCACCTTAGACAACATTGACATGAATACACCTTCTTTAATAATCCCTCTCCCAACAGATATTGGTTTGGATCCCATTCTTACATTATTTGGTAAAAAGAATATATATTTATGTATATTCATTATACATATATGTGTATATATCTTAAAATAAATTACAAATATATATCTATATGGATGTTCAACAGGAACATTTATTCATAAGTTTTTTAATTGCATCCACTTGAAACTTCACCCTGGTTTAATGTTGTTCATTTTGTTGATTTAAATTCTTCTGCTTCAATATGCCTTAATTAAAATGTATCAGTGGTCAATATTTCCTGGAAAGCTAGTCAAGAAGTCTTTATTTATACATAATTGTTTTGCAGATAATAGTAGGGAAGAAACAATCAACCAGCTGCAAATTAGACCACTATTGAGATATTTTAGAACATTTTTGTCCATTTATTAATAAAAAATCAACCCTTATAATGGAAAATTTTACAAATTGATTTTGGTATAAATTTGGAAATCTGGATTACTTTACTAAATAGTGATGTGGTACAGATGGACTTTTATTATTTTTCTGTCTGTTTCTTTCTCTCCCTCCTCTTTCTCCCTCTCTCCCACTCTCTCCCTCTCTCTCCATCCCTCCCTAGTTTTGCAGTATTAAAATTAATGTGAACGTGAATTATGCAAAATAAATATGATTCTATGATAGCATTCTTCCCTTCTTAAGAAATCCCATTAATTAGCCAGACTGAAGGTAAGAGAAATGTACTAGGACATCTAGAGCACAGTTTTCTGTTTGTCAGCACTGTAATACAACATACAATTAATCAGGTCAGTGAGCTGCAGCCTACTGAGGATTGAGGAAGAAAGTTAAAACTACCTGCAACACATATATTACGAAAAGATCTATTGATTAATGTTTAACTTAGAAGATACGATTTGCATGCTAAAAAGCCATTAAAAGGTAAAAATGTCCGGAGCCTGTGCTGCAAGCGCGAGGTCCCAAGTTTGATGCCTGGTACCAAAAAAAAAAAAAAAGATAAAAATGGAAAGTGTGGGGCCTGGGATTTACCTCAGTGGTTTCACCACCTGATGTGCATGGAAAATGTGAATTTAAAACCCATTAAAAAGTAAAATAACAATCAAATCAAAGATTTAAAAAGCAAATAAGTCATACTGTATAAAATAGGAATTACTGTATAATATCTTGGAAATATGTTAAATGTATGTTAATATTAATCATGTAACTTGACACTAAAAATCTTGCTTTTCAAAAAAATCTAATTTACTCTTTACAGGAGACACATAAAACATAGCAACATAATTTTAGGAAGTTTCTGAATAAAAATGAATAATAAAATATAAATATTAACAAAATAATATTATGGAGGCACAATTAATATCAGGAAAATAAAGCAAAATATAAATAGTGATAAAAACAGTTAATATGTATATTGCAGAATAATTTTACAAAAGAACAATGAAGACTTACATGCCATACTGTGAACTTAAACATTTTCTATGTATTACTTTAGTTAATCCTAAAAACATTCCTACAATGGAGGTACTGTTAACTATTCCCATTTTTGTAGATCATGAAGCTTAAAAGCAAGGTTAATTTGCCTCTGACTATCCACTATTTCATGATGGCATTAAGCATGTGTAGTTAAGCATATCTTCACACTGTTTAAATTCACTCAAGAAGAACCAAAACATGAATAGACATAACAATAATGAAATGCAATGCAATCAAAACTCTAAAATTGAATCTGGCAAAGCCATTTTACAAAGAAAGTTCACTAAATTATCTAAGAAGGAAAATTTCCACAAGTAACAAAACACCTTAAGAACATAAATGAGGAAGTGTCCCTCGCTACCTGTTTGCTTCATGTGACTAATGGACTCTTCATAGTGACCCTTGTTAACAACAGAAAAGGATATCTTTTTAGCTAATCTGATTGACAAGATCATAGTATTTGTAAACATATTTAAAAGTTTTACAGTATTAGCAAGCAGAACTCAGTAATATATTATTTTGTCTGATTGCTTTTATCACAGAAATATAATTAAGATTTTATATTTGAAAATTGAGCACTATAATTAGCAGAATTAACAAAAAAGGAAAAAAATGCAGATCATAAACCATTGCAGACAGTAAAAACCATTCAATAAAATTCAATACTGATTTATGATTGGCAAGAATTTTCCAAAATGGAAATCAAAGATAAAATTTTACCGTGATACATTGTATTTATCATCAGAAATACAAAGCTAGTCTCATCCTGAATGAAGAAATCATAAAAGTGTCAGGTAATATTTTGTTACACATTGTAGCCATTTAAACACCACAAGAAAAATATGAGACACAGCTACCAGAAAGAAACCAATCTAATCTGCTATCATTAGTAGATTGTCTGATAAGAAAAATAAAATTATGTAGAGTTAACTTAGAACTAGTAAAGTACATTAAAGTTGGTATAGACAGGCTTACTATATAAAAATCAGTGATATGTACATATTACCAATACCCTTTCATAAACAAAACATCCCAAATGCAAGAACAACAGAATCCACATATAAATGCAAGGATAAATTAAACAAAAATAAAATCAAACTCAAGGAGGAAAACACTATAAAAGAATAATTAAAAATAATTAAGGCAATCTTAACAAAAGAGAATGATAAGGACTTGACCTATAAAACATCAAATTTTATAGAAACTATTACAATAATGAATCATAATTAATCAAATGCCTAGTACCTGTCAAATTTTACTCTAAGTATTTTGTATGTATTATTTTATACTTCAAACAACATATAAGGTTAGTATTATATCAATAAATATACTAAAAAGACACATTACATAAATGGTACATGATCATGGGGCTAGTAGATGGATTCATGATTGCAATCCAAGAAATCTGGTATAAATTGGGATCCTAGTCACTGCCTTAATATCTTGTGATATCAGCTTAGGAACTGAAAAAAAAACAACAAAGAATGGAATAGAATAGAGAACCTCATGTAAGACCCATTCATACACATAACCTTAGCTTGTGAGAGAGGTTACATTTCCAATCAGTGAGAAAATAGTTCCCAAGGTTCAGAATGCTATGAACATTTTTCTACTGAAGTGAAAAATAAAATAAAATTTGATTCTGTGTAAGGATTCAGTCAACTGGTAGCTCCATGCTCATCTCCAAGCAAACCAGAGTCTCGTTTTGACTTTGCTAGGATACGGTTAGCTAGTGATTTAAGATATGCCATTTAAAGTGGAAATTCCCCTGAAGAACAATGTACTAAATTGTCTGCGTTATTAAGGAATACGTAGCATGATGGCTTGCACCTACTCTAGCGGATCACGTAGCTTGAGTACATCCCATGCACATGTCTTGGTATCAGAAGAAAAATGTCCCATGCAACCAAGAAAGGATACAGAGTGGCTGTCCTTAGATGTCTGTCAGTCATTCCAAGTACGCTTGTCCTTCTTTCTCCCATTGTATCATATCTTCTACTCTAATGAAAGCTTCATGTAAACATACACTGTGGAATCATGTGACTCTTTTAATTATTCAACACTAGGTAATCACTGCAAAACTCTACTAACATCATAAAAAAAAGATTCTTTTGGGGGGTGGGGTTGAGACAGGACTTGCTATGTAATACAGGTTGGCTTTGAACTCACTATGTGGCCCAGGCTGGCCTCGAACCCACAGCGATCCTCCTGCTTCAACTTCCCAATTGCTAGGATTATAGGGGTACACCACCATGCCTTGCCAAATAGATTCTTAATATTAAAATTCTAAAAATGAAAATCAAAGATTTAAAGCCTCTGGAATAGCAAAAGGTAAAAATATATCTTCTAGGTGGGCAGAAATAGTCAAGAAGGAGAAAAAAGATGGGTTAAATTAATTGTATGAAAAATACTTTATATTTAAATTGTAAGATACAGAAAGATAAAGTTGTTTTATTAAACAACTAAACTGGAATGAAATTTGACTCAGCCATTCTGAAAATCACCTAGCAACTGTGAGTAGAGTTAAAGTTGTACTGTGAGACTGTAACATGATCTAATTCCACATCTAAGTATTTACCATTGAGAAAACATAAATGTGTACAGATATATTCAATTATTTTCTTGCAGGCAATCAGAGAAATGTTTTAGTACCACTATTAATTCAGTAGATTATTACACTGCAGTTAGAATGAATAAAACAAATCTGCATGTATTAACTTGGATAACTCCAAAATATCTATATGAAATAAAATAAAGTTGCAAAGATATACATATGGTTTCATAATAAATCTATATATACAAGATCTCATATTTGGGTACAAACATAATTTATGTATCAAAATATGGATAAAAAAATCGTGTCTCACTGATACTCTATCAAAACCATGTTGTACACCATGTTAAGTTTTGATGAAATCATTTATCATAACTATAGTTATTAATTAGAAGTTTAATTGTAATATTTAAGTATAATGTACTTGTATGTTATAGCTACTTAGAATTATCAAATATAGATATTCAGAGTAACTGAAGCATAGATTATTACAGGAATATAACTATTTTCCAAAAAAACACGAATTTTTTTTTTTTTTTTTTTTTTTTTTGGTACCGGGGATCCAATTCGGGACCTTGCACTTGCGAGGCAGGCGCCGAAACCACTGAGCTAAATCCCCAGTCCCGAGTCTTTCTGTTTGTTTGTTTGTCTTTTTTTTTGTTGTTTGGTAACGGGGATGGAACTCTGGACCTTGAGCGCCGGAACCACTGAGCTAAATCTCCGGCCCAACATGAATTATTTTTAAATCATTTAAAATCTACACACGTTTGACTAGTAAGGTTAACAAAAGCTAACATTTATGAGGCAGTCACAATAGGCTACTTTTCTACATTTTTATAAATTTTTATGCATTTACTACTCAGAGAAAGTCTGAAACATATAAGGATTACCACTGAGGAAACAGAACTGGAAAGTTTAGGAAAATACTGAGATTTAATAACTCTTCTTTCAATTTTTAATTTTTATTTTTATTATTACATACTTGTACACAATGACTACATTCATTCCTTGCTTAATGATCTACCTGTGTAAAGACTGTTCGGTTTACCATCAAGGTGAGGCGTGTTATTTGGATTTATGATGCATCCTTTCTTTTTTTTATTCAGTTCTGTACATCTTGTTTCTAAAACATCAAAATTTTTTGTACAGTACACCTTGTTTATACAGTACTGTAAGCTTTGCTGGTTGTACTGTACAGTACAGTGCTGTAGTTTTATGTCCTGTTATACATTACAGTATTGCATGGAAGAGTTATGCAAATAAAAGCAGAGTCATCAAGTTGGAATTTCCTTTGGCCATTTCTTTGTCCTGAATATTGTACTGTATATACTGTATTGAATTCTTTATCTAGGAACCAATCTAGGCAACCAGCTAGTCACAGGACCGGAAACTGGCTGTTAAACAGGAATATTTGTACATCTTAGTTCTTTTTAATTCCCCTCCTTCCTCCTTCCTCCATCTCTTGAACGCCTTCTCCTATATATTTTTGGAACATGTTTCTAGTACATAATGACCATGTTGAGATTTAATAACTATTAAGGGATAAAGTTGAATATTAACTACAGATTATTTAGTTCATGCTATAAACTCCTGTGAGTCTCAATATACCTTAAACATGAGTTTACTCTGAACTCTCATTGGGATCTCTAGTCAATCCTTCTCAAATTACTCAGCATTTATGTATCAGCAGATGGAGACCAATCCTCTCTGAAGAAATGTATCTGCTGGATTACTTTGATTTTTCTAGGATTATCATGTATTGCTGATTATCTTTATTACTACCTTCTTCTGTTAATTTATTCTCTTGTTTTGTTATGACTCTGGGCCAATATACCAGTTATTTTTGTTGTCAATAATGAAGCGTTAGAAAGATGCTGTTTACACATGTTATTATTTTAAATGTAAAGAGCCACAGCTGCTGCAATTTTCCCAATTGTAAGATAGAGAAATGAGGTTTAGGAGATGGATGCACAAACATATCTATCACTTCTCTAGGCATTCAGAATAAAGACGAAAGGAAAAGAAAAAGGAATAAATTTCTTCCAGGGCATTAAACTGCAAATTGGATGGAACTATATAAATCCCAGCACCACCTACATATACACTGAGCACATTCATAAGTTAGATTTGGAATTAGTAATTAAAAAGCTTATACTTTCATGGGATTTTGCAGAAATGTTCTGTATAAATCCCACATATAAACAATTGTTAAATTAGAGAACGATAGCGTATGGGATTACATAATTTGTTTAGTTTCAAAAAAAGTTCTTTGCATACATTTTAATGAGGAACTTGGAATTGCATTGAGCTACTTAAAAATTAGTTGAGTGAGGGAAGGGGATTTAGCTCAGTGGTTCCACCACCTGCCTCGCAAATGCAAAGACCCAAGTTCAATCCCAGGTACCAAAAAAAAAAAATAGTGGAATGAAACTATAAAAAATATCTTTTCAATTTAATTCTTAAGAGATTAATCTATATTAACATGTAATTCTGATTCATTTGCTTCCACTGTATGTAATATTTAATATTATGAACATACTACCATATATATAAATTGTGCTATTAATGAATGTTATTTCCTGTTTTAAATTATTATTTTTTGCTTATTATGAACAATGCTCTCTGAAATAGTTTTTAACATATATTCTTGCCAGGGGTGGTGGTGCCCGGCTATAAACCCAGCACTCAGGATGCTGAGGCAGGAGGACTGCCATGAGTTGGAGGTCAGCCTGGGCTGCATAGTGAGTTCAAGGCCAGGCTGAATCACATAATGAGACCCCGTCTCACACACACACAAAAGTATATTCCTGGAAGGACACAAAAATGAGAGACCATTAAATGGAATTTTAAAACACACAATACAATAAAATATTATTCATATTACATATATACAGTAAAATTACAGATAAATACACTAGAAGGAAAACCACCAGAGTCAAGATATCAGTCAGCCCTAGGAAAGGACGGAACATAACATACTAAAGAATGTGGATGAGGGTGAGTGTGTGTCGATCCTTCTATTCTCTCTACATTTTCTGTGTTCTTTTGAGCTCCAGGAAATTACAAGAAGGCGATCCTTTTAGCTGAAAATAAGAAATCAGAAACAATCTAAAAATAAAAAGTTTTCCTATTAGATATTTTATAATAATGACTCAAGAATCCATCTGTTGGCTTTCTTTCTTTTTCTTTCTCTTTCTTTCTCCTCCTTTCTCCTCCCCTCCCCTCCCCTTCCCTTCCCTTTGCTTTCTTTTCCTTTCCTTTCGTTCCCTTTCCTTTCTGGATAAGGCCACTGTTGTATAACACCATATGTTATAAGTAGCTTCTATAATGACTCTCAATGAATCGCCTGTTCAGGTATTCAGGGTTTTTTTTATGGCCTGAACCTACTCACACGTCTAACAGAATATATGGAGACAAGTAGGACTGGACCTCAAAGGTTATACTGCAATGACCTGATTTTCTTCTTGGGGTCTCACTGTGCCCTCTTGCTTTCTCTAAGGGAAGCTCGTTACCATGTAGTAAGCTGCCACACAAGACGATCTTCTGTCCCTGGAGAACAGCCAGGGAGATGTGAAACCTGCCAACATCCTGTGAGTGAGGCTGCAAGTGAATCTTCCCACTGTCAGACTGAAATGACTGTCGACCTGACTGACAGCGCGGTGACAGCCTTCTGGGCAGTCCTCATGGAGGACCTAGTTAAGCCACCACAGGATTCCCGACACACATACCCTGAGACATGACGGATGTTATTTTAAGTCAAAGACACAACTCCTATGAGGAGTATGAACTAGACGAAGAAATATAAAAATATTTCTAGCAGTAAAATTAAAATGAATAAAAGTGAACTATTTGAATGCATTTTTAAAAGTTGGTTAGAAAAGATACATTTCCAGCATGACAGAGCAAGACCATGAGATCCTCAAATCCTCTCTCCAAAAGACCATATGCATCATATCACTCTGAAAATTGACCTTGGCTATGTAACAAATGGATACTTATTTACAAAAATTACTGAGCTTCAGGTAAGAGCAGCACAGGTCTGTGGTGTTTATGCTTGTGGTTACTCACCTACCCGAACCGGGCTCTCCCTGCATGGTAATCTACGAAGCCCTTAGAAACAAGAACCTTAGCTGCCGCTGGTGAAGACTGCTCACTTATTCGAGGTGTTTCCAGTTAAAGACTAGCAAATAGGAGGGTCTAGAGCTCTTGCATCTCCTGTTTACAGCCCTGAATCAATCTCTCAATCTCTTTCTCTCCCTCCCTCCCTCCCTCCATTCCTGTCCCCTTCCTCCTCACCTTCACTTCTTGCCCATTCACTTGTGTACACACTCACAAACACAAATGCAAACATACTAGTTCACAGACACACACATTTATCAACAAATGTCAGTGCTCCTGCAGCAGTCCCCCATGTCCAGGGACAGATTGGGGCTGTCACGTTGTTCCTCTGTGAAACAATTTCTCCAAGAGTGACATGACAAAGAATAATGCAGGTTATTGCTCCCGAGCTGTGGAATGGGGCAGGTTCAACTACCTGCTCTTGAGACTCATCAGAATCACAAGAAAAAGGTGAAAACTATTATTTTCTGGCAAACACTGCTGCTGACATTGAGTTGGCTGTCATTTTTATTCTTCCTAATGTAACAGGGAGATAGAATTCATCCTTTTCTTCATCCCCATCGCCTCTTAAACAAAAATGCTATTGTTAATTTGCAGGTATAATGACGATTTAATCCATGCTTGTACCATGAGACCACAAGTATCATTTAATTTTAATCCCAGAATTGTTTCCTAAACCATAAAAATAGCCCTTGTATTTCTATTTATATTTAACTGCCCTCTGTGAGTCAGAACTCAGATACATGAAAAGTTTGAAGACTATGGACTTAAAGGAGTATTCAATCATTCTGCCAGGTAGGAGATGGATTTAACATATCTGAAATCATGTATGGTGGTGCCTCTCACTAACATGGTGATAATTAACACAAAAGAGGCACCTTCACATAGCAATAAAAAAAATGAGGTTGTGTTCCAACATCCTAGTAAAATGTCCTTCTTTCGATGACTTCTCCAGAATTTTACTTGTCTGCCAAGCCCCATCGTTTCTCTCATTTCTCTGTTGCTTTAGCTGTGGGGTAGTGACAATCTGTTATAGAAGCAATCAGGATCCTCACTTTTGTATTTACACAAAGGAAACCAGGCCAAGATAAGTTCATGTCCATCGGACCTGTCACTGCACCCAGAATGATGCTACAGTTAATGCTGTGTGACTGTCCTGCACCGCGTCTTCCCCGTTTCCCTGTAGTGACTGAAATGGCTACTTTGCTAATCTAGGAGTTGAGCCTAATGACCCTTTTTGCAATACTCCAGTGGCAAACTAGAGTGAATGTGTAGCTGGTTTCACAGACATCAATACACAGCCTCCCAAGGCAGAAAGCCAGGTCGAAATTAATTGTGTGTTTGAAAGGGCTGTCTGTCCTGTGGGCTGAAATATCAGGCAGTCAGGACATGTCCTCCCATATTAACACATTTGCTCTCCAGGCATGAGTCCTGTACAGTTTTCTCCTGATCTCTGGTGAAAATATATAAATACCAGCAAATTCAATAAGTAGCTTCATAGGTTACCTTGACTGTAAGGTTAAACTTCTCAAAATGACACAATCCTTAAAATATTATCTCTGACTATTTTTTTTAAAGTGCATCTCTACCAGATTGCCACAGCTCTGTTATATCACATTTAGTTTAATAATGTTCAGAAATCACGACTTCATGTAAAATATTGACTATTTTTCTTCCCTTTCCCCTTTAATAAAATGAATTTGATCAACAGAAATCTTTTCAGTGAGGGAAAAAAAGTGGCTATGTAACTATCTAATCAATTTTCTTCCTGCATCCACGGTTGAATACAGCTATGAGTAGCTGGGGTAATACAGTGGAAAATTCAACGAAGGAGACTTGTATGTGCACCGAGATTGCAATCTTTTTATACTACCTTGCTTGGAACAATAGAGTTAGAGGTCAATTAGAGCAGGTTTTCCTTTCATTTAAGCTCAGTTTTGTGGGACTTTATTCACTCAACTGTTCCAAAATGTATCAGGTTGAGACTTGCCCTACAACCTGTTATATTTGATTTAGGGTAGGTGGATACTTTTCAACTTAATGTTTAAAAAATGTTTTTAAAGTTTAAAAACACATGTATCAACTGAATTTAGCTACCATAATATATCCCCTCACCCCATACCTGTCTGTTTTCTCTTTCAGCACTCGTTTTGTGCATATTAATACCTAAAAAATTTGAAAATAATAGGAAGATCCTAGGAAAACAACAATATGTTTTGCTCATACTTCTTTTATATATCTGTATTCTTTACAGATTCAATAAAAGGGTACAATTTATTTCATTTCAAGGTAGCAAAAATTTTCTTTCTTTACAAAATATTAACTCTGAACCCAAATCAAATATATATTTATATATGTATGTCCATATAGATACAGTATATATATATATAGAGAGAGAGAGAGATGGATATATTGCTAAAAACATTGTCACCAAGTCATACAGTACCCATTTATAGAAAAGGCTAACTAGAACAAGTTTAAGATTTTTCAGTGTTTCAGTTGTAACATCTGTAGTTTAACATCTTTATTTAAATAAGATGCCTATTAGTTTTTCTCCCTACACTCTTTAATGGAAAATGACCTTCAAAAAAACAAGTTTAGCAAAGAAAGAATAATATAAATGTTTACTAAATTGTCCCACTAATAATGAACCCATTATTAGGCCTGTTTTTTTCATCTGCTAGATAAATTTCTCAATTAAGGGACACATCGTAGTTAAGCAGTAAACCTCAAGATGCACTGTGGTCAGAAATATGTAGTAATGCCCATTGTACCTTTCTTTTGCAAAGTCAAAACTGAGGAAATTGAACCCCCCTGTGATGGACACATAGGGAGTGAACACAAGGCAGAGAAACATAGTTGCTAATCAAGGTGTACTACACTACAGCTCATGTAAATGAGAGAATCTATCCCAGCTAATGAGTAACTCACTGCTTGTACCTTACAGAGCACATTGGAGAAAGCAGCCACCTCAGCCATGCAGTTAATGAGGCCTCTGCTTTGAAAATCTGAACTGCATAAATGGAAAATTTCTGCAATTAGTAATTAATAATAAGAGCAAAGCAATGACAATCCCAGTGCAGATAAGTGTGATATAGACCAGGGGAAACCGACAGGCCAGAAGAGAAATAATTGCTTTTCCAATTCTTTGGAAGAGGTAAAGAAATGAATAGAATTAGATCTCCGCATATACTGAGTAAAGTTTGTTGTAAATTTCTATGTTGAATTTAGCCATAACAAGAAATCATATAGAAATATTATTTCATAGAATACATTCAATCATTCTCAGTTGTTAAATGTCTCAGCTGAACAGATCAAGCTGCCGAGGTTTTCTGTTTGACAGGCTGAAAAAGGCTTCAGAAACCCATCACTGCATTGTTTAAAAATTTCAAGTTCAGAATTTTTAAATCCTTTGTTGAAATTCCTAATCCTATCTCAAGACTTAGTTTAAGTACTATCTTTTTTGGAAACCTTTCCCAGTCCCCTTTAGCAGAGGAAGGTTTCTGTAATCTAAGGTAACACTATTTTTCCATAATGGTAGCACAGGGCTCCCATAATAACAAGAGGAACAGCAGAAACAACTAATATATTGGTACTTCCTGTAACTTCTGCTTATAATAACTCATTTAGTTCTTGTAACCACACTGTGCAGTAAGGACTACACCATGAAGAACTATTTTAGTATCTGGAATCTGAAGAGTTGTCCCGCAGCTATTTCGGGTAAAATTAATAATTGGACTCATCTGTCCTAGAGCCAGAGATTTTAACCATGTCACCACATAAACTTCCTCATTATTTTAAATTTATTTCAGTGTCCTATGAGCTCTGTCAGGGTGCAGAATATGTCTTCCTGTTTATCTTCAATCTCCCAATACACAGCTTAAAATCCTAAGTGGTGGTTATCCTGATACTTACTTCACAGGAGAATGGGTTAAATGAGACAACAAATGTACAGGGCTCCACACACTGCCTCTCCCACTGATGCAGGAAGAAGTCTATTAGTGAGAATCTGAGGACCTCACGAGTGATAGAAAACTGTAATGTGTCTGGATTCCCAGCATAACTAGAGCTCAGAGCATGAGAAATCTGTACTGTTCACTCTGCCTGCTTCATGGGGTAGCTCATTTGGCTGGCCTCTAAAAATGGCAATTGTCATTAGTAATATATTATGAAATTACTTTAAATGTACTATAGTAATAGAAGACAGTAATAAGAAAGCAGTTCTTAAATAGCAATCTTCATTTTGGTGTCTGTCAAAAGGTCAGTATAATTTGACTCACCTGGATGCAGCAGTTGGCTCTTTAGCCACTAAACTACGGCAAGATACACAGTGGTCACTTGCCGAAAATACTGTGTCTCAAAGAGATGAGTGAGAAAGCTTTCAAGATATTTCTCATATTTCTGTTTCTATTAGATTATACTTTATCCTGGATAGCACAACTATATTCTGGTAATAGAGCTGAAATTTAACAGGAAGAATATCTAGACACAGTGATAATGCTGTCAAATATTTTGAGAAACAAACTTGATTAAAAACATAACAGATTTTGAAGGTTCAGTCTCAAGTTCATCCAGAAGAAGGGAAATCATTAATTTTTCCTTTTGCTTGGCTGAATCACCAATAGGAAAGGATTTTCAAACAGTATCTTCGAAGTAACTTCATTTTATGTATGTATATTTAATAGATGACATTTAGTCATCAGTACATTTCTGATGAGGAATTTGAGTTAATTCCCCCAATTTGATTTACTTTCTTTTTTCCTTTTTGCAGTATTCACATTTGAAAATCCTTGGTAGTTTTAAAAACACTAATCTTGGGCTCATTCCTTGGCAGAAGGGAGGAAGTGCTGGAGAGTTCTCACCCAACTAGGTTAACTGGCCCCTTGGGTCTCTTTAGAAAGAAAGCACAGTTTCCAGATAAGCACACTTGGGTCTGATGAAATAAGGCAATTGGTTCATAATAATCCAGAAACTCACAATAAAATTATACTGTCAGGGCCAGGGATTTAGCTCAGTGGCACTGCGCCTGCTTTGCAAGTGCAAGGTCCTGAGTTCAATCCCCAGTACCAAAGAAAAAAAAATTATACTATCAAACTGAAGATTTGATAAAGGGATGACACACAGGTAAAAAATGTTTTAAGTTATCCTAGTACTACTGCAATTAGGTCATTAAGTCTCTCTTTCTCTCTCCCCTTTCTTCCTCCCTCCCTCCTTTCCTCTCCCTCCATACATCAACTTTTAAAGGATATTATTGTTATTCTAGTTTTTTAACAATGCAAAAATCTGATATTTAAGACACTTCATAACATTCTCAGAGCATTTAGCTGTTAAAGGTAGAAGGAAAACCAGATGCATTGTTCTTTTTTTCCATTACAATTGGTTCTACTTTCTTACTTATTTTAGACATTTGGAATGATTATGATATGAAGGCACAAGGAATGATAAAAAATACTTTTAAAATGTATTACAGTAAAAGACACATTGGCATCATCTTCTTCAAAACAGTTCCCTTTGCTTCACACACACTTGTCCCACTGTTCTTGTCACTTTCTGAGGAAGCTTTAAAAGTTCTCTTTCATGAGTCTTTATGAGATACGATCAAAAATACTGTAAATGTTTATCTGAGTGCCATCCCACAGAAAGGCAGGCTTGTAAAAACATTCCAGCGAGTCCTCATCCACCATATTCACCAGATCTGGCATAATAGGACTTCTAGTTCTTCCCTAATGTCAAAATGACCATGAACGGTAAATATTTTGAATCAATTCAGGTCATGCTGACAGCCAGGACTGTGCAACTAAAGATAATTACAGAAGAAGACTTCCAGAACTGCTTCAGAAAGTGGCAAGAATGGTGAGATGATTAGTGTGTTTGAAGGTAGGGGGACTATTTTGAGGAGTATTAATGGCCAAGTGTTTGTCACTGCAATAATCTTTTTCATTTAAAAATATAACTTTTATCACACCTTGTATTTGACATATATGACAGGTTCTAACTTTTTCTTTCCTCTACATTAAACTGTGATTACTGAATTTCAGCATAAACCAGTATATACTCTTAATAAGTGGGGTGAAAATTTTCATTAAACTTCAAATTGTATCCCTCTCCTGTGCACTTGACATATTTCAAGTCTCAATGATTATTCTTCTTTCTTTGAGTTTCCAACATCATTAGCAAAAAATTGTTGCATTTATTGACCTACCATCAAAAGCATCCTGCTGGGTGTTGTAGCCAGACCTGTAATCCCAGCACTCAGGAGGCTGAGACAGAGGATCGCCAAGAGTTCAAGGCAGCACAAGCTACATATGAATTCAAGGCCAGCCTGAGCTACATATAGAGACCTTGTCTCAAAAGAAAAAGAAAAAGAAAAAGAAAAAAACATCCTATTGTCACCAAAATTGTTAAGAGACTAATATTGCAATTCAAATAGGGACTAGGAAAATAGTAAGTCTCCAAGGAACATTTTTAAATCCTTAAATTAATTTAAAATGTTGATATCCTAAAAATACCTTATGTCAAAATTGGATGAAATTGAAGTCCATCATCTATTGAATCTTCCACCTAAATGTGTTTAATGAACTGGTTTCATTGGGCCATGTAAACATGATAAAGAATTAATATAGACATACATCTACAGAGTTTCATCATTTTCATATTAGGATTTCTTTTGATGTTCGGGCAAGTAAATAAAATGGTTCTTTGAAGAGGTACAAAGCATGTGAGCTGTGGAAACTTCAAATAGTGTATTGACATTTGTTATGTGTCTAGCATAAGAAACTGAAATGCTACTGCATCAAGGATTTAAAGTGTGCTTTGGCCTGTCGCTGACAATCTGAAGTCAGGAAGGGAGCTGAAGAATTTATAAGCAGATTACATATTTGCGTCAATTTGTGGCTTATATCTTAAGTGCCTAAGACCTGTGAATAGTTACAGAAAATCATCTGGAAACCATGCCTAACAAAAGAAAAGGACAAAAGCTGCATTTGGGAGCTGGGAATGTGGTGAAGTGGAAAAATGTATGATAAGCATGTGCAGAGAAGCTGAGAATATTCCTTGTACCCACCCCACAAAAAAAGAAAAGAAAGTTACATTTAAAATAAAAATAATTCCATAGGAAAAAGCAGCAAATTATGTAGTCCAATTATTATTATTATCATTAGACTAATCTTAATGACAGTTTCTTATATATCCTATTTTGGCATTCAGTATGTGTGTATATATACTTATATACATATTACTGAATATTATTAGTCTTATAAGGAACAGTTTTCAAAATAACAGTCCTTTATATAATGACTTTGTAAGCTATTTAATTTATAAGAAAATTGCATTAATAAAAAGAAAATATATCTTCTAGCTTTAGATTTCTCAGAAAAAACTGAGAATATCTTAGGATAAACTAAATTTTCCCTTGAGTGCCAAAACTTATGGAAACCCATTGAGCAAAACAGTAGTTACTCATTAAATATATTGCAGCAGATATAATAAGTAGTGGTAATATTAATAGTATAATATCAGTCAAAGCAGAAAAAGGAGTAAGTGTAGTTTTTTTTAATCTATTCAACCCAAAGAGATAATCCCAACTATCTTCATATTATAGTGTAGCATTAACTGATCACTCACTATGTCTAACAAATTGTCATGTCTAGTTTTATTTTCTTATGTAATACTCTCAACTTAGTTAATTTATCATAACATACAATGTGAGTATTATTATATTACATAATAATGCTTCACTGCTGCTATGGACTAAATGTATTTCACCAAAATTCCTATGTTGAATTCTTATCTTCCAGTGAGATAGTATTTCAAGTGGGGCTTTTGGTAGGAAACCAGTGGACCCTGTGTGAACTGGTGCAGGGGTGTTATAAGAGACAGGAGCACTTGCTTTCAACTCTCTAATGTTCCCATGTGGAGACACAGCAAGAAGACAGCCATCTGCAGTCCAGGAAGTGTGCCCCTGCCAGACAACAGGTCTGCCAGGACCCTGACCTTGAACTTCCAGCCTCCAGAACTGTGAGAAATTTGTATTTGTTGACTAAGCCATGCAATCTATCATACTCTGTTATGCTGACCAGACTGGACTGTAACACGCTCCATGTGACACAATTTGAACATAAGAAATGTTACTATCAGGATCTTGAATTCTGCAGTGAACAGGAATGCTTTGGAATTTAATTACTTGCTAGTATTTTCACATTTAAATAATCTCATGCATGAAAATTGCCATGATTTAGTAAAAACTGTTTCCAAGGAAATCTTTCAGGAAATGTACTAAGACAGCGGTGGCAAACCTGCAGGACTCACAGCCCTTTCTGTGGGCACTCGAGCCAAGCTGCCTCAGCATGGCCCTAACACTGCCCCAGCTGAGTATCAGATCACAATGCACACTAGCCATGTGCATACTCAGAAAGGAGTAGTGGTGGCAGACTTTGGGAGAAACAAAGTTTGTGGGCATAGATCATTATAGAATTCTGGTCAACGTGGGCAGTAACCATTAATAATGCCTTGTATGTAATTATACAGAATCACTAAGTTCCTCCCATACAACTCTGAAATCTAAAAGCCTCCTAAAAGGAAAAGTTTTCCATAACTCATTTGGAGGCACACTTGGCATGAGTGTGGCCTTTTCCATGATAAACATTCCTCACATGATCGGAGATTAATTATAAAATCATTTTATCCCACTTCAGATTTGACTCGACTCCGGATATGGATGTACAGAAACAATACTAACTGTTTTCATTGTTAGTGTTCCAGATGTAATTGGCGATGTTACCAAAAAAATATTTTCAGTTTCACATAACTTTTCTCAACCAGAAAAACTTGAAATCCTCAAATGACCTCAAGGTTTCATAAAAGACACTGTGAACATGTAACATAAAGAGTCAATAATTACAAGCTCAGGGGAGACGGCCAGAAACCTTGAAAGTAAGCTTAAGTAACCAGCAAACACCCGTGAAGGGCAGGAGAGATGCAAAAGTAAGGTGGAACAGGGGCGCCAAGAGCAGCTGGCACTCATGGGTCAAGGAGGAAGAAATTGGGGATGGATGCAGAATTAAATTTAACAGAATAGTAGAAAAAGTAGTTAGAGGGGACCTACATTGTTTACAATCAAAAAATACAAAACAAGTGTAGAAATTTCAGTTAAAGTACTATGATGAACCCTGGATTCGAGGGAGATCATCTGAAAATAGTACGCAGTGGTACCTCCGTTCACAAACGCTTTTGTCTGCAAACAATTTGGTTCGCACACTGAAATATTTGGTAAAAGTTTTTTGGTACCAGGGATCGAACTTGTGACCTTGCGCTTGCGAGGCAGGCGTCGGCACTACTGAGCTAAATCCCCAGCCCTAAAATTTTGCTTTTGATTTTGAACTCTGCATCAGGTGACGAACAGGCCCAAGGTCATCTTTCCCACAGGAACACGAGTGTGGCCTCTTTTCCAGAATCATGGAACAAATTAAGTTCATGAACCGAGGTACCACTTTGCAGGGGAAATGGAGGCAAACCAAAGCTCTTACTGGAGGAAAGGTCTTCTGAGAGGCTTTTTGCAAGGACAGGTGTGAAATGATGAGAGAGTAGATTAAGAAAGTAGAAAAACAGAATTTGTGAGGGAGTGTGGTGGCACCTGTCTGTGATCCCAGCAGTGGAAAGGCTGAGCCAGGAGGATCTAGAGTTCAAGGATAGCCTGTCTCAAAACCCAAAAATCAAAACAAAAATAGGAAACTCCTGCCCTTTCTCTGGCTTCACTCATTCTGAAAATGGGAAAATATTTCTAAAAGTCTCTGCAGCTTCCCTTCGTCATTAGAATATAACTGTAAGGAGTGGACATCTGAAAATATTTGAAATTAAATAAACCTTTTGGTTTTCTCACCTCACAGCCCTCTGGGCGTCATGAATGCAGCCCTGCTAGGAGCTGTCTCCTGACACATGCACTTACAAGTTGGAAGCCTAGAGTGAAACTCAACTGACCAGGAATCAAAACTCAGCAATGTGCCCTCGTAGGACGTGGATGTTGTCATTTCACCTTCAGTTTAAGAGACTGAAAGGAAACGACTTTTCAGATACTGCAGTATTTTATGTTCAATCACAGCAACATGTTTCAGGAGCTGAAAAGTATCGGGTCTGCAGGCAGGATCCGATGTTGATGTTGCCTTGGATAGCCTTGCCAACAATAATTTCCTTCAATTGTCAGAGAAATAAAATAAAATAAAACAAATGCTTACCTTAACAGAAGGATGTACAAATCATTTTATTTTGAAGAAGCTTATTTTGCATAAATCTAATATGATTTTTACTCTCTAGGAGGATCTTGCCATCTACTGATATTTTGAAGTATTTGACCTGATGCGAGTGAAAATCACACTGCTGAAGTAAAGGTTGTAGGGTTTGTTTGGGGCTGCGATAATTTTAAAATAGGTGGTATAATGCATTCTGAATACATCATTTTTTGTAGAATAGCCTCAAGTGCTACATAATTAAATCAGCATTAATTTACCATTCCAACTTTCATCTTTTGTGTGACTCACAATTTGCCAAACTTTTAAAAATAGGAACACCAATCCCATTAATGATCCTTATATGTATTTTTAGATTAGAACCATTTTATTAGACTCCTTTATTTATACAAATGATATCCCTTTGTCTTCTTTTTAAAAATGAAATGTGCATGCAGCCTAGAGTTGACAGTGGGAGATGGCCTTGGGCAGGAAGCTGGGGCCAGAGGTGCAAACAGTGACTATAGATCAGAAACAGGGACCCCAATCCTGATTCTCCGGCTGGGCTGGCAGCAGCATCTGCTTTTCACTTTACCTCTGACTGAGGAACCCTAAGCATCCTATGGTCTCTGCTTTGAAGGCCCTTTACTCCATTTAATCAATTAATTTACCTCTGAAAATTATTTGGAATTTTTTTCAGAATACCTTTGCTAAAATTCAATGCCTTTTTTTTTTTTCTCTTTTGGTAGTAAGAGCAAAAATAAGAACTTAGATGTCTATTGAAATTGTCTTCAACTTTTGTGCAAAAATAGTAACCTTTCTTTTAATAAGATTGTTCTGGAATTGATGGTTTTTAGCCAGGTAATAACCTAGAAATTAAACACACACCAATGTGAGAATTATATCCATTTCGTGAATTCTTTAATATATCATGTAGGAGGATTTTCTAATTAATGTTACTTTTGGTATCAGTTTTATGTTAGCACTTTTAACACACAAGGTAATTTTTAGATTTGAGTCTGATTTTTAACCAAGCTCTTTATGTCTATATTTTTTCAAATCTCTATCTCATTATAAACTTTCTTTAGGGCAAAGGCCTTGTATTTTTGTTTTATCTCTCATCAGAGCTTCCAGTGAAGTGTTTTGCACACAGCAAGTCCTCAATTAACATTGAAAACGGAGGGACACTAATTACAAGTGGCCTTCCAAGGCCTCCAGTTCAAAAGACGGGGATGTTCAAATTCAGGTTGTGAGAATTAGGATGTTAGAATGTCAGTGATGTTCAGAATCAGGCTGAATGAGCACACTGCCCTAAAGCAGTAGGTGCAGGGCAACTAAAGGAAAGTTGCTGATTGCCATTCTGATTGTGTATCTGAGGATGAAGAAAAGATTCTACTAGGTGCGTGGGAATCTGTCTCATGAAGGTGCATTTGACCAACAGTGACTGGATAATAATGTTTCATAAAGATGGGGCTATGCTGGGTTAAAATTATCTCTTCCCTTGTGTCTTCTAAACAATAAGCTGTGGAAAATTATAAAATAGGGTTTTTTTTCTTCACTAAGCTCTATTATTATAAATTCTAATATTATTTGGGAACTAGATCAATTAGTGGTGTGTCCCATCAGTAAATAACACTGATAAACAAGCACTGTTCATTTGTAGGATACAAAAAATTGCACAATCCCATGTTGGATTTTATTAATGGGGTGATTAACATGAGAGCCACCCATTTTGATAAGCATCATAATTATCACATCAAACATTGTTAAGATTTTTCTAAATCCACTGCTGATACTTTGGAAGTATGAATGGTGACTGAGAAAAATTATGCATAACGGGATTGACTGAGGGCATTAGTTTTCCCAAGGTTTGCCATGCTTCCAAATCCCCGTCAGTCATTCTAGTTCTTTCCAAAACTTTACTACCTAGAAGTTGTATGGAGGGGTCCAGTTAAAAAAAACTTAGACCTGGGCTGGGGATTTAGCTCAGTGGCTTTGCTGCCTGCTGTGCAAGCGCAAGGACCTGAGTTTGATCCCCGGTACAAAAAAACAAAAAACAAAACAAAACCAAAAAAAAGAATAAAAAAACTTAAACCACATTGTCAGTATCCTTAGCTCTGCAGTTTACAATTCTTTCTAACACAGATAAGTTGGGTTTGTAGAATGAATCGATAGCATATTATCTTCATTGCCCAGTAATTTCTCTGGTAAAATTATAATAAATCTAACAGACAAGGACCCAAAATAAAATCACCACTTGTTTTTAATACAATAAAATCCTGCTATCATCTACCTAAGTGAAATTAAAGTGGGAGATATATTGCAGAAATTAGAATGCTTACAGAAAGTTTAATGGGTATTGGAAAAGATTTGTCTCAAGTGTGACCAGTGTCTATGCACATGGAAACTTATTGAGCTAACACCTCTGATCTAATTTCTTTTTGAATTAAAAATAAGTTTTAATCAAACCCTAACCTTTAAAATAGTATGACCTCTATTAGCCTGTGAGCAACAGAGTCGTGGCTGGGAATAAGTGAAAGAATTAGGTGAACGCAGTCTTAGAAAATTGTTTAAATGTCCTTGAGAATCTTAAAGTGACAAGTATATTTGGAGATGCGAATTTCAACACTCAGAACCTATATTTTTTCTATATAGACAGCCTTTGATCTCAGAGTGCTGACTGCTTCTTAGAGAGGCTAGGAAAAGCTGTATCAGTATTAGAAGGCCGATTCTCATCAGTAAACCTGCAGTCACAAAAATCACAATTTCTGTACTTTACATTGTCTGTAAATGGCAGATCATCATTCATATGGGCTAAAAACACTGGCAGAAATAGTGTAACAATTTAACGGCCCATCTTTCAAGATAATCCCTTGTTCATCCATAAATCCACCATCTTAAACACTATTTCTTGAAACACTGTTCTTTTATTCTCCCTCCTGTTTTTAATCAAACTTCTCCTTCACTAAAGACTACCTTTGGTCTTTTCTCCTGCTTGTTTTAACCTTACTCTGTCAAGAACAGTGAAAAATGTAATATTTTCCCTACGTTATGGCTAACATGTTAGCCTATCACAGTCTCTGGGACACTGGTGGAAATATGAAGACTCTTGGGTTAGAGACATGTACTTTATTGGTGAAGTTTCAGGTGGAAATATGAGTTTCATACTTTCTAGGTTCTCCTTCGCCTCCACTTTTCATGAGGACAATGTGGGGAACCTGAGCGACTGAGATGTGCACAGCCTGTTTGTACCACTGTACAATTTCAGAACCTTGAGCTTGGAAACCTTCCCACCTTACAAACAACCTGTTAGAAAACTCTCCCACTCTATGCCCTGGAGGAAGATAGTATTTTCTTCATCATGGTCTGGTTATACACCCACTCTCTGTCCTGAAGCAAAGACACTATCTCTATTGCCCAAAGCTGTTTGCTAGATAAACATCTTTGAAAAATGGAGTCCAGAAGCTCCTCGTGTGTGATACAGGACTGTAATCCCAGTACTATTCTGGGAGGCTGGGACAGGAGGATCTTAAATGCCAGCCCAGCCTGGATAATTTAAGGAAATCCTATCTCAAAATAAAAAGAAAATAAAAAATAGGTTGAGGATGTAGCTCAGCGTGAAGGCCTTGAGTTCAATCCCCAGTACTACAAAAGCCAAAAAGCAACAAAACCCTGCTTCTCTGTAATGTAAACTCTACTTCTGTCGTGCTCAGAGGCTATAGTAACCTTCAGTTCCTGGCATTTTATTTTCAGTCCCATTGGCATAATATTCACTGTTGTGCACTTAATTTGTTATTACCCTTATTACTTAACATTTGTATCCCATTTAAATGAATTATATACTTCACTTTGTCTCTTTAAGTGATTGAAATTCAGTGAAGGGAAAAATTATTTAATACATTCTTTTTAACCTTATAAATCAGTGGAACTATATTGTGAGTAGCTACTCAAATATTTACTTAATTAAGGAAGGAGTCAAAGTATTTCTAAAATGTTTCGTCCTAACCAGTATGTAAACAAATAGGAGTATACTTATACTAAACTATTATGGAGAAAATTATCAGAATGGACCACATTTCCTATGCTGGTGCTTATTCTTTGCTTATATTCTCAGTACCACTTTTAGAGTCAGATATCAAGGAATATTAATTCTTATAAAGAATTTTTTAAAATGTGATACTAAATATCAAAGAATATCAATTTTTATAAATTATTAAGGAAAATACGAAAATAAATCTAGTTTTAAGTTTTAGAATTGACAAAAAAGTCCCATTTGACCCAGTTATTCCTGAGCTGGTTATCTTCCCCCCAAAATTAAAAGAATCATACCACAGTGATATATGTGCACTCATGTTTATAGGGGCACAGTTTGTAGTAGCTAAAACTTGCAGATAGCCCAATTGCCCATCAGCTGGAGACTGGATAAAGAAGATGTGGGTTTTTTTATAAAATGGAGTACTACTCAGCCATAATGAACGACAAACTAGAGACATTTATAGCTAAGTGGATGCATATTGAGGTGATACTCTTAAGTGAAATAAATAGGACACACATGTGTAAATACTGAATAGTTTTTCTGGTGTGAAAAACCAAAAGTGTAAATAAGGATCAAAATGTATAATTGATATTGTGTAATAGGAAGAAAAGGTCTAAAGGAGGGGAAGTGGGAGGAGTAGGGAAAAGGAAAGAAGGGAAAAGAAAAATAATGAGAAAAGGGAAAAAAATGGAAACAGAGTCTTTGTAAATAGGGAAGGGTAGAGGGGGTGAAGGGAGGGGAGGGGAATGGGGAAAAATCAGAACCAAAATACATCATGTAAAAGTACAAGATCCCAATGATGAATGTAACTGTATTGTATACCTAAAATGTACCAATAAACTTAATGGAAAAAAAAAGAATTGACAAAAATCTTCTGATAAAATTTAGAGTAGAATTAGTTTCAACTTCTAGGAACTTAATAACAAAAACCTCCAAGGTAAAAATATTCAAATCTATGTTTTATAAATTTAAAAAATACTATGCATAAAGTTTTAAAAATCAAATAATTATGCATACAACTTCAGGTATTTCCAATAGTTGGAGGTGACCATTTCCAATGAATCTCTTAAGTATTCATATTTGGTTTTGGTGATATCATATTTCTAAATGTTTAATTACTATCAATGGACTTGTCTTGCTGTTGGTTGTGTTTTTTCTGTTTTTGTTTTGTGTTTTTTGGTTTTCACATTGTCTAACTGATTTCTCTCTATAGAAAAGACACTGTCTTATATTGGGCCTCTTCCATCCTCCACATATTTATAACTTGCTTTTTGTTAGATAAAGTACTGATATTGTCCTGGTTATGCAAGTATTCTTTGCAACTGTACCTTGTGTATATTGATTAGACTTCATTTCATACAACTTCTTTTTGATTTTTGTTAATAGCTTGTGCATTTTGTATACTCAGTTGTGTATGCACTATCATTACCATATCATTAAGCTTTCTATAAGTAATGTAAAATTCTTGTGCAAAGTACCAAAAAAATCACCAGCCGCATCTCTTTCCTGAAGACTTTCGCTGTTCTCCCAGAGTCAATCTATTCTGCTTGCTCCCCCACTTTAAATGTAGTATATGTTCATGATACACAATGAATCCATTCATCCTGGGGACTGGTACATGCATGTATCGCATCTGGATATTTTCTACTTCCCCTTCCTCTCCTCTCCCTCCCCTTGTCTCTCTCCAGCCCCTGAAATCTTTCCCATCTCCACACAGTCTATCTCCCTATTTCTTATCATCTATTTTTTATTTTCTTCTTTAAATTATTTATACTTTGAGTTTCTCATATAAGAGAAATCATGCAATATTTACCCTTCTGTGCCTGATTTATTTCACTTGGGCCATCTGGCTGGGACACCTGTCACCTTATTGATCCCCAGATTTGATGGGGCTGAACTCCAGCTGGCTGCGCTGCTGTCCTCTTCCCCCTTCACTGCTCCACGTGTGTCCCCGCCAAGCTTCCTACTCTGACAAACAGGATGACCTTTCCCCATAGAGGAGGTGGTTCTTTGGTCAAGGGCACAGGAAAACAGGCACATGGGAAAACTGTTTTTAAATCCTCATAGGTCTAAAAATATCTTCCTTCTTTGATATTTGAAAAAAAATGGACTATGCAGAAAATCCTAGGTTAGAAATTTAAAAGTTCAGAATTTCAAAAAGTTGTGCTCAATAGTTTTCCTGTCTCTGGGGTCCTATTGAGAAAATTTATGCCATTTTGATACCTATTTTTTTATATGTGACCATATTAGAAAAAGTACAAGTGCCTTGGAAATATACAAGATCTTCATTTTGTTCCTAACGCATTACAGTTCTATGTTGACATGCTTTGATGAGTTTTATTTATTTCACTGCAGTAGGTGCCAATGACTCTTTTTCTAATTAAAAAAAATGTCTGACTATAATGGGGGATTTTCTGAATTAAAATTCTATGTATTTGGAATTCTTATTGTTCAGTTCTTATTATTCAAATATTAGATCAACTAGACTTATTTTCTGATGTTCTTATCTTCTTTTTCTCATGTAATACAACTTTGATTGTTAGATTTTGTTTTACTCCAAGATTTCCTCAAGTTGATTATCTGTTCCTTCCAATGCTTTTCAATGTTTTAATTTTCAATATTTTTTGATATTCTCTCAAAATTCCTGTTAATATTTTTTCTCCTTTGTTACATAAATCCAATAATTCCCCTTTTCCAAGACTATAAATTGTAAATATCAATAATTACATTTTGCTTTGTATTTTAGCTTCCTGGATGTTTCTTGATTACTGTATTCTTTTTTTCTCATTTTGTTGTCTTAATTTCTCTATTTCTGGCTAGAATATTAACATAACCATCTGGTTACTGGGTTATAAACTTACATCTAAGAATCAGTAACAGAAGGACTAACTGGTAGCTCGGTTTGCAAGTATTAGCTGTCCTATTTCACCAAAGCTCCCAGTTTTGGGAATCTGTAACTCTTTTTTGAGGCTTTGTCCGTTTTCCCAGAAACTAACCATGCAATCTCCTACCTAAGTGATATTCAACCTCATGACCAGCATTCTCAGAAAGAAATGTAAGCAAGGACTGAGATTAGACTACACACTTTTTACTTAATGACCCAGATTGAAGCACACCATGTTCTTCTTTTTAAACACTCTGGGTTACTAAGTTTGCCTTTCAGCTGCTCAAAAAAAAGTATAGTTCTAGACCTCTTGGAAGACTGATAAGGGGTTTGGTCGCCTGGGGTGGGCTTAGGGTTATGTGAATGTAGGAGGAGATCTGGTTGTATAACACTGCTTTTTCAGAATTTTTTTCTCTTTTTTTTAGATTAATGTTATAGACTTTATTATGAAATAGATAAAAATATAATCATACACTAAAATTGAACAATTACAAGGACTCCTTCCCACATGAAATTTAATCTCATAAAACCACCTATGTTCTGCTTCTTAAAAAGTTTAATAGTAAAACTTTGGTGTAGCAGGGTCCTTGGCAAGTTTAGAACTAGAATTAAAAGGCAGACAACAACTCTGGAAACTAGTGAACCCCGTCTCTGCAGCAGCCTCACATCTGGGAGTCTCCAGCAGTTCCTGCTCCTCTTTCCAACTGGGTTTCAGCCCTTTCCTCCTGGCCGAAGTCCCCTCTGCCTCCCTGGCCAGGCTGTCCGCCCTCAAGGCCTTGGTCAGGCTTTCTCTGACCCTCTTTACTTTCTCCATCTGTTTCATGAGGTCTGCAGCAGTGAGCTGTCTGATGGAAGAGGGAGGAACAAGGTGAAAAGCTTCCAGGAAAGTCTCTTCCCAGAAGGGAGACAGGCCGGGGTGGGCTGGGAGCCCTCATCAGCACCCTGGCCACGGGATCCACCTTGGCTTCCTGAGGTCATGATTTGGAAGGCATTTGTGAAATCCAATCGGCTTAAACCTTCTTCCGTGCCTTGTTGCTTGAGTGCCTGCAGCCTCCAGCTTGTACACAGCTGCTGGGGGTTCTCCAGCTTCTCCTTGTCGGGCCCACACCTGACCTCATTGCCAGGGTGGGCGGGGATGAGCGTCACGGGCCTGGGTAAGATGCTGCTGGTCAGTCCCTCTGGGATGGTAAAGGGCGTGGCAGCTCCGCGCTGGGCGAGGACTTGTTTCTTCTGCAAATCTGGGGGTAGCATGCTTTCTTCTGAGCTTCCGCACGAAAGGCTGGCTTGGAATTGAGGGTGTTTCAGGCCCTATGGTTGCTGGGATTTTCCTTTCGGGCTCCATTTCTGAGATGAAGGTAGTCTGTGGCTTTCTGGAAGATGCAGCGGTCCCTCATCTGGTTCCCACATAACGGGTTTAGGTGTGTTCTGTAGGCAAGTGCCTAGTGCAACCTTGGGAAACTCTGCTTTTTCAGAATTTTGATCAATTCTTTTCTTTTCAAACTCAACTACACCCTTAACCTAAAAGGCTATCTGGTGACCCTAATTCATAGCTCTTTTCAAGATTTCTAGAATATGAGTATGCCTAATTTTATCTTTACACTAACCAGTGTGATTTAAGATTTCTTCAGTATGTGAAGCAGGGACCATTTCTTGATTTGATTCTTCAAAATTGTTTTCCTGCCATCTACTCTCCTATTCTATATTAATATGTGACCTTTATATAGTTGTTTATGTTTATTGCCTTTTCTATTGTTTTAGGTGGGGACAGGAAGAATGCATAGGTTGAAAACAGTATGCTTAAGTAGAATGAAAGTTACACCTCATAAACATAATGGTATTAATTTTTAGACTCTTTGAAGCTATTTCTCACCAGAAAAAGCATTGTACTTTATTAGGTTTTGAAAGGAAATATTGGTACAAATGAAGAGATCAAATTTGAAAAAAAAATTGAAATCACTATATGTGATCTAAAATCTACTAGGCTGTAAATGTACATTTATTATAAAATTACATCTCATAGAGCTCTTGAAGTGCTTTTACAATTCTTAAAAATTAAAATATTAGGACCTATAAATAGAAGAACACTGATATTATAATTTCTCAAACTGTATTCATGATCGAAATACTACACTTGATCTTAGCCAAAATGCAGAGAAGTGATTCATGATTAAAATACTATGACATGTGCAACTGATAGTTTTTTTATATAATCTATATAGTCTGATTTTTTTCTACTTTATAAAGGTTTCAGAAAATTAGCTGGAAAAATTACTTTTAAAAAGTCATAAACCTGGGCCGGGGATTTAGCTCAGTGGTTCCGGCACCTGCCTCGCAAGAGCAAGGTTCCTAGTTCGATCCCCAGTACCAAAAAAAAAAAAAAAGTCATAAACCTAAATAAATAAAGTTGAAGGCTCAGGTTCCTCTACACGGCTTTCAAAGTCTCTCTCTTATATACAAGCAGATCTCAGTGTCCTTAGACATTGGCCCAAGATTTCTCAATTAAACCCACACAGGAAAGGATGTTGTAATGTTCCTTCCAGAACTCTTTAAGGGTTAAATCTATATCTGAGACCATCTGAAAGCACAAGTGGTCACCATTTGGGTCGTGAATCAAGACTTTGATTATAAGTTAAAACTAAAATTCTGGTCATAACCCAAGTTGTTTGTATGTGAGGCTGGTTGTAACTCCAGAGTCCACTGAACACCCAACTACAGATATTACAAAGTATCTACCTTTAAAAAGTTATCCCATTTTATATCAGGAACTAATTACAGCAAGTTCCTCTTCTAGAACCAAATTTCCTCATCAAGATAATGAGTAGTTAGCATTAAATTTTATTTTAAGTAGCTTTTAGCTCTAAAAAGCTTAAGATCAGAACATGAGATTTAATGAGAGATATCCATTTTCACTATTATAAAAACACTACAAGAATACTGATGGTATAACACTAAAACATATGTTATATATTAATTAAGACATTAATATAGGGTAATTTGTAGAGAGAATTTATCACAAAGGATTCAAGGCCAAATTCTAACATTATTATCATCTTATTCTTGTTATTAAATCCAACTTATAGTCTGACTCAGTTTGCTGTTATACATATAACCCTTACTGTAGATTTGTTTGGTAGGTTGTATTTCCTATTCTATGCTAATCAATGTATTCCAGGTTCTACAGCTGTTGATATCAGATCCCATGGGGGACCAGTTTAAACAAAGTAACAGAAATCCACAGTGAAGGTGATAACTCTAAAGCCATGGTGTGAAACAGAAAAACTGGTCTTATTCATCATTTCCTAAAATAGTTAAAGCATAGTAACTAAAATAAAGTTATTCACTTTTTATAGTGTTTAAGATGATTATCCATTCAACCAACCAAGCAGTCCAATATCAAATCAAAGTCCAAGCAGAGATACGTTCTATGAACTATAATCCAATTTAGACACCAAATTTTCCAAATTTAAACATAGCATTAATATGTTAGTCATGGTCTGATTAATAATGCAAGAAAATGTTTTAAATTATAAATATGCTTCAACCTAAAAACACTGGTCTTTAGTCAAAGTTATATTTAGAGCACAAGGATTCTTCAAGGAGGTCTAGTTGTCTCTACTGTGAAGTATTCTTATCAGTCAAATCATGCTTAACAATCTGCAATCTAAAGAAATTTATTTATTTGAGCCTTCATGAATTGGTGTTATTGTGTAAAAAATATGTCTGGATCCCCATATTAGAAAGATCCTCACTGGAGCTACAGGGATACTCTGGAAAATTCATATTGGAGAAAGGTCACATTTACTCATACAGTCTAAAATTTAACATGATATTTTCTCAAATAACGTAATTGTAGATAGCTTTCCAATAAATGCTAGCCTCCAAAAAAGTACTGAAAATAGTAATGAAATACGGTATCATCACAGTGACATCTCATGAACATAACACAAAATAAGATGTTTGTCAAGATCAAGTTGAAAACCTTTGCGGAAAAGGCTCTAGGAACAGAGAAGGTAACAGAGCTAGCATCCTCAGGTGGGGCTGCATGGGGGAAGAGAAAAGTTTTAAGCACCAAAGGGGATAGGGAAATAGAGTAAACAGGGTTTTCATTCCAGTAAGTTGAGCAGTGTGAGTTACTGAGGTACAATGCAGTCTAAACAACCGGGATGAAGATCCAAAAGAGTAGGAAGATGCAGTACTCACAAAGCTTTATAGCCAAGAAACAGACAATTTTTGAAATTTCTGGAATGTGATTTTCTTCCTTTGTATTTGAATTTTATCTCGGCATTACATTTTTTATTACTATCAAGCCTATTTTGGTAGCAATTCAGGTTACAATCTCTTATTCAAAACTTGTGGGGAATGTATTTTAGATGTCTTTAGACTTTAGAAAGACAATACAGCAGATATACCATTTCTATATAACCTGCCCAGCAGGTTAGGTGGCTTTATTCTGTAATCAGACACATTTTCTCAGCAAAGCATGAAATTACTCAGGCAAAGTAGAGTAAATAAAGAGTATATCTTTTCTATCTTTCTCTTGAAGTTGTTTCCACTTATATTTTACTATCAAACTATCACATCTGGTTTTCCTAACAAAAGTTAGCAAAACCAAAGAAGAACTGCCTATTCATTTTTAGATGTTTAGATTATAAAATTGGTTTCAAGGTATTGAAGCTATATATTCTAAAACTGAATGGCCCAAGCTACAATAACAAAAAAAAAAAAATCAGAGGCATATACTGTAGAAATTTATATCACTGAAATGATTCATTCAACCACACTTAGTTTAATTTAAAATTATATATGAAGAAAATCACTGGAAATATATGGAGGCCAAGGACTTCCCCATGGCTGCGATTCATACAGAAATGCCATGGGCACTCATGTGACAGGGACAGAGTGGCACACGCGTTGACAGTACCCAAATTGTCCTGGGATGAGGGGGCAGGCCTGAGGCACTGGAAAATGGAGAGAACAGAGGGAACAAAGTATCTGAATGTGGAGGCTGAGTCACAAATGCCACTCTGTCACCCACTGCCGCCTCACCTCAATAACTAAAGGAAACTCGCTGCATGATCTGATGTGTAGACTGTGTATAACTCCAATCCCCTTCCTAAGTACTCAGCACATGTCCTGCACAGAAAGAAATAGGAACGAAAAGGGAAACAGGCAGAAAAACAAACTTGTCACTTGTTCCCTACATCTGCATTACTTTTCTAAGGAGAGGAAAAATACCCCCTTAAAAGAGACTTAAAACTAAAGGAATGTCTTAAAAAACACTAATAGGAAAGGTGGTGTGTACACCCAAGGGATTAGTATTCAGTGTTAAAGGAGGATGAAGCCATGTTATTGTCAGGAAAATGGACAGAACTGTCATGTTAAGTGAAACAACCCACAATCAGAGAGACAAATATTGCATGCTTTCTCTCCTATGTGGAATCTTTAACAAAATTAAAGTAGATTGGGTAAAAGTAGAAGAGAAGAGGAAGGGTGTTGGGGGGAGAGGGGTGGAAAATAAGGAGGGCAATTGGGGATTTAAAAGACTAAAGTATGTTATATGTACCTTTCAACATGCCAAACAGTCTGCCCTATTCTGTAGAATTAACAGGTGCTGATCAAAAAAAAACCCAGAGACAATAGATACATACACCCATGCAAAAGACCAAACTGAATGTAGTCCTTGATTTGGTGGCAAAAGAAGCAAGAAGATCAAGAAGAATTTGAATATGATTAACAAGAATGAAATGTAGGAAAATGCAAGCCGGAACAACAGCAACAACAGGTCAAGCAATCCTTTCTAGGTGGCATCATGTGGCACAGGTTTGGTGCTGACTGCATTTATCAGGGTTGGATCAAAGACAGACTCTACGCAGAGACTTTGGTCATTTACAAGCCAATTCGGGTTAAGTTTTCTTACGTATTTGCTGTGCATTTAAAAATAGAGAAGTGTAGCTGTAATTATACATCGGTAACACAAACTAACACAACTAAGAGTACATATACATGATGCTTTCGTCACAAAAATAGAAAGGAAAAAAATATATATCAAACATTATGCTATTGGTGGAATTATAGTCTTAATAGTAATCTTAATATCCATGGGTTTCTACATGTTCTATAATAATACATAATTTCATCATAAAATACGAAAATTTCTAATGACGATTTCTTTCCTCAGAAATGTATTAACATAGCTATGATTATCTGATGCATTTTTTCATTCTCCACGGGAGAGAACTCTATTACTTTTCAGAAAATCATAGTTGGACCGAAGAAACCCATGTTAGGCTGCATCAAATTCCGGGGAACTTTACTTACAGTACACATCCACTCGGATTGACTTTATCGCGGGGGACCCCAGGCCATTCTCGGCTTTACAGTAGTACCGGCCTCCTTGGTGTCGCTGAATGTTTGTAATCCTTAGCGTCTCATTGAAGACACTGGAGTCTTGGAATCTGTCAGAGGCACTTCCTGCTGTTTTGGTCCACCTGATCTGAGCAAACATCGACAGAGATTGTTACTTTAGTTTGGTTTCCCCACCAAAAAAAAAAAAAAATCAAATAGTAGTTACTTATTTGAAGTTTGCATTCCGAGCTGCTACATTGCCTTTCCAATCAAATTACTAACAACTTTTCTAGAAATATTATATGCCTAATTGAATTATAGGAGTTTAATTGAAACATCATCATTATATAGTACCTGTAATTCAGCTTCATTTGCATGGGATTCATCAATAGATTGATCGGTATGTACGCTAACATAAAGTCTAACAGAGAGGGAGTTAAATATCCACAGTAAGTACCCTAGAAATATGGATTCTCTTTTCTTTGTTAAGCATTTGAAATTGTCTTTCACATTTTCCAAACTTTGCAAGATATTTTGTGCTCTAGGTAGACTCTCATTTCTTTTTGGACATGTTTCATTATTTTATTTTAAATTTCCGACTTGATTTGGATACTTCAGTCATATTATCATAATAGCTTATTGAGATTATGTATAATTGTATACACCTGGTTTTTCAAAGAGTTTTTTTTCTTTAATAGCTTTGCTTTAATAAGCCTACAAATGATTTGCCTATTTTGATAATTAGAATGTACTTTACATCAATAATTATTTTCAGAAAAATGTGTAAACTTTTTCAAGGAGAATGTTTCCATTAAACTGCCAAAACACTTTCACTATCTAAAACATTTCATTATAAACAATGCCATTCTTTTAAACACAGCTGTGTGCCAATGATTTCATTTTGCTAGCAATAATGACTGGCATTCAACTTAAATTTTGTGTATTTTAGTTTTTAAAAAACCTGAATAAAAGCTACAGGCTGATACTGTAAAGAGATATAAAACAGCAAGTAAAAAGGATTTGGTTTTACGTCTCTCCTCCTAATTGTATATTTTTAACTTTTATTTTGAAATTGAGAAACAGCTAATAAATTCTTCTGGTCAAATATACATGATAAAACATGGAAAATGAAACTAATGTCTGAAATCCTATAATACTGCTATTATCAATATGTCTTCATGAAATGTGAATTAAGATTTATGTTCTACTGACATTTAATCTTTAAAAAGTTATCCATATCATTAAAATATCAGTATGAATATATTCATGTTTCTCTTTAATTGTAAATTAAAATGTTCCTTAGACATCAATAAACAAAAAGCAATATTAAATGTTTAATCAACACTTCCTATGTATATATAATATACAAAAGAGTAAAGTGGCACACTTCTTGCTTTCAAGTAGTCTATAAATTCATCAGCTATATGTCTATAAAAGTAAAATGTATAACAAAGGCAATGTGTGTTTTTTAAACTTCGGTTTTTGTTTGTTTGTTTGTTTGTGATACTGGGGATTGAACCCAGGGCTTTCTCATTGAGCTACATCCTCAGCCCACTATTGAAAAAAGTTTTTTGAGACAGGGTCTCCCTAAGAGTCCTGGGATCACAGGTGTGCACTGTCACAATGGTAATGAGCTGAAGTTAGTAATATTTCCTTTATAAAATCTACAGTTCTATTTTCACTTAAATTTCAAAATCTACAAGTACAGAAATAAAGACTATTTAAAGAAATAAAAGACATATTTTTGTACAGAGAGATTTTAATTCCCTTTAAGAAAATATATCTCAGCTATAATCTAAGTTTAATCATGATTCCAATTAAGGTATCATGTTTTCTTTCAATATCACAATATAATACAGAAGTATTACTTGGAAAAAGAAGATTTGGAAAAAGAAGCATTTCAGAATATAAAAATAGGTCCCGGAAAAAGAGTTATCAGAATAACCTAATCCTTCCAAATATGGAAATTATGTTATTAATACAAAGTGATTCAGTAAGAGGGGAGGAGGATAAGGTGTACAGAGAGAGAGACTGAGAGACAGAGAAACAGAGAAAGAGAGACTATGACACAAACCAACATTTATAAGCTTTTCGCCAAAGCACATCTTTATATTCTACAAAATTAGCGAGGACCTCAAATGTTTTTTTGTTTATTTGGATTACATTTATTCATAATTATGGCTTTAGAAGTTAAAACAACATGTTAAAGTATGTATTATCTTACTTTATATTATAAAAATAAGTGTATGGCATTTTAACATTAGTAACATTTTGAATCAGAAAAATATATTTTCCACTATGAAAATAAAAAAGAGTGGCATTGATTTATAGTTCTGTATATCTCTTTAATATCTAGTTTAGGGCAACAGTGCTAGGTGGATTATTATATCATTTTCTGCATGCAAGCATTGTATTATGTTGCTTTGTTTGCAATACATGAAGGAAATCTAGTCCCATGTTGATATTTAGTCAGAAAGGGAGAATATTTCAACAGCTTTTTCATGTAATTGCACATGAAAGAGATTGAAAGAGATTAAAACTGTACAAGGTCATTACTAAAATGTTCCTTTGGAAAGCATAATCTAAAACATGAACAACATGTCTATATTCAGTTACATCAAAACTCATTGGTGTGTTTTGCTCTTTGAACTGATTTTTTTATCATGAATGATTTTGTAACATCATGAATTCATTATATGGAAAACAAATTCATTGAATTAAGCAAATTTACCAAATGTTCACACACAGCATTATATATGTTGCATATGTTTACATGTATGTATAGACATGATATAGATATAGATATAAAATCACAATTAATCTCACCACCAACCTCTTCAGAAGAGTGTGTAAATTATGAGATGTCATTGTGCTTACATGGGAAAATTTTTTCAAATTCTATGTTTCATTTTAAAAACATGAATTAGTAATTAATAATAAATAATGTCAAGCAGCTTCCTGGCTCATTTCATTCATTTTTGAGAAAAATATTTATCAGTGCCCATGGAGTATATTTTGCCTAAAAGCTATATTCAATACAAAGGTGGTTAGTTTAGCAAAAAACTCTACTACACAAGTCTTTTTCTTTCAGAGAATCTTGGTACTTTAATAAGTAATAGAAATATTTTGTAGATAATTTCTATCTTGTCAATAAAACATTAAAAACTTTCAAGCTGTGGGCCAAGTGTGGTAGCACATGCTTGTAATGCCAGCACATGGGAAACTGAGGCAGGAGGATCGCTGTGGGTTCCAGGCCAGCCTGGGCTGCATAGTGAGGTCAAGCACAGGGTGAACTACATAGTAAAACCCTGTCTCAAAAATGAATGAACAAACAAAAGTTGAAGCTTCAAGAATTGAAGAATTGATCATTCTTACTGAATAATCAAAGGTAGTAATATTGATTTTTTTTGAGTGCATGGTAGTGAAGAATACAAAGGTTTGTTTTTGTTTTTTTTTACAAATTTCAGTCTGTTTAAACTTTAATTTGTGCATTTGTGGTAATTTATGACTACAAAATATACTTCTTATAATGACGAATAGGCACATTTCATTTGAATGCACAGTGTACCATTCTAAAATATCCTAATTTCCTAACAAAGTGCTTGAGCAGTCACATACACATACAGTAATAGCAAAATATATTTACACTCTTAAAATTTGCAATCTGATGAAAATATATATATATACTTTAAACTACAGAAAAAATTAGTGCTTTCTTCAGCTTAATTATGAGAATATACCCTGCCATCTAATTTTTTTACTGATTGACTTCAATTAAAAAATTGGTGTACACTGTGTAGTTAGTTATAAAATGCATGTCAGTTTTTAAAATGCTAAAAGCCCATTTTAGACATTGCTTTCCAGGCATATTTGAGAACCAGACAGGTGAGCAGGCTGCACCACAAAAGTATTTAGTTTTTATTTTAAAGCTATTAATGATGTTTAAATTAAAACTAGAAAATTATGCTTAGGTCTCTTACTGTCTTTTCCCAAGGAAGTTTAACTGCCATTTAAAAATAACTTTAACCCCACCAGCACACAGGAGGTGAGCCACTCCAGGGCACAAAGGGAAGCTTCCTGGCCACTGTACCACCCCCTGCCAGCACACAGGAGGTGAACAGAGCAGGCACCATCAGCACACACACACCCCCCATCAAAATGGGAAGACACATAAACAAGTTTCAAAACCAGACTTCCAGATCACCTACAGCAACTCCAAAGGGAAACAACAGGGAACACTCTGATACTCAACCACCTGGACTCCCTGAACTGGCAACAAAGGAGGATCTGGAAAAAATGAAATCAGAAATAATTTCTCAGATAACAGCAGAGATTGTCCTCATAGTGCAAGACATGATTAATAAATCTATAATGGAGCTTAGGAAAATGATGGAATCCCAATATAGGAAACAAATGGAATCCATGTAACAGATGCAAACAGATTTCCAAGAGATTAAAAACTCCATTGAAAGTCTATGCAGCAGAATGAGCCAATGTGAAGACAGAATTTCAGATATAGAAGATAAGATTGCAATTAATGACCAGGAAAAGAAAAATTTCTTTAAAATTGTAAGGGAGCATGAGAAATCAATCCAGCAGCTGCTAGACGATACAAAGAAGAATAACACAAGACTGATTGTAGTCAAGGAAGAAACAGGAGAGAATACAGATGACATAAAAAAACATGTTCACAGAAGTGATGGCAGAAAACTTCCCAAGCAGGAGAAAAGAACTTGACACACAGATAAGTGAGGCATATAGGACTCCAACTAGCCATGATCAAAAAAAAAAAAAAAAAAAAACTACACATAGGCATATAATTGTTAAGATTCCAGAAACCCAACAGAAGAACAAAGTTCTACAAGTGGTTAGAGAAAAGAAACAAACCACATACAAAGGAAAGCCCATCAGAATCATAGCAGACTTCTCAGTGCAAACCCTCAAGGCAAGAAGAGCTTGGAGTGGTGTATTTCAAGCCCTAAAACAAAACAGCCTCTAACCCAGATTGATGTACCCTGCAAAATTATCTTTCAAAATTGGTGGAGAAATAAGATACTTTCATGACAAAGAACACCTTAGGAACTTCATGAATACCAAGCCAGCACTGCGAAAAATTTTAGACAATATCCTAGGAAAAGACAATGAGGATCACAACCCCAGGAAGCCCAGAAGAATGAATCCATCTGGTGTGACAAGAAATTAAATGCAAAGGGGTGAATCCAACAAACAGAAAAAGTCATGACAATGACAAGTCAATACGTATCAGTTATAGTCATCAGTGTTAATGATCTCAATTCACCAATCAAAAGAAATAGACTGGCAGAATGGGTCAAGAAGCAAGATCCAACAATATGCTGCATACAAGAAACACCTTGAATTCAAAAAGAAACTCATAGACTGAAAGTTAAAGGGTGGAAAACAATACTCCATGTGACATGAACCTAAAAAAAAAAAAAAAGCAGGAGTAGCTACCCTCTTTGCAGATCAAGTAGATTTCAAACAAAAATCTGAAACACTCTGGACTCAAGAATTTCAGATAAGGGATAGTCAACTTGTATGTAAAAATCTATTGTGAGTATGTAAAAATCTATGTGTTTTCATTCCTCTCAAGTAAAAACTTAAGAACAGGACTGTTGGTTCTTAACAGTAATACAAGAAATTTCTATATTCTTTTCCAAAATGGTTTTATCATTTTACATTCACATTAGCAGTATTAGAAAGTTCTAACTGGTTCACACCTAAGCTGACATTTGTTCTTTTAAAACTTTTAACTTCATCTCCCTAATGAATGTATAATTGAATCTTGTTATTGTACTGATTAGTACTTTTCTGATTCTAGTGTTGCACACCTTTCCTTGTGCTGTACTGGCTATTTATCATCTTATTGTGTCTACTTTTTAATTGGGTTGTCTTTTAATGAGCTGTAAGAGTTCTTTATATATTTTGGTCATGGGTTATATGATTATAAATATGGTCTGTTTAAGGACTACTTTTCATTTTCTTAACGATGTCATTTAAAGTTCTAAATTTTGATGGAATCTCATTTATCAATTTCTGTCTTTTATACATCATGTTTTTTATATCCTAGGAAATTCTTGCCTACCCTGAATTCATAAACATTTTCCCTTATAATTTCTTCTTAAAGTTTTATACTTTTAGTCTTTCATATTTAGGTTTATAGAGCCTTTCAAGTTATTTTTATGTATGGAAATAAAGGGGTGAGGTTAATTATTTATATACAGATACCAGGTGTTCTAGTCCCATTTGCTGAAAACACTATCTTTTCCTCAGCTCTTGAATTGAGTTTATGTGCTATAAAATGTTAATGCAAAATAATCTTTCAAAACTCAGTGGACCATATATGTGTGGTTCTATTTCTAGATTCTCTGTTTCATTCCAATGATCTATATGTCTTTCCTTACGCCAACACTGCCTTAATTACTGTAGCTTTAGAGGAAGTCTCAAAATTAGGCTCTGAATGTCTTTCGACACTGTTTGTTTTCCTCTTTCTTTTTACTTTTCTAGGCCCTTTGTACTACTATGTAACTTAAATTTCAATATCCAATTCTTCATTTACAGCAAGTATACATAGACCTGAATTTTTATATATACCTTGTGTTTTGTAATCCTGCTAAATTCAAATATAAGTTCTAGGTGCTCCTAGAGATTTCTTAGTATTTACTCTGTAGATGATCATTTCATCTGCATATAAAGAGTTTACTTCTACCTTGCCAATCCTATCCTAATTATGTCATTTTATTGCCCGACTATTTTGGTTTGGGCCTATGTTTCAAAGTTTAACAGACAGATGAAGAGTAGGGATATCTACCCTTGTTCCCCACCTTAGGGAGAAAGCATTGTATCTTCTCCATTCATATAAGGAATTTTGCTGGAAGTATGGAGTACATGTCTTTGATCTGTTGAGAAGGTTCTGTTCTACTTCTAATCTCCTGATAGCTTTTGCCATGAAGAGCTGTAGAATTTAGTCCAATACTTTTTCTCCAACTACTGACAGGATCATATGACTTTTTCCTTTCCTCTGTTAAAATGATGACTTTTTGGGAGTGGATCTTCCAAGGCTGAACCAACACTCCCATGCCTATAATAAAACCACTTTCTATATCCTGCCAGACCTGACTTCTAATATTGTTTTACCAAACAAATTTCTATCTATGTTCATACTTTTTTCTTCTATTATCTTTACCAGTTTTAGTATTAGCACAATGTGGATTTCCTAGAATGAGGGGAGAACTGTTCCTTCTTTTTTCTGCTTTAAATGTTTAATTTAATCAGTTAAAATGTATACGAGCCTATTGTTGTCATATAGGTAGGTTTTCAAGCTAGGAATATACTTTCTTTAATAGGTGCTATTCAAATTTTATATTTCCTCCAGAGATAGTTTCATTAATTTGTCTTCCAAGGTACTTCTTAGGAGTTGTCAAATTTATTTCAAAAAAGATTTTTGTAATATGCTTTCTGAATCCTTTTAAATTCTGTAAAATCTGTAAAATCTATGGTAATATCTCCTAGATCTTGATATTGTAATTTTAACAAAGTATAATTGACATTGTGTAATAGGAAGAAAAGGTCTAAAGAAGCAGGGGAATTGGGAGGGGTAGGGGAATGGAAAGAAGGGAAAAGAAAAAATATGAGAAGAGGAGAAAAATGGAAACAAAGTCTTTGCAAATAGGGAAGGGTGGAGGGGGTGTAGGGAGGGCAGGGGAAGGGGAAAAAAAATAAGAACCAAGATACTCATATAATGGTACAAGATCCCAATGATGAATGTAACTGTATTTTATACCTAAAATGTACCAATAAACTCTATGGGCAAAAATTTTTTAAAAATATCTTCAGGGACCAGGGATTTAGCTCAGTGGTTTAGCCGCCTGCTGCACAAGTGCAAGGACCCAAGTTCAATCCCCGGTACCAAAAAAAAAACAAAAACAAAAAACCTTTAAATAATACATTGTTCTTTTTACAAGATTTTCTCCCAAAGGATCTTGAGTAATAATTATAAAGGTAATACGAATTATTTCTGGGCAGTTTTAATTATAAGAGTAAATAAATACATGTTAACACATCCTAACAAGGCTGAAACCTTTATAAATGCTTTAAGCTCAACTCCACAAACCACTCTATTTTTATAAGATTTAAACTTGAATAATTTTTAAGAGATTAGCTCACTGTGATTAAGTGGTTAATTCAGCCTGGTTAGTTAACAAGTTTTTATTCCTGAGGTATAACGACCCTAACATGCTAAGCACAGAAAAGATTGTTATTAATTTGATGTCATTTCTTTGTTTTGTCTTTTTGTGCAGTCTGTTAATCCACCATCGCTTTGCTCGATCACTATAAATGCGAAACAGTGGAACAAATATCATTTTTCTTAATAATCACTGTAAGGATCACACAAGTCCCCTTCCCTGAGATCTACAGATTTTAAGGTCCACTTATTGTTAAGAGTACAGAAATATGTGTGTGTGTGTGTGTGCGCATGTGTGTGTATTTTGTGTCTTACATCCTGATGTTCATGTGCTCCTAGGTGGGGCTTTGGGAGGTGACTGGACCCTGGGTGTGTGGTACTGGGTTAGTCCTGATTGGTTTATAGCTGGGTGTGAGGCTGGGAAGTGAAGCCTGGTGGGAGGAGGTGGACCACTGTGAGTGTGCCTGAGGTAGTTTCCATATATATATATATAAGAACAATATAAGTGTTTTAAATGAACAAGCTAATGGACACAAATACAAAATTGAGAAAAAAAGAAATACAAATGGCCTTTTGTGTATGAAAATATTGGTAAATTTTTAATGTAATGATATAAATAAAAGTGAGAAGAATATATTTTTATCTATTGGACAGTGAGAAATACTAAAAATTTTGCATATCCCTGAAGTTTAATAGCTGAGACTGCAAGGATGCATTGGGACAAGTTTCCTTTTTGGAGAATTTATGAACTACTCTGACCTAACAAGTATGATTAAAATTAATTTCACTCACATAAATATAAGAATATCAGAAAATGATCCTACTCCGTGGGTAATAGTATGCCAGTAGAAACAGTATAAATATCAAGTGATAGATGAATATTTGAAAACATGGACCCTAAAATTAAATTAAATGTACTCATTAAAATACAAATTTATTATTGAGTAAAAAATGAAGTGGAGAGAATATTCCCAACTGTGTAGAAACAGTACTTTGTGTGTGTGTATGTGTGCGTGTCTAGAATTACACAAGGAAATACATGAAACTTAACATTAACTATGAGTGGGACTGGGAGTAATAACAGTAAAAAATGCTTTCCTTTTTAAATTTTAATTTTAAATACTTCACAGTGAGTTTCTTTTGCCCTGAACAAATATTGTGTTTAATATAAGTAATTTTAAAAATGAAAAACATTTCTGTAATGAAACAGGGAAATTAAAATGAACTAAAGAAGATTGCAAATTATCATTGAGGGAAAACTTTTATTTTCTTTAATTTTTTTAGTGATAGATGGAAAGGTATAAATTACCCATTTTGAGAGCTTATCACAGCTAACTGAGAATAAACGACACCGCTGTACATACTCTGATAAAGGTCGGGACAAGAGCGTGTACAAAGAAAACCTGGTGGGTTTTCAGGCAGATGGAGCACAGTGTGTCAGAGCTTGCTCATTCCCTAAAGATAAATCCCTCTTCTCCCATGAAGGAACTCCAAGTTACTAATCGCCACGTGGTTGCTCCGGATAAACACAACATTTTCAGCTTTCATTCAGTTATAATCTTGCCAGTGTATTCCATGCAGAAATGTCCTTATAGCAAGCAGCACCCTGAATTTTTAACATGTTTGCCCATTTTTACCAACTTTCATCTTTGGCCGTGAGCTGATTCAGAATCAAAGACAAGCATCCAGCGGAGTTTTTTTTTTTGAAAGTGACTACCTGATGCCACAGAGTTATACTTGCTGAAATGGACTATTTATAGTTCTTGTATTCTACTTGTGGAAAAATAACATTATTATTTTGTTTACATCATTCTTTTTCTGGGTTTTCTGTGACTAACAGCCAAATCTAATACTAGATTATTGTTATTGGAGGAGCATGGGAGGTTAGCTTGCCCTCAAAATTCTAATTTCCAACTCTGAAAATTATGAAATCTTGTGACGTGAAAGAGCATCTACCTTTACTGAAAAAGTTAGGGGGAGAGCCCATCTTGGAATATCTAATGCTCATTCAAGGTCTCATTCATCATCATGGGAAGGAAAAATATTCATTGACCTGCAGCCATTCAGTCCACATATAACTCTACGTGACAAAAATATTGTAAATAAGATACTGCAGCTAGCCAAAAGTAAACTGTACTTGATTAAATCAAGCTTCTGTACCTTTCTTGGGTACTACAAACATTTAAAACCTGTATTTCAAAACATTTTGAAATATAAAATACATTTTTAACTACTATAGTCACCAATCTGTTAAATGGATCATTATAGACTAAGAACAATTTATGCCAGTCACACAGTAAATGTGATTAGATGGAATGTGTCCACTGAAAGAACCTGTTAGACTGGGTTTAGAAGTTTAAATATGATAATAATGCAGTTTGCCATGTTTTATATATGCTATATACACATTATATGTGTATGTGCATCTATCTCTATCATCTAATATATACAAGGAAATGAAAATATTGAAAACCAAGATTCGAAACAAAAAGCACGGGTTAGGTGGTGACAGGAATATATAAACTAAAATGAATCAATTAAGTTTGATAATAATTATGAACAATAAGCTTAGTAAGAATTTCGTAGTTAAAAAACTAACAGAGAAAGTCATCATTTTGTGTAATGTTAGAGTAAAAAAAAAGTCAAGAGCAAAAAATATAGTATTATTCATTGATATTCAGTAAAATAAAGAATAACTAAGGACATAAAGCAAACAAAATTAGGTAAGAAGAATGTGAGAAACAGGTAGTTCTAGTAGGAAATTCCAATATACCCATTATGTTTTGGATCTAAAATGTCTCGCAAAAGTCTCACTTATATTCAGTGATGGAGCTTTTGGAATATAAATTCATTATGAGAGCACTATATTTGTCAGTGGATTAATCCATTGTGTATTAATAGTGGATTAGTAGCTGAACAGTGCTATTAGGTGGGATCTGATTGGAGGTGGGTCACTGGAGGTATAATCCAGAAGCATGTATTCTTATTCCTTCTCTCTCTGCTTCCCGGCTGCCAAATCTTGGAGCCAACCAACCATGGACTGAACCATTTGAAACCAAGAGCCAAAATACATTCTTCCTCTAAGTTGCAGGTGCCTAGTATTCTGTCCCAGAGACAGGAAAGTGAGTAATAAAACACCTCTCTGTGATTTAGACGGTTCTAGATAATGTATTTTTTTATTACGTTAAAAAGAAAGAGAACTAACACATATAATCAACATAATCAAACATATTTGATCAAATATTTCTATAGATAACACATATATAGAATCTTCTGCCCATAAAAAATGGATATTTTTCTCATATCTATTAAACATTTGTAAAACTTTATCATATAATTGGCAGCAAAGAAAATTCTAACTTTTAAAAAAAGTTCATTAGTACATGTTTGCAGAACATAATGATTATATGCATTGTGAGGATATGGTACTTGTGCGTAAAACAGTTTAATTTGTTTTACTCCTCGTTCTATTTCTTGTGGCCCTTCCCATTTACAAAAGGTCTATTTCATCGATTCCTATTAACTAGCTTAATTTTTAAAAGTAGAGATAGAATAAGCCATGCTATCTGAATTTAATTCAATATAGTTATAAACAAAAGATTAATATATGGAAATTCACTCGTTCAAAGAGAAAAATAAAAAGAATATTGTTACTGAGAAGTCAATCAATAGAAAACCATCAATGAATATACTGAAAGGACAGATAGAGGAAAATGCAAAGCTTAAGTACCTTCTATATTAAGGAAAAAACAGTACTCAATTTGTTTCAATTTAATGTAGGTTTGCTGAGATCTACCCTAAACTACAGCTTGTTAACCTGAGCAAATATAACTAATTACTCTTTAATTTAGTGATTTCTCCTGCAAATTCTTCTTAGCTTTGATATCATGTGTGTGCAGGATGGTATTGAGAACAAAACAACATCAAAAAGACAGGCAATAAATACTCTCTTAGTAATTTTTTTTGTTGCTGGGACAAAATTCTCAACAGTCACAAGTTAAAGGTTTATCTTAGATCACAGTCTGTAGAAGTTTCAGGCCATAGTTATCTGGCTCCAAGGCAGGGCAGAATGCTAGAGGGGCATGGCAGAGAAGGAACAGTGGAGGACAGACATTTGGCAGTGACCATTAAGGAAGAAGGAGGGATATATTATATACTTCCAGGCCACACCCAGTGACCCTCCTCTTCCTACCCTGCTTGAACTCTCCCACATCACACCTAGTTGGAAAACCATCAGTATCCTAATCCAGTATCTCATACACATGATCCGGTCGCCTCCCAAAAGCCCCACCTATGAGTGCACGAGGCTTTGGGGGACACCTAGATAAAGCCATATGTACCATAGGAAGAATCATAGATAACGCAATACTAGATCTCCAGAACTTTGTGAAGTAAATAATCAGCACATATTTTTAAAATGAAAATGGAGTGCCTGAGTTGAAAATTGAGGGATTATGGGATATAATGCTAAGGACTGAGTTCAGCTATAAGTAAGATAAATTCCATCATCAGTGGCTTATATAAGAGGAACACTAGATTATGCCATGCAGAAGAAATCTGGAGTGAGCCAGCCTAGTGGTAACTTAATGGCTCTGCTCCATTAAGTGGTGTACTAAGGGAATCAGGCTTTTTGAGAGCTTTCCCTCCACTCTATTGCTCAGTACAAGGTCCAGGATAGCAGTTACAAATTCAGTCCTCATATCCCAGTCCTAGCAGCAGGAAAGAGGAAGTGATAAAAAGCACCTTCTAGCTGTCTTTTATAGAAAGTTCTGGGCAGCTGCCTCATAACTCTTCTACTTTATCTCATAGTTATACCCATGTGCTTAGTAGCAATAAAAGTTGGGAAATATATTCTTTACTTGAATAACACTTTCTTGCTCTAATTTGATGGTTCCATAACCCTAGAAAAACAGGAGAGTGGGAATTTGAGACAATTACTAGTCCCACCATGGGAATAAAATATATCCCACTTTCAGATATATTGAATTCTTAAATATGTTTTTATTTAAATTCTTTTGCAACAATATAATATTAAAGTCATCTCCATAAAAATAACATAAACACACACAAAAAAAGATCCTAGAATCTAGGGGATAATATTGCATTGCAATTCTCTACCTAAATTGAAGAAACAACACAAAAATCCTCTTGGGCTGCAGAACATAACATTTAGCTTAGGGCTAATTCCTAACAGAGTCTTCTATTTTGTTTTTGATATAATGGTACTACTGAAACTTCATTGCTTTTATATAGCCTTAAATAAAATCAATGTTGACTGAGATAATCTTAGGAAAATATTAAAAATCTGAATCATAGATCAAAGATAGGCTTCTCCGAGTCCCAAGAGTATGTTGCATAAATGCTACAAACTCAATAAGGACCGAACAGTGCTGAGACTTCTAGGTTTTCTCCTGTAATTAATGTATATTGAGTGAGGATTCATCACTGAAGATACTTTCTATAAGTCACCAAGCAGTTAAACCACACATACGTACATCGATATATACAGACAAATCTGAGTTTTGTTCTTTATTTGTACCCTGAAATAAGATCATTAATCAGTGAAAAGTGGTCAAAGGAAAAATAACATAAACATCATCAGATCTGCTATGGTTACTGGGATGATCTCCAATCAGAGCTTCCAGGAGCTAAAAACCCTAAAAAGCCAGTTACAGAGTGCTGGCCTGGAAAGACAGGGTGTGCTGGCATTACTTCAAGCAGGAGGTCACAGAAGAGGGTATTTCTTGGTTCAAGTTCTCATAGATATAAAATGGTGGGGGTTAAAAAAGATGGCCTTGGAGAAGGCTTTGGTTTTGAAACACAACTGAAAAATCAACCATGGGTCTCACACACCAGAAACAGGATTTTACTTCTTTAAAAGTTTAACCGTGTTTTTATATTTTATCCTCTGATTTTAATCCCATGACAGAAATTAAGAGTGAGGAATTTTATTCTCTTCATTTTGTAAATCCAGTTCCTTCAATGGCCTTATGACTTTGTGCTTTTGTACACTGAGTTCCTTCCGTCCTGAAGGTTTTCTTTTTCTTCCTTCATTTAGCATCTGGTTAATCCCCTCTGGTACTTCAGAAATAATTTTATCGCAAAGCTTTCCCTCTCCCACAGAGCTCTGCTCTGGTTTGTCCTCTTCGTTGCCACCCCACCTTCAGAGGGAGTGTGATAGCTCCCTCTGTAAAATATTCATCACAGGCTACAGAAAGGAGCTGTGTGTATGTCCGAGCAGATAATTGGAACTCGTCTGTTTTCCTTAAGAGCCCTTATCACTCCTATATAAACCTCTCTGGGATTCCTTATTTCTTATGGAAGGTCCTTGGGCTATGGAATCACTTTGTTGAGCAAAAGCCTTCGAAAAAAACAGGAATTTACTCCCCAACTCATTGACTTTTAGCCAATGAATGATCAGTGTGAGATACGAAAGCCCTGCCCCCTCTTGGGACAGATTCTAAAGCAGAGTTGACAGTCCATCCCTGTCTATCTTCTTCCTTGCTTTCTTGCTCCATTAGTTTCTGCTACAAGTAACTCCTCAAAAACATCTCTTGCACATGAATTCTCCTAATTTATTTCTAAAGCACCAGTTCTAAGATATAACTGTTTTGCCTTGATAACCTGTAGCTCATTATGGCAAGTGCTGTTCTTGATCTTGTCAGCTCCAGCCCAAAGAGCCAAGCCTGAGACATAGTAATCAGCACCAACTTCACTTTTGCTTGAACAGATTCCTGGAACTACAATTCTAAGGACAATATAAGAATGAATTGTATAAAATTCCACTCCCTAAGACACCAACCATACAATGAGTTTGCTAATTAAATATTAATCTTTTAATACATATTTCTTTAAGTGAAAGTTGAGTGTATTAATCTGTTTTCATTTAGGAATATACACAGAAGGATTTTTATTTAAATTGGAAAATTTTAATGAATTTATTAACGCACCTATATGGTTTTGTCTGTTCATCTTTATAAGTGTAGCATTATATTCTGAACATGAATGGTTGAGATTTGACGAAAATAAATAAATAATAACTTTCTGATATCAAATTTTAAACAAAGTGTTATTGAATTAGCAATTAATAATATTAGATAAGGCTAAAATAAACTGATAAGCACAAAAACTAAATTCATGGAGATATATTCATTTAATAGAATTGGTGATGTTTTTGAAAAACTAATGAAAGAATAAGGCAAAACAATGGGTGATATAAACTATGAATTAATCCATCACAAAATTACTTGAATTTTAGAATAGACATAGACTATAAAATGAATCAGCAGTGATATAGCTGATTTAAAAGAATGTCAGTGTGCTGCATGTATTCAAATATGATTGAAATGCAAATTTTTTACTTCATATTTATCAAGTCTAAATTTTAGTAATTACATCATTTGATATAAGCAGTAGACAAATTGGAAAAAATGCCAAAGATGATCTCTAAATTTTTGGTAAAGTGAACAGAAAATCATTTACTTCCTCACAAGCTAATCCTTCCCAGTATTCAGTTGTGGTTCCTAGTGAGCTCCCTGACTTCTGAATGTTGAGTCCGTTCAGCTTTTTTCTTCGGCATCTACATTCACTTCATTAGTCAATCCAATAAGTATTTCAAATGCCAATTGTATAATGATGACTACTAAATTCATACTGTAGGTCAGGCATCTTCTCTGAACCCCAGACCTCAATCCTCAAACTGCACGTCCTCCATATCCAACATAACACATAGCATGCCCAAAAAGAACTTGGTCTCCTCTCCAAACCAACCCTCCCAATCTCCACTTCTCAATCATTGGCAAGTCCATCTTTCCAGTCATTCAGATCCAAAACTTTCCAGTTCACCTTGATGACAGAGAATGTGAATAAAAACACAATTTATACTATTGATCACAGTTGCAAAAACGTGTAACGATGTCTGTGATGGAATGTAAAACAGGTTTTATAAGTTAAGAAGGAGTGACAAAGTCATTTACTCAATTTTCCTGTTTGTCAGGAGATTCCAAGGCTATGCCTACATTTGATGACTCATGGAACTCATTATAAAGTTATAATCATGAGTGTGATATATTACAGTGAAAAGAAACAATGCAAAATTAACAAAAGGAAAAAGGTACATAGGGCAAAATTTGGAAGAAAAAGGTAACACATTACTAAGAGTCCCCTCCCAAGAGTCAGATAGGATGTGTTTAATCCCCTAGCACTGAATTATGACAACTCTTATGAAAAGTCATCTACCAGGGAAGATCATTAAAGACCCACTACCCAAGTTTTCATTGTATTAGTCATCCTTTACCTAATATACCTCAAAAATCTCAATGTCCCCAAAGTAAAGCAAGGATTCAGCCTAAACCATATCATTTGCAAAACCAATTTTGGCACAGTGAGCTGCTTTTTATCAGTTAGAAAATAGTGGAAACATTCCTGAGGCCCAAATTCACCTGTAAGTCAAAGTGCAACCAGGCTTTTCCAAATACAATATACTTGGGCCTATTAGGTTAGTGCTTCTCTGCACCCAAGTATGTGGGTATGCTGGAGAATTTCCTTTCAAAAAAAAAAGAAGAAGGGAATGGGCCCATTTATTTGTTTCTTTGTGCCTGTAATTAAAATGTAATAGCTAAGGCTCTGGGATCAATTCCAAATTGTGGGCCAACTCCAAGACAGAAGTTATATCCTTCCATCAGGGTAGATCCTCGATGAGGCTGTGACACCATTACACCATTGCAAAATTCTCTACCACTCCACTTCTCTTGTGTGAGACAGAACTGGTACCTGTCTTGTTTAAGCCACCATTATTTTTGCATTTAGTAATTAGCAGAAAAATACAATTTGTCATGGAAATTGTAAGCAAAATATAAGAGATAAATGTTTAACATTTTGAAGACTCTGTACATAAAAGAGTTCTCTGTTTTGCAAATGCAAAATTATGAAAGAAATACCATTGGAGAAACAACTAAAAGAATCCCCCAAATAAAGGGAAACTGCATAGATTGAAAATGCTGTAGTTAAGCCATCTAAAAGATTTGAGTAGGATCTCATGAGAGAAAAAATATACTACTGGCAAATTAAATCATTAAACTGGACCTTTAATAGCCTAAAATTGGGTTTTACAGTTTAATCACCAATGCATCATCTTTATGCTGTAAAGCCTGCTGTAGTGACATAACAGTATATTCCAGACACATTTTTCCTTCTTCAGTAATTTAAGTGAATAGATGCAAGACGGTATTTGAGTTTTACTGTAATGTTTCTCCTACAACTTAAAAAGTTTCCTTGATTTAAATTTAGCACTTTTTACACTTATTAATCAACATTGATTTGCCACAAAATTTAGGAATCAAGGATTTTTCTTAAGTATTGCTACTGAACAACATTTCCATCTTCTCCTTATGGCTTTCTAATGGGAATTGTTTCAAATCATTCTCAATCTCATTGAAAGTAAAGCAGTAATTTCTTTAATGTCTTTTATAATAGAATATAATCTAAATGAACAGTATTGCAGGCACCGTGGAGTATTACAAATGTAATAAAAAATAAATTGCTCTGTTCCATTTACTCGAAGACAACAGTCTACTAAAGCCATATTTACATTTATTCATAAAGTAACCAAATAAACTCCTACCATTTAAAGGATTTTACAAAATGAGTAGCACACTTACAGGACCACTAGAAATATCTTTGAGGAATATAGACTTGGCAGATGTTTGTAATTATGGCATTCTAGTATTCTCCTAACAGGTAAATTTAGCCAAATAGATAATACAATGCAATTGTATTTAATGTTTTTGAAAAATTCATCTAAAATATCCCCCAATTACATTAAATTAGACTTGGAAATCTTTTAGTGTAAATCATCTGTTTCTCTGTATTTTTCTGGGTGCCTGGAACTGGAAAGAGAAAGCTAACATCTTCAGTTGCTATTGCTACATTTTCAAACTTACAGAAAAATCTTTACTTCATACTTTGACACCAAACTATATACACAACTTTTAGAAAAACAAAAACACAGCAAAAGCATGTTTTATGGGCACTTTGAAACCCTTCATGGTTTTTATGGTTTAGATCTAGAATGTTCCCCCAAAGCATCATGTGTTCATTGGTGGGCTTTGGGAAAGGTGATTGGATCACAGGGACGTTGCCCTCATCAGTGGGTTAATCCATCGATGAGTTGAGTAGTTTCATGTGTTCATAGGAGACAGTATCTTAATGTGCTGTTGGAGGTGGGTCACCGGGGCCTGACCTGGAGGTTATATTCTTATCCCAGGCTCCTCCTTCTCTCTTTATGCTTTCTGGATGCTATGTGGTGAATAGCTTTCCTCATCAATGTCCTCCATAATGCCCTTGTTGCCTTGGACTAAAGCTCTAAAACCCATGAACCCAAACGAATCTCTCGTCCTTTAAGCTGAGGGTGTCAGGGATTATGTCCAACAATGGGAAAATGTCTGAGACAGAGGTATAAATGACTTTTATACCTGATCATCAGCTTAGAACTGCAACTCCTTTCCACATCCTGGTGATTGCAAGTTATCAACAAGAGATGGCAAAACTGAGGCATACGAAAAATAGAGGGACAAGAAATACCATACATAAAGCAAGGCCATCTTAAATGTTCATTTTAGTGGCCTAGTTTCAGTACCCATGGATACTAGACATTAACAATATGCTATTTCTGGACATATCTGAAATATTTCAGCCCACTAGATTAATTCCAGGGGTAAATATTGCAACAATTTTTATTTAACTTCTTTCAACTTTGAATAAAACTTTTAAAAAGAGAAGAAATAGGTAATAATCTTCTGCTCTATTCTCTCCTGTACACTTTTGCATAATTGTCTTCATAAAACTGCGACTGGTAAACATTATTATCTTCCATTTGCAGATCACTAAACTGATATTCAGAAAGTTAATTAACTTTCCCAAGAACACACTATCAGTAGTGGTCCCGATACTTTAACAAGTATTGTTATAACTATATTTCTACTGAAAAATAGAAAATATAGGTAGCTGGGGATATAGCTCAGTGGTAGAGTGTTACCTAGTGTACCCCTGGTTTTGATCCCTAGTGCTAATAAATAAATACATAAATAAATAATAAATAAATAAGCAAGTGATCAATTATTTAAGGGCTTACTTTGGGAAATACTTTAGTAATGTATCTCATTTAGTTCTCAGAAATAATACCAATTAAGCACTATATTTCCATTTTACAGCTGAGGAAAATGAGGTTTTATGCAGGAAAGCGATTGTCCCAAGATCTCACAACTATTATCATATGGAAGATTTAGGATGGGATCCTACTTCATCTGAATCCAAAGACTATGGTCTGTCTTCCTCTGGTATTAAAAAAAAATGATTCTACTGGCTTTAATTCAAGTAGACAGGTGAGCACTTCTCTAAGATTAAGTAAAAATGGATGGCTGCACTTTAAGCTCTGGTAGAGAGAAAATACATTATTAAACTTTACTGAGCCATTGTAAAATTTCCTACATATTTATATTTTTATAAGATTATTTTTTCTAATTGAAATGGAGATGAAGAATGAAACCCAAATTATCTCATATAGTATTGTCTGGAATTCTTGAGGATGAATGTTCTTGGAAGAAGAAAAAATTTTAAAAAGAATCTGAACCTATGAATTGGGCAAAGGGTAGGATGGAAAATTTCAAAGTTAAAGGAAAAAAGTATCTTCATCAAACATTCTGGTATCAGCCAGGCACACACCTATCATCCCAGCACTCCAAAGGCTGAGATAAGAGGATTGCCACGAGTTCAAGGCCAGCCTGGATTACAAAGTGAGACTCTGTTTCAAAAGAACAAAACAAAACAAAATTTTAAAAAACACTAAAATAAATAAACAAACACACTGGTTTTTACAAACAGTAGGAAATAGTTAGGATATATTCTTCAAGTCATTGGCAGTTTGAAGAGAAAAAATTGTCAATAGAAAGAGACTATTTCCATTTTTTCATTTTCTCATATTAATTCTATTCCCTTCTTTTTTTTCCCAGACCCCTCCTATTTCCCCCTCCCCTTTGTCCCTTTTCTTCCTATTTCACATTATCTATTATACCTTTTAGTCCTTATTTACACTTTCAGTTTCTCACTCCAGAGAAACGATTCGGTATTTACACGTGTCCTATTTATTTCACTTAAGATTATGGCCTCAATGTGCATCCATTTAGCTATAAACGTCTGTAGTTTCTTGTTCTTTAAGGCTGAGTAATACTCCATTTTATTACAAAAACCACATTTTCTTTACCCAGTCTCCAGCTGATGGGCAGTTGGGCTGTTTCCAAGTTTTAGCTATTATGAATTGTGCTTCTATGAACATGGGGGCACATATATCACTGTGGTATGATTCTTTTAATTCTTTTGGGAAGACACCCAGCAGGGAAATAGCTGGGTCAAATGGGACCTCTAGTCCTAGTTCTTTGTGGTATCTCCATACTGATTTCCACAGTGGTTGCACCAGTCTACACTCCCACCAGCAGTGGATTATGTAAAGGTGCAAATTTCCAATGATGAATATCATTATATTGTACACCTTAAATGTACAAATATAATTAATTAAAAAAATAAAATAAAATTGATAATTTCAATTGCAAAAAAAAAAAAGAAAATTAGAGACTGACTTTGTCCAAATATGGTAAACATCAAATAGTTTATGGGATTGTAGATGAATAGAAAATTTCTTTATAGAATTGCTCCCATCAACACAGGATGCTGTCCACTTGTCATTCACTAGTTTTCTTTTTTGTTTGTTTTTTTGTACCGGGGATCGAACTTGGGACCTTGAGCTTTCTAGGCAGGTGGCGGAACGACTGAGCTAAATCCCAGCCCTCTTCCAATTTTTAACTAGGATGTTTTCTTGCAATTCAGAGTCCTGAAAACTCAAAACTTTACTTACCAGGTCCACTGAATTAATGCTTCAAATCTGAGTTCAAAACCAAATTAAGTGGGAAGAGATGTATTCTGTGAGGAATCAGCTTGGATAGGTACAAATCAGTGTACATGGTTACAAGGGAGAACCAATAATTCCAAGTGAGCTAATTCACCCCGGATCATGACTATGTTTTTCTTGAAGGACTGATGGAGAGCTGCATTGTGATTCTGATGGAGGAGACAACTGTCTTGTAAAACCAGTCCTACACATTATTCTGGGTGTTATCCATGTGGGCACAGCCTTGGAACCTTTCCCTGCAGCCTTTTCAACAAGTTTTTGTAAAGAATCACTTTCCCAGATTAATCCCTTTGTACTTAAGCAAGCTGGAATGATTTCTGTTGTCTGCAACCAACTGAACCTGGCCCAACCCACCAGTACACCCCTTCTCCCTTCCCTGATCTGCCTCAGTAGCTTCTCCTTCAAAGCCAGGCCTGGTGGAGTAAAAGGACAATGTCAACACTCCTCAACCACCTAGGCCTCCATCCTCCAAATGCATACTTGTGTTCTTTGAATCACCCACATCGCCTGTAACCAAGGACTCAAAATTTATTCCACAATTATAAACAAACACCATAAGATCAGATGGCCTAGTGGAATTGATATATTGACCCATACTCTTTGCTATGTATTATCACTAACTCTGTGATTTTAAATCATGTCTTTGTCAATTCAGTAACTGTAATGAGAAGCAGAAGAATGATGAAAACTAAGAGGGCATTGGTAAGTAAAGAAAGAGTTTAACAATCAGAAGTTCTGTTCAGCTAAATAGGAACATTATGTGGGACTGCATGATACTTGCAGGTCCATTTGGCAGAATTCATAAAGACTTTAACGTGCCATTGAGTGGAGGTAAACTCTATCATAGAAGTGCTCTCACACTTAGTATTTAAATTATCATTGTACTCAATAAATAACTTTATGAAGTTCAAAAATAAGTGTTAATAAATTATAAGTTCATCTATGGATATAAAGATAACACCAATGTCCACAAAATCCCATAAACAGTTTCATCTTGATATGAAAGATTTATTTCACAATACTTAGAATCAACATGTTTCATAAGTGTGAGAGAACTGCATATGAAATATTAAACTGTATGTCAGTAAAATATAAATGAAATTCTTATTACAGAGATGGTAACTCACAATTTGTGTCAAAAATACAATGCATACCAACGAGATATGTTCATCTCTCTTCAGTCTTAGTATAAAGGCATGTAAGGGTTATATATTTAAATTGCATCAGTGGATGCTCCATAACCTGTAAAGATGTCAGATTTTGAATGTTGTACCTCAGCTGCTTCAGTTGCAACTTTGCCTTTTAGTACTAAGAAGTGAGCCCAGGACCTCTGCACTGCACTACATTCTCACCCCTTTAAAAATGTTTTTTTTTTTTTGGAGGCAGGATCATGTTGTCCAGGATAGGCTCAAACTTGCAATCCTCCTGCCTCAGCCCCCCAAGGTGAACAGAATGCTTTTTGTTATGTAATATGTGATATGTGTGAGGCAAGGTAAGAAAGGATAACAGGAGAGAGAAAAAGAGGGACTGCTCATCCTAAATTCAAGTAAGAAATAATGATGCTATAGAAAATGCTAGAAAAAGTGTAGAAAACTACACGTCTTCAAAGTTTATAAAAGGAATCACAATATGTAGTTAATTGAAAGGCAGAAAGAACATAGATCTAACAGTATACAGTATAAGAATGTTAAAATTCGGACCCACATTCTAAAGTTTCTGAGAATATTTTACTTCTACTAAAAGCAGGAAACCGGGCCCTGACAAGGGATCCCAGCTCTCACGCCACACCTTGACCCCAGGTCCTGTAGGAGAACAGGTGACAAAATGAAACTTGTTCAGTCTGTTCATTGCCCCTGAGCTATTCAGGGCCTACCTTCAGATGATTTCCTATGCCTGGATAGTTCAAATTAAAAACAGTACACATAACATTAAGAAATATGTGATTTAGTTATCTTTTTACTAACTTTATTTTTCAGAATTAAGTAACACAAACTCAAATCACATGGTGAGATGTAATTACCAAATATTGTCCTAGTAATATACATAAATAGAAATAAATATTTCTCTTATCTAAATGTTTTTCTTATGTAAAAATCCATACATGCAATATATATATACATATATATATGAATGATAGTACAATCATAAGTCCTCTACTATACATAATATGAAGTAAATTACAGACATTTATCAAATGTGAATTAAGGTCTGGCATATCTGAAACTTTAGTTGATCATCAGTGGTTTTCATATACTGCATTCCTTATGTAAAAAATAAGATAAAGACCTAAAATTTTGTTATTCTTAAGGCACATCTACCTCTACTACTTCTATGCTTGATGTCTAGTAAGCCCTACGATAATCATATATATTAAAATAGTCAATACTTTCTAGAAATACTGAGCATAGAGTACCAAGAAGAGGTACATGTATGTTGAGCTTATCAGGTAATAGGAAATGACATACACTCCACAATGCTCCCATGACACTTAATATATTAATTTATTGTCTCTTTCAATACATTTATACCTTCATTTTAGGTAAGACACAATTGATACAAGTCTTGCTGCAAACTGAAAACAATTCACATCATACTTCTTATAAATACCAAATATTAGAGTCCCTTAAAAGACACTGTACCATAAGATACATATATTTATTTTCCCCTAACATTCTCTGATAGATGTATTTACTTGATTTAGTCACTTCAGTCAATTACTGTATATTTACATCATTGGTATAATTGTCTCTAATTAAGAAATTAGTGTTCATATGTGTAATCATTTGAACATGTAATTATGATACCTAATTGCATAATTATATGGTATATTGAAATGATCAACATCTTTATTATCTTATTGATTTTAAAGTGCATAATATTTATTATGCATCTGCATGATAAAAGGATCAAGTATTGCTAACAAAAGTGTATTCCTTCAAATTGCTTATTTTCCAAAGTTAACTTAAGACTCAAGAAAAAAATAATGAGATAAGTCTTATAGGTCCAGGCCACAGAGCAGTTTTTGCTTTGTTAAACATTTTGAAATGTCAAAAATGCCTATTAGTGATAGCTTATCATTCCTTGATTCACTCATCCAATTTATTTAGTTTATGATGCATTTATTACCTGTAAGTCAGTTTTGACTGAAAGAGGAGTTTTCGTTTTGTTTTGTTTGTCATGGAATGGAGCACTGTGAACAATTGATAGCAATTCAGATAGTGTAGGCAAAAATAATTTTATAAATTTTTCTATTCCTCATATTTTTGCAAAATCAATGAATACCCACTATCTTAGTTTAGATTAAGAAAAAAAAAAAAACACAGCAGAGCCTGAGACAAGTACGAGAATACTGATACCAACATCAGGCATCAGGAGCCAGAAAAATGAAGGTGAAGGCTAAAGGAAGAGGAATAATCTTATCAAAGAAAGACCCAAGTCCACACAAGGAATAAGGTGCTTGTGATATGCCCTTGTTCTGCATGTAGAATTATTGGGAAGGTTTACAAAGAGGAATTCTACTTCCATGCCAGTTCTCTGATGGAAAACATAAATTAGTCTGTCTTATCCACTCCCATCTATTTGTCTAAATCCATGTCAAGAAGAACTCTCTCGGACTCTAAGCTTCATCCCTTGTCCCTGAGTAGCTGCTCAGGAAGCCAGATCTAAGAGTCTAAAAATGGCTTTGGGAGTCACGGACTTTGCCAATGATGACCCTGCATCCAAAATTCCACAAAAAAGAGCGAAGAGTCAAGGGTATGGTCAGAGAACTGTGGTTGCAAGAGAAGAATCCAGCATGGGAAGCAGACATGCATTACAAGGTAAGTGTTCCAAAGATCAAAACTAAATCATACAGTTAATCATGGTGGGAAAGAAAGGCTTAGATGCAGGCCATGCTGGAGGAAAGCCATGAGGGGACAGAAGTGGTGAAGGACAGTGAGAGCCACATGCTATTTATGGACTAAAGGAATGCTAAGTAGGCAGGGTGTTTTCTTCCAAAGGTTTGTTAAAACAAATAAACACAGATTGATTTTTAATAATGCCTTCCCAAATGCCTCCCTGGTTTCTGGATAAAGATAGATTATAGAATGATTGCTATCCACCTGCAGCACCCCATAAATAATTGTCAGAAGAATGACTTCAATGCCTCCAGGGAGGGCATAAAAGATTTTTGCCTTTCCACACTAGCAAAGTCTTCATGTATCCAATAATAAGCTTGCTTAAAAATATTTAACATAAATTCACATGCAATCTTAGCTCTTAATTTTTTAAAAGTCAATTTTCAAGGAATTTGCCTGAGTTCTTCTTAAAATATAAAGGGCAGCCTCCATGAACAAGCACTTTCTAACCTTGCTCGTGAAACAAACCACTCTTTAGGGGAACCTTGTAAGGCATGAATTTAATATCTCTCTCTGACCCAGTTCTTAGAAATTTATTATCAAGTTATCTATTAATATAACTTACTAGTGCAAATACCCTGAATATGCAGTACTTATAATATTTGGGTTCTTATAAAAATAGCTATTCCCTCCCCTTAGAGTAAAGCAACTCTTTCCTTTCCCACAACCTGAATCTAATTTAGACAGACTTATTATTAATTCAGAACATCAGAAAATCTGGTGCATAAAGAGGAGAGCTTTGTAAAGAAAAGCCACTCGCTCCTTGGGCTCAATCCAAGAAGATAAAATCTGATATTACAAAACACCTTAAATCATGGATGAAAAATTAAAATCAGACTAAGAAAACTGAAGAACTCTAACACAATCAACTACTTTGTTACATTTCCCAGCTATATTTTGCTCCCAGGTGGTTATCTTTTAAAAGCCTTTAATGCAGGCTTTTAAATATATCTCTAAACTCACCTGAGACAGATAGTAAAACTACATCTAAATAAAAGAAGGGCCTATAATATGATTTTACAGGTAAAAATAATGACATGTTTCTCCTCAGTCACTAAACGTGGGTGAAGGGGAAGCAAGCATCAATCTATTATTTCTGGAATGGTCACAGATTATTATTTTGTAGCAAAAAAATATTAAAATCGTAAGTTCTGTTATGCGAATGTCTCTCTTGATAAATAGGTATGGAAGTTTATGTCCAAAAATTAGATTAAAATTCTGCCTCTGTGTATGTGGCATCCATCATTTGCCTGGTTCTTCCAACTGAAATTTTTTAATCAAGTGTGACTGCTCTTCCCTCGCCTTCATAACCAATCCGTCAAAACCTTGGCTAAGTATAGATTTCCTCCACTTTCTTCCACTGCTCTAAACATTCATTCCCTTGCCCACAAAACCATTGTCTCTCCCTTAACAGGACACCCAGCGTCCACTCTGGATCCCTCTAACCTGTTCCCCAAATCAAGGCTGATGTGAATCTGTAGATACAGAAGCTTCATTGCATCACCTTTTGCCTAAGCTCCCTTGGTTTCCCATTCCCTGTAGAACGAAGCCAGGCTCTCTTTAGCAGACCCTATGTCCTTCATGTTTTACCACCTATGCCTCTGTCCCAGCACTCTGGCCAGGCTGACTTCCCTCAAATACATCCACAGTCCTCCTGCTTCAGAGCCTGCGGCATTTGCTGGACCCTTCCTCTTAGCTCGATTCAGGGCGCTGCTTCAACGTCACTTAATCCAAGAGGCTTCCTTTACCACCCTGTTACACAAAAGGGGTGTCTGTTATTGTCAGGTTATCTACTTTAATTTTCCTCAGGGTACTTGTCAGTGCCAGAAATTAAAATATGTGTTTGTTAAGTCCCTAGCATGTACATGTATTCTCTATGAGAAGATCTGGCTGGTTAGTCTTGTTCATTGCTGTATCACAGCACCAAAATCATGCCTCCCACTTAGCAAGTGCTTAACCCTCACCTCCTGACGATTGCATTCCTCTGTCTTTCTTTACAACTCCCTGGGTAAGCGTTAGAAAGCAGGAAGGACCTCATTAAGGCCCCATGTAATTCTGAGGGAGAGCTATACTTCAAGAAACTCAATTTCATATGTGCTCACAAAAAACAGGTTGCCCCCTCAGCAATAATAAAAACATCAACATTATTAATTAAGATGCTTGTGGTTTAGATTACCCTATAGACCTCTCCAAATAAATGTGGAAACATCCTATTCCCAAAAGGGCATTTTATTTAGAGAAGAGGTTTTATGAAAAGTCTTCAAAGCTCAGCACTTTTAGGAAGAAGAGAAAAGGCCCAGGGAAAAACAGGAAATGTAACCACTGACTTCGTCACACTTAATGATGCAAAAACGAAATAAATCTTCACAAAACAAAAGAAAATCCTGATTTTAGTAAAAAGATGGCTAACCCAGAGAGTCTCAAATAACATAAAATAATTTAGGAAACTGTTATATAGATGACTATCAAACATGAATTATTGGCCACAAATTTGAATGCTCTTAAAACTACTGGTGTCACTCAAAGTTTTACTGAGGGGCTAAAATGAACCTCATGCAAGGATGGGGAAAATAAGGCATGCTCTGTGAATTTGAGGATTCTAAATTTTGTAAAAGACCAAATTTACAAGAAAATGACTCTGAAAAGTGCTGAACTGAGGTATAGAGAACTGTTCTACAGCATTAGCTTCATAAACTAGCATTACGGGGTTGAGGAAAAGTATCATTATTCTAATGATAAATATTTTGGCATAGGCTTCTACCTGAATAAGTCTACTATAAATTACTGTATATTGTATAGAATGATTTCTAAACTGTCTGACAGATGAGAAAGTCATCTTCTCAAAAAATGTTTGCATAGACAAAGGTAAGCAATGTCCTTGGGGCAGTTTGGTATGAGTCATAAAAGGCTTCTTTTATAGAAAACAGGTTCCCAGCATACAACTTTAATTGAGGAGGATTTTTGTTGATTTTTAATATTCAAGGAGTTTTACTCCAAAAGGAGCTCTAAGTCAAACTGCCACTTTATTATTACCCTAACAATAAAATAATACCAACTCTTCCTGAGGAAGATTATGTCTTCATTGCTTAGCAAATCAGACCATTCTAGATTAAATTACCTGCATAAAAGTCACTATTTTAATAAACATGTGATGGACTCGATGGTCTTTCAAATTTGTTCTTCTTCCATATGCATCACTGCTATTGCATCGTCACTTTCTGAAACAATGGATTTGTTATCATCTTTTTTAGGTGTACATTTTTTTCTTGAAGTGCAGCAGCAATTTTTTTTTCTAAACATTTCAGTCCTTGAAACATCTTGAGCACATTCAGTGTTCTAACCTTGTCACGCAAATGTCTGATAAAGTGATTTCACCGAAAGTAATGGGAATATAGAAGCTATTCTTGGTCAGAAACATTTTCCAGAGGAACAATATTGTGATGGTATTGTTCAGTTTCTCGAATTGGGTTATAGGAGTGTGTTAAATTAGTAAGCAGTCAGTAAATTAGTAAGGATAAGAAGAAAAAGAGTAGTTAGATAATTAGGAGAGTTCGAGGAGCACAGTTTTTGTCCACATTCTCTGTCATTACCCCATGTGTGAGAGGAACAAATTGAAAATGGAAAGGACATATGTGGTCCAGGAGAGAAGAATAAATATACGAAAAGTCTTCATAAAAATCATGGATAGAAATGAATCAGTTATGGTTGCTATTGGGCAATATATGTTCTAGAATATAGGCAACTGACAGGTTTTAGGTAAAACTATGTTACCCAGAAAGAAAAGTGAAAGGCAGAAGCAGCTTTCTAAATTCCTGCTGTTCTCCCCTGAGCTCCAAATTAGGGAGCCCTTAGCCAACCCTGCAGAAAGCAGAGAGCCCTGAGGAGGACAGTGTCGGTGAATTATTCATACTCTATTGCCGATTACTTTAATCAGATGCTTTCTTCATAACATTCACTTGAATCAACTGAATTTAGGAAGTGTTATACACAGGTGAGTCCAAAAAGGTCTGTGTGTGTGTGAGTGATTGCAGAACATGGGTAACTTGGGGGAAACCTGCCCTAGATATGTGTGTTGAAATTATTGAGGGCTTTCAGATTCTACTCACCTAAACTTTAGAAGTGGATGCTCAATCTGGAAGATGGGTTTTCAGAGTTACTTGATGTCACAAGGGTGAACACTTAAAATTTTACGTATATTTTAGTGTCAAATGGTTTCAAGAGTTTTTCTAAGACACACACTACTCATGTCATAAAAGGTATTTGAGTGGTGGTATATGCCTGTAATCCCAGCACTGTGGGAAACTGAGGCAAAAAGATTGCAAGTTTCAGTCCAGCCTGCTCAATTTAGCAATTTAGCAATAGTCTATGTCATAAAAATGCAAAAAGATCTACAAATATAGCTCGTGAGAAGGCTGCCCAGGGTTCAATCACCAGTACCACACACAAACACACACACACACACAGAGATTATTTGGGATTTTCATTTTTGGGATTTTCAATATTTACTTCTTAAAGAAATTAATACTGAAGTTAATAATGGTAAAATATATGATACAGAAGTCTCATAATTTTTTTCTTCTGGCTTTTCACCAAATACCTGAATAATTCAGTAGAAGGTAAGGCCATTGTTTTTCACAAGTGAGATTTATAAACAATTTTCCTTTCTATGATTTGGTTTTTTAAAGTCTAATTGTGAATATGCTGCGAGTATTATGTTATAGAAACACTACCCATTTTGTCCCCATACATTTTAATCAAAATTATATATACAAGATGGTATCAAATCATTTGAAGAGATTTCTCTTTCTAAAATATAAACACTACTCACAGCCACGTGAACACACGTCTGTACCCACGTGAACACACGTCTGCTTACCCAAAGGATATATTTCAACCTTTTGAGCATATCTTATAATACTGATTTTCACAGCTTTAAATGTTTCTTCTTTCCATTTCTGTTTAAGACTCTGTGTACTGGATTTCCACTGTGGAAAATGAGAATTAACCCTCTTTTATTTCCTGCCTCAGCACCTGCACCACAAATAGAAAGGTGCAGACACATAAACAACACGCTTCCAAGTCATTATATTCCCAAATGCAGTTCTATTATAGTTTTCATTTAATCAGCACACAGTGTTTACAGAATTGCAATACTATGCACTGCTGAGACATTTAGGAGAGTATGAAAAATTCCTTTCTTCAATCACTTTGGGGTTTTCTTTGAAGTAAATCATAATGTTTGATCCCTTTCTACACAGTTTTCATTAACTCTCACTTTTCTGCCAGAATGCTTATCTCTCTGCTTATAAAAATGAGTCTACTGTTTCATTCGCTTCTTCTTGCATGAAGACGGCCCTTCCCAGAGCTCCTAGCTCCCCACCCTGCAGCGCATGCTTTCTGAATGTGCTCAGCAGCTGTGATCTCCGAATGTCCCTCTACCTCATCACCAAGATTCATTTTCAAAGTGCTTCTCTCCTGCGCTCCCCTTTGTATTGTGGGAAAATTATTGCAGCCACTCTTTGATAGCTACGTTCCTGTTTTACTGTTCCTATTTTTCTGGAACTCATATATTCAAAAGATAGCCCACTTGGAACAGACTTTGTTCTTTGTTCTCCTGATTTCTACTTCATAATTTGCTTGTTCTCTTGGCTGCGAGACTTCTTTAATTTCCAAACCTCCGATTGCAATTTCCCTCACAAATACCTGATCTTTAATTGCCAAGACCTCCTATGTTTTTGCTTCTTTGTACTCGCCTCCATCTTTCATCTTAGATGTTTTCCTCAAATATGTAGTGATCATAGCTCATATTTAAAAGCAGAACTAAAAACCTGATTGGCAATTTTATGCTGCCAGCTGAGATTTGTTAGCTGTGATCTTCATTATATGATGGCGTGCCAGGCTGTTCTCTTCGAGACTGCTGATAACAGTATGTTTGAGATTCTTTCTTCCCCCCATTTTTTTTAAAGCATCTTCCATTTACCATTCCTAAAGTGTAACACCTTCATCTTCTTTCGAGATGTGGGAGGAGTAATCTTTAACTATGCAGAGTCTAGGAGAGAGGATTCAGATCTAATTTCTTTTTACTCTTTTCCTTTCCTTTCTTTTTCTTTCTTTTCTTTTCTTTTCCTTTGTACTGAGGACTGTAACCAAGACATCTGCACTGAACTGCAATACCAGCCCTTTGTAAAATGTATTTTCTGAGACAGGGTCTCACTAATTTGGTAAATTGCTCAGGCTAGGCTGGAACTTGGAATCTTCCTACCTCAACCTTCAGAAATACTGGGATTACAGGCATGTGCCACTGCTCCTGGCTCCAATTTCTCTTTAAACAGACTTTCAGCCAATTCTCCATGTTTTGTTTTTTGGTTCTTTTAGCCTTACCATCCACAACATTTCCAGAGGTACTTGGTGCTGGAATATAAGCATTTAATGATAGAAAGTAGGGACTTTGTTCAGTAAATCACATTTCTTCTCTGACATAGCAACACTGGCTCTGAATTCAGCTTTATTTCACCTTGTATGTTGGCCAGCTGCTCTTTATCTTCCAACAGTTTGTGTACTGGCATCTCCTTTGCCATTCCAGTTGTCATTTTTGTAATGTTATAACATTATAGTCTTAATGCATGTGTTCAATCCATTATTTTTACCTGGATTTTAAAAGATTACTCTATATGTAATTATGCCATTGCTCTGTGTACAATATTTCAGGTGATTACACAGGTTTTAATCTTTATCCACTACTAATAATTTAGAGCTTTACTAATAACAAGAGCTATTTTCCCTTTTCGTGGAGGGGAATCACTATAAAAGCAATAACAATGACAAAAGAACCAAGTACTAACTATGACATATTATTTAGGATTCCAGACTTCTCATTGTAAGGAATTGAAAAACTGGTCCTTAAAGAAGTCTAATTAATTATGTTATGAAAGTAGAAGGATAGACTAAATGATTTCAGAAATTTTCCTCAACTCTAAGAAATACTGATAGGATTATACAGGTGATGCATACTTTTGTGTCAAGCCTCAAAAAATGTGCTACAAATGTGATACTTACCCCTGAACTGCATGCATTGGGGATTTTTTTTAAAAAAAAAAAAAAAACAACTTTGAATCAATAAATTAACAGTTTTTCAAAAAAAAAAAAAGAAATACTGAAAAAATAGAAAACTTTATATGTTCTAAACAGAAAATTGTCCAGGATTTGATTTAAGTATAAAAGGAAGTTGTAAAACTCGATGCACAGTGGTGGCATGTTTTGTAAATATATAGAATTTTAAATATATGCTTATTTCTATTCAAAAAAACTTCCATAAATGGAAAGATATCCCCTGTTTCTAGATATGCACAGTCAATGTACTCAAAAAGTCTGCAGTTCCAAATTGATACACAGATTTAACATAATTCCAATCAAAATACCAAAAAACAGTCTTCACAGAATTAGAGAAAACAAGTCCAAGATGCCTATGGAACCAGGGTAGCAAAAGCAATCCTGGGCAACAAGAAAAAGGCAGCAGGAATAACAATCCTGGACTCAAAGTTATATTACAAAGCTACAGTGCTAAAAACAGCATGGCACAGGCACAAAAGCAGCCATGCAGATCAGTGGAGCAGAATGGAGGATGCAGAAACAACTCCATGCACGTTCAACTATTTGATCTTTGACAAAGAGGCCAAAAACAAATACTGGAAGAAAGACAACTTCCCTAATACATGGTTTTGGGAAAACTGGCTATGTACATGCAGCAGTTTGAATCTAGACCTGTGTCTCTCACTATGTACTAAACTAAAATCAAAATGGATCAAAGAACTAAAGGTTAAAACAGAAACAATCTGCTGGATAATAAAATAGATAAAATCTTTGAAATTACAGGTGTAGGCAAGGACTTTCTGAACAAAACCCTGCTTGCACAGGAAATAGTACTGATAATCAAGAAATGGGATCATATCAAATTAAAAAGCTTCTGCACAGCAAAAGAAACAACCAACAGAATGAACAGAAAACCTACAGAATGGGGGAAAATGCCAGTTATTCTACAACAGAAAAATATATAAAGTTCTCAAAAAATTTGGAATCCCCAGACTAAAAATAAGACCCAAACAAAAAATGGGCAAGTGAAATGAATAGACACTTCACAGAAGAACAAGTACAAATAAATACATGAAGAAATGCTCAAAGTAATTGGCCATTAGAGAAATGCAAATTAAAACAACACTGAAATTTCATCTTACCCCAGAAAGAATGGCCATCATCAAGTAATCAAATGATAATGAATGCTGGAGAAGCTGTGGGGAAAAAGGAAAAACCCTTCTACATTTTTGGTGGTGATATTAACTAGTACAATAATTATAGAAATCAACAGAATATTCCTCAAAAAAGCTTAAACTAGAAATTCCATTTGTCCCACTCATCCCCTATCTAGGTATCTTCCTTAAAGAGTTAAAAGCATAGCATGACAGTGACACACACACACACACACGTTTATTGCAGCACAATTCATGGTAGCTAAATCTTGGAACTGGCCTACATGTTATCAACAGTTGAATGAATAAGGAAAATGTGATATTTACAAAAAATGGAGTACAACTCTGCCATAAAGAAAGATAAACTTGAGTCATTTGTAGGGAAATGGATGCTCCTTGAGACCATAATGTTAAGTGAAGTAAGTCAGACACACAAGCTTTAGATATCGCATGGTTTCTCTTATATGAGAAATACAAATCATAAATAAAGATTAAAATAAAAGATAGATAATAAGAAGAAGATGTATCTTCCTCAAATGGGAAGGTGCTCAATACATGGAGGGAGGGGGTTGGAAAGGGAGGGAAAGGGCATGAAAAAAGAATTATGATGTGCTGTGTACATGCACCGATTCTACATAAGGAAAGTAAACATGCACTGCAAACATATACTAATAAAAATAAATAACTGAAACTAAAGAATGTGTTAAAACAGCTTATCACCTAATTAAAAAGCTCATTTGGTTACTGTAACACCCTACTCTATCTACCCAAGTCAATAGTTGCAACCATAGATGCAGATCCAGCTCCGTGCACACATGTTCCTCAAAGGCTTTTGACCACCTCATTTAAAACTCATAAGAGTACCAGGAAGTAGTTGCCCTTATTACCTGTATTTTGCACAGGAGGCAATCCAGGTAAGGAGAAATTAGTTTCTCCCTCGTGGGAGAACAAATGAGCAGTGGAGGTGAGCTCTGAGGAGGAGGAGGAGGAGGAAGAGGAGGAGGAGGAGGAGGAGGAAGAGGAGCACTTCTGCTCAAAGCCCAGGCCTCTCCAAGTTCATCCCCATGGTGCTGCTCTGTTCTCTATGTTCTTCACCCTTTACCTTTCTCTAGAAATTAACTTGAAGTTTATGCTAATTGGCAGATTTGTGTGTTTCTTTCTGCCTGTTAATTTTACAAATACACACTGAGCACCATGTATGTGCAAAACATGACTGGATGATCTCTTTCCAGTCATTGATGAGTCCAGTTTTCAGTTTGTTCCCATTAATAACTGGCTCAAAAAGCATCAGCCCTCAAGGTCCTGATCCAATCTCTGAAAGGCTGCTCTAGGAGATGTGAAGAAACCTATGTCAATGTACTCCCAGATGTGGCAATTTCCCAAGCTCCCCTAGTGCAACTTGCAATCTCACCGATCAGTGTAGGAACTGTCTGCTACTATATACCTACTATATACTTACATCCAATCGCTAGAAGAAGCTGCTAATAGGTATTAGAGGTTGACATAGACAGCTTGTAATGAGTTCCTCCAAATAAGTGTGGAGTGAACCAATTACTTAGTAGAGCATGGCATGGAAAGGATAACACATTCCCCATGAAAGGACTGGCGGCACAGTCAGTCACCTGCATGGGCCCCAGAACACCTCCATTGACTTATTTTTTTTAAATTTGAAAGTGTATCAAGGTTGCCAAAAGAAACATGAAGAAAAGTAACAGGAGGGAGTCAGAAACCTGAGGTCTCGGAACAAGTGATGAAGAAAATCACCGCAGGTGGATTCATCAGTGAAAGTCCAGAGGATCCCTGAGAGTTCAGCATCTGGAAGAGGGTAGGAACACAGTCTGGAAGAGGAAGAAGATGCCCCAAGCACTAGCTGATGTTCATGGCCAATATCAGCAGAGGTCCCTGCTACATTATGGGAACCTCGGTTTCCAAATGCCCAGGACAGAGTTAATTAAATAGCTTTGGGTGTTAAAATGTGATGCTATTCTTCAAGCTGTATCTGAAGTGGTTTGTTACTGCCAAGACCATTTTGGACAGAAGAAAAATTAAATCTTTGCAGGACAAGAGGGGGCTGACTCTGGAGCCTTCAAGCTATAGAAGAGTATTTCAGCTCAGGAGCCTGCTGCAGGGCCCTTCCCAGCGAAGAGCCAGAACTAAATGTGTGAATATACCATAGTGCCTGGGGGAGCGACAGAATTTGAGAGTTAATATGTATTTGTTAGATATGGAAAAGTCTAAGAAAGATAGGAAAGAATAATTAACATTATGCAAAAGGTAGTGGAATGCAAATGATGACATTTTATTGAAAGCATAAAAATAAGGGAGAATAATACCAGTAGGGAAACATAATGTAGAAAAACATGCCTCGCATGTTTTTCGTTTACTTTGTCTTTCTGACAATGAAACCCAGGCCTCTACTACTGAGCTGTACTCCCAGCCTTTTTAATTTTTTTGTTGTTTGTTTAATTCTCAGCCAAAGTCTTGCTAAATTACTCAGGCACAATCAAACTTTGGATACTCCTGCCTCAGCCTTCTTATCACGTTTTACATAAGTCTCAGAGAACAGAGAAAATGTCATGTTATAAAATTTAGGAAAATACATTAATGAAAGAAGATCATTTTCTATATGGATTTGCTGCACAGTAGTCATAGGAAATGATTCAGACAGGATAGAATTCAGAATCAAAATGAAGACTGTATTTTTGAAAATATGAAAAATTTCTGATGTCTAAAATTATATTGTTTTATAATAATAAAATGAGCTCTCAAATGAATAGAGGTTCATAGCACATAAACGATATGGTCTGAAATTTATTGTAGTTTAGTTTGGATTGAATTTACAAAACATACTTCTTGAGCATCAGAATAATTGTAAATCTTATGGGTAGCTAGGAAACAACAATTGCTTAATAGTAACACAGTATTAGGTTTATCAAAGCCGTATTTTAAATCTTTTTAAAATTTCTTTAATATCTAGATTGGTTTATTAAAATAATTTTAATTAACACCATTGTAAGAACTTAGAAAAACTGGAATACTTGTTGTTAATACAATTTCCTGAAATTCAGATGTTAAATTTATGTTTACATTAATCCTTTTGACCATAATTCATTTCATCTCTGTACCTTCTCCAGAGTTTAATATTAAGAGACGACAATGAGTCATTACAGGATACCCTATTGTTTTAGAGAAAGAGATTGAGATGTTCCTATAAACAGTAGGATAGAAATGAGCTCAAGGACTAAAGAACATGACACTCATTTTTTGAAAAAAAAAATTCACTAGTGTATTCTTTGTATTTATGTAGCAAATACTGATCTAGCAAGTCGATAACTATAGGCGACAAGGAACAACACTGCATCTGTAAAGTGGCACTCCTATTGAAAGGAAACAGACCTTTGCACTGTTGAAAAGCTATGACAGCACCACAGCCTATTATGGTTATATCCAGAAGGCCAAATAATGGTTGTAAAGGTCTCAGGAGATTTGGTGCCATGAAAGGAAATTCTGGGGAAGGGGACTCATTCACCACTGTACCTGTGGTGCCGCTGCACATTAGATTTGACGCTGAGTCTTTGAACTCCTAGCCTCAAAGATGAGCAAAAGATATCACAGCAGCTTGGACTCTTTTGTGGGAAGATTTTACGGCCAAAGCCACAGCAACTCTCTGGACACGGGAGGCAGAATACTGAAAACCTGTAATGGGCCAAATGGCTCCATCCACGCTGGCTTCAGGCAACAAGATGGCCATTGGTCAAGGGCATGGTGTTTTAAAAGCTTTATCATTTGTTTGTCTGTCTTACCTATCATTTCATAAATTAAGCACCTTTTTCTATGGACTGAATGTTTGGATGCTCCTGAATTTATATGCTGAAACCTAATCCCCAGTTGTGAGGAATTAGAGACTCCAACCCTTCAAAGGAGCTGAAGGGACAGAGCTCCTCCTTCCACCAGGTCAGAAAGGGCTCACCTGACAGCAGCTATGCTGGCACCTCGATCTTGACCTTCCTGGGCCCCAGAACTGTGAGAAATAACTTTCTGTTGTTGATAGCACTGTGTCACAGCAGCCTGAATATATTAAAACACCATCCTAGGTTCTTGTTTTAGAAAATTAAGATATTGTCTTAAAACATAGTCACAAACTCCTTGCTTCTGCTCCCATTGAAAGGTGAGGTCTATGGCATCAATACTTGAACTTACAGACTTGCATCCACTGATACTGTGCAATCCAGGCCACTTTCCATCTCATCGGAAACATATCCATCACTTCTTAATGTGTGGATTTGCTTTTATTATTTCTCACCCTGCGGTTCATTCTTGTTACAATAAGAAAGAAAAATACAGTTAAAGCATAAACGAAAATTCAATGATGATAGCCTTCTTTAAACATCACTAATAGCTTCTCACTTCTCTTATCTATCACGGAGCTTTAAAATGCCCAGTGACTTCGTTTTTCATATATGTTTGCTTTTCTCTTCTTAGAATTCTTCATATTGGTTGTGCCTCAGGACCTGCCCACCTGCTATTTCATCTACCTTCTCCCTCATGAACCACACCAGAATTCTTCACATAGTTCAGCTCTTGATCATGATTTAGATAACAGCTGCCTGATGTCACCATTTCTGAAGCTCTGCTTCAGTCATTCCATCCCAGGTGGCCCTGCTGTCCCCTGAAAAGTCCCTCTCTGCCTCACTGCCTACTTTTATACTCCACGGTACTTACTGTGATTAGAAGTTATTTCACTTGTTTTAATTTTTAATTGTTCATTGTTTCCTCACTGAAGTGTAAGCTTCATAACAAGCTAGACTTTATATATCCTGTATACTGTTATATTTTCCAAAATGAGAGTAGTTCCTATTATGGTTTATCTCTAGATGTCTAGCCAAAGCCTTATATGTTCATAGGTGGGGCTTTGGGGAGGTGATTGGATCATGGGAGTGTAGTACTTATCAGTGGATATGTCCACTGATGAGTTTTTATCTAAATGTGATGTTGGGAGGTAAAGCCTGATGGGAGGAATGGATCTCTGGGGGCATAGCCTAGAAGGACCTATCTTGCTCCCTCCTCCTTTGATCTCTTGTCTGCTTCCTGCCATCATGCCATAAACTGTTTCTCCACTGCCATGCCCCTCAGCCAGGCTGCATGCCTTGGACCCAGCCAACAGTGGATTGAAAACTCTATAAGCTGTGACCCCAGATAATACTCTTCTCCTTTATCATAAGGGTGTTAGGTATTTTGTCCCAGCAATGAGAAAAGTGACTAAGGCACTGTAAGCATTTCATCCTACACATGAATGAAAGAAATATAAGGTCTTATCTATTTTGATTCATAAGCCCTACAGTATATATATTATATATAATATATACTTATATATTATATATTATATATATTACATATATATAATATATATATCATATCTGTACATTCTAACGGAGATGAATAAACCTTAGTCACTTTCTCCATTGCTGAGACACAACAGCTAACATCTACAACTTAAAGGAAGATGGGTTTATTTTGGCTCACAGTTTCAGAAGTTTCAGTCCATGGTTGGTTGGCTTAAAGTAAAAATTGCATGGTGAAAAATGGCTTTGAAAGAAAAGCTGCTCACATCATGGTGGTCAGGAAGCAGAAACACAAGAGAGGAGCTGGGGATGGAGATACACCTGCCTCTTATAACAGCAAGCCAGCTACACTAGCCCATAATCCAATCACCTTTGAAAAGCCCCACTTATGAGCACATGACATCTTTGGGGTACCTTGTTCCTCTAAACCATAACACCATTTTACAAATCTAACATTATTTTCAATAAAAGTACAGCTATTGCAAGTACATATCACTTGGTCATTGCTTCACAAAAAGTTTACTGAAAGGTTTAGCTTCTCCATAAATCAATACAACTCATTTCGGTGGACACCAAGTCGTTTGGAAGTAAAATATGCAGACTTAAAACCAAAGAATATCTACTTCTTTGAAAAATTCAGGGGAAGGGCTAGAGATGCAGCTCAGTTGTAGAGCAGTACTTACATGTGAGAAATCATGCATTACATTACATATGCATTACATGTAAGAAGTCATGCATTGAATCCCAAGAACCAAACAGACAAATATAAATAAATATATTCAATAAATATAAGGAAAAAACTATGAAATCTGGCTATCTCCACTTATTATTTGAAAGAAGTACTTTCAACTTCAAAAAGTAACTAGATTTTGAATTAATCCCACCAAGAAAATAATCATAACTGACTCACTAAGGTAGGTTTCCCTTGTACCTTAGTAATTTTTACACTTATCGTTATTTTAATTTGTGGTGGAAGGAAGGGAAGGAACCATAGGGAATGAAGGCTGGGGCTGTAACCACACCCTCCAGCGTCCGCTCTTGGCACTGGCATTGCTGTTCCCTCACCACAGTGATCCTTCCTTCTGCACACAAACTCATCCTCGACACGGATGTGTAAGGCGGTAAGACAGTGCCATTCTTGTTTTATCAGGTCCACACACATCAAGAGAAAGAGGGATGATGAAAAGGGAGTTTAAAGCACAGAAAGCCTCAAATTCCTAAATGCCAGATTCGCACATGGAATAAAATCAATTAAAAATAAGATGGACTTAAATACTAAATGAACTCTCAGACTTACTCAGGCAATCCACTTGCAGAACAGGATAGGGTTGTGATATATTTCACTGTGGAGGGCATTATTTCCTCACAGGAAAAATAATGATAGTGTACACACAGGCCCCATGTTAAAAAAAAAAAAAAAGCAAGAAAAAATCTAAACAATTTTGCTTATTTCTATTATGTGATCTGGCTGGTTATTTTTTCATAATCCTGTGAACTTGTGATGACACCAAATGTTTAAAACTATTTATGGAAGAAATACATAAAACTAAAACAACTGAATCAACAAACATGCTGTGTTTTTCCTGCAAACTGAGATTACCACCATTCTTCCATTTTGGTGGTAAAGCACGTGTTGACAGGAAGATAGTCTGGGAGCAAAGACTTGAATTCTGAGTTTGACATACATCAAAATGCTAAACATATCTGCACATTTGCATACAGAAAGAATTAACAAAGGGGAAGCGTAAAGTGAAAGTGATGTCCCAGTAAAGGAAGAAAATAACTTTTACATGTTATATGCTACCTATTTTCATTTTGCAAGAAAGCAGAGAACCACTTGTCTAAAAAAAAGTCTTATAAAAATAGAATGTCTAAAATTGGCAAAAAATCTAACATTATCAATATCTCAGTCAATACTTCTTTGACAGCTTTTCTTTACTTTATGAAATTGAGAAAACAATTTATTATTCAGCCTCAGGCACCTACAAGTAACATTCTTCAAAAAAGTCAAAGTCTCTCCTATTTACAAACTTGCAATGAATGTCAGTCTCGTATTTGCATGGTAGGACCCTGCTGGCCATGTAGTATGTGTCCTAGCACTTCAAGGTGGCTCCATTGTGTGGTGGCTTATTCTCCACTTAGCTAGTTTTTTTTAAAGCTGGAAAATGGGTTGAAATTGATAAATGGTATTGCAAATGACTGATGTTTCTGTTCATTACTCATTCATTTAGTCAACAAATTTATTTGGCACTTGTTCTGGGTCATTAATCACAAAGCTAGGGAGAAGTAAGCGGTATTAGGACTGAAATTCTGCCTTCAAGGGACACGCTTGTGACAAAGATGATGAGGTAAAGAGTCTATTATTATTATCATTGGGACAACTGAGACAATTACTAATTGGAATCAAAAGGGGTTAGAAGAGGACAAGGTGAGAAAAAAGTCCCAATTAAAACAAGAAAAATTAACAATTTTTTCTGTGCTTTTTTTCCCTCAACATCTTAACTATTAGTGTTAAGTAGCATCACATTGTTGTGCAATAAATCTCCAGAATTTTTTCACCTTGAAAAACCAAAACTCTATATCCATTAAAGAACAATTCCCTTTTATTACATTAGATCCCACATATAAATCAAATCATATATTATTTGTCTTGTGAGTAGGTTAATTCAACTAGCACAATGGTCTTATGATTCATCCATATTCAGTATGTCGCATCATTTTTTTTCATTTTTAAGGCTGAATAATTTTCAGTTGTCTGTGTATACAACATTTAATAGACAGTGGGGTTGCTTTCACTTGCACCTATTGTGAATAATGTTGGTATGAACATGGGTGTGCATATATGTCTCTTCAAGTACCCCTTTCTAATACAGATATGTACCTCAGGGGGGATTGTTCAATCATACTGAAGTTCTATTTTTAATTTTTTGAGGAATTGCCATCCTCCTTTCCATAGCAAATGTATCATTTTATATTCCAACTGAGGCTTTCAACTTCTCCACATCCACACAAATACTTTTTATTTTCAGTTTTGTTTTAATAGTAGCCATTCTTACTGTTGTTTTGATTCAAATTTCTCTAATCAGGGATGGGGAACATCTTTTCATTTGCTTGTTAGCCATGTGTATATCATCTTTAGTGATCTGTCTCTTCGGGTTTAACTCTATTTCTTAGCACAGCACTAGATAGGTCTTGAATAAACTATCTAATCACCTTAACTCAATTACAAAAAGGTAAAACAATTTGTGGGAAGGTAGAAGAATGCAAACTGAAGGAGTTATAGAGAGTTATAGAGATCGAATAACTTGGTATAAGAATGCAGCTATCAGGCTAGGCTGTAGCTTAGTGGTACCACGCCTGCCTCGCAAGTGCAAGGTCCTGGGTTGGATCTCTGGCATTGGAAAAAAAGAAAAAAACCAAAAACGCAGCTATCAAGTAGAAGGGAAAAGTCTAAAACTATTGTGAGCATCTAAAATTATTAAATTATTGAAGCTGACGATGTTTCTGTTGTTTTAAAATACCACAGAATTCTAAAAGGATTAGAATTGGAGAGATGATACCCTGACGAGAAAAAAAGATATTCCAAATCCTGGGTCAGGCCTGGTAGCATGAAGGAGCACTGCTATGTCAGAAGAGCATGGAATGGGTTTGTCTAAAGCACGACGACATTCAAGAAGTCCTAGGAATTGAAGGAAGAGCAAGAGGATGACGTTGTTTTTTGCAGATAGGGGGATCCTATGGGCATTTCTAAACCAGGGGATAACCTGATCCAACTTGTGTATTCAGTGTATTTGTAAATACATCTGGGTTCAGGCAGCTAGTCCTCAGTTTTGTCCACCTGGCCGACACATACCTCTGTAGAAACCTTTCAAAATATATCTGCAGCTACTTCTCCAATATGAAAATATCCAAGGCTTTACCTTTCCCTCCTCACTTTCCTTTTGATTTTCATAATTCCTGTAAGATGAAATTTCATTGCAAGTGGGCTTTTCATCTTTGTTTTATTAGTTAAAAATGGCAATTGGAGGCGGGTGCTGTGGTGCATACTTGTAATCTCAGCACTGTGGGATGCTGAGACAGGAGGAGCACAAGTTTGACCTCACCCTGGGCAACTTAACAACTTAACTTAAGGCGACCCTGTCTCATAATAAAAAGAAAAATTAAAATGGCTGGGATACACCTCAGTGTGAAGGCCCTGGGTTCAATCCTCGGTAAAGGGGTCGGGAGGCAATCTGGTTTACAAGCTGTATAGTTTTCATGCTGGCATCCACTAGTCATGCCACTTCCTATTCTTCCAGTTCTTCTTTCCAAGCATTGCAGTTCTAACACAAAATAAGATTCCAGGCCATCACTCTTGTGCCTGAGCATGAGCATGCTTGTTTGTCCTTCTCGTTTGGTAAATGAGATTGGAAAATATATGTTACTAGAAACAAGTAATTGCACATGTTTGTGTAGCTCAAGTGTAAACTGAAGTCATCCAATTTATGGATGTATTTATACAAAATTAAGTTGATTCTTTTACTGTCTCTTCCATTCTCCCACTGTCTAATGGGAAGCTTAATGCACACCTCCAGATTCCTACAAATTCCTCAAGGCTTGGGTTATTTGTGAGTGTGTGTATTTTAATTCATATTTCCATTTTTTTCTGAATCTCTGATATCACTTCTATATAACTCCCATGGACATTTTCTTCCTCGTGCCCCATATCAACATATATAACACAGTTGCTTTAATTTGATGTCACCAAGAGGTGATTAACACGGAGCATGTGTAAGAGATGCTAAATTGGGGGAGAATTGGGAGTGGAGGATACACTGTAATTACATGATAGAATTATCAAGTGAACAACAGTAAAATAAAATATTAAACACTCAGGCCTCCAAAACTATTTTAACCATTTTCTTTCAGCTCCATCAGGAATTTATTATTGGCTGGCGATCACCCATGTAAACTCTCATTACACTATCTGTCTTGTCTCACCTACCTTTCTCAGGTCTACCTTACTTCCACATTTCACCGTATTTCTCCATTAGAACAGTCCACCTATTTTCTTCTTTTTCCCAACAACACAATGCATTCAAGTACTCATCTTTTATACTTATCAAAGATAGGCTAAACAGAAGGTCGTTTTTCTGGAAGGGTATTCTTATCCACCATTAGGGGAAGAACTTCATCTACTTAGTTTGGATTTTAAGCTGAATATTTATTTTCTCGATTGTAGTTTAATTAGATAGACTTTTTTAACTTGAGGGGAAATGAGACACAATTTTTATTAAAAACAACAAATCACAAAAAATATTATTTTGTTACAATTAGAGTTAAAAAGGAGAAAAGGTCAGAGACAAAAACAAGAGAGGTAAGGAAAGAAAAAGGCATTAAACAAAGAGAAAAGATGTATGTAGTTATGGGTTAAGAGAGCTCAGCTTCAAAAATGAATTTCACTGAGACACTGCTTGGCCGTGGCCTGTAGCATCTGTTCAAAGCACTACGAATAACTGCCGGCATAGAATCAAAACCGAAGTCCTTCTGATATTGATAGCTGACATGGCCCTGTGTTCTAGGTGCCTTGCTTCCCTCAACCTTATATCCTACACTCTCGTAGTTCACATTCATCAATACATCCTGATGCTTTCTTCAGCAATATTTGATGTGATCTCACCTCTGGGACATTTTCCTTTTCCAATTAATGTTTTGCATGAGATATTTACATGTCTTACTTCGCTGCTTCTTTAAGGTTTATACTGAAATATCAGCTTTGCATGAAAACTTTTTCTAAGCATTTCACTGAAACTTACAACGGCCTTAAGCACCTCTTCCAGCTCTTCCTGTCTACTCCTGTCATATTTTCCTTATATACACCTAACTGCTGTCAGTATCCCCTCATTAGAATGTCCATGCGGACAAGGATTTATTTTGCTGACTGGTGGTGTATTTAGTGCCTAGAACTCTGCCTGGCACTGTTGTCTAGTTCAATTTTAGTGACTGATGATCTCTAAAATTATTATTAGTTATCTAAGCTGACCACTGTGTTTGATTAGATAATTAATCATTTATTGTAGTTCAAGAGCTCCCTTCACAAAAAGCTGCTTTGTCAGAAATGAAGAGAAGACTGAGAGAAGCAGGGTATGACAAGAAAACCTGAAGTCCTCTTAAAGAGTATTTCACACAAGTTTGGTCTGCAAACATTTTATATTCACATATATCCTAAAAGATTTAAAATCCTTCACATATAAGATGTGATACAAAAATGGTAAGAGTTTAAATTTTAAAAATATAATAAAAGACACATTGCCATTAATCTCTACCCCTTTCTTCAGACACACAAATCTCAACATTCTTTCCACTTTCTGAAACAGTTCTGCAAATTTTCTTTCATGTGTCTTTATGAGGAGTAACTGAAAACATTGGAAATGCTGCTGCCAAATGTCATCCAATGGAAAAGCAGGCTTGTAAAATTACTGCGATGTGTCCTCATCTGCCTCATTCACTGGATATGGCTCTATGCCACTGCTGGTTCTTCTCCAAAGTCAAAATGACCATGTAAGGTAAACACTTTTAATCCATTCAAGACATTGAGGTTGCCATGACAGCACAACTAATGCCCTGAAAGAGGACTTCCAGAACTGCTTCAGAAAGTGGAAAGAAAGATGCAATAAGTGTGTTCAAAGCAAAGAGGAGTATTTTGAGGGGCTGGAAATGCGTCTTTTAGTGTACAGCTTTGGAAATTTTTAACATTCGTCATATTTTTAGATCACATCTTGTGTGTTTAGGTTGAGATTTAAAAAAATTATTCTCATAAATGTAACTAGTTACAAAGGTCCACCTTAACTATTGAGATCTAAAAAATAAAATGATTAAATCAGTTTTTGTTTACTTGTTTGTTTTTTTAGATACAGTTCTCACTATGTTGCCAAGTTGGCCCTGAACTCCTGGGCACAAATAACCATTCCATCGCAACCTCCTGAGTAGCTGGAACAGGCATGTGCTTCTGTCCCATACATTATATTAGATCACTCTTTTTTAAGAATGTACATGAACGAGCTGGGTGTGGTGGCTCATACCTGTAATCTCAGCACACAGGAGACTGAGGCAGGAGGATTCCCCCAAGTTCAAGGCCAATCTGGGCTACATAATGAGTTTGAGGCCAGTCTGACTATGTAGTGAGACCTTTCCGCTTTACCCCCCCAAAAAAGAATATCCATGAACTACAAAACAATTTGATACTCAAGAATATCTACTGAAAACAGTCTACTTAGAAAATTTATCATTGCTTTTTCTCCTTGAATCATTCTTCATTTCACTTTTCTCCAAAGAATTTCATCTTCATGTAACATGTTTGAAAAATCTTTTAGTAATCAGTTCTTCATATTCCCTGGAGATTAAATGTGAGTATAGTTTTGAGATTGAGAGTCTTCTTTAAGTTATCACTAAAATAAATTAGTACATAATATACTTAAAAGTATAAGTATTGTGTCAGTTACTTTTCTCTCATTGCTGAGACAAAATACCCGGCACCAAAAGTTACAGGGGAAGAGGTTTCAGTCCATAGTTGACTGGCTCCAAGGCTGGGATGGCAAAGAAGCACTGAAGAGAAAAAACAACATGGTGCGCAGAAAGTAGCAAAGGCAACAAGAGAGTTTAACAGCATCTTTCTGCCCCTTTTATCTTATTCAGACTACTGGGATTAGGTGGTGCCAAACTAATCACTCACATGTAGTGGTTTAGTAATCACATGCCCTGAACCCCAGCATCACATATTCCAGATTCAACTACCTCTGAAAAAGAAAGTCCCACCTCATCTGCATAAGGCTTTGGAGGGACATCTAAACACAAACCTTAACAAGTATATTATATAATTTTTAAAGTGTTTATTAGAAACGTATCTAGTAGTCAAAGAGATGAAGCTATTTTTATCCAATTAATTCATATTCTTGAATGACAACCTGTTATTACTAGAATGCTACAAGGGGATCAATATAATACTTATTTCTATTTTCCATTTTCTAATTAAAAATTGAGAAACTTGTTCACATAAGAAGAATTTTAATTCTTGGAAAGTTTTCTAAGCAATGGGAAGAATATCACCCAATGCCATACTACAGCAGTAAAAATTATTTTGAATAACTCATCAGCTGACCACTCATGCAGCTGAAAGAAAAACAAATGTTGAAAGAAAAAAATAAAATAATGAAAAGCACATTAGTAGAAGAAAAATCTGTTACTCAAATCTCAAAGCAGCTCACTGTTTTGCCTACAAAGACGAATTTCAATTTGTGTGGTATGCTGCCAGTTTTTCACTTTGGAGTAATGTGTCAGTAATAGGATTAAGTTTGCTGAGCCCTAAGAGTGATCATAAAGGTGGGAAAAGAGAACTTAAACTCCATCAGCTCTTTCTCAAGTAGATGAACCTCACCCAAAAATATACGTGGAGGTGGAAGATATTAAGGTTGGTTTCCTTACAATTAAACTACTATGCATAACTTTCTTTCAAGATTGATGCTTTAAAAAATTTTAAAAAAACAACCAATCCCATAAATGAAAGTCTTAAAATATATACAAGACAAGCATTTGCTATTCTCCTCAAGAGACTTACAGTGTTCATCACTGGCACGTAATGAACATATGACTGTTCTCTAGCATAGAAACCTGTTTTTTTTTTAACCCAGACTTTCTAAGTCATATTTGAATACAGGACACTTTCCCATGTGACACTGATTCACAATCTGTAGAATAAAACCTTCCATTGCTATGTGTTTAACACTGTGCTACATGCTGCTACTATAAGGCATGGATATTTATGAAGCAGGAACTTCCACAAGAAAGTGGTTTCAGTAGCTAAGGGCTGGGTGAGAGAGATGGTTGAAGTCATAGGAAAGCAGATTTCAATAACTAAGGAAAATAGGAGAGGAGAGAAGGACCAGACAGCTGAGCAAGATATTGCATATTTGGAACAGAAAAGGGGCAACTTTAAGGACTGTAACTAGAGAGAAAGGACTGAGTGTCACCCTGAGTTGTTACATAAGAGACTTCGATAAGATAATCTGACACCCAGGATATTTCATACATATTCAACAGAGAAGCTGCGGTTGATAATAGCGTGCTTTCCCCGCTTGAAGCGTGAGATGGATAGGTAGCCCAGACAGGAAATAACTACATCTCCAGAGCCCAAGAGAATTAAGAAACTTCATTCAGCCCCGAAAGGTACTAGTGAGAAAAACAGTGGTCAGGTGGGGATGGTTAACATGTCCCCAAATATAAAGCTAAGGGAACATTTCAGTTTTTGTTTGTTTTCTTTTGTTGCATATAATTAGCTTTCTCTCTGAAATCCTCTAGCCCTATAGCTGAATCTTGTGTGCTTAATACAGTGCACATATTTTGAGAACAGAGTGGTACAAGAAAAATTAAAGATGATTCCCAGGCATTGTGTAGAATATCTACCCTCTCCTGAGCCTCTACATCCTTGATGGAAGAACGAAAGTCACCCCAGAAAACAGAGGAGATAACAGGAGCCAGCTCTAGCAATCTCCCTTAAAAGCCTTCCCATAATGTGTCCTTTTCATTTTCACCGCCCAGAATCTAATTTTTAAGATTTTAAAAATGTTACAGAAACATTACAAAGATAAATAAAAGAAAACCATAAATAGCATAGAAAATACCTACAGTGAATAAATAAAAATCTTAAAACTAAAATATTGTGCATATACCCCCTGTAATAATTAGATAAATATCCTTCTTGGGCTTCTCTGAGCGTACATTGGAAGTGGACTAGTCTGAAAAAATCATAAGCTGGCTGAAACTATGAATCACTGAATTAACTCCTCAAATAGACCTAAAATTTCAAGGCCTTCTTGTGGACAAAGTCCTATGGTCAGTCCAGAGAGTTGCTAAAGAATACAGATACTAGCAATAATTTAAAATGTGAAATAATCCAAGAGACAGATTACATTTAGCTTTAATGTCAGTTACTATGACAAGCAATGGGCTATTTAAAGTTGTTAGCATTCTAGCCCACTAAGTTAGTAATACAGAAAAGAATGGCATAAAAGTTGAGCAAAAGCAAATTACTGCAATGTCGTATCACATGGCATTGACAAGGAAAACTGCAAAGGCTTAACAGAGTTCAGAGGCCTTGGAAAAACATATTCCAAAAGACAAATCAATCACCAGGTTGTAACTAGCTTTATTTATAACAAGGAGCGCATTACTGACAACCCCTCAATATCACATTCTTTACGCTTTTTAAAATTCTAAACTTTCAATAGGAAATAAAACAAAGTCAAATTGAAATGGGCAAATTGATATTTAGCCAAGCTCTTTTACAACTTGATCTTCATCTTACTATACCTCCTTTCCAACTTAAGTACATGGTCAAGAGAAAAATACAAAATTGGATCTAGGATTCCCAAAATATTTTACCAAGAATAAAAATGATGCAATAAGGAAGTAAGGATCAACTTTCACAGACTGCTGTTTGAAAGATTCATCTTCTAAAAACAGAAAAGAATGATATATCATTAAGATGTTAAAGCAGATGGCTTAAGTCACAGGGCCACATCACACAAGTATGGCGACTAGAACTAAAATAGCCCAAGTAATATTTTTATTAACAAGATGCCAAGTACAGCAGCAAAAATACCTTTAGGAAGAAATCTCACTTCAAAAAAGTTTTTCCTTCTTGCACTTGATGCTATTTTCTGAATTACTCTTGGCCTGCTGAGTAGGTTTAAACATCTGACTGCTTGCCATACTTAGATGAAGAAAACTAACCTTTCACCTTAATTGAGGCCTCCTGAGTGATGGAAATTGATGAGAATGAACTAAACCAGCAAAGTAAGGAGAAATGTACTAGTTCATATATTCTTGCATTAAACAAGGAGAGTAGAGAATTTACTAGTCTTCAAATTAGTTATGAATAAAAAGACACACTCATTAAGCTGGCTGACATTAAATGTTGCTGCAGTGGGCCCTTAAGTTTATTCTACGTGATGTCAGGAAATCACATTCAGAATTTGGAGTACAAAATCAGCACACAGAAAATAGATCACAGCATGGATACTTGAAGACATGCAAAAGACTTTTTCAAATCAGAAAGAGCAGCCTAGGGACAATAAATGGATTCACCTGGACAGACCTATCAATAAATATTCTTCAAAAATGTATGTGTATTCATTCATCTGTAAATCAGACACAGAGACAATGCATCAGGAAAGAAGCACGGTACAACGGTGAAAAGCACAGAAACTCATTACAGACAACGTTGGTTTCAGTCTCAGGTCCTTTACTCTGCAAAAGTTAGCATGAGTAACCTTGGTTTCTTTGTATTTTTCTTACAAGGTTAAAACAATCAACTGTGTTTGATGTTCTTAGGCCAAGGAGCAACACATCACTTGCACTATATACTATTTAACATTTTAACTATTATGTCCATTGTAAAATATACATAAAATAGAAAAATGATAAAATGAGCACAAATGCAAATTATATTTTCCTCAGTTGCCCATGGATTTGTTTGCACGATATCACCTAGGTCCTCAATCCTGACAATGGGAAAGTCTTGAGCCCCGTGGAGTCTAAAAACATAGGAGGCAGTCTTCGTTCAAACACGGATCAGAAAATAAAAGGTGGAAATGTCCTAATTTGGCCTTGCAGGATTTGGTATGTTGGACTTCACTCTCACAGGTGAACCGAGTAGACGTTTAAAACTTAATGGCATTTTATATTGAATCATATGCCTACTTCTCTTCATTAATATTGGACTTTTCCTTACATCTTACCAGAAAGAAAAGAATATTCAGATCAAAGTATGACACTACTTCCTTGACAGGAGAAATTAGATAATTTCTAATCATAAATGAGTTAATAATTATTCTTCTTATGAATGTAAATCACTGTAGGTTTTTTCAACAAAAGTCAGTCCCCCAAGTTCAGTGAAAAGTTTGAGCTCAGCACATACCAAGGAGTGGGGTAGGTCCCAGACAAAGGCAAGTTCACCAGGACAATTTCTCCTTGTATGTTTTTTCCTGCTTCAAGCACGATTTCATCACTGTGGTGATATTCCAGACTCCCTGACGGCACTGCTTTAAGCTAAGTTCAGGATAGGACACCTCCCTCTAGATTTATTTTAAGTATGGTGCCTTCAAATTACAAGTTTTTTGTTGTTCATTTCTTTTTCCCTACAACCTTATGATGTCATTGAAATAATCACTGAAGGAAGGAATACAAGATATGGCTCAACAGTAGTATGAATTGATATTTTTCACGTTCCTCTTAACAACTAAATTGTGTGATTCATATTTTCCTGCTGAGCGGTCATCATTTGAACTTAGAAAGATCTCTGATGTACTAGTTTTCTAGTAATGTTTCTAGTACTGATTCAGTGATGTCCTCATTGAAAAACTCTTAGAAGGCAGGACAGCTTAGAGGGGAAGATGCATGAAAATGTTCTTTATACAATCATCACTGCGACTGACATAGATGCAAAGGATCTAATGGCAACACAGTCACCCATATAAGACACTATCCGACTCACAGACTTCATCTCATTGTTGTGGTCACATCTGACCAGCAGAATCATTGCCTTTGTACTGCAGTTGTCCAAAGGTGATTTGTTTTCCAAATATTCACTTATAAGTCAACCTTGTGAGCCATTCCTTACATTAACACGGAAAACTAATTCATTCACCTTACCCTATTTTTTATTATTTGTCATTGTCATGATATTTCCTTTCCTCCTTTATAAAGAAGATAGCAATTCAATCCTGAGTTCCAACAGCTTAATGAGTACCACCTTGTGGCTAAGCCAACTGCCTCTATGGAGGGGTATAAGTTTTCAGAGTAATCTTCTTTGGTAACATATTTAACTAAAGATTCTAAATGACCCAATATCAATCAATGAAATTGAAAATGTAATTAAAAACTGACCAACTAAGAAGAGTCCAGGTCCTGATGACTTCACTGCTGAATTCTACAAGACATTTAGAGAGGAACTACTGCCACTACTGTTTAAACTCTTCAATGAAATTGAAAGGGAAGCAATATTCCCAAATTCATTCCTGGAAGCAAGCATCACCTTGATCCCCAAAGCAGAGAAAGACCCAACCGAAAACGAGAACTATAGGCCGATCTCACTAATGAATATAGATGTAAAAATCCTTAATAAGATACTGGCAAATAGAATGCAGAAGATCATCAAGATCATACACCCTGACCAAGTGGGATTCATCCCAGGGATGCAGGGATGGTTCAACATACACAAATCAATCAATGTAATTCACTATATCAATAGAGCGAACCACAAAAACCATATGATCATCTCAATAGATGCAGAAAAAGCATTTGACAAAATCCAACACGCATTTATGATAAAAACCCTACAAAAAATTGGAATAGATGGTCTCTACCTCAATCTGATAGAAGCCATCTATGAAAAACCAACAGCCAATATCATACTAAATGGCCAATAACTAAAGAGATGATATTTAAACCACTTCATGTTTCACAAAATGTATCCCTAGTATCATTTTTTGAGTATATGAGAAAAGTTAAGGAGCCAACTCTTTCAATGAAGACATCCTTGCTAATTTAATAACTGCAGTTATTCAAGGAGCAGAGAAGTTCTATTTCTGAAATGTCTCTTGTATTTATAATTCTTGGATTTATCTACAAAGTACAAAAAATTCACATTATTGAAAATTTCTTCACCAGTTTTTCTGCTCCCAAATCTTAGTAAATGAACATGTCATTAAAGACATCATCTTTAAAGGCACTAAACAAAAAGTAATAAAACAGCCAAACTATTAAAATGTATATTCCTTTACTCCAAGTAGGCTAATAATATTGGTCCAACTGTAATTTTACTATTATTTTTTAAAGCACATTTCTGGAACCCAGTAAAATTTGTTTTCTGTAGCATTGTTCAAAGGGGATACCTTTAAAGAATTTTTTTTAAACTTCTCACATGCAATACACTCTCAGTCTTATTACAACTTAAGGCTGAACCAAGTTTTCTACATTCTAAGCTTGTAACAAAGCTTTGAAGAATTCTGAAATTGTTTAGTGATTAGCGTTTTCATTGTCTTGCACATAGTCAATATCTTTCACTTTAATTTAAAGTGAATTTTGCTTTAAAACGTTGCTTAATGGTGTGCTAGGAAATGTTTAACACCTAGATCTCCAAATAAAGCAAAAAAAAAAGCTTTAATTTGTAATATTTGATAATTTCCATTGTGTAAATATCCCTAAGAAAGCTGTTTTCAGATCGCCAACATAATGCTAGTGAACATAGTGCTAGGAAGAGGAAGTATGGCAGACTACTATGTAGCCTTTTCGCTATAAAGATTCCATAGACATAAGTAATTTCAATTATAATAAGAAGTACTAAAATAATTATGAAATGATTAGTTTTGACTATTACTTTTGACTGTAATGTGATTCATTTAATTACAAGATTATAGCATTTAGTTTTTAGAGATCACCTTATGTAACAATCATTGGTTGAAGGTGAAGAGCTGGTTCCAGCTCTCTGTGGCCTGTTGCAAAAGTAAATCAAGGGCCGGGGATTTAGCTCAGTGGCTTCGCCGCCTGCTGCGCCAAGTGCAAGGACCTGAGTTCAATCCCCATTACCAAAAAAAAAAAAAAAGTAAATCAAGGCTTAGACAGGTATGACCTCCGTGATAGTAAAATCTATATTTTATCTTGTGTTTTTTTGTTTGGTTGGTTGGTTTTTTTGAGGTACTGCAGATCGAACTCAGGACCTTGAACTTGAGAGGCAGGTGCGGCAGCACTGAGCTAAATCACCAGCCAAAGCTATATTTTAAATATCCATATAAATCCATCCAACAGTTTGATTAGTAGCTATTTTGTTTTACTCATGATAGTTGAAATACGCAACTATCTTCTTTGCTTTTAATCTCATGGAGAAACCTCTAGTGGATAAGTGGCATTATGATGGAAGCCTATGTCTATTTTGTTTGGAAATTGCATTCTTTTTAAAAATTTGCTGATTTACTATAGAAAATTATTTTGTATTTAAAAATTGATGGGGCAAATCTCAGGGAAACACCTAGGTAAATAAATAACTCCACTGTGAGGGCCAGTGACATTAGTGCAATCTTTTCTCACTCTAAAGACATTTCATGTTAATGTTGACCAAGCTAAGAGGACTCAGTTTACAATAAGACAAACATTTTAACTTTTCTAATCCAGTTCTTTCCAAGCTTTTGAAAAGCCATTCGCAAATCAGAATGCCTACCACATAGCGTATACAGAAAAAAATCCTCTATACCCTCTATAAATCTTTACTACTACTGTTATTACTAATCTTCCCAAAACCAAACAGTATTAGCCAAGCACTGGTCTAGTTGTTAGATATCCAACTCGTTAATCCTCCAACCACACCGTGGAGGGTTAATGTTTAGATGAAAAGTGGTTCCCAAAGCTTCAAGTGCTTGGAATGTGATTGCATTATGGGGTTTTATATCTGTTAGAGGTGGAGTCTGGCCTGAAGAAGTGGATCTGTGAGCATGACCCGGAAGGGAACATCTCCCTTCACAGCACCTCCCTTGACTGGCACTCTGCTTCACTCCTGATGAGCTGATTTCCTCTGCTATGCCCCTCTGCCACACTGCTTCTTCTTTGGAGCTGCCAATTATGGACTGAAACCTCTACAAACTGAGCCACAATAAAGTTCGTCTTTAATTTGTAGGTATCAGGTATTTTTTTCCTAGCATCAAAATGTGGCTAAGTCAGGGAGGAATCTCCATTATCTCTATGTATAGTGGTTTACATAGATTAAGTTCAAACAATATCAGGTGTAAAGCTGAAATCTAAACTCAGGTGTGCTTAACTCCCTTATTTATTATGCTATTTCTATTCTATATATTATCTTTATCTCAATTGTCTTCCATCTAGTGTTCAAACCAAAGACTCTACATTACTTAATTTTGTTTAGTCCTTCACCCCTTATATTTATTCTATCCCTGGATCTTATGTGATGTACTTCTGAAATGGGTCTCAAATCTGGTCGCCTTCCTGGTCATCACTGTAGTCAGGCCACCTTTATCTCTGACCTAGGTAACCATATAAATTTGTACTTGGTTTCCTTTCTTTCCTTCTTGTCACTTATTCCTTGCTTTCTTATGCTGAATCAATCCTTAGCATGTAGCTAGAATAAGCTTTCTAAAATTAAAGTTTGATACTGCCAACATCTTCATTAAAATATTTCTGAGAGGGCTCATGCTAATTCTGAACTCCTTAACTCCTTAACTCCTTAAGCTCCTTAGGGGCTTCAGGATTTGTTGCTTATAAATTTCCACACTCTCTGAAATTGTAAATTCCCCTCTTAGAGTGACCAATTTCTGGTTCTCTGAAGGTGTGAAGCTTTTACCATTTAACTTCTGAATAGGTGATTTTCGCTACCTGAGGTGCTAATTATCTTCTTTCAGTACTTCTGTTGTATTCCAGTCAATTATTCAGCCCTTACTTGAAAGTCACTTTCTCTGGGAAGCAACTTGGGATCCTAGAAGTCAAGGAGAAATACTCTTTTGGTAGTGATATCTTAAACTGGCCTACTACAAATTCTTGCTGCACAATATCATAATTATCCTGTTAATTTCTTCAGGTAGAAACTATGCCTATCTTATTTCTTAATATACTCAACTATGAACACAGTGACAAGTAGTAAGGTAATCAATAAACATTTGTTGAATGAACTGATAAGTTTGTTCAGAGGATTAAAGACAGATAATGATATGAAGTACATGGCAATATTGATCTTTTTAAGAACATAAACACAGAGGTATAAAAAACAAAAGGTGGGCAGCAAGGAGACAGGGCAGGATAATTTGACTCCTTTACCTTGGTGCTCAAGTATGAACCTTAAGATCAACAAAAAGCTGTTAATTTAGAATGACACCAACATGGACAAATTTTAAGTGAGAAAACCATCCTCAAAATTAAGATCACAAGGACAATTTAATTCCTTGAGAAGATATAAAATGATTTTAAATTCTGTTAACATTCATGTTCTTGAATGTTTACTTCTCTATCCAACACTGCTAGTATTAATTATTTTAAGAACCATTTTGATTTATCAACTTAATTTTGCCTGTATCAAATTTTAATTATTTCTGCAATTTTCTTCCTTTTGTAGTCACTGTGTCTATGGATTTCCCAAATTCTCAGGTCAAATTCATTAAATAGAAATTTTGTCAGGTTAATTTCATTTTTCCACTATTTTCTGTATATACTGGTGTGTGTGTATGTGTGTGTATACACATATATATATGGCAATGGATATATATATATATCCAATGCTAGTGTTTTATAGATTATTTCGAACACACACACAAACCTTCACCTTTGAAAAATCAATTGTCGCTATTATTTTTCCTTTTATGGATTTTAAACTGTTCAATTTTATCCATTGTTGGCTTTATTTTGTGTTGGTTTCGCTGGCTGATTTGTTTTGGTGGTGCTGGGAATCAAATCCAGGGCGCCACATATGCTAAACAAGTGGCCTACCACTGAAATGTAACCTCAGCCCCTTGTGTTGTGTTTTTTACCAGCATTATTTATTATGAATGGTAAAGCATTTCAAATAATTCAATTCCACTTAGTGGATGAAAGGCATACTTACGGGGTGCTCAGCATTAGGGAAAAATTAATTAAAAACACTAATTGGAAATACTGAACAACATTTCTGTCCTTCCCTTTAATTTTAGACATAATTTGTATGCCTAAAAATTTAACATCATATGACATAGGATTATTCCTATTCATGGGGCCTCAAAAACATCTTATTTCATTTGGATCTATAGGCAACTTCACCATGAAAGTAATTTTAAGATATTTATTCACAAAAGATTTATACTCAACGAATGACTGGAAATCTATCAAATAGTTTAAAAAGACAGAAAAGGCAGGACTGCAGCAAAAGGAGAAGAATTCTGAAACCCTCAGATAATGAAAGGCGAGGCAGCAAATGCTTCCCACCTTTACTTTCTTGAAACACGAACTGATTTACTGCCCTGAATCTAGACACTCTTCTGATCTCTTCAATGCCAGAACTTTGTGATGCCTTGTTCTGTACAAAGACGGATGCACTGTAGCATATACGGACGGTTATACCCTGCCTGTGATGGTCTGAGGATGTCATGATAACTGAACCTCAAATCATACCCCAAACATCCTCAGCACTTGCAAAGCATAAACCCTAGGAGTAGATGAGCTATTGGCAGGGTTAGTGGGAATCAGCGTTTAGAGATAACAGCTGCCGTACGCACAATAGCAATAACTGCAGAGTCTGATTTAAATCAGTATGCTTTCAAATTTCTAAACCATATTCTTGGGGGGAGGCGGGGAGGCGCGAGGTGAGTGTGGCACCCCTGATTTAACACAGGGAGAACCGCCAAGGGAACTCCGGGAGGTTCAGTGCAGGGGTAACTGTAGGGAGTGAGAGCCACATGGATGGAGCTGCCCCCTTTGGAGCTGGCCAAGGCCAGGACCCCAAGAGAGGCAGCCACAGCAGGAACCTGGGACCTAGCAGGAAATCTGGGAGGGTCTACTGAAAAACTAGACCAGTGTGTGAATTATGAAATCTCCCTGCCGCCCATCACTGGCTGCTCTATTGGTGAGTGAGAGAAAGCTGGTCAGGGAAGACCCTTTCAACACGATGCTGAAGCAGCAAATTGTGCTGCCAGCAACTCCCCTTACCGTCTTCATCTTCAGCCAAAGTCTTCCTGATTAAGTTGGATACATCATGTGTCAGTAGGGAGAACCAGGGGGCTTTTCATCATGACTGGTCTGTGGGCAGAGCTGGCACCCAAGCTGGACCACCCAGGCTGTGCAGTATTACACAGAGGCCACAGATCAGTGGGTAGCTCCCCAGGAACTACACTCTGAACAGGCACAAGAGTTGGGCACACTCATCATGCCATGGCCATGGCCAAGAAATCATTAAAGCTGCCATGGGTTGCAAAGGTATGTACCTAAAAGCCTTCCTGACACTGATGGAGGACATAAAGTTGATTCCAAACATAAATGGTATGATCAACACAGTGCAGAGGTAGAAGGTTTTCATTTGGATGTGATTCTTGCTGGCTGGCCAACGTGTTAATCTGTAAACAGAGGTCAGACCTGTTGCCACAAAGTAGCTGCTGAACACTTTCCTCACTAGGAAGCAATACTTGTTTCTAAGGGAAATGTTATTGCTGCTGAGAAACAGAGCCAGCCTGTGCTGATGGAGACAAAATGGGCTCATTTGTCACACTTTGGCTTCTAGATATATGGCCTCTGTAGAATCACCAGTATCCCTGGGGCAGGACTTACACAAAAGGTAGAGAGGAGGAAGTGTGAAGAAAGCCACTGTGGCACTAAAGAAAATGTCCCCTTATGACAAGGCCCAAACCTCTCGGGCGTCGTTTCCAGAGCTGCCTTTGATTACCCCACCGGCAGCAAGGCCACCATAACAATGAGAGCTTGCATGATGATGAAGGCAGCAGTGTGCTCATCCTTGCAGTTATGCTCACAGCTTTGGGCTGGATAAAAGAAGGATTCTAGATCCATGGAATACCCCCTCTCCTGCCCCATCAATGCTTCATTTGGGCTTCTATGCGGAACAGAATGAACTACAGTCTGCCTTAAAATCTGCCATAGTATATGACCCCATCTTTCCAATCCTGGATGCTAGGGACCAGTTCAGTCCACCTAGAAGCAGCACACTGACCATTCGGGGTTGGACAGGATGCCTCTCTTCCTCTTGGAGTTCTCAACACAAAATACATAAAACATTTTACGGAGATGGAGAAACAGCACTATGAATTCCTAATGATAGGAGATAGACTAGATGTAGCCAAAGAAAGTTCTAGTGATAGAGTGTGGCACTGGGAGTCTTTGGTGTTTTCTGTTGTAAGAGCCTAAGATGTTCTTGCAAAATCACCTTCTAAATTTCCTCAGCACTTGCCTATTCTAGCAATGGCCATCAGGAAGTCTTACTTCCCATGCATAAGGACAAACAGAGGTGTGATCTTTAAATAGGTGAATCTTGGGATTGGTTCCAGAGTGTGTGTTTTGACCTAAAATTTGCAGAAACATTTTACCACCTCTTTCTGTTTTGTTTTGTTTTGTAACCAGTATTGGTCAAATTGAAAAAACTTATTATCTCCTGTGTAGTAGTAGCAAATAAAAATTACATTCTATTAAAAAGTTCTTAACATTTTTGACATTATAATGCTTTCATATAATGCTTTGAAGTAAAGCTCACTACTGTGTGCAAAGACCTAGTAAAATTGTGGAAGAGAAAAGTCTTTGTAGGTCAAGGAAAGGACCAATGTGGGGCCTTCCTGCAAGTAAGCAAATTGGATTGGTCGAAGGATATAAATTAGGAAAATATACTTTAATCTTTGAGATCATTGCCTAGCTCTGTATGTAGTGGGGCTTCTTGGGCCCTTGCACAAATATTCTTTGGCTAGACAATGTCACGTATTTATTCTTGGAAAAGAGAAGCTATGGACCAGCGATGGTAAAACTTTTAGAGCTTTCAATGATAACAAACACCCTGCTATAGCATACGTGACATAGGTTCACTACTACTGCTATAGATCACTTTAAATGATTCATTATCATCATTAATTATATTAATTCATACCACTCTGCATGTAGAGATCATAAGGAAAAATCAGTTATCTTCCCAGGAATCAATTTCTTCACTCCAAAAAGATTGTATTAGATAGTTTTTAGGGTATATGTGTGTAACTTGTAATTCTAAATAGAGGACTTTTTTATCTTTACTGAAACAATTTAAGGGAATATAATTAATAAAAGGAGTCATAGAGACAAGTCAATCCATGCAGCAATTAACATTTTCCCAAGAAAATTTTCAAAATATTGTAAGTAATCCATTTTTGAAAGAAGTTGGATAATTGCAAATCACAGAATATAAAAATATTTGTTGACATCTGCTTCATTAAAATATCAGTTAAATGGGTGAGGGCCTCTAGAATTAGGAATGCTCTGGGTCCTTGCCCAGAGTATACTACACTCTTTTCAAATTTCTGGATAACATTCCCAAGTGTGTGATCTCATTGTGAATACCCAGACGAGAAAAGGTCATTAGGATTAAGCCAATGATATTGTGCTATCTGTGAAGGCACTGTGGAGGGGCTGTTTTCACCTATAAGCCTAGATTCTTCCAACATACACCAAGAAGACTGATGAAATAAAGTCTGGGGAAACACCAGTGTGTTTTCCCCTGCAACCCATTACCTCAGCCGCATTTCTCTGCAGTTGTGATTATTACACAACAGTTGGAAAAAACTGTTATTGCCACAGTTGGAGAAGGGAAAGCATGGCATGGGGCCATTTCCAATAAAGGAATATGAAAGTCTCTAACAAGCTCTGTGGCTGCATGGCTGGTATGGGGTCAAACTGAGAAGTGCATAAGTATCTACTTAGGCTGCTACTTGAAGGAGCACCAAACTCACATCATTATTTCATTTAGTTTGAACTGTACCATGGATTTTTCCATTAAGCAGTATCAGGACACTTAAACACGATATTGAGGTTATCTGTGCTCTAAAATGCAATTGAATTTTTTTACTCACTTTCCAGGTATCAGAATTTTCTATTGCATGTATATGCAATCCTAATTTTCCCTGATTTTTGCATCCCAGACTAAGTGGTTCCAGAAACTAGAGAATGCCAGTCATAGTAAGTGGCATAACCAAGAAGAGAAGCATTAATATTCGTGTTGTTCCCTCTTTTTTTTTTCTTTTTCTTTTTGGTACTGGGAATCAAACTCAGGACCTTGTGCTTGGGAGGCAGGCATGGTGCCACTGAGCTAAATCCCCAGCAATATTCATGTTGTTAACAGGGGTGTTACGTCATTCAGGAAATTTTTGAGAAAGGAGTTTGGCTTGCTATAATTTAAATGGCATAGAAAATATAAAATAAAAAGAGTCAAATATATTCAAAAGCTTATAGATTGGTGTTAGTGGGAAAAGGAATAATAATATTCTTTTTTTTTTGGTACTGGGTATTGAACTCGGGTCCTTGCACTTGCAAGGCAGGCGGTGAAACCACTGAGCTAAATCCCTGGCCCGCAAATAATGTAATTCTTGGTTTATGTGGCTCAAATGACAGATTGTCCTGGGATGAGAAGTGAGATATGATGAAGTTCTTCCACAGGGTCTTTAGGGCAGAATGTACTTGAAGAAAAACAATAAGCTACTTAAATATTTTACAGAAGGATGTCAATACTGCAAGAAAATTACAGATTCATTTTTAATATCACTTGGAATAGACTAAACAGAAGTGTGCGATGTGGGAAGTGTGTATGCATGTGTGTATATGAATACTCACCCAAAATAATAGAAATACTTAAGGACAATACTTTTCTTGATTTGATTTTCAAAACCTTGCAGACTTATTTACTCATCTGATTCCTCTACCTTAATCTTGCAAAGAAAATCTGTGTTTAGCAGGATTCAAGCTGTCCCTAGAAGCTTTCCCTTCATGAGAAGGAAGTTACTCTTCTATTTTACTGGCCACTTCCTTCCTGTGTAGGAACACTACCGTTAGTTGTGAAGTCATATGCTCTGTTGCGAGTGCAAGGTTTCAGAATCCCACTTTCAAAGTAAGGAACTTAAGAATGGTCCTAATCCTTGCTATCTCTACCCAGTTTACTCTTTATTTCAAAAGCTTGACTCTCCTTTGCTTTGAACAAGGGCTACTCCAATGCTAGCAGTAGATACACCTCTGAATTTCTTCCTTCCTTTAGTTTTAATCTTTTAAAAGCACACTGAATCACTAATGTCATTCTACCTTGTTGCCCTCCCTACTACTTTTGAAAATAAAACAGCGTCAAAGGTGCAGGAAGTTGTGTCAGTTTGCTTGCTTCCAATCTAAAAGGTTGCATGTGTTTTTCAAGATAGAGAAAAACATGAATGAAATTAAAACCCCAAAAATGTGATTTCGAGTGCTTTTGCAAAGCGTCATGCTATCACAGAAAATGAGATTTGAGTACAAGTAAATCCGGGGCAAACATAGAGAGACTGGGATGAGAAAATGTCCTGGGAGTGTTACCCGGGGAAGAGTCATCCAACAGTAGGAAGAAAGATGAAAGGCAAGAGTCCCCATCCCCTTCTGCGGTGGCTTCTTACTCCTAAATCCTTTAAACTAAGGAGACCATTATTTTATCCTTTAAGGTGGACCAACTCCAATAACATTAGAAAATAACTCAAGTTTTTTAAAATTATAAAATGATTTAAATTATTGATATGAATTTGCTTATAGAAACAGGCATGGTGCTGTACTGCTGCATTACTGCTACTTAGGAGGCTGAGGCAGGAAGACTGTCATTTGAAAGCCAGCCTGGGTAACTTAGCAAGACTCCATCTCATACAAACACACAAAAAATATTTATAAAAGATTCTCCAAAAGTTGTAGTTTTCTTCTTTGCCCTTGGATTTCTAAAATAATTTGCTTCCTCAATTTTGGCTGGTCAATTCCTATAAAAACGGTTAGAATGCAGAACTTCACTGTTGGTAAATTATTGTATGCTGACAATCTGCTCATTCAATTATTCACAGCTTGCTATTCTGTGACCTCAGTTTTTATATTCAAGATATTCCTAAGCTGCAATGCTTTGTTTTTCCTTTATAAGCTATTATTTCATTAAAGCCAAAACTTTGGAAAAGTCAAACCAAAATGTTTCGCATTTTTTAGTTTAGTAAGTAAAAATAAGATATATAACACATTAAATATTTAAATGAAATTTAAGGAGCACATGAGAAGAATGGGAAAGGAAACAGCTAATGAGGTTAATCTTTAGCAATCACTAAGCCTTAACCAAAGGCAACTTGCTAAGTCCTTTTCCCATATGCCTGTGGAGGGGCCACACAACCCCTAAGGGCAGTACCATGGCTTCTTCTGCACAGACAGGAAACTGACTGGACAGCTGGAGCCCTCATTGTGAGTAAAGGTCCACATACAGTGGACCCTCGAGTTACAAGCAGCCTGACAATGGAACAACTGGGGTTACGACCAGGATTTTAGCTTTAATTTAAGACAAAAGTCTTGACCTGAATGCCAGCTGCTTATGTTTCTAGATGGTCTTGGATACAGATTTAACCCTTAAAGAGTCCTGGAAGGAACATTACAGCGTCCTTTCCTGTGTGAGATAAGTGAGAAATCCTGGGCCACTGTCTCTCTAAGGACACTGAGATCTGCCTGTGTATAGGAGAGAGACTTTGAAGGCTGTGTAGAGGAGCCTGAGCCTTCAGTTGACCAACCTGGGTTACATAGTCCTCTAGAATAAACTCAGTTTGTAAGTCAAAGTCCACTGTATGTGACTCCAAATCAGGAGAGGGAACAAGACAAAAATAGAGGGAGAGAGGGAGAAATGGAGAGCCCATGAAGAAAAGGAGAGAGGGAGGAGTGAAGGAGGAAGGATACAAAGACTCTATTCATCCTCCTCTTTTCCACTCTCAAAGTCACAGCAGGGCTGTAAGCCCCCTGTGGGGTGCTAATCCTTTTCCTTTGCTAGTTCTCCAACTTGGGCTTTAATGAAGAACAGAGAGAATTAACGTTATTTTACTACAGAAATAACCTCATCTTTTTGTTTTGCGCACAAGAAGAATTTGAAAAAACTAATTTATCACTGAAAACAAATTATATGCAACACACACACACACACACACACACAAACACACACACAGAGTAGATGCCCTGTTTGCTAAAAAGGGGGCAAGATGTCATTAAACTAGCTTAGCTCAAGATAATTGGTTACTATAAAAAATAATTCCTCAGGTGCAAGGAGATGTGTAGGCCTACTTTTTACCCAACTAAAGCAGCAATTTTTATTCTAAGTAGCCTTAAGCAATCTTTGGAGAAGCCTCAGGGGGCTAAGGAGGCTAAAGGCTGGGTCTTTTGACCCCCTTTCTCAGTCCCTCATAAGCAGAGTAATTCTGTTTTTAGATGACTTGTATACTGAAGTTTGAGTGAGATTTGGGTTGAGAAAAACTGTTCACCTCAAAAAAATGCAAATCACTGAGGTATGGGACTTTCTGTTTTCCTCAAGCATAATTTTGAATATAAATCCAATTCATAATTGTTACTTGAAGCTTAAAACTTGAAACTTATGTCAAATTACATTCCAGTGTTATTACTGAAAGAAGCCATATAATATTTGAATAACAAGATTTTAGTTGTTCGGTCAGCTCTTTTGAGGAAAAGTCAGAGCAAAATACCAATATTTGAAAAGATTCCCCCTGCCACCATTCCACACTCCTAGGGCAGAGAAGGTGAGCCAGTCCCAGCACCCAGAAGGAAGCTCCCCCACCACCATTCCACACTCCAAGGGCAGAGAAGGTGAGCTGCCCAGGTGCCAGAAGCGCCAACCCCCTGCCTTGGAAATGAGCAGACACGTAAAACAGCCTCAAAAACAGACTTCTGGATCACCTACAGCAACCCCAAAGGGAAACGAGATACTAAACCACCTGGACTCTCTGAACTGGCAACAAAAGAGGATCTGGGAAAAATGAAATCAGAAATAATTACTCAAATAACAGCAAAGATTGTGCTCCTAGTGCAAGACATGATTAATAAATCTAGAGAAGACACAGATAAAAATAAAGGATCTGAGGAACATGATGGAATCCCAACATAGGAAACAAATGGATTCCATAAAGCAGATACAAACAGATTTCCAGGAGATTAAAAGCTCCATCTAAAGTCTGCGCAGCAGAATGAACCAATGTGAGGATACAATTTCACATATAGAAGATAAGATTGCAATTAGTGACCAGGAAAAGAAAAATTACTTTAAAATTGTAAGGGAACATGAGAGATCAATCCAGCAGCTGCTAGATGATGCAAAGAAGAATAACATAAGATTGATTGGAGTCAATGAAGAAAGAGGGGAGAGTGCAGATGACATAAAAAAAAACCTGTTCACAGAAGTGATGGCAGAAAACTTCCCAAGGAGGGGAAAAGAACTTGACATACAGATAAGTGAGGCATATAGGACCCCAGCGAGACTTGATCAAAAAAAATCTACACATAGGCATATAATAGTTAGGATTCCAGAATCCAACAGAAGAATAAAATTCTACAAGCAGTGAGAGAAAGGAAACAAATCACATACAAAGGAAAGCCCATCAGAATCACAGCACACTTCTCAACACAAACCATCAAGGCAAGAAGAGCTTGGAGTGATGTATTCCAAGCCCTAAAGGAAAACAGCCTCCAATCCAGATTGATGTACCCTGCAAAACTATCTTTCAAAATTGATGGAGAAATAAGATACTTTCATGATAAACAGCACCTCAGGAACTTCATGAATATCAAACTGGCACTCCAAAAAATTTTAGACAATACCCTAGGAAAAGACAATGAGGATCACAATCCCAGGAAACCCAGCAGAATGAATCCATTGGGTGTGACAAATTAAATGGAAAGGGGGAGAATTCAACAAAAAGAAAAAGTCATGACAAGGCTTTTAAAACTTTTAACTTCATCTCCGTAATGAATGTACAATTCAATCTTGTTATTGTACTGATTAGTACTTTTCTGATTCTAGAGTTGCACACCTTTCCTTGTGCTGTACTGGCTATTTATCATCTTCTTATGTCTACTTTTTAATTGGGTTGTCTATTAATGAGCTGTAAGAGTTCTTTATATATTCTGGTCATAGGTTATATGCATTGTAAATATGGTCTGTTTAAGGACTACTTTTCATTTTAATGATGTCATTTAAAGTTCTAAATTTTGAGGGAATCTCATTTATCAATTTTTTTCTTTTATACATCATGTTTTTTGTATCCTAGGTAGTTCTTGCCTACCCTAAATTCATAAACATTTTCCCTTATAATTTCTTCTTAAAGTTTTATACTTTTAGACTTTCATACTTAGGTTCATAGATCCCTTCAAGTTATTTTTATGTATGGAAATAAAGGATTGAGGTTAATTTTTTATATATGGATACCAGGTGTTCTAGTGCCATTTGCTGAAAACACTATCTTTTATTCAGCTCTTGAATTGAGTTTATATTCTATAAAATGCGAATGTTAAATAATCTTTCAAAACTCAGTGGACCAGGGCTAGAGATTTGGCTCAGTGGTTTCACCGCCTGCTGCGCAAGCACAAGGACCCAAGTTCGATCCCTGGTACAAAAAAAAAGCAAAAAAAAAACAACTTAGGGGACCATATATGTGTGGTTCTATTTCTAGATTCTCTGTTTTATTCAAATGAATTGTATGTCTTTCCTTACACGAACACTGCCTTGATTACTGTAGCTTTAGAAGAAGTTTTAAAATTAGGTACTAAACATCTTCCAACACTGTTTTGTTTTTTTGTTTTTTTTTTACTTTTCTAGGTCCTTTGGACTCCTAAATAACTTTTAAATTTCAATATCCAATTCTTCATTTATACCAAGTATACACAGACCTGAATTTTTACATATACCTTGTGTTTTCTAATCCTGCTAAATTCAAGTACAAGTTCTAGGGCCTCCTAGAGATTTCGTAGTATTTTCTCTGTAGGTGATCATTTCATCTACATATAAAGATTTTGCTTCTACCTTGCCAATCCTATCCTAATTTTGTCATTTTATTGCTAGACTATTTTGGTGGGGCCTAGGTTTCAAAGTTTAATGGACAGATAAAGAGTAAGCATATCTGCCCTTGTTCCCCACCTTAAGGAGAAAGCATTGTATCTTCTCCATTCATATAAGGCATTCTCACTGGAAGTATGGAGTACATGTCTTTAATCTGTTGAGAAGTTTCTGTTCTGCTTCTAGTCTCCTGATAGCTTCTACCATGAACAGCTGTGGAATTTAGTCCAATACTTTTCCTCCAACTAGTGACAGGATCATATGGCTTTTTCCTTTCCTCTGTTAAAATGATGACTTTTGGGGGGGTGGATCTTCCAAAGCTGAACCAACACTGCTATCCCTATAACAAAATCACTTTCTACATACTGCCAGATCTGACTTCTAATAGTTTGTTTTGTTAAACAAATTTCTATCTATGTTCATACTTTTTTCTTCTATTATCTTTATCCAATTTTAGGATTAGCACAATATTGATTTCCTAAAATGAGGGGAGAAGTGTTCCTTTTTTTTCTGCTTTAAATGTTTGATATAATTTATCAGTTAAAATGTATACGAGCCTGTTGTTGTCATATAGGTAGGTTTTCAAGCTAGGAATACACTTTCTTTAATAGGTGCTATTCAAATTTTATATTTCTTCCAGAGTTAGTTTCATTAATTTGTCTTCCAAGGTACTTCTTAGAAATTGTCAAATTTATTTCAAAACAGATTTTTGTAATATGCTTTCTATATCCTTTTAAATTCTGAAAAATCTGTGGTAATGTCTCCTAGGTCTTGATATTTGAATTTTAAAAATGTGTAATTGATATTGCATAATAGGAAGTAAAGGTCTAGGGGGGCAGGGAGGTGGGAGAGGGGAAAGAGGGGAAAAATATGAGAAAGGGAAAAAATGGAAATGGGATCTTTGCAAGCGGGGAGGGGTCGAGGGGGTGAGGGGAGGGCAGGGGAAGGGGAAAAAAAATAAGAACCAAGATACTCATGTAATGGTACAAGATCCCAATGATGTATGTAAATGTATTTTATACCTAAAATGTACCAATAAACTTGATGGTGGAAAAAAAATTTTTTTTAATTAAAAAGAAAAGCTTAGTGGTGCTTTGACAGAGGTTAAATAATCATGAAGGCTTTTTTCTCTTTTTAGTATCTGTATAATGAGAAAAAAAGCAAAATGAGTCTATCCTGATCTGTCCTTTATCAAATCGTATTATAGCCCAGTACATTCTGTCCTTTCCTGGATGTAAACATTGATTGTCTACTCTTGTAACTCATTCTTGTCATCCACACTTTTAGGGAAAATCCTTCATTCAAACAAACAAAAATAAATAAAACTAGATTTCAAGTGGCATTGCTAACATTTAGGAAGAGGAGAATTCTTCCTGTGCATAAGTTCTCTTTCTATTTTAAAACTTTGAAATAAACTCAAAAGGCTATCTGAACATAAGAAATAATATACTTAATGTAGCTGTATGCTTCCTATACATAGGAATTATGCTAGACTCTGATAAAAATAAAACTAAATAATTCATCTCTGATCAAGAGGAACTTTTAATTTAGTACTAAAGATACACATATGAAGAATTTTAATTATATACCATAAACTCAAAGAAAGGATAATTAGCTCAAATTGAGGTAGCAGGGAAATTTTCCTAGAGGCTACATTGAAGCTTAGGGCTTTTAACAAAACAGTTTGAGACAGTAATTGAGATGCCAATACATACAGTTCCCAGATTTAAAGTTTATAATTCATTGTTCAACATACTACATACTTGCACAAACATAAGCAAAATCAAATTTTAGGACATTTGGGTTCCTTCTAAAAGAAATCCTCTGATCACTAGGGTTTCTCCTCAGAACTCTCTCTTGTGCTTGGCTTCACCTGACCTGCTCTAACTAACCCACCTTCCAGCTCCCTGGATTTGCCCTCTCTGGACCACCTTCATGAGTGGAAGGACAAGATATTCTGTCTTCTGTGACTGCCTTCCTTACTTCCCATAATCTCCTTAAAGCTCATCCTGTTTGTAATATGTATTATTACTTTATTTATTTTTAAAGCCAAATAACATTCCATTGTATAGATATGCCATATTTTATTTGTCCACTTGATAAATGCCATTTTATTTATCCATTTGGATATCCATTTATCCACTTGAAGGACACTTGCATTGTTTCCACTTTGGGGCTATTATGAGTGATGTATGAAAGTTTATGCATGTACAATTATTGATGTAAAGCTGTTTTTTTCTTTTGATGATACAAATTGGAGTAAAAACATTTCTAATTTTGATGTAATTTTTTTTTTATTGTTGCTCTTGCTTGTACTGTCATAGTAAAAATGCTTTTGAGTTTAGGCCTTGAATGGTGAGGGGGAAAGAAGCACATGCACAGCAGTTGGAACTCATTCCAGACAGGTAGGCAATAAGCAACAACATGGAATCAGGATACACTGTAAGTTCTTTTATTTATTTGCTTTTTAAAGGAAAAAGAAGATTCCCACAGAACCATACCTAGCAACTTTGGCATACCATCCTATCTGCTCTGCACTGCAATTTCCATATGGGTATTACTAATATCATCCTTTTGCTATCTACAGGTTAAGCTCAACAGAAGCAATATATGCACTCAAAGAAATTCTATGTAATGTAAATATTTAAATATATATGTTAAATATATCTGTATTCCTTTAAATAATTAAAAGGTCTGTGTCACCTAATTTGAAGCAGTCAAATTTACATACAGAAATTTTTTACCTTGAATTTTAAACCAAATCTGACTGTCAAGTATCCCCTATGAACTTTTTCAAATATTACAATTCTATGAAAAAATTGGCAGAAAAACTTCAATAGTTTCTATTACTAACTACAGTATTCATGAATGCCTTTTATTTTAGACAAATCTTCATTTCCAATATCATTTTTAAACATGAAGTGTTTAATTTCCATAAAGTTTAGTACATTTAATTGAAGCCGACAAGGGCGTGAACACCTTATTTTACAGCAGAGAAATATTCTGTTCCTGCAAAAGTAGCCTGTGTAGTACACAACGTTGAGGTCTAAGAATTGACACACAGTTACTGTCCTTCCAGAACTGAGTGTCCTCTGATATGTCACTTATCCTTGTTATGCTACCACTGTTTCATCTGAGAAATTACATTTAGTTGATAATCTATCAACTGTCACTTGTTTAGTTAGTCTCCAAATAGAAACTAAAGGTGAGACAAGTGGCAAACACCATTGGCTGGGCAGTGTAGACATGAAAATACTTTGTCACCTATATGATTTCATTTGCGAATGCCACATGACTTTCTCACAGGTGTAATCCTAAATTCAACTCTTTGTTAAATGTAATCAGGCATTGTTTTTAAAAAAATACACAATAATACCTCTTTCTGAATTATGAGTTTTAATTCTATCTACGAGATAAAAGGAAACCTATTTAGGTTAATCAAGAAATTCAATCTTGGAGAGGATAAATAAATTGATCAAAACCATATCACTATTTGTTGGCTGAGGATGGACATCAATTAATATTTGCATATTTGCTGACTATAATTCTAGTACTTTTTTCTGCTGTTTCAATAATTTCAAGTATGGAGAAGTAGAATATATGTTAAACAAATCATGTTTCTTTTGACCTGGCATCTCCAAAGAAAGTAATTAGAAGGAAATAAAAAACTGCACAATTATCTCATACATAAATCTAAAAATTTATGAGTATGAACCTGTTCATAATACATTAAATGAAGATAAGTTATCAAATATTGGTGATGGTATGCTGGTTAATACTTTATAAAGATGTGGTATTCTCTCATTTGTTAAATTATAATTTTTATCACACATCAATTATTCTAAGTATAAAGAGGTAATCTAATAGCTCATGCTATAATTCAAGGTTTTTTTCCAACTGAAGTCTTTTAAATTTGGAAAAATATTTCCCTTCAAAAATGACACTAGCAAAAAGAAATCACATTTCTACTACTACCAATCCTCTGCCTATGAATTTGTGATTGGGATTCTGTGTTTCAAGTATGTGTTTTTGTGAGTGATCAGTGAATGTTCTTGTTCAGCTTCATCTAAGGTACACATCTTTTTTCTTCCTGTGAACTTCAACAGAAAATTACTTCTACTAGTCTTACAAGTTGGCTCACACTCCTCTTTATCATTTTACAATAAGAGTCTAAGCTCTTTCTATTTCTATTTTCCATTCATTTATCAAAAATATATATGTTTAGCAGGTCTAGGGTACTGTGTATGGGGTACAGAGTTGGGGCTCTCAGATTAAGATATAATTGCGCCACCCTGTCACCTTGGGAATTCTCTTCCCAAGGGAAAGACTTGAGGAAAACCTAGAGGCACTGCTTATACTGCAAAGCTCTCCTGCAGGTACAGAATGAATCCATCCCTAGGAGTCTCTGCCTTGTTTCACTTCTTCCTTGCTTGTCCTCTATTCATCATCCCCTTGCCAATCAGTCTGCTATGTGCACCTCCCTATGAAATCTCATGCACACCAATTCTTACCTCTGAAGGTGATCCAGGGATATAAAACAGTGATAGGAAGAAAAAAATGAAAAACACATACAGTCAGGATAAACAATGAGTGAGATACATGCATATTTTTTAACAAAGCAGTACCTGAGTACTTAACTGCACATCTGAACAATTTTATCATTTTTTTTTGACCAGCATTCTATTAGTAGACACTCCATAAATATATGTTGGGTAAACAATTATGAAAGACTAAATTAACCAACAAAGATCAAAAATGTTGTTACAGTTTAGATCTAAAATATCTCCCCAAATCCTCATATGTGTGAAAGGTGACTGAATTATGTGAAACTATACTCATCAGTAAATTAAAACACTATTAGGATGGGGCTTCCAGGCTACCAATCCACTGACCCCAGCTCACAGGTAGGAGCTTCCAGGCTGCCACTACACCGCTCCCAGCCCAGAGGGAGGGGCCTCAGGGCTGCCATTTGACCACTCCCAGCCCAGAGGAAGGGGCTTCCAGGCCCCTGTTCCACTACTCCCAGCCAGAGGAAGGGGCTTCAAGGCTTCCTTTCCACCACTCCTGGCCCACTTCCACCACTTCCGGGCCACCTTTCCAACGATCTGAGCCCAGAGGAGGTGAGCCGTGCAGGTGCCCACAGCACCCCACCTCATCAAATTGAAAGGACATGTAAACAAGTCCCAAAAGCAGATTTCCAGATCACATATAGCAACCCCAAAGGAAAAGGAGATGGAAAACACTTCTACTCAACCACCTGGACTCCCTCAACTGGCAACAAAAGAGGATCTGGAAAAAAATTTAAAAAGAAATAATTTCTCAGATAACAGCAGAGATTGTGCCTATAGTGCAAGACATGATTAATAAATCTAGACAGGACAGAGATAAAAAAAAAAAAATAGAGGAGCTCAGTAACATGATGGAATTCCAAAAAAGGAAACAAATGGAATCCATAAAACAGATACAAATAGATTTCCAGGAGATTAAAAACTCCATTGAAAGTCTACACAGAAGAATGAGTCAATGTGAGGACAGAATTTCAGATATAAAAGATAAGATTGCAATTAGTGACCAGGAAAAGAAAAATTGCTTCAAAATTGTAAGGGACCACAAGAAATCAATCTAGCAGCTGCTAGATGATGCAAAGAAGAATAATATAAGACTGATTGGAGTCAACAAAGAAAGAGGAGAGAGAGCAGATGACATTAAAAAACTGTTCACAAAACTACTAGTGGAAAACTTCCCAAGCAGGGGAAAAGAACTTGACAAACAGGTAAGTGAGGCACATAGGACTCCGAATACCCTTGATCAAAAAAAATCTACCCATAGGCACATAATTGTTAAGATTCCAGAAACCCAACAGAAGAACAAAGTTCTACAAGCAGTTAGAGAAAAGAAACAAATCACATACAAAGAAAAACCCATCAGAATCACAGCAGACTTCTCAACGCAAGCCCTCAAGGCAAGAAGATCTTGGAGGGACCTATTCCAAGCCCTAAAGGAAAACAGCCTCCAACCCAGACTGATGTACCCAGCAAAACTATCTTTCAAAATTGATGGAGAAATAAGATACTTGCATGACAAAGAGCACCTTAGGAACTTCATGAATACCAAACCAGCACTCCAAAATATTTTAGACAATATCCTAGGAAAAGACAAGGAGGATCAGAAAACCAGGAAGCAAAGCAGAATGAATTTATTGGGCCCAACAAGAAATTAAAACCAAAGGGGGAGAATCCAACAAAAAGAAAAAGTCATGGCAATGATAACTCAATATATATCAGTTATAACCACCAATATTAATGGTCTCAAATCACCAATCAAAAGGAATAGACTGGCAAAATGGGTCAAGAAGCAAGATCCAACAATATGCTGCATAAAAGAAACACACTTAATTAAAAAATAAACCAATAGACTGAAAGTTAAAAGGTAGAAAACAATACTCCATGCGACGGGAAGTCAAAAAAAAAGCAAGAATAGCTATCCTCTTTGCAGATCAAGTGGATTTCAAACCAACACTGATTAAGAGAGATGAAGAAGGACACTACATCCTTGTAAAGGGAACAATCCAAGAGGAAGAGATGACAATCATAAATATCTATGCACCAAGCACTAGTGTGCCCAACTATATAATACAAATACTAACGGACATACAAAGTCATATATGCACTAATACTATATTAGTAGGGGACCCCAATACCCCATTGGCACAAACAGATAGATCAACTGAACAAAAATTAAGTAATGAAATACTAGAAATCAACAGAACTCTTGAACAAATAAACTTAACAGATATTTACAGAATGTTCCAACCCACAAAATCAGAAAACACACTCTTTTCAGCTGCACACAGGTCAATCTCCAAAATAGATCACATACTACTGCATAGAACATGTTTACATAACTGTAAAGGAATTGAAGTTATCCCCTGTATATTATCTGACCATAGTGCGATGAAATTGGAGGTAAATAGCAAAAGAAACTGCAAAAAATTCATGAACACATGGAAACTGAACAACACACGGCTGAATAACCAATGGGTCAGAGAGGAAATTAAAGAAGAAATCAGACAGTTCCTTCAATTAAAGGACAATGACAATACAACATACTGGAATCTATGGGACACAATGAAAGCAGTCTTAACAGGGAAATTCATAGCAGTGAATACTCATGTTAGGAAAACAAAGCAAGCCCAATTAAACAACCTGATGCTAAACCTCAAGCTTCTAGAAATAGAAGAGCAGGACAAACTCAAAACTCATACAAGGAAGGAAATTATAAAGATCAGGGAAGAAATCAATGCAATGGAGACCAAGAGAATGATACAAAAAATCAATGAAGCCAAGAGTCGGTTCTTCGAAAGAATAAACAAAATTGACAAACCCTTAGGCAACTTATGAGATAAAGGAAAGAAAAGGCCCAAATCCTATGCAATTAGAAATGAAACGGATAAAATTACAATGGATTCAGCAGAAATCCAGAGGATCATCAATACCTACTTCAAGAACCCCTATGCCAATACGATGGAAAACACCAAAGAAATGGACAGATTCCTAGATACATATGAATTACCAAAATTGAACGAGGAAGACCTAAAAATTCTATACAACCCAATGTAAATCAATGAAATTGAAAATGTAATTAAAAACTTACCAACTAAGAAAAACCCAGGTCCTGATGGGTTTATTGCTGAATTCTACAAGACATTTAGAGAGGAACTACTACCACTACTGTTTAAACTCTTCAGTGAAATTGAAAGGGAAGCAATATTCCTGAATTCATTCCTGGAAGCAAGCATCACCTTGATCCCCAAAGCACAGAAAGACCCAACTGAAAAAGAGAACTATAGGCCAATCTCACTAATGAACATACATGCAAAAATCCTTACTAAGATACTGACAAACAGAATGCAGAAGATCATCAAGAAGATCATACACCCTGACCAAGTGGGATTCATCCCAGGGATGCAGGGATGGTTCAACATATGCAAATCAATAAATGTAATACACTATATCAACAGAGCCAAGGACAAAAACCATATGATTATCTCCATATATGCAAAAAAAAAAGCATTTGACAAAATCCAACATGCATTTATGATAAAAACCCTAAAAAAATTGGAATAGACAGTCTCTACCTCAATCTGATAAAAGCCATCCATGAAAAACCAACAGCCAATATCATACTAAATGGTCAAAAACTGAAATCCTTCACACTACAATCAGGAATGAGACAAGGATGTCCACTATCACTACTCTTGTTCAATATAGTTTTGGAAACATTAGCCAGGGCAATTAGACAAGAGAAAGAAATAAAAGGAATAAAGATAGGAAATGAAGAAGTCAAACTGTCATTATCTGCAGATGACATGATACTCTACATAGAAGACCCCAAGAACTCCACCAAAAGTCTTCTAGACTTAATAACCAAATTCAGAAGAGTAGCAGGATACAAGGTCAACACACAAAAATCAATAGCTTTTCTGTACATGAACAACAGACTCACTGAGACAGAAATAGGGCTAACAATTCCTTTCACAATAGCATCCAAGAAACTGAAATACCTAGGAATCAACCTAATAAAAGACATCAAAGACCTCTTCTCTGAAAACCATAGCACTTTGAAAAGAGAGATCGAAGATGATATCAGAAAATGGAAAAACATCCCCTCCTCCTGGGTAGGAAGGATCAACACAGTGAAAATGGCCATACTTCCAAAACTGCTATATAGATTCAATGCAATCCCAATTGAAATCAAAGCAGCATACATACTTCACAGACCTTGAGAAAACAATCCAAAAATTCATTTGGAACAAGAAGAGACCCAGAATAGCAAAAGCAATTCTAGGTAACAGAGACATGACAGGGGGTATCACAATCCCCAATGTGAAACTATACTACAAAGCTACTGTGATAAAACAGCATGGTACTGGCAAAAACAGACCTGAGGACTGGTGGAACAGATTAGGAGATGCCAAAACAACTCAGACACACTCAGCCACCTCAACTTTGACAAAGGAGCCAAACACCCTCACTGCAGGAAAGAATCTCTTTAATAAATGGTGCTGGAAAAATTGGGTTTTAACTTGCCAAAGATTAAAACTGGCCCTATATCTCTTACTATGCACTAAACTAAAATCAAAATGGTTTAAGGATCTAAGTATTAAAATAGAAATGCTGAACCACCTGGAACAGAGTTTAGGTAGAACTCTTAGGAAAAGATTTTTTGAACAAAACCTCAGTTGCCCGTGAACTAGCACAAACAATCAACAAGTGGGATCTCTTCTTATTAAAAAGCTTCTACACAGCAAGAGAAACCACCAATAATGTGAACAGACAGCCCACAATGTGGGAAAAAATCTTCACCTGCTGTTCTTCAGACAGAGGTCTACTATCTAGAATCTATAAACAACTTTAAAAGATCAGACCTCCCAAATTTAAAGACCCAATCCGAAAATGGGCATCTGAAATGAACAGACATTTCTCAGACAAAGAAGGAGAAATAGCAAATAAACATATGAAAAAGTGTTCAACATCACGGGTCATTCGAGAGATGCAAATGAAAACAAAGCTGAGATTCCACCTCACCCCAGAAAGAATGGCTGCTATCATGAAATCAACCAATAACAAATGCTGGCGGGGCTGTCAGGAAAGCAGAGCCCTGCTCCACTGCTGGTGGGAGTGTAGACTGGTGCAACCACTGTAGAAATCAGTATGGATATACCTCAAAGAACTAGGACTGGAAGTCCCATTTGACCCAGCTATTCCCCTGCTGGGGATCTTCCCCAAAGAATTAAAAGAATCATACCACAGTGATATATCTGCACCCATGTTCATAGCAGCACAATTTGTAATAGCTACAACTTGGAAGCAGCCCAAATGCACATCAACTTGAAACTGGTTAAAGAAGATGTGATTTTTTTAATAAAATGGAGTACAACTCCACCTTAAAGAATGAGAAACTAGAGACATTTATAGCTATTGGATGCACATTGAGGCGATACTCTTAAGTGAAATAAATAGGACACACATGTATAAATACCGAATAGTTTCTCTGGTGTGAGAAACTGAAAGTGTAAATAAGGACTAAAAGGAATAATAGATAATGTGAAATAGGGAAGAAAGGGGGCAAAGTTGAAGGGGAAGTGTGAGGGGTAGGGGAAAGGAAAGAAGGGAATGGAATTAATATGAGAAAATGAAAAAATGGAAACAAAGTCTTTTTAAATAGGGATGGAGGGGTTGAAGGGAGGGCAGGGGAATGGGGAAAAATAAGAACCAAGAGAGATTATGTAAAGGTGCAAATTTACAATGATGAACGTCATTATATTGTACACCTAAAATGTACCAACAAAATAAAATTTAAAAAGAAAAAAAAAAACACTATTAGGAGCTGAGCCTTAATTGGAAGACATGGTTAAGTGGGGTTGTGACTTCAATATGAATATCTCCCTTCCCAGCTCCTCCCTACTCTCCCCGCTTCCTGGGTGCCATGGGATGCACACATCCTCAGCCCAGGCCCTTCTGACATGCACTCTCTGCCTTGGAGCCAGCGCACTATGAACAGAATCCTCTAAAAACCATGAGCCAAAATAACCTTCTCTTCCTTAAGTTGTGGGTGTTAGCTCCTTTGTTCCAGTGATGGGAATGTGACTAAGACACATTGTCTCATTGCTATACCTTTCCTTTGGCAACACTGACTGGGGACTTTAAAAAGGAAATCTAATTGTAGATGGAAAGCACAACAGAGTTCATCTTATTTAGTAGAAGTTAAATGAATCATTTGTGGAAAGGAATATAGGTCACTTGGATCTATCTGCCAAAATATGAAATGTTCTTCACGCTGAAATGAGAAGAGCAAGAAACACAGTGGGAGCTGGAGTCAGATGAATTAAAAACTCGGGAAAGATAAGTTGTTGTATATCACTCTTGAATGTCCTGGGATCAGGAGTTAGGCACAAACACAGGACAATCCTATCTCCTTACCCCATCCAGTTTTCTGCAAATGTTGAAGGCTAGGAAACTCTCTCCAAGTAAATGACTCCTTTATAAGGTCACAGCCATGTGGTACAGGGAGCAGAATTTCCCAGGACTGGCCCAGAGATGAAGTGAAGAGGAAACAAAGGACAGATAGAGGATGCCTTGCAGCAGTCAGCAGAGGGGAAAGTTTGCCTACATGAGCAGAGAGGAGTAAAGGATAGAAAAAAGAAAGAAGCATTTCTGAGGTTTAAAACTCTACGTGGTTCAAGGAATGAACATGGAAATCCAGAGGTACTTGTCAGAACAGGAACCACATTTAATATATAATATAATAGTGACAGTAACGAAAATATTCTTAAATATTTTAGCAAGGCCCTCACTGAGACTATGAAGCTGGACAGAGGAAGAGCTTCCCCCTAGAGGCGCCCTCTGTGCTCAGCCAGACCAACAGACACAAGCCAAACCAGACAGGTTTGCCAGGCTTGCAGGCTTGCTGCAAGGGGACCTCAAAGTGGGCTCTGAATTGAGGTCCAGCCATCATTATGCACTGATGTTTACGGAAGACGGCCAGGTCTTCTTCTTTTCAGTCCTCGCCAACACCTTAGGAACATTAATTTTTTATTTAAACTATAAAATAGTTAATCCTGTTGTCCCTATTGGTTCCAAAACCCCTGGAGATACCAAGGTCCTTCTATAGAACGATGAAGTACTTTCCTGTTATCCTGCAATCCTCTTTCTTACATAAATCACCTCTACATTACTTATAATACCTACCACAATGTAAATGCAATGTAAACATATTTTTTACTCTATTGTTTGGGGAATAATAGCAAGAAAAAGAAAAGCTGTGCGTGTTCAGTGCAGATGCAATTTCCCCTGAATATATTACACACGAAATACATTCTTTGCTTGCTTGAACCCACAGATTTAGAAGACTATCTGCCCCAGTGCATAACTCAAAAGACAGTTTGTCACAGAGCAGAAAGTAAATATTCTTCTCTCTTATCCCCTAGCTCTGCCTACGGCAGCACACATTATTTTATTTTTGTATATTCTTTCAAGGATATATGATGAATTTTTCAAACAAATACTGGCACTGTTTTCCCCATAGCTTTGTCTTTCCTCCCTATTATGTAGCAATCTATGTTCAGGGCAATGTGACATCAGATTATATGTGAAGGCTTTGTTCTTTTTAATTACCACATAATACTCCATTTTAATGGAGGTATTTGTGTAATTTCCTAATAGTTAACACAAGTTGTTTGCATCATTTTGCTAGTATAAAAAATGTTGTGGTGGAAACCCTTGATGTATATTTATGTGTGTATTGTACACCAGAGACATGTGCAAGAGTATGACTGTGGGATGAATATTCTGAAATGAAGGGGCCAACAAAACTCCAGGCCCATTATTTTTAATCCTCATTTCCAAACTGACAACAAATTTAACAATTTCTGCTCCCACCAGCAAAATATGAGATTATGCATTTTCTCACATACTCACTGAGGTTGTGTTATCAATTACTTTTTATCTTTACAATGTGTGAGTTGTTTTAAGGTGTGGCCATGAATTGTGATTGTCAACCTGACTGGGTTAGGAAATTCCTGGCAGATGAGTATAGCCTCCTTCTGGGTGAGTCCGTGGGGTGTTCCCAGAGATGAGTGACAGAGAAGACAGCAAATAAGGGGGAAGACTCACCCTGACTGTGAGTGTACCCTTCCAATAGGCTCTCAGCCCAGGCAGAACGAATGGAGGAGGAGGAGAAATGCTGCAGTCCGCTCAAGCTGCTGCATGTCTTGCACTGCCAAGGCCTGTGGACCTGATACTGCAATTGCTTCAGCCTTCAAAGTGGTCTCGACCAGTGACTCTCCCGGGAGCTCCTAGACCTTAGGTCTCAGAGCGCTTCTGCATCATGAATCCCTCTCCTTCTCTGAGGAGCTCCTGGGCCCTCCGGCTTTCCAGCAGGCTGAAGGTCCTTATGGAGTATCTTGTCTCTCATCCTCCCCAATAAATCCTCTTGTACAATCATACACAATTATCTGTATCACATTTATAATCACATTATTATTATAATTATGCATTATGGAAAAGTTACATAAAGTTATATGTATATTCTCTTGATTCTCTTCCTCTTGAGAACCCTAACACATACAAAATACGCATTCTCAGTTTATATCAAGCTTATTAGAGGTTTCATGTTATGCTAATTTTAGTCTGAGATGTTTGAGTGTTTTTTCTGCCTTTTCCATTCCTTGACTACTTTTGTCTTGAGTTGTACTTTTCCTTTACTTAAAATATTACCTCTTTCTCTTAGATATATAAATTATTAATATTTTGTATACTCTTTACCATTTTGCATTTGCCTTTAATTTAACTTAGGATTTTCTCCAGATTTACTTTGAATTATTACTATTTAATCTATTCAAGCATACACGTCTTTTATTTATTATTTCAAGATGTCATCCTTCAAAAGGCTTTCCTACTCTGAGAGTTTGTTTTCTTAAGATTACATGATTTTCTGGAGTGCTTGTATTTCTTTTTAAATATTTAACTCTTAACTCCCTTGGAAATACAAACATATGTGCACACACAAGAATCATTTCATTTTTTAAAAGATTTAGGTACCAATTTTTGGTGCTCCCTATATATTTCTTTATCAGACAACTGGACTTTTTTTGTTTATTTTGGGGGTTTTGTGGAGTTTTATTGTATGTTTTTAGTAGTGCTGAGATCCAACAAGGGCCTCACATTTGCTAAGTATGTGCTCTACCCCTGAACTACATTCCCTGTCCTGTTGGTATTTAAATAATTGTTACAAAAAAACTAGGATTAATCATTCTGAGTTTAAAGTCCTAGTAATTAAAAAAGTTATTTTGAGACATTCATCTATCTTGTCACCAAAACAAAAGAGCAAGTCAATCTTTAGTATGTAATTCATTAAGTATTGTATAATACACTTCATAGTGGAAATAACAGGAAGTTACTATGTTCAAGGTTAAACTTTTTATATGTGTTTTACTGAGGTTAAAAAAACAACATTTTTTATATAGTTAGCACTATCTGCTTTAATACATATTGTATTCTAGACTAAAACTCCAACTGCCAAGCTTTGGCACAGGACTCTGGAGGCTCAATTGCCTGGTCATCTCTGTTTTCGAGCCAATTCAATAGAACTGTCTATCATAATATCCTGGGAAAATATAAAGAAACATGGAAGTAAGATAATGGTTTAGGAAGTTCTTAAATATTTATCTTATAGCATCAACAAATAATAGTTTGCCATTCATAGTTCATCCTTTCACCACTTAAAAATAAATTATTTGTTTTCCTGTGTTTCTCTTAACCAAATTCAATATATCATATCATTTTCTCTTTACATACTTCACTATGTCTCTGTAACAGAGAAGCATGGTAAGAAAGATGGCCCAAGACCACACAAATTTGTTTTTATACTTTATAAAATCAACAACAAAAAAAAATCTTTAGTAATACTATTGAACAAGGATTTACTCAAAATGCCTTTATTGTCTCAAAATGCCTTACAGATTTTTATATCAGCATCTAAATAAGGCCTATGCATTAAAAAAAAGAAGGCCTATGCATTGCATAAAGATTCTGTGACCTTTATGTATCTTCATCCATATTACTTCTCCTGCCATCTTATGGAATCTATAAGGTAATTAGTCCTGAGATTTTCCTACATCACATATTTAAGTAATCATATCTAGGTGACATTTAATGCATTTCTTTAAATAAAATATTTTTCCTGAAAATCGTGGTTAATTCTAGAAGGTTTACTGTATTTAGGTTTGTTTTTAAACATTTTGGGGGGGAAACAAGAGTATGAATTATTCATGCACGGCATTGTGCTGCATAGAACTTGTAGGAGGCACTGAGGTTTGGTTCCACCATTCTTCTCTAGGTTAAAACTTAGAAGGTCTATGTAATGTATCCTTGCATTTTGCATTTCTTCAACATATTTAACCTAGCAATTTTAGCAGTCACTGATCCATCATTTTTCACGAGAAGTAGTAAAATGGTGGTTTTTGAATTCTCTCATTCTTCAGCAGGGATCAGCTGAAGTTCATCTCTAAAGCAGGGATTTTCTTCAGTATTTCCTTACCTTAAAAGGCAGTCGGTATAGAAAAGCCATGAAAACATTAGGTTCTTTGTCTTTATTATGAGTTTTCAGAAAAGTGAATGCATGTCTGTGCAAATTGTAAATGAGGCCATTATGTTTTTAATTTTCCTCCTTTTGAGCTTTTGTTATTTCCTTTTGGTGGACTGGTGTTACTATATACTCATACCTTGCTATTTCCTACATTAACATAGCCATTTGAGGGTCAAGTATGTTACCATGGATTTCTACTGAATATCTGATCTAAGGAACTAAAAATTCTCATTTAAATATTCATGGATAGCTGTCTCCAGAAATTCAAACCAATACTGTGTCCCATACAAGCTGCCATCTTATTAATGTAAAATATGTGTGAATACTAAGAATGGAAAACAAGAAGAATGTCCACTGCTCAAATGTACATTTAAAATCATTTTATTTTTGAAATGACTACATAGCAGAAGTCTTTGTTCCATTACTTGTTTATAACTATTACATCACGAGTATATAAGGATCAATCTATTTAAATGTACAGGTTATGGTAACCGTTAGAGAAATGAACAGGATGTGGTGTTTAGAAAGAGACAGAAAGTAAAAGAGAGAAAGATGTACAGACAGAAGGGGCAATAAGTTACTAGATAAGGGAAAAAATAAAAAAAGAGAGAGTAGAATTTAAATCAGTCTTCTATTTTCAAGAAATGTTAAATACAGTGATTCAGGAAAAGGACACCTTGGACACTGACATGCTTTACTTGAGACATGTGCCATATTTAATACTATCATTTTCTATCCAATGCAACACAATTTTAAATTTTAATGATGTTGGTAGTTTGGTAAGTTGTGTTTGTCCTGCATGTGGCATCTAGAGCATAACATTATGCCTATATATTTTCCATGTCTCTATAATGAATTTAGGAATAAAAAATAAATGAGTATCATTTTGTTACTTTTAAAATGTTATAAAAGTCACTCTAGGGTGCCTTCTGGGCCACTGTACCACTGCTCCCAGAGTGAAGGAGGAGAGCCACCCCCAGCACCAAGGAACAGCCTTCCAGGCTGCCATACTGCCACCCCCAATGCCAAGGAGGTGAGGGTGCCAGCAACAAACACCCCTTATGCTCCCCCTTAGAAATTAGAAGACATGTAAACAAGTCTGAAAGCCAGACTTCCAAATCACATACAGCAATCCCAAAGGGAAACGAGAAGGAGCAAGCTGATACTCAAAAACCTGGACTCCCTGAACTGGTAATGAAAGAGGATTTGGAAAAAATGAAATCAGAAATAATTTCTCACAGCAGAGATTGTGCCCATAGTGCAAGACATGATTGAGAAATCTAGAGAGGACACAGACAAAAAAATGGAGGAGCTGAGGAACCTGATGAATCCCAACATAGGAAACAAATGGAATCCATAAAACAGATGGAAACAGATTTCCAGGAGATTAAAAACTCCCCTGAAAGTTTACGCAACAGGATGAGCCAATGTGAGGACAGAATTTCAGATATAGAAGATAAGATTGCAATTAGTGACCAGAAAAAGAAAAATGTCTTTAAAATAGGGACCACAAGAAATCAGTCCAGCAGTTGCTAGACGATACAAACCAGAAAAACATAAGACTGATCAGAGTCAACGAAGAAACAGGAGAGAGTCCAGAGGACATAATAAAACTGTTCAAAAGAGTAATGGCAGCAAACTTCCCAAGCAGGGGAAAAGAACTTGACATACAGAAAAGGGAGGCATATAGGAATCCAACTAGCCTTAATAAAAAAAAAAAAATCTACACATAGGCATGTAATAGTTAAAATTCCAGAAACCCAACACAAGAACAAAATTCTACAACCAGTTAGAGAAAAGAAACAAATCACATACAAAGGAAAGCCCATCAGAATCACAGGAGACTTTTCAACACAAAACCTCAAGGAAAGAAGAGCTTGGGGTTTGTTCAAGCCCTAAAGGAAAACAGCATCCAAGCAAGATTCATATACCCTGCAAAACTATATTTCAATAATGTGAAATAGGAAGAAAAGGTCTAAAGGAGTTGAGGAAGTAGGAAGGGTAGGGGAAAGGAAAGAAGGGAAAAGAAAAAATATGAGAACAGGAAAAAAAGGAAACAAAGTCTCTGTAAATAGGGAAGGGTGAAGGGTTTAAAGGGAGGACAGGGAAATGGGAAAAAATAAGAACTAAGATACATCATGGAAAGGTACAAGATCCCAACAATGAATATAACTGTATTTTATACCTAAAATGTATCAATAAGATTAATGATAAATATAAAAAATTATCTTTCAAAATTGATGGAGAAATAAGATACTTTCATGACAAAGAGCATCTTAGGAACTTGATGAATACGAAAGCAGTGCTCCAAAAATTTTTAAACAATATCCTAGGAAAAGACAATGAGGATCAGAAAACCAGGAAGCCCAGCAGAATGAATCCATCAGGCACAACAAGAAATTAAATGCAAAGGGTGAGAATCCAACAAAAAGAAAAAGTCATGACAAGGAGTAGTCATTACATATCAGTTATAATCAATTTTAATGGCTTCAATTCACCAATCAAAAGAAATAGACTGGCAGAATAGTCAAGAAGCAAGGTCCAACAATATGCTGCACACACGAAACACACTTAATTCAAAAAGAAACTCACAGACAGAAAGTTAAAGGGTAGAAAACAATACTCCATGTGACAGGAACCTGAAAAAAAGCAGGAGTAGGTATCCTCTCTGCAGATCAAGTGGATTTCAAACCAACAGTGAACAGACAAGAAGGACATTACATCATTGTTAAGGGAACAATCCAAGAGGAAGAGATGACAATCATAAATACATATGCATCAAACACTGGTGAACCCAACTATATAAAACAAATACTAACAGACTTGAAAAATCAAATGAGCACTAATACAATAATAGTGCGCGGACCTCAATATCCCACTGTCACAAATAGATAGATTAACTAAACAAAAAATAAGCAACAAAATATGAGAACTCAATAAAACTCTTGAACAAATGAACTTACAGAGTGTTCTACCTCACAAAATCAGAATACACATTCTTTTCAGCTACACCTGGGTTGTTCTCCAAAATAGACCACATACTCCCACACAGAACGTGTTTAAGTAAGTGCAAAAGAATTGAACTTATCCCCTGTATATTATCCGACCATAGTGCGATGAAATTGGGAGATCAATAGCAAAAAAAACTGCAAAAATTTCATAAACACATGGAAATTGAACAACAAAATTCGGAATAACCAATGGGTCACAGAGGAAATTAAAGAAGAAATCTGACAGTTCCTACAATTAAACGACCATGACAATACAAGATATCAGAATCTATGGGACACAATGAAAGCAGTCTTATGAGGGAAATTCACAGCAGAGAATACTCATATTAGGAAAACAGAGTGAGCCCAATTAAACAACCTGATGCTAAACCTCAAGCTTCTGGAAGAAGAAGAGCAGGACAAACCCAAAGCTCATACAAGAGAGGAAATTATAAAGATCAGAGGAGAAATCAATGCAATGGAGACCAAGAGAATGATACAAAAAATCAATGAAGCCAAGAGTCGGTTCTTCGAAAGAATAAACAAAATTGACAAACCCTTAGGCAACTTATGAGATAAAGGAAAGAAAAGGCCCAAATCCTATGCAATTAGAAATGAAACGGATAAAATTACAATGGATTCAGCAGAAATCCAGAGGATCATCAATACCTACTTCAAGAACCCCTACGCCAATACGATGGAAAACACCAAAGAAATGGACAGATTCCTAGATACATATGAATTACCAAAATTGAACGAGGAAGACCTAAAAATTCTATACAACCCAATGTATATCAATGAAATTGAAAATGTAATTAAAAACTTACCAACTAAGAAAAACCCAGGTCCTGATGGGTTTATTGCTGAATTCTACAAGACATTTAGAGAGGAACTACTACCACTACTGTTTAAACTCTTCAGTGAAATTGAAAGGGAAGCAATATTCCTGAATTCATTCCTGGAAGCAAGCATCACCTTGATCCCCAAAGCACAGAAAGACCCAACTGAAAAAGAGAACTATAGGCCAATCTCACTAATGAACATACATGCAAAAATCCTTACTAAGATACTGACAAACAGAATGCAGAAGATCATCAAGAAGATCATACACCCTGACCAAGTGGGATTCATCCCAGGGATGCAGGGATGGTTCAACATATGCAAATCAATAAATGTAATACACTATATCAACAGAGCCAAGGACAAAAACCATATGATTATCTCCATATATGCAAAAAAAAAAGCATTTGACAAAATCCAACATGCATTTATGATAAAAACCCTAAAAAAATTGGAATAGACAGTCTCTACCTCAATCTGATAAAAGCCATCCATGAAAAACCAACAGCCAATATCATACTAAATGGTCAAAAACTGAAATCCTTCACACTACAATCAGGAATGAGACAAGGATGTCCACTATCACTACTCTTGTTCAATATAGTTTTGGAAACATTAGCCAGGGCAATTAGACAAGAGAAAGAAATAAAAGGAATAAAGATAGGAAATGAAGAAGTCAAACTGTCATCATCTGCAGATGACATGATACTCTACATAGAAGACCCCAAGAACTCCACCAAAAGTCTTCTAGACTTAATAACCAAATTCAGAAGAGTAGCAGGATACAAGGTCAACACACAAAAATCAATAGCTTTTCTGTACATGAACAACAGACTCACTGAGACAGAAATAGGGCTAACAATTCCTTTCACAATAGCATCCAAGAAACTGAAATACCTAGGAATCAACCTAATAAAAGACATCAAAGACCTCTTCTCTGAAAACCATAGCACTTTGAAAAGAGAGATCGAAGATGATATCAGAAAATGGAAAAACATCCCCTCCTCCTGGGTAGGAAGGATCAACACAGTGAAAATGGCCATACTTCCAAAACTGCTATATAGATTCAATGCAATCCCAATTGAAATCAAAGCAGCATACATACTTCACAGACCTTGAGAAAACAATCCAAAAATTCATTTGGAACAAGAAGAGACCCAGAATAGCAAAAGCAATTCTAGGTAACAGAGACATGACAGGGGGTATCACAATCCCCAATGTGAAACTATACTACAAAGCTACTGTGATAAAACAGCATGGTACTGGCAAAAACAGACCTGAGGACTGGTGGAACAGATTAGGAGATGCCAAAACAACTCAGACACACTCAGCCACCTCAACTTTGACAAAGGAGCCAAACACCCTCACTGCAGGAAAGAATCTCTTTAATAAATGGTGCTGGAAAAATTGGGTTTTAACTTGCCAAAGATTAAAACTGGCCCTATATCTCTTACTATGCACTAAACTAAAATCAAAATGGTTTAAGGATCTAAGTATTAAAGTAGAAATGCTGAACCACCTGGAACAGAGTTTAGGTAGAACTCTTAGGAAAAGATTTTTTGAACAAAACCTCAGTTGCCCGTGAACTAGCACAAACAATCAACAAGTGGGATCTCTTCTTATTAAAAAGCTTCTACACAGCAAGAGAAACCACCAATAATGTGAACAGACAGCCCACAATGTGGGAAAAAATCTTCACCTGCTGTTCTTCAGACAGAGGTCTACTATCTAGAATCTATAAACAACTTTAAAAGATCAGACCTCCCAAATTTAAAGACCCAATCCGAAAATGGGCATCTGAAATGAACAGACATTTCTCAGACAAAGAAGGAGAAATAGCAAATAAACATATGAAAAAGTGTTCAACATCACGGGTCATTCGAGAGATGCAAATGAAAACAAAGCTGAGATTCCACCTCACCCCAGAAAGAATGGCTGCTATCATGAAATCAACCAATAACAAATGCTGGCGGGGCTGTCAGGAAAGCAGAGCCCTGCTCCACTGCTGGTGGGAGTGTAGACTGGTGCAACCACTGTAGAAATCAGTATGGATATACCTCAAAGAACTAGGACTGGAAGTCCCATTTGACCCAGCTATTCCCCTGCTGGGGATCTTCCCCAAAGAATTAAAAGAATCATACCACAGTGATATATCTGCACCCATGTTCATAGCAGCACAATTTGTAATAGCTACAACTTGGAAGCAGCCCAAATGCACATCAACTAGAGACTGGATCAAGAAAATGTGTTTTTATTTATAAAATGGAGTACTACTCAGCCATAAAAAATGAGAAATTAGACATTTATAGCTAAATGGATGCACATTGAGGCCATACTCAAGTGAAATAAATGGGACACACACTGTGTAAATACCAAATAGTTCTTCTAGTGTGAGAAACTGAAAGTGTAAATAAGGACTAAAAGGTATAATAGATAGTGAGAAATAGGAAGAAAAGGGGCAAAGGGGAAGGGGAAGTGGGAATGGTACGGGAAAGGAAAGAAGGGAATGGAATTAATATGAGAAAATGAAAAAATGGAAACAAAGTCTTTTTAAATAGGGAGGGATGGAGGGGTTGAAGGGAGGGAAGGGGAATGGGGAAAAAATAAGAACCAAGTGTGATTATGTAAAGGTACAAATTTCCAATGATGAATGTCATTATATTGTATACCTAAAATGTAAGAATAAAGTTAATTTTAAAAGTCACTGTATAGATTGCAAATAAAACTCCAAAATGAGAAACAATTTTGCATTATATAACTAGTTCAGATGTTTTCCATACTATACCCATGTCATTATCAGATTGTTAAACCCTATAATCAAGTAAATATTCTTTTGCTTTGGTTTTGTCTTTTAAGAAATACTAGTAATTCTAAGTGATATTTAATTTTTTGTATATTTTCATTATTTTATATTGACACAATAGTAGTTGCATATGGGTATGGGCTACAGTGAGATGATTTGCCATTGGTATGCAGTACATAATGATGAAATCATGGTAATTAGCATTTTGTTGTACTGGAAATATTCAAACTCCTCTCTTCTACCTATTCTGAGATATATAATAATTTGTTCAAAATTTTAGTCACCCCACTGTGCTATACAGCACACTAGAACACTCTTATCCACTGTTGGTAGGAATGAAATTTGTATATCAATCATAGAAAACAGTGTGGAAGTTCCTCAAAACACTGAAAATAGAATTGTGGTATGATCCAGCATTCTCACTCCTTGTAAGATATGCAGAGAAAATAAAGTCCAAAGTATAGTTGCATTCGCATGCTTACTGTAACTCTATTCCCAATAATTAAGACATAGAATAAAATAAGGTAGCCATTGATGGATGAATGAAGAAAATACAATGTATACACATGATGGAATATTATTCAACAATGAAAAGGAATCAAGTCTTATCATCTATGGCAAAATGGTGAAATTAGAAAGAAACTATGGCAAGGAAAAATTGCTTTGATATTAGTTTACATCTGCATGCTGGGTCTACTAATAGTACAAGCTTGGGAAAATTTCTTCTCAACTTTGTCTCAATTTTCTCATCTATACGATGAGAATCAGAAGCCACAAAGGTCCTCCCACAACATGTGTTATTGCATTAGGAAAATGAGTATCTGTCATTTCAGGAAGAAATTATGACAAGTGAAACAAGCCAGACACTAGAAAGACAAAAACTGCATGTTCTCCCATCTGGAAAAGTTGACTTCCTTCTAAGGATATTTTAAAAAATTAATAATTTAATTTATCCATTAGTTTCCCTTCTCTACAGTCACTTCCATAAATGACACTCATCTTTTCCAGCCTCAGTCTGCAAATTTGTGAAATACAAAAGAAATGATAAGATACAATCAATGTTCATCAGGGTTCTGACTTCCTAATAGAGTATCATAAGATATATCCATCTTAAAGAATTTACGAATAGAAGAAATAAGGTTGTCCACAGAGAGAGTAGTTCAGTTAATCCAGCAGAATTCCGAACAGAGATGTGCAAAGTCAGCTTAATGATGCCAAAATACTAACACATTTCCATGTAAAGATGAAAATCTCCATTTCACTCTCATGTAAATGAATGCATTAATATTAATATATCTAAAGAAACAGTGTGTCAATCAAAGCAGCAACTGGTCAGCTTTGAGAATGGAAAAGCCAGCTTCTAGGAGGATGAGCTGGCAAATGGTATACATCTGGGAATAGTCCAAGAGCAAAGAAATTTATTGGACGCAAACGGTACGGTTTCCTATCCTGTGGTAGATGAGACAGCCTTCCTGTAAGTCAGTTCAAAGTTCCTGCTCAACAACCTGATGGTTGGCTTGCTACTGGGAGAGCGATCCTGTTAGACAATAGCAATCAATGTCCAGAACCTTTGCCATCACAAGTTTAAAAATTAGCATTTTGACGTTATCTTTTTTGTAGCTTGCCTAAACATTTAAAATGGTAAGATCTATATCTACAATTGCAGTTTTTCATTATAAACAGCCAACATCATTTTTGGATTTTTTTGTATTCCTATTAGCCTTTAGCACATAGGAAAATGTCAACCATTCTTAATCTGCTTTAATCATAGTAACAAAGACACATTTATGAACCTGCAGCAATGAGAATTAGAACTCGGACTGTCCTTATCTACAGGGGAAATGCCCATGTGTGGATAACCACTTAAAAAGCCAGCTAGCGTTCCCCATGTTGTCCCTCCCTGACTGGGTTTGAAGGCTGGTTGTGGCCTAGTTTGTCCAGAAATTCATCTTTAAAACCCTGTCTTGCTCCACTCTGCATCATGGAGAAGCTGAACTCGTGTGGGATATTTCCCAGGACTCAACTGTTTCAATCAATGGGAAGGATGGGCGTGACTAAATGGTCAAGAAAAGGAAAAGCTGCACATTTCTCCCTGTACTCTCCCTTCTTAGCTATCACCAGTGTATCTTATTTCCTACTTTAAAGGCCGCTGTTTTAAAATCAGAGTTTTAAGTAGTAAGAACACCTTCTACTTTCTTTACCCAGTGGTGACTGACTAGCACATCATTGGACCCACCAATGAATGCAACCATTTGCTCAAGAAGTATTAAGTATGTATCCTAGGCATATACATACACACAGATTAATAACAAAGTTATATAAAATAATTAAAATGTTGGCTTGGACTTTTTTCTTTTTTTTAAATTAGATGAGACAGCCACCTTAAGTTGTCCCTAATCAACTCCTGGCTTATTGTGATTGTTAAAGAACCCCAAAGGGAATGAAAATCTCCAGTAGGCACTGTGAGTGAAGTAATACACTTAGTTTATGTGTGTATCTAAAACAGATTAAATGTAGTTTTCTGTTCAACCCAAGAACATATCAAATCACTGTATAGTTGGGCAAGAATGTTTAGAAATATCCGGAGTAATGAACATGATCTTACAAGATGGCACTGCAATATTGGAAAATTTGCCACTTTGGGTCAAAAAACATTCACCAAGTCTAGGCAGGAGATACAAGACAAGTGAGAAAAGCCTTATACTTCACAGACTATAAAACTGATTGATCACAATTGCATCCATGGTCCCTAAGCCTATGAAGGAACTAACTCCACCTTTGGGCTTTTGTTTTTGTGTCACATGAACAACAAAGGCTACGTCTCCTCAAAGCAAAATGTCACTGCTACTTGTCAATAAATCGAACAGGTCTCAGCACACACTTTTTCTAACAATGTTCTTCTTTCTATAGCATTGATTTTTTTTCCTTTTCTGATGAAAACCAGAAGTCCATTGTCTCTGTATTGTTAGGACACAGTATAATGCCTTTGTAGTTTGACACAAACAATGGATATCCAGGGTTTTTGTGGTTTTTTTATACTTTGTGAGATCCCAATGTTTCAATGTTACATCTGTACTTTAAAAAGTGGAATAAAAAATGTATGCTACTGTCAAAAGTAACACAAAGTGTTTAAAATTAGAATTTTCTCTAACTGAAGAGCTTTAATAAGCTTCATGTTACTGAATCCTACTTTCTAAGTGTCTTGGAGTCCTTGCTGGATTGTAAAATAGGAACACATATTAAATCCTCCAGGCCACCAAGGGAGCATTTAATGCATTCCTACAGGCAGGGAGGTAAACAGCTTCCAACTGAGCCTCACAGACACTAGAGCATCCAAGAGTTTCTGTAAATGCTCAGCACTTAGAGGTAAATGGCACAGACAGAGGTAAATACAATTTAACATTTTGAAAAAGCAACATAATAATTAGGATGCTGAACAATTAGCCTGAAGTAACAATGCCTGTCACATTCACTCATTTCATAAATAATTGAGACCCTCTATATGTGAAGCTTTTACTTCTAAGGTGGCATTAATTTTATCCTCCAGAACAGGGTGGTTTTGGAGATACAGACAGGAAGGGATTAACAAGTACACCTAAACAGGACCACAAGGAGGCCAGCCTCGGGCAGACCACCTCTCTGCACACTGCTATGGCAGCAGACTATGCAAAACCCACTTCTATCTCGGTAGGAGTTTAGTCCTCTGAGAGAGGCCAAGGTGTATTTAAAATATGGTTATTTTATTCTTCTATCATCATCATTATTATTCAGTTCCATAATGACTATTACCCTCTTCATTTTATACCTGAAAAAAACTAGTAAAAGGAGGGGGCGGTTAAATAAATTCCTCAAATTCACAGGGCTTAAAAGACCAGGTGGAATTTGAAACTCTTCAGTTTGACTCCAGAGCCAAAAATCTTATTCCCTGAAGCTATATCCAATGATATATTATGAGACAGAAATTACCAGACATTCTGGGACCATAGATAAGGGACACTAAATTAAGCTGCTCTCTCGCTCAGACCAATCAAGGCTTATAAAAGGGCTAACAAATAAAGGGTTTACTCAGTGATCCAAGAGGAAAAAGTGGCAACAAGTGGAAGGAAAAAAAAAAAAAAATATATATATATATATATAATGTTCCTTTTATTACTATTTTATTAAGGTATAGTTGAGAAATAAAAGTATATATAGTTATGTATAAAAGGTATACATTATGAAATGGTTAAATTAAGCTAATTAACATATCCATTAAGTCATTATTTTTTGCAGAGTGCTTGGCATTCTGGAAGTCTACAATACCAACTTGGTACTTATGAAGTCTAAGTACATTATTATTTACTCTAGCCACTATGCTGTAAAATACAGATTTCAAAGGCAGCCTCAGAACATGCTCAGTAATGGTATAAATTATCTAATTTAAAAGGATAAATAATACATGTTATGGGTTGAATGATGTGCCCCTCAAGATATTTTGAAGCCCTAACACCAAGAAGCTGTAAGAATCAAAATGGAGTCACTTTTGTCAAGATCTAACCAAAAATAACTGATATAAACAATTTTAGCTAGAAGTTTATAAAGGAAGGGATTTCATTCAAGTTTGTTTAATAGCAACAACTATTCTCAAAAGACTGTGAGAATCACAATCTTGAAAGAAGTATACAACTCTGTAAGTCAGGCACTTGCATGCTTTTGAATTTAGAGAAAAGTTATATTAATAGTGGATGTTAGGTGATGCAGAATTTTACATACCTCATGAAAGGTGTTTGCATTTATTCTATACAGTACTATACAGAGTGTTATTGTGCTATTTCAGAAAACTTTTTCTGAAAGTTTGACTATTCTTGAAGGCCCTGACTGCAAAGTTAGCTAAAATCTTCAGCTGACTGACTGTATGTGGTGTCAATACAAAGGATATCTTAGATTGCTACTGTACTGCAAGACTGGATACTTAAAAGTTAATCTTAAAAAATAAAGAATTCGTATGACACTCAACAGGGAAAGCACTAATTAACTAAGGATTTTGTTCTTCTCAGGACTATCCAACAGCATTTAATGATTTCTGCTGAAGGCAAATAAGTCAAAAAGAAGAGGCTAAGTTGTACAGGGTAATTTTTTTTTCATGTACCACAAGGAGCAGAAAAAGGAAGAAATCAATGGTTGCTGATGGAAATAGATAAAACTGTCAGGAAAATAAATGTTATTTTTAGTTTTTTGTTAAGAACATGGCAGTCACAAGAAAAAAAAATAAAGATTAACAATTCCTGAAAAGAATTGATGGAATCACTCTTAATAACTGTTTTCTCATTTTTCAGCCCTGGAAATACATTTTATCATAAGTTAACTTTCTCAGATCAAGGAAAGATTTTTATTCCTTATTGATTTTGTTTTAAGCATCTCTTAGCGTTTCAGGAAAGGCTATGATGAACATAATTTAGAGTAAATGTGTCACGTTTACAACTAGCTCTGGCATGGATGATTAATTATCACTAACAGCATATTCTTTAGCATAGAAGTAGATAGGCTGTATTTTCTATACTTTTAAGTGAAATTATTAAACTTAAATCTAACACATTCTTATTATGAAGCAATCCAAGAAATGGTCCATTGGATTGGAGATTTGAAAATGTAAGTAAATTCAGTTGTCTTAATTGAGATCTTTAGCATGCTACACATAGTAAAAAGGATAAATCAGGGCCAGGGACTTAGCTCAGTGTTTCTGCTGCCTGCCTCACAAGTGCAAGGTCCCGAGTTCCAACCCCGGTACCAAAAATAAATAAATAAATAAATCTGATTGAAGTAGAAAAGTATTATTTTCATTTTCACTCCACTCTGTAAAAATAGAAAGGATGGTTATAACTATAAATGATCAATTATAACAAGTTGAATATCTCCAAATGACTCATACTTTCTGGGCTTTCATACTTATACATACACAACCAGACGTACTTCAAGTATATAGATAATATGGAATCACAAACACGTATCAACTGATTTGATTATCATTCCATCATGAAAAAATTTACTGCAGTCTATGTTGAGTGTATTTAGATTTAGTGGACAGCTCACTAATTATTAGCAAAAATTTAAAATACAAAGGAATACTATATTGGAAGATATCTACTATTTAGTTATTTCCTAAGTAACATAATACATTACTAAATAAGAGTATTCTTACGATAGTTAAATACAAAACCCAATTCTTCATTGCTTATGTAGCTGTTCAAAAAATCTATATTAAAAATTTAATAAATGATACATTTAAAACATACAAAGATACAATCAAAAGTGTCTTAAATATGTATTATCAGACAGTATTGATTTTCTTTTTCTGCTGCAATAATGTTAAAAAACTTATTTTATGTCAACTGCTTTAGTAAAATGATTAGAAGCTTATTACTACACCTATAATATATTTAATTAAAATTTATAGATTTCAAGATGAGATAACTAATTTTTAAATTTCACTCCATTTGTGTACCTAATAATTTTGATATTGTGTTTTGAGACCCCTTTGGCGATCTCCTCAAGAACCAATTTTGACCATAAAGAATGAATGTAACTGGCAAGGATCTCAAAACTAAAGAAATCCTCAGTCTGTATTTACAGTATAAATCTCCACCACACAAAAATGTCTTACACATGAACTTACCAATTCTTAGAGCTTATATTTAATTCATGTGAAAGACGTGTTTAAGAGATGAGGAGAATAAATTAGCAAACTATAGACAATATTGCTGTACCTTGGATATTTGTGTCCTTCTTAAATTCAAATATTGGAATAGTAATTCTCTAGGTAATGTTATAGCCGGGGCATTTAGGAGGCCACTAGATCATAAGGGTGGAGCCCTCTTTAATGGAATTTCTACTTTATAAGAGACTCCAAGGGCTTGATTGCATCTTCCTGCAAGTGAGTTTAAAGTGGGAAGAAAGCTCACCATGTGGAAGTGGACCCTCCCTAGATATGGATCTGCAGGCACCTCATCCTTGCACTTATCCACTTCCAGAATATCAGAAATAAATTTCTGTTATTTAGAAGATGCCCAGTTAATAATACAGTATTTAGTCATAGTAGCTCAAACAGATTAAGACATATACCCTTGCCAATTACATTACAGGAAAATCAAGAAACAAAACCAAAATTTAATGCAACATATACACTGGCCAACCACTTATGGATTTCCTTGGAAAGTTTTCAGAAGAAAATGTTAGGTACAATAATTGTGAATCACGATTACGCAACACGAGATCAGCAGGATGAAAGAAGAACTAAAGTCAGGTATAGAGATACACTCCTCACTAGGTGTGAGTCCAGAAGGTACTTCCTTTCTTATTCTGGCACTGTCTCAGAAAGGGAAGTGTTAGGTAAGAACTTGCAAGTAGCCAGATTAGTTTAAGAGACTACAGGATTGGAAAGAGGAAAGAAGAAAACTAATACAAGAATATGCTATTGTGCTGGTCATTGCTGAGTATGACCAGGGCATTATTCCATTGCAACCTTCTGAAGAGTTATGAAGATTATGCCCCAGAATTGTCTAACCAAGGACAAAATAAGGAGCACCATTTTTAATAAATATAGGGGACTAGGGTAATGTTCTGTAGATTACCAAGAAAATAAAATTGCCTATGCATTATAATGTTACACAGAATGAAATTTAACCCTGATCTACAACAGAGCTGAACATGCCCCTCCTACATAAAAGCCAATATTTAATTTCTCTGCATTTGGTAGATCCTAGGGCATAGAGCTAGGTCCAGAGGTGTGATGGCTGATGTCAGTCAGTGAATGTACAACATCTGGTCCGGTAGCTGTGAATGTTTCTTTTTTCTCTAATTTATCATATGTCATAATCCACCCAATGTTTTGGGTATCTTATACATGAAATGAGTAAGTACATGTTGGAGACTATCACTACTTCATTGACAAGCTTTATGTTCACATATAATCTCTGATATTTCCCCTAGAATGCAATATTATTAATAATTTAATATATATGGGCTTAGTAGGGATATTTTTATGGAATTCTACTGGGTGTTTCCTACTAAAATTGAGTCATTCCCAAACTCACAGAACCAATGGATCCTGCCAGCTAATACATATGCCCATCCCAGTTATTCCTTAAGTCTGGCATAAAGGACAATGTACTCCTTTACCTGGGCCAGGTCTCCATTTATATTCTGCCTTCCAAAAGCCTCTACTTCAACTGCATTAAGTCTATTGATTTCACTGCTAGCTCTAATTCAGTACCTTCCAAGGCCATCCAAAAGCCTTGATAATTTTCTTTCTCCAGACTAAATTACTATGAAAAATGGCCACAGATCCTTTTGGAAAAGGAGTCAGATATTCCTTTTTGTGCAAATTTTAGAGGTATTATCCTATTGAGAGTAGGCCTATCTTCATTGAAATCTGGCTTACCCTTTAACTAATGAGTGTGGACTCCATGAATCAGTCCAGATTTGGAGACTGGATAAATAATCATGATTTTCCATTGTGGTGGAAAATGTCAATCTCTGCAAGGTGTCATTCTTGTATATTTATATGAACCTATTACCACTCTAGCCAGCTTCCTCTGTATTTCACTTAGAAATTATCCATCACTACAAAGTCCTGTTGATAAAAGCATCCTGGCCACTCACTACTCATACCTTCGCAGTCATTTACATCTTATTGAAAATGTCGATGAAGTGCTACTGCCCAACTGCCGCCATTTTAGAATCCTATCATCCTGCTGACTTTAGAGATCTCAGTTCCTAGGCAGCATTTCTTACTGCAAGCCTGTTCTATACCAGAAGATCACCTCTGAGTTTCTCAGAGATGGCAGTGCCCATCTAATCAGTCATTTCTTATAGTGAGTAACATTTTCTGCACCCTCTGAAAAAAAATCATATTCAAATCCTTGTTAACATGTCTACTTCTCTGAACCTTCTGATTGCTTACATCATCTGTTTCTCTACCTCACTTAATCATAAGTCATCATAGTATCTGAATGTAAGAACCATTATAATGGCTTATTAATACCTGCATCCAGATATCCTTATTAATAGTTAAACTCAGGTCATAGAAGAATATTTTTACCTCAACTTTTCCCTGGCTCAAGACCATGAAAATATAGACCCATATTATGTTTAACTTCAAAATTCCATTATAAAATCTCGGCCTGTGATTGAGACTAGTTTCAGTGGGATAGTAGAAATAGTCCATGTACTCTACTCGATTACTTGCAGCTATAGACAATAATAGCTAAGAACTATTAAGTTTAGGGCCGGGGATTTAGTCCAGTGGTTTTGCTGCCTGCTGTGCAAGCTCAAGGATCCGAGTTCAATCCCCAGTACAAAAAAAAAAAAAACAACTATTAAGTTTATAGAAAAAAGTATCATTTTACATCTTAAGTATTAGTTGTAAATATGCTTTGCTAAGGATTTACATTGTGCTGGTTACTCTGTTAAATGGTCTATATGTATTATCTTACTAAGTACATTGAGTAATATTTTTGAGAAAGATTCTGGAACATATGATAAAGGTTTCTTCTAGGTAAAATGTTGTCCACAGAATTAAACAAAACATAACATCTAGGAAAGGAGTAAATAGGTCTAGATCTTCCGGGAAGCAAGAATGACTCTGCATTTCAGATAATTTTAATTAAATTAAAAATATTTAATTAATGTTGATACACTAAGAATAAAAGTAGTAGCAGTTTTTGAGTATATTAAAGTGTTGGTTCTAGAAAGCTTTCCATGTATTATATGAAAATCAGCAGAAGCAAAATTATTTGAAGGTCTGATATCAACTAACAGAAAACACCAAGGCTCCTTCCTAAACAAGCTATGCTGAATTCATTTACTCACATAAATATGAACTTAATAGAGATCTGTATTACCTGAGCCTAGAAGTAGGTACATGTATATGTGGGGTCATTGTGGAAGTAGACAATGATATAGAATTTTTGACCATGAATTTTTGGACCATTGTCCTAAACTCTTCCCACATCTTACACAAAGACTGATTTTTTTTTTTAAGTTTAGTTATTTTAGTTAAAGTTTCTCTTACATGATGAAGATAGATGTAGTTTAGAAAGATATATTACAGCAGAGAAAAATAATTATATAGAATTCCATAATCCACAAAAAGTACAGTAAATGTAGTATTTGACTATTTCTGATTAGATAGTACAATCTATTTTTCCCCATACTGATGAGACATAAGTCTAAATATCTAATATGGCTATTTTTCATGTACATGAACTAATATTTTGTGAGAAATTATTTAATAGACTGAATTTGAAAAGCAGAATGAAAATATAAACTATTTGCCATGAGTAATACACAGATAGCACTAATGGTTTCAAAATGAAGAGAATAGATACCAAGGTTTGCAAATATTTTCATCATGGTAAGAATATCATCTTTGGACCTAAATAGATTTTCATTAACAGGCATAAAAATTTCAATAATTTTACAATAGCTTTGACAGTTAAGGTTATGTTTATAAATAAATTAAATGATTGTATATGATTCTGTTATAAAATTGAAAATGGCCTTGCCTTATTTTTTTATGCCAAAAAAGAAACATTTCTAGGGTTAAGGTTCAATGGCTATACTAGACAACTTCAGTATTTCTTAGATTAATATTTTGGATGTACAAAATTTATTTTAAGTAGTGATTTTAAACCTATTTTAGTGAGGAAAAATATTATCGAAATGAAAACTTACTCAGTAAGCCAGCATATAAAACATATGAAAAAAGAACTGCTTTGGATAAAGCACTTTTTTGTGTGCCCTTTTGTTTCATTTTGGCTTTGAGAAAAGAAGGAAGGTCAGCATTTGCCAGCCTGCCAAATATGCATATCCACATTTATTATTAAAACAAATTCAAAGACCCTCCCATTATACAGGTTTCAATAAAAGTATCTTCCTATAGAAGTCTGAAATAAAGCATACTACTAAGAACTTCTCTTCACAAGTCTGTCATATTTTTTGTCCCAGGGCCTCATTGCAAGAATAATGCAATATCATTAAGATCTGAACATTTATTTGACTGGAGAAAATGAAAAGCCCATTTTATAATTCATAAGAAAGAGAAAAATGCTTGAGGTCAACAGAGAACATATTGAATAACAGCTAAAAAGGATTGAGTTGTCCTCTTTTATGTCAAAATATATGCAAAATTTGATACTGAAAAAGATAATATGAAGAATAAGGCAATTTTGTTAATGATAAAAATAGCATTTTGAAGCTTAGTATCCTGCTTAGATAAGGTGAAGAGAGAAAGAGAAAGAAAAAGGAGAAAAGGACAATAGGCTAGTAATTTATACTGTGAATAAAACAATTTCCAGATGATAAAGTTGTTAAATGTGTAAATATCTATGATAAGAAAAGCATAGAATGTAAGATATTTCAAATAGATGTGAAGAACCCCTTGCTAAAGTATAAAATCCAGAAACCAAAAATGAAAAGATTAAAATGAAATTAAACCTTGAATGAAAATAGCATAAACAACGTAAAAAGACAACACTTTGGTAGGTAAAATTTGCAAAATATTTATTTGCAATTGAATTTATTTACGTAGTATATGAAAGTCTCCACAAGTCTATAAGAAGAGAAGCATCAATCTGGGGAGAAAACAGGATAAAATGAATAACCAATAAGCAAAGGTATATAAATTATTGAAAAACATGTAGCAAAATGTTCAAATTGATGAATAATTAATGCCAACTTGAACTGAAATATAATTTATTTTCTCAAAATAGTAGGACATTATCTACTTGTATGTGTACATATATTGTATATGTACATATATAATATAAAATTAACTCAAGGTGATTCTCTGAAAAAGTTATAATTATGATTCCTTTTGCATAGATAACAAAAGTGAGTGAAAAAGAACACAGAAAGGTTAAGGAACTTCCCCCAAAGTCATATACTAGTCACTGTGGAAGCAAGAAGTCCGATTCCAATACCACTCCATGGTATTAACCTCTTCTTCACTTACTTTATTCCCTTGGATAGATCAATATCCTCAGGCCATGACCCATCTCTAAATAGTATATTTTAAAATAAAATTTAAAGAGTCTAGTGAAAAATGCTGCCTCTGAATATTCTGAGAAATCAACAACCCGTAACTCTCATTGCTACAGGAACATGCAGTGGATTAAGAAACACGGTGAGAGCCAGCAGTGGTGACACCCACTTATACTCCCAGCCAGGAGCTTCCCAAGTTGGAGGCCAGCTTGGGCAACTCAGTTTGACTGCCTCAAAATAAAATAAAAATCAAAGGGGGCAGGGAATGTAGCTCAGTGCTCCCTAAATTCAATCTCCACTACCACAAAAAAGAAAAATTAAAATTAAAAAAAAAACAAAAGCCTGTGCTGAGCGAATGAGAAACTTCTCTCTTCAACCGCTTTCCCAACCATCATCATGCTCGGGTTAGACAAATAAGAAAGTCATTCCAGCTTCCACAATATCAGCCAAGGAAAATCATGCTCAGGACCAGCTGCTGACAGCATGCCCTTTAGTTTCCAGCCAGGATGCCAAGCCCCAGCTGTTCTGTCAAGCCTCCTTTTACAGTCTGTTGACAAAGATGAGGCCTGGTTAATTTTCCAAACAGTCAATAGAGGCTGAAAAGGACTCACCTGCACACACCAAAAAGACTTCTAGGCATGAAAAAAAAATGATATTGAAACAATATCTTTTTTTAGGATCAGAACCCATTGGGGTGATTCCAAACTGGAACAGCAAAGGGAAAAAAAAAGCAAAGATCTACTCCTTTGATTCACAACTTACTGTTATTGGCTAGAGATGAAAGATTATCCTCCTGATTGTGAACATCGAAAGGGAAGGAGAAAATTTTAAAATTGCAATGTTAAAGAAGATACAGGGAGCAGAGAAACTCTTGGGATAAGTTAGACATGGAAACAGGGATTTACATTCTGAAGTAAAATTTGGAAATCAGGTTTGACAAATTCAATGTGGGAATAAGGGGAGTGTCCATGAATCTCCTCTTGCTATAAACTGTCTGCCACGCAGCCCTTGGGGCTTCTTCTGTCTGGACTCTCCCACTGGGATTCCAAATTTTGATGCTGAAATACGTATTCTATTATCTTCAAATTTTAAAGCAAATGTAACCATGTTACAGTAACATTCAATTTTCTTTCAGCTAATAATTTACTGAGTTCTACAATTTCTCTTAATTTCAGTAGTTATTTTCACTGGACTTCTTTCTGTATAAATTTGAAAAAAAAAATGCTTTCCCTACCAGTTTCTGTCTCACTTTTTTTTTTTTTTTTTTTTGGTACTGGGGATCGAACTCAGGTCCCTCTGTTTGCGCAGCAGGCAGTGAAAACACTGAGCTAAATCCCCGGTCCTCTGTATCACATTTTAACAATTATCTCTAGTGACTTTGTTTTGTTTTCTTTTGGAATAATATTTTTCCATTAATATTAATATCCTGGGTCAAATTTGATGGAACTTATTTAAGACAATTTTGTTACTTAATTCACTTTCTGTTCACTGAAAATAAAATTGTATTTATTGTAAATTGTAATTGTTTTAATAATTTTTAGTCTAATTTTTTACTATTTTACATTTTACCAACAGGACTAATTTTATAAAATATATTTGAGCATTTCAGTTTTAGCCATGCTCTTGTCTATTCCTCTACCTATCTTTCTAATGATTCATTCTGTGAAGTAGTTTATTGTTGGTCTTTGTATCAATATGATAATTTCGAAAAGAACCTTAAATATTAAGAGTTCAGCACGGCTGAAGCAAAGAGAAAGTTGAAATAGTGAATTCACAAAATCCCCTCATTGTTCATTCATTTTTCTCTCTGTATCCATGTCAACTGAATTTCTTTCTGTAGCAAAGATACCTTAAATATGTAACTTTTCTGCAAAAGGAGACTTCTTTACTTGCTATAATTGATTATGAATGGGAATTTTAAATTTCATCAGTGTAAATACAAGATAGTAAGAATGGTTAATTAATGAGGAAAACATCCTGAACATTCTTTATTCCAATTAGATATTTTTGCAATATATATTTATTACCTAAAGATGTTACCTTATATATAACCTTCTTTGTGTTTCTGCATGTTTATTTTCTTTGCATATCATTAATAAGTTTCCTACCCTCTGAAGGTCTGAATTTTTGTTTCTGGTATTAAATTAGCCCAAGAAAGCTGTAGCTGATGACTCTGAAAGCCTGAAAGCATGTAGCACCCATAAAGATTTGTTTTCCACATTTTTCTACAAATACAGTGACTATGAATGAGGAAGGTACACATGACCTCATGTATCACATTTTTCAAGGCAAATGCCTCTGTGGCTGCAATTATGTCATCATGAAATCATGTGCCACATTCTAAAATAAACTCATTGCCATATGAATTGTTATCATACTAAGTTATTTTTGTAGATGTCTTTTTAACAGCTTTGGAAGTGTCTTCTAAATTTCCCACAATACAAAAACAAAAAATTCTTGTCTCATCTTGTACAGACAAATACTTGCTGATATATTCAGAAATCACCACTGTTGTTCTGTATTGTACAGTACACACACGTGTGTGTGAGTTATACACATTCACATATGTGTGCACATACACACAGGTTTTGCTCAGTCTTCCAAAACAGTTTTTTTTACTTCCATGAAAACACCAAGAGGGTTTTCCCCAATGTCACAGCTCGGGACTCACCTGTGGACGTGGGTGTCCGGTGACCAGACAAGTCAATTCTAGGGTTTCTCCTTCCCGGATTGTGTAGACTCTTTCAGAGTAGCGTTCCTCCTCAATGTTACAGGCCAAGCCGGAGTGCACAATGCGAACGGTGGGGGGAGCTGTCCAGTCAGGAAGAAAAGAGACAAAATACATAAAAAGCTAAGTAAATTCCTTCCCATGAGCCATCTTGATTGCACGAGTAATTCTTACCAACTGCACCATAGTCTGATCCATCAGTTTTAATGCTTTGAGTTTCCCCAAGAGATCAAAAACTCTACAGGGCACAAAGCTTAAAATGAATTTAGTATTCACCAACACATTCTTAAAATGCAAAGGGGAACAGAGTAATGGGAAAAAATGATGCCTGTAGAAATCACCACGGGAAAATTTGATTGTTAAAATCTGAGAAGTTCTCTTCCTTTCTGAAATCAAACTTTAATATAGTAAGGAATGTGTACCCAAAACAGGTAATGCCAAAGAAAGAAGACTATGGAAAGTGAAAAAGGAATTTGAATTAAAGACATTGGCATTTATAAAAGTCCTCAGGTGCAAGAAAGAAGCTAAGGAGTAAGAAAGTTTGGCTCTTGGGAGGTGAACACCTACTTCATCTCATTATGTACAGGCTCCAATTTAGATACAAAAAAAAAGATAATCACTGAATTAATACTTTGATGATGGGAGTAAATCACTGATGTCTAAAATATCTAATTCAAGGGGAACTCAGCTTTCATGGAGCTAAATTCTTAAACATATTTTTTCTTCTTCTTCAGTATATAAAGGCCAATAAGACTTGACTACCACTCCTTGACTTGTATATCACTGAAAAGCAGCAACATAAAAAAAATTCTACAAATCATGAAAAATTGTTAGCTAATAAGTATTCTATCTGCTATCGTGTAGATTACCGACACTATTATAAACTGACTGGAGATCATCCCCATGTATGAACACAATATTTTTATTTGTAATCCATTTGGGAATGGAAGATAAAATATTATTTTAATTAAATGAGCATGAAGACTATACGTGTGTATATATATGTGTGTGTGTGTGTGTGTGTGTGTGTGTGTATACATATATATATGCAAATGACAATGGTCTAAAGAATTTCCTGACAAAAATTTTCAATCTAAATAGCAGTAATCTTAATAGAACCTGCAATTTTCTAAAAATAAATGCTGGAATGTTTTTAGTGGTTTTTTTAGCATTCAAAAAACCGTGAATCCTATAAGACTGGAAATGAATTTAGTGATTTTCTGAAGAAGCAAAAAAAAAGATTATAAAGTCATCTTTATGGGAAAATTCCTTCTTCGAAAATCTGTGTTTTGATATCACAATAGAATAGATAGTTTTGATTATGTAAACTCTGCATTAGATAACATAACTGCATAGGCCACCCATAAAGCAGGATAATTTAAAAGGGCATATTTTATTATCTTTCTCAATTTCAGTCAGAAAAAAGATGGAGAAGCCCACTTCTGAATAACAAATAATTGCTTATCTCCATTTCTTTATGGCCAAGTACAGTTCTGTTCTTTAACCTTAAAATCCGAGACCTGCTCTCCAATATCCATTATCAAATGAGAGAAAAGTTTTCAAACATAGGGTAAGAATTAAAAGTGTTTCTACTAAAATATTCCTTACATTTAATATGCATAATAAACACCCCCCAAAAACCTGATTTAACTAAACTATGAAGTAAATACAGATAAACTGACACATCTATAAAAACTACAGAATTTTGCATTTTTACCAAACACTCCAAGTAATTACAGTGGCACTGATACTTAGACTAGATTATTAGAAATATTTTTCAAGTCTTATAAATATTTGTTAAAAAAAAGAAAAAAATGCCCTAATGGATAAAATGTTTTTTCCCTTTGACATTTCTAAGTAACTAAACTTCACACTATACATCATTTCACTGGTTTGGAATATTAAATGATGCTTGAATCAAATGTTTACTTGGTCTACAAAATCAATTTATCAAAATCTTTCTACAATGTCTTTGGATACTGTCTAGACATCATAATAATTTTTTAGGTTTTATGACATTAGAAAATTTTATTTTTAGTGCTTCTCTCTGTGCTCTGATGTTTCACACGATGTTTTCTACAAATCATTTCTGACAGTGATCAAATTTAGACTTCAATTTAGATAAGTATTACTAGTGAGGTACTTATTTTAAGGTATCTGTCTTGTGTAATTATATACATGCTACAGAATTTAAACAACTGATGACAATAAATAAATGCTTACAAAACAAAAATAGAAAAAATTAAATAGAAGATACAGAACTTTATCTTGAAATAAATTTCAACCTAGAAATAGCTTAATACGTAATGGCCCGCATGTTTATTAATATATCTAATTATACAGTTACATGGCATCTTTTCCAGACTAATTTCTACCTGTTATTTTTGTTTTAACTTCAAATCAGTGCATAGTATTGTTATTTTTAAGATATATGTTTCAAATGCATCATTATGCAAATAAGTAGCTTTATTTAAACCACTTAAATTATACAGTAGGCAAATTGTGACATTTATAAGGGTTAATTTTCTGCTATTTTCTTCTATATTTTAACACATTCTTGGAAAAGGTAATTGGTTACATACTTCATCATCATGACGTTACCACCTATTCCTGCAGGTGGATGAAATATTCCACAAACTTTCATTCTAAACGCATATTCATTAAAATAGATGCTTAGTACTTTAGCTGCTCAGTTATAAGTTAAGCATTTTGGAAGATGTCATTAATTCTTCCCTCTGCATAACGCAGACCCAAGAGGGCTTTAGATCTCATCTAAGTCAATGCTCTCACTTCCAGATTAGACCAAGAAAGCTTGAGTACATCAAGACACCGTCACAGTCTTCTAGCTATCTACAGCCAAATGAACCAAAAATCACTTTGTTCTTTTCACAACTTGGTGGTGTCTATTAGACTATGTCTGTCACTAGCTCCTTTTTAAAATCCACCTCGACTAGACTAAAGGAAGTAGACCACCATAATTAGATGAACAACATTAGTAGTATAATTGTTCCAAACTTAACCAATATAGGATTGTCTCTATTCACCATCCTGCCTTCAGACCCTGTCAAATCCATAATATCTTTCAACTGTCAAAACTGTATTTTGAGGTTTCCCATTTTCATCATATTTCTTGCCTGAGAACAAGTAAAGTCTCCCCATGACTTTTCACAGAGTCCCAATCCCTTTGAGTGGTTGGCAATTATGTCCTCTCTTAAGGGGAGCATGTAATTGACTAACCAACCTGAACCCCCATTTCTCTGTAATGTCATCAATGTATCCTCAGCAAGAAGGAGCCTGGAGACTTGAAGTGTCTTTGGTCATGATGTTCCCCTATCCAGAATTCCCAGATTGAAGTTTGCATCCCTCATCCTCATATCTTCTTGCATTATTAAATGATGGTTCTTTCTTTTTTCCCAGGAGACATGTATTGCCTCGTGATTCTCCTTTTTCTTAACACCCTATCTTGATGTTAAAGACCTCAGTGCCATCATGAACATCATATTTCACATCTGTTCCACAGGACATAATTCAGAACACATAGTAGCTATTTATTTAATAACCAACAAATAATTTCTGTTGTAGCAAATATCACTAACCGTATAACAATATCAACCTCTTTTAGGAAATTATCGTCTATTATGGCACTGAATTTACTTACTTTAAATATAAATGTAATTTACTATATTATATCAGAAGCAAGGCAAACTTTATCCCCTGCTTTGTTGGAAAAAAGCTCCAATTCATCTTTTGAAACTGGACCAAGTGTTATGTTCTTCTTTGCTCTGTACAGTCAGCAATGAATTAAAATGGTGAAATATTGCATAAGGCCTCTACTCATCCAAATTTTCTTGAAATAAACCAAATCTCATGACTTTCCTGACATTAATCATATCAGCTACCTTAATTTGAGTATGTTGGCTTTGGGCTCAAGGAGTCACTTAAAAGGGCAAAAAAAGGTGCTTTTATCTTGTTAGCATACACTTTTGAAAGTTAAACCAAATTCTGTCTGCATCCTATTGGAGAAAGAACACAAATAAATTATTCTTCAATGGCAACAACCAGGTGCATTTTTATCCTTTTATGTCATATAAAGAATTCAAATATGTATTTATTGAGCAACTGCTACAGCAGACATGAGGCTATTCAAGAAGATTAATGTCATGAGCAGTATCTTCTAAGGGCTTACTGCTTATTGGATTTGTCCTATTCATTAAAAATAAAAATCACAGTTGAACAGAATAGGTACTCTAACAGAAAGAAACAAAAAATATATGAAGACAAAGCAGAGGGGAAATAAATCCAGGAGAATCCAACAGGTTTCTCAAAGTCAGTGACATTTAACCTAAGTTTGGAAAAATTCTTGTGAGAAGAAAGGGAAGTGGAAGGGCATTCCAAAGAGAGAAAATAGTTTTCCTAAGGATGTCTGTAAGACACTGGCTCTTGTGTTCCTAAAGTAATAACATTAAAATGTGGCCTATGTCGTGTATAATTTACTCCAAGCCTCCATGGTGGTACCATGTGCTGTTCTGTTTCCAGGCATAGGAGAGACACTGTACAGGGCCTGAGGATGGATATGAAGGGAGAGATGTATTTTAGGGGTCTTGTCTGACAGTCTTGTCTGACAACTGAATGTAGAGGCGAGGGAGGAGTTCAGATGACTTTAAAGTTTGTACCTTGCTTAACTACGTGAACAAGATACCTTCTTGGTCACTATGGAGCTCACATCACTCACAGTGGGGAGCAGCTCAAGAGGAAGGCAACTCTGGCCACATTGCGTACCACTTGTCAGAGCGAGCACTTTAAAGACATTTTTTCCAGTAACAGGTACAGTTCCCAAAGGTTGTGCTCTTAGTAGACCAACCATAATTGTTTTGGTTTTAGGAGTTTTCTCTGCTGTCAGACCCCCAAGAGCAAGCTGTGTGTTTAGTAAATTGCTCAAATAACTATTGTCTGGGAATTCCAGTTGCCACTACAATGTTGGTATTCTTCTACACTATATCAATGCAACTTATGTTCTTAGAGCCAATAACAGATCTCTTGGGATGAACATTATGGACTATGTCTTAGAAATTTCAGTGGCGAGATCAGTAAACCACCTGTACCAACATCCCTGACACACTTGAGTTTGGAGAGAGGCAAAGGGAGAGTGGAGACAAACCTTACTATTTTCACATATCTGGGAAGAAGTAAGTGTTAGAATGCGTTACACCATTTTCTTAGCTGTCATTTCATTTTACTTATCTGAACATAATAACAACTGAATATTCCTTCCAACTTTCTATGCATTTAAGTTATGTTCTTTCATAAAATACATTTCATTTTCTACATTTTACACTTAGCTAATCAGCAATATCCATGATTGGTTTCTTCTGTTAATTTCACAATTTTGAATATGGCACATTTGCATAGTTCTAGGATATGGTGCCTTGTGTTCTTTTTTCCTCTTTCTTAGCTGAGTTAGTGATTTAAGATAGGATCTGAGACTTCTCACCACTTGTCACAATGAGGAACCAGTCTAGCTTTAAATTAAGTACTTTGCATGTAGGCCTAGTCTACAGCTATTCCTTTTATTGGTGACACCTCCCTTGTCTAATATGGTTTTCCTAGTCTAGTTGTTGTATATATTCTATTATTACAACTTCAGATAAAGAAGAGAAGAATATAAAGATTTTGAGCAAAAACAGTGGAGAATTCAGTTTTGGATGGTGATGATGAGCTGACCAATGACTGATAAGTTACTGCTAGACCAGCAGAAGTAAAGCTTTTAAATGACAGAATAGCAGAGCAATAAAACTGTGACAATTCATAAACAGAGATGCCAAAGCCAGAGACTTAACATGATTACAAAGTACAAGAGACAGAAGGAGAACAAGGAAAACACAATGCTTTAGGAGTTATAGGAAGAAAGGCTGGAAGACACAGAATCCTCCATGAGGAGCACAAACAAAAGCTCAAGATCAATGCCATGGATAGCACTGGTACATTTTGAGGAAGAAGTAGTTATAGAGCAATGGAATCAAAAGTTGAATGATGATGGGCCAGGGATTTAGGGTACTGCAAAATAAAAGATGAATGATGTCAGATTTTATTGAAGAGAAAATTCTTGGTAGGTCAAATCAAGCTTAGAGAAAAAAAGGAAAATTTATTGAGAATTGTTGATATGTAAAAATGCTTGGTGAGTCAAAATTATTATTATTTTTTTTTGGTACCAGGGATCGAACTCAGGATCTTGCACTTGTGAGGCAGGCAGCGGAACCACTAAGCGAAATCCCCAGCCCCCAAAATTAAATATTTTAACATACTGTACAATCACCATCCCAGGATTACAAAGAATAAATATTTAATTTTTAAGTAAACAAATCTTTATGTCTGCACTTTCAATATAACTGTAACTTTTGGCCAATATACTACAGTATTTTCTAGGATCTTTTATTATTATTTTAAAGTAAATTTACCTAAACTCCAACTTTATTTTCTTTCCTCCTTTTATTCCTTTCCTCTTCTTCTTTTACAACTTGAATTTTGCAAACTTCATACCACATAGGTATGTGTATCTATGTACACTGTGTAATCTCTTCTATAAAATAACAGCTGGATGAAGGGAGGGGTGAACAGATAGGGAAAGCGTCATAAAAAGAATTAAGATATGCTATATATGTGCACTAATGCTCCACAATGAATATAGGCATTATATACAACAAACATGCACTAAAAAACAAAAATTAAAAATAGGATGTTAGCCAATCATGGTTGATTTCACAGTTTATAGATATATTTAACCTCTCCCTATTGAAAATAACAGTGACAAAACAACATTTATTGGTTCATCAAGAGAAACACATACATACTTCGCAATCTACTGTCCACCTCAGTCTGCCTTCTCCCCTTATCATTTTGCATTTGTAGAAGTATTGGGCAGAAAAACAGAACACCATGTTGGTTAAGCTGCTATTGTTTTCATGATCTTCACCTCTTACCTCTCCTTCAGTCTTTGCTTACCTCTGTTTGCTTCCTATGGAAAGACGTTTTGAAATTACGTGCTTACTCTACCCTTCCAAACAATATAGATGACTGTTACCATATTACCGTATTACCATACCATCCTACTACCATAACTCACTGCACTTGAGAAAACAAACACATCCAAACATACACAAAAGTCAAACGTTCAGTTTTTATGTCAATTCCAGTAATAGTCTCAAAAACATTTGAAATGTTTCTGTTGTCATTTAAACTTCACTAGGACAATATTCTGATATACAAGCAATATATAGGTTATTTTATATCAAGCTTTATTGTATTTTTTGATTATTTTCAATTAACTGGATTTTTAGCATCAATATGAGCTTATTTTCCCCACTCCCTGATATTGCCTCCCTCTCCCCAAATTTGATTAATACTGTATTTCTGTCTACTAGAGGGTAATACATTTTATCTTTATTTGATGAACTATAAAATGAAAGTAGCAAAAGCCTATTGATTACGTTGGATTTAATAAAAAAGATCCTATCTACCCCATCTGACTCTGGTGAAAAGCTTTGATTATGAAAAGTTTTGAATATTGTGTATTATCCTCAGTACATGTTGAGCAGTACATGTTGAACCTCTCTGACTCACCAAAGCTCAAACTAGAGTAAGAAAATTATACTTTAAAGTCCCTAGGTTTAAAAGGCAGTCATTAATGTATTGTGAATTAACCAAACTTGGCCTAATATTTTAAATTAGTCTGACTTTAAAGCAAGCTAGCTATTTACACGAAATATTTTTTAAGAAGATGGAAGAAAGTTTATGATCAACAGAAAATAGCAACATTGACTAACAATTCAATTATGTAATTAAGTTTTAATATGAATCTAAAAGTGCAATTTACAAATTAATGCTAAAACTGATAAAAGCAATAATGTTTTCTATAAAAACTATCTTGTAGGGTCATTTTTCTTGTAATATTGTTCAATCAAGGTATTAACTTTATAGAAAACTGAATACAAAATTGAAAAATAATAATCTGAATTATAAGCCAGAAAACAACAGGTATGTGTCCTTTTTATCAAAGCTCTGTAAATTTAAGAATTTTATTCAATGAAGGTATCCACATTTACACCTTCATATATTTGTATTTTCATCTCAAGTATTTCCCATTAATATCTAAAGCTAACATTTCCAAAACCATCATACGATAGATAAAAAATTTCAAGGTTGCAGAAAATGTAAGATTCTTAACAATTCTTTCGAATACAGCATGTGACAATTCTGCTAAGCTGCCTGCCGGACACTAACACAGACGTGCCTGGTGCCAGCATCTCCATTTCAACTTCAGTGCTTCCCTTTCTTCCTTCCCTTTCTTCTCAATATTTCCTAGAACAATTTACCCACCTCTGGGAAATATTTGAAAATCCATCAGATACTTCATTATTCTCTTATTTTTCTCACACAGGATTTTTTGCAAGCAGAGTTCCCCACCATGAAGGAATTATTGTGAGCAAGTGAGCTTTCCCCTCTGGGATTAGGAATGTGAGAGTCTATACATATGCAAGCTCCTACTTCTGTTAGGTCCCAGGAAAATCCTGAATTGTCTCTGACTAAAAGTTCAATCAGGTCCTAGTTAGTCACTTTTAGATTAAAAAAAATAACTACTCCAGGAATATTGGAGACTAGGCCATAGACTATCAAGACAAGCAGAAAAAAAAAAAACCAACAAAAACAAAAACTTTAGATAAACACAAGAGCTCTTTCCTTGCTTTTATGGCTCCCTTCTTTATGCGTTTTGAAATTGGTGCAGGGAACCGTTAAGGAGGCAGGGTGGGTTACAGCACTGAGGGAGGTGGCAGCATTTGGTCTTTCAATCTTTCAGCAGATCTCCCCCTCTAAATCATACTTTTGAAATGCCTTCCTCTTATCAGTGTCAGAGGCCATATGTTATTTGGCCAATGAACTCCATGGCTTTTGAACCAAATCTTTATCTCCTACAAATTAGCACTTTAAGCCATCAGACTCCAAAGGCACAGGGACTGTCAACATCATTTCTTTTTAATTCACATGGACTGAAATATATACCTGGATATATTCATCCTTGTTTAAAATCAAGATTTTTTCAGATTTCTTGGAAATAACCACAAAGCTTCTGTACATACTAAACCACTGAAATTAGTCTCACCATTGTGTTCAAACTTAATCACTAATTGGTTATTTAGAGAGAGCTATTCTTTCAGCCTAGCTCATCAAGAAACAAATGAGATTTACTACAAAATAAGCAGAAAAACGAAAACTTCAATTTGTCCAAGAATAGGAATGGCATGGAGAGAATTTTGAGGATCTGACCTGCCGACTGTCCCATTTCTTCTCTCCATTGACAAATAGCTGCCCCTTCTTGGAACTAACCCCAAGAATGACAAGCTCCTCAGCATGTCACCAAGGTACTTTTGAAGCCTAGAAGAAGCACTGCAGTAGACACATATCCAAACTGTGGCTCTTTTCTCCTCTGCATGAGGCAGAAGAACAGTTACAAGTGGTACTGATTCAGAGGACTGTTCCAGGAATGACACGCTGAAGGACGGAGAACTTACTGCCTTGTGTGATGAATGTTATTTTGGTGACTCCGGCCTTCTCCAAAATCCTCCAAAATGTGTTTTGATTTCCATTTGAAAACATGAACACTTCCACTTATGGTAAGGGAACAGCCAAAGCTTACTTTTTTCTTTGGTTCTGCCTTACACTAGAAACAAATCTTTCATTTTTTCATGATACATCTCCATTTTAAGAAAGCCAAGACATTATGTATTTGGGATTTAGGGGCTAAAAATCGAGTCTCAGAAAAAGAAGTATCCATCATTTTATTCTGTTAAGCAAAGGATAGTTTTGTTAAATTATTTGGTGCCATACGACTTCAGAGTAAAATATTGGTCTAAATCACAAAATATAAAACATAAGCAAATATCAGTAAATTCAATTTTTAAATTACTATCTTTCAACAATTCCAAAGTAAGATATACAAGACTAAATTGCCCCAAATTTCTGCTCAAACAATTTGACGTCCATCTGTTTGAAGAAAAACTTGTTTCTTTTGTTTTGTTTTATGTATCTACTTTTTTAACTATTAATGTGTATTAATTTTAGAAATCAGTGAGTTTCGCCGTGATACTTCCATACATGAATACATCCTGCTTTGATCATATCCACCCTCCCTTCTATCCTATTTTACCCTCATTCTCTCCGCCCCTACAACTGGCCCTGTGGGTTTCTCCGAGGGTGAACAGGCTGCCCTCGGACCTGTCATCTCCCCCACCCCAGTCTCCAGGGCCCGGGGACTGGGTCCACACAGGTACCTGTGCACTTCCGGCTTCCCACGGAGCAAGGACCCAGAACTCAATCCCGAACATTTTCCATCTTCTCCTAAATAAACTTCATTGTATTACTAATGTTAGGGATTGCTAGCAAGACAAGCAATATTGAAATTTGCAGGGTCACAAAATCTTAAAATTAAGAACAGCAGCAAGTCAAATATATGACAACACTTAACAGCTGCATGGGAACTTTTCACTTAATTTTATAACTCACTTTTTTTCTATTATAAATATCCAATTGGCAGAATTTCCCTGCAGTTTTGTGAACAAACAAGGAAATACATAAAACATAACTAAATAATTAGTTGTACTCATGGGCCTTATTCTTCGACTTGAATTCTCCCAGAACCATTCACTTAACTGCCTTTTTAAAATGTTAGCTCAGAAATTCTAACTTCACTCTGGAGAACTGATGAAATTGTGTCTGTGTTAGATGATAAACCAAATACTGTAAGATATCCAAATTTTAATCAACACAAGTTAAAAAACAAAGGGTTAACTCCAAAAATAAGCAAACTACAAACATGATCAACATTGTTCAAAATCTAAATGATTTTTAAAATGTTGAATGACTTAATATTGATGGATTTTTGGTTTTGATGTTAGTATATAATTAATCAGTCCTGATTAATCAATCCTAACGTGGGAATAATCATCGCCGATACATACATACCATGCTTGTTGGATGGAGTCAGTACAGTTGTCTGGAAAGTAGTTTGCTACTACAGATCCAAATGGGAAATAATACACATTAATTTTAGTTCATTTCTAAAATATTTAGCCTGAAGAGACAGTTACAAAATGATTTATTTACAATATGGGCAGTGAGATATTTATAAAGGAAACATTGGAAGTAATAGGATCTATGGAAAACTATATTTCTAGCTCCAAATTGTTGACATGGAAAAACAAAGACATCATCTGATCTTTACACAAAGAGTGTAAGAGAAGTTTGGGTTATACAGACATTGAGTAAGCACTGTGGTTATGAGGAAGGGTTCTAAATTCAGGTGCCTAAGTTCAAATCCCCACTCTGACTTTAACTATATGACTTTAGATGAATGATTTAACCTTTCTGTCTTTGTTTCTGTATCTGTAAAGCCAATTCGTAAGCAAATCTTTTTCAAAGGATTTTTCTGATGTGTTGATTAATGCTCAAAGGAACAGTGGCAAGGAGCTGGCAGCAGGTGTAAACCATTAATATCTTCCATTTCAGGTGTAAACTGCACACATTCAGATTGCATGTACACATAAGAGATTTCTACGAAGATATTTGCTGGAATAGAATTTTTTACTTAAACAATAAGATAATAGAGAGGAAAAGGAATGACTGATATAACCATGAAGTGCTTTTCTTTGTTTGAATGACTGAAAAAATATTAACAAAAGGGCTGGGGATTTAGCTCAGTGGTTTCGTCGCCTGCTGTTTAAGTGCAAGGACCCGAGTTCGATACCCGGTACCAAAAAAAAAAATATTAACAATGTAACCATCAAGCCATAAAGTAATGGATTAATTAAAGGTAAAAGTCTACAAATAGATTACTACACTACCAACATAAAATCATGAAAATTATTCATTACATTTTATTGATTATAAATTATGACAAAATGATTGCACATATATTGCTAACAATAATGCAAATGATACAACCCCATGCATGTACCATTGCATACTGTGTGCCAAACTACATGTCTGAAAGAGGTTAACTAGAATGCTAACAATGGTGACATCTTGGGGCAGTTCATTTCCTGATATATTGGCTTCTTAATATGGTTCTGTACTTGCAGTGTTTTATTTACAACAAGTATGGTTTTTTCAGCAATGAATAAAATGGTCTTGTACTTTATTTTTATGTTTTAGGGCCAAATGCTATCTCTTTGACTATAATACTATATGAAAGTAGACTTTTACTTCACAGATACACTAATTCCCTCAGCCACATGGATCAAGGAAACACTTACCTGACTGGCTCTATTATATTTTTCTTGATGAGTTTCAGACCATTTGTTATTGACTTAGGATGCTCTGACTTTTAAAACATTTTTTAGACTTTATAAAAATCCTGCCTTCTTCTTTGCCGTGGCGAGTTTGCCTGAACATAGCCAACAACACCTCTATTTTAACTTTGAAGAAGTCAGACTTTTTCACTTACTGGGCAACTCTAAGGGACTATCTTTGCAAAGTCTCCATAAGCACCATATTGAAATTTCTTACTATCATTCAAGTACAACATACATGTCCTGTCATTTTTTGAGATATCAATGTAGATTTTTGTTCTTCTTTTCCCAGATTTCCTCAGTGAAACTCTTAATAGCTTTTGGCATGCCCACAACCTATTTTAACTCCTTTCAACTCATTTGTATGGCAAATATGATAATAAGTAAAATTCCTGTGAATTACTAACTTCATTATGGTTGAAATCACCAACTCTGTTCAATTCCCTAGACTCCCTTTAATTAATCATCTTGTATGAAGCATCTAACTACCCCCACTTTATTACCCACACTCCAAAAGCTCTATTTCCTATATTTTCTATATAACAAAACTACAATTTTTACATTAACAATATAATTTAAGCACTAAATAAAAAAGTCCAAATTTTAAGCAAAGGAAAGGGAATTTATTCTGTTCTTTCAATAGTAAATTTCTGAGACAAGTAATTTCCAAGAATATCTGCTCAATGCTCAGTGGCATTTGTGAATAATGCAAACACACAAACACACACGCCATCCACTTATTAAAAAATGTCCAATGAGGGCTGGGGATTTAGCTCAGTGGTTCTGCCACCTGCCTCGCAAGCACAAGGACCTGAGTTCGAGCCCCGGTACCAAAAAAAAAAAAAAATTGTCCAATGAGTTAAATTTTCCAAATGTTAACTTTCCTAATTTAATGTATTGGGTTTGGAGTTGGAGTCTCTTTGTTGGAAATATTGGCCTATAATCTTGAATAATCTCCTGTTTATTAATAAAATGAGAATACTGTGTATCCTCATACTGTTGTAAAAATCATGTTAGATAATTCCTATCCAGAGATAACTACAATTCCTGGCTGAGAGTACTAATCATTCAACATTTCATTTTTGTTGGCAATTTCCATGTATGGAATAAAGAATTAAGTAATGAAATTATTACTGGTTGGTATGATCATTACATTTTATTATGAATAATATTTTTTGAAACCCAGAAAGCAGGTACATATTTTTTAAAAATACATCAACTGTAGGCAAACTGCCCAAGTAATGAGATGGATCAAGTTTGCTAACAAATCTAAAGTTCATTTTAAATAAATGGATGAATTATTGCTAATAATTCAACTGAAACTGGGCTTTTCAAAAATAAACATGGAACATAACTTTTTTGGTAGATAACATTTCATTTACTTAATATCATAAACCACTTTTAAACAAATAAAAATTAAGAAATATCCAATGAATCACTAGCAAGATTTCAATAGAGAATTGAGTCAGGCAGGGTTTTGCCTCATTAATCACTATAACAAAGACCCTAAAAAATAGCATTTCAATATTCAGGGTGCAAAACATGTATTTGCTTCTCTATTACAGCCTGAAGAGAGCCAAACATTTATGGAAAAAAATTAAAATATCCATACTACTATAAAATGGCATTCTCCATACTGAAGTTTCAATAACTAAAATGGATAGTCCAAGGAATGACATAAACCAGAAATCTTATTATGCAGATGGAGCCTACATTTTAATTAGGGGCTAAGAATGAGAGACCTGAGGGTCTAATTTCAGAGCTATTTTGACATATATCAAACGTTCTTTAATTTACAATGAAAGGCCTATTTGACAAGTTCTCATGTCGATATGTTCCTATTAGCTATCAGTACTTTTAAGCGTTGTTCTGTCACTGACCTACATTAGTATATCAAATTATGACAGCAAATTAATGACTGAACATCATAATAATTGAGATTATAGTCTCCAGTCAAATATTTAAAAGAGCAACTCAATAGCAATGAAATACAAATATCTCTGCTACTTCTTTACTCTTTTGATGAGAGACACTAAAGAAAAATGAAATACAATGATAAACAGCTCCACAGATTCTCAAGATCCTTTTTAACTTAGGATTTAGTATGGAGGGTGTATCATTCAATTCTGGAAACAAACTTACATTTTAAAGAAACAGGGAAAGAGGTAATTAAGTTTACAAAACCTAAGGACAAATTTTTGACATAACATAGATGTGTATATGTTTATGAATACTTTAAATTGTGTTGACTTTTTCTTTAATACCTTCTACTATTTCTGAGGTTGACTTTTACACTTGTTTGGAAGACATCACTTAAAGTTTCTTATTGTGTCTTCTCAAGAAAAGCACCCTGTAATGCTTATCAACCCTGAAGAAATGTTTCCCTAGAAAGACTACATGATCCTATTGATGATTTTAATGCCAAAATGCCCCATGGCACATTCCACTTTGGCTATAAAGGAAAGATTCCTAAACTGCAGGGCTGTCTTTGTTCTACACTAATTTTTCACCCATTCTCATCCTACAAGGATACATAAAGTTGTAGAATGACTCCCTTACCACCATGTACATGGCTCACAAAATCCTATTCTCAACATCAACATTTTACTTGCTTTTGATGTTCCCAGACCAATGGGCTACTTGACAGTTTCTCCTTGACTATCTTAATATCCCCCACAGACACAAAACTGAACTCTTGATTCAACACCTCTCTCACCAAAGAATGGCGTCTTTCATCCTTTCCTATATCATTGAATGGCCATAACGCCAACACACTGGTTACCCTAGATACACAAGCACTTGTCCTTGACATCAGTCCTGACTATTATTGGTTTCACCCACTTGTGTGCTCCATTCCCTCCACCTTCACACAACTGTGCCATCCTAGCCATTACCATCTCTCACTCAGATGAGTGTAGTCATACCCTACAGACTGCCTTGCTGCAGTGAAGAATCCAGGTAGCACGCCAGTGATTTGTTTTTCCAAAATGACCATAACAAGTCTTTACTTTATCAACTTCAATGTTGCCTAATACTTTAAAAATTTTTAAAAACTGTGATTAGCATTGCCTTGAATCCGCAGTAAACTCTTTTCCAGGTTCCTCAGAGGATTCAAACTCCTTTTCTCACAGACCCTCTAACTTGGTCTGTTTAGTCCTGACCAAAGACCTTTGCAATTATTGTTCTCTCGGGTTCCAATATCTTATCATAGCTACTGCTTACTTAGAACTGAGAAATCAGCTTGAGTCTCCTCCTCAGAAAATCATTTTCTATCCCCCTTTCAAATAATCACTAACTTAAGGGCACACAGAGAGCAGTTTGTGCCTCTTCTTCGTAACACTTGCCATGGACACAATTTTTCATACACACTTATAATTGTAAAATTCAGCCTAATTCACTCAAAGGTAAACTCCACACAGGTAGGAACCAAGCTGGATATTATTCAGTGTTATATCTTGAGCACGGAAGAAAGGAAGCAAGGGAGAAAGGAAAGGAGGGAGGGAAGAAGGAAAAGTTAGAAAGGGAAGTTAAACACAATGTTTTAATACACACAGCACTTTAATACACATACACTTGAATTCTAAATCAGCCTACAGATTATCCATAGGTCTATCTCCAAAATTTCTTTCTTTTTGTAAGAAAATTTCTTTGCTTTCTGATTGTTACTCCATCAAATGAAAGTAATAAATCAAGTCCACAACTTTTACATTCACAACATACTTTTCTTTAACTTGAGGAGTAAAGATTAAATGGCTTTCTTATGGTCTGTTTATTATGTGGTAACTTCTATATATAAAAAGTTTGAACGTGTGTTGCTTAGAGTGTATATTGTGATACTTCACAATGTTTACCCTGGGTGTTATAACATCCTTACTGGTTGGCTGAGCTACAGCGGTGATGGCGAACCTTTCGGAGACAAGTGCCCAAACTGCAACCCAAAACCCACTTACTTATTGCAAAGGGGCAACATTGCAATTAAACCTGAATACTGAGGTTTTAGTTTAGAAAAAACAACTCCTACATTAACATCTTCTGTCTTAAAAGAAAAACAAATAACACGTGTGTCATAGGTTAGCCACCACCGATTTACAGTCACCTTCTGTTACCTTGCACTAGCACAACAGATTATCTGTTTTCCACAGAGAGCTTCCAGACCCTGACATTCATAAATAATGTACTTGGGCTCCACCAGCTTCAAAGAAGCCAGCTCTTTCCAGTCAGGTTCTGAGAGTGTACATTTCTGATTTAACAGCCAGATGCAAAACATGTATTATAATCTACAAAATTCTTTAGTTTTTTTTTTCCCAGTACAGGGGGATCAAACTCAGGACCTTGTGCTTCCAAGGCAGGCTTGCTGACACTGAGCTAAATTCCCACCCATAATCTACAAAATTCAATTTGCCTTTCAAATAATGAAATTGTTTCTGTCTATCTCTAAACTTTTACTGACCTTGATCTACTAAACTAATATTCCTCTTTTTACTACATCAATACCATATGAACTATTACTTCTCAGACAACACATACCATATATTCCAACCTATAGCAAGAACATGTCAAGGATATTTTATCTCCTTGGAATGGCCTCTATATTTATCTCTGCAGATCTATTAAAATGCTACAAAGATTTGTTTTCCATAATAAGGCATACTTTCTCATAAAAGCATTATCTTACCTACTAATTTTTCTAGGGAAAAAGAGTAACAACATCCTTTCTACTACTTTGACAGGCTTCAAATGCTTTAACTTTTTAATTTTTTTAAGAGACACATTCGTTGATGGATTGAATATGCATTCCCCAAAAGGAAATGTTAGAATTCTAAAACTCAGTACCTCAAAGTGTGACTTTGTTTGAAATTTACAGATCAAGTTGAAATGAAGTCACTAGGTTAGGCCCTATCCATATGCAGATGAATCAACCTTGCATACAGCTTCATCCTGGACATCTTGTCTCCAGAACTGAACTGTGAGACAATAAATTTTTCTTGTTAGAACCATCCAGTTTGTAGAACTGTGCTATGGCACTCCTAACAAATTAATGCATTATTGCACAATTAGTGAGAGAGATGGAATGTTTACAGCTTGGCAATTCCCCTTGATGAGAATATAGTCATGAAAAGTGATATGTAGATAAGTATAGTAGCAACATATCTACCTAACTTTCCTTCTATTCTCCCACCTCCTGCTCTCTCTGTCTCTCTGTCTCTATCTCTCTCTCTTCCACTGTCCTAAACTTCCTTCCATATTTTTCTGTGATCTCTTCTATTCCCTTTTCCTTCTCTGCATCCTTTCTTCCTTTCTTTCTTTCCTTCCTCTGTATTTACTGAGTAATGATAATCCCATCCTCTGTGAACAATACCCATTAAAAGAGATTGGAGTTTTCTGAGCAGAGAACTCCATTATTAGAACTCCAATACAAGAGAAAAGAAAGGATGGTTATACAACCTGAACTTTCATTATCAAAAACATAAATCTCCTTCCATTTTCCTGGAGGAACGAGCCTGGACTAAAGAAATTTAGACTGCTGGGAGTATCTGTATCTGTGCCCATGCTAGGAGAAAGCTATCTGTGTCTGCTATTTGCCCATGAAACATGGCAATGTAGATTCCAGAGAACCACAGCTTTTATGAGAGATCATGGCCACAAAGGACACAATCAAGAGCTTTACTTGCAGAGGAATTTCAAGAACTCCCTATGGGAAGTCATGGTAAGGACATGACCTTCCCAGAAGACACACACAAAACACACATGTGACCGGAAGAGTTAACTGTGAAGGTGAATGAAGGCAGACAGAATACACTGTGCTTCCTGAGTGATTAGCTCGCTGTTCTGTCTTAGCTTGAGAAGAGAAACACACAAATATATGAAAGGGATATGATAATCACTTCTGGGCACTCCTATACATTTGCTCTTAATGTTTCTTCTGTGGCAGCACTAACCAAGGTCAGCGCTAACAAGGGAAGAAGAGCTTGTCTTTCAATTCTAGCTCTTTGACACAGCTAATAGTCAATACAGCATTATTAACCTCACAGAGAACAATTTCTGTATATTTTATTTTTCAAATAAAATCTCTTAACCAAATCATATATTCTGTTTCTGGCTGTCATGCATGGATTTCTCTAAAAGCCTGGTGATTGAAACTCAGCTTCCCAACTTCTACCTGCTAAGTCAGTCAGCATGCATTGCAGTCATCTCCAGCCAGAAAACGCAATTCCCTTGTCCTATTCTGTGGTTTCTTCTGCACTACAGGCAGATAAGCAAGAAACACTAATGCTAATGAACAGTCACATGTCATCTTATTGATCTCCACTTACTATGGTTTTATCACAGTCAGAGAAAAAGAAAACTTCTGTACTGTTCACAAGTGCTCATTTAGCTACACAAGTTAAAGATGCTGACCAAGACAGAGGAATGCAAATGCTGTTAACAAGGAAGTAGTCACATTTACTATGGAGCCAAATTCCCATGACCTTCTTGTCTGGAAAACTGCCCTATCACTACTTTCATCTGCTCTCATGTTGATAATTATTAACCACACATACTCAGGAAGATAGCAATAATTTAAGAATTCATTTTAATACTTTATTTTAACAAAGTGCCTTTCAGTTCTGGAAGTTATGCTATCATGACAACATACAATGTTCTACTTAGAAAAAAATGTCTAGCTTGTTTATCATTAAAATACTAAAAATGGCTCCTTTTTGCCAAAATACTTATCTTCAAATGCAATAGTAAACCAAGTGAAGGGAGACAGAATCAAAGAGATTCTAAGCCTCTATACAAAGAGCATTTTCTATTAACAGTGTTCTATTTGGATTGATTCCCTATCATTGTAGGAACAGACACCAACAGACATGAGCCATATGTTTCATAGCATATGTTTTTAAAACTAACCCAGCAGGAATTAGCAGAGACAGCAGAGCAATCAGTCGTAAATGGAGGAAGCTAAGGGTTTCTACATGCAAAATGCTGTGTCCTCTTCTCTAATAGTTATGTTGCCGACAAGTTTTGAAGTGTCAGAATTAAGGTATCCTGTGCAAACAGTCTCAGGAAGTAATCTTGTGATGTAATTTGTTTCATGCTGTATTATTTCAATAATTAGTTCTCTCTAGCAAGAAGACAACAGAGACTGGAAACCGAAGCCTACTGCTAAAATTCAATGATGTTAACCTGACAAAGCAATGCAGCTCCTGTATCACCAAGCTAAGTCTGAATTCAGGAAGCATGCTGGATTAAAGGCAGTAGGATTTTTAATGTGTTAGGGTCCAGAAAACACAGCCCACATGTAAGGAAAGGGAACCAGGGTGGTATCTCCACAACTCAGATGGTATTTATCCTGTGCGAGTGCTCAGATTCTATTTGGATTAAGACAGCATTATAATTTTAGTTTCTATGGAGAGAAGACTTATTAGTTTCAAAAAATCTATTTATTTACTTTAAGTTTGCATTTCTTTTTTCAGAAGCATGAGCCACAATGCAAATGTGAGAAATATTTTATCAGACTTGGATTACATCAGCTAATGTCTAGTGAGTCCTCTTGCCTCAGCTCAAGCCATGATTTCTGTCATCATCTCCTCTCTTCAAATCATATATCACCTTCCTTCTGGAAGCTGCTTGGTATTAAACGAGCACTGCAGTTGTCTCAAATAATAAAGGGTAGAGGGATTTTGTTCCTATTTTTCCATTTTCTCATATTAATTCCATTCCCTTCTTAATTACTATGAGAAAATGGAAAAATAGGAACAAAATCTTTGTAAATAGGGAGGAATGGAGGGGTTGAAGGGAGGGCTGGGCAAGGGTGAAAAATAAGAACCAAGAGAGATTATGTAAAGGTGCAAATTTCCAATGATGAATGTCATTATATTGTATGCCTAAAATGTACCAATGATTAGAATGAATAATCAATAATGCAAAATAGGAAGAAAGGTCCAAAAAGGTAGGGGTAGTAGGAGAGGCAGGGGAAAGGAAAGGAGGGAACTGAAAAATGCTGAGAAATGGAAAAAATGGAAATAAAGTCTTTGTAAATAGGGAAGGGTGGAGGGGGTGAAGGGAGGGCTAGGAATGGGGAAAAAATAAGAGCCAAGATGCATTATGTAAAGGTAAAATTCTCAATGAGAAATGTAATTGTGTTGTATACCTAAAATGTACCAATAAAAGAATTTAAGAAAAATAAATAAATAAAGGGTAGAGGGAGGCCTCATCTGTCACAGAAGCAGAGGGACAAATTCTGAAGTGGTAGAAGTCCCCTCTCCCCTTTCACCCATTATTTCAGAAAGAACTTTGTCACCAGTTAGATGAAACTAGCCCCATAAGAAAAGCATTGTACATATATATGATTTATACTTCCAGATGATACTTGGATTGACTATATATAAGAATTACAAATAAGAGGTTCAACTACAATTATTTTTTAAATACCTTGTGGCTAGGCCTGTTTGATATATATGATAAATAGTTCATTTCCCACAAAAGGGCAAAAAAAAAGAGAAAACAAAGCTGTCTGTAACCTCAAAGAGCTACTAAATATTCTCAACTGGAATGACTAGGACTAGGACTAGTCTGGACTAGGACTAGTCTGTAGCACACCTTTGGAAGTGGAAGCTCTACAAAGCATATGAAGGAAAAAGAAAAACCTGAAATAAAGTTTTTAAAAAATGTGCTAAGAAGGAAAGCATAGGGGAAACAGGTATCAGAAAAATCCAATCTCAAGTAATTCCATTTCATTCAATTTGGAAAATACTTAATTAAATGGATACTTTATATAAAATATTGTATTCAGATCTTTTTTTTTTTTTTCCAAAAAGCTCAAAGTATACTTTGGAGAGTCAGATACATTAGTGCTGCCCATGGACCAGCTCTACCTGAATCTTGAGGAATACATAAGCCAAGGAATGTCAAACTCAACTTCCGTTTAGAGAAAGTAAGAATGTTTATTTCTTCAAAGAAAATTCACCATTTAAAATGATAGTAGTGTAGCACTGAAAGAAAAATCTATGTAGAATAGAATAGAAAACATTGAAGATCTGAACTTCTTACTAAAACTACTTCAGTGAGTGGCACCAGAAATCACACACTCTATCAAATTGCAGATATGCAATATGAGGTCTCTCTACCCTAGGAAAAAATATACTACTCATAATATATTCACATTTATATGATATTATGCCTACTGTGTGCCAGGAACTATTCTACATACTTCATACATATCAATTTATTTCTTACAATAACTTTATGAGATTGGTACTATTCTCCAAATTTTGAACAGATGTAGACAAAATTGTGATCCAGAAAGGTTAAATAATTTCCCCAGAATCACAAAGCTGGTGAGAAGCTGTGCATTCTTAACCATTGTCTATAATGCTCCTTAAATAACCTGAAATATTTTCTCTTTAGAAACCTGTCCTCCTACTAATCTCCTAGTTACAATTCTCATCTCCAACCTAAAGTACACAATAGTTTCTAAATGAATGATTCTACCTTTCCTGTTATTCCTTTTCAAGCCACTATGGTTACCCCAGTCATTCTCAAATGTAAGCCATAACATTATTCTGCATTTTCATAAATTCTTAATCACAGAGAGAGAGAGAGAGAGAGAGAGAGAGAGAGAAATTCAGGCAAATCACTTACAGCTTGTCTTGGTTTTAGAAATAGAGACATTAAGTGCTATTGATCCCTAGAGGTGAATAATCTATTATTCCTTCCACTCTACAAAGAAATCATTACTTTTGTTCCATTGAAGACATTTTTATCATTCAAAGTCCTTTCAGAAATCATATGGCACATGGAAAAGGCTCGATTCAGAGGATATTAATGAAGGGTCCTGTTTACCAGAGGAAAGGCAGGTCAAGGAAGACAGCAAAGCTCTGGGTCTGGTGAGGCCTGGGGCCCTTCCCAGCCTGGGCCTGAACAGAGGAGTCTGGATCCAGGCAGCCTTTAGCCAGAGAGGACCAGCAAGCAGGGGCCATTACTTGGGCAGAGGAGCACAGGCCATTGATAAATGTGGCAGTTCCTCTCCTTTCCCCTCTTTGTCCCACTGCCCCATGGAATCAGAGTCCAGTGGAATCAGCCCACAGAGGTCAGCCTGCCAAGGACAAATCAAGGGATACAAGAGTAGAGTAAATCGGAACTGTCCATCACATACAAACATCTGTCTGAACACATGGCATCCTTGTTTTTACAATTAACAATATAAATTGAGTCCTCCCCAAAAGCAATAGGCAAGTGTCAAGGGATATTTGGCGACAAGAAGCCTTGTTCAGTTTCTACTTCCCACTACCCTATGCTGGAGCAGTTCTGCCTCTCAGTTAATACAAAATCAAGGAATCTGACAGGTGGAGACATGTATAAAATCTTATTGACAGGAAATAAATTTTAATGCAGAGCAAGACCAGATTAGTGTACTCATATTCCGGAAAACATCACTTTATTTTTTCCTCGTGGCTCTTAGAAGTGAACTCTATTACAGCTTATTTACAAAATATAATGTAAATGACTACACAAGATAGAAGTAAAGCATGTATATACAAACATATATGCCTGTGAATATTTGAATGTTGTTATGTATTTCTGACTCTTTGTTATATATTTCACATGAAATTACCCAAAGTACATATAACTAGTGTTTTTCATCATTATTTGTACAAAAGAATCCTACTGCTTGGAGAGGGAAAGTAAATAGAAAAACTTCACATATTAAGGAAAAGGAGGGAATGAGAATGAAAATTATAGGGATTGAATACTAGTCAGGCTCACAAAGTTTTACTGCTTACAACTGCTGAATCACAAAGAGCAATGTACTATTTTACATTTTGTTTGTGGAAAACAAAATCACTGCCTACCCTATGATAACCTTAAATTCATTTTCTTAAAGCTCTTTCCGGATCAAAGGATTGAGGTGATTATTTAAACATCACTCCACATCCACATAATTTCATGGTGGAAGCACACCACTGGCAACAGATGGGAAGAATTAAATCACTATCTGTAAGGAAGTGTGGATTTAGACACAAATTCCTAAAGAAATATGAAAGGGAAAGATCTTCACACACACTGTTTGGCACCTACTGTGAAATCCTATATTTCCACCAACCCAAGGCAACATTCATGATCAGCTAAGGATAGTACAAAAAAGAAGTGTTCAGAGAAGAAATCTACGTGTTAGGGAATCTATTGTTCTTCTTTTGGGACACACAACTAAATTTCATCTTAATATCGTGGTCCCTAAGAAATAGTAGCCTATTTTCACATGTGCACATTTTATGCACCATGAAGACAATTCACTCACACTGTACATTCTGCTGGCAGTCAACCCAGAACAAACAAGCAAGTGTAATTCTATGGGTCTGTCTAAAAAACCATGTCCTTGATATGTGTTCTTCCAGCCAGTTGAGGTTTTATGTATTGATTTTAATTTTATTTTTTCAGGCACTGAATGTGAGAGGTAATAACCTTCATATAAAAAGCTTTTCACAAAATATTTTACTAAAATAAGTTCCATGAAATATATGAGACAAGAGAAAGGAAGCAAACCAAATGTTTCTGAAATACCAGTTGTGATTTGTTTTTAGGCCTTGCTGCCTGGCTAGGGATCTAGGACAGTGGAGACTATATTTTGGAGGACACCACAGCCCTAAACAAAAGAGGTAACAATCTCAGCAGCATGCAGTTACTCTCACACTGCTGATAACCTGCACAGAGTATGCCCTACCAAAGCATTAACTGGTTCTTGGTTTTCATCTTAACTGCTTACATATTAAATACCTTGTATATGATACACTAATATATAACTTAATAAGGTATGTTAGCTATAAACTGGGAGGAGGTGTTCAGATGCCTAAGGGAAGCACATCGCACATCGGGTATCATCTGCAGCAGATCAGGTTTTTGATGCAATAGGGGGTGATTTTGCTGAGAACCAGAAGGGATTGACCAAAGAAGTACAGGACGGATAGGAGAGAGGTCAGCTCCACTCTAACTGATGAATACCGGATGAAAGTCACTGTTAATACACCCTTCCCCTCCCCCTCTTAAGAAAAAGGGCAAATGTGAGCATATGTACATTTTGTGAAACCTCATTTTTAAGCAAGGCACTTACTGGGCACGTGCTTGAAACACTGTGTATGCAGAGTCTCTACTCTAAGCCATGCACCACAACAACAGTTGGAAAACAGCCCACAGACCACCAACAATGTTCTCCTTTTTTTTCTTCTTCTTCTTTTTTATTTGGTACCAGGGATCGAACTCAGGACCATGTGCTTTCAACGGAGGCGGTGGCACCACTGAGCTAAATCCCCAGCCCAAGAGCATCATTCTTAAACAACTGTTTTCTCCATCATTAGTTCCTCTGAAATGATTTTGTTTTCTTTATTGATCTTCCAGATAACTTTCTAGGCTTCAGGTTCTCATCTAGCAATTAATTCTTACAGTCTGCTTTCACTGTGAATGGAGAGCACATTTAACCAAATTGATTCATTTTTCACATATATTTAAAGCTGAAGCAAGGGAAAATTTTATTGTTGTTATCATTTTTTGTCATTGAGTTCAAGCAGATTCAATGATTATTATTTCTTGTACTGTTTATTCTGTTTAAGAATTACCTAAAACTAAAAACCATAATTTGGTTTGTTAGACAAGTACTTGTAAACCACAAGAGCTTATATTCTTAAATATGCTTGTTTACAAAAAAGAGGAAAAAAGAAAAGATAAAAAAGGAAAAGAATAAAAAGAAAAGAAAGGGCCAGGATTTAGCTCAGTGGTGCCACTGCCTGCCTCACAAGCTCAAGGTCCTGAATTCGAACTCCAGTACCAAAAAAAAAAAAGAGAGAGACAATTAGGATCTTACTCTAGCAAAGGAATGCTCCAGTAAATCTTACTCAGTAGTTCCTAGCATACAAAAATAAACGATTCTGGCTGTTTCTCAAGGTTGACAGTCTTCATAGATTTCTTACCTCTCACTAATAAACAGTATTTTCTTTAAGATTTAAGTGCTGCTTATTTTCTTCCAGATACCAAAGTAAAGCTGTTAGTTATCATTTAAGTTCGTGGTTCTCTCTATCACCTGTATCTAAGGACAGAAAGAGGGGATACTATATGTCATAAATCCTGTCTCATGTTCCCATAATAACAATGTCATGTTGACTCCTGTGAACTAACTGTTGCTTGTGAACAAGTGAAATCTATTATCAAGGGGTGGTCAGAAATAAATATAAATTCATGAATCACAGGACTCTAGGTAAACTTGGAAACATTTTTAATGAGAAAGCTAAAGGAAAATTACATTGTGTATCATAATTTACTTTAAATTTTAGCACAAATCATTTAATGGAAAGTGAATAAAGGTCCTTTCTACTTATAAAAAGGAATAAAGCAAATATTTTTAATACACAAATTGAATGTTTCAATAATATTCAAAGTGACACTTTAAATTTTTATTTTCTTGAAATAGCTGCGAGGAAACAAGTTGGTTTGGAAATACTAAGGTAAAGCAATTTAAAATGAGGAACACTAAAATCAATGTATTTATACAAATACGCATAGCATACAAATAGCAATTTTTAAAATGTCCCATTTCTCTTTTTTATGACTTAGAGTTTACCTAATAAAATTTTAATTTATATCAGATATCTTATATGTTAATTTGAGTTATTTTTCATATCTAGATCTAAAAATGATACACACTTTGGGTATTATTATTTATCTATATGTTTGGGATATACTGTATGTGTCATCTTTAATACAACTTTTACTTGAGACACCAAATGTGATTTTTTGGGATTGGCATCTGAGTTTGAATAGCTAGGATATGCAAAGAAATGCAGAGAAAGGAGAACATATATTTCACGTGATATTTATCCGACGTATCATAATTCAGAACAGTATCAGAAGGAACAATCTACAAATATTTGATAAGTTTTTTGTTAGAAAAACAAAAATGAAGTTGTGTCCTTGAAAAGAGGCTTAAACGTAAGGTGCATATTTGCCCTTTTATTCCGCAGTCAGTTTCAATCAGGACATGGGGGAGTAAACCATAGTAAATATTAAGCTGTAGCATATGATTCACCCTTCTCTCTGTGGCCACCAGCAAACAAAAACTGGTGCAAATGGCTTCTCACAGAGGCTACTTCCTTTTGGACATATCAAATATCTAGAAAAGAGAAAGCAATTTAAACAGTTCTATTGGACAACATTTTTTTCCCAATTCCTTGTCTATCTAACTTTAAATATCTTCACAAGGTAAAATTAAAAAGTGGTTCGCATAGAGAAACACAGATTTATGGATTGTGATCTCAGTGTTTTTGTAATGTCTCGTGCTCTAAGAGCCGCTATTATTGAACCTTTGAGTGATTATATTGTTGCTTGAAAATCAAATTCTTCATACTACCAGATACATTTGCTAGTTCAGCAAATTTGTAATGATAAAAATTTTGTAAATTGCAGTACCAGCCTATGAAGAATTTTATTAAATAAGAATGGAAAAAAGTATTATGTTAAAGTTAATGATGAACACATAGAGCTGCATAAACAATTCTAAAAAATAAAAAATAAAAAGCAATACTGTTTTCACCAGTAAGAGGAAACTTATTTTTATGAAAATATTCTCTTTATAAGAAGAAAGTGATGTATTTATTCCATCAAATCTTGAGATTAGAAAGAAAAAACTAATTTTCTGTATTTAGCACTGAGCAGTTTGGCATGAAGCATGAAAGAAAAATCAACAGAAATATTACTATACATGTCATTATGCCAAGTAATAAAAAGGTGTGAAAATAAAATTTATACTATACAATCTAGTATTTTAGTCTGTATCTGTTCAGTTTATTTTATAAACAGAGACATCTGGAAAAAGTTCTCTTTCACAACAATGCTTTTCTTGATGTAAATTTCATCATGCTCACTCTCTTACAGAATAATTTGTATAAATATGCTATATTGCTTCTCTTTCTAAAATCACTTCATATTTTTCTGGCTTATATCAATACTTGCACAGAAAGCTACTGAACACAACCTTTTTGTGTAAACAAATGAGCTTACTGGACTACAGGATAGAAAAGCCTATTAGATTATGTGATAATCAGATAATAAGGCAGTTGCCTTATTTTTGTTCTTACTCATTAGTTTAATCTGATGCATGATACCTTTCCCATGACTGACTAAACTTTAGTCACTGCTAGTTAACTTTCACTTCTAAATCTCAAATATTTCCAAGGAAATCATTTGTTCTTGTCAATAACTGGCCATAGATATATGTCTCTAAAAGGAAATAAAATGAATTAACTCTCATTTATAGTACCTACAGACATTTTACCATAAAAACTTAAACAATTTATCCAGAAAAACAGAAACAATAGAAATAAAAGCCAGTCATTTTCATGTCTAACAATATATGAAACTTGATACCGGAACCATTTTGTTCATCCCATAAATCCTGAAATGTAGTCTAAATCCCTCCTTTCACTGTCTATGTACCTGAACCAGGCGGTCATGTTCACTAAGCTTTTGTTTTCTCTGCTGCAAACCAGAAGGACAGTCATTTCTGAAGTCTCCTTGAAGATCACAAGTTGTGCTAATCAGCATTTGGTCTACATTCAGAAACCGGCCAAGTGAAGGCCAGGCTGACCTCAGCATGTTCGGCAACAGCTTCTCAGTGCAGCATTAGCAAGACACGCATGCTGTGCAGTCTATCCACCTTCAAAACAGCGACACAAACAAGTTGGTCCCTCCGAGTATGTAATTTATACAGAAAACTATAATCCTATCGGGAAAAGATGCCTATATATCCTATTTGGGTGAAAGAGAATTTGCTAATCATCATCTTCTTCAAAGGAAAAAATGAAACATCTTTTAAAAGAAATTGAGATAGAGGAAAAAAGCCAAGTAAATATTAATTCAAGATACCTTTCAAAACTAGTAGTTTGCGATCTAAAAGTCAAAATTAAAAAGATAATCAATTCTAATTTGAAAGATTTCACAAACTCACAATAGTATAGAACTCAGATTTTTCCCCAATATTTTGACTTCAGTTAAATTCTAATAGGTAGGCACAGTAGATGGTTTGAACAGCATAAGGGCCAAGTTTTATCCCAAATTATTGCAATGATTCAGAGAGTTTTAGGTTAATGTGACTTTGGGAGGTGAAGCCTGGTCAGATGAGGCGGTCACTGGGGTCGTGGCCTGGCAGGGTCCTTCTCTCTCCTTCCTGTTTGTCATGTCAGTCATGACCTCTTCCTCCTCAGCCACGCTTTCCTGCCTTGAAGCCAGCTGACTGTGGACTGAAACTTTTACAAACTGTGAGCCCACATAAGCTTCTCTTGCCTTACATTGTGAGTGTCAGGTACTGTGCCCCAGCAGCAAGAAAGTAACGAAGACAGACAGGGTCTCCCTACTGGTGCAGGCCAGCCTTGAAGTTACTATGGAGCCCAGGCTGGCTTTGAACTTGTGATCCTCCTGCCTCAATCACGAAAGCACTGGGATTATGGGCATACATACATATACCCAGGCATACATCACTAGACCTGATATATTTAAGACTTTTAACACATTGATAGCACAAGAGTCAACCAAGCACAAAGCTTTTGTGAATGCAGAAACCAGGAAAGACTTTCAAAAATGACTCCAAGATTTTCATGTAAGCAGTAGAGTGACGGCAGTACCCTCATTCAGATAGGAAAAAGTGTAAAAACAGATCTGAGGCTGAGGAAATGTCAGAAGCTATACATAGCAATACTTTGGTTATAGTGTTTAGACTTCAGGTAGTCTTAAGTAAAATCCTAAATCCATAGTAGGAATTGACCTGTATATCAGACAGTATGGACAATATCATTAACTTCAATAGAACACAGTGGACACAGGAAGGACTATAGTAGTTCTGAGAAAGACTGGAACAAGAGATATTAGCCACAGGCACTACATGGCTATCTCAAAATGTAGCTGAGCAGGGAAACAGAAAACAGACTCGCAGTAAGGAGAATATGGTGAAATGAGGACATCTTTGAAAGGAAGAAATAATTGCATCGTCATAATCATTCTTTGAAGTTGGCATTATTTTTCATAATTTACAAAGTTTTAAAAATTTGCCCTAGAAAAATAGTAAGTTTGCAATAATATGTAACCAAAAATTAATTTATTTAAAGTGTCACTATGAATCAAGTCCTTCCATCAATTTTTAAAGTCTTAGTATCTTAAGGTTTGAGGAGAAAGCTTTTGTATTAGTGCAGTGCTCTAAAAAGGGTAAATGCTTAAGATTTCAGCTTAGATGTTATCTCCCTAAAGAAAAGTCAATATCCTCAAAATCTCTACCACATCCTATGATATGCTTCTTTTATCATACTCAAAAATGTGCATTTAGTTGTTTTTTTTTCTTTATTTACTAATCATTTTCTGCTTCTCAAATGTGAATGAGTTCAGAGGTATTTTCTGATTTGGTCACTATTTTTTCCACTGAACTCCACACATGCCCACACTAGTACATACTCAGTATATGCTCAATAAATATTTGTTGAATGAGGGACTACTTTTTCTTCATTTCTCCCTTTCATATCCATGCCAATGTAAGGAATAGAAATAAATATCATCTGTATTCTTGGATATCCTTCCATTTCAATCAGCAGCAAAACTACAAATATTTATTAGCTCTCTTTGAAAATATGACTGAACTATGAATGTGATATCACATTAAATTATGTTGATGCTCATTTTGTACAAAACATTTTTTTCAAATGACCGATGAAAGGGTAATAAATTCAAGCAAGACACAATGCATGAAATAGCAATGGAGTGAATGTTTAAAAATCTAGCTATTTAAATTAGTTTTTTTTTAATTTTCAGGAATGAGTATGCTTTAAACTGCATATTACAGATACAGCTGTGAAAGATTGACACAGATAATTCTCTTGAAGTATCTACTTGAAGAATCGTAATAGTTCCAGCAGTTCATTAGTTGTTTGGTGTTCTCTTCCTATAGGGTTTACTACCTAGACAGTCTTCAGCTATGGCCTGACCTCTCAGAAGTGGTTTGGGTGCCACAAAGAAATCAAAGGCCTACAACTCAGATGAGGACAAAAGTGAGCACCAGCTCGCTCTATTGGCTGCTTTTTCCTTCTGAGCAATGCTGACACAAATTTGCTTTGAAATTGAAACCCTCATCTATCTGATTATTTTGGCAAGAATAGGAAGGCGTTTGTGCCAACTAAATTAAAAAGAGAAAACACAGAACCAGATAAAAGAGAAAGAATGGAAAAAGGAAAGGCACTTTAAAATCTCTCATGATATGAATTACTAGCAACTGATAACAAAGTTATGTTTACTTAAAAGAGAGCTGCACAACAAAATTGAAAGAAATCGGGAAGAGATTTGATAAAGCTAGAGAAAAATATGATATAAAGTAGAAGGGAAATAAATTATTCAGATGGTGCCCACTGTTAGACACCATTATAATTTTTACCTTTAATTCCATGATCAATGATAGTAAATATCCTAGATATAGGATTATACAGTATTGGATTGCACATGATCAAATTTCATATTATATTATTATTTTAGAAGACACCAAGAAAAGCTATGCATCACTACTGTCTCTAAGTTATAAGCTAGCCAAGTTAATAAGCTAATCTTTAAATACCTATTATTTTTTAAAATGTCTTATGACTTATGATATGTTTTGAAAACTATATACAGACTAGAATGCAAGTCTGCATTAGATAGTATGATTTTTTCCGATGAAAGTTGGTTACATAATTGTATGGTGCAACCAGTCAATTTTGTTCTGAAAGTATCTTAAAATAATATATATGTTTACTCTTTCAAATAATAGGTGAGACAAGCCTGGTCTTCAATATTGTTATACCCTAATTGTGTATTTGATCTTTTTAATTACCATGCCATCAAACTGGATCATGAGGATTGGGGGGAATGAAATTTCATTGTATGTGATGAGGTCTGCTTTAAACAGAGAGTTTGTATGAATTTATAGAAATCATTTCACTGTCTAGTTGTATAGATGGCTTCCGAAAAACTCTATTATAGAATCAGAGAGAAGGAATGAGGTGCTAAAAAGGAAAAGGCCTATCAGCATAGACCATATATCTCTCTACTACCTGGAATTTAATGGAACATATATACATTTGCCCCTGATATTCAAAGCCAAGCATAAAAGAATGATCATATCCTCACTGATCTATGCAAATTTATGGCAAAATTAAATAAGCATAAAATGTGTTAAGTGTCTCATAGGTTATAAAGCTTTCAAGCCCTGCAAAAGAAATGAATTTGACATATTTACTAGGTTATGGTTTTAAAAGAAAATAGTAAAAATTTTGATTACATCATAAATGCCCATGTGCAGTCTCTGACACTAGTGCGAGCTATTGTTCCGAAGTCCATTGGCTTACTGGGACCAAGAGACTAACATGAATGCCTCTCTTCACTAACCTGCTTGCCCTCTCCATAAAGGAGACTTAAGTACTAAACATTTGAAAATAGAAAATTGTATGGTATATCTGAAAGCTTTTCTGTGACGAAGAAAGCATATTCTTGGTGCTAATTTATATTTATATAAGCATATGCATCTATAATTATGGGTTCATACACATATAAGTCAGTATTCTGAATTATCAACAAATACATGACTTAAGTGCTCTCAAAAAATAACACCATTAATCAAATATGTGCCTTCTAAAACTAGGTACACAGGTAATAAATGGCTTTTCACCTTCAAATTGCATTAAAGGGAGAAAGGGAAGATATCACAGTGATGCAGGCTGACCACTCAGGAAGGCTAACAGACAGTTTTGATACTCATAGTTTCCGGTCTTCGCTGTTTTAAGTAGTCATTTAATTTTTCAGCATAACCAGAGATGACAGCAGGATATACTCAATTGCAATGATTCCCATTAACTACAGCCTCAAGTCACTGATGCATAAACCATTTTTGTAAAGAAATTTCCTCCTGGTTAACTTATAAGAAGAAATATGAATACCAGACAAACCAAATAACCTGATCAGTATAGTCTTTCCTGGTGAGTAAACCAAAATGGATAATAACTAATGTACAGAATATTGATTTCAATCATGATTTCAGAATCCAGAACAATTAGAGAGAAGGCACTATTAGCTTGTACCATGGAGTTATGCCATTCTTGGGAGTCCAACTCAGTCACAGAGTAAACCTTCTACAAGCTTCTCTGATAGTGGGGATACCATTACTTGTTAGCAACAGAACCAAAATAATTCATTTCATAATCACTGCTTCATTTTATTTTGTGTTAGTTTTTCTGGGGTTGAAAAAAAAGAGCTCAGTAGGAGAGCACTTGGCTAAAAGGCAGAAAGCCCTGAGTTCGATCCCTAGCACGACACACACACACACACACACACACACACACACACACACATTTCTACTTCCATCTCAGGGACTGTGAACAGTGACTTTTATAAGACAGAGTAACCACAAGACCAGAGAATGATCGGTTGCCATTCTCCAATGCCACAATGATGCCAAGTGAGAGCTACAATCTTTTATTTTTCCAGCCAGATATGGAACCCAAGGGATTCCTTCACCAACTGGATTGGACTGAATCTAAGACTCTTTTTCATCCTACAGAAGCACTGCCAGTTGATCATAATTGTCTTCTAAAATGAAATATACTTGCCATCGCAGAGTTAGAATTAAGTGTCACGCATTAGATATTCAAACATTCCAACATTCAAAGCCGAGAATTCTCCCTGCTTCTGTTATGTTGTGTCTGTGACTTTAGACATCACTCTTACAGAATATCCACTCAGGCAGGCTTTTCTATGGATGATTGAGCTCATCTGCCACAATCTGTGGTTAGAACAATTCTCAGTAAGTACCTTAACATCAAATTTCGGGGGCAGCTTCTTGTGTTTTCATTCTACCTGTACTTCTATCTTCTACCCAGAAATGTTGCATTTCCTCCCACGCAGATCTTACTGTAAATGTTTCTTTTACAAAACATTGCAGTTAGTGATAGGCAAAGGAACACCTGCATTCCACATAATAGTCTTCATTGGGAAATATGTTTTTAAAAATAAAAGTTAAATTAATAGCATCTCCATAGCAAAATCCAATGATTCTACACAATTTGATACAATGGTATATACCCAAAGAAATGAATACCATAGGTGTCATGGAGTGAATTGATTGTCTGGATTACTTTTTTCCAACAGAAATGATAAGAAAATATAAAATGAATCATAATAAATGTGTAACAAATACCCTTTTCATAGTAGATAAGTACTGGGTTGGTTTTTTTTTTGGTACCAGGAATTAAACTGACGACCTTGCGCTTGGGAGGCAGGTATAGCACAACTGAGCTAAGGCCCTGGCCCGATAAGTTCTTAATTTTGGGGATATGTAAATTAAGTATTTAGTTTTTAATGTAAGGATGAAACAAATATACTCAGTTCTTCATGAAAATCTGAAAATAGGGATGTTTTCATTATGCCAAAAAATGAAGCCTACACAAGCAAAGGTTATATCTCAAAATTACCCTCCTCTGAAGAGTCTTTAAGATCTTCACAAGCTTGGACATTTCTTTGCAAAAAACTTACCTATTTCTCTTCCCCCAGAAGTAACTGGACTGCTATTGTTATTCAGTTATCTATATTATTTTTTGGACAGCTACTTGGAAAAGACAGAGAGGTGAAGGAGAGAGAATGTCAGTAAGTCCTCTGGGAGAGGCTATTTGTAGGAATTGGACCCAGACTTCTTAGAGATTCACAAACTGGCACTGTGAGTTCCATCACTGAGATTATGTTTGCTTAAAATTGCTAACAGTGGGCCAGGAATTTAGCTCAGTGGTTCTGGCGCCTGCCTTGCAAGCGCAAGGTCCCAAGTTTGATCCACAGTACCAATAAATAAATTAATTAATTAATTAAAAATTGCTAACAGTCATGGAAACATTATGCCCACCACAGAAAAAAAATGTGTTATTTATATTCTATCATTCAGTTCTTGTATGACATGGACAATATGATTCCCATTCTAAAGATGAAAAAAGAGAGGCCCATAGATAGTAGTGGTGGAGCTGAGATTCAAACTCCGCTATTGAATATTTCTCAGCCCAGATTTTTATATTCTCTACTGTCTCCCTTGAATAATCCAGAACTACATAAATTTATGCCTTTCAGATCATTGTTTTCTGATATCTGCAAAGACATTAATAGGGAATTTCCTGTGAAGGGAGTAGAGAATGCAGTTATTGATTTTTCTAGAAAAGACTCTACGATGGGATGGCAGATATGTCAGTTGCGAAGCTGTAGCTCTGGGGGAAGACAGGAATATTTTTCAGGTAGTTCAATGGCTTGAAAAATGGATACTAGATGGAAGACATTGCTCAAAGAGATCAACTGTCCTAGACCTAGGCAGAATATGAACTTACCAGGCCAGTAAAAAACAGCGAGAAAGAGACTTCGTGAAATGGGGTCTGGATTGTGTATGAGACGAGCTAATCACAGCTGTGGTAACCAGTATCCATACTGTGCTTGTCTTCTATGCACCACAGAAAGTATCCATAAAGACTTAAGGTCTGCCCACACCCCGCCTCTGGCAACCAGCTTAGCCCCATGGGTGCCTGCAGCACCCCCCACCCCCCGGCCTCTGGCCTCCTGGCTATGCCACTATCGGGTTCCACACTACAGAGGCACAGGGGATCATAAAGGCCATTGTCCTGATCTCCAGAAGATAGAGCAGAATTGAACAACAGAAAGAGGGCCTCTCTCAGGCTCCTTGATGAAAATTGAAACCCACTGGGAAAGTGAAGAGAATCTCTGCAATAAAATCACACCAGACCACCGTACTTGGTAAGTTGGAGGGATCATCACCACCCACCAGAATCTGGACTATTTTCAGAGGAAAGGCAGCTGGAACCTGCCGTAGAACCTTGCAGAGTTCAACCCTGCAGGAGGACAGGGAGCTCAACTTGGGACTTGCAGCCAGAAATCTGCCTGAATCGCACAGGTCTACTACTGTCTTGCTGAGACTCATTGACTTATATCTGCACACTGCTGCCCACATGGTCTGTTGTGACAACAGAGACATACCCTGAAGGAGGCCCTTCATTTTTATTTTTTAATTGTTTTTCCTTACTGGATATCACTCAGTTTGTCCAAGATACAGTTTGCAAGTTTAGGCCCATTCTCCATTGTTGTATTAATATGTATCATCTGGTCCTTGTACAATATATCAGAAACTGGGAAGATAACGCAGGCTGTACCAGAGCCAAACAACTCCCTTACTCTGTTCCCCTCCAGAGCTTGGGTCAGATCACCCATGGTGAGATACCTCTCTGACACCTTAAATTCACCCCACTTGCCTGCCAGGTCCAGAATGCTCTGCCTTGTCACTCCTGGAAGAATGATTCCATCTAGCGGAGGAGTTGCCAGTTCTTCTCCATCTTCATTTATCCAGTAAAGGAAAAGATTCATTGTTCCGACCTCAGTTAACTGGTGATCCTCTCCATAGAGCCACAGGACCTGCTGACACCTCTTCTCCAGTGCATGGCATTGTGCAAAAAGAGAAGAACCATAATTCCCTCCCATCTTGCAGTCCCCCGTTCCACCTTGCCAGGCTCTGACATACTGAGTGGTGGCCCACAGTGTCACTGGCTTGAAGGATCCACTTGAAAAATAAGGCCCCACTGGGCTCAGGATTACAAAGAGCAGTGCTTTGCTTGGCTTCTTGATTCCAAAAGAATGCTCAGTTCTGATGAGTGTGGGAAGAATATAGAGACTAGCAGCAGTGGAATAGGGGATCCATTCTTTATCCAAAGACACAAGCTGCCAGATGCACTGTAGAAGCTCTTCCTTGTCATATACCAGCAAAGTTGCCCTCACGGCAGATCGATACATTCTGTCCATGTTGAGGTCTGGCCGGAACAGCCGAATTTTATTATCATGTCTTTGATATGCCTTCAAATCTTCAAACAATTCCAAGGCATAGTGCAAAGTGGATGACGCAGGATGCAGTGACAGATTCTGAAAGGGCTTGATGTGAAGTTTCTCCCATCCAAACTCAGAAGACCACTTCACTGTCAACATGTGATCCATAAACACGGTTCCGAAAACCAGATTATTTGGGTCTGGTTTAGCCTTAAAACTGGTGGATGGTGTGATTATTAGATCTTTAGCCTTAAAGGTCTTCACCATCTCTTTGGAGCCTCCTTCTGCAGAGCATCCACCGCCGTGGTCCTGGCAGCGAGGGCAGCAAAGGCACGTGGTGGGCTGGCCATGGCGAGGCGGCAGGGGTGAGCCCAGGGGCATGGCCTGCACCGCCCCAGGAGCCCCGACTCCGGCCCCACAGCAAGGGTCCAGCCCAGCGTGCTGGGCAGCCCCCACCTTTATTTTTCAATTGTTATTTTCAAAATTATTTTTCCTCTTATTTTTTTTCTACTCTTTTCAAATTTTTCCCATTTTTCTTCTTTTTTTCTTTTTTCTCTTTTCTTTCTCTCTCTCACTCTCTCATTCTCTCACTGTCCCTCATTGTTCTTCATTTTCCTTTTTTGTTCCTGTTCTGGCCCTAATTCAGATTTCTTCTTTTTCTTTTCTTCTCTTTTTTCCTTCTCTCCATAGTCATTAGTTTTAAAGCAAAGTAAATAGTTTCTAGCCTCCCTATTCCTGTTAGGTTGTTCTGTTCTCATATTTCTTCTTTCATTCTGTCTTTCCCTCTTGTCTTCAACAGTTTCCTAGAGTTTGCATGATCTTCCTGTGTCCTCTGGCCTCTGCTAACCTTTCCCTATCCTTCTACCTATCTATGCCTCCCTCCCCAACTCCTTCTAAGTCCCCATTCCGAAGGGTAAAGGTGCTATATTGAAGAGTTTATTCACTATAAACATATGTTGGGCTTGTCCTTGATTTTGATTTATTTCACACAGTTAAAGCTGATAGATTAATAACTACCACAAATTATCATTTTCTAAACTGTGCTTGATGCTATAGTGTTGCTGACTGTATCACTTGGGCTAAGGTGTTGTGATTGATCTAATCAGTTGTCCTTCCTGGTATAATGAAAATGAGATAGCCTCAGAGTCGTTAAAGATGCAAAACCTAAAGACCACCTATATCTGGAAGACACTTCTGAGAAGCAATCATTCCATAAGGGTTCTAAATACAAGCAACAAAGATAAGCAATATTGAAGTATCAACCCAGGAATTAAACCAAGGCTAGTACTAAAAACAAAAATAAGAAAACATTTAAGCAAGGCACAAACCCAGACTTCCACCCACCAAAGGCAAATTCTGGGGGAAACAAGGTGGAAAAGTCTGATGATCAACTACCTGGACACTCTGAACTGATAGCACAGGAAGTAACAAAACAGATGAATGAGGTGCTAGAAAAATTCAAAACAGAAATAATTTTCCAGATAACTACAGAGATGGTGAGCAGAGTGAAAGACATGATTAGAGGCTCCAGAACAGAAACAGATAAAAAAGTAGATTAGTTCAGGACCATGATGGAAACTATGAATGCCCAAAATGTGAAAGAAATGGAATCCATGAAGCAGATTCAAATGGATATCCAGGATTAAAAACTCTATTGAAAGCATACACAGCAGACTGAGCCACTCTGAAGACAGAATATCAGATATAGGACACAGGATGGTGGTCAGTGACCAAGAAAAGAGATCTCTTAAAAATGGTAAGGGACCATGAGAAATCAATCCTAGCTCCTAGATGCAAAGAAGAATAATATAAGATGGATAGGAGTCCATGAAAAAGCAGAAGAAAGTACAAATGACATAAAAAAAAACTGTTCACAGAATTAATGACAGAAAACTTTCCAAAGAGAGCAAAATAATTTGACATACACATAAGTGAGGTATGTAGCACCCCAACTAACCATGATCAAAAAAAAAATCTACACTTAGACACATAATAATCAAGATCCCAAAAACCAAACAGAAGAACAGAATACTACAAGCAGTTAAAGAAAAGAAACAAATCCCATGTAAAGGAAAGCCAATCACAATCACAGCAGACTTTTCAACACAAACCCTCAAGTCAAGGAGAACCTGAAGTGAGGCATTTCAAGCCCTAAAAGAAAACAACCTCCAACCTAGACTGATGTATCACGCAAAACTATCTTTCAAAACTGATGGAGAAATAAAATACCTCCATGACAAGAACACCTGAGAAACTTCATGAATACCAAACCAGCAATCCAAACAATTCTAAACAATATCCTAGAAAAAGAACAAAGGTTACAACTCCATGAGGCTCAACAGAGCAAATTCATCAGGCAAGGCAAGAAATTAAAAGGAGAGGGAAAAAAAATAAAAAAGAAAAAACATCAGGAAAATAACATGACAATGATAAGTCAATACATCTCAGTTATAACCATCAATGTCAATGGCCTCAACTCACCAATCAAAAGAAATAAACTGTCAAAATAGAGTAAGAAGCAAAACCCAACAATATGCTGTATACAAGAAACACACCTAGTTCAAAAAGAAACTCATAGACTGAAAGTAAAAGGATAGAAAACAGTTTGTCCTGTGACAGGAACCCGGAAAAAAGCAGGGGTAGCTATCTTATTTGCGGACAAAGTAAATTTCAAACCAAAACTAATTAAAAGAGACAAAGATGGCCACTACATCCTTGTGAAGAGAACAATCCAAGAGGAAGAGATGACAATCATAAATATATATGCACCAAATACTAATTCCCCCAACTATACAAAAAGAATATTAGAGGACATGAAAAACCAAATAACACTAATAAAATTATAATGGAGGAATTCAATACCCCACTGTCACAAATGAACAGGTCATCTACACTAAAAACCAACAAGAAAATACTAGAACTGAACCAAGCTTTTGAACAAATGGACTTAATAGACGTCTACAGAATGTTCAGTGTTCCACCCCACAAAATCAGAATATAAATTCTTTTCAGCTCCACATGGGTCCTTCTCAAAAATAGACCACATAGTACCTCATAGAATATGTTTAAGTAAATGGAAAGGAATTGAAGTTTTCCTGTGTAGAGTATCAGACCATAGAGCAATTAAACTGAAGATCAATAGCATATGATACTGCAAGAACTTCACAAACACATGGAAATTGAATAACATTCTCCTGAACAACCAGTGGATCACAGAGGAAATTAAAGAAATTTGACAGCTTTTATGAATAAATGATAATGCCAATACAACATACTGAATTTATGGGACACAATGAAAGCAGTTCTATGAGGAAAATTCATAGCAGTGAATGCCCTCACTAGGAAAACAGAACAAGCTCAAATAAACAACCTAATGTTGAATCTTAAGCTCCTAGAAAAAGAAGAGCAAGACAAACCCAAAGCTTGTACAAAGGAGGAAATTATAAAGATCAGAGCAGAATTCAATGCAATGGAGATAAGAGAACATTACAAAAAATCCAGGAATCGAAGAGTTGGTTCTTCTAAAGAATAAATAAAATTGACAAACCCTTAACCAACCTTATCAAAAAAAGGAAAGAAAAGTCTCAAATCCATGCAACTAGGAAAAAAAAGGTGAAGTCACAACAGATCCAGCAGAAATCCAGATGATCATCAATACCTACTTCGAGTACCTATATGCCAATAAGATGGAAAATACACAAGAAACGAACAAATTCCTAGATACATATAAATTACCATAGCTGAATGAAGAAGACCTAAAAATTCTAAACAATCCAATATCAACCAATGAAATTGAAAACGTAATTAAAAACTTACCAACTAAGAAAATCCCGGGTCCCTGATGACTTCACTGCTGAATTCTACAATACATTTAGAGAGGAACTACTGCCACTACTGTTTAAATTCTTCAGTGAAATTGAAAGGGAAGCAATACTCCCAAATTCATTCCTGGAAGCAAGTATCACCTCGATTCCCAAAGCAGAGAAACACCCAACTCATATGCCAATAGGATGGAAAACACAGAAGAAATGAACAGATTCCTAGATATGTATGAATTACCAAAGTTGAATGAAGAAGAGATAAAAATTCTAAACATCTCAATTACAATCACTGAAATTGAAAACGTAATTAAAAATTTACGAACAAAGAGAAGCCCAGGGCCTGATGGCTTGACTGCTGAATTCTACAACACATTCAGAGAAGAACTACTGCCACTACTCTTCAAACTTTTAAATGAAATTGAAAAGAAAGCGATACTTCCAAATTCATTCCTGGAAGCAAGTGTTACTTTGATTCTAAAACAAGGGAAAGATCCAACCAAAAAAGAGAATTACAGGTCAATCTCCCTAATGAACATAGATGTAAAAATCCTCAACAAGATACTGACAAACTGAATACAGAGGGTCATCAAGAAGATCATACACCCTGACCAGTCAGATTTATCCCAGGGATATAAGGATGATTCAACATACGTAAATCAATAAATGTAATACACTATATTAACAGCGTCAAGGACAAAAACCATATAATCACCTCAATAGATGCAGAAAAATCAATGGACAAAATTCAACATCCATTCATGATAAAAACCCTGCAGAAAATTGAAATAGATGGTCTTATCTCAATTTGATAAAGGCTATCTATGAAAAACCAACAGCCAACATCATACTAAATGGTCAAAAACAAAACCTTCGTGCTAAAATCAGGAACAAGACAAGGATGTCCACTCACTCAACTCCTGTTCAATATAGTTTTGGAAACATTAGCCACAGCAATTAGACAAGAGAAGGAAATAAAAGGAACAAAGATAGGAAAGGAAGAAGTTAAACTGTCATTATTTGCTGAAGATATGATATTCTACATAGAAGGCCCTTAAAACTCCACTAAAAGACATCTAGACTTAATTGAGATTCAGTAGAGTTCCTGAATACAATGTCAACATTCAAAAATCAATAGCCTTCTAATACACAAATAGCAGACTCACTAAAGGAGAAATTAGGGAAACAATCCCTTTCACAATAGCACCCAAAAAAATGAAATATCTAGGAATCAATCTAACAAAGGAAGCAAAAGACCTCTACATTGACAACTATAGCACTTTGAAAGAAGAGATCAAAGAGGACATAAGAAAATGGAGAGACATCCTCTATTCCTGGGTAGGAAGAACCAATATGGTGAAAATAGCCATACTTCCAAAACTGCTATACAGATTCAATGCAATCCTGATTGAAGTCCCAACAGCATATTTCACAGAACGAGAGAAAACAATCCAAAAGTCCATCTGGAACCAGAAGAGACCTAGAATAGCAAAGCAATTCTAGGCAACAGGATCATGGCTGGGGGTATCACAATTCCCAACTTGAAACTATACTACAAAGCTAATGTGATAAAAACAGCATGGCACTGGCAAAGAAACAGACCCAAAGATCAGTGGACTAGATTAGAAGATGAAGAAACAACTCCAGACATACTCAGCTACTTCATCTTTGACAAAGAAGCCAACCATCCTCACTGGAAGAAAGATAGCTTATTTAATAAATGGTGTTGGAAAAACTAGATTTCAACTTGCCAAAGATTAAACTAGACCCCTATCTTTCACCATGCATTAAACTAAAATCAAAGTGGATTAAAGATCTAAATATTAAAACAGAAGCACTAAACTTGCTGGAAGATAAGTTAGGTAGAACTTTCAAAGACATTGGCACAGGAAAAGACTTTATGAACAAATCCTCAGTAGCATAAGAACTAGCACAAAGAATCAACAATTTGGATCTCATCTTATTAAAAAGCTTCTGCACTGCAAGAGAAACCACCAACAGAGCTAAGAGACAACCTACAATATGGGGAAAAAAATTTTACCAGCTGTTCCTCAAACAAAGGTCTACTATCTAGAATATATAAAGAACTCAAAAAAAAAAATCAGACTCCTAATATATAAAGACCCAAATCAAAAATGGGGATCTGAAATGAACAGACATTTCTCAGACAAAGAAGTAAAAGCAGCAAATAAACATATGAAAAAATGTTCAACATCACTGATCATTGAAGAAATGCAGATGAAAACAACACTGAGATTCCGCCTCACCCCTGAAAGAATGGCTGCTATTGTGAAATCAACCAACAAATGCTGGTGGGGTTGTGGGGAGAAAGGAACCCTTCTTCATCGTTGATGGGAGTGTAGACTGGTGCAACCACTGTGGAAATCAGTATGGAGATACCTCAAAGAACTAGGATTAGAAGTCCCATTTGATCCAGCTATTCCTCTACTGGGTATCTTCCCCAAAGAATTAAAAGAATCATACCACAGTGATATATGCACACCCATGTTTATAGCAGCAGAGTTTGTAATAGCTAAAACTTGGAAACAGTCCAATTCCCCATCAACTGCAGACTGGATAAAGAAGATGTGTTTTTTTTATAAAATGGAGTACTACTCAGCCACAATGTACGAGAAACTGGAGACATTTGTAGCTAAGTGAATGCACATTGAGTCGATACTCTTAAGTGAAATAAATAGGACACACATGTGTAAATACCAAATAGTTTCTCTATTGTGAAAAACTAAAAGTGTAAATAAGAATCAAAATCTATAATTGATATCATGAAATAGGAAAAAAATGTCTAAAGGGGTAGGGGAGGTAGGAGGGGTAGGGGAAAGGAAAGAAGGGAAAAGAAAAAATATGAGAAAAGGAAAAACATGGAAACAAAGCCTTTGTAAATAGGGAAGGGTGGAGGGGGTAAAGGGAAGGGAGGGGAATGGGGAAAAAATCAGAACCAAGATACATCATGTAAAGGTACAAAATCTCAATGATGAATGTAACTGTATTGTATACCTAAAATGTACCAATAAACTAAATGAAAAAAAAAAGACTTTAAAGGTCTTGCCAAAAAATAGAGGGGGGTCTTATTTCAGACTTGTCATGGATTGGTGGAAAACATATACTTTTGTCTGAAGTCAGGAACAAGGAAAAACAGATGTGCTTGACAGAGAGCCAGCCATGGAATGGGAAAAATAGACAGCTTGACAATGAGGCTGGAGACAGAACCCAGTGATTCCTACCGGAGCAGGGGCAATGGCCAAGCTTTTGACGACCACATGCTTACAACACACTTGATGGATTAGTGAAACAGCCTACAATGCCTTGCAATGGACTAATTTCTGACAACTCCTCTGGAAATATCCAGCCATTAAAAGAAAAGATGATCTGCTGGGGATGGTGGCACCTATCTATAATCTCAGCACTCTGGAAGGCTGAGGCAGCTGGATCATACGTTGAGCCCAGCCTGGGCAACTTAGTGATTTAATGGAACCCTGTGTCAAAAAAAAAAAAAAAATTAAAGTAGGAGCTGGAGATGTAGCTTATTGTGAAAGTCCTGGGTTCAATCTCTAGTAACACACACACACACACACACACACACACACACACACACACGAAAAAAGAAAAAGGGAAAGAAAAGGCTGTCTTATATTTTAGGGATAAATGACTGAATCCTGGGCACTGCATTCCATAGGGAAGGCAATGTGACCTGAATTCTAAGCAGTATTGAGTATCTAAGTATATGTATATGTATACATATGTATACAGTATATGTATCTAAGAACTCAACAGTCACTGAACATTCCATTCTACAATGGACTTCTCTTTAGGCTCCTTCATTCACCCTGACTCTCAGAGGAAACAGAAAAAAGTGAACCTCTGTACATCTAGAATTAACCATCACTGCTGCCTCTTCTGAGCTCAAACAGCTGATCATTGTTTACCACACAATCATGCTCAACGACAATTGTTTCCCTCATTTTCTTCACAATTTCCTTCTGCCTTCTTTATCCTTGGCAGTTATCAAAACCCTTTTTTTCCTGTGGATTCAGACATTTCTTTATTTCATAACAAGGAAAGCATCTTTAGTTTTGGCATGTACTTAAGCCAAGAATTTCTCACAATGCCATATTGTCAGGACAAATGTTTTGCCTCTCATCCTATTGTTAAAGATTGGCTAGAGTGGGGCCCATTGACATTCCTTTGTGTGAAGAACCTCCTCTTCATAATACAAAAACAAACAATTTTGATTCAATGTTTTGCCAAGCAGAACCAGAGCCAAGTATATGCAACAAATTTATTCTTCCCTTAAACATTAGTTTGCTGTCCCAAAAAAGATGATGAAAGAACATGAGCTCTATTCCACTTTGGTCTTCAAAGCCCTAGTCAGTATTAGACAATTTTTTACAAGATACATCATGGCTAATTATAACAACCCATAAATAGAGTCTGCTATTTAGGTAGATTCAAGAAAAGGAAAATATAATGTATAATAATTTACCTTTTTTCAGTAAGCCAAACCTTTGCTTCCTTAAACTAGGTAATGTCTATAAAACTTCCTAATATTTTCTGCAACAAATGAGATTATAACCTGCAGAGAGGGATTTAATTAATATTTATTAACCTCTATACTTATAAAATATCTTCACTAGGTTTGTCTAATTTTTTTAAATGTAACTTCAAATCTGCTAGGATACTTTTAGTACTAGATAATGAATAGAGTACTGTTTCATGTCTAAGGGGGTCTGTCTAAGCTGGGTGGTAGTTAGGAGATTGCACTTTCTCTACCAATAATCATTAAATACAAAAAGAACTTTCCCAAGAGTCACCAAAATAGTTGTTATAATTGGTCTTTTTATTACTTTCTGAAGAATTGTAACTCAATATGATAGAATAGAGGTGTATGTGTGTGTGACATACACAAAATCAATGAATTGATAATTATTTCATAACAATGTATTAAAAATCCCAGGAGAGACAATATAATTCAAAGTAGAAATGACTTGGCATGTTTTATATTAAAATTCAACTTAATGTTTTGTAAATGAACATGAAAAATAAATTCCTACATTTCTTTTTCCTACGTTTCTGTTCTTAAGGAATATAAAACCTCTTCTGAGGGAGTTCAAAACCAGTGAAAAAAGGAAGCAAACCCCATTTAGTATTTATTTTTAGCTAGAAGTTGGCAAAAACAGATGCCAGGAGTAGTTCTACATTTCTGAGTACTAAATATTCAACAGATGGCTCTCCTTAGATTTCATCCAATCTGGAAATGCCCCAACAGGAAACAAAGATGCTCTTCAAACTGTCCCTTTTCTATTAAAATATACTTTTCACACATACTATGAATCAGAAGGTAAAAATTATGTTTGTTCTATAGAACAATGTGAGTTGAAGGACTTTTCCAACATTGTTTACGCAAATAAATATCCTTCCAAACAATGTTTTCCATATCCATTTGCAAGTGAAATATCAAGAGACTATGAGATGAAGAAAGACTCAAGGATGTTTTTTGAACTCTTACTTCCAGCAATTCCTCGATGACAGCTCTCGACTATATAATGCCTGTATAATTTGAAACTAAATGCACTTCTCCCCCATAGCCACTTCCACTCTCAAGTCAGGCTGCCTCTACTTGGTTAAACAATAAAACCACAGAGATCTGATAATTTCTACAGCATGAAGATTCTTCCAGGGTAAGGCTGAAGATGAATTACAATGAGTTTAAAAGAATGGTCATAAATTAGCCAAGGCAAAGTCTAGATATTTTATATTGCATAGAATTGCTGTACTGTGATGACTTAAGCTCCTTGGGGAAATACTTAGCAGGGAGATACCTGGATAGTGTGCTTCTGCCACAAAGTTTCAGGGAGATGAAAAATCAAAACTACATTGAGATTCCATCTCACCCCAGTCAGAATAGCTATTATTAGGAAAACAAATAAACAAAAAATTACAAATGCTGGTGAGGATGTGGGAGAAAAAAGGACCCTTATATGTTACCATGATTGCAAATTAGTATAGCCACTGTAGAAAACAGTATGGAGGTTCTTCAGAAAAACTGAAAATAAAACTACCATATGATCTTGGTATACTTCTTCTGGATATATACATAAAAGAATTAAAATCGGCCCATTAAACAGATAACAGGATACCCACATTTACTGGGTACTAGTCATAATAGTCACATTTTAGAATCAGCCTAGATGCCCATCAATGGGATAATGGATAAAGGAATGAGATATATGTATGTGTGGGTGTGTGTATGTGTGTGTGTGTGTGTGTGTGTGTGTGTATATCAGAGTATTATACAGCCATAAAGAAGAAAGAAGTTGTGTCACTTTCAGAAAAATAGATGGAACAAGAAATCATTGTATTATGCAAAATAAGCCAGGCTGAGAAGAAAAATACTGCGTGTTTCCTCTCATATGTGGAATCAAGGAAAACAAACAGGGACATGCAAATATAAGAGGCCTATAGAAGGGGAAAGGAGCCAAGGAGCCAAGGGAAGAGGCAAAGGAGGATTTAGGGAGAGTAGTAAGGGAGTGAATACGATTGAAGTAGGTTGCATACACATGTGAAATGTCACACTGAAGCCCATTGAGTTGTATAATTAATATGCACTAATAATTACAATAAAAGTCATTTTGAGGGTAATTGTGGGTGAGTTAAGCACGTAAGGGTAGAGATGGGGACATTGTTAGATACTAATTTCAGTATGAAATGAGGTTGGTTTATACTAGTAAAAAAGGCAGAAAAGTAGCAATAAGAGCAGCAAAACGGTGAAAAATACTACAGATTTTTAGATAGTACAATTGTAAAATGTGGCATTTTACTGACTTACAAGTGGGAATATACAAAACTTAATGGAAACGATTCGTTGTGAGTCAAACGGATAAGATGACTTTAATGCGTCTGTTTTAGATCTTTGGAGAGTTGATAGTCATCATTGTACTAAAGAATAAAAGAGAAAATACGGTCTTTGAAAGAGTGTGTGTTCAGATTCCAACATCTTGATCTAAGGTTTGCAACACTTTAGCGTGAAGCACATGACAGAGATCTTGGCTGGAGATGAAGATTTGGGATTCATAAACATACAGTGGAAATTAGTCATGGGAGCTTGATATTTCCTTGGAAATAGATGAAGAGAAGGAAGCGAGTAAAAAATGCCATTGGGAGTAATACCAACATGCAAAGAGTGAACAGGGTAAAAAAATATCATGAAAGAAAAGGAAATAATAGACTCTGAAGGGATGATGTAACATACAGATATATAACAAGGAAAACATATATTATAGAATTCAAGATACAAGGAAATGTTGAACATCTAATACCAAGAAAAGTTCAACTAAAATTAAAATTGAGAAGATTCCTAAGAAGGCAAGGCAAAGTTTCAGGAAGAGAAAGCAGATTGAAGTGAATTGAGTAACAACTCAGACGTTGAGGAGGTAAGGACAGAAACACAAATGTTTTCACAGCAGCCTGCGTGTGAAGGAAAAGACATAGTGCTTCCGTAGGGGAAAAGTTATTTGATCATATTCTTTCCTTCCCTTTTTCCCTCCGTCTCTCTCTCTCTCCTCTTTGGAGTTGTCTGTCTGTTTAAAATAGTAAATAAGGGCTGGGGATTTAGCTCAGTGGTTCCAGCACCTGCCTCACAAGAGCAAGGACCCAAGTTCGATCCCCGGTACCAAAAAAAAAAAAAAAACCTCAATAAAATGATAAATAAATAATAAAATCTTTCACATGTGTAAATGTTGATTTGTGAAATCAGGAGCATGAAAAGTTAAAAACAATTACTTAAACTTCTGAGAAGACAAGAATGAATAATATTCACAGTACACTGTAGGATTTGACTTAGAAATAGAACACTTCCTCAATTTTTCGGGGGGGGAGAAAAGATAAGTGCATAAGCAAATATCCTTGCAGACATGGTGTCAACAATTTAATAAAATCCTAATTTAATGGTTTCTATTCATTTTAAAGCCATCTGCTGAATTTATTGGTAGAAGAGGGAGCTAGTCTGCAACAAAGATAAAATTTAAAAGAGCTCCCAAGAAGAGAATTATTGATAAATATAAAAGGATTCCTAGGTATTGAGAATCTAGTAGAAACTGAAAGGCTACAGAAAATAAACTTACAGAGAAATCAGTATTTTTGTTTGGCCTTCTCTGGTAGTGTACGGAATTCACTCCTTGTAGGAGTGAAGAAAGTAAACACTTATATGGATATCGGGTTCCAATATGGCCAAGCAGCTAAGACAGAGGGACAAAATGGAAATGAGCATACTTAAAGTGATTAATTAATAAACTCGAACATGTTATGAAAATGAGTAGCAACAGGGAAGGGCTGTAAGAGGGCAGTAGTTTCTCACTGGACTGACCGAGATCTGAGTTTGAAGACCTCCTTTTCATGTATTACTTAATGTGGGATGAGTTAAATTTAAAGGTAAGTAGATTTATCCTCTTTAAAGCTTCTGATCTGAAAAATGAGTTACGAAATCCTTCCAAATTTGGTGCCCCTTATTAGATAAGATAACATGTAATTTCTGGGAACAGGACTCCTGGAGTTTGGCAACAATAAGGCTGAGTAACAGTTAAATGCTTATCATATGCTAAATACTCAGCAGTTGATAACTATCATTATTGCCATTGATAAAGTCAAAATTTTGTAGTTAAAAGAGTGTTTAGTAGAAACCATATAATAAATATCTTCAAATGCAAATTAGTTAAGTGGAATTAATATTCCACCCTAGAAAAATATGTTACTGTTGAAAGTAACTGTTATCTCCTCAAAATAATAAATTTTTGCTTCCGTTCACAGAGTTTTTGGAAGAAATGTTCATATTTCCATTGTTCAGCTTCCTTCAAAAACATTTATGTAAGAAAACACATAAATTTCAGCATAAAATATGCTGCCTTTTGTCAGTGAGTGGGAAAGGGGTTAAAACTGGTGTAATGGAACTTTGTCCCGAGAGAAGGGACAAAGCTCCAGGGCCTCATTTTCATCCTTGGCAATGGCAGAGGGATGTAGCAAGGGAAAATTTCTCACAAACGGAATTATAATCCTACTGACTGCAAAACCAGTCCTTCTCCAGGGAAGAAGGTACATGGCATGTTGCTTTGCATTTGTGCAAATGCAGTTACAGAAGGCAAAGCCAATTAATTAGTCTCAAACATAGGGGATGGAAGCCACAATGTCCAAGATGGAGAGTGGCCCTCATTCGGAAACAGTTGTGTAGAAAAGGAACATTAATTTTTCTTCATACCAGAAGCAGAATTCTCTCTCCAACATCTTCTACCTGTTGCAAGGGTACCTTTTCCAGGAAACCTTAAGGTGAAGAAGACTCCTTTCCTTTCTGAGAATCAGAAAGTAACCAGTCATGCCCAAGTTTACCAGGTTTGAACAACAGCCAGGAGCCAGATTCTGTGGAGCATAAAATTTAAAACTCCCCTTTAAGAAAATATATAAAAGCACTGAAGTCATATTTGGCACATGGTCTTTAACCCATTTCTTGTTTGTCACTGGATTGACCTAGATCTGAGATTGAAGACCTCCTTTTTCAGTGTTGACTTGGTGAAATATGGTAACCTTTTAACTAAACCTCGGTAAAGGTTATCCCTTTTTGAAGGAGATCTCATTCTTGCTATTCTGATGAACAAAATGGAGAACGTAATGAGAAATGTTATTAACAAATATGGGTAGAAACACAATTTATTGAAATGTACTTATCCCAAATATCCTTTTGAGGCCAGAGATTTAGCTCAGTGGCGCTGCACCTACCTTATAAGTGCAAGGTCCTGAGTTCGATCCCTGGTACCAGAAAAAAAGAGAAACCAAATATCCTTTTGTAGGGAATGCATGTCTTTTCCAACACCTTTTCTTATTATAGCCAGAGAAAAATCTTGGAAGTTACCTAATTTTCTGCTTCCGCAATACTCTTGTCTCCAGTTCCAGATATTTGAAATCTGATTACAAATCTAGCACGCTTCAAATTCAGAGACTAGTCCTCACTAACTTGAAAAAAACTAGGACCTTCTGTCAGTAAGCCAAAAGACTCAGCCTTAGGTTTTCCTCGTCAGTTCCTCTTTGGCTTTATAGCTCAATTACACAAGGTTGATCTCTTATCTCATTAGTATGACCGACTGTCAATTAACTTTCATTTTTGCTATTTTCCTTCATTTTTCATTTTAATTTTTAACCTGCCCCAAAACTCTTAGAAAAATGATGATGTATCTCAATCTCCTTTGCAGCTGTCATCATAAAATTAAATGTTGTCCAATAGGATATATACAGCAGTGATACATTAAACATCCATGAATGTCTTTAAAGAGTAAGGCAAGGTCCTTCATAATATTCTTTTACCAGCTGACTGGAAATAAACAATAAAGATGCACATTCCTACCACCACCTTGCACCAAAAGATTGTTTGGATAATAAAAAGAAAAAGAGCATAGAGACTAGAAGATGTCCTTGATATCATGGAGAGCTAACTTTATGGACTACTGGATTCTTTAACTCAAGATCAACTTCTGTTTTGATCAGAGTACTGTTTTTTTGCTTTGCCATTGTGGTTTAATCATTACTACACCTATTGTATACAATACCTTACACTCTTATAATAGCTAGACTCCTGTCATGGTTAGCCTGTTGCTTTGATAGTGTGTCACATACTTCAGCTTCTCTAGAACAGCACTTGCCTTGGTTAAATTTTTCAGACACTAGGACTTGAACTTTGAAATCCTAAAGTCAGTCTGCATCTGAATTTGTGACCATTCAGATCTCTGCGTATTTGTTTGGAATCAGATGCTCTATTTTATCTGACAATATTCTGGAAATCTTTCTGTTTACTGTACTAATTTTCCAAGACAGAATTTCCCTTCTTTTGAACAATTACCTGCATCCACCCCTTTTTCACAACAAGACCTGCAACACTGTTGTATTATACATTTCTTGGCCCCTTGTAAAAGCAAGATTTCTATATATTGACCTTTTTATTCTGAAAGGAGTAATATTAAAATAAAAAAGCACAGGTAATTGTTAAGGTATAAGAACACGACAGGTAGACTGGGAACATAAGCAGATATTTGTAAATAAGTTGAAAAAAATTAGGATGCTAAGTGGAAATTAAAACTTTCAGGGGCTATTTGAATTATGCTGTTTTTTGAAGCTACATATTATAGATTAAATTATAAATGGACAAAATAAAACATGCTAACAAAATAATTGAACATTTTTATATTACCATTTTAATAATTGATAATATATATGATGAATAGTTAAATCCTTCATTCAGAAACTTTTAAAGGAATTTTTGAAATCTGAAATCATATAGGGAGTATGTGTATTTGAAGCAGAGACACATACATACATAAAATGGTCACTTTGATGAATTTCTATTTCAGCTCTGTGGTATCTAAGGGATACTGGTAGCTGGATCCAGGAAGCACAAAAGATTCAAAAGGAGGTGTCAATCGAAGACAAGGGAATGCTGGGTGTGTGGAAAAAGAGAATCAGACAAAGAACAGTAGTTTCTTGTGCATGTGGTCTTCAATTTCAAGTATTGGTGTCATTTTCATGATTGGCCTGAAATTAACTGGCACCAAAGAAAATCCATTATTACAACTTTAGTTTTAGTCTTTCCTATTTTGCAAAACTATAAATGCAAAGCCAAGAATTCAGTGTTTTTAAGACTAGAACTTCACTGAACCATAAACATTTGCCAAATGAGATACTGGCTTAAAATTTTATTTTCTTGGACTCTTAAGACAGTCTGTAATGACTTTCTTGTATATTCATCATTCCATCATATTTACTGAAAAAAAACTACATTGATTATGCCAATCCAACATTTATCTCACATTAATACCTAAAAAAAAATTCTCCTACTTATTATGAATTGCCTTCTAAAAATAGAAATGGCTTCATTGATTATTTCAGAGAAACCAAATTCTCCAAAATAATTGAAGCTACAAATGATGAGAATAGTTAATAAAGCCTTATTGTGTCTTCAGTAACATTAATAGTTCATACTAAGACTTACAGATGTTATATGCTTTTTAATAAAAAAATACATATGTCCATATCTATACATACACATGTATAATTACATGAAACATAATCAAAGGAGGTTTTGGAAAGAATTTTGTTTCTTATCATTTCTGAGTTTTGGCTTCTACTTATGTAAAGTGGAGATAAGAAATCATATAAATTAATTGAGATAACTTTTATAAAATTCCTGCTATGTCTCAAATATGGTTTCAAGGTTATTGTAAGGAAAAATGTTAATATTTGTAAGAACTCTGAAAATCTGAAGTTACTAGAAAGATATCAACAAACATTGTGAGTAAAGTAGCTATTATACTATTCATTACATTTTAACATCTCCTATCTTGTCATTAAGGTTTTTTTGGTAATGAGTATTTCAAAAGCATATTTTGCAAAATGTTTTATCACACAATGTTCAATTATTTTAGCAGACAGCCTAAAAATCTATGGGCTGAACTCTTTCACCGAAAATTTATGTTAAAATCCTAACTCCCAGTAACTCACAATGCAATCATATTTGGCAATAAATTTTGAAGAAGGTGATAAGGTTAAAATGAGTCTTTTAGGGTGTATTCTAATCCATTCTGACTAGTGTCTTTCCAAGAAGACAAAATAGAAAGTCTGAACAAGTGAAAACCCCAAATTAGTAAATACCTTCAATAAAGACATATCTCAGGCCAGATGGATTCATGGCTGAGTTCTATCAAACATTGAAAGAAAAATTAATACCAATCCTTAAACGCTTCCAAAAAATGAAAGTGGAAGGAATACTTCCAAACTCATTTTTTGAAGCCAACATCACCCTAATGCCAAAGGCAAAGAAGAAAAAAATCACGGGCCAATATCTCCAAAAACCTAAGTACAAAAGTCCCCAGTATGACAGTGCTTTAGAAGCAGCTCGAGATGGATTGAAATTGAAGGCCAAAATAAATTTCTCCTCTTTCAGCTGGAGGTTTTGAGTATTTTGTCCCAGCAATGGGAAAGTGACTTATACAATCACATTCATATATAAAGCATCACTGATTTAAGGTCACACTTTAAATTTGACTCATATTAACAGGTTTATATGACTTTATAATATGGGCTCCTCCCTCTTAAAAATAAGCACTTGAACAGGGTAAGTCTGTTAGACTGATTATACAGGCCCACACTGATGAATCCTTCAGTTTTCAAAAAGCTTGATTACTTATTTGCATACCAGGACAGGGCATAAGAACGTTTTCCCAAGGGAACAAGGCAATTAAGAAAACTTAAGGGGCTGGGGACTTAGCTCAGTGGTTCTGCCACCTGCCTCGCAAGTGCAAGGTCCTGAGTTTGATTCCCGGTACCAAAAAATAAAAAGAAAACTTAAGAGCGTGGGGGGTGCGATTAGCATGTGTGAGACTCTTGATTCCATTCCTAGCACCAAAAACAAAATTTATTTTTCAAAAAGATAAAATTGCACAGTTTGAGGTAACCCTTTTTATTCAGTGAAACTCCCATTCCTTTTTCTTTTTTGGTGTCAAAATATGGGGGTTTTTTAAAGCAAATATTATCAGTTTTGTTATGACATCATTCTTTGAAAAGTAATGCTCACAATCTCACATCAGTGACCAGATATCTATCATATATATGTATGTGTACAAGGGGTGATCGAAAAATATTGTATTGAAATTTTAAAAATTACTACAGTGCCACTAATTTCCCTCAAAATACTCTCCCTTGCTTTGAGCACACTTATCCCATCTATCTTGGCACTTTCGGAAGCAGTCTTGAACTCCTGTTTCATGAGAATCGTTCTGAGCTGTGATGAAAAATACACCAAATGGCGTTGCTATGTGCCAGCCAATGGAAAGGCAGCCTTGTAAAAACATCACAACGTATCGCTCTCCACCTTATTCATCAGATCTGGCACTCTGAGACTTCTGACTCTCCTCAAAGTCAAAAGGATCACGAAAGGTAAAAGTTTTGAATGGATTCAGATCATGAGGCAGTCAGGACAACACAAATAAAGATAAATCATTAAAGATGATTTGCAGAACTATTTAAGAAAGTGGCAAGATAGAAGGGATAAGTGTGTTTGGAGGGAGGGAGATTAATGATAATGTGTCTTTTTCTGTAATACATTTTTAAAAATTTAAACATTCACTGTGCTTTTGGATCACACCTTGTATGCATGTGTATCACATATATGCATATATATTAACACAAGCACTCTTCTATTACATTTAGCAGTCCTGAACTTGAAGTAGAAGCCTGGCTTGATTTTCTATGCCAAATGGCCTTACATATATATAATGCTGTCTCTTTTAAATACAATTGTATCACTAATTGAGTCTCATAAATACTAACATGGCTTTTATTTTTAAATACTTTTAGTTTATTTTCTCCTTTCTTCAAGGAGCACTCTTTTCTGCATATGTATGTAATAAGTATTCAGGCATTTAAAAGTAAAATAATTTGAAGATATATACACATATATATATCAGCAAATGAATCTGTTCTAATTATTGTTTATATAATATTTATTGCCTCAACAAGGTACATTTATCTATTCCACTAAGTACACAATAAGAAAAATGAAAATTTCAGATATTGGTATTCTTGCATACGTTTAGTACCGCCAGTTACTTTTTCCACTGGATACATTTACTTTTTTTTCTTCTTCCACCTTGCAAAAATTTTCATTACCTTGCATTTTTAAAAGATTATTCTGAAAATATAAGATAATACAATTATTAGTAAAACTAAAATTAGCTACTAGGTCTTCCGTATAATTATGAAAGAGTATTTCACCATACATAAGAATTTTTTTTCTATTTTCCTATGTCTAATTGTCTGACATTTTGTTTACTGTTACCACACTCGGTGTGGAAGATTTATTGCTGGCTTTGACAATACACAATATTTTATTTTACTTATGAATTTTTTCAAGATAAATGCATCAAAAACTACAGAATTAATAGACTGGATATTGTCAGCAAAATTTCTTTCTGGAGGAGCACTTAGAACTAGAAGTGCTTGAAGGTTTGAAATATATAATTATATTAATATATGATATATTAATAAAATATTATAAATATATATTCACAATGCAAACTCAATTAGTAAAGCTTCTAAAAATAATTTATTTGGTCATAGTCAGACAATTTTATATGCTCAGAAAAACAGCTCCTTTTCTATCACTCAGGAAAAGCTGGCAACTAATGATATTAGAAGCTCTTTATCTTGTCCTGGTAATATTGAGAATATCTTCTTTACTTGCATGTACCTCATTTTCAGTTTCTATATACATTTTCAGGTTTTCTGGTAAAAAATTTTTGAATAACCAGGTTGTACCACACTTGTACGCTCAGTAAATATTAATCACAGATCCATGTTTCAAACAGCTCCTTCTCTGTAAATCATAATGCAAAGTTACCCATCAGGGTAATCGAGTTGATAAACACTTGAATTATTTTGTAAATAAGGGCCAGAAGTAGAAAGTGACAAGACAGAGAAGGAAGAGCAGAAGAAGAAAAGATAGTGCTATGGAAGGAAAGGGAGGGAGGGAAAGAAAGAGAGGAAATAAGAGGAGAGCGAGGAGCCAGAGGCAGAGATGCAAAGCCAAAATAAATGGACTAGAAAGAGTAACCCACTTTAGAATGTTTGTCTTTTAAAATTTAATGCATGTCTAACCTATATGCTCTATTTGCTATGCACCTTTCTTAGATTTAGACTGTATACCTAAAAGTGTTCATGTATTTCTAAACAGTTTACTTAACTGCATGAGTACAATTGAAGTTATCTGAAATTTTGTTAAGGGAAAAAAAATGAAAACACACCTGCCAGAATCACATGACCACAGGTGAACTGCAAATAGAATCTTGACATTTGTGAATGTTCGACTTCAATTATCCTCCTTTCAAATAATCATTTGAGTGTTTTTCTCAGTTTTATTAATTCTAATCCAAAAACATCTATGGATCATCTCCAAAGAGTGGGTGTATATGTAATTCTGCAGTACTGAATCTTCCCTCTTGCCCACTCTGAATTAAAGTGGTAACAGATGACCAGTCTTCCCTCCAGTGACACGAGATGAAGTCCTGACTTTAGAGCAGATGCAGACAGTTAAATGTGATTCACCTTCATTCTGCATTGCACGAATATTCACGGAGAGAATCCATCCTTCAAAAAAAGTCCTTCTGGTAGTCTAAGTAGAATCCTAGAGTTCATTTTCTCATACAAACAATGTGAGAAATTTGCCTCATAGAGTCGACATGGGATTATTAGCAGTTTATAAGGAAGAGAATTTCATGGTCTCCTCTAAAATTCAATGAGCAAGTGTAACACTACTTTCAGGACATAATGTTCATGAATCCTAAGAAATGATTTCAGTCAGTCTGAAGAAAGCCCATCTGCACACATTAAAGTTCCTTCAGGACAAATTCATAGCATATTTTCTGCACTCTTCAATGGCCTTGGTACCAAGCAGGTGCCCAAGAATATTGAAGAAATAGAACGAAGTTCAATCCTTCATCTCCATCCACTTCTCAATAGTATACTATTTCTGAAAGGCTCATGACAGGGGCTGCTTTCTTTCCTCTTTCTGGATTAGAAAAAGGACATGTCTATCTGAAGAAGGTTCATCTTGGCGTCCACGAGCTGTCATTCCCTTCTGTTCCCCTGGAAGCTGCAGCTAGCAGCACACACAGCTGCTGAGGCAGAGATAGCTGTGCCCACAACGAGTGAGAGGATGGCATTCTTTACCTCATGCAACACAGAGTCGACTGTGATGGGATGGGCAGAATCAGCACAGCTCTGCTGCAGGCAGCTCAACCCTTGTGGCATCTCTACGCTACACCAAGCCTGGGGGCAGGACTGTAAATAGAAACCCTACAGGCCTAGAGCACTCAGAGACCCTGCCACACTTCACAACTACTGACAAAGAAATGTTTCCTCAATTTTATCCTTTATCCTCCATATTAATCAGTGTAAGGCAGGGAGATATTCCAAATAATGAAGGATAACAAGCTCCTTTTCCAAATAGATATGGCCAGAAGATTGAGAGAAAATAAAGGGAAAGGGCTTAAAACCTATTATTAACCTTCTCTTTCTTGAATAGCAAATTGCCTCACTGGATCCATGTAAGGAATTTTACCTCCTCCTTCTGTTTACAAATATTTACATCTCTAGTATGCTACCACATACTAATTTGATGCCAAGCCCAGGCATGGTAATTCTTTTCATCTTTCCTCATAAATCTACACATATAACTCTTTCATCATTTTTGTGGCTTTTCTCGGAAGCTCTTTTAATTTATCTAAATCTTTTTTAGAGCCGAGATGCCAAGAACTCAATCACAAAGGCAATCTCAATAACCATGCACGAAGGGAAAAATAAAAAGGGAGGAAATTCAACTCCAAACCACTTTTATAAGTCATACTTCTAGTAATTGCAATTTTCATAACAGAGTCTATTCTTTTGAAGTGCCAGGAGTATTGAAAGGTTATTTGCACACAGCTCAGATTTCCAGGATTGAGGATATTAAGCTTTTAGTATTGGATAGAAGTCAGGAAAACTATTGGAAGAGTGCTGCATTGCATGGTCCCATGTCCCATTCCTTTTTTAAATAAAGATCTCTTTTCTCCAGAAAAGACAGAAAGAATTTTAAAATAGGAATGCCCCAGACACATCTGGCTCTGATTGATTAGTCAGTAAAAGTAAAAGTAAAAATAAAACCCAAGAAAAAGGAGACTGTCTTTGAGTTTCTCTGGGTGGCAGTTCCATCTGGTCACTCTGGAATTAGCCATGATGAACTGGTTTTTTCATGTTCTCTACTAGAAAGGGCAAAAATAACAGCCAAAGACAGATTGCTTCCTACTTCTTTCCATCTTTAGCATGGTTACTTTCACCAGGAAGTTGTATTGTAGTAAGTGCTCTACTTAACAAAATACACAATCTAATCTTTTCATCCATTAAAAATAATATGTGTTTTAAGTATATATTATTAAAATTTTGTCTCCTGGGTCACACATTGAATTTAGGCTTTTCTTTGCTATCACTATTATTTACCTATCCTCAAGTAAATATATCATTTCCTTGGAATTAATGCTATAGAATTTTTAAATGTTATACTTTTGCTTTATGATTATATGTCTATGGTAGAGCTCATGCATAGCATGCACAAGGGGATGGATTCAATAAAAAAGAAAAAAAATGAAAGAAAGAATAGAAATGAAGGGAGGGAGGGAGGGAGGGAAAGAGAGAAAGGAAAGAAAGAAAGAAAGAAAGAAAGAAAGAAAGAAAGAAAGAAAGAAAGAAAGAAAAGAAAGAGAAAGAAGGAAGAGAAAAAAGGAAACTGTATGTACTTTAGTCCTTATAACAATACCTGTTTCTAAGCACACCTGAATGCTCAAAGGTTATGTGTAAGGCTGTTTTACCAAAAGGTATACATTGCAATCATTTTTAGTTTTCCTTCCGCCTATTGGTTGGGCTAATAATAGAAAAAAACACAATGTTTTATATAAAAATAAGAACTAATGAACAAAAATTTTAATACACATTGTTAGTGCTGTTTCAAATAAATGTCTCCATAGCTTAATCATCTGTAAGCAAAGACTGAAAGTTGTGAAAATAACTCAGAGTACTGTCAATGTTCTCTAAGAAATATAAATATCATACAGCTATCTTAATTTTGCTTTACTTTGTAACTAGCAGTCAAAGTACAGTAGGATGAATTCAGCCATTAACTCATGAATAATTTCACAAGTTATATTTATAGTCTTGCAGTAGCACCCAACTATCTTCATTCAGAGTATGATAAAGGTTTTAGACTTTTCAAAGCCACTTAAGTATTTCCTGTGTGTCTGTATAAAAATATGTGTCTTTGTAACATATAAAGTAAAAAATAAAAATTCATTTAACCAAAATGCTGATAAAGCATTAATGTATAATAAGCTCTTCACTGGCATCCAGGAAATAATACTAAATTTTATTCTAATATCACAAAAAATATTCTTTTTTACCAATCACAGTTTTCTAATTGTAAATAATACTTTTCCAAAATAAAACTACAAAATGATAGGCAATTAAGTTTCGCAGACTATTATAAGGGACTTACTCTAAATACTATGTTACTCTTTTTCTTACAGTTTGTTAAAACCAAAACAAATCTAACCTAAACAAGAGTAACCATTATAAACATGGGCTTCTTGACCTCATAAATCCCTTCTGAAATTAGTTTTCTCTGCTTTAATTAATTCATTTCCTTGGCTAATGTCCTTTCTGGCAATTCTCCAAACCTGATTTTAGGTTACTCTAAATAAGATTCTCAATTATTGAGGCAATGTTCTTACATTTGTATTTATGTAGAAAAGTTAAAATAGATGTTTGAAAGAGAAAAGTGTTTTTCAAATCTAAAATTTGATATTTTTCTCCTGATTGTATCAAAGTAGCCAATGTTAGCTATGCTCCTCTCAAAAAGGAAGATATGCTAAATTAATTTGCAACTAAAATAAATAAATGGTACTATACAACTAGTGTACACTATTTCTGACAATATATACTCACAAATTAAATATTTCTGGCACTCAGATTAGATAAAGATTAGAGATAGAAAAGAGAACCAAACGGAAGTAGTTCCACAGCATGATAAAATGGGATCTTTTTTTAGAAGTCCACATTTGTAAAACAAGTGAGAGTTAAAAATAATTGGTATTATACCCTGTGCTTTTAATTTTAGCTTCTATAAAAAAAACTATGAAATGCTGCTAGTTGATGCAATTTTATGATATCTGTGATTTAGGATATAAGCTATAAAACCCCCTGTATTTTAACTCATTTTCATAAATACTATCTGAAATGACACAAAGTATCATAAAGAATATCATCATATATTATTTTATTCAGATTTTATACTGTCTTTAAAATTTAGAATTAGAATTTTTTAAGGGAAAGCATATAGAGTTCACATAAAACTAATATAAGCTTGGAAATAATTTATTTGCTTTATTTTTGACAAATTAAGGCTAAATTTAAACTCTAAAAAGTTGATATGCCCATTAATCTTACCTATTGACTTCACTGGATTAAGACACTCCCGCATAGAAGCTTGGATCACAGGGTGCTATACTCATCGGTAGTTTAATCTGGTGACATTCATAGTTGAATGTGCTTTTAGAAGGTGAGCCTGGTGGGAAGCGGTGCGTCCTGGGCATGCATCTTTCCTGCTTCTGCTCTTCGCTGGTGCTCTGCTTTGTGCACACCACGAAGTGAGCACTCTTCCACCATGATATTTCTGCCTCATAGCCAGCTAACCATGGACTGGTAACTCTGAAACCATGAGCGAGATAAAAAAAACTACTTCCTTTAAATTGTATATGTCAGGCATTTTGTCCCAGCAACCAGAAAACTTCCTATCAGAGTTGGGAGTTGTCTTCCACCATTTTTATGCCATGTATGCACTCTTAAGCACATGAATTTTACATAACATTTATTACTTTTCTAGATTATAAGCATAATATGAACATAACAGAAAATATTGATAATACAATATAAAGGTAAATACAAAAATCAATGCATAATAACAATATTTATTCATGGGTTTACATCTCAAACAATAATATGCTGAATATAGTTTTTAATAGTAGTTTTTTTCTGACATAATATATATGGTGAAACATTTCCAGTAACCGTAAAAATCCCAATAACTTCATTTTTAACAACTGTGTATTTACTTATTATGACATTTAATTCTTTGCCTGATTATTTATTATTATTTAATTCCTCTCCATATTTTGAACATGTTTGTAATTTTAAACAATAATGCAGTGAGGAAGATTTTTGTATGTACAGTTTTTACATTTCACTGAAAATTTCCTTAAATAGATTCTGGAATTGAAGCAAATGATCAAACGGTAAATTTTTATTTTAAGATTGATATCATTTCTGAATTGCTTTCTAAAAATGTAATCATCTATCACATCTTCTCAAAGTAATTTCTGAGAGCTCAGAGTTTTCATCAAACACCCAAAAAAGTTGTCATAATGACAGATGAAAAATGGTGCTCATTAGGGATTTGTTGTACATTTGCCTTGAATATAAATAAGACATAGTATTTTCTCCTGCATACAGTTATCATCTATTTCTTTTAGAATTTTCTTTTAATAATTTTAAACATTTTTACCTAGCTTTCAGAATAATCATTTATATAAACTGAATACTTTTTATCATGATTTACAATAACTAATTATATTTAAGAATATCATCTCATCTATAGGTATTTCTATCAAAGAGTCGCTTACTTCTTAGTTTGCGATCCTTTGTGTTTAGAAGTTTTTAGAAATTTAGGTAATAGAAATTATCCCTTGTGAAGTTTTCCTTGTTTAACAACTAAAATGAGATTTCTTACTGAATTTCATTGTCATAAAAAAACCCTCTTTAATAATTCTGGTATTTATTTGGAAAATTGAAGTAAGGTAAGGTATTCTTTTTGTTTTTCAATTTTTCCCTAATAGTAACCTTATTTTCTCAACATCACTCAATGAGTAATGAAATTAGTCACTCAATAATGCATTCAACAATTATTCATTATTCCCAAGTGCTTAGTACTATATTAATGATAAGATCCAGGGGTAATAATACAAAGCCTTTGCCATTATGGAATTTATTATCCAGGGGAAAAGAATATAACAAATAACTATATACTATAGACACGTGTTGGCAAATACTTTGAAGAAAAAAAAAGAATAGAGAAGACCAACCATTTGTGGATGGAGGCAAGATATTTAAGATAGACGACAAAAGGACATTTTTATAAAAAGAAAGTTGATCAGAGACATACTGAATGAATATTATGTAGTCCTCTTTATTGTATGTATGTGTTTATATGTGTATATCAAATTTTTTGGTTTTATCATTCGAGAATAAATTCCTGTAAAGATACCATAATCTTTTTATAATCTCTAGATATTAATTTAAAGAATGGGTACTTGCCTAAGATGTTTTGTATGTATTATGTATAAACTGTTTAAATTTACTGAAATATTCACCATGATGCTAAATTTATACAAGTTAGTAATTCTGGGAACTTTTTTGACTCAAATGTCCACAACTTCAACTTCTAAGCATACCTGTTAATTATTTCTAGTTTTTTCTTTTTGCTGTGGCTTTACCTGCTATGTAAAACACCCCTTATGACTGACTACAAATAAATGATTCAAATCACATATTTGGTTTAAGTTCCCAATGATTATCAAATCTTAAATACCACAACCATTTCTATATTTCTGTTTTTATTAGATGGTATTATACAACCTAACCACTTACTACATTTTGTCTATTTTTCTAGTTATTACCATTCTGAATGTATGTTTAATATCTTCAAATTCATTATAAATTATTCAATAGCTGGAGATATAGTTTGTATGCAGTAGATGGCCCAAAAAGAATTTTAAAATACCCCTTGAGTTGAAGAAGTCTTTAAAAGACACCAGAATGAAATGAGTGAAAATGGAGTCATATAAAATAATAATAATTTTACAATTTGAAACGACATGAAAAGTAGGGGATACTTTTATTCTCTCAGGCAAAATTCTAAGTCAAAATTCACTGGAAAGACATGAGGTTGTTTCAATTGTTGTTGGGTTTGATTTGTTTTGGTTTGATTTGGCTTGAGAAGAAAATGTAAGATTTTATTTTTCCCTAGGACATAGGATTTGTTTATGGGAAGTTTTGGTTAGGAAATTTCACTGTTAGAGTAAAAAATCCTATTACTTAAAAATTATTCATAAGCTTTTTCAAAAACTTGAACTTTCCAATCCAATAAAAAATTATCAAATTTTGATATGATTATACAACCTAAAGTCACTATTTAAATGTCTCAAATACATATTCAAGTTACTTATTTGGAAGTACCAGTCTCTATTAGTCATCTAAATTAATGCATAGACTCTTAACTATGAGTTGTATTCAAGGCAGGAATTAATACATTTTCTCATAAAATATTAATTTTATGATAATTAATCATTTAATCCCAGGCACATTTCAATATTCTTAATAGAATAAAGGGACACACAGAACCATTAAAACAGATGGAGGATGGTAATGTAAAAAGGGATTCCTGGGTGGTAATATTCTTGCAGTTTCTTCAACTCTAAAATTTTCCATTCCAGCATCTCCTACAAATTTGAAACTTTTGATACCATCAATGATTTTCCATCTGTAAGAATAATATATTCCATTCTTGTTGAAATGATGCCAAAAATAATAAACACCAAGATAATTTCTAGGTTTATGAATTGAGATGGTTTATATTGTATCATATGAATCAGTATTTGTACCTTTTCAATAAAATCATCTCTCAGCATTATTTTTCATTTTATATCTAATAACATTATAAGAAGCCCATAGTTTTCAATGAAATATTTATAATACATATTTCAATTTGAGACAATAAGAAAAATAATATGTATAAAATTCCAGCATATGAACCATCAACAATTTTAGAAAGTCTTCAATATTTTTAAAATGATCTGTGAAGAAAATGTTGGACAGTACTTTAGTATCAGATACTAATGAATACCATAGAAACACTATGTTCTTTGGCTTAAAAAAATTATTGAAAGAGGACGGGGATTTAGCTCAGTGGTGCTGTGCTTACCTCGGAAGCACAGGTCCTGAGTTAGATTCGCCGTACCGAAAAAAAAAGTTATTGAAAAGAATTTAAGAATGAATACACATGAAAACATTTTTATCACTAGCTGGCAAACAAAACAAAACAAAACAAAAACCTTCTGAAGCAAAGTACAGTGACTGAAAAGGAAAAAGAATGAATGTATCTGGCTATATTTTAAATGATTTACATGGAAAAAAACAACAAAAAAGTGAGAATTAATTGATAAAATATTTACAATACATATGATAAACAAGTGTGAATATTCTAAATGTATAAAGAGCTCAATAAGTTATAAGAAGAAAGCAAACAGACTTGATAGAAAAGGGGGAAAGGCGTCACCTGCCTTTCCAGCACGAGGTCCTGAGTTCGATCCCCAGCACAAAAAAAGGGGGGAGGGGAAGGAAAAGAATTAGCAATCCACATAAGGAAAAATTTAAATTGATTATTAACATATCAAAAGATGTTCCCTCCCATTTTTAGTCAGAGAAATGCAAAATAAATCAATAACAAAATACACATAAAATTGACAGTATTAAAAAAATTTACTACATCCAATATTAGCAATGGGCTATAAAACAGTTACTCTCTCATAATATTGGCTGGAGTTGAATCAGTACACACATTTCCTGAATATAAATTTAGCAATATGTTTGAAGATGAAAGATGACTGCTTATTATGTCTTCTTGCTTTGGGAACTTTAGTCTAAAGAAATTTTTGTATTATCTATAAAGAACACATGTACAAGGATGATTATTGTGGCCTTGTAGTTGTAAAAAAAGACTGGAGAGAAATGACTAAATTTTAATAACCAATAAAAGGCAAATATTTATAAAATTTTTATTGTGATAATTGTATGGAATGTTTCATCATTAAAAAGCATGAGTCAAAGCCGCAATTTTTGGTCTTAGAGGAATACTCATATTTTTTAAATGAGAAAAACAATCTGCATGTAGAAAAATCCAAATATCAGCATTATCTCAATTTTAGAGATCATGTAAACCTCATATATATGTATATATTAAATTTTGTACTTACATGTGTTTTCATATGTGTTACATGTTTGTAAGTGTACACTAACTGCATGTATAAAAAGATATAAACTAGCTTGTTAGCTCTGATTAATTGGAGAATCCAATGAAAAAAAGAAACGGTAGCAAGATTACCATTTTTTTTAAATACATCAACATTAATTCATTTAATTACTTTTGGAAACATCGTGACATGTTTTAAAATTAAAACTAGTAAAGGACAAAGTGCATAAATAAATCCAAATACTGTATAGTTGTTCAATATACCTATGATCCTAGGTATATATCCAGAGAAATAAAAGCATATATCTACACAAAAACTCATTAACAAATATTCCTGGTAGGGCCCGGAATTTAGCTCAGTATTGCCGCTGCCTGCCTCGCAAGCACAAGGTCCCGCGTTCAATCCCTGGTACCAAATTTAAAAAATAGATATAGATATAGATATAGATATAGATATATAGATATAGATATAGATATATATGACATCCAAAAGGTGGAAACAGGGCCGGGGATTTAGCTCAGTGGTTTCGCCACCTGCTGCACAAGCTCAAGGACCCGAGTTCGATCCCGAGTACCAAAAAAAAAAAACCAAAAGGTGGAAACAACCAAATATCTATCCATTTACAAATGGATAAAACCTGGTGTATTCATATAAGGGAACATTATTCAGTAGTAAAAGGGAATGAAGTAGTAACATAACATGCATGAACCTAAAAATACTATGCTTTGTGAAAAAAGCCAGTTACAAAATGCTAAATTTGTTTATAAAGATTGTTCATAAAAGGAAAGTCATAGAGAAAGTGGAGTAGGGGTTGGCTGGGGAGGCAGCCAGTAAGAGGACAGTGACTTACTAGTAATAGTTTAGGGATTTTTTAAACTTGTTTGATTGGAGCCATGTTGAAAAATTATACTTTTGTAATGGCTGTACAACCTTGTGAATATACTAAAAAAGACTCATTATACACTTTAGATGGATGAATCATATGATACAGAAATGGTATTTTAACAAAACTTACAAAAGTTGAACAACGCTAGTTTTGGGAATGTATAAACTATCTCCTAACTAATTAATTTTAAATGTAATGTGCATTACATTAATATCTTACTATCTGATGTAAAACAAGAATAAGGCATTCCAGGCATGTAACATTTCTTGTTGGTTGAAAATTTCTATTGAAAATGTCATCTTTCTCTATAAATTTTAAATAATTTTGGGTGAGAGAATTCTAAATCTTATTATAAAACCTATTTGATTTTTGAATGAATGTCTAAATAAGTTTGTGTCATGCTCTTCTTGATATCTGGAGTTTATATTTGTATTATCTTTAATTCTATGTTGTAATATAGTTTAAATGTGGTACTAAAGTTAATAAGGGTGATACTAGATTATACCTTAGTTATATTTAATTTTAAAAATTAAATATACATCTAAATAAAAGGAAAAGAATAAATCTCATATAAGAGAGTTGGGTGATCATAAATAATACATCTCATTTAAATGCTTACATATTGTAAGATTAATTTTGACTGATCACATGTCTTTATCTTCAATTTGTTTATTCTTCATTCTGTTCTGTATATATAGGATTGTCAGACAATAAAACAAATGTGATATTACTAAACTGATTTTCAATGTGGGCTGAGATCAGATCTATCTGATATGGAAATTATTGCATTTCGCATGTCAATTTTTACTCTGGGGGAGATTTCATGTATGGCATGAATATTCATTCTCAGTCTAAAGTTTGCCAAAAGTATTTGTTATCGATGAATGCAGCCACTAACATTTTAAAAATAAACATCAAGACGGTTTCAAATTCTCTGACACATAAATTTAGCGGCAGTACACAAGAGGAAGAAAAAGGTGCAAGTGCTGGTTTTCTGCACATTTCTTCCTCAAACACATGAAAGTTATTTAAAATTGAAATATGGTATTCTTTCTGCTCCACTCATGTTTGTTTGTTTGTTTATTTATTTATTTATTTTATTTATTTTTGGTACCAGGGATTGAACTCAGGTCCCTGCACTTGCGAGGCAGGCAGCAGAACCACTGAGCTAAATCTCCCGCCCCTCCACTGTTATATTTGCAATAGTTTGTCTTCCAAAATTTATATACAAACCAATATATTATTAGATGCTGGGAAAGATTACATACAAATCCACTGTTCTAATGTGCCCTTCCCAGACAATCATTTTAGATCCAAATTTCTTTAAACCTTACCACTTCCCCGTAACTAGCATTTATTGACATCTCATAGTTTTCTCAGTGTATTAGAGTTGTGAGAGTTTGAATTTTGAAGTGGAATAGAGCTGATCTCAAATTCTTGCTTAACTGTTTCCTAAGCATTTACTTGGTGCCTTATTTAACTTTTCCAAATCCATTTCTTCAATCATAAAATGGGGAAAATGGTATCTACTTTGCAGTTCTTCAGAGATTTCATTGTCATCAATAAAAGGTCCACATCATACATCTTATAAAAATATTCAATAAGTTCAATCCCCGGTACAAAAAATAATAGTAATAAAATAAAAACACTCAATAAGAGTTCATTCTCCTTTGCTTAACTTCTTGCTTACATCTTCAATTTCCATCAAAGCCCTTTTCACTTCTTGATCTTCACCTGATACTAAATATCTCTGCCACTTTTATCTTCCTCAAATCTACTTTGCATCTTTACTCTTCAAAAATCCAATGCTAAGTTATAGGACTGACTTGCCAAATAAACTCTAAACGCTTCGTCTTGACCTTTAAAATCCTTCTTAATCTGGCCTCATCTTCCTTCTATTCCAGTAAAACTGATGCACTTGTGATATTTGAAATAACTTATTCTCACTAAATCTGTCATTTTTCTAATGTCATTCGTGAAAAGAAGAAATATTAACTTCTATTCTCTATCTACATTTTACAATTTCCTTTTCCATTGCATAATATAACATCTTACTTGTTTCAATCCTCACAACTGTTCACATCTAATTTTTTACTTACCTTGCAAGACTTTTCCTAATTATTCCAATTTTAAACTAGTGCTCCTTTCCTTTTAAACTCTAAAGCAATCACTTTTAGAATTCATAAGGTGATTAATTTCATATTTTAATAAATTTTTCAGAAATAATTTCATGTGATTTGTCTTCATCTAAGAACTTTTTGTATATGAGAAAGGTATGTTTTCCACAGTATCCCTGCCTCCGAAAGAGTACCTTTCTATCAGGCAGAGTCTACATACACTTGGAAAACTGGACTGGCTTATCTTTACTCAGCCTGCTTTCACCCAATCATCTGAGTAAATTCTAGCTACATACATAGGCTTATTCAAAGTGTGCCTGCTTCTGTATCAGTAAGAAAATAAAATGTCATTGTATTCATTTCAGAAGAGGGAAAAGATTTCTGTCAAATATCTTTAAAGCAATGAAAAGGCATTTTGTAATGTTTTCTCTTAAACAGAAAAAGCAATTTACTCCAATGCTTTAGCATCAATGCAATTTATCAATCTTCATATCAAGTGCAATTTAATAGGTTTTGAATTTTCAATCATTTATTATTTAAAAACTATGTGAATAGTTCCAAGAATTATTGCAAAAATGTGCACCTGATGTTGGCCTGGTTGAACATCTCACACATATTCGATCCACGTGTGCTTTTCTTGAAAATATCATTATTTATACTTACATATCCATTCTACATAAAGATCAAAATATTTAATAAAAAGAAAAATTATACCACATAATTCAACTATTTTTAAGTCATAAAACCAATTATTTAACTGAAGCTATACAAAAAGGGGCAGTATAACTGATAAAATAATGGAAACAATATTTAGAATGTCTCAAAAAATTTGAAGTAGGAGCAGGACACTTTACGAAATGCTGGGTGAGAAATAAAATTCTTTAAACTATAAGCACAAATATTACACAGAATACAAAGTAATACAAACACAAAAGGATTATGTGTACTTCAACTATAGAAAAGGATTATGTATAGTTCAACTATTATCAGTCAAACCTCAACCTAGGTTTGTTGTTTTAAGTTGTAAAAAAAGTATTTATAAAACACAAATCTCTCACAAGAATTAATTTATCTTTTTGAATGTTTTCATTTACATCAACAATTAAGCCCTATTTTCTTTGTCTTTGCTTTTCTTTCCTTACCTCAGAAGGAAATTATGAAATTTGTAAATACTTGCTGGTTTCCTTCAGTTCCTTTCTTTTTTAGTTATTGCTCATATATTCCATTTCTGTCTCCACTGTAAATCTCAAAACTTCTCTTTAGCCTCATATTATATGTATCATGCCATTTCAGCAAAACCATATAATTAGCTTCATAGCTAGTTTATTAAGCACTCTGTAAAAAGAATTTCACTTTTATGCAAAAGTGCGTTAAAAATGCATAAGATGCATAAGCTCGAGTAACTTTCAAAGTCAACCAAAAAGGGGGATAATCATTAAATTTCCTAAATATTAATGATAATTAATTTAAAAGATTAACATGCTTCAATCCAGAGTGATAAGAGTACTACTAGTGGGGTACAGACTAAAGAACAAATCAGTTAAATTTAAAGAAAAATTAATTGGGGAGTTGAAACAGGCAAGTTTTAGAGTAAGCCTTGGATATAAAAAAATTTCATGACGAAAAGTTGTGTTGTTTTCTGGAGAGAAAGGAGAAAGGTCTATTCAGACAAAGTTCATCAAAAGGTAGAGAGGTGGAATGTGGTATTGTAGTTCATTTTCCTTTGCTATAACAAATTATCAGAAGTGGGATACTTTATGAAGAAAAGATGTTTATCTAACAGTTGTGGAGCTGGAAAGTCTAAAGAGCATAACACCTTCTCTGGCAAGAGCACCCGCTGACTCTGACACATCATGGTGGAAGCCACAATGGTGGGAGATTGAGGGAGATTATGTGGCAGGGGAAGAAGCCAGATAGAGCAGGAAGTGCAACAAGAAAAGTCTGGAGAACTAACTCAGTGTCTCACAGAACTAACTCAACCCCTCCCAAGGGAAGTGTCCTTCATCCCCACCTGCTAAAGGTCCCACACACCACACCAACTCTCAGGGTCCAAGCCTCTAATCTATGAAGTCCTGGAGGACAAACCACATGCAAACCATTACATCTGGAGCTGGAACTTAGTGTATAACCCATCGATTCAATTGAAACAGAGTATTCATAAGAGTAAGGATAATATGGGTGAAGTAAAAGAGACTGAATTACTTGGTAGTGCATATCAAAGGCTTGTCTAATAAGGTGGTACATATTAACTTACTACTTTATGCAACTGGTGACTACTTAATAATAAAATGCTATACAGAAAGGACATGGTTCCCATTGTGCCATTCTTCTGAACAGAGCTTCCTAAGGATTTCTTATGTACAAAATACTTCACTTGGGAATATGTGATCAGGTGATTGTGCTTATGCTGAAGATTGAAGTTGTCTTCTATGGACTTCATGGTGCTTAAAATAGCCTAGCACAAACCCTCTATGTATGAGATAGGCAGGCAGACAGATAGATAGGTGGATGACAGATAAATATAGATAGAGATACAGCTAGACATATAGAAAGCACGAGTATAAAGGTATTCTATGTTGGCTAGGAGCTAGTAATATAATCAAAAACTCTCACATATTCCTGAATATGAGAACTACATTGAGTCTTACAAAGTACTATAAAACAGAACCTGATAATCACACACATATAAGATTAAAGAACCCAAGAGCCAGTGACAGAGACCCCATACTTGGTGGGACTGGTAGAGCCAAAATGACTGAGCCAGGAGAATGGGCCACCATAGGAGTTGCTGCTGAGCCACAGGGGAGGCACTAATATGCAGTGTCCTCTAAACTTCACCAAGAACCTAGGCTGCCCCAAGGCTGAAAAAGTTTCTTATATTTTCTTAATTAGTTTAATGCAATCTCATGATGTTAAGCCTCACAATAATCTTAAATTCTGGGGAAACCCTAATGTGCCAATTCTGTTTCACTTTTCTTCAGAATTAATTTTCCAGGATCATTTCTCATCCAATTGTAGAACGTATTACAATTCTTTTCCTTTTCTGTACCTTCTGGGTTTTTCCCTGGGTATTGTGTTGACTGCACTTGGAACTACTACTCGGTTCACCATTATTTGCATTCCCTCTTCTCCAACCTAGTAAGTTTCATACTTTTATGTTCTGCAGGATGGCTCAAGAGGGCAACTTTACCACATACTGCCATCAAAATCACTGCTCCTGATTGCCTGGGTGGGTGCCACAGTACTTCTGTATGGCTCCCAGTGGCTCCATCCCACCTGATATACCCACTTACAGACTCTCCAGTGGAGAACAAAATATTGCAAAAACAAATTGAAAGTCACTGAACAAATGAGGGTGTTAAGCCCAGCAGGGTGGACCAGATGAACAGAACACTGCCAAGCTAATCAGGAAACTATGCAACCTGGGAACACAAAGAGCGCTGAGCCTGTAACTAGGGAGGAACCTTACAATGAATACTTCTGATGCCTTCAGCTATTTCAAATTCATCTTGCCAGGGTTTCCATTAAGGGAGCAAACATTGTTCTTGATGTGAGTAGACATGATTCCAAGTTCCAGCTGTGCCATTAGCTGGAGATATACATATCTGGTGTGTGAACCAATTAAAAGTAGCATATAAAAAGGTAATACCGATCCATGTCTCCTATATGATATACGTCTAATAATATGTGTGGACCAATTAGCAGTATAAATGTGTATTGTTTGTTTATAAGATATCTTTATACATGCTTTCAATAAACAGTATGTGGAAGTCTAAAGATTACAGTTATATAGGTACAAATATCTACTTGTCACTGGTAATTTCTTTTTTTATTATTTAATTTTTTGCTTAAATTCTTTTATTGGTACAATTTACTATATAACACGTTTACATTTATCATTGGGTGCTTGTACCTGTACATGATATATCTTGGTTCTTATTTTTTCCCCATTACCTGTGCACCCTTCACCCCTCCACCCTTCCCTATTTACAAAGACTTTGTTTCCATTTTGTCCTTTTCTCATAATTTTTCTTTCACTTCTTTCCTTTCCCCTTCCCCTCCCACTTCCCCTACTCCTTTGGACCTTTTCTTCAATTTCGACAGCCAAACAAAATTCATTAAGAATGGTCATGTGAACCAAGATTAGGAACTGATATTCATTTCTCACACATAATAAAATACTAGTAAAAACTGAAAAAGAACATCAAGATAAGTGACAAATATTTTATTAAAAGTGACATTACCTAGCATACATTTTGCATACGAATTCTGTATCAAATTAAATATTCAAATACAATCAGAAATATTTTCAAGATTGACACAAAGGTCATTGTTCTAAAGATGAAGTCATAATATTGTTATTTAAGAGATGGATACTTTGATTTCGGTACTGGTGATTAAAAGGTATTTTTTTTTCCTTTCAAAGTTTTTGATAGTTAAAAGGAAAGAACGGTGAGCACCAATTAACCCTCTTTCCCCACCATACCTCCCACCCATTAGCCATCCCAGTGGTGGTGAACCTAAGGCAGGTGGGTTATTTTGTTCTTCTTTTAAGACAAAAGATACTGATGTATGAGTGGTTTTTTCTAAACTAAACCCCCAGTAGTCAGGTTTAATCGCAGTGTTGACATTTGCAATAAATAAGTGGGTTTTGGGTTGCAGTTTGGCACTGGGTCTCTAAAAGGTTCACCATCACTGAGCTATGCTATCACTGTTTCTCTCCAAATGCCAGAAGCAGAGCAGTCACACATTTGTTCTCATGGAGGAAGGAATGGCCAGCTTGTTGGAATCACAATGAATAAATTTTCTCTAAGATGGTTAATACCTGGTATAGCTTCTTAGCAACTCTATGATGGCAATAAAACCAAGACTAACCATTAACATGCAAGAGAGGGTCAAAATAACAAATGCAAATTAACACTCAAAATGGCATAAGGAAATATGGGTAGCCCTATCATCTCTATTAGAGTAAATTTTTTAATTTGAAAAAGTATGGGTTTTATTCAGAATCTTTTCAGTGATTTTCATTTCACAAGAACTGATTATGATGGATTCTATCAAAGGAAAATGCAAACACTGATTGGTTATATAGTAAAAAAAAAAAAAAAAAAAAAAAACACATAATCACCACCATTAGACTCATAAAATGGCCACCACTCCACACAGATGTGAAGTTGGTAACCATTTCAGAAAAACAGCAACAAAAATGACAATTACAAAGTGAAAAGAGATATCAAGAAATGTCAACATAAAATGTGAGCTTTGCTGAAAGGTACCATTAGCCAGAGAAACAGCGAAAACATGCAAAGAGAAGAAAGAAAAATGGAGAGAGAAGTACCAATGCTATCAATACCTGTTGAAGTTAGCAATTTGTCAAATAAAAAACAGAATCTACAACCACGGTGTGTTTATCAGTCAGGGATTGTATAAAAGCCACAGCACGACGCTGCGTGGCGGAGTGTGTCGGCAATGATCTCACAAGGCAGACTGCCTGGCTGCAATTCCCGCTCCATTTACCAGCTGTGTGATTTTAGAAAGTGCTTTTGCTTCTGTCATCTGCAAAATAAGGGTATTGCTTCCTCCTCCACTGGGTTTTCTTTTTATTTGAGTAATATGAAGGAATTAAAGTAGTATGTGTATGCCATATCCCAAGCACTCAATAAATCACAGCTCTTAATATATAATGAATTTAAAATAAAGCAAATAAGACCAGGCTACACATCCCATGGGTGTTAGTCCTCAAAGTTATCTTCAGGCAGACAGCATGGTTTTCTCATTTCTGCTACTGTTTTTTCAAAAACACCTTGTGAGAAGGAGCTGGTTACTGTGCAACCCGAGAAAACATTAAGTATTTCTCTTAACAATTATGTTCAAATTAAATAGGTCAGTGGATCCTACGATCAGCTTCCTGTCTTCAATTCAGAGGTCATCTGAGAGGAAGACAGGGATATCCGTTACTTTGACCCCACTGTTCTTCCTCCACATTCACCCCCCAAATTTTGGAAGGAAATGAGGAAAAGAAGGGAAAGAAACTAACATGACTTTGACTCTATGGTGCGTTTGGAACTTGAACTGAATAATCTTCAAGAACCACTTAGTGTTTTTCTTTGTCTCTTGTTTTCTGAAAGATACCTCTTAGGTCCACTCAGCCCCTCTGTCTGCTTCTTTCTCTCATACTCTTTAGACATAAGTAATTTCAGCTTAATAAAAATAAATCAAAGTAAAATTAGAAGACGCAGCAGTTGCTCTAAATTGTGCTATTTAGCAAATCAATCAAGATATTCAATTTTTTTAAAGAAAAAAACCTTACTGTAGAGGCGAGTTCTTTGCTTAAATGTCGTCATGTGATCATAATTCTGAGGACAGTATTTGTGTTTTAAATATTTTGTGCCAGTGGAAACATATCCTTAACCTGGATACTCTAAGCCAGTGGTGGCAAATCTATGGCATACATGCCGCAGCCAGCTGTTTGTTACCATTGAAAGCTCTAAAAGGTTCGCCATCGCTTCTCTAGGCCTTCTGTGCAATGGCTATGACAACACTGAAGGTCAGAAATTGCACCACCTGTCCGGACTGAGAATAGATACCAGGTCTGCTATCTACTTCCAGACCTGTCTATACATAAGAGCTAGGTTAGACCAACACAGCCTCCGGCAACAGAGAAAATGATAATATGTGGATGGGAAATTTTTTGTGGCCAGTAAACCATGTTCTTAAATGTTCACTAAACCATTTTTCTTGTTCCCCTGATGTCAACATTTGGTTACTGAGAGACCACAGACAACAAGATTACAAAATGATGACAAACTACTTCCATATTTTCCTTTATTTCTAATCTTGACAACTCATTTGTCAATGCTCTGTAGAGTCTGTTTTGCTTTTATTGTTGTTTAGTGTGTTTGTTTCCCTTCTCCTATTAAGTATTCTCAGAATGCTAGCTGAAATTGTTCTGTATAGTAAGAAGTAAGTGGTACAGATGGTTCCTCACTTTGAATGTCTTCCATAAATGTAATGTGACAATAAATACCTCCCCACATTGTCCATGTTAAAAGGAGTATAAATTCTTCAGTGGCACTGAGTCAATTATTTCACACACTATTTCCCTCAAATCCTCCTAAAAACATGTAGAAGTTGGACAGGAGTTGCATTTTCAAGTCGTATCCCTAATGGAAAATGGAAGGTTATACAAAGCAGCAGACAAATGACTATTCCAAATTCAGGGGGAGGGACAAGGTAGACTAACAGTTTACTAGAGAAATCTAGTTCACATGAGAATGAGGACGATGGAAGGTGGAAATAGAAAATGCAACTCTTGAGCATTTTTGTCTCCTCTAACCTTAAAAAAGATTTCCATCAATCTCTCTAGATGTCTACTTCTTTCACTGACAAGCATCAGAAATGATTGATCTATGAGTGCTGCTTTAATTTTTCACACCCACTCAATATTTTAACACCTGAATCCTGTTTTCTGATCAAACAATCTCCTGTCTCTACTCTCTTACAAAGGTCATTAATGGCCTTTTTATTGCCAAATGCAACCTCATTTTTTCATATTTCTACTATGTATGACATATACTTTCCCCTTCCCTGGATTGTTTCCCACCTCCCTTTTATTTATGATAAAACAAATCCTGCTCCTCCATTTAGACAAATCTGTTTTTGTTTTCTGTAGTTAAGATCCATATTCCTGGAGTCTAGTCCTAGACCCTTTATTTCTCATTCTCTGTGTGTCCTCATTAAGGTGGCACATTTTATTTCAAATATTTTTCTATGCTGCTGACTCCTAAATCCATCACATGGTCAGGACTTATTAACTGTCCAGAGCTTGCCTATTTTTTTACCTCTCTTCTCTTCTCCTCCCCCACCCAAGTGAACCATGTGCTGCTGATCCATTCATGAAACCTACATCTGCTCCTTCTCCTGACAAAGACCACTTAAGAGGTTGCTTAATCCTGACTTGGATTCTCTCCCTTATAGACAAAGCTCCTCAGATTGGTAACTGATTTTAGTAGCTTCGTGTCCCTTATTTTCACATGCAGACTGGCCTGATTCAGAAGTCACGTCCATCCTTCAAGTCCTCTTGATCTGCCTGGTGTCCTGATTTAGCTTCTCTCTTTGTTTTCACACTCAGAAGACCCCAGAACCCGGGGCACTAGTCTCGGACACAATACAGTACACTATCTCCCTGATCTTGACCAGCAAACAAGACGTGGGACAGTATAAAGCGACTCATAGGAGACTGGAAATAAAGGGAAGGATTTTTGTCACATTTATTCCTTAATGGCTTTTGATACTTGACCTTTCAACTTGGAACACTGTCAAATTCAAAATTTTTAAGAAGACATTCTTCTCTAAAAGAAATTTACCACCCAGAAATCAGCACTCCCAATTTTACAGTTATTTTCCCTCTTCATATCACTGCTCCCTCCTGCTTTTGTGCATTTACACAACCTATTTCTAGTTCAACTAAATGCTCTGTCTTCTGCATAGACTACTCTTTTTCTAGGAGATGCATTTAGGACCATCTACTCAACCCAGCCATCCTTCTGACTCAAGAAGATAGGTGACCTTAGTTGATCAAGCCAAATTCTCCTTTTATTAAGATAATGAAATCAGGATACTGAGCTGTCAGGAAGCACTTGCTAGCCACTTCAAATGTCAATAAACAAATTTGGTGTTGGGAATGTGACCTGTGATCTTGAATCATGTACACAAAGCTGCTTTCAGGGGAAAAAGTGATGAGTCATTCAAGTGCACATGGACAAGTCTAGGTTGGAGAATAAATAGCCCACACACACACAAAAAAAATGAGAAGAACAAAGCGAGGCTACTTTGGTTGTTATCAGCTTTCCATGCTTGCATTTAATTCCTGATCATACTATGATACAATCTGCCTTCTAGTACAAGATGCCTTCTAAGTTGGCTGAATGGATATCTATTATAACCATGGGTCTCAACTAAGACACTATCGTTTAAACTAAAGATCATGTTTTTATCTTCTATACAGTATCCCCTCTGGTTATTACTTATTGATTTCTGGGTTATGGAAATTCCACCACAAAAGGAACTTTGAGTCATGTTTTAGTGAACACCCACAACTTAAAGGAGAAGAGGGTTTTTTTGGCTCATGGTTTCAGAAGTTTCAGTCCATGGCTGGCAGGCTCGAATGCATAAATGGCATGATACGATGGAAGGGTCTGGATGGAGGAAAGCTGCTCGCCTCATGGCAACCAGGAAGCAGAGAGAGAAGGGACTAGTCAGGGAAATAGACCTTTCCAGGTCATGACCCCAGTGAACAGCCTCTTTCATCCAGACCCCACCTCCTAAAAGCAAATTGGCTGTAGTGCTCTCATTATCCAATCACCTTCCAAAAGACCCTTCTGCATACATGAGGCCTTTGGAGTCATCCAGATTTAAACCATAACAAGTCATAATATTGTGTACTAATCATTGATTCATGCATTATCTGTGTCTGTCAGTCACATTTCACTGTTAAGACTATTAACTATAAGATCCCTTGATACAAGTCTTTACTTTTTCTTTATTTCTAAATATACAAAGCTGTTTTAATCACTTTCCTCAAAGGGGACAAAATACCTGACATCAGTAACTTAAAAGAGAAGAAATTTATTTTGGTTCACAGTCACAGTCCATGGTCAGCTGGTTTCCTAGCAGAAACTGCAAGACAGAGGACACAGGAGAGAAAAAGCTGCTTGTGTCAGAGCAACAAGGAAGTGGTGAGAGTGAAGGAAGGAACCAGGAACCCTTCCCCGTCACAGGTCCAGTTATCCACCTGGGTGCAGGCCACCCTCTAAGAGCAGGTTAGCTGTAGCACCCCCATAATTCAATCACTTTTCACAAGCCTGCTTCTGAATAAAGCAAACTTTGGGGACAGTCTCCATCTAAACCATAACACCAGCAAATAGCTGCTGTTGCAAAATAGCTTTGGGACCATATCAATTTTGAATCTATGAGATAGGAGCATAAAAGGTAAACAAATTTTGTATATTGGTATAAACATGTAAACATGTTAGCCCCTAGCATCGACTAGGTGTTAATATAATTAAATAGAAACAAAAAGTTCTCAAGGGAACATGTAATGGAAAGTATTTAATAAAACGTTTATGGTTTTTAGTCTGACCTTACAAATATTGGGGACTTTAAAATGGAAAATAGAAATACTTGTATCAAACTTGAGTCTTTTTTTAAATCACAGTATAACACAAGCTTAACAAAACTGCCTTCTAAGAATGTCCTCAGACAACAAAATAAGTGAAAACTTAAAAATTATGTGAGCAATTACAGATCCATTTGTCAATGTCCATTTTGGAAAAAAAAGTACAACAAAACAAAACCAAATCCAACTTCAGAAAGTGATGGATGTCCTTCCCCTGAAGTAGCAGAAGTGCAAAAGCAAACTGCCCTACTTTTCTTTTTTTTTTCTTCTCAAATCAATACAGATCTCTTATTGCCATCATTAAAATATCACAAATTTATCTTCCAATCCACAAGCTTGTTTCTGTAGCTGGATAGCTCTTGGATCTTATTCATCAGGCTGCTGAACTGTTCCCTTTTCAGAAACATAGGTGCCATCCAAAAATTTTCTGATATCTTTGTTTTTGACCATGGTTGCTTGCTGAATCAAAGCAGCTGAATTTGAAACAAGCTCAATGTCATTTCCTTCAAGGATTAGTTCTGGGCTTGAGATTCTGAGCAAGAAACACCTGCCCTCATATGAACCTGGCGGATGTATTTTTCACCCAAGAAATTCCGGATTTCAATAAGAGACCCATTCTCCTGAAGAACGACATTGATGAGGAAGTGAGCACACACAGACTTCATCTTGTAACGGAAGCCCAGTGTAACACCCTTGATCATGTTCCGTACATGACTACAGATCGTGCTAACAGTAGCCAGTTCCTTTCTGTTTCCCCATCATTTGTCAACCTGGAGCCTCTTCTTTTGCTTTCCAAGGAGACTGAGTTCTACATTAATGTGGTTGAAGTCCCTCCGCAGGGTTCCTCTGGGGCCCTTCACAATAACTGTATGTCCCTTCAGAGTGATGTCAACATTTTTTGGAATGTCAACAGTCTGATTGCTGAGAATGGTCTTCATTCTCAAAAGAGATGTGGCAAAAAGAACTGCCCTACTTTTCAATCCAGGGCCTCAGGGTGGAAAAACAACAACAACAACAACAACAACAACAACAACAACAAAAGTGAAGAGAGAATTTCCCAGAGAGCTGTGAATATAAACTGATGCCAGAGTCAAGTAATTGAAAATGCCTTGGGGTAGAGGATTCCAACATAATTCCCTCAAATACAAACAACATTTAAAGCACTGAGTCAAATGGCTTTAAAAGGACAGTAAGAAAAATAAAATAAAATAAAAAAATTTAAAAAAAGGACAGTAAGAAAAGAAGTCTTTTAGCTATTCAGCAGTAAAAGTTCTAACTCAGAAAACAATTTAGGCTGCCCCCTTCCACAAAGACTTGGAGGAGGCCCATAGAACAGATGGACCTCCTGGAGCTGGAAATGCAGTTCCCCATAGGCCCTTGCTGGTGAACAGCCCCTTTTTACAACCCTGCAACCTTCCCATTTATGGTTAGTTCCTCGCTTTCAGTTTAAAGCTCTCCCTGAGAGCAAATATAAGTTACAACTAAGAGATTTAACTCTCTTCCACTGAAAATAAGGGAAGAGACTTCTTCTCTTTCTTACAGTTTTCTTTAGTAAACTTGTAAGCTTTTGTATCTGTTTCTTTGAAAGCTATGTAACCCTTTTTAAAAGATGATAAGCTTTTTCCAGTTATACTACTCAGGTATGTTTTTCTCAAACTTGGAAAGTAACTCTTTGAAATGTAACCATGAAGGAAGAGAACATTCTCATTTCTACTTCCATTGGAAGGAAAGGAAGCTAACTTTGACCAGTGCCTGAGGAGATCCAGTTTTCCTTTGGATAAAGCCAACTACACAACACATGGTCATCCCAATCACCAAGCGGATTAAGATGAACTATGTGTTACAAGTGGTACTGTCAAGTTCTCTTAAGTAGGGGCTAGTTAATTGGCTTAGGAACAGGCATGCAATTAGTTTTATGTACTTGGCTACATACATAAAAGAGTAAAATGTCTGTCTATTTGCAATCTTAAATGAATTGCTCTTATGCATATTACCTTTTGGTTCGATGCATATTCAATACTAAGCTGCTTCATTTGTCTTCTACCTTTGGGAAGAGGTTTTCTGGCTTGAAAAAAGATTGCTTTATAATTATATTGTCCACATACCTGCTCTTGCCTTCTGGAATACAAATTTATCCTGCCTCTCCGTTCCTCCTTTACGTCCTTGTTGAACTCTCTCTTTCCTGTTACAGAATCAAATGGATTTTTCAGGGTCAAGTTCCTTTGCGCATTACCAACCCTGTTCCTGGCCATTTGCAGGTCTACCAAGCCTACTCAGCCAGCCCAGGTAGACTCTACGATATGCTGCACTAGTGTCACTCGACATTACATTTGATTCTGCCCTGGAAAGGTGACAGTCTGCCTGGATTCATCTGGATTCTCCTGATAAACCCAGTCACTTTACTTGGGGCTAACATCCTCTCTGCAGATTTCCTGGACCAGACTCTGGTAACAGTTAATCATTCCTTTCAGTGCAAACTCTAGTCTCATTTCATGCTGCCAAATCTTTGAATATTTTGCATGCAGCATAGATTTACTAAAGGGAGGGAATGTGGCAGTCTATTCCAGATCTTCTGCTCAGGTGATAATGATTTTTCATTATAAAACAGTCTGTAATTGTTTAATGGTCATATTTATGAATCGGTTTCTGTGAACAGGCGAGTGGGAAACGGCCTCTAGGAAGAGGAATGATAAAATCAGTATTTCTGAAGTTCTGTAGCTGAGAAAGTCAGACCTGATATCAGCCAATGGGACTCTGGGTGCCAGCTACCCGGGCTTCCTGGTTATCTGTCAGCATCTGTTTTAACTGTGCACATTCTAGTCACGAATCTGTATAAAAATATAACACACTACAACTCATTTCTTTGATTCTGCTTTTGTCAATTATAAAATGTCGGGTTTGATCTTGATTATCTCCAAAAGTCGTTCCCACAGTAAAGTACATGAACCTGAAAATGTTTTCCTAATTTGCAGTGTCAGTATCAGCAATTACTAGGAACATCCAGGTATACATGATTTGTTTCAGACACTCAATTTTCTCTTTGGTGAGCTGTTCTGACTATCTGACTATCAACCCTTTCCAACACAGATATCTCAAAGATGGGATATAAGCAGCTCAGGAGCAGTAATTAAATGGATTTTTTTTCATTTAATTTTTCCAAGCAAAGATTCTGGATCTATTTCCTCACTTAAAAAATAAGTTTATTTCTTTATTTTCTGTTAAACTTTCTTCTCTTTGTGTTATTTATTCTAATATGCATCAAGCAAAAAGCTAACATGTCAAAATGAGACTGCTTTTGGCATGTTGTGAGACAGTTGTAGATATCCCTACATCCTGCAGGAAAAGGGGAACTTAAAGTGGGTTTCTCTCTATCTTGCAAAACTCTCAAGATTTCAGATTATAACTCAGAGATCCTAAGGAAGGCATCAAAGGCTTGTGAATACATGAATAAATATATGTATAAAATCATGAATGAACAAATAAATAAATGAATAAATAAATTGTTTAGGCTGAACTGGAGTAGAGTAAAAGACATAATTAAAGTCCAAATGGCAAACAAAAAGTGAACTTTAGAAATCATTAACTTCTATCCACTGATGAGGCAAATGATCCAACATTTACAGGGAATGGCAAACTATAGTCTTAGTGCATTATAATGTAAGACGTGACTTGTGCTGATGTCTCAGGCTGACACACAAAAGGTGTAACACCATCGAGATTCATGCAGTCAGGCCTTTGCATCCTAGTCAAATGTCAAAAAAGCTTTATTCATTCAAAAAATATGTGCCAGTGGGAGTTATAATGATAACCAAAATAAATACAGACCCTGCCTTCAAGAAGTGGGAAGACTTTCAGGGCAAAAACTCCAGACTTTGCTGAGCTGTGTATACCCTGTGAGGCTTCTGAAACCTTGAAGGAAGAAAAGCCAGACACCAACCTCTTTTAGCATCTCCTTGCAACAATGGAGGAGCTATATTTCCTCTTAAACTAGCTCTCCAGAGGCACATGAATTTTTAAATTATTTTTTTAAATTTTAATACAAGATATCTCTGAATTTAAACAAAAAGTACAATTTGTCATCACCTGAATGGCAATAAAAATCACATGCAGAGGTGAAAAGGTGAGCCTGGAGATCTAGCACAGTAGGAGAGTACTTGTGTAGCATGTCCAAGGCCCAGGGTTCAATTCCAGGATTGCCCCCAAAAAAACTCGTATCTCAATACTTTTATTTCTTCATGAGCCAAGGAAACTCTAGAGGGGAATATTAGATCAACCCAATGTTTTCAGATAAGCCTTTGTGGCTAAATAAAAAGATAGTCTTCCAAAGTTTTAAAAACTAAAGTGTTTGCTAGAGGAACTTGAAATTGCTGCTAACTACGTAATAAAAAGAACTGATGCAAGAGATGCAAATAACCAGCTGTGTCAGAAATCTCTAAGAATGACAGGCTTGAAAGACATAAACAACTTAAGAGCTACTTTAATTGTGGAATCTAAAGCATTCCTTTCTTTTACATTCTTGAGAACGGTTTATGTGTTGTAACATTGTAACTATTTCTAAATGTATTAAAGAATTCTTATTAATTTTATTTTTCAGAAATTTTTATTTTTAAAAATTTGTTTTTAAAAAATTGTGATTATGTGATTTAAAAAATAAAATATGCTTAGTGCATAAACACATTTCCCATTTTCAAAGTAAAACATTTTAAAGAAGAGCTCCTTCTTTTAATCTGAATGTGATATTGATAATCACTTAATATTCTACCTCCACATGATGCTCAGCTATGTGTCAAACTTTCAATACTGAGAAAATCCTGTGAATTATCCCTGCAGCAAATGACCAAATGTTTCTGTAATCCAACAATGACACTTGTTTACAGAACTGAGGATTTTCTCAGCAAAGAGACATTTGGTGTTAAAATTGGAACAATTGATCACAGGAACTTTGGTTGGACAGTGGTTCTGTCAGAAGAAGAAAAAATAAGACTGTTTCACTGTGATCTCCAGTGACAAAATTGCTTAGTAACCTGACTTTTCCTGGCCTTCTTTTCCCTCTATGAACATGAAAATGCAAATTCATCACTTTTACCATTATAAAGATAAATATATCGCAAGAAAAAATATTTAATAAAAATGGCTTATATTGGTTAGCTTCTGACATTATTGTTCTGATTGTTTTCATATCGGTTCATTCATTTGACCTTTAAAACAAACTATAAAGTAGAAACAATATTTTCACTTCATAAAAATACTAAAGCAACTAATCCACAAGTTTTGAATGAACCAAAGGACAATTTGTTTGTAGAGCCTGCACCAGAACCAAAGCTTCTTGAGTTAGAACACAGCAGATCAGCAAGCAGGCATCTGAAGAAGGCCTTTGGTAGACGGTTCCAGACTCCAAGTATTCATCAGTCAGAAGCCATGTTCAAATAAACCTCACCTGTGTTATAATAGTGCCGCCGATCAGAAAGATTACCTTATGTAAATGGTTATTTGCTTATGACTAAAAACTTAGGTCTTGATGCCTCGTAGAGAGGCTAATGAATTCCCAATTAGGTGGATACATATGATATCTATGCAAAAACTATTCATATCACTTTCATATATGCTACTATATATTCCTTGCAATTTGTAGTTAGTGGGTCTCTGCTTTAAAAATCGTATGAGGTTAGCTTGAGAATTTCATAATTATCAAAATGCATGGATTTATTTACATTATTAAAATGTCAAATTCTCATCAGTCTTTTTACGTTAAATTTTTATGAAGTCTACAATTTATAATATAAAGTTAAATACTGGACTACTTATAGGTCTGTATGTTTTTTCTACAAAACAATGCAAAGTCCCTGAAATAACTGACACATACATGCTACGGCATCTCTCTGAACCTGTGATTCATTCAGTAAGTAATGATGCTCGGCTTTATTACAGAAAAAAGCTTCCTCTTTCAACAAATAATTAAGGTACACTTCTATGCACCAATAAACCCTCTGCCCTTCTGGGAAGTTTTTTCTTCTTCAATCTAGAAAGAAAACCAAATTTTGGCAGATGTTTTGCTATTGAAAAATAAATTGTAATTATTACAAATAAAGTTCATGGACAAAAACTAGGGAAAATACAGAAGAGAGATGGCAAGATAAGATGAAGGAGAAAGTACCTCTGAAGAAGTTTGATCAAAGAGGACCAGAACAAAGGAAGAAAAGGAAGAAGCAGGAGGAGTGGTTCGGGTATAAATGTCCACTGTGCCCACGCATCTGAGGATAAGAACATGAAGCACTAACACATTTGCAAGTGGGGAAAGTGGATAAAGAAATTATGGACAGGGAGTGCTTATTTACACAGATGAAAGAGAAAGAGGAATAATAGTTCAATATCTGCTTCTGTGTTGTCAAAAAAAGTAGCTATTTCTCCATTATCTTAGAAGGAGATTTACTGTCATCTGTTTTGAGACCTCAGGAAACCTTAAAGTGACTGAATCTGATTCTGAAACTCCTTTGCATGCCATTACAGACTGAAGCAAACTGTCCACCTCTAAGGAAATGACCTCTTCCACAAAGCATGCATAATATATTAATAGGTACTCCAGCAGATTGAACCAACTGCGGCAGCATAGAGTTAAAGGCCCAGCAAATTTGGGCTATTCAATAAATTTCCCTTCCCTTCTACAAAGAATATGCAAAAAGTTCAGGAAGCAACTTACGTCTGATTTCAAAGAAAAGTGCTATATAACTATATATGCTAATTCTCAAATATGGGATATAAAAATAGCAAGCTTTGGGATTTCAGAGGAAAGGAAAATGACCAAGGGTCAGCTGATGTGGTCAGAGGAGGCAACAGTAAGGAGGAGGATCTGGTTACTGTCCAAGACTTTTTGTGTGGTACTGAGAATATATAATTAAGCAGTGACACCTAAAAGGCTGACCTGTGTATAAGAATAGCATGTACCTCTGACTGCTTTCCCTTTTCGTCTGACACGGTTCTTCCAGTTTAGAGTCATTATGTTCTGATAAAAATAGTCTGTTGACAACAATCATATACAGAAAAAAAAATACTCAAAGTGCAGAGCCCTTTAAAATGCATATTTATTTTATACTGCAATGCTATTCTTGTCCTATGTTTTTTTATCCCTTCTCAATTTAAGGTCATAATTTTTATTCTTCAAAATATATATTCATGAGCTCAAGGTACCAGAGATGTCGATTAATCTGAATTCCCATCTAAACTCACGCACTTTACACTCGATGTTTAATCACTTTCTTTTCAAGACTATTTTAAATTATTCTTGCATTTATTCTCCTCCACTTGCATTTTTTATCCCCTTTTGTGTGTACATTTATACTTGCCTGTGACTTCAAAATCTACCAGCTACATTTGCTTTGGCAATATTAATATACACTTTGTAGGATTTGTATTGGTAACACCAACACGGAACAAATTATTGGAAGGAAAACAACATATAAACTTTAAGACCCTTGGCAGCAATGCAGAAAATCTTCCTGTTTGCCCTCTCTCCACATTATTCAGGTGATTTCCTCACCTAATTTAAGATACAACCTTCATAAAAGCATGCCAAAAAAATGAACTACCTACCTAATGCAATAATAAAACAACTGCTCCTGCTTTTGTTATCTATTCAGTTTATCATTAGTCCTTACATCTACTTATTTTAATAGCCAATCTGGGGATAAAAAGAATGGGAATATAGCCTAGAAAATAGTGAATGTCTATTAGAAAAGATGACAGAAACATGTATAATTAAAACAGACACTGAAAGCTTAGGGTGCCTAAGATAAGAGGTGCAGCTGTTAGATAAGAACTGAGAGGAAGGAGAGAGAAAACCATGCTTTGTTCTGCTTGTCAAGAAAGGCAATAAAGAGGCCGACAGTAATTATCTATAACTAGCATGATCAACCTTAGGGACTGGACAAAATGTTCAGACTGACCAACAGATTCCTATATAATTTGGCTCTGTTTGCATGTCAACATTAAGTAATTAAATAAAATCTGCCTGCGAGTATGGGTCTTGATCATATACTTGGTACCAGGCTACTTGGCAGCAAAGGATTCACCAAGCCATGCACACTGCTGTGTGGCTCGCACTCAAACAGATCAACTTGCTGAGGAACCTGAGCTCCCCTCTGGAGTCTTTTCTCCAGCACTGGCATCTGAGAGCTTCTGTATCCAGAACATCCACGACAACCAACTAAGCAAAAAATGATGATGTCTACTGAGAGGTAAGATCCCTTCATTGTAATGTAAAATTAATGCAGTGATTCTCCAAGGGGTGAAAAGTGAAGGACAGTAAATAATATTTCAATGGCTTGTGCCTAGATGTCCCCCCAAAGCCTCATATGGTCACAGGTAGGGACTTTTTCAGAAGCCTGGATCTTGAGTGTGTGATGCTGGGATTAAGAGTGCGTGATTACTAAATCATTCCATTGATTGGTTTGGCACTGCCCTAAGCCTGGTAGCCTAGATGGACTATAACAGGGGCAAAAAGAAGCTGCTAAGTTTGCTTGGACTCGCTTCTTTGCTACTTTGTGGCTTTGGTACCTTCTGTGTGCCATGAACTGTTTCTCCTCTGTGATGCCCCTCTGCTGTGCCACCCTGCCATGGAGACAGCCAGTTATGGACTGAAACCTCTACAAACTGTGAGCCAAAATAAAACTTTCCTCCTTCAACTTTGTGTGTCGAGTATTCTGTCCCAGCAACAAGAAAGTAACAAGTGAAGTTGTAGATTAGGGACACAAGGTCTAAAAGTATGAAAATTAAGGGCCATCAAATTCCACTTTGTGGTCAAAAGTTAACACAGACCAAGCATGGTGGTATATGTCTGTAATTCTAGCTACTCAGGAGGCTGAAGTAGGAAGATCCCAAGTTACAGACCATCCTGGGTCACTAACAAGACCTTGTCTCAAAATAAAAAGTCCTTGGGATGGACTTTAGTGATAGAGTGTCTGCTTAGCAGATGAGGCTCTGGATTGGCTCTCCAGTACCCCACAACCCAACACAAATTAACACAAACAAAACTTAGCATCTGTCTTATAAGGGCTAGGAGAAATACTTGAGACTTTTGCCAGATTTCTTTCTCATCTGGCTAGTTAAAATTTCTTTCTATGCTCATGTTTGTAGTTCTGCCATAGGTAGCATTAGCACAACTGTAAAAGGCACGAAAGATGGAGTATTAAAACTCAAGGAGCTTCCCACGTATTTGGGAAAACAAGAGTATGTTAAATCGCCCAAACTGAGTAGTAACGTGGCCAGTATGTTTCCATAAACCTGATTTAGGAAACCTACACATAAAGAAAGAAAAGCTATGCATCCTAACAGACCTTTCTCATTTGCTACAAAGAGAGCTGTACACTTGTTCACCTGCCACATTTGTTTCTCAACAAGCACTGCATTACACCTACAATGTAATGCTACAAATGATACTGAAGTTTCTTTTCTGGGGTACAAATACGTTTATTCTATCAGGTTGCTGGAATGATATGGAAAGTAAGTGGAAGAGGAAAATGTTAAATAAAGAAAAGAGCATGAGGGATTGTTATCCTTTAAAATGATATTTTGTATTTGGTTAGCATTATGTATTTTATAAAATATTACATGCCTATATATTTTATTTTTCCATAAAACCATATGGAATAAAGAAATTGTAAAGGAAGAAATTAAAATACAAAGAAATTAGTTAATATTTCAAAATCCTTCTGTCCCATTAACAGTTTCTAATCCTGTGACTTTTCTCTCCTCACCTATGCTATGAATTCTTTACATTTTCCTTTCTTTCGAAGTTTGACATCATCATTTCTCTGTCTTCAGAATATAATTTCTCACTTTTGACTCATTTTTTCTATCACCACAAAAATCACTGTCACGCTTTTTCCCATGTTACAAAAGCAAAGTTTCTCTCCGCACGGTCTCTTTGGAGCCACCATGCTGGGCTACCTTCTTCCCTCCACACTTCTTATGGGTGATGTCCAATCACCATTCACTGGCAACTTCATTTGATCCTTCCCAACACCATGAAAGCATTCTTGCTAATCCCCACATTTCCTTCGGACACTTTCCTTTTCTTTAATAAAATTAATATCTCTGTCAATATTGCCACTGCTTTATCTTCCTTAAAAATATTTTCCCTTTGCTGTTCCGGAATCCGGACACTTTCCCCTTCATTTTGCTTTTTAGTCCATGCCTCAGAGTCTTCTTTGCAAACTCCCTCTTATCCGCTGTGCAGATGAATGTGATGACCACTTCCATAACTGATATTGCAGTTTCTTTTAACTACTGCATTTGGCTGATCACCAGTGAACTGTCCATTGCAGTGACGAATCGCCAGTAAATTCCACTCTGCCCTCTTCACTTCCACTGCCCTTGTCTCCCTCTTTTTCTCACCTGCTATTACTTGGATGGCTACAATTTGCTAACAGCTCTTCCTGCTTTTACCGATGCTTCTGCCACCATCAGCAAAGAAGAATGTACGTTAGGTGTTCTTAGAAGATGCAAATTAAATTATTTCCAAATTTACTTGACAATCAAAAGAACAAACATAATTTTTAAGCCAAAGCTTTCCTCCTTCAAACTTTCTCCACTGTTCAATTTGGATTCTGACCTCCAGCCCACACAAACACAAATTCTCTCTCCTGTCTTCAGAACTACGGCAGCACTACCCCTTCTACAGTGGTATCTTGATACTTGTCTTTAATTGGTTCTGGGAGGCAAGGGGAGTATCAAAATTGAGGAACACCAAACAAATTGCTTTGTCTGGAAAGGGCAGAAGCCAAAGGCTATTAACACCAACAAGTTCCAGCTTGTGCACGGAGTACCAGACAAAGGATGCATACTGGAGCAAATTTGTTGTGTCAAAATTCCACCAGGGTCAAAGCAATGCAGTACAAGTTCTGACTCTATCTAGAAATAGCTTCTTTTCTGCTTGTCTTCAAAGTCCTGTGTCTTATCCATGTTCTCATCCATGAAGACATAAGAAACAGGGAATGATATAAACAAATGGGATTGCTAATTTTCCACAATTTATTACCATTAGATTATACCCCCTTTATCAAGTTATTTATGTGTGTATGTCATCAAACATAGCATAAAAATATACAAGTTTCCAAGTTTCTCTGGATCTTCCTTTCTGAACACTTTTCTGGCATGTGAAAATTAAATATTAAATTAATTTATATGCTTTTCTCTTATTGTGTCTTTTGTTTTAGGCATCTCAGTCATGAGCAGAGTAATGGGTAAGGAAAGGAATCTCTTCATGCCTACAGTACTTATTAAAAACTATTGTGAGATTGTTGACTTATTTTCTTTCTCTATAGTTTCATAAGGCTTGTTATGATATGTATCTTTTAAAGATTTTAATCAAATGTCTCCTCTTACTATTGAAAGGAATATTACACTATTTGTTTGTGTCATGAAGCCTTCATCCAAGACAGCAACAATGAAAAATCCATAGCCCAGTTTCCATAAACATAAAAATTAATTTCTAAGTTTTTGGAGTCCTAAATAAGGAGAGGAATGTTTATAGCAATAATTAATTAATCAATGCCTCTCAAGTGATATCTCAAACAGCATTTTCTCTTACATAGGTTTTCCCTGGTATACACATGTACTATGTTTTTGTAAAACTGACTAATAATGAATGAACTTCAGTGTAGCTTTATCAAGAAAATGAAGTAATTAATTAAAATGCCTTTTAAATCAAAGAAGAATAATATACTCTTCATCATACAGTTATTAACAGAATTCCTAAATAAAATTTAAGTCATAGTCTCATTTTAAGTTCTGTACTTGGCTCTCTTCTGAACATAAACTCTGATTCATTACTGCTAGAATGCAATATTCTGTCATATCTAAAAATTTCACAATGTCATAAGCCATGGAAAAGATGGTTACATGCTGTTTTTTAAATGTCTGAGAGTTAATCATTTATTTCCCTTTCCTGATATGCCTTTTATGCTTTGCATGTTTCTCAAAGATAAGGTGAGCAGGAATGTTTACCAATGTTATGATGCTCAATAGTAGAAGACAATGAACCTATCAATCCCCTCCACAAAAGCTATGTACTTGACTTTGAAGATGCAATAGTTTGTTCAATTTCAGAATATTTTCCAAATCACCTTCCTTGAGTTGTGAAAAGCAAAATCACTTTGACAGGTACACGTTCTATTTTTAGAATTCATGCCTTTTCTCACATAATTTTGCATAATCTTCCAAGTATGTGGAGCCTGAAGAGAATAAAGGGAAGATTTAACGTGCCTGTACTGCTAGAGTAGAGAGGACACGTGAAGCACTCACATAAATTCAATCAACATATTTCCCTCTAAAAAAATTTTTTCTAAACATTATCTGTGTTCATGTATGACTCAAAATTAGTAGTACCTGTGCAGTCAATTATTTGAGTAAAAGAGAAACAATTGAGAACTTCCAGGATTAACTTAGTTTTGAGCTTTACAACAGTTTTCAATAAGACCAAAATTCTCCACTAAAGTATACACTTCCAAAGCCACAATGGCACCCCTAGATAGCATTATTTAATTATCATAACACAAAAATATCCAGACATTTATCACACTGGTCTGAAATTAGCTCTTTATCATTTCTTTCTAAAGTGCAAATTGAACTCTGAGAAAAGCAACTGTGTATTTTCAGGTGAGCTTAGTAAAAAGCTACACGGTGTCACCCCTACTTCTAATTTTTCCTTTGGTTACAGTTTCATCTTCAAGGAAAAGTAATCTGTTATGAGAGGTGGTCCTCCAGGCCACTTCTCTTGGGATCTCAATCATTTGTAACAACCTAGGTGATAGCTACATGTGAAAATCAGGATCGTGATATTTTGATTTTTGGTTTTCATGGAAAGGAAGCATCAGGAATACAGAATAATCATCAGGGGAAAGACAGTCCACATGGAATACTGCTTCTTATATTTTTATTCGCTTCTTACTGCCTCCTTAGGTTGGAGTATTCGAAAGAAAGACAGTAGAATAATCTAGTTTTTAAAAAAGAGCAAAACAGTAAGCATTACAGTCCTGGGTTTCAAAACTTGTTACAAGCTCTAGTAATGAAAACAGCATGGCACTGGCACAGTAACAGACATGAAGAACAATGGAATAGAATGCAAGATAAAGAAACAACTTCACGTGCTGTTGGGCTCTTTGACAAAGGGGCTAAAAAAAATGCTGGAAAAAAGGTAGCCTGGTTAACAAATGTTGCTGGGGAAATTGGTTTTCCATGTTCATGAGAATTAAATTAGACCTATATCTCTCTCTTTACTAAAACCAAGTCAAAATAGATGAAAGACCTATTAAAATAGAAACATTGAAAGTGCTGTAAGAAAAAACAGGGAAAACACTTGACAGGCATAAGTAATGACTTTCAGAATAGAACTCTAATAGCATAAGAAATAATACTTATAATCAACAAATGGGACTATATTAAATTTTAAAGCTTCCAAAGGGAACAATCAATAGAATGGAACGATAACCTAAAGAATGGGAAAATTTTTACCAATTACTCTTCTGAGAGGACTAATATCTAGAATGTATAAAAAAGTACACTCTCCGAAATAAATGACTCAATCACATATAAGCAAAAGAAATAAATAGACACTCCTCAAAATTAGTACAAATGGCCAATAAGTACATGAGAAAATGTTTGGTATCTTTAGGCAACATGGAAATGCAAATAAAAACCTCTGAGACACCATCTTAGCCCAGAGAGAATGGCTATCATCAAGAACACAAAAAACATCAAATGCTGGTGAGGATGTTGGGGAAAAGGAACACTTCTACAAGGTTGGTGGGAATGGGAATGCTAACTAGTACAAGCACTATCAAAACCATTATGGAGATACCTAAAAGAAAACCCTAAAAATTGAAATTTAATTTAACCCAGCTATATCTCTCCTGGAAATCTTCCCAAAACACTTAAAAGTATCATGCTATAGTGATATATGTGCACCCTCCCCATGTTTACAGAAGTTCAATTCATAACAGGTAAACTATGTAAACAGCTTAGGTACCCATGGATAGATAAATGAACAGAGAAACCATGATATATATACATAATGGAGTATCACGCAACAATACAGAAAGGATAAAATTTGAGTCATTTGTAGGAAAATTGTGGCTCTTAAAGCCATGATGGTAAATCAGATATAGAATAACCATCACATGGTTTTCTTTATGTGAAAAATTTAAAATATATATAAATTACAGAGTAAAATAAAGGAGAGGTGACGGGAAATAGGGAGGCACACTTCTTGGAGTTGAGGAAAGGAAAGAAGAAAAGGGGAAAGAGAGAAAAGTAGAGGATCTGGAAAGGATCAAAAATTATCAAGAGAAGATACATATATCAATTCACCCAAATAAATGTAATTGTTATGTATGCATACATACATGAATACAATTAATAAAGAAAATCTATGCTCTTGATCATCTACCTTTCATTATCATTTATTCATATCTCTGGATTGATAACAGTGATCTTGGTATACAAAAACAATAACAACAAACTCATAGAAGACCAGAAGGTGGAAGGACAGCCTGTAGAATTGTTAAATAGCAATAGACTCACAAAGGAGCAGATAAGAAAAATGTCAGCAACAATCTATGTGTAAATCAGGAAAATCACTGCCACCTGCTGTTTTGGTCTGTTAAATTCAGATTTTTCTTAGGAATGCATACTATAGGATGGATCATCTGACACAGGTACATAACCTGAAGCTAGAGCCTTGGTCGCACAGGATATTCCATAATACCCCACATGCGTGCAGTGTTGCCCTTGGAGAGCCATATGCCACATGCTTTTGCATGAGTTAACCATTCTTCATTGGGATGCTGGGAAGCAGGTACTCTTAGCAGGAGCATTTCTGTTTACAAGACTGGAAAATGGAAACACCAGGGATTTGTTAAGGAGCTTCCCTAAAGCTGATACAGCCATGCACCTATTTATATGATGGTATTTTCTGGAAGGAAGGAGTGTGCCCATCAAGATAGCACTCAAATTGTATTTGGTTTGGGGGATATAAAACACCTGCCAATCTTTATGGGGAAAGACAAAGATGGATTATATGAGGCAGGAAAAGAATGTGATAGGAAATTTTACAGACAATAGTTTAGAAGCAAAACAAAATAGAAATGAAAATATTTTAAGTTCCAAAAGTAGTTTTGAAAGGTTGTAGGTTGAAGATAATACATAAATTATGTTGTAAAATATATCATTTTGACAATATATTTGCCAAGAGAGAGGCAGGATGTAATGAAAGAAATGGATGTTGCTAGCGTCAGGCTCCTGCGTTTCCCTGGCAAAGTCCTGAGGTCTTCAAATGCTCTTGATGTGCACATGAAAACCACATGTTGCTTGTGCAATTTCAAGGTGAGATTCTGGGGAAAAAAACTTTTAGATAAACATTTTTGCATTCATCCTTAATTATATGTCAGTGATTTTAATCCCTGTGCTCACTGAAAGGTGACTATATTACAAATAAAGGGAACCAATCTGTAATGCGCATGTGAACAAAACTATCAATATTTCATCAAAATTTCATGTGATTTTCTTCAAAACCATTTTTGTTTTAGTCTAGAAATTGTGTAGTGCCCAAATCTCTTTATTCCACATGAATTATGTTATTCTACCAGGCTGATTATGCATTTGAGCCACATTTTAATGTTTTGAACTGGTATTATGAGACCTAACCTATCACTAGTCTACATCTATCAAATGATGAAAGTTTTCATGAGACTGCAAGATACTTTACTGGACATAAGCATTTGACATCAAAATGAGCACATGTCGAAATTACTGGTTATATGTAGGTTTTGACCTGTAATTGATCAATTTCTGAAGTTGTGAACATGTCATTGGATGAAATGTAGTTCAGATAATTATTGTTAAATCTCTACTACTCACCATGTATTTTTTGAGGTTTTCAGATTTCAAAAGATAAAACAGACTTTATCTCTGTTTTTAAAGGAAAGAACAGTGAGAAAGAAGCAATGTGGAAAAAGGGCTGGAAAAGTAACTAAAGGTATTATTACTTCTGTCCTCAAAGATGCTATCAGATAAAAATTTCAAAATTATTTTGAAAAACTGACTGGAGACAGCCAAACACAAATTAATATGCTACCTTAAATGTCTTGAATAAACATTTGCAAGATCAATATCTATAGGAAACAAAGATTGGCCAGTTCTTTTGAAGGCTTATTTATTTCAAGCAATAGTCAATTAAACAAAAAAGTTGAAAAAGCAAAAGCACATATAAGCTTATCAGTAAATAAATATAAACTGTAAAAGGGTATTAAGTAAACAAGGGAATAGAGTGTGTCTGTGAATCACTACTGGCAACCGCATGGCTAGAGATGTGAAGGAGCAGAAGCCAAGCTCAGTTTGTCGTGCAGGGAAATAACACCACACAATCGCTGTGTCCCACTGTCTTAAGTTCCAAGGGAAGAGCATGATCACATGCAGGCTTTCTGCGAGTTCAAAGCACATTCCGAATGAGATTGCATTTTCAAAATCATACATGGTATGTCTTAAGGGAGAAAAGAAAAGTGATGAAATTTCACATAGAACTAAAGGGAGGAAGGAATCCCTGGGATGTCATAGTGTGGAAAAATTTTGTGGTGAAATTGAATTACAGCCCTATGATTCTATCCAGACGCTTACCCTAAGTCAAACTTCATCTCCGATTAAGACCACGGACTAGAAACAAACATCACCTTTCTACAGCCCAAGATCTTCCTTGTGCAAGTTGTACAGCCTTGGTCTAATAGCCCTTGAAGACTCAAAGACTTGAAGAGAATAATAAAAATGGCAACTTCATCAACTAGCTATGGGAATTAAATTGTGTATTTCATAAAACATAATTGTACAGTATATACCAAAGTGTTCAGTAACTGTTAGCCGTTGAGGGCAAGAATATCTTTGGTGAAATGACAAGTATCCAGAAATAAATTTATATGTATGGTACGTGCGTATGTGTGTCTCAGTGTGTCTATATCTCATACATAAGAAAATGGAAATAGAATGATACCAAATATTTTTTGATTCATCAATTTAAGAGAAAACTAAAAATAACACAGAGCTGCTGAAGTATTTAAAAATGGTAACATACACTGTATTTATGGATGTAAAACTTGCCAAGGTTGGAGTTTTCAAAATTACTTTCTTTGATTTGTATTTCATTCTGTACATCACTACTGTGTCGAACATTTGACCACTATTAAGATTTATGAAGTTCTGTCCTGATTTAAATTCATATGTATCCATGAACCCAACAAAATTTAGATGCAACAAAATAGATATTTAAAAAGCAATAAAAGCAAGTCAAAAGAATAATCATAAAAATTAATCTAATTGTGCATTTTACAAACATTATAAAGATTCAGATTTAATTCTCTTGCAAATAAAAGACAAAGAAAGGACTCATTTCTGTTGAAAGAATCTTTGGTTAAAATGTAAATGGGTGTATATATTTACATATAAATTTGGGTATTTTCCATCAGGATGGTTTGTTTAGTTCATCTGTTTCATTTAAAACTAATAAACTAATGTCATTATTCTGAGATGATGAAGTCTATTTATGAAAATCTTGATTGGATAAACTCAACTAGATCCAAATGCAAAGCAATTTCCATACCAATTACCCATTTAGACTATATATGATTTCAGTATAAAGAAAAAACCTGGCTTAATCAATACAGTTGTTTCCTGCGTGACAAACCCTGACTTACCTTTGTTTCACTGCCACATATAGAAAACCTTATCATACATACTATAATTTAACCAAGTTTAGCCACCTTTCCCTGATTATAACGTTTCATATACATACTTTATACAATTTTAATCACTTCTCGTCCTTTTGGCTAAGATCAAGTATACAATTTTAGTGTCATATATTCCACAAATAGGTGATCAAAATACATGGTGAATTTTAAAATTAAAAATAGCCTTATTACAGGTTCAATGTCCGGTCCTTCCAGGTTGTAGACTGTCATCCCCTTAGTGTGTCTGCACACAGCAGACAAGGTGGGGCTGCTCCCTGGAACTTCTTTTATAAAGCTGCTACTCCCAATCATGAGGGCTCCACCCTTACAGCCCGATCATCTCCCTGGATGAATCTTTCAACATCATCATGTCTCACCCCAGCCTTTGAAATGCACTCAGAGTAGTTCTTCCACAGCGCTGATGTAGAGCACCTGGTAGATCCACACCAACCTGGACAAACAGTTGCTTGACCATACCTTGTTGCCTCCAAAATGTTTTCTCATCCCTTTCCACAATTTTAAGGCTTGCTTCCCTTCTCATTTAAAATTTCATCTTGACGTTGTCTCTCTTTTCTCACATTTCACTATAAACATGCTAGAGAAGCCAAACTAGAACTTTTTTTTTTTTTTTTTGGTACCAGGGATCGAACTCAGGACCTTGCGCTTTCGAGGCAGGCAGCGGAACCACTGAGTTAATCCCTGGCCCTGAAAACTAGAACTTTTAACACTTTGCCCAGAAATTTTCTCAGTCAAATAAATGGTCTGTTTCGTCACTTAACATTTCTACCTTCCGGAAAAGGCTAGAACATGAACATAAGTCAGCCAAGTTCTTTGCCACATTATAAGAAGGACAGCCTTTCCTCCCCTGTCCAATACCTTGTTCCTCAATTCTGTCTGAGACCTCAACAAAATAGCCTTTGCTTTTCACAGCTCAGTAGACATTCTGTTGAGGACTGCTCACATGGACTCCAGAATGACTTAAGTTCTCTCTCCAGCTCTTCTCTTCTCTCTGAGCCCTCATCAGGACCACCTTTAACGGTCTACTCAAAGCAATGCAAGATATTCTAGGTATGCACCTCACAACTTGTCCAGTCGCTTCCATTTTCCAGTTCTGAAGTTGCTTGCACACTGTTAGGTATTGGTTACAAAAGTATTTCACTCCAGGTACCAAACTCTGTATTGCAGTTTGGGCAGCTTTAACAAAATACCATGGACTAGGCCCGGGGATTTAGCTCAGTGGTTCTGGCGCCTGTGTTATAAGCGCAAGTTCCCGAGTTCGATCACCAGTAGCAAAAAAAAAAAAAATACCATGGACTGAATGGCTTATCAACAATAGAGAGGCTAGGAAGTCCAAGATCAAGGTACTAGAGGTTCAGAGTCTGCACTCTCTAATTCACAGATAATATTTTTTGCTGTGTCCTCCCTTGATAGAAGAAGCCATAAGCTCCACTGGGCCTCTTTTATAAAGATACTAATTTTATTCATCAGAGCCCCATCCTCATGACCTAATCATCTCTTAAATAGTTTATCTCTTAATAGCATCACATTTAGTTATTAGGATTTCAACGTATGAATTTGGAATGGACACATATATCCAGATCATAGTACATGGTTTTAATAAGAAGGACATTCTCATTAAATAGTCAGACATTACCATTATGGCTTATATTTAGATGTGTCCCCAAAGCCTCATGCAGTCATAGCTAAGGATTTGGGGAGTGACTGAGTCATGGGTGTGTGATATTAGATCAGTCCACTGATTGGTTTAACATGCTTCTAAGTGTGGTTGATGGATTAAATGAAAAAGGAAGGCCCACTCTGAGTGTGAGGGGCACCAACCAATAGGGTTGTGTCCTGGATGCCATAAAAAAAAAGAAGAAGTCTCACTACTTCTTGCCTGCCATGCCATGGACTGTTTCGCCTCTGCAATATCCCTCTGCCATGCTTCTCTGCCTTGGAGCCAGCTGACTATGGTCTGAAACCTCTACAAACTGTGGGCTGAAATAAAGCTTTCCTCATTTAAGTTGTGGATGTTGGCTATTTTATCCCTGCAAAGAGAAAGTAACTAACTTACATACTTTCTTATCTTACATTCCAAGCACTACATCTAGCTGCTATGAGAGCAACAGAACTCAGACCTTGGAGGCCATGGAGAACTTTAGTTTAGAAATGCCGTCGTGGTAGTCTGTTTATTGTAAAGGATCAACTTTTCAACAAACATTATTGTACCAATGTATTAAAACCTAAATTCTCTACAGCTCTGAATTTTGGATGCAAAAAGTAGAAAAATATTTAATTGCTGCCCTATGGAGAGCTTATAGATTAGAAAAGGATTAAAAAGAGACTAAGTGGAGATTAAACTAAAGGGTTATGCAGGCACATGGCTAAATAATTTCAATTTATTTTTTAAGAAGTGCATCTTTCAGCAAGATACTTTACACAGGTTTATCAGTTTTATCCATCTGCTAGTGATGGAACTGGACTTTATGTTGATACTCAAATGTTATGAAATAATATTGACAGAGGAACTGACAAAAGAATATCAGTAAAGAAGGAGGATTTCAGGCTGAAGTGATATTAAGTGCAAAGGCGCAACATCATCACACCATCCCTGTGTTATCAAAATTGTTCACATGACAAAAACTTAGAAAAAGTGCTTTGCTAAATTGGTTTTCTCAAAGATTTAGTTAGTAAAATACCAAATGGTATTCAGTGTAGGCCAAATGACCCATAAGAAATCAAAGACTATTACTCAAAGAAAGAAAGATAGTCAAAATTCTTTAAAATGTTCCCAATAATCATGAAAATATGTATAAGATATTTCTGAATAGTAGCCCTCTTCCTAAGCACACTCACACATATAGAATGAATCTGATTCACTAGATTTAAAATTTGTATATTTTACATCCACCAGTCACAGCCTTTCTTTCCCATTCTTTATACAGCTTCTCTGCTTATTTGCATATTCTTGGTTACTCTACCATTGTTTAGTGAGATAATTCATGTTGCAATCATATAAGGAATACATACCACTTATCTGACTATATACCATATGTAATTATTATATTATTCATAAAGTATACCTATTCATAATTTAAACTGAAAACCCTGGGATTGGTTTGACACTTGAATAGAGGATAAATAATCACTGTATTTCCCTTCAGGTCAGAGGGATTTGTCTTTTCGGAGCCAGGTATACTTCCAAGAGACTAAATTTTCTCTAAGGAAATTCATGGAACATACAGAAATGAATGAAAACCCCAAAATTATAAGAAGGAAATAAAACATACAACTGCTAGTGTGAACAAAAGGTAGTAATAAAAAATAATTCAAATTTTAAAAAGATGTGTTCTCTTATTATATAGTAAGATTACTGGGAAAATTATACAAGTGGGAGGTTTGGATGGATCTGAATATACATGTACCAAACATGTAATCAGACAATCCAAAAGCAGCCTGAAAACACTCAGCACACACATACATATAATACATAGTTTAGTTTAATATTTATACTCACTTTTGAACTTACTTTTAGAAAAATAATTTTAAATTGAAATCCACTTAAAAATTTTCAGTACACTAACTGACATCAATTCACATGAATCTTTTCCAAAATAATTCTGCCATAGTAATAAGGTCATGTAACAAGGAAAAGATGAATGGTAAAAAATTTAAATGTGGAAAGAAAGAAACAGACTAAATTTAAAATAACTCCTGGTGTTCTATTTTAAGCATGTCAGTATCTACTGTGATGCATCCACATGTGAGTGGCACTGATAATATACTGAGATTAAAAAGTCTTTAAATTAATCCTGAGGATAGTAAAAGTGAAAAGAACAGAAGGGCAAATTTGGAGGAGAGAAGAAGGAAGGGGAGGAGAGAGAAGAGAGAAGAGGGGAGAAGATAGGAAGGAAAAAGAGAAGAGTCACCTAAATACATGTTGGCATTTTCTTCTTTGTGCAGTAAGACAGAGGCACTGAAATTCAGAGCTGCTGAAAAGGAATACATTTGACCGGATGGGCTCAGTTACATGAAAGACCCGGAATAGTCCACAAATTATTTTACTTCGAAACCTGTGTCTCCTTTAAGTTTTATGTATTTTAACAGATGAGAAAGGCCCTTTTAATATACATAATTTACATAATTTATAGACAGAGTCTCATTTTCCTCAGATGTAAAAGCAATGTGACAATGTGAGAGAGAGGAAGGGAGGAGGTGATAGAGAGAGAGAAAAAAAATTGTGTAAAGGCATTATAGAATAATTTTTGTTTCTGTCAAGAGAAGTATGAATGGTACATCCTTTTAGAAGAGTCTTTTGATTACTGTTTTGTATTTATTTAGATGCAACAAAAATACCAATTTTAAGAGTAAAACTGGAAAATGTACTATAAAAGAAGCCCATAATGTAGAGAGCAAAATACAAAACCCAAACCAGTGTTCTCCAAAGAGAGCCCAGCACACCTACTGCATCAAAATGTTATGCTTTACCTGGCCTTTGGATAACTCCTAACACCGACCTTCCACACCTCTTTGATGTAACAGATCTGCAGAATCTATTCTGGGGTCTCTACTCGCTTCTGTCTGTAATATTTACATTTTCAATTTGTTACTGAAAAAGAGTAAAGGGATCAGAAGCTTATTTTATGAGTAATTTAAAATTGGGTGAGTCAGAGAGCCAAGAAAAAAATTAACCAAACTGCAAAATTTGAGGAAGAATGCTATCTTTTTTCGTTGGTTTAATGGATGATAAAACAAAAGAGCTTTGAACACTACATTTCATGTTCTCAAAAACAAATGGGCAAGAATACATATTACATTAATTTTTATCCCTTAATAGGTGACCAAGTTGGAAAGAAAAAAAAGCACAATTATGCTACAAATACTTTGAATTTCTTTTCTTTTCTTCCTTTTTTTTTGCTTTTGCTTTTCTCCCCCTCCCCTTAGGACAAAAAATTATAGAACAATATCTTATTTATATGTAGGGACAATATTCATTTTATAAAATAGTGCACAAGCATTCCAAGAACCCCTCTCATGTATCATTAAACTACTAGCAGACACAAAAGAAACATCAATTTCTATATGTGAAAGGAAAAAAGAGCAAGTGTAGAAGTCTCAATCAATTAATGGCTAAAGCTACTCATTCTTAACAGAAAAACATTAACACAACTAGACTATTCTTACTAAGAAAAAGCTAGCTTATACTGCCTTAGTGTGCTTCATTTTTTTCAGATATCTAACTGTGCATTTTGTTTTGTTTGCGTTAGTGTTAGATGATATATTAATTGTGTTGATATTTAAGCCCATTTTTCTACGTTCAAAAAATGATACACACAACAATTTTAGAGGAATAGTGAATGTTACAAATTACTTTACACATTTTATAATAGCTTCGGAAGTTTTTGCACCACTTAACAAAACATTCACCTCTTTATAAAATGCAGAAATTGTCTTCCATGGTCTATGCTACACACATTCACCTTCCACTTTCTATTTACTATATTGCCAGGCCAGCATTTTCTGATTTTTATCTCTAAACTCATAAATTTTCTGCTCTCTTCCACGGTAAAGCTTTCTCAGCACTATGTAATAGCAATAAATTAAATACTTGAGTTTATTTGTGACCAAAATCTTTTTACGCTAAGAAGGAAATGTGATTGCTGGTGTTGATCTCCCAATTACTTTTCTTCCTAGGGAATTAACCTTGGTTTTTCTTCAGGTTTTGATTAGCAAGGCAAGACTTCTTTTGTCTTCCAACCACCTCCAGGTTCCTCCTACACCTTCCAGGTTAACAAAAGTAAAATAAATAAACCAATCATGTCTCCCCCAAAATGATGAAACTACCAAGATATTCATTTTAGAGACTATTGAAAAGCTAGGCTAAAGTGAAAACATAGCTTAAACTGAAGGCATATTTACATTAAGTAGAGTTTGTTTCCATCACTCAAATACTGTATGAAATTACAATGTAAAACATTAGTAAGTTTCAACTTCATATAGTATTAAGTTTAATTGTTTTTCTTTTCCACTACCTCTATTGCCTTATCCCCTTAACTATTGAGGTACCTATTGAGTTTGTGACGACATAAAAACAGTAAAAAAAAAACACTAAATTTCCCTGACAAATAAATTTACTCCCTTCTTTTAAATTCCACCACTTGAAAACCCCAATTCATGTTTCTTCTGTATTAGCAAAGTCACAAGAACTGAATTAGAATCCACAGAATTTAGAATAGGAACTAGAAATAAGAGATAGGGGACAAACAAGGAGACAGATATTCACACAGGCAGGTTTTAGCTGCACTTAAGCCCAGGTGACTGCTGTGTCTGTACCTTCCCACTCATAATTAGATAGCAAATTGTCTTATCTTTTGTGTATGTGTGGGATATTTTTATGTGCAGGCAAATCCTGTTGCAGTGCTTAGATACATAGATATTTATTCTCTGCATTTTTTCTCATTCTGCTTACTCATATATATATAACACATTTATCCATATTTATATTAAATAAATTTTGTACCCAATGGTAATATCATGAATTAAATTTAAATTAATAATTCTTATTATTATTTATTATAAAAATAAGGGCAAAAAGTAATAGTACTTGTAAAATGTTCTAAATCCTCATGTAATTAATTCCTGTGAGCCAATTTTCTTCTTTTCCCATACTGAAGGAACTGTACTCAATACTTACTAGAAATGGCTGAGAAACAAGCATTAACATATGCTGGGGTTGATGGACCAGATACCAAGCTGGGTGCTTTATATACAATGTTCATCTCTTTTAATCATCAGATTAACTCATCTGCTCAGTGAGGAGTGTGAAGCTCTGAACTGTTAAGTGACCTGACCAAGATTATAGCATCATATCACTACTAATTGTCAGCCTTGATTTAAAATAAATGTGCACACATATTTTCATTCATATTCTCCCCCCCCGCCCCGCTCTGCTCTTCAACATTTAGGGTGACTACACAAAAACAAAAAAATGTTTTCTTCTCATTATAATTGCTTACTTATGTATCTTTCTAAGTATTATGTGATAGAACTCAATGTATTTCCTCTTGGGTTTTTACCATGGTAAAGACTGTAATATTGTTAAACATTATTCTCTTGAGATATGCCTGGGGAGATACATTTTTTTCATTAATCCTAATTTACTTTCTAAGAAAGAATTAATTGAGGTCCACAGAAGCTATCTACTTTCCACAAATTCACCCAACAACTCCATAGTGGACACTGGAACAAAAAGTCTTTGAATTTTGGGCTCTAACACACCACATATTTCTGCATCTCGGAACTTCATTATCATTTACAAACATCTGTATATCAGAAGTTCATCACTCCTAAGCACACAAAATTCTGATGATGCTGATTCTGATTATTATTTAAGGAAATGGTGACGTTCTTGATGTTACATGGACTCTATCATACTGTCTAGTTAATGCAGAGTGGAGCCAGAGAAGCCCACCATGCATGTGTATGAGATGTGGGTATCTGGTCTCTGCCTGGTTCTGCTTTCCATAATGAAAAGCCCACAGTTTCATAGACTGGGTTGAATCCTTCCATCCTCTCCCTGACCTCCTACTGTCCCACTATTGCTAATCCAAAGCAACCACCTATAATCTCATTTTTTAAATTGTTGTAACTCTGAAGGAGACATAAGACTGAAAAGAACTTTTTCCTGCTATGTTGTAGGAGAAGGCAACCCAAGGTTATTGATAGAAATGTCTGATACGATAAGAAGGAAAATAGTTAAGGAGACATACCAAAGAAGTAGCCCAAGTGCAGTGGGAATTGGAGCAGCTCCCAAGATAGACCTTCAAACAGAATTTCTCATTTAATGTTATCAGGCAATTTAAATTTAGCTTATCTGATGAGTCTCTATAATCCCTTGTGTATTTCTGTAAATTTCCAAAATCCTTCTCCTTGGAAAATATGGTTCAATGTTAATATCTTATTAGGAGAGGCTACACCAAGATTGATATTTACATTAAAAGTTCAGATTTGAGAGTATCAACTTATAGCACTCCCTAGAAAACAGGTGTCAAATAATAATGCATAATCCATCTAGACAATAAAGTGAAGTCAGATAAATAAACCCTCATTTAATTTCAGTAGGAAATAGATATAGAAAAAGTCACCTAGGGGCCAGGGATTTAGCTCAGTGGTGCCATCACCTGCCTGGCAAATGCAAGGTCCCAAATTCAATCCCTGGTACCCCGCCCCCCCCCAAAAAAAAGTGAAAAAAAAGAAAAGAAAAAGTCATCTAAAAGGATCAAAATAATTGTAAATATTGCTGTAAAATCCTAAAAACAGTTTCTAATGAAAAAGCTTTGAGTACTGCTGAATATGATGTCAATTAAATAGCAATAAAGGATATATTAAATTCATACACAAGATAACACAAAGGGAAGATGTAAGGGCTAGAATCTTCCAAGAACAGAAAGTAAAATGGTCTGTTCAGGGATATTAAGGTGTATTCGGTTATTTTTTACTGAAGTGTAATTTAAAAGCATACTTTCTCTAGAGAACTTAAAAAATAATGTTGATTTAGTCCAAATTTGCTATTTTATTCCTGAGCAATTTTATATATGTGCATATCAACATATATATTCATAAGTTTTGATATAATGTTAGACTTCAAAAGACCAAAAAATGGAGTTCTCATTTGCCCTCCACTTGACTTCCTTTTATCCTAATATATAGCATTGTCATAGAACAGTTATTAAAACTAAGAAATTTTCTACAATATTGAATAAACAAAAATGCAGATTTTTTTTTTCAGATTTCATCAATGTTTTTCACCAATGTCCTTTCTCTGTTCTAGAATCCATTCCAGGATACTACACGTCTACTCTGTCTTCAATCTGTGATGGTTCTTTGTCTTTCATATATTTGAAATGCTGAAGGAGTTTCTAGTCGTTTATCTTGTGAATATATCTCAGTTTGAGTCTTGCCTAAAGTTTCCTCATGATTAGATCTAAGGTCATGTATCATTGAGGAAAGTACCATAGAAACAATGTATCCTCATCATAACAGAGGTGCATACTGGTGATATATATTAATGGTAACATAACTGGATCACTCAGCTAAGGGTGTGATGCCAGGATTCTCTACTGTAATCTATTTTTTGTAGTTAGTAATTTTATTTATTTTCTATTTCTGTCATACTAGATTAGCATAAATTTAATTTAAAAACACATGCATTTGTTATTTGTCAGTGTACAGCTCTGTATGGTTAGATACAAGTCTATTTTCTGATCCTTTACTCTTGGCCCTGACCATCTAGCTGCATGACAACTATTCTCTAGCATTTAATACTCACTTCTACTCAGAACATTGTAAAAAGAGTAGAGGATTGGTAGAATGAGAAGACTGTGCATTTGGACTGTATGAGAAAGAATAATAACAGTTATGCTGGGATAGACTTTTTCAAGTTTTTTAGAATTAATCTTTGGTAAAATGCTTTTTACTCTTAATTTAGACATCCATAATCTTGTGATTTATTCAAATCAAATAAAATCGCCAATACTAAATATTATTGTTATTATATTCTCTGGAGGGAAAAATAATAATACTGCCCCCCAAATGTCTGAAATTGTTGGGAAAACAAAGAAAAATTAAGGAAAATGTTATAATGTTTGGCTACAGAGGAGCAAGAGAGAACAAAGGCATGATCAAAAAAAGAAAGGGAAAAGATTACAATGTTTTCCAGATTATATTTCAACACTACAATAATCTCCCTTTATCCATAGTTTTGCTTTCTGCAGTTTCAAGTCACTCACAGCTAATATAGAAATTTTTTTTTTTTTTTGTACCGGCGATTGAACCTCGGGTCCTTGAGCTTGCCAGGCAGGCGGCATAACTACTGAGCTAAATCCCCGGCCCTAATACGGAAAATATTAACTAGAAAATTCCAGAAATAAACAATTGTAAGTTTTAAATTGTGTGCTGTTCTAAATAGCAGGATGGATTCCCATGCCATCCTGCACCATCCCACCAGGAATAATGAGACATTCCTTTGTCCAGTGTTTCCACACTGTATTTACTACCTGGCTGTTAGTCACTTAGTTCCCATCTGTTTTCAGATTGACTTCTGTGGTGTCGAAATGTTTGTATTCAAGTAACACTTAGACAGTAGTCTAATACTGGTTCCCTACAGTCTCAATGCCTACATCGTGGTCTTTGCTACATCTCAAACCATAGACATCGTATCATTATACACCGTCACAAGACAAGAAAGTAAGTTTAGTACAAGAAATTTTGAGAAAGAGACCACATTCATAAAACTTTTGTCAAAATATACTGTTGGAATAGCTCTAATTTTATTTATTATTATTATCTTCCTTGTCTCATTTATAAATAAAACTTTATCATAGGTATGCATGTACAGAAGACTATGTAGTACATATAAATTTCACAACTATCCAAGAATCCAGGTATTTTCTGGGGGTCTTGGAACATCTCCCCTGCAGATGAGAAAGGACTACTGATTTGAGGGTCGCAGATTTAGCTCAGTGGCCCTCCACCTGCCTCGCAAGCACAAGGTCCTGAGTTCGATCCCACGTACTGGGGGGAAAATAATCTAAATACTCATCAGGATAAAAAAGAAAATGAAGTCTTTAAGCCAGATCCTCCTTATCTTTGTGTTGTATTTCACTCAAATATAAATATAAGCATATTCTCCTTATTCCTTCAGTCATGTCTTCCTTTTGCAACATTCTCAAGGGAAGTGAATATTTAATGCAAGAGAGTAATTGTCACTAAGCAAGGTGGTAAGGGCCAAGAGAAAAGGGTCAGAAAAACAGAACCATTTTTCTTTGCCCTGAGACTTAATGTGATGCCAAATACTTCCTCAAGTGGTAAATTTGTTTCAATTGTCCATTCTTTTCTCTTAGAAAGAGCCAGAAGCCGTGAGTTGGGGGAGGCGCCACATGGTTCTACTAAACATTTGATTCACTGCAGATTGTGTGAGAGATGTGCTTCTCATTATTAAGAGATCCATCCTGTGAACATGCCAAGATGAAAATTTATCAGGCAGTTAGTCTAGATCTATGGATTAGCTGCAACCTGCAAAAGAAAAAAAAACTGGTACTAAACTTCTAAAAAAGATAAATTATTCTTTTATTTCACTAAGGCATATTTATTGATCTTGCCAAAATTTTCTTACCATTTTTAATAGCTATTTTAATTTGAAGATCAGTTCACAAGGAAACTGTCTGAGGGACGGATGCACTGCATTAAAATATATATCATTATATTCTTTGTTTCACTTAGCCTGATGTAGAATTGGAAAACAGGAGAAAAAAATTAAAGAACACTTTCATTTTATTTTGTTTTATGTATACTTACAAGAGTAATCTGGAGAACATTCTGTCACTATCATTCATCCATTCTCATATTTGAAAAGATTAATGTGTAATTCTAAAGTTCTTATTTTTACTGAAATCCTTGACACAGACTGTTTTGAAGATTTCGATTAGGTATTTTCCTCTTATATTAAGTAGTACAGAAGTTTTTTATGAGTTATCATTCAGACTTATCACAAAATAAGGAAATCTGTTTTAGGCTACATAAAGATGAAACTAGGGCCAGGGATTTAGCTCAGTGGTTCTGCCGCCTGCTTCGCAAGCGCAAGGACCCCAGTTTGATCCCTGGTACCAAAAAAAAGATGAAACTCATTCAAATTTATATTTGATTCTATTTGAAATGTGCTGGTATTTCAAAACGGAAAAATGTCACCTTATAAAGAATGTAATTTTTAACTATCTGAGTTCAAAACTCTCATATATACATTTGTATTCTGATTTCTAATTTTTACTAAGTAAATCTGAATAATAAACTCTACTGGCACAGCCTTTTGTGTGTGGAATGTTTCTCTATCATGGTGATATATCTGAGATGAGCTATTCCTTATACATGGACTATACACTATTTTTCTCTATATGCGTGCTTCTGTGTATGTGTGAGTGTATACTCAGAAAGAGATATTTCTCAGTTTCTTTCTCATGGAGAATGTTATAATTTTTTTTAGCAAATATAACTCAGACTATGATGTTGCAACATCTGGATATCTCTTTCCATTTATTCATAGTCTGCAGACCCTCTGTGCTTTTCATGGTGTGTTTCTCTCACAACATTTAGTTCTTGGATAACTTTGTTCTTTTTGTAAAGCTTGCGTCATCATCTACATCTCCGCATAGTGAATTATCAAATGTTTAAAATTCAATTTAGGTAAATTTGATAAATCAATTTTGGTAGTCTTGCATTTTCACGCTAAAGCCTAATGCCATTTTCATTTTTTAATCATAACTTCATATTTATTCATGCATCATAAGCCTTTTTTTGAGTTCTTCAATATTCCAGGTAACATTATAGGAAAGGATAAATTAATGAACAAGAAAAACTAAGATTAATAATCTAGTGGGGGGGAATGGAGTAATAAAAAGCAATTTCATGCAATGATATGTTCTCAAAAAAATGTTATAAAAAGACTAGATAAGAAACAAACAAAAGATGAAGGTACTAGATTAGATACCCTGGGGCCAAAAAGAGAGTCTGCGTAGGAATAAAGATTCTAGAGGAAGAAGCAAGTGCAAAGTCCCTGAGGCAGGAGAGAGAGAAGGACAATGTGTCAAGAATGCAGTGAATGCATGTGAAAATGAAGGTGAAGACAGATATGAAGACAGGGCACATGTTCTGTTGGGCCTTGTTAACTGGCAAAGATTTTAGATTATAAAATTACTGAGAATGCTTTAAAGCAAGACAGTGACATTATCTGAGATGTATTTGGGAGAGGCCACTGAATGTTGTTAAGAAGCTAGGCGACTGGCTTTGCAGTAATCTAGAAAAAAATCAGCAACATATTTGGAAATATAACCATTAAAATACACTGAGGAACTAAATAATTGGCAGTAATAAACTGAGAAGAATCAAGAATAACTGTTTTTCTTTAGTAACTGAATGTGAGTATTGAGAAAGACAGCATCAAAATTACATATGTGTGATTAATATGAGAAAATGGAAATATAGGAACAAAATCTTTGTAAATAGGGAGGAATGGAGGGGTTGAAGGGAGGGCTGGGCAAGGGTGAAAAATAAGAACCAAGGGAGACTATGTAAAGGTGCAAATTTCCAATGATGAATGTCATTATATTGTATGTACCTAAAATATACCAATGATTAGAATGAATAATCGATAATGCAAAATAGGAAGAAAAGGTCCAAACGGGTAGGGGTAGTGGGAGGGGCAGGGGAAAGGAAAGAAGGGAAAGGAAAAATGATGAGAAATGGAAAAAATGGAAATAAAGTCTTTGTAAATAGGGAAGGGTGGAGGGGGTGAAGGGAGGGCTAAGAATGGGGAAAAAATAAGAACCAAGATGCATTATGTAAAGGTACAGTTCCCAATGAGAAATGTAATTGTGTTGTATACCTACAATGTACAAAAAAAAGAATTTAATAAAAAAAAATTATATATGTGTCGGGCCGGGGATTTAGCTCAGTGGTTTCACTGCCTGCTACACAAGCACAAGGACCCAAGTTCAATCCCTGGTACCAAAAAAAAAAAATTACATATGTGTCCTTAGCCAGGGAGCTTTCTACAGCCATTTTTCATCTGATCTATTTGCCATGATCTGTGATCCTTATGCAAATTAAAGAAAGTGCATATTTAATGAATTTGAATAAGAAGAACATTTTCATTGCTGGTTAGAAATTTTAGATATCTAAATGTAAGAAAACTTCTCCATGGAAAAGAAATACATAGGATGTCATTACACTATTTGTTTGAATCTTTACTACAAATCCTGCTCCAAGCTACCTATATTACAGTAAAGCAAAAGATTATTCTGTTTAAACATAGATGATCCAAGTCAAGAAAGCACTTACAAAGATAACCTTCATTGTATTTTAAAGTCTTTCAAAGGATGACATCCTGTTTATTCCAAAGATAACAACATACAAAATGACCAAGTATAAAATTACCTACAGTCAAATCACTGTGCTACTATTGTAGCTGTTGATCTGGGCATGTTAATTCATTCTATTTCACTTTCATCAACTATAAAATGACACCTATTTCATGGGTTTATTTTGAAGAATGAATGAATACATACTCATTTCTGTGAAGGGCAGAGAATTGTGCACCTATTAAGAACTGATCAAGTGTTTGCAATTTTTTTTTCTTGGTACTGAGGACTGAATCCAGGGTCCTTGCACTGAGCTACATCCCAAGCTATTTTTGTTAGACAAGATCTCTCTAAGCCACTACACTGCCTAGGCTGGGTTGGAACGTGCCATTTTACTACCTTAACTTTCAAAAATGCTACGATTAAAAACAAAAATTCTAGGATTACAAGCATGTGCTACCAAGCCTAGCATGATCATCTTAAAAGGCCTGTACAATGTTACTTTCACCCATTTGAGTTACTCTCCTACTCTCTGAGTTCAGCCACACTGCAGTAAAGTCCTACAATAATAAAACCTATTTGTTTATGCCTAACAAAGGTTTCCACAACATATTTGTCTGTAAACACTCACTTTCAATCCTCTTTATCATCATCGTAAGATATTATTACTTCAAGGAATGAAGTCTGAGAGATACACATGTAGGTAGTGCATTTGCTTATATCAATTTGATTATTCAATAAATACTAGCATAAATGATCTACTCTTGATAAACAATCTCCATTAGGTCCAAATATTCCAAATGACTGAACCAACACATTCAGTGTTTCTGTGTGTGTATCTCATTTTTAAAAGATTTTTATAGGATAAATGAGTTTCATATGGAAATTTTTAACTCATGGTTTTCTGCTTTAAACAGTATTGAAAACCTGTGGCATGAGATAAACTTTTGTTTAATGTTCAGAGTTAAACAGGCATTATTGAATCAATATCTTTTCCTGATTATGAGATTGAGAGATTATGGAAATGTCACATTTATACATGAAGTCGGGTCTGCTCAAATTTTGCCCATCATTTGCTGTGTCTCATATTATGCTGTGTTATATGTAGTTGCCAAATTAGATTTATAAGCCCTGGTATAAGAATCTGTGTATGCAAGTCATTTTATGTGTATTTTCTGGCTCCTATTTTATTTTAATCACATGTAGGGTGACTTCTGCATGATTTATTTAGCTGAAAGCAGATGCTAAAAAAAATGGTAAGATCTCAGTTGGCTGATATATTTCTATTTTCATGTATATGAAAAAATGCCCTATGAACTACCTTGATACTTTCTGTGTCCTTCTGAAAAGAAAAAAAGGATGCTTCAATCAAACATACAACTTCAGACAAAGAAAATTCTCAATGTGAATTCTTGGGAAATGGCTCTCTCAATCTTGATGTCACAAGAACAGCAACACAGTTTAAATGAATAACACTATAAATAATGGATTTTTGGAGGAAAATATTTTGGAAGCTCTGACTTCATACAATCATCTGTTTGGCTTTGTCGGATGACAGAAGTAATACATAGAGTATTTGAAGATTATGATTAGTTTAGAGGTTGGTTGTAAATCAAGACCCAAGTAAAGTATTCATATCATTTCATTCATTCTTTCCATGCTAAGTGAATACTCAGCATGTGCCAAGACCTGTGTCAAAGCAATTACTGAGATACAGAGAGTAAGAAGGTTGATTCGGTCTCTGTGGTGTCAGAAAACTGCCTAATGGTCACATTAGAAAGGATCCCATGAGCCAGGTATTATAATCGCCTTTTCAAAAGAAAAAGCACAGGGTGTAAGCAGAGCAGAGGAAGCTTCAGAATGAACCATTTGAGGGGAAATATTAATATGAGTAATTACAAAATGGACATAACCACAATGAATAGATTTTCATTAAAAGCATTTTGGGGCTAGGGGTTTAGCTCAGTGGTTCCGGCACCTGCCTTTCAAGTGCAAGGTCCCAAGTTCGATCTCCGGTACCAAAAAAAAAAAAAAAAGGAAATAAAAGCATTTTGATAATTTTAGACATAGAAATCTTAGAACCATCAGGTTACCCTTCCTGGAACCAGAGTCAGCTCATTTCACTTGGTTTGCAGACTAGGCCTATCTTTTGGAAACACTTAGAATTAAATTTAGAAAATGAGTGACCTTCCACTTGATTGAATTGTTTGGAGAAATTATTCTTTGTTTCACCAAAATGAATGGTGAGAAAAATGAAGACAAGAAAATTTGAAAAAATTAAAACTACTTTGAAACATATTTATACCCTACAGAATAATCAAGGTGACTGAGGCAAGTTTTGAAGGAAGTACCCTGATATCTTAGTGAGACTATTTCTAAAGCTACATAAAACCTAAAGTCCAGTTGAAGAGACATTTAGAAAATTATTCACCAAAGAAATGAGAAATTCTGAATTCAGGACATCAGAGAATTAAAGTGTTGTAGGCCGGATGCTGCCATTTACATTGTTTTTCTATGAAAATGGAATAAAGCCGTAGACTTGAATCCTAAGCACACTGAGAAAAATGAAATCATCTCTTTGTTATTCAAAGCAGAAAGAGCATTCTCTGCTATTTAAATATCCCATGTAGTTGTTCAGGAAGCTAACACGTGTGCTAATTCAGGAACATGTTGATGTTTTGAAGAGCATAGTCTGAAATATGATCAGTGAGACAATTATCAGCCATTGCTGAAGTTTTTCATGTGTTTGAAAATTTAATCATGGTGGACATATCTGAAATCAGTATGTTTATGCATGAATATCATTCTCCAATTAATTCTAAACCATTGCTAAATAAAAGGGAGCATGAGTTAAACATATCTCCTAAGATAAATTAAAAAGATAAACAAAAGACTTTTTATATTTGTAAAGAAGTCATGATATGCCCTTGTTACCTTTGCTGCCTTGTGCATGCCATGTTGTTTCTGCTCTGCCATGCCTGTTTGCCATCCCTGTCTTGGAGCCAACTGATTATGGACTGAAACTTTAACGAACTGTAAGCCGAATAAATCCCTTCCCCTCTAACTTAGGGTGTTAGGTATTTTGACTTAGCAATGACAGAAAAGTAACTAACACAGAAATTTGGTACCAGAGTAGTGGGGTTGTTGCTGTGACATTACCTGGGCATGTGGCTCAAAAGCCCTGGGAACTAGCTTGTGGGAAGGGTGTTAGGAAAGATCCAGAGACACTGGCTACAGAAGGAGCTCTGGAATCCCTTAGGCTGTCTTGTATGGGAGATTCTGGTCAGAGCTCAGAATCACGGAAAGCTGTTAAAGACTAAGCTCAGGAGATTTCTGCTGGTAAAAAGGACTGCATTGGCTGTTGGACTCCAGCTGATGTGTGTTATAGCTTGACAGAATATTTATCTGCATTTTGTTCATGCCCATATACTTTGCCTGAGACTGAGATTAGGGGTGGTGAACTAATTAATCTCATAGAAGAAATTTCAAGGCAGTCAAATATTGAGGCAGTAGCATGGCTACTATTGGGGACTTTTAGCCAGGTCTATGTTGAGAATCAAGAGCAAAAAGCCCAGAAGAATGATTTTAAATGTCTTGAGTTTGGCTAGAAAGGAAGCTCCAGTAAAGCTGTGGACTGCAAAGACAGAGCAGAGCAGATCTTGATTGCTGAGATGGAACAGAATAGAAAAGATGGCCTGAGGACATCACAGGAAGCAGCAGGACTCCACCCTTTACAGCCTCAAAATTGCAAAAGTGATGGACTTTGCTTTGAGAAGGGAGCCCCAGAACACCATGTTCCAGAATGGCAGTAGCCTAGGGAAGTTGTTCTAAAATGGTGGCTTACGGAAGTTGTTCGTTGGAATTGGATTCAGGGTGCTCAGCAGTCCAGGCACTCGACCCCTACAGCCAAGAGAGAGGGAAGACTGGCTACTACTGCTCCATCTGGCAACTGACCTTGGCACTGGTTTTAGGTGCATAGAGAATGCAAGAGTTGTGAGAGGCTTCCACCCAGGTTTCCGAAGAAGGCCTGGGAGGCCAGGCAGTGTGCCCGAGAGAGCAGTGTGTGAAGCTGTGAGTGTGAAGATGAAGATGCAGTGGAGACCCCAGAAGTATGGAAAAGCCAGAAGTGTGGATTGTCTGAGAAAAACTGCAAAGAGGGAGCAGAGCCAGCCCCAGAGAGAAGCCACAGGTGCTACACCCACTGGAAGTGCTGTAGGGGTGAAGCCATCCAAGCCTTTTGGAGTTCACAACTTGCCACAGCTTGCCTTGGATGCTGGAAGTGGAACTGTGGAATGTAATGTTTGGCCTGCTGGATTTTGGACTTACTTTGGTCCTATCCCTTTGTATCCTTCCTGTTTGTACCTTTTGGAATGGAAATGTCTATCCTGTGCCACTGAATATTGGAAATGTTTGACTTTCTTTTCATTTGTACAGGGGCTTGCAGCTAAGACTTTGCCTTAAATCTCAGAGGAGACTTCAGACTTGGACTTTTCAGCAATGCTGAAATTATTAGGACTTCGGCAACTGTTAGAGATGGACTAAATGCTTTTTTGCATGAAGGGATATGCATGAGTCTTTGAGGGGCCAGGGGAGAAATGCTGTGGTTTGTGTTTAGATGTCCCCCCCAAAGCCTCATGCAGATGACATGGGACACTATTTTTTAAGAGGTAGTTGAATCTGGAATGTGTGATGCTGGGGTTAAGGGCATATGATTACTAAGCCACTATATGTGAGTGATTAGTTTTAGCACTCCCCTAATCGCAGTGGTCTGGATGGGATAAAAAAAGCAGAAACTCTTTTCTCAGTGTGAGAAGCTGGAAGTGTAAATAAGGAACAAATGGATGATAGATATTGGGAAGTAGGAAGAAAATGTTCAATGGAAAGGGGAACAAGGGAGAGGGAGGAGAAAGGGCAGGAAGGGAATAGGAATAAAAAATAAAGAATGGAAGTAAAACAATAGCAAAAAAGTTTTGTAAGTGGAGAGGGGAAGAAGGGTTGAAAAGAGAGGAGGGGAATGGGAAAAAAAAGAAGAATCAAGATATATTATGTACAGGTACAAATTTCCTATGATGAATGTGACCATTATGCATGTCAAAAGTGTACCAATAAAATTATTTTAAAAGAAAAGAAAAATTTAAAAAAAAGAAATCATGATATAAACAAGTCTCTCTCATGGCACAAAATGAAAACTTTTTGACTAGAAGATTACATATGAAGATCTTATATTTTAGGAAGTGATCACTTATGAATAGCTTATTAATTGTTCAAAATTGTTATTCTTGACATATGATTGTGTTTTACTGTGATACTTTTAATTTTGATCAAAGTTCAAATATCAAATAAATTCTTAGATACAAACTCTCTTGAAAAATGATAAACACAGTCCAGTAATTTGTTAGTTATAACTGTTTTATGCTACTGGGACTATTAATGTTACCCTTTAATTTATTTCAAACACAGATTACCTTTTGTAGAACTGTGATGAATTTCTCTTTTGAGTTCATATTATCAAGTAACTTTGCAACTGGAAAGTGAACATATGATTTATGCTTTGATCAAATGTTCTTTTTTTACTAATTCTAGAATATTTATGTTAGGTCAAAAAAGGTAGAATACCATTCTCAGTATGCATGTAAAGCTACACTGAAATTTCACACTTATTACTTTAAAAAGTGCTTCCCAGGCAATGCCCGCATCCCATAATGATAGCCAAGATGTTCCACATACTACAAAGAAGTACAGGGGATGGAAACACAGCTTGCGTTGAACTAGCTCATTCCATTTCTACCTTCTAGTTTCCTTCCTAGCTCTACAGAGTCATAGTGAAAACTGACATTGGAGTGTGGGGTGCATTCATTTTGATTTAGACACACTGGATCCCAATATTTCAAGTTGGAGGTTACAATGTTTTAATGAAAAAACAACACTGTAAAATACACTCATACTTTATGTGTGCAGTACAGTCAGCACTATATTACTCTTGGAGAAGTATCATTCAAGAGGAAGAGCAGCTGTATCTTTTCCAAATTTTAAAATCCTCTTAATTTTTAGCTAAGCTAAGATTTTTTTTGTCTTCTGCCAGACATTTCTTAAACACATTTCTACACTGAATTTTTTAGGCTACTATACATTTTTTCCCAAGTTTTCCATCATATCCTGTGTGACAAATTGTGCATATTTTCACCTGGGACCACTTGTCAATGAGGGTACGGGTTACAAAGTGGGGACCATAGCACCACGTATGTCACAACCTACAAATCGGCATTCCTCAGCTTCAGTAGTTTTTCAAGCTCAAAACTCTTTACCTACCCTTTAACTAAGTGGCACAGTACTGTGACCTATTCACTTCGGCTACCATTGCATTCATCATCATGTTTAACTTCTTTTCTAAAATTTTCTACAGTCACCATAAATCAACATTTGCATTCATAGTCAACTCATAAATATTAAAGGCTTATTGAAAAGTACTAGTCTTGCCAAACCTCTCTTATACTGAGGAACAGACGGCTTTATGTTCCTGCCAACAACGTGGTGAATAGGTGCTTCCATACGTCATGACCAGGTTGCAGAAGGACACCCTTCCTTATGCTTTTGGACTCATTTCTCTCAAATTCATTTCTTTGAAAAATGGGCAGGATGGCACTCCTCAAATACTGTTTCCATCCTTCAGTTTGTTCCTAGAAAACCTACAATGTTCCCAACCGATGTGTTTAAAACCTTCAGCCTTTTCCTTTTTTTAGTACTGGGAATCAAACTCGGGGCCTCACACTTGCCAGGCAGGTGCTGCACCACTGATCTACATCCCCAGCCCTGACCTCCAGCCTTTTTCTGGGTCTCTTTTCCTTCTTCCTTCTTCCTCTCTAAGGCTGGCTGCTTCTGGTAAGAGGGTAGACCTTCATCAGCAAAGCCCTCTTTGAGCTCAATTCATGCATTCTGTGCACCAAATACTTCAGTTGTTACAAGGACAGCTTAGAATTTTCCATAAACTCCAGACACTTCAGGGAAAATTTATCTGTGAATGTATCTTTGATTTCTCCAGCATCTTTATTTTTTAACTTGAGTTTTCCTTCTCATAAAAATAAATGGAAGCTGATGAGAGAATCAGGCTTTAAAGGAGGGCTGAAGTTTTTAGAACTGGATGAGTACTTCTGTATTTTGTGGAATGGGGATTTGAAATGGGTTTCATGTTACATTTCGTGCTTATGTATATACTGAATTTCACACATGCTACATGTAGTCCATTGCTAGCAATACAGACAAGCAAGAGAGATGGCATTTTCTTTTCAGCATCTCTAATGAGGGAACACTAACTAGAATTCACAGACCGAACTGAATTTAATGCAGAAAAATAGACTTCACTTGGTGAAGTGTACCATACTCTCTGGATTAATCCAATGTATTCCTCTACAATGTCCCAGGCTTTGGAGGCAACTATAGAAAGTATCCTCTGGCCAATCTGTTTCTTGAGGGAAGAATTGGCTCAGGGTCTGAGCTTTTGGCCTACACCAACTGCATCTCCACCTTGCCGGAAGGAGGCCAAAATCTACGCTGGGCATTCATCATGATTTTGTGTGCATATGCCAACCAAGGCACTTCTCATTCTGTACTGAGTTATTGGTTGCTTGCTCTGCACCATAGAGAAGACAGCTTAAAGAGTGGATGCATTACTTAACAATTTTTCTACCTTAACCTAGGATCATATCTTTGTTTTGGCCAATTCGCCTAAACTCAGCTTTTGAGAAATGACCTTTAACTATTTTCCATTCTCAAGCAGTTACAAAAAGATACAATTATCTCAGATAATGGTTAAATATATGAACTAAACATTGGAGTCTTAAAGAAAGATATTTAACCTCTTTGTGCCTCAGATACCTTAGTGGAAAAAAAGAATGAGTTCCTACTACACAAGGCTGAGAAGTTTAAATGTGATAATGCATCCAACCTCAGCTTATTCTGGGGTATATGGTAAATCTCAGTAAATGTTAGCTATTATTAATATCCTATTTCATACCTTGGTTATGTTTCTAATTCTCCCAACAAGTGTATACATATTCATATTTTACAAAGTTTGTAAGCTGCTAGAAGACAATGTCTGTTTCTATTTCTTTAGTGTCTATACTATTTCCTTCTGTCTTGTACTCAAACCCACAGTTTGTAAATAAAATGGGTCATCAAATTTCAAATGGAATACTGGGCGAGGGCAACAAATGGCAGGAAGTTACTCTGCAAAATGACTCAGCTTTTAAATGTGATCAGGGAACTGGGGCCATCTCCTAATTTAAGAATATGATCAGAATTTCTTCTGCAGCTGATCTTTTAAATTAAACAAACAAGCACAGCTGGAAAAACACATGCAAATTCTGGTATTTCAGTCCAGCAATACGCAAGCATATCCATAGTAAGAGTAATTTGCTGAAGAAGCCTCATTAATGAGCTCTAGCACCAGTTTATTCTGAGCAGTCATGCTACACTTTAATAGAGCAGCATTTTTCTGAGTACTACTTAAGGTCGTGGCTTATGTGCAGTATCTTTCCCCATAAAGAATCAGTGTTTTTAGTTAAGAACTTTCTTCCATTATAGGTAGCTTTTCAAATGCATGTAATTCTCCATGCCTCTCCTGTAGTTCCTCTAGACTTAAGAGTTATAATCCATTCTACATTAAAGTGTGCTTCAGAAACACCAGGGATGGACTGGGTACAGTCTCTCCATGTCAAAGCTGTACCATTATTAGCTATCGATGTGTTCAATTTCTTACTCCATTTGTAAATTTAAAGTCTAAAGACAGAGTAATCAAAAGCTAAAAGAATCCTAGCACATCTCCAGTACACAAAAGACGAAGGTAAGGTTTCGTGATGATGCAATGGGAAGATAGCCAACATCATAATAGATGTCACTGATTCCAGAAAGAAGTGGCTGATGTGTCTATCAAGCTTCAGAATCAACCCACCAGCATCAAAGGTGTACAGCACACACAACATGATGGACACATTGTTTTCTAACCCTGTACCCCAGCACAACACATTTTTCAAGAGACTTCAAATATCCCTGATCAGGATCTGTACAGATCCTACTTCTTACATATGTAAACCAGGATGGCTACTTCCCTCCCCTAGCTTCACAATGTCATTTTAACAAGACAGTAGCCAGAAATATGCTGCAGCTCTATACCTGCGCCTGTGACTCCCAAGCTGGAAAGCGGAAATGTCAGCAATGCAAAAAGCAAAAGAAGAACCAAACCAATTGGTACCATTAGCATGGGCCGGGGTTTATTTTCCAGTGTAGAAAGAAGCTGGCACAAATGGTTGGCAATGTGCTCCAAGCTCTCTCAGGGAAAGGAATTGATCATTTGGGTAAGGAAAAGGAAGTCTCTCGCTGCCTCACTGTGCCTCTTTATGTGTAGTGCTACTGTACTCCCATAGGAACGAGTATAGTGTGTCTATTTTTAGGGCAAATGTGTCTACTCTATCTTCGCCAACTAAATCTTTCTACATGACTGATTTGCAAGTTGAATTATCTTGGTAAATAGGCTGACTCACTAGCAAATAATCTGCAGAATTTAACTATTCATTAGGCTTCTCCAGTGAATCAGGTCCTTTTGTCTTGTTCAGGATGCCAAAATGAACTGCAGTAGTGCTCTAGTCAGTGATTATTTTATACAAATGGAAGAAAAGTTATTCTAAAGGCAAGGCAAGATGATAGATCTTGGTATGAATATATATATATATATCAACCTATATATATATCAACATATATGTATCAATCTATATATTAGGTTGAGATGGGCATAGTCCATATGTGCATACATAAGTATACATGATATATATCATATATATATATATACATGTACTTCCATACTTATTAGTGGAATAATTTATCTGTACATAATATGCATAGCAATTGCTATCCACATGGTAGTGGTTGAGAAACCATTTGTAGAACGGATGACCTGAAATTCTGAGCTAATATTCTTCACTGTCAAATGATCCTCCCTCTCTGTTGCCTTCTCCTTTCTCTATGACTCTGATCATTTATTAACAGAAAGACACAGGCATCTATACCTCATAGACGTAGAAAAACATTTTGCTTTTGTTTTCGTTTGGTTTAAAAATAATAGTAAATAATTTATACCAACTAGATAAAGGACTGGCTTTTAAAAGAAGCTCTATCTTGTCCAAACACTATTGCTTAAGCATGGCAGGGATTATGCTTTTCTGTACTCGCGGATGTACCAGTGGGCCACGTGTGAGCACGTGTACGCGCACGCACACATGGCAGGGGGAGCACATCAGCCTCGGATGTTGAGAACTGTTGATGCATGATAATAAAAAGCACACTGTCTTGTGGCTTATTTTTGGTTGGGTTTGTAAATTTTCTACAGACTCTGCGTGTCTGTTGCCTGCACCTGGGCTACCCTGCGCCTGCACCTCCCTGCTTGAGCCAGGCTTCTCTGCACAAGCCTTCGGGAGCACAGGCGGCCTGCTCAGGCAGAGCCCCCTCCACCCGCAGAGCCCGCTCCACCCACAGCCCCAGGATTCCCTCACAGTCACTGTCCAGGCTCCCAAGCACCTCGCTCCCAACAGCTGTCACCTGTGGCTCCCTGGAGGCGGCTGCCCTCCAGCAGCGGAGTCAGCTCTGCCTCCACAGGGAACCAGAGGGGCTGTGGGGGAGACTCTAAGGACATCTACTTCCGCCTCTGCCTGTGGCCTTGCCTCACTGATGAGTAATCGCCTCTATCAGCAGAGCCCCCCTCAGTGACTCAGTTTCCAAGATCCTGTTTATGTCAGAAACTTATTTGCTGTCCTTTATCCATGCCAGTTTCTCCCTCCTGGGAACACTTTCTGGTAAATCATTTTCTCATGAAACCTTGTCCTAAGTCTGCTTATAAGGAAGGTCAGGGCAACCGAACCCACAGGCAATGTTCATCCCTGAACTGGTGGAATGAAGAAATCAAGGGGTTATTTTATTTTCTCTCTCTCTCTCTGAAAAGAGTGTAAAGATAGACCATTCTACTTTGTATCTCTGTTGAGCACATAAAAGAAACACTAATATAAACCCCCTGTGGTCTTACTCAGCACTATTCTACATTTTCTATAAGCTTTCAGAGATTCCCCTTGAAAGAGAAATGCCCAAGAATCAAAAACTAAGACTATCCCCTCACTCTAGGGGTGTCCTTTATCCCCACAGCTGTGCATGTATGATGGACAGATGTGATTCTCTTATGTGGAATCTGAGGTATCACTTATACAGAAAAATTTTCACTTCTCTTGTCCTAGCTTCTTATCCTTACCAAAGGTAAGAATAAATTCAGCTGTACAGTAATCACTAAATATATGGCACTTCACAGTCCCAGTCCAATAAACTCTTCCTTCAACTGCATTAGAGTGACAAATGTGTGCACAGCAACTACAAAACAAGATGAAAATATGGGCCTCAGAGAAGAAGATGAAGGTTTGTGGCAGGCGAAAGTTAAACTCTGAACTGTGGTCAGTAAATTCAGGATAGCCAAGATGGCTCTCGATGAGATGCTTTTGTATAAGAGATTTGGTCAAGCGGAGCCAAAGCATAAGGCTACTAAATTGAGAGCAATACGATAGAGAACAGGTCATGATGTGCAGAGACCAGGGTGGGGGTCAGGAAGGCAAGTATGGAGAGCAGCGAGAGGATGCTACAGCATTAAGCAAGACTGGGGCAGGAGCCAGTAGAGACCTGAGCTTTCAGGGAGGCTATGAAGACCCAGTGGCTAACTTTCACTGCGATTGAAATTTCACTCACCCAAGGTTGTTAAAAATGCAAATTTGCAAAGAGGTACACTTTTAGTAAAACTATTATTTTTTTCTTGGAATGAACAGTTTCTGAAATATTTTGATTCACAGATGGCTTTAATGGAGGGAGGGTGAATAAGATTGTGAAGTTACCAATTCTTCAGGCCAGCAAGAGGAGGAGAACAAAGAATAAATAGAATCTCAAATGAACTCTGCCCATTTAAAACTCTGAAAGTCTCATGCAGGTTTTTGCAATATCTCCATACTGTAAGTGAACAATAAAACAAAACATATAAATAAAACATTCATCATAGGGGCTGGGAATTTAGCTCAGTGGTTTCGTCGCCTGTGTCACAAGCAGAAGCACCTGAGTTTGATGCCCCGTACCAAAAAAATAAAAAATAAAACACTCATCATCATAACGAAGGAAAGAGAAATTACTTGTTATTTATTTAATAATTTTTTCAGAATGAAATACTGGGATATAGAAGAATATTAAATATGTTAACTGTAAAGCATCGAAATTATAACAACTGAAATTTCATAAGAAAATATAAGTAGAAAAATATTGCAGTAGTTTAGTGATTCATCTAGACACCAGGAAATTGGTCGCAAACTTAACAAATCACTTGATAATATAAATATTTTTAAATGTCAGTTAAGTATCTGAGGCAAGAAATTGTTTTAGACATTCTGAAGCACCTCTTAGGATAATTAAAGGTGATGCAAGGTAAGTTTAAAAAGAAATACTTTGTCCACAAACCTATATTATGCACTCATTAATGTGAAGATTAGACTGTCAAACCATACAGACTTTCTTTCCTCATAAAATTTATAGTTCTACAAAAATTGGGTTAATGATGTGTACAAGAAAACAGAGTACCAAAGCATACGACAACTAGCAGAGTAGCAGGATCTGTAATTGGTAGATAAAGTATAGAACTACACATATGTTATTATATCAATAGGTAGAAGAGTGTTAAGTTTCAATAAAACATATTAACTAGAGCCAATACTATGAGTGTACAGCTGTGAATGATTAGAAACAGCTATCCAGTACGTCTTGGGATAAAACAGTGTCAGATGCACACATTCTGTGGAACAGAACCAATATTTTCCTTTTGGATTTCAGAATATAGACAACCCAGTCACATATACTGATTCAAAGTTCTAATTTTAGTGCAGAAAAGATAAACAGGACCATAGTGTAGAAATTGTTAAGTATAAAAAAAACCCTATTCATCATGTGATTTATCATAGGTTGGCACCAATTTGTAATAGTAAAAGTGATTAATAAAAGGAATAGCATATTTTGAGTCCTAATTTTGTGATAAAAGGTCTGTTAGGGAATTTATAAAATTTTATTTACTTATTCCCTTATTCATCAAATTTACATTTATTTAATAATATATATAATATATTATACATTTATTTATATTTTATTTAATGCCTGGCACAGGCCCAATGGTTGCATACGTAATGCTGAGCAAATAGTAATGTACCTGTCCTTGTGCAGAATAGTGGTGGAAAAACAGCAGTAAGTTCTTAAAAGAGGAAGAATGTAACATAATTCCAGTGAAAAGTGCACAAAAAGTAAAATCAAGCAGAGTAAGAGGCTAATAAGTTCACTTTAGATGTGCTGGTTAAGAACAGCCTATCTGAGGAGGTGAGGAGAGACCTAAATAAGAGAGTAGGGCAGGCAGCAGTTCCATGGAAACTATCAATTTATCAAATAAATCAGGAACCAAAACTTTGATGTCAATAAGCGCTCTCCGATGAGAGGAGACACCTCTCCCTGCAGATGACTGGGGATGCCCCTATAAGGCTGAGGCTATCTTAGTTACAATTCAGGTATTCACATGATAGAGCAGGAGGTCCAAGACCTGCTTGCAAACTACCGCGGGAATTTCCAATGCCACATGTGTCCCTGGATTTCACTTTTTTTACCTACTTAAATTCAAGGGTTACCTTATTTGCTCAATTCTACTACCCAATCACTAGAATGTAATTTCATGGAAGGTCAGGATTTTACTCCTTTCTTTATTTTTCCTTTCCATAACACAAGCTCTTTCACCTGAGACACTAAAGAAATGCATGTTGAAATGAGAGAGCATCTTATCTCTAGAAGGTGGCTTCCCTCCCTTTAGACCTTCTGGTAAGGATTAAAACTTCTCTTTATCTTATGCTCATAAAGCATGTATTAACATTTCTGAGGCTTGTTAGTCATCCTGTATGACAGCCTTGGTTATTCACAAAAACTCTTGGAGAAAAGGGCCACTTTACATACAGCGGACACTTCGGCTCAGGGTCTTAGCTTTTAACAGTACTGTGATCAGATACAACATGAAGGTCGCTAAGACCGGCCTTATTAGGTAGACCACAGTTCACTTGGGTTGGAAGTAAGGACTGCACATTGAGATCATTATATACCAGAATTTAATTTAATAGTGTTATAATAACTGATTTGCCTATTTGAAAGTTCTTGATCAAAAGAATTACAAGATGTACAATGGTACATTAGAGAAGATTAAAGTTTTAGAGAATAAAAACAGCTTTAATCACAGTATTCACTCTACGGTAAGAACCCTGTAGATGAAAGAGGGTGTGGTGTTGAAGAGGTAAGTGAGTGCTAATTGTGTGATATAGATAGACAAATTTCAGAAAAGAAATTCTAAATCCTGCTTGTCTCTTCAACTCTACTGCTACACTTTTGTCCTTTTGCAGGTAAGTGGCCTTTAAAAGTACGGTATTTGGTATCCATAACCAAAACTGGTATTAAATGTGGGGAGGAAAGTAAAGAAAGAAGAAATGAAGGAATAAAAACCCTGGCAACAGCAGCCAAGTTCATGGAAGATCTGCCTTTGGCCCACCCTCTGCGCTGGACTATAGCCCATTATTCTATTGAATGATGTAATTCAGAGAAACGCATCTGTACATGTTGAAAATAATTTTCCCTCTCCTATATGCCTTGAAGTTCAAAAGAGTGAGTATGACTACTAAAGTTGCAAAACACACAAAGAATATTCTAGTTATTTAAAAAAATAAGAGTTATTTTCTTTGGAATTAATGAGCTTATCTATGCCTTCTTTTTTAAAAATTCTTAGCTAATAAGGAAAAAGTTCATGAAAAAAATCATTAAAACACAAAGGGAACTAACTTTTAGGCTTGCATTCTTACCCATTTTTCTTCATCCTTTAAGATCAGGAAATACAGGAGGAAAAAAATAAATCCAGAGAGCGATGGTAAGAAGATATTTGGGGGGAAAATGCAGATGGCGCTGGGTAGGAGAGGCAGGGGAGGGGACAGCACAGTCAGCTTACCCAGGCTTCCCTGGATGCCAGGACTCCTTTGCAAATGGCCCGGGACAATGATAAGCAAAAACATGAAAAGCAAAGCAGTGATTCAGAAATGGAATTCAATTTCTTGATGCCACAACAGCAAAGGATGATGCCTGACAAATAAGAAAGAAACACAATGGAACCAAATATAATTTATTTCCATATCGCTTGTAAGGACATAGTCATCTGGGTCAACACTTTGTTCACGTGACAAGTATACAGCTTTGTATTCTTAGCTTGTAAAGTCACTTAACTATTTTTTTTCAAGAAACTCTTTCAACCCCACTCTCCTTAGAGCTCATTTCTATGTGCTTAAAGAGAGAAAAATAATTAGCACTGTTAGTAATAATATATAAAATAACTGTCCAAAATTTTTCTGTCTCCTTTCTTTATTCTTCTCCTTCCTTCCTTCTTCCTTCTTTCCTTCTTCCTTCCATCCTTCTTTCCTCTCTTTCTTGCTTTTAAGGCGCTTCCACTGAATCAACCCCATATGTAATTTTGAAGAGTTGGTTTGCAACAGAGAAATTTAATACTCATGTATTTGATTTGATGTAACAAAGCAAACACACCTTGAGAATTATGTGTGAACATTTTATACAAAAAATGAATGGAGGGCCGGGGATTTAGCTCTGCGGTTCCGGCGCCTGCCTCGAAAGCTCAAAGTCCCGAGTTTGACCCCTGGTACCAAAAAACAAACAAACAAACAAATGAAAAATGAATGGAATGTTACACAGTCAGTAGCTTTTAGTGGAATGATTGTATGCTTATGATCTGGAATGTATACAGATTCTATTACAGTCATAAGCCTTGAAGGATGGAAAGAAAGCTGCTAGGTAAGCAGATGTATTATAGGTCTCCCCTCCCTTTGGAGTGGGACTCAGTCTGAGAAAAGTGGAAATAAAAAATTTAGTTGGTGGTTTCCTTTAAAAGAATTCTTAGTAAAAAGGAAAAGTGAGTGAGGATGTTTGCAGAACACGGAAAACTGAAGGGAAGTTTCTGTAATGTTCACAAATATAATTTCACCCCTACTTGCCAGTGAGATCATCCACTTCCTCCGGCACCTTCTTAGCCTGGTTTCAAGATTAAGTTAAATAAAAACCAAAAAGCTTGAGCCAGGGTATGTGGGCATAGAAAAGAAAACCAAAAGATGATCAGGAAGGTGCAGACTGGAAGACAGCCACTTTCCAAAGTCAAATTTAAACCTCTGATGTTAATATTCATTTTGCTTATTTTATCCCACCTCTACTGCAGACCTAAGTGTGGCAAACTAGAATTCTCTCCACATACTGTGGGTGAATTCTGTGCATTCTCCAGTGACTCTAATCATTATATTGAATGGGCTGAACACAATAGCATGTAATCAGGGAACAATTTATTTTTTCCCACATTGTTCTCTTAAACCTGACCCATAGACTCATTTTTCCCTAACCCCTGGATGAAATATTTTCCTATTACTTCCAGATAATAAAATGTTTTCATGTTGTTCTCACATACTAAATATCATCATTTTAGTAATAAAAATGTCTTGTCCAGGGAGTGCCTCACTCCACAGAATTTAGTGCTTTTGCTCAGACCCTAGTCTGGCTCAGCTTGCCACTGCCTGCCTAGAAAAGGGTCTCGCTGAGGATTAGGAAAGGTCAGACTCTTATCTCATTCTTATCCCACTGCCTCCTACTGCTCCCTGGGCACGGTTTCTGAGTCAATTTAGGGAGTTAGTGCAGGGAAAGACCTGGAGAAATGACAGGGAGAGGAGAGGGAAAGGGAGGGGCAGGAGGAGATGGGAAGGGCAGGGGGGGAGGGAAGAGGGGGTAAGGGCAGGGGGAGGGGAGGGAGGGGCTATCTTTGCTTGTGAGGGTGACATCCTGCTGGGTTTGTGGGTAGTGGTTGTATGACAGTTTTCTGTTACTAATATTTTCTGCATATGTAGGTTGTATGAAATTCTCCAAAGTGACTGGGATGTGACAACGAACTTCTCTAGCTGGTTATTTGTGATGTCTGTCCTCAGCATTCTGCCAGGGCACATGGCAGCCCCTCTATCCACAGTCCTGGTGCTTCTGGACAGTTCTCTTAGCCAAGTTCCTTTCAGGCTCCCTGCCCTGTGATCTTTTAGAGTCCTTGGGGAATATGGAGTTTTGCTCTCATCATCAGTAGAAGTCATTTCATTCTCAAAGCATTTCTTTTGTAGTTAGAGCAGCAGCTCTAATCAAAGCCTATAGCTTCTAAATTTCTCCAGCAGAAACAGAATATCAGAAGTTTGAGGTCCTCTTAAAATTATCTCATTTGACTTGAGGAGATATGACATAATAAATATATATTTGGTCTTTGTCCCTTGTTCCTGACAAAGAGCCCTAGTGCCTTGTAATTATCTGAGTGGTGAGAATGATAGAATGGCTTTTCTTCCTGCACACAGAATCTGAATCCCTAGGAATTTCCAGGTCAAGAGGAGCCTCTTTTGCTCTATTGAGAGGAATTTAGGTGAGACTCTTGGTAGCTTCTAGTTTTCTGAAAGGTGGAGTCTTGATTAGAAGCCTAAAACTTATAACCTCATTCCCCCAAACACTGTGGAGAAGAGAGGGCCTAGAGACTGAGTGAAAAAATAATCATGGCTAGGTGAAAGAACCTCAACCAATTTCCTAGCTGGGGAACTCATGCATGTGCTAGGATCGTGGTAGCACCCTAATTCCATGGGGCAGAACAGAACTTCCTAGACACTGGGCCCTTCTGGCACCAGTCTATGAACTTCCTCGACTGGGACTGGCAGTTAATCAGTATCCTTTATAATAAACCAAGGATAACAAGTAAAATGCTTCTGTTAATTCCATTCCCCTTTCCTCTTCCCTACCCCTCCTACTTCCTCTTTCCCTTTGCACCTTTTCAGTAGGGAGGGCAGAATATGGGGAAAAATAAGAATCAAAATATATTATGTAAAGGTACAAATCTCCTGTGATGAATGTCATTATATTGTATGCTATAAATGTACCAATAAAATTTTTTTAAATGTGTCTGAGTTCAGTAAGCCATTTTAGCAAATTATCCAACTTGAGGAGGAAAGTGTGGCCACTGCTTAGTTTTATAGCCAGTTGGTCGAAGTTCCATTGGTCAAGGACTTGCAACTGGCATCTGAAATGGAGGAAGTTTTGTGGGTTCACATCTTTAACTTGTAGAATATGATACTATCTCAAAGAACTCACTGTCATAATTCAATTAAATTAGAGGACACCCAGTTGGTGTCCAGAGAAGAGATCTGGAGAACAGATCATCATAGGTGAGAAAGAACCATCTCCCCATTCTTTCCAGAGGAATTTTAACTCTATTCGCATCTTCAAATTCTTATACATGTATCTTGTTAGTCGATGGATAATCAAGACTCACTAACCTATTGCCTTTCCTTGACCAGTACAGTAGTTCAACACCATTATTAAAAACATGGAACTGTTTGGCACTCGCTTTGCTCTTTACTTTTATAACCTCAGTTCTATCCAGGTCACAAAGAGATGATTTCCCTTTAAACTTGTTCATCAACAAAAATGTATTTCTCCTTTTCAATTCAGATTGCAAATGGTAGACTTAATTTTATTATAAATTAAATTACGACAGGCTCTGAACTAATGTTTGTGCTCAGTGTTTTCATATAGTAAGACCAAGGAGAATCAGTCTTGTTCATTGTGTCATTCCAAAGAAGCTTAAAAATAAAAATAGTCACTTTTGATTTTATAATTTAAAAAATATGCATGTAAATACTAAAATAGAAAGATGGAATAAAAAAGTCTGAAGTTTCAAGTTTTCTGAATGTCTAAAACTACAGACATGAGCAGAGCTCCTGAGGCTGACACTGACCAACTCCTTTATTCTTTGTGGTCAGGATGTTCTACATGTGACCTTTCTTATGTCAAAAAAGCTACTGGTATTTACTTGGTCTAAATATGACTTCATAAATTCAATTCTTTAATATATTTATGGAATTTTCATTAACAGGACTGTGGGTTTTTTTAATTACTCCTGTCTTTCCTAAATATGAGCCCCTTAAAAATTAGTAGCAAAGATTAGATCCCCAGACACATTTTTCCATCTACTTTCTCTGAGAAAAACCTTTTGAAAGAAGCACACTGACTTCCTCCAAGCTAAGGCAGTCTGAGAAAATAATCTGTGTCTCAGATCAGACTTACAGAAATATTCATTAATTTCCAGCCCAAAATAAGGTGTAGAGGGTTGCTGCTGGGTCAGAAATTGAGAAATAACTTCTCAACAATGATACAGTCACACTGATACTATTAGCAACTTAAGGCACTGATGAATATATGCAGGGTAAATGTTAAAAATTTGAGTATCAATATAAAATAACATCACTTTTCCATCATCTGTCATTTGTTATTCTTATTTCATCTATGAGCATTTATTAAGACATTTTGGAGAACAGATGCATTAGAATATTCAGGAAAGCAACATGTAAGCTTTACAATAAGAGGAGAAATATAATAGTGAGTATGACTAAGAATTGCTTATTTTTATTCTGGAAAGCAGCACAATTATAGCACATAATGTTGAATAGTATAATTTTTCCAAGTGACTGAATTAGAACTCATAATAAAGGTTAACAAAATAAAGAACTGGAGGATTTGGCTTTTCAAATGACCTTAAGGATTCAAATTCAAAATTCTTACTTAGCTGGGGCACGATTAAATGAACATTTGTATAGGATAGGGAGTCTCAAATTTTATCCCTCCCTAACTCATCTGAAGGAGGTGAGAAACACACATGTGTGGGCACCACAAAGGGATCCCAAAATGGTAGCAACCCCCCAGCAAAGGACCTCAGAGGGTCCTTCCCCACCTCTCTCTACTACTGCACCCCTTCATAATCTCTAGGAAATTCCTACCTACAGGGTATAAAAGCTTACTAAAGCATCACTAGTTATAATTTTAAGTAGCTGGAGCTTGACCTCTCTTACTGGAAAGAATTCCCAAAGTCATTTCAGAATATCAAACAGGGGCATTAACAGAGGGAAGAAATTTTAAGGGATCATGTTGGAGGAATGAAATGATCATAAATAGATCTGAACTTGGAAATGTCTTTTGTTGTTGTTTGTTTGTTTTCTAATCACTCTACTTATTTCTATCACATACCCCTGGGAGTGAAGGTAGGATATGAGCGTGTCTACCTCAATTTCCTTGTCTTTGAAAGCCATATAGGAAACCAAGTAAGTCGTTCTGAGCAAATTAATGTGGAAAGCTCATTCTAATCTTAACCTGAACTCAAGGCCCTTTGAGATAAACATTTATATCAACCAGTCCACAAGGATGAGAAAATAGATGAAGTTAATATAAATCTACAGAGTAATAAAGACATCTTGTTACAAGATTTCTCTCTGCATCTTTGTTAGCGATACAGGGTAACAGTGGATATATTTAGCAGCTAACTGCTCAATGTAATAAGACTTTAGTTGTGGCCAATGAATTTTATTTATTCTAAGTCAATAAAAATAGAGTTGTTGCAATTTTCACACTGACATCAAACTAGACAAGGGGAGACAGAATGAGATAATGGAAGAGAAGATCTTGGAAAGACTTGGTGTTCAGAAAAGGAAGAATAATCAGATTGCTGTCATGTATTAATTTGAGAGAACTTGGAAATACGTAATTTGGGGATGTATAGTTGAAAATGCTGATATTGAGAAGTATTAGATTTTCTCAGTGTGATGCACATTTAGGAGCCAGGGGCAAAATCTTCAAGAAGAAATGTTTTCAGTCTTTTTTTAGACATAAACATTTCTAACAGAATTCTTTAAAGATGGAAAAGCACTCTTGAGTGGTAGTAGGTATCCTATCACAAGTGTGGTGTGCCGTGGTGACTCAACGATTTCTTGGGACCCCTCTCACTCCCCTACACCCAGAGACAGATTATGTACATGTGCGTAACTTGCTCGCAAGATTTTCTTTTGATGGAGGGAGCCAATTCATAGATTAGGTACCTGTAAATTATGTAGAATTTCTACTCTATCACTTAAGTGAAGAAAGAATATAAAACAATGTGAATGAAGGAATAAAACCACATCTTTTATACTAACAGTCAATTCTATAAAAACTGAGATATCTTACTACTTTTGCACTTCAAATTATCTCCTGGTGAATATATACCAGTATTCTCAACTTTTATCCCTCCCTAACTCATCTGAAGGAGGTGAGAAACACACATGTGTGGGCACCACAAAGGGATCCCAAAATGGTAGCAACTCCCCAGCAAAGGACCTCAGGAGGTCCTTCCCCACCTCTCTCTACTACCGCACCCCTTCATAATCACTAGGAAATTCCTACCTGTAGGGTATAAAAGCCTACTAAAGCATCACTAGTTATAATTTTAAGTAGCTGGAGCTTGACCTCTCTTATTGGGAAGAATTTCCAAAGTCATTTTAGAATAACTAACTTATGACCTAGGTGGTCATTACATTGAATTTCATGGAAAGAACTCAGAAGTGTGAATATATTAGGTGACTTCTAATAGTTTTCCTAAAACAGACATTTTGTCATTTGGCAACCAAGATGACCCGCAGTTCACCAAAGATGTGTGCTCTCTTTCTAAAATTTAAAACTGTTACTCTAAAACACCCATCTACAAATGGACTGTACATTTCTCAATCCTACTTTGTAGATGAGATATACAAGTAATTCTCTAATATAACAATAACATAAGTGGTGTGCATAAATTGTAAAATGAAATAGTTAAAATTGGGATGCTTTTACCATGCTCTCAGCTCTTTTCTTTGGTTAGAAGACAAACCTTTAATGTTCTACAGGATGTTAGAGACATGTGATTAAAAAGGCATCAGAGACTAAGAGTCACATTATGGAAGGCCACCAACTTTTCATGCATGCTACAGTAACTGCTACATTAGCAAGAAAGCCAGCCCCATTATATTGTCGCTAACGTTTTGGAGTTAATTTGTTATAGCCATCTATGCTGTGTAATAAAAATTATAATAATTACTTCTCTAATAATATTCCAAGTATTTTGCATGGTCTGACTCTGTAATTATATTACTATAATTTATTAGGTGCTATATTAGTGTGTACATTTATGGCAATGAAAGAAACATCAAAAGAGGAAGTAAAGGGTAAAGACTACTTTTTCTCTGGAGTATGAATAACTGTTATTTGGTCCTGGTTTTAGCTTTTAACTTTTCCAGTTTGTTGTATTTCTTCAAATGCCCTTGTCTTTGCCTTTTCATTTCTAATTATAAAAGAATAGTGCAGAGTTTGTCTTTGATAAATTCGGGAACTGAATTTCAGAGGTTTGTTGGGGTTTTTTGTTGTTTTGTTTTTTGGTGGCTTTTTTTGTTTTGGTTGTTTTTTGTGGAACCTGAGTAACCACATTTTAATTCAATGCACCTTTTTCCTATTTTTCCTATATTTTTGTTAGTGCTTATTAATTTTACCAAATATTTGCTTTCCTTATGGCATTTTCCTACATACATTACAACATATTTTAAATAATGTTTTCCATTATAAGAAATTAAATCCAGGGGTGGCTTACTACTTAGCAAAAGATAACTACAACAACCCTCACAATCTTCTCCCTCAAATAATAATGCTAAGTAAACCTTGAATTACCTAACCTTTTTTTACTCATTTCTCACTATGTTTAGAGCGCTTGTCTCTCCTGCAGAGCCCTCTAGCCAACTCTTTCCCTTAACTATGGGCCAAAGTGAAGCATGTAAGGCTTGAAGTCTCACACAATCTTAAGTCAAAAGAGAAAAAAATCTTCACAATATCAGTTAAATAACTTCTAAGACAGTCTTTTTGATCTAAGTTGTCTTAATTATGAATTATATCTAAAATGCTTTACTAAGGTCTGAATGATTGTCTAATCTAAAGCCAGTTTATGAACAAGGAGCTACAGAGGTGGAAAGACTTGGAAATGCCTCACAAGATCTAACTTTGGGTGACAGGAATTGTGAATGCCATGAACTGGAGCCAGCTAGTGCAGAGCAAGGATGATCCTTGCTCCCATGAGTCTTTTAATTTCATGGAAAATCAAGCCACATAGATGAACATTTAAAAAACATGAGGTAACAGATGCTAAATGTTATGCTAAAATTATAGCATACAGTACTTTGAAATCTTTGATTTGTCATATTATATAGGCTACGGACTCCCTCTGCTACTGCAATTGTGAGAACGGCCCCCAGTAGGGAGGTTTAGCTTAATAAATGTAGCTGCTTTGTTCCTCAGATTGCTGATCCATGTGATTGATTGACGAGTCTATTTCATCCCGAGCAGAAGAGTGTGGTCGACAGCAGACTCTGTAATTTTTGATGTCTGACAGAGCAAATGACATTCGTGTGACAGACTTTTTCTTCCCCTGCTAACTGCATCAACATTTATTTATGATAAAAGGGAAGCTGGGTAAAAAGAACCAGCCAGTATTGCTTACCCTAAATCACGAAGTTTTATAATCTTCTTTATGGGGAGAGGAATATTAACAACCTCAGTGTTTCTTTAATACACTGAACATATAAAATTGTGGACCAGAAACATCTACAAGCTAATTCTATACTACTGAATGTCCTTACGGGATCAATTAAGATTATTATTCATTCTCCCACTGTCTTGTTTTTAAATTCTGCATATAGTTTTCAAACTCTGTAAGAGAAAGCTTTTGCCTATGTACCTTGTTTGAGCTTATAATCTTTCTCAGTGCTGGTGTTTCAATAAAATGATCCCAATGGAGAGATAACTTTTTGGGTCCCTAATGAGTTTGAGGACCTGAAGGAAAATTAAATGCCTGTCTGAAGCAATCAATGATAAAAATGGTGTCTCTCAGGATATCCTCAGATCTGGAATTCACTTTCTGAGTGAGATACCATACTCCTTAAGCAAAGATGATTTTGTGAAAAGATAAAATATTAACTCTTGGAAATGGGGGATGATGACAAATGAGCACTAATAACAACAGTAGAAAAGTGAATATAATGCTGTGATTTTAAAAAGCATTACATTCATTTTTTTGCAATCATTTAAAATGACAAAAACAATATCATGTAATACCTTTTAAAACATGACCATTAGATTAAATACAGCATAAACATTATGTGAAGACAAGAATGATGAAGCGAACTGTAACACTACATTGTGGAAAATAACAATCCAAATTGATGATAAAGGTATTTGAGTCTATGCATTAGCTTCTGAGAATCCAGAGGTGTGTTAGAGAGGCATACAGTAACTAGGTTAGCCTTAAGATGCATTACTAAACATCAGATAATATAAAGTGACCTCCTTCGGGAACTTTCATGTACAAAGTAAGGACCTTGAATATGAGCCACAGAAAAATAGTAGCATTTGTTTTATTTTAACATTTATGAATGAAAGTGAATCACAGCTGAAATGTTAGAAAGTGAAGGAAGATGAACTGTGCACAGAAAGTGGAAGACTCCTTGGATGAGTTTTTATCAAATGTTCTAAACGAAAAGAAAGTGAGGAGAAGAAGCCCTACATTCTAGGGCCATTTTTGAGGCTTTAGCAGGTATAGCATTCTAGAATACTAAATACTCATGGAAAATTTTTCAAGAATGAATTATAACACATACTAAATAGACAATGAAGTCAGTGTTAAGCAGGAAAGTAGTGCCCAGTTACATTTTCAGTGAGTTAAAGAGATGGGTAGCCAAAGGGTGGAAAATGAATCAGAAGATAAGTAACAAGTTAGAATGTCCCTATGTGAGAGATAAATGCAAATGATTAAACAGAGTAAGCTCTTTGGTTATTGATGCTTTTTATTTGAATTTAAATTTATTTGTAACTGATACATTAAAATTGTTCATATTTACAGGTTTCATGTGATATTATAAGATATGAAACATTGAGTAAATTTAAATCAGGTTAAATACACCTATTTCCTGAAATGTTTATCATTTCTTTTGTGAAAACAATGACATTTCTTTCTTCTAGTTTTTTGACATATACAGTATATCACTGTTATTTATAGTCACCCTATTGTGTGATAGCACACCAGAACTTTCTACTCCTCTAATTGGTACTTATTTCTCACTGATTAACCTCTCCAAAGAAGAAATATGATGTCTGAAATTACAAGGGATTCCTTATTCTAATGTGGTTGATACACGAGTAACAAAAACAGTGTTTGCGAATGTTCCAGTTAAAAACAGGACTGGGCTTTGCTGAATAAATATACTGAAGAAATGTGCTTGAAGTATACTAAAAAGTATCACACTGTATGTGACTCTGGATAAAAATATTAGTTAGTATATAAGATGTTTAAAAGCAAAGCTGGGGCTGGGGATTTAGCTCAGTGGTTCCGCTGTCTGCCTTGCAAGCACAAGGACCCAAGTTCGATCCCTGGTACCAAAAAAAAGCAAAGCTGACACTGCAGCAAATGGTTGAATTCAGGGTTAAAGAGATGAACAAACTACATGTGATCTAACAAAGGGGTGTTAAAAAGGTCTGGATTATACAATGGCATTAGATTATTATACTATAAATATAAATATTTTAATGCACATATCACCAATTTAGAGTATAAGATTTAATGTATCTTCTAGGTATGTATTCTTCAAAAAGAAATATTAGTCATATGTTAGCATCAAAGTGCACCTTAGAAGGCAAGCTTTCTGTGACTGCTTGAGTAAGAACTGCACTAATGCAAGCTAACTGCCCCTCATAAACTACAATAGCATCAAGAATTCATTAACCAAGAAAGGTAATTCAAGACTGTGTGTTTTGGAATACTATAAACAATAATTTAGGGAAATATTTTAGATAGGAAATAGATAATTAATTTTATCCAAAGAAAATATTATAAGGCAAATTCTAACTATATTTCTCTCTATAATTTGTTTGCACTATGAACTTTGCTATTTATTTCCTCAAATTTTGGAGTTAATTTTGCCATTTCATTTTTCCTACTTAAAAAATAGCATATTTCCCTTGGAAAATCTTAGCTTGGGTCAGTCTATGATTTTGATCTTTTATTATGGCTTTCTCAGGTAATAGATTGATTTTTTTGATGTTTTATTTTGCTCTTTATTTTTATTTTAACAATGAGAGCAGCTAGCAATTTCTGAAATCATCCGTGGTTACTATACTAAATTATTTCCACAAACATATTTTGCTTTCAAGTGGATATTTCTATAACACACCTACTTCCATATTTGTTCTCTTATTCTGATATACTGTATTAATAACATATTGTGATATGTTTTTTCACATACTTGTTGACCACTTTTATGTCTTCTTTGGAAAAAATATACATTCAGGTCCTTTGTCTTACCCTTCAAATCAGGTTACTTATTTTTCTATGTGTTTCTTATGTATTTGGGATATTAGCACCTTATCAGATACATGGTTTGCAAATTCACGCATCTATTGGTTGCCTTTTTTGTTGTTGTTCTTGACTGTATTCTTTGTTGTGAAGAAGCTTCTTAGTCTGATGTAGTTTCACTTCTTTATTTTTGCTTTTATGGCTTGTGCTTTGGATATTATATGCAAAAGTTATTGTCAAGACCAATCTCAAGGAAATTTTCCCTTATGTTTCCTTCTAGGAACTTTACCGCTTCAAGTTTTGCATTTCAGTCTTAGATTCATTTTAAGTTGTTCTTTTGTATGGTGAGAACAAAGAGTAGAATAATGGTTACTGGGGACTACCAGGGGAAGAAATGAAGGGTATAAAATTTACGACTGCAAAATGATTAAGTTCTGACTATAGAAAAAAGTACTCAACTGTACATTTGAAATTTGCTAAGAATGCAAATCTTAAATATTTTCAAGAAAAAAAGAACATACCTATGTGAGACAATGGATATGTCAATTATTTTGACTGTGGTGATTATTTCACAATGTATGCATGTATCAAATCATAAAGTGGCACTTTAAATATACACAAGAATTAAATAAATAAATAATAATCTTCTAGCAGAATAAAGGAAATGGTGAAATAACTTTTGCAGTCCCACTGTCCTCTAGAACTGAAATATACAACTATTTCTGGCATGGTTGATATGCAGAGCTTCCAGCTCAATTTCCAGTAATGGTCAGAAATTTATCTAGTATGATTCCGTAGGATGAAGGCATATTTTCTTCTGCCCTCCAATGCTTCTTTAACTAGGAGGAGAAGAATTTATGTTTTAGTCAATTCTAGGCAGTCTATAATGCTTTGACCAAAAAAAAAAACCTCTAAATTCCCATGACTCCGTCTCTTTCTACTGTCCTGTAGGATGTGACATATTGGAAATATACCTCTCCATGGCAGGGTGAGGCTACCAATCCCCTACCCCTGTTATTCTCCTGCATGTCTCTGAATTGTTGACTTTCTGATGACAGGTAAAAGGAAAACAGCTCTTACTTTCCCAAGAAGAATTGCCTCCAGAAAGTTGGCTGAGGTCCTGGAGTTGGGGGTGAAATGGAGTGAAGTGAGGCTGGGCTGTCCTGTCCTAAAGGGTGGGGGATTCCTCCTTTATTTTGACCATAGTTTGACCCTTAATTTCATTTGTTTTCATAATTCTGTGATACATCAATTGTCTTTCCTCCTCTTTTCTTTCCTTATTTCTTTTCTTCGCTGTTTTGTTTTCTGCCTGTGTGTGTGTGCACATGTGTGTGTGTGTGTGTGTGTTGATCAATAGGCAAAAGTAATAGAGGAAAAAAGCAGAATTATTTTCAGAGTGGTAGAAGGAATTAGGAAGAAGGAATTCTGAATATGTTCTAAGGGCATTATGCTCCTGTTTTAGGTATTACATTTGATTATTTGATTACTTAAACAATCATAATTCATAAGCAATCAATATTTTCCTGCCTAGTCCCACACAATTATATAGAGAGGAAGAAAAGAGTAACTGGAAGCTTGAAAATAACTTTTAACATATTTCAAGAATTAATCAGAAACAAAGGAAACATAAAACTGAAGGGAAGTAGCTGAAAAACAAGCATTTCATTACAATTTTTACAATTTGGTGTACTTTTGCCTCTCTCTTTTTAGAACCTAATGCATTAGACTTACTCATTTAGATGAGACACGAAAGGATGAGAAAGCAATTACTATACAAGAGGAAAGAACTATAAAAATTCATGCAAAATTCACAACAAAAGACAAAAGAGCAGTAGTAAGTGATGCAAGACAGTCAGTAACACTGAATACAAAGTGTTTTGGCAACCCAGGCCTCACCATGCCGCTCCCACTAAGGGGTGAGAGGACTAGACAGGTCTAGAGGACTCCAGATCATCTGCTGGCACAGCAGGGTATACTGAAAACAGAACCCGGGGGGGCCCTGGCTTAGACTGAGCCAGTCCACTAGACAATAACAAAGGACAACTATAAGTACTCTTGACCCACTGCTCATCTTGAAACAACCCCAAAACCAATTACATAGGTCCCCAAGCCCCACTAGTATACATGCAAACTGCCCTGAGACAGTCATTTTAGTTCCACTTATTTGAATGACAGCATATGTCCATTATATGCATAATTGTCTAAACATTAATAAGTCATTGAACAAGCAAAGTGCATAATGTAACGTATTCCACACAGCTTCCTAGTCTATAAAGAGACTGTTTCTAATTTGATTTTTTAAGGGGTGAGTGAGTCTTCAATACTGCATTCTAAAACTGAGATAATAAAAATTGCTCTCGTATGTGTAAAACAATTTCTGAGTAAAATCTCTGCTTTAAGGAATCTCCCTATACAACTGGCAATTTACACCCCCGACCAGCTAACTAGATGGGTTTGGGAGGCTAAATATGGAATCCAATCGGATAAGCTCAAAGCTTCTCAATTATTTCAATGAAAGAGCCAAAATTCAGTATTGTCATTGTTCCATGAGGCTTAAGTTAAAATGCATACAGGTACACCGTGAGATGGAAGAACAGAACCAGCAGGGCCAGGCAGCTTCCCCAGGAAAAGCATTTGGTCAAACTTCTTACTCAAAATAGAAATCAGAAAAAGAACTGTAAGGATCTGAGAGCACAGGTGATTTAAACCTGGAAATAATAACATAAACATGTCTAGTTTTATAAACAGACTAGCACTGAGAAAAAATGAGAGCAATGTAAATTTTCCGTGGTACATTTATTTCTCTAGGAAAGTGGATTCCCGCTGTGAGCTTTCCTTCCTTGACCAACTCTGTGTTCAGTGGCTTAAATATATTCAAGCTCCACACATACTTGTAATGATTGTGGACTACAGACTAATCCATAATAAGGCACTAAACGTGAGGGAGGAAAAAAGATTAAAGATAGATGTTTAATGAAAAAAGATTTGAGGAATATATAATCTCAGTTTCCTTATTTTCATGTCAAGGGAATACTACTGAAATTCAAAGTTATTCACTTTTTCTGGACATCTAATTTCAAAATATCCCATAAAAGAATAATGTGAAAAGACCTGAAACAACAATAACAAAAGAAACTCATAGATAAGTAGTGTGCTTTCAGTCCCTGAATGCAAATCTGTGGAATCCCTACACATGTGATTAAGGGCAATAAATTGTTTTAATTAGAAATATATAATAAGCCATGAAGATAATTCACCAGCTAACAATACTCTTAGGTGAGTGATTTTCTTTGTCATTAAAAGCTTAATAAACTCTAATCACTTTGCTGCTTTTAAATACAACTTCCAAGAGATGTTCTCCATAAAACCAGAGATCCTGTCAGATGACGCCCACAAAGCTCTGTAAGTAGGAAAGAAGCAGACTAGGACAACTGCTTCATAGAGATATTTTCCCAAATTTCCTGGATGTAAAGAACTGCCTGAAGTACTTTTAAAAATACTAAATTCTGCTAGAAGTTATAGTTAAAAATACAAGTTCTTTTTAAAATTGCAAAAAGCCACGCATGAACCACTGACTCAAATCTCCCAAGAAGGGACAGGAAACTGTATAGTCCCTGTTCCAAATGATAATTGTTACTGTGGATGTTTTGGAAATATTCATGAATACCAAATGTTGCATTTTAAATTGGGAAGAATTGACTAAAATAAGCTATGCTTTTGCCTAGGATTTTCTATGCTAAACAGTTATTTGAACTTCCCCTCCTGTCAATCTCTCCAGTGAAAAGTATTGAACAGATTAAGCATCATGTGCTCCAAGCACAAACAGGAAAGCTTTAAAATTGAAGGTCACTAACAACATTGGAGCATTTGTGTATGGTGGGTAGCCACAGAAATTATGGAGAGGTGAGTGATCATTTCAGAAAAAAAAATCTCGTGTGTGTGTGTGTGTGTGCGCGCGCGTGTGTGTGTGTGCACGCATGCACGTTGTAGAAATAAAATTTAAAACATAGGAGAGAACAGGAAAACTCTGTAGTCTTACAAGCCCCCACCTAAAAATACTAAGTAACTGAGAAAAATAAATATTACAGCAGAAAAGAGTTTTCAGCAATTTGAATCTTAATTTGAACTTCTAATAAAATTATTTTGATTATTTGTCCCTTACTAATGAAAAACATTCCTTTGAAAATCATTTATCAATAAATTCCTGAAAGAGACCATATAAATCCTTGTCCTAACCCCTGAATACAGTGATATTGTGTGGAGTGTGTCTCATTTTCTATTTTCAGGATGTTCATAATTATTCCCCCTCCCAAAAAAGAGTAAGAGTAAGTCATATACAAGATTACAAATAATTGTTTGCCTGCCATCCAATGTGCAAATATTGAATTTCTTCCAAATGAGGCACCTAATGAAAAATAAAATGAGTAAGGTTTCATGTGAGTGAGCCTTCATTGGTCAGCTGAGTCTTCACAGAGAAAGTAGAGAGTGAGTCAAACTTTGAAAAATAGGGAAATTCATATATGCTAAGAAATGGATAGGTGATACTCTGGGTTCTTAATTTTCAAAAAACTTCTGGGAACAGTAACACACATGTGTATACACACACACTCACTCATGCATGCACACACAGTGCCTCTGTTGCTTTCTTGGTGTCATCAGGCACAAACCACAGCTGATTTTGAGATCCAGGAGAAAATGACACATATGAACTAGGAAAATTTAATCCAGTTCACTTTCTTGTAATTATTTAAATTAATTTTATAAATTAAATAATATTTCGTATATTTCAAAATAGCTAGTAGAAAGGGTTTTGAATATTCTCAACATAAAAAAATGATAAATGTTTGATGAGCTGAATATACTAACTGTCCAGGATCTGATCATTACACACTGTGTACGTGTTGTGAACTGTCTACTGTACTCCATACATAAACACGTTAGTTATAATGTCAATTAAAATCATTAAGTGATTCTTATTAGACAATTTAAGTCTAATAAGGGATTACAAAATGGGATTATTAAATGGGATTACATTTTCATTTGGGACTATATCAAAACAGAGAATGAAATTAGACAAATTAAACAAAGATAAGTAGATGAAAAAGAGAGATAACAATCATGCAAATGACCATGCAAGAGATTAAAGAAAAGAAAATGCTTTCCTATTTTTCCAATGTAAGTTCCAGTCTCTGTGAAGAGGCAGTGCCTCATTTTTAAAAACTTGGCTCTCTACAGGATAACCTGATATCACCATTCAATCCAGATTAGAACAAGTAGGTTCTCATCCTTTGAATTATGGGAATATCTAACAGGGCTTTATTTCAAAGTAAAGTTTTCAAATTTTTCCTCTGAAGTATGTGTGTATACATACAAATACAGATGACATATAGATGACTAGATGCTCTTTAGATAATACATTAGCACATTTAATGTAAATTATGCACACATGCACACAGTCCTTTGTTCTGCAGGTATGTCCAATTTCATTTTCTGAATTGCTCTTTATTATGCACAACATAAACAACAGAAGGAATTGTGGAAGGAGGAGACCCACTTCTAGAAGGAGCCAGGCCAAGTGCTTGGGACATCACCAACTCAGAAGCTTCAAACTGCACTAATTCTAACTAGGGGAGATACTGAGGTGCCTTTGAGGAAGTAACTCTATTCTTTAAAGTGGAAATGACGAGACCATAAATTACTTTTTCAACAAAAAGTCGCAAAGATTTATGATAAATACTTACCAAGACATTAACAAGGAGAAGTCAAAATAAGGCTGGCAGCTGAAGAGAGGGGGGAAATACAGCTTCTTAGTATGTGAGAAAGATTTTCTTTACCCTCATCAGAGACTAATCATTCTTATTTATCAACTACTGACTATGGGAAGCAGAGATCAAAATAACAGCATAAAAAGTACATGTGTTGTAGGAATGAAAACACAGCACAGTAAATATTTTAAGCCAAAGGAAATTTGGGAGTGGAGAGACATGAATCTTACAGCATGACATGCACCGGGACTAAAGGTTCCGGATGAGGGTTCTGGGGAGGCAACTGTCGCCTACAATTTTCCTCTGTGCACGAATGTGCCCCACAGATGCATGAGGGAGAGCACCGTCTGAAGGATCTGAGAGCATGTCAAAACAAACAGTACTGAGAAGTAGCTAAAGAGGCAGCAGAAATCAGTGGGTATGTGGACACTGTCTTAGACCAGTCCTCTTTCCCATTTACCAACCCTTTGATCTTGGGCAAGTCATTTACCTTCCATGCCTGTTTCCTTATCTGCAAAACTGAGGGCTACATGAAGTTGTTCTGCTAACTTAATGAGTGTGTGTGTGTGCACGCACGCATGTGTGTGTTTAGAACACTGTGGCATTTATTCAATGCCACATATATGGTTAAGTATTATTTAACATTTTTGATCTTGTGAACTATTATTACACAAAGCAACCCATATCAAGTTTAATTGCATGCTTAAAACGAGTAAAACAGGGGGCCAGGGATTTAACTCAGTGGTTCTGCCACCTGCCTCACAAGCACAAGGACCCCCAGTTCGATCCCCAGTCCCCCAAAAAAAAAACAACAACAACAAGAGTAAAATAAAAACTATATGAACACAGTGTGTATAACTTTTAAAATGTCTGTAGGGAGACAGGACAAAAGTGGGAAATACTAGGTAACAGGGTAAGGAAAGTAGACCGGGTCCTATAATAGTGAGGTAGTTATGAAGAGTAGTAGCTAAGAAGTAGCATATTGAATGTGACATTAGTTTTGCACTTTTTATTTGGTAAGGACGGGGGAGGAGGATGAAGCTGGGAGAGAAGGCAATCAGTAAAATACTGCAAAAGTTTAACCATCTATTTCTAGATGAGTAACAGTATCAAAGGTTGTGGTAGGATGGCCTCAAACCAATCTCGGACTTAATTTCTAAGATCCTGCTAATCCTGATTTATGAAAGATATCTTAAAGAAAGAAAAGGGACAGACAGATTTATTCTCATGGGAGCTATAAACAGAATATGATTAGGGCAGCTTCAAAATAGATGGACTTTTTAAATGTATATTTTGCCCTTTATCTTATATCTAAAGTATAAATTCTTATACAAATTAGAAAACTCTTACACAGAGGTGAATGGAAAAAGTAGTTCGCCTCTCTAAAAAATCTGTATGAAAAGATTTACATGGATAGCAACTCTGACTTTGATGAAAATTGGCATATTAGGCTAAAATTAATCTAATTAAAATGATACCTCATAGATCAGGTAAAACAAAGGAAGACTGGACTGATGAGCTGTGCCCAGGAAAGCTTCTCCTGGCCTCATCAACTGAATTTCTCATGGTTAGTTTTATTTTTTAACCAAAGAGTTAAAATAGCATTAAAATCAAATTTAAACAAATAGAGAAATTTTTGCAGTATATTCTAGTTAAACTTGGCACCTCTTTTGGATATAAATGCCAGGTGCATTGCTTTTCAAATGACTTCAGCTCATTGCAAAGTGTCTGAGCATATAGGGAATCTTGAAGATTTACTATGCAAATAATAATCGCTTAAAATTGCCTTTGAAATGTCAAATCTGCTTCACACTTAAGGTTGGAAACTTGAAAAAAACATTTTTTTCAGATTTTACATCACAGAGAGGGCTCTAGAAATAAATATGATTCTATTCTATTTGATTGCTATATACATGAAATACTCTAGAGAACCATTTAAATCAAAATCATGTACAATGACCTACATGATATTATGATATAAATATTCAAAACTCCTATCTCGATAGACTTACTTAATGTGATTTTTATTAGATTCAGAATGAAATTAGCACTTTTATATTACATCTGAAGGCCAAGCTACAACTAATAACTATAGAAGAACATAAAGTAAGTCTCCTCTCCCACTCACTGTCCCTCCTCGACCTGGAGAAAAGAGAAGAAATGCAAAGTCCCAAGTTCGATCCCTGGTACCAAAAAAAAAAAAAAGAGAAGAAATGCAATAAAATAAAAGTCAGGGACACCACAGATAGGCTCACTCTAAGCTTCAGCTCAATCACAGGGCAGCTAGATTTTCTGAGGCTTTCCATGCCACTGTCATCTCCAAGTTTGCAATTTATTTCTTTTAAATTATTTTTAAGTTACATAGAATTATACATATTTATGGGGTTACCAAATGATGTTTTGATAAATTTATATATTGAATATTGTGCAAGCAAGGGGAAAATATATCCTCAAACATTTACACTTTCTTTGTGATAAAAATTCTTAGGGCCAGGGATTTAGTTCAGTGTCACTACCCCTGCCTTGTATGCACAAGCTCCTGAGTTCAATTACCAGGACCAAAAAAAAAACCTCTTTTCTCCTAGATTTTGACATGTACATTATATTAGCATTATCTATGGTCACCCTGCTGTATGAAAGAACATTCCTTTCAGTTTCATGAGACTTTCACTAAAGGACTGCTCACCATTTCTGTCCAGATCAAGAATGAAAATATCCTCAGGAGTATCCACTTCCAGAGCCCAAATAAGCATCAATTAATGAAAACATGGAAATAAGGTTGATTTTATACTCTGCTGAGAAGACAACATTTTCCCTGAAGCTTACAGTGGTAAATTCCAGGGAAAAAATCCATGGGTTATGACTTGGTAGCAACAATTTACATGTAAGTGTCATCTCATGGTTGGTAGCAAGGGGGGAAATGGCATTATTGTCATATACATGGAGTGGCACTAGGAGCCTCTAGAGGAGGCTCTAGATCACACTGGACATTTCAGGATCCCAAACTATCAGAGGATGGTAGAATTTAAAAATCTCATTTATCACCGGGGATGTAGTTCAGTGGTGCTGCTCTGGCCTAGCACAAGGTCCTGAGTTCTACTGCCAGTACAAAAAAACCAAAAATGGCATTTATCTTTCCTGGTAATTGTCTGGTGGGTCTCAGAACAGAGAGTAGAGGACACAAAGGGAGATATTCTTGACTATTATTCAGTTTACTTTGATTAAGTTGTTAAAGAAGGGGCTATACCACCCCTCACCCCACCCCCAGCGCTGAAGAGGTGAGCCACTCCCAGAAACCAGGAGGAGACTTCCAGGCTGCTGAACCACCCCTGGCCCCACAGTGCAGAGGAGGTGAGCCACTCCCAGTACCCAGGAGGAGACTTCCAGGCTGCCGTGCCAGATCCCCCCAGCACAGAGAGGTGAGCCAAGCAGGCACCAGCAGCACTTCCCCCACCTCCCCACACCACTGAAATGAGAGGACACTTAAACAAGTCTCAAAACCAGACTTCCAGATCAGCTAAAGTAACCCCAAAGGGAAACAAAATGGAATACTCTGATACTCAACCACCTGGACTCACTGAACTGGCAACAAAAGAGGATCTGGAGAAAAATGAAATCAGAAATAATTTCTCAGATAACAGCAGAGATTGTGCCTATAGTGAAAGACATGATTAATAAATCTAGAGTGGACACAGATTAAAAAAAAAAAAAGAGGAGCCAAGCAACATGATGGAATCCCAACACAGGAAACAAATGGAAACCATAAAACAGATGCAAACAGATTTCCAGGAGATTAAAAACTTCTTTGAAAGCTTACACAGCAGAATGAGCCTATGTGAGGACAGAATTTCAGATACAGAAGATAAGATTGAAAATAGTGACCAGGAAAAGAAAACTTTCTTTAAAATTGTAAGAGACCATAAGAAATCAATCCAGCAACCGCTAAATGATGCAAAGAAGAATAACATAAGACTGATTGAAGTCAATGAAGAAACAGGAGAGAATGCACATGACATAAAAAAAACTGTTCACAGAAATGATGGCAGAAAACTTCCCAAGCAGGGGAAAAGAACCTGACATACAGATAGGTGAGGCATAGAGTTCTCCAACTAGCCATGATCAAAAAAAGTCTACACATAGGCATATAATTATTTAAATCCCAGAAACCTAACAGAAGAACAAAGTTCTATAAGCAGTTAGAGAAAAGAAACAAATCACATACAAAGGAAAGCCCATCAGAATCACAGCAGACTTCTCAATGCAAACCCTAAAGGCAAAAAGAGCTTGGAGTGACATATTCCAAGCCCTAAAGGAAAACAGTCTCCAATGCAGACTGATGTACCCTGCAAAACTATCTTTCAAAATTCATGGAGAAATGAGATATTTTCATGACAAAGAGCACCTTCAGAACTTCATGAATACCAAACCAGCACTCCAAAAAATTTTAGACAATATCCTAGGAAAAGACAATGAGGATCACAACCCCAGGAAGCCTGGCAGAATGAACCCATTGGGCACAAGAAATTAAATGAAAAGGGGGGTTGAATCCAACACAAAGAAAAAGTCATGACAATGACAAGTCAATACATATCTGTTATAACCATCAATGTTAATGCTGAATTCACCAGTCAAAAGAAATAGACTGGCAGAATGGGTCAAGAAGCAAGATCCAACAATATGCTGCATACAAGAAACACATTTAATTTAAAAAGAAACAAATAGACTGAAAGTTAAAGGGTGGAAAACAATAGTCCATGTGACAGGAACTCGAAAAAAAGCAGGAGTAGCTATCCTCTTTGCCGATCAAGTGGGTGTCAAACCAAAATCTGAAACACTTCTGGTCCCAAGAATCTCATATAAGGGATAGCCAACTTGTATGTACGAATCTATTATGAACAAGTGTTTTCATTCCTCTTAAGTAAAAACTTAAGAACAGAATTGTTGGTTCTTAACAGTAATACAAGAAATTTCTATATTGTTTTCCAAAATGGTTTTATCATTTTACATTCACATTAGCAGTATTAGAAAATTCTAGCTGGTTCACACCTAAGCTGACATTTGTCCTTTTAAAACTTTTAACTTCATCTCCCTAATGAGTGTATAATACAATCTTGTTATTGTACTAATTAGCATTTTTCTGATTCTAGTGTTGCACACCTTTCCTTGTGCTGTACTGGCTATTTATCATCTTGTGTCTACTTTTTAATTGAGTTGTCTATTAATGAGCTGTAAGTGTTGTTTATATATTCTGGTCATCGGTTATATGCATTATAAAAATGGTCTGTTTAAGGACTACTTTTCATTTTCTTAACTATATCATTTAAAGTTCTAAATTTTGATGGAATCTCATTTATCAATTTTTTTTATTTCATGCATCATGTTTTTTGTATCCTAGGAAATATTTGCCTACCCTAAATTCATGAACATTTTCCCTTATAATTTCTTTTTAAAGTTTCATAGTTTTAGCCTTTCATATTTAGGTTCATAGAGCCTTTCAAGTTATTTTTATGAATGGAAATAAAGGGTTGAGGCTAATTTTTTACATACAGATACCAGGTATTCTAGTACAATTTGCTGAAAACACTATCCTTTCCTCTACTCTTGAGTTGAGTTTATGCTCTATAAAATGTTAATGTTAAATAATCTTTCAAAACTCAGTGGACCATATATGTGTGGTTCTATTTCTAGATTCTCTGTTTTATTCCAATGATCTATATGTCTTTCCTTATACCAACACTGCCTTGACTACTGTAGCTTTAGAGGAAGTCTTAACATTAGGTAATAAATGTCTTCCAACACTGTTTTTTTCTTATTTTTTCTTTTTATTTTTCTAGGTCCTTTGTACTCCCACATAACTTTTAAATTTCAATATCCAATTCATCATTTATAGCAAATATACAGAGATCTGAATTTTTATATATACCTTGTGTTTTCTAATCCTACTAAATTCAAATACAAGTTCTAGGGGCTCCTAGAGATTTCTTAGTATTTTCTTTGTAGATGATCATTTCATCTACATATAAAGATTTTACTTCTACCTTGCAATCCTATCCTAATTCTGTCATTTTATCACCAGACTATTTTGGTTTGGGCCTATGTTTCAAAGTTTAATGGACAGATGAAAAGTAGGCATATCTGCCCTTGTTCCCCACCTTATGGAGAAAGCATTGTATCTTCTTCATTCATATAAGGCATTTTTGCTGGAAGTATGGCGTACATGCCTTATCTGTTGAGAAGGTTCTGTTCTATTTCTACTCTCCTGATAGCTTTTACCATGAAGAGCTGTAGAATTTAGTCCAATACTTTTTCTGCAACTACTGAAAGGATCATATGTTTTTTCCTTTCCTCTGTTAAAATGATGACTTATGGGGGTGGATTTTCCATTGCTGAACCAACAGTGCCAGCCCTACAATAAATCCACTACTGCCAGATCTGATTTATAATAGTTTGCTTTGTTAAACCAATTTTTATCTATGTTCATACTTTTCTATTATCTTTATCCAGTTTTAGTATTAGCACAATGTTGATTTCCTAAAATGAGGGGAGACGTGTTCCTTCTTTTCTCTGCTTTAAATGTTTGATATAATTTATCAGTTAAAATGTATACGAGCTTGTTGTTGTCATATAGGTAGATTTTCAAGCTAGGAATATACTTTCTTTAATAGGCGCTATTCAAATTTTATATTTCCTCCAGAGTCAGTTTCATTTTCTTCCAAGGTACTTCTTAAAAGTTGTCAAATTTACTTCAAAAAAAGATTTTTGTAATATGATTTTTATATCCTTTTAAATTCTGTAAAATCTGTGGTAATGTCCTCTAAATTTTGATACTGTAATTTTAAAATGTATAATTGATATTGTGTAATAGAAAGAAAAGGTCTAAAGGGTCGCGGTGCTACGTGTCTCTGTTATCTTCCGTGGAGGTGGCCGGGTGAGGGTCTCCTTGCTGGGCCCCAGGCGTCTCTCCTCGTCTTCGGCCGCCCTCCGTGTGGACCCCTCTCTCAGGGCTCCCTGTGCCAGAAGCGGCAGGGAGAGGGTGCCCTGTCAATCTCATCCCTTAACGCTGGGGCTCCTCCTGGCACTGCCTCCCGCCGTGTGCAATGGGCGAGGCGGTCCAGTTCCTGACCGAGAGACCCTGGCTCGCTATACACCCGTTTGATAAAAAAAATATAGTGAACGTCACTGCTGAGTGCCGTACCCCGGAAAGACAGATCTTCAGTATGAGAGGAGTCTCATTGAACCTCAGTGAGTGACAAGTTCCAATTTGTTCGGGGCAGTCGGCTGTTCACTACAGTTGAGTGGTGAATTTTAAAGTGTGCCATAAGCCATGGCTTATAAACAACGCATTAACATGAAATTTTGTTTCAAACTGCAAAAAAGTGCTAAAGAAACACATGAAATGTTAAAATTAGTTTATGGTGAAGCTACAGTGACCAGGAAGACTGTTTACAAGTGGTTCGAGAGATTTCGTAGTGAGTGTGAATCGGTTGAAGATGAGCGATCCGGACGACCTTCCACATCAAAAACCCAAGAAAATGTGTAAAGAGTAAGCGAAATAATTCGATCCAACAGGCAGTTGACTATTAGGGAGATTTCTGAGGATCTGGACATCTCTTACGGTTCCGTTCAAAGCATTTTAACAACAGATTTGAACATGAGGCAAGTGACTGCAAAATTTGTTCCACCTGTTCTGAGGAACAAAAGCAGGAGCGCCTGTCAATTTCACTGGAGTTGCTAAAGCGTTCTGGTTCTGATTCCAGCTTTTTAAGATACATCATCACAGGGGATGAAACTTGGGTCTACGGTTATAATCCTGAGACCAGTGTTCAGAGTTCTCCGTGGAAATCACCTAGGTCTCCTTGGGCAAAAAAAGCGCGCCAATCAAGATCCAACATCAAGGTGATGTTGATTGTGTTTTTTGACCTTGATGGAATTGTGCTAAGTTTGTCCCTAGGAACACTACAGTGAACTCTGAATATTACAAGGGCTTGTTAGAGCGTTTAATCAACGATGTGTGTGTAAAACGGCCCGAGAAACGGGCAAATGGCTTCATACTCCATCACAGCAGTGCTCCATACCACACGTCGCTTCTGATACAGCAATTTGTCTGATGAAAACATTACCGTGTGTCCTCATCCACCTTATTCATCAGACGTGGCACCCTGCGACTTCTGGCTCTTCCCCAAGGTCAAAATGGCCATGAAGGGCAAACATTTTGAATCGATTCAGGACATCAAGGAAGCTGTGACAACGCTGCTAGACACACTCACAAAGGAGGACTTCCAGAGCTGCCTCACAGAGTGGCAAGAACGATGGGATCAGTGTGTTCAAAACGAGGGGGAGTATTTTGAGGGGGACTAATGGCACTGTGTCTTTTACTGTAATACATTTGTTTTAATTTAAACGTCCATCATATTTTATGATCACACCTCATAACATTTTCCTAATAACCATTGCATTATTTTCATTAACATTTTTATTCATTTATTTGCTTCTTGATTTTAAATATTATCATTTCTTATGTATACTGTTTAAATTTTTCTGTTTTATGTATTTCTGAGTGGTGTGAGATTATTGTTAGAGCTGTATTGTCCATGTTATATTTAAGTTAGTTGTATTTTATGACCTTAGAGTTTTTAGTATTTTCCATAGTTCTACTCTTGAAAAGTGGTGGGTGTCCTCGCTGCTCTCCTGCTCCTCTTAAAGAACAAAACTTTAATATGAAACCAACAATATATTTGTTGACAACCTAGAAGGTTTGTTATTCATTATGATTTGTGTATTAAAAGGTAAACCAGAAAAAAAAAAGAAAAAGAAAAGAAAAGGTCTAAAGGAGTAGGGGAAGTGGGAGGGGTAGGGGAAAGGAAAGAAAGATAAAGAAAAAATACGAGAAAAGAAAAAAAAGTGGAACAAAGTCTTTGTAAATAGGGAAGGGTGGAGGGGGTGAAGGGAGGGCAGGGGAATGGGGAAAAAATAAGAACCAAGATACATCATGTAAAGGTACAAGATCCCAATGATGAATGTAACAGTATTTTACACCTAAAATGTACCAATAAACTTAATGAGAAAAAAAAGTTATTAAAGAAGGGGGTTTTTTTGTCTGTTTTTTCACTAAGCAACGTGAATGTTGTCACATTACCATTTTTTACAGAATCTAAGCTAAAACATAAGAAAATGTTGCAAAATTAACCTGGTATTTTAAAAGTCTCATTTTATTTCTACTGTAACCAAGTTATACACCTTTCAAAATGAACTAAAACTGGGAGGAAAATATGTATATGAACAAGTCTAAGAAATGTAATATATCAAAATGTTTACTTATTCATAAAACAATTATAATAAAATTTTCCTCCTTTTAAAAATTAATCTATAATAACAATTACTTTCATCTTTTCAGTGGTATATTCACTCACTGGAAATTTATTGAGTAGTAAACTCTACAGAAGCAAAATTTGGATGTTTGGCAAGTGAAACAATTCTTGTGTTTCATGAGAGTTCTGTTGTAATAGAATAATAGTTTACTAAGTTGGAAGATGATAGCTGAAAAATCATTTATATCTCTTTCCAAATAATTTAAGCCTGCTACAAGAACAAGCTTCCACAAACAGAATTTTATGGTGTTTTTATATTTTCAGTGAATACTGAGTAAAATGCTTTTCATACAAAGTAGGGTAATAAACTAAATTGGAGAACAAGAAATACACAAAAAACATGATTCTTTTTATTCAACTGTAAAAGTAATACATGATAGCTAATGAAATCCAGAAAAAGAAAAATTCATAACTTGACTATCCCAGTAAGCTTACTTCATTATCATTTCATTCCATATATACATTAAATGGTCACATTCATAATATATGTCATTTTACATTCTGCACTTTTCTATATGACATTTATCATGATTTTCCATTTGCTTATTCTGTTAATAATGACCATATACTATTATCAAATAACTAGTCTATACCTCTTTAACCAAAATATTTAAGATTTTCTAAAACATGGAATAACGATTTAGCGAAGTGCCAAGAACCTAGTCAGATCATTAAGCACAACCTCTTTCTTTTATAAAGGAGAAAAGTTTTCCCTCAAAGGTTAAATAAAGCATCTGACCACAGTTAAAGAGCTAATTACTATGGGAACTTAGCTCAAGTTTGTATTCCCAGACCATTTCCTTTCTCATTATATTTTGCTGTTTTAGGTACTTAAAAATAGAACCAACACTGCTGAAACCTATTGCTTTTGTTTTTAAAATAGACAATATTTCTGGAATTCTAGTTCACAATCCATAAGGCAAAAATAAACCCTAAATTTTTTTCCAAAAAATAAACTTAGCTTTAAAAACTTGTAGTTGACTTAAAAGAAATTCTGTCTTCTGTGTGATAGATTACATAAACTTCTGTGCTGAGCTTTCTTCGAAAGAAGCATATCTTTCAAAGCACAATCGTACTGCCCAGATACTAGATTAAAACACTGACTGTGAAAACATTGGCAGTTAATGCAATACCAAGTGCGGTGTTCTCTGACACTTCCACTAATAATCCTGTTGAATTTACCAGTACGACTTCACATATGTTTACTCCAGGAGTAATGAGCTCCACATCTTCTTCTGATGGAAAAGAACACACTGTTGAAAATCTCCAGCAAGTCAGGAATTCCATGGAGAATATTCATCTAGTTGTTGCCAGATCATGCCAGTAGGAAGAAGAAAAGACAAGAATTTGAAATGTCACTAGTCTTGTGACATCCTGAAGCCTTGCAACTGGGTACTAATTTCTAAAAAGCCTTGCATTTAGCTTTTTGTGAAAACCAAATTTGGCAGTAATTCCCTATATTCTTCTTTATCAAAAGAGAATGTATATAATGCTTACCTTAAAACAATTATTTCCGAGAGTAATGGTAGCACCACCCTATAAACACAATGGCTATCTTTACTACTGCACTGAAATTCTAAGGTGATGTGCATATAGAATTTTAAATCCTTATACACACTCAGAAATCACTTCTAATGGATATCTTCCATTCTGAAATATAGAATGGAATGATGGTGAGTTAAATCATAACCTACAATGCTAAGCATAATTATTTAATTTTCAAATAACTTTTGAATCACATCACAAGCAATGTCATACAGTGAGGAACACACTGATGCTATTTTTAATGTTGTAGTCTCTAAACCCAAAGCTGCAAACCGTGCAATCTAATGAAAGATCTCCTGCCTCCTCTTGTCATCTAAACTACATTATATGAAAAGCAATTATTGCCCTGCAGATGGGACATAAAAATTTAATGATGTAAACATTATCTTTGGAGGAATGTTTTCTTAAATAACCACTGGTGAACATTCAATATCTCACAAGTAATGGGGTAAACGTCACGTGGCAAAAGAAACAATTTATTCCACATAGTAATTATTTATAACACTTTCTGTATTCCTTCCCTTAGTGATTACATCGCAACTTCTAATTCCTACAGTGAACCACACACAAACCTAGGGCTCATTTTTTTTTTTTTTTTTTTTGGTACTGGGGATTGAACTCAGGTCCTTGTGCTTACGCAGCAGGCGGCGAAACCACTGAGCTAAATCCCCAGCCCCTAGGGCTCATTTTTGCACCGACAATCATGCCGCTCCATTTCTACTGCCCTTGTCACTGTGGAAGTTCATATCTTATTTTCCAAAGGTGATGCAAAAACATACTTAGTGTTCTGTGCCCCTCCAGCTCCATCCCTTTCAAAGTTCATGTGCTAAACCAGGCATAATCTTTATGACCACTGTAAATGATCTAGATTCCTTACAGGATGAAAGCATCAAAGTTTGAATTAATGGAGAAATTATTTCATAGCTAGTAACTTATTTCCTATTTACTTAAAAACTTCTAACAGATTATTCAAAACTTGTCTAACTTCAGCATGTGCAAAAATTACTCAAAAATTCTGTCATTGTGCCAGGGATTTAGCTCAGTGGCACTGTGCCTGCCTCGCAAGCACAAGGTCCAGAGTTTGATCTTCCGTACTGGGGGGAAAAAATGCTGCCATGATTGAATCTTAAATGTCCCCCAAAGGCCTTTGTATTAAAGGCTTGGTGCTGGTGGGAGGGGGTGGGACCTTTAATAGGTGGTGCCTAGTGGAGAGAAGTTAGGTCACTGGAGAACTGTCCTAGGAGGGGTACATAAAGACCCCAGCATCCTCCCTTCCTCATTTGGCCCGGAAGCAAAAGCGAGGTCTCTGCCAACTGCTTACACTATGATGGTCCTGAATTCTGGCCACAGGGTCCAAAGCAACGGGGCCAACTGATCACAGATTGAAACTTGTAAAATCGTGAGGCAAATTAATGTCTTATTATAAACTGATTGACTCAGGCATTTGTTACAGTGATAGAAAGCTAACATGTGTAAACACACACACGCACATGCATGTGCATGCACACACACATTTCCAGGGGAAAGAAATGAATTTATCAGTATTTACAGTCACATTCAACATTTACAAATCAGCATTTAAGAGAGTAACTGCATGAATTCAACCAAAATAATTTCTAGTGATATGTAACTTGAGCACTGGATAACTGTTTCAATATGTCAAATAAATTGTTCTCAGCACATGACTTTTTAGAAATAGCAGCAATAAAATACTATGAAAGTAATACATGTAATTTATCTACAATAAAATAATCTTTCATCAAAGGCAGAAACATGTAGTTCCCAATTTCTTTTATCATTTGATGAAAATGATTGTATGAATTAACATTTCAATCAAATTCCAATAATTCAATAGTTTTCTTATCAAAAATAAAATTGAGATTGTTTTCAAGATATGTATATTTTGAAAAATACTGTTTTGTCACATTTTCACCTATTTTTTTTTTTACTCAAACATGATGAAGATGCATTTCATTCTCTATTATTCAAATGAGCGCAAAGAATAAACTTAGCGTCTCAGATCTGGTTCTGAAGGCCTATTCTGAATTCTAAGTACCATCGATACTAGCAAATTAGGAAAGAAAAGGCTTTTTGTTACAATAGGAATCTTTAGGAAGCATGAGATAGTGCAAATTCTTCTGCAGTAATTAGAACACGTTATTGTGAAAATTCCCAAACTACAGGATGATTATATGATTCATTTTGTACACTGATCAGAAGCACTCCAGAGAATTGTTCTGATAGTAATAGTTATCTCACTATTATAATGGTAATCATAATGTTTGAGAGGAGCAATGGCTAAAGCAGGGAAAAACCTTGCAAAATTAGAAGTCTTTATATAAAAATAACCTAATAGTTGAGAATGGCCAATATCTCTAAAATGTACATAAGTAATGATGTTGTCAATGCAAATAAGAGTTAATAAGGTCTAATTTTTTGGCCTACATTGTATGACACTAAAAAAGATATTCTCTTTATTTCCCCTAGTCTTTCACTCCCTTTGTCAAGTATAAAGTGATAAGCATAGGAGGAAATCTCACTTGGACAGGAACCAGTTCTATTTCCAGGGTGAAGCAGTTTTAACTTAGAAACTTTTAAATCAACATCAGAGTACACAATCAGAGGGTGTTTTTTTTTTCACAACATTTATATGATGCACCAGTTTACAGGAAATGAAATTTGCAAATGATATGGTCTGTCTTTAAGGCAAAGTAAGGTTTATAGATGCAAGGTATTTTGTCCAACATATTAATAGCCAAGAGCAACGAGCTCTAAGAGACACTAATATCCTGAACTGCTTGAGTAATGTTTTTCTTTGTCTTGATACAGTGTAAAATTGCTCGCCTTCTAAAACACCCAATCTTTGCCTACAGACAAAAGTAATTAAATTATCCCAGAGTCATATAATCACTTACCAGTAAGCAAATGGCTCAAGTCCTTTTTATTATCAGATAAATTAAACCACATAAGAGAAAAAAACATTTCCCTAGTTTCTTCAACCTAGTGGAAAGCATTTAAAGACAGAAAAACATTTCTGGCCTAGCAATTATTTATATTTGATTTGGAAATTTTGCAATAAATCTATCATATCAGGATCATTTCTCCAGGTGTAAAAATTAAAATACTATAAAAATATAAAGATTTAAACAGAAGAACCATCAATTATTGAAGAAATGATATATCCAAAATGTAGTGGATTTGAGGTACTACATAAATTAACAGAAATAAAGAAATAATTAACAAGTTATGATGATACTGTTACCCTAAGTTTTCAAAATGTGGGAGTTACTCAGGACTGTAATAGAGAAGTCAATTTGATATAATATGAGTTATGTGTTACAATTAAGTGATAGTCTAGATTTTCCATCTAGAATCCATCGTGGGTTTATAATACTGAGATAAACAGCTTCACAGTTCTTACAGGCCTTATAATTTCTGGGTGAAAAGCAAAGAAAGGAGTCTGTAACTCTGGATGCTCTGACTCCCAAGTATGGAAGAAAGTTATATTGTCCCTGGAATGACTGAGGTATAGGAAGAGGTGAAAACAGCAAAGTTACTCTAAGATGTTTTTAAGGCTATAAAGAATCTCAAAGTTTCTGCTGTAATACCATTACAACAACATTTAGTTCCGCCGCCTGCCTCACAAGCACAAGGTCCAGAGTTTGATCAATGGTACAAAAAAAAAAACCAAAAAAATCCAAAACATTTGGCATGACACAGGACATTGACCAATTTCTTGTTAACAGTTTTCATCTTTGTATTGATGATGGTTTGGTACCTAGGGTGAAACACTAGATGGAAAATTAGTTCCAGCTCTAAATAAACCATGGCATAGAACACATCACGAATACCATCCACTGAGACCCAGCTTCCTCATTTAGCATAGAGAGCTCATTTTGATTTTGAAAAATCCAGATACCTCTATTTTTGAAATGTAATACTAAGCTATTTTGTAGAACTTGATCTGAAGCTAAGTTTCTAGATTATAACACAAAGAAACCTCAATGAAAGAAATTGTCTTCTTCCTTCTCCATTATTCATTCATTCATTAATTCATTCATTCAATATTATTGACCACTTGCTAATAAACATTCTATCACTGGTGATAAACTACAGGAAATAAGGTGAAATCGGAGTGAACTATAATGTTACTCTGGGCCTATGACCAAGGTATTAGTAGCAGATGTGGTTAGATTCCATATAGATTCTGAAGATGCAAACAAGACGTGTTTGTTGAAGGGTTAGATGTGGGAGCAAGAAGGCAAGAGAAACAGAAAGGAGGTGAAGAAAGAAAGGAAGGGGAGGAAGGGGAGGGGGAGGGGAGGGAGAGGAAGAAAAGAGGAAGAAGAGGAGGAGATAAGAAGAAAAAGGAGGAGAGGAAGAAGGAGGAGGGTGAAAAATCAGGAAGACAAGGATTAAAAAGAAGAGGAAGAAGTAGGAGAAGAGAAAGAGCAGAGAGAAGAGGAGGAGGCAGAGGAGGTGAAGGGGAGGAGAAGGGGAAGAGGGGGAAGTAGACGAAGAATAATAAAGGAGAGGATGAAGGAAGAAAGACAGGAAGAAATAGGAAGCATGAGTTTCCATAATTTCCATGCTACCATTTCACCTCTTCCCTCTCTAAAGATACGATTTTCTAAAGATATTTATTTTTCCTTTTCATGTCTACAATATGATGAAAAGATTTTAAAATACTGAACTGACACTTTAAGGCATATGTTTAAGTACTAAAAATAAAAAGAACTATGTAAGAGCTATCTACATTTTTCAGATCATAGCAATGAAAACTGAGGTATCAGAATAAATGCCTTTATTGACCCTCTTTCCCTCACCACAATTCTTAAACACCTCAGAATCTTATTTTAAACTTGCTAAACTTATTTGCTGCCATTCTACATGTTTCACTTACACTGTCCATGTATTTCCTACACATATCGTCCTCCTTCTTGTCTTTCCACCCATTCGTTGTCTTGTATCAGGCTCTGAACCAGAAACACTGAGCCTGCTGAGCCTGCTGGAGCTAGACACACACAATCACTGTAATCATCAGCACTGCAGCTGCCCTCTCCTCTTCTTTCTACTCTTTCTGCCCCATCATTCTCTTGTCCAAAGCTGACCTTTCACTCTGAGAAGCTTCAGTTTTAAGAACCATTCTCATTATTTACGTGCAGCCCCACATCTCCAACAGTCCCAACAGAGAATTGTTCTAAACCTTGTCTCTCACACAACACTGAGGTCCACCATGGGCTCGCAGGGAGCACAGATGGTGACAGACAAAGCTGCAAGCTCCCAAGTACATCACAGGAGTTCTGCTCATTCACATATTCATATCTGCCCCGTTTCCTCACAAGTATCATCTTTACTTTCCATTCCCACTGGCAAATCTCAGCAGGCAGCAAGTGGATAGCATCCATCTGTTTCCATCTTGTATACTTCTTGAGTCTTCATTTTCTAAACAACATGATATTATAAAGACAAGTGCATAGGACGTATTCCAGGCCCTGAGAAGCATTTGAGTATTTCCTTCTCAGAAATGTTTAGTTCAGCCCCTCAGTATTGGTGAAAAGCACACCTACTTTCTGTCTCTTGGTAACAAAATGTAGAAACCATTGAGGCAAGAAGTATGATCACAAGGTACAGTGAATGATTAAACTGAAATATTACAGTAAAAGACACATTGCCATTAATCCCCCTCAAAATACTCCCTCTCATTTTGAACACACTTCTCCCATCATCCTTGCTTCTTTATGAAGCAGTTCTCAGAGCCCTCTTTCCTGAGTGCACTTATGAGATGTGATTGAAAATACAGTGTAGGTTGCTTCCTAGAGCCCTCCAATGGACACGCATTGCACCATATCCTCATCTACTTGTTCACTGAATCTGGCACCATCAAAACTCTGGCCCTTTCACAAAGCCCAAATTACCATGAAAGGTAAACATTTTTAACCAGTTCAGCACATCAAGGCAGCCATAACAGTGCAACTAACGACACTCAGGAAAGAGGAGTTCTAGAAATGCTTCAGAAAGTAGTAAGAACAATGGGAGAAGTGTGTTCAAAGCGAGGGGAACATTTTGAAGGGGATTAATAGCAATGTATCTTTTACTGCAATAGATTTTTAATGTAAACATTCACCATATTTGTATCACACTCTATATACATTTTCTCCAAACAGCTATATCATCTCATTTTTATATAGTTTAAAAGTAAAATTTTTCTAATTGTATTAATAACATAAATCTAGGGGTAAATGAGTGTGAAAAAATTAGATGACAATGAATCTACTTTGGCACCACAAGTTTAGCAGGAAAGTTTAAAATTTTTTATTAAAAATGTAGATATATAGAGATAAAGAAATGTGACTCTCATATGTCACTGATTACCCTCTCCAGCTACCTTGAATTTATTATGACATAGCTATCGCTAAAAGTTATTATCTAGAAATGTAGACACATTCCTTGTGACACTATAATGATTGTCAACTGTCAGGATCTAACAATAAGAATAGATAAAGAGAAACATATGGTCCTTCACACACACACACACACACACACACACACACACACACACACAAAGAAATTAGGACTACAAAGTTAAAGATAACTAGCATTTAGGAATCTCAAAAACTTTTTAGAAATTTTTCTTTTGCAGTTAGTAAATGAGTTCATGAAGTTAGTTTGAGGTTGAATTCATGATATTTCACGTTCACTTGTTCACTAGTATGTTGAATAAGGCTAGATTTGTTTCCTTTCTGAACATCTTACTTAAAGAATAGAGAGCTACTTTAATTAATTGACAAGAATAAACAAGACATTTCTTAACTAGAACCTATCTGTCATCTATCTCTCCATTTGTGCCTGCCATTTTTGCTATTTCCCTTCTGTTTGGATGAAGTCAAAGAAATGTGTAAACCAGGGACTCAGAAGGGAACACATAAATGACACATACTTTCCATACATAACCTTTGTGTATAATAAAATGTTATATTTGTCAATGTTTTTTATGCTTTTAATCAAATAACATGTCTGTCAGCACTCAGAGCAGTTACCCCCTCCAAGTTAGGAAGGAACAACTGAGGTAGCAAATGGAATGCTGCCAACCCTTTGCAATCACTCAATAGAAGAGATGGGCAGCATTTGCTTCTCTCTACATCTTTTTGGCTTCATGTCTTCTGCTCCCTTTTTCTCTATGGAATAGGACTTTCAGTGTTACATGGCTCAAGGTAATCGTTGACACTATTTTACATCTTACTGATTTAATTTTTACAAATGATGTTATTTTCAAGAGAAGAAATTACTCAGCAATCTTCACTTTCCCATATACTTTTGTAGGAAGGCTGTTTTCTTTTTTTTTTTATTAAATTCTTTTATCGGTACATTGTAGGTATACAACACAATTACATTTCTCATTGGGAATTTTACCTTTACATAATGCATCTTGGTTCTTATTTTTTCCCCATTCCTAGCCCTAGCCCTCCCTTCACGCCCTCCACCCTTCCCTATTTACAAAGACTTTATTTCCATTTTTTCCATTTCTCATCATTTTTCCTTTCCCTTCTTTCCTTTCCCCTGCCCCTCCCACTACACCTACCCCTTTGGACCTTTTCTTCCTATTTTACATTATCAATTATTCATTCTAATCATTGGTACATTTTAGATATACAATATAATGACATTCATCATTGGAAATTTGCACCTTTACATAGTCTCTCTTGGTTCTTATTTGTCACCCTTGCCCAGCCCTCCCGTCAACCCCTCCAGTCCTCCCTATTTACAAAGATTTTGTTCCTATTTTTCCATTTTCTCATATTAATCCCATTCCCTTCTATCCTTTCCCCTAGCCCTCCCACTTCCTTCCCCTTTGCCCCTTTTCTTCCTATTTCACATTACCTATTATACATTTAGTCCTTATTTACACTTTCAGTTTCTCACACCAGAGAAACTATATGGAATTTATTCAGGTGTGTCCTACTTATTTCACTTGAGTATCGCCTCAATGTGCATCCACTTAGCTATAAATGTCTCTTAATTTCTCATTTTTTATGGCTGAGTAGTACTCCATTTTATAAAAAAACCTATTTTCTTTATCCACTCTCCAGTTGATGGGCATTTGGGCTGTTTCCAAGTTTTAGCTATTACAAACTGTGCTGCTATGAACATGAACGCACATACATCACTGTGGTATGATTCTTTTAATTCTTTGGGGAAGATCCCCAGCAGTGGAATAGTGGGGTCAAATGGGACTTCCAGTCCTAGTTCTTTGAGGTATCTCCATACTGATTTCCACAGTGGTTGCATCAGTCTACACTCCCACCAGCAGTGCAGCAGGGGCACCCTTCTTTCCCCACAGCCCTGCCAGCATTTGTTATTGCTTGATTTCATTATAGCAGCCATTCCTTCTGGAGGGAAGTGGAATCTCAGTGTTGTTTTCATTTGCATCTCTCAAATGACCAGTGATGTTGAACATTTTTTCATGTATTTATTTGCTGTTTCTACTTCTTTGTCTGAGAAATGTCTGTTCATTTCAGATGCCCATTTTTGGATTGGGTCTTTAAATTTGGGAGGTCTGATCTTTTTAAGTCCTTTATAGATTCGAGATAGCAGATCTTTGTCTGAGGAAGAGCAGGTGAAGAGTTTTTCCCACATTGTGGGGTGTCTCTTCACACTGCTGGTGGTTTCTCTTGCTGGGTAGAAGCCTTTTAATAAGAAGAGATCCCACTTGTTGATTGTTTGTGCTAGTTCACGGGCAACTGAGGTTTTGTTCATAAAATCTTTTCCTACACTGATGTCTTCAAGGGTTCTACCTAACCTCTCTTCCAACTGGTTCAGAGTTTATATTGTAATATTTAGATCTTTAATCCATTTTGATTTTAGTTTAGTGCATGGTGAGCGATACAGGTCTAGTTTTAATCTTTGGCAAGTTGAAGCCCAATTGTTCCAGCACCATTTATTAAAAAGGCTATCTTTCCTCCAGTGAGGGTGTTTAGCTCCTTTATCAAAGAGGAGATGGCTGAGTGTGTCTGGCGTTGTTTCTGCATCTTCTAATCTGTTCCACTGGTCCTCAAGTCTGTTTCTTTGCCAGTACCATGCTTTTTTTTTCATCACAGTAGCTTTGTAGTATAGTTGCAGGTTGGGGATTGTGATACCCCCTGCCATGTCTCTGTTACCTAGAATTGCTTTTGCTATTCTGGGTCTCTTCTTGCTCCAAATGAATTTTTGGATTGTTTTCTCAAGGTCTCTGAAGTATGCTGCTGGGATCTCAATTGGAATTGCATTGAATCTATATAGCAGTTTTGGAAGTATGGCCATTTTCACTATATTAATCCTTCCTACCCAGGAGCAGGGGATGTCTGTCCATTTTCTGATATCATCTTCAATCTCTCTTTGCAGAGTCCCATAGTTTTCAGAGAAGAGGTCTTTGATTTCTTTCGTTAGGATGATTCCTAGGTATTTCAGTTTTTTGGAAGCTATTGTGAAAGGAATTATTTGCCCTATTTCTCTCTCAGTGAGTCTGTCATTGGTGTAGAAAAAAGCTATTGATTTTTGTGTGTTGACCTTGTAACCAGCTACTTCACTGAATTTGGTTATTAAGTCTAGAAGACTTTTGGTGGAGTTCTTGGGGTCGTCTATATAGAGTATCATGTCATCTGCAAATAATGACAATTTGACTTCTTCAGTACCTATCTTTATTCCTTTTATTTCTTTCTCTTGTCTAATTGCCGTGGCTAATGTTTCCAGAACTATATTGAACAAGAGTGGTGATAGTGGACATCCTTGTCTTGTTCCTGATTTGAGTGTGAAGGATTTCAGTTTTTGACCATTTAGTATGATATTGGCTGTTGGTTTTTCATAGATGGCTTCTATCAGTTTGAGGTAGAGACCACCTATTCCAATTTTTTGTAGGGTTTTTATCAGAAATGTGTGTTGGATTATGTCAAATGCTTTTTCTGCATCTACGGAGATAATCATATGGTTTTTGTCCTTGGCTCTATTGATACAGTGTATTACACATTGATTGATTTTCATATATTGAACAACCCCTGCATCCCTGGGATAAATCCCACTTGATCAAGGTGTATGATCTTCTTGATGATCTTCTGCATTCTGTTTGCCAGTATCTTAGTAAGGATTTTTGCATCTATGTTCATTAGTGAGATTGGCCTATAGTTCTCTTTTTCAGTTGGGTCTTTCTCTGCTTTGGGGATCAAGGTGATGTTTGCTTCCAGGAATGACTTTGGGAGTATTGCATCTCTTTCAATTTCATTGAAGAGTTTAAACAGTAGTGGCAGTAGTTCCTCTCTAAATGTCTTGTAGAATTCAGCAGTGAAGCCATCAGAGCCCGGGCTTTTCTTAGTTGGTAAGTTTTTAATTACATTTTCAATTTCATTGGTTGATATTGGGTTGTTCAGAATTTTTAGGTCTTCTTCGTTCAACTTTGGTAATTCATATGTATCTAGGAATCTGTCCATTTCTTCTGTGTTGTCCATCTTATTGGCATATAGGTTCTGGAAATAGGTATTGATGATCATCTGGATTTCTGCCAGGTCTGTTGTAATTTCACCCTTTTTATTCCTAATTGCATGGATTTGAGCCTTTTCTTTCCTTTTTCTGACAAGGTTGGCTAAAGGTTTGTCAATTTTGTTGATTCTTTCGAAGAACCAACTCTTGGCTTCATTGACTTTTGTATTGTTCTCTTAGTCTCCATTGCATTAATTTCTCCTCTGATCTTTATAATTTCATCCCTCGTGTGAGCTTTGGGGTTGTCCTGCTCTTCTTTTTCTAGAAGCTTGAGATTCAGCATCAGGTTGTTTAATTGGGCTCATTCTGTTTTCCTAATATGCGTATTCACTGCTATGAATTTCCCTCATAAGACTGCTTTCATTGTGTCCCATAGATTCCGATATGTTGTATTGTCATTGTCATTTAATTGAAGGAACTGTCTGCTTTCTTCTTTAATTTCTTCTGTGACCCATTGGTTATTCAGAAGTGTGTTGTTCAATTTCCGTGTGTTTATGAAATTCTTTGAGTTTCTTTTGCTATGGATCTCCAATTTCATCGCACTATGGTCTGATAATATACAGGGGATAACTTCAATTCCTTTGCACTTACTTAAATATGTTCTATGTGTGAGTATGTGGTCTATTTTGGAGAATGACTCATGTGCAGCTGAGAAGAATGTGTATTCTGATTTTCTGGGTGGAACACTCTGTAAATATGTTAAGTTCATTTGTTCAAGAGTTCGATTGAATTCTAGTATTTCATTACTTATTTTTTTGTCTAGATGATCTATCTATTTGTGACAGTGGGGTGTTGAGGTCCCCCTCTACAATTGTATTAGTGCATATATGACTTTTCATGTCCATTAGTATTTGTTTTATATAGTTAGGTCCACTAGTGTTTGGTGCATAGATATTTATGATTGTCATCTCTTCCTCTTGGATTCTTCCCTTTAGAAGGATGTAGTGTCCTACTTCGTCTCTCTTAATCAGCATTGGTTTGAAATCTACTTGATCTGCAAAGAGGATAGCTACTCCTGCTTTTTTTCAGGTTCCTGTCACATGGAGTATTGTTTTCCACCCTTTAACTTTCAGTCTATGCGTTTCCTTTTGAATTAAGTGTTCTTCTTGTATGCAGCATACGGTTGGATTTTGCTTCTTGACCCATTCTGCCAGTCTATTTCTTTTGATTGGTGAATTGAGACCATTAACACTGATGGTTATAATTGAAACATATTGACTTGTTATTGCCATGACTTTTTCTTTTTGTTGAGTTCTCCCCCTTTCCATTTAATTTCTTGTCATGCCAGATGGGTTCATTCTGCTTTGCTTCCTGGGGTTATGATCCTCAAAGTCTGTTCCTAGGATATTGCGTAAAATTCTTTGGAGTGCTGGTTTGGTATTCACGAAGTTCCTAAGGTGCTCTTTGTCAGGAAAGTATCTTATTTCTCCATCCATTTTGAAAGATAGTTTTGCAGGGTACATCAATCTGAGTTGGAGGCTGTTTTCTTTTAGGGCTTGGAATATGTCACTCCAAGCTCTTCTTGCCTTGAAGGTTTGTGTTGAGAAGTCTGCTGTGATGCTGATGGGCTTTCTTTTGTAAGTGATTTGTTTCTTTTCTCTGACTGCTTGGAGAACTTTATTCTTCTGTTGTGTTTCTGGAATCTTAACAATTATATGCCTATGTGTAGATTTTTTTTTGATCAAGGTTATTTGGAGTCCTATATGCCTCACTTATCTGTATGTCAAGCTCTTTTCCCCTGCTTGGGAAGTTTTCTGCCATTATTTCTGTGAAGGGATTTTTTATGTCATCTCCACTCTCTCCTGTTTCTTCATTGAGCCCAATCAGTCTTATGGTATTCTTCTTTGCATCATCTAGCAGCTGCTGGATTGATTTCTCATGTTCCCTTATAATTTTGAAGCAATTTTTCTTTTTTCTGAAATCTTATCTTCTATATCTGAAATTCTGTCCTCACTTTGGCTCATTCTGCTGTGTAGACTTTCAATGGAGTTTTTCATGTCCTGGAAATCTATGTGCATCTGTTTTATGGATTCCATTTGTTTCTTATTTTGGGATTCCATCATGTTCCTCAGCTCCTCTCTAGATTTATTAATCATGTCTTGCACTAGGGGCACAATTTCTCCTGTTATCTGAGAAATTATTTCTGATTTAATTTTTTCCAGATCCCCTTTTGTTGCCAGCTCAGTGGGTCCAGGTGGTTGAGTATCAGAGTGTTCCATCTCATTTCCCTTTGGGGTTGCTGTAGGTGATCTGGAAGTCTGGTTTTGAGACTTATTTATGTGTTTTCTCATTTTGACTGGGGCGGGGGGCTGTTAGCGTCTGCAAGGATTACCTCCTCTGAGCTGGGAGAGGTAGGACAGGGGCTGTGAGTAGTGGTAGGGATGGTGACCCAAAAGCCCTTTCCTGTGGGCTGGGAGTAGCAGGAGGGATGGTGGCCCGGAAGCCCCTTCCTCTGGGCCAGGAGCAGCAGGACAGAAAGTGGCCCAAAAGCCCTTTCCTCTGGGCTGGGAGCAGTGGGATGGTGGCTCAGAAGACCCTACCTCTTGGCCGAGAGCAGCGGGACTCAGTACCTTGGTCTGGTGGTCTGGTGTCCTCTGTGTCTTTGTAGTGTGGAACCAGGTGCCTGCCTGTCTGCAGCGGGGTGATTCGGCGTATTCCGTTTGACTGGGGACCTCAGAAGGGCGTGCACAGACCTGCCTGTCTGCAGCAAGCTGATGTGGCGTGTTCTGTGTGACTCAGGACCTCAGTAGGGCGTGCCAGGAAGGCTGTTTTCCATGAGGACAGTAACAAGGAATGACTATGTGCATATACAAGTAATTTGGAAAGTGAAAATGAGACAGTGAGGGTTGCTTTAATGACAGGAAATGTGTCAGCGGCAAGATACAATCTATTCCCTGAGTGAACGCCTTCAGCAATAAGACTAGTGAGCCTTTCTGCTCATAAACTAGGTAGAAATTCCAATGCATGGGGTAGCTCATGGAAATGTTTCCAAATTCTAGTTTTCTGTGCTTGTTACTGTTATTCATACCAAATCACTTTCCCACTTGCAGAAGAACTGAACTTTTGTGACTACCTTAACAATCGTTTGCAGATTCAGAGAAATCATTTTCAGGGAATTTGAAAACACTCCATTTAAAAACAAATAACCACCAGAGTAGAGAAGGGAATGAAAGAGCTAGGAAAAAGAACTTTATTCTGAATAGCTTTCAAGAATATAAGCTGCTGTTCAATAACTGGTGATTGACAGCATCATGGAATACTTCTTTGAGCACTGAAAGAAATTTCTTTAGAAACCAAAATCAGACAGTGTATTTGTCTCCTCTACATAGATTACAAAAACTCAGTAACTGCCAAACTTTGCTTTCACGGTGGTAAATGTACTTTTAGATATTAAAAAGAGGTAGGGGTCGGGGATTTAGCTCAGTGGTTCTACCACCTGCCCCGCAAGCACAAGGACCAGAGTTCAATCCTCAGTATCAGAAAAAATATAAATAAATAAAAAGAGATGCTAAAAACAATCACTGAGGCACCATTAGAAAGTTGAATTATACAATTTTAAGTAAAAGGGATAAGGATTTACGCAAAAGGAAACTTTGAAAATCTAAAAGCATGAGATATGTCATTATGAGGAATATCGGATTAGATATAATAAGTAAAATATCATCTTATCAGGGGTACTCTGGAAAATGTTCTCCAAAAGCCTCAGGATCCACTGATTCACCAGTAGAATGATTTCCCCTCCCTATGAGATTCAGGTGGTGAGGTTCTCCTTCTAACAGTGAGGTGCCCAGCTATAGTGAGGGAGAAAAATGTTTTACAGGACCTGTGATAAGATCCTATTAAACTTTGCTTAGAAACCTCCATTATCATATGACCTGTTTTTTTGTCTATTAAAGTACTTGAAGAATTGGCCCTTAATGTCCTGAAAGTAGAAAGCTGGACCTATCAATAACCAAATCTAATCACTTTCTAAAGAAAAACTGACTTTTAGGAAATAACTATGAATTAAAATCTGAGTGGAAATTTTTTTATCTTAGAACATGTTATCCTAGAATTATTACTAGAACTTCAGCTGAGAATGAAATTCATGGAGCCTGCATTCTAAGGCAATATGCAAGGACCTCATGGTGGAATCAAATGCCATGTGCAGAGCTTACTGAGGAGCACAGGTGGAGCTACTGTTACCACCCACCAATGCACCAACTTTCTGCAGGCCTTCTTGCAAAGTCCTGTGAACATGGATGTCCCAGTGAGAAAGAGTCCCTTTCCACTCTGAGAAGAGGGAGACAGGACCTTTCTCCTATGTGAAGTTCAGAGAGTGGGCACAAAGATATCACTTATGAGATTAAGGTGCCTCCTGGAAGGAGGGTATGCTTCATCTCCAGGAACATTGCTTAAGCTTGAGACATGAAGAATAGTCTAAATAAGCAGAATTTATGATGACCAATGTGGAGATCAAAACATAGACCTAAGAAGATATGTCTTTTTATTTTGGTTTGGTCCTTTTGTTTAGTTTTAATTTACTGTGATCTGGCAATCCGGTTATGCAGCCATGGTTATGTGTTTATGTTGTCCACAGGGACGCCACCAGGATAAAAAATATACATGATCAGTAAATATTGCTTTTGGACAATTGTGACTTTGTGTGTATGTCGTGGTTACTTTGTGACAAACATAATTTAAAGACAAAGATCTTAGAGCTATTATGAATTTTCAAAAAAGTGCAATAGTTATTACCAAAAAAAGGCTCAAACACAAAAGTTATCACTTTTGTTGCCACAGAATTATTGACAGTATTTTCATACTTTTCTGGTAACATCCACTTTTCATTCAATAAATAAGTTGTTCTTCTAATCACAATGACATTATCTACAATCTCAGTTGGACAAGCCAGGATGTCTGTCTATGGGGTCTCCAGCAATTTGTGATCATTCCATAATATTTCCTTCTTTGAACTATTCACCCTAAACATAAATTATTCTCTCCTTCCAATAGTTCCTTATGCCAAGAACTTTCAAATGAATCTAGTGTATTTGTTTCCAATTTTCATTTCATTTCCCAGTATTTATATATTAACAATGCTGATTTTGTTATAGAATGAACCCAATGTGCCAGTCAAACTTGTTATGGTTTCTAGTCTCAGAAGCTAGCACAACATTTATGAACCGAATGTGGAGATCATTTATTCATTCAATCATCTTGCAACAAATATTTATCAAGATGGCCTCTTATTTAAATATACTGTTCAGAAGTCTTTCTACAGAAAATATAAACATTAATGGGATGGTTATCATGTGCACAGTGAACTTAAAATATGAGTGGTCATAGTATATGCCCCAAATTATGATTCAGGTTACAAAATGGAAAAAAATAACAAAAGAGACTCAGAGAAAGTTTTGGTATTTTAGTATGTAAGTCCTTTATGGCTGATAAGGTGAATTCATTCACTTCAATAAAAGTAGCTCACAAGTACATTATTATTATCACAGGTAAGTTAAAATATGGTCAGTTTCAGACTACATGATCAGAGCTTATTTTCACTTTTATATTTTTAAGGATGGTGTTAAAGATAATTCTGCTTATTAAGTAACATTATCAAAAACATGTGAGGACTTTAATAAAGTATCCTGATCCTCAGTCAAGATTCAGAACATGAGCAATAATAAAATTATTTCCGTGACATTAAACTTGTGCAGTACACATTTCAGTTCATAACTCAAGGTAAGTCATTTATATCTTAAAAGTATCAAGCCAAAAACTGAAATTAGTCTCTTTGTATTAATCTAGAGAAAACGTTCATTTTCTCACTCTCCAAAAGTATAAGAATTTACCATGGTTTTATGCATTCCTGGCAATTTTTAAAAATACAATATACTTTCTAATATTTTATTTATTACCCAAATCAAGATAATATAAATGTTACTCCTAATGTTTAATTCTACATTTTAAACTATCTATGTAATATTTAATATAATTACCTCAGTATTTCTAAGTAAGACCTCTAATGAGAAGCTAAATATAGAGTACTCAAAATGTATTCAATTTCTTCTTGATCTCTGAAATATTTTAGTAGACATATGTAATATTTTGCCATTAAAATGTTTCTGGAGCTCTTCTTTATTAAAAGCACACAAAACAGATTTTTAAGTATCTGTTTGTTTAATATGATTACCTCAAAAGTAACTGTAATATTTTTAAAATTATACTTTGTAACATTTTCCTATCCCACAGATAATTAAAGATAATAATTAAATATTTGGTTTCATTTTGTCATTACCACTGTATATAATATATTCAGTGGAACATTTGATTAAGATTTTTAAATACAATGTGCAAAGCCCCTGGAAAAGAGTAATTCAAACAGCCATGCAAAGAAAGATATAGATTACTATGTAACACTTTTAATTGAATTTCATGGAAAAGTCAATACAAGGGGGGCTATGTAAACTTATATTTCCTGAAACTCATTCCACAGTAATCATAATTTCATCACTGTATTACTATTTTGAAATTATACCTCATGGCTAAAGCTACATTCCTCTAGATTATGAAGAACAAAGCATTTAGAAAGACATTGGCCAATATTGCTGTGGAAAACAGGCCCGTGTTGTTTTGATTTCATCCATAAATCTACCTTGTAAATCAAATCATCCAAGTTTGGATCAGACAACCTTCTTCTCAAATCATGTTATCATTTTTCCTTGTTACTATCTTCATGGTTTTGAGCACTTTTACTTATTCCACATAGCCTCGAGTTTCTCTCTCAAAAATGCAAGAGAACTACTTTCACGGAATATTCTCCATGAGTATTAATTCTTGTTCACTGTCTACAATAGTTGAGCGACTGGCATTTGCCTCTCACTGTACAGGATGGGTGTGGGATGACTCAATAGGACAGAGCCCATTGGTATCGCCTCAGACACACTTCCGGGGTGCTTTACAGAGGGCAAACTCATTTGCATTCCAAGTGGCAGGGATGGTAAATATAATTTGAGAGATTTTTTCAAAAACAACTGCTTTATCTCATTTTCTAAACTTTTGTTATGAGCTGAAAATTTATTTCACACCAGTTTTAATAATTTCTTTGAAAATCAGTGGTACTGAATATTTTAAAGATTACATATTTGCATTCTTCTAAATGGTCTCTACATGTTTGGTACATAATTGGAATAGATTTTGTCCTATTTCTATACAATATGTTAATAACTGTGTCAAATTTTTATAACCAGGTCCAAAATTTTTGAACTAATGAATGAATGAAAGTGAGGAATTTGTAACATCATAAGCCTGATGATAAGAAAAAACTAATATTTTCAAAAGTTACTTTTATGAAATGTTAAGTTTTAGCTTGGGGCAATTACACATAAGAATTTTTTATAAGGAATTTAAAAAGAAATATGTCTGAATGTCATTGAAAGTATAGATTAAAACACTGACTTTTCAATCTCAGCTACTTCGGAGGCTAAGGTGAACATCTCAAGCGTCAGGCCAGACTGTGCAGGTTAGAGTGATCTTGTGTCCAATAAAAACAAAAATGATGGGGGCCGAGAATTTAGCTCAGTGGTTTCGCCCCCTGCTGCACAAGCGCAAGGATCTGAGTTCGATCCCAGGTACCCAAAAAAGTAAAATAAAATAAAACAAAAACGGTAATGGAGCCCAGCACTCCCTGTACTCACCAGTACTATAAAAAAACAAACACTGACATTATATTCCCTTTAATTGTATGTGATGTCAGAAAAATAAAAGGATTAAAGTTACATGTTATTTTTCACAGATCACTTGTTGTGTTTCATAAAATGAACAATCATTAAAAACTTTTCACTGAGAACAAGATTTGAGTAAGGTTGAGATTTTTTTCAATATTCAGTCTTTTAATATACAGACTTGCCAGGGATTTAACTCAGTGGTGCCGCCATCTGCCTTGCGAGCGCAAGGTCCTGAGTTCAATCCCCAATACCCCCACCCAAAAAAAACCTGACTTTATTTTCTAGGAATAAGACATGCTTCAGTTAAAGCAGCATGGCACTAAAATTCAAAACTAAAAGTAAATATATGAGCATATAATTACCAGTATTTTATTGTGCTTTTAGCTTTATAATCACTTTTTCTAAATATTATCTTTAATTTGTGACTATCTTTCACCTGAAATTATTACCAGATTTGTGATTTCTGATGTATGTAAATTTGGGAGGCCATAAAGTTTACAAGGTCAAAGCTACTAAAATTTAACATAAATCTTAAATACTATGCCTGAATTGTTGGTGCAAATTAAAGGAAAATGTTATTTATGATAATTCAATTTGTGTATTACTCTTCTGGTAGCATTCCTTGAAGCAGAGATAGAGCATAATATCCTATTCTATGTGCTTTTTCTGTAAGTTAAGTATTATCCAAAATGCTCTACCTGATAGACAGGAAGCAGCTGGCAGAAGAACCAGAGATGAAAATAAGACAAGTGGACAGGAAACTTGTTGGGTCAATTCTAAGTCTCCAACTTTTCTATTGATATCCAGCTACAAGTATCTTCTAAGTGGATCTCCTGCTGTATGTAATTCTTTTCAATTCCATGGAGTATCCTGAGGCAGTTGGCCCTTCTTATGAACTCTAATATATGTGCTGCAACTTGTTCACTGAGCTAATATCCCCATAATAAAATTCTGGGCAAAGGGCAAAGTCTTTCATCTAAAGCTGTTACTGGAACAATGTGGATACAGAAGACCTTAATTCTTGAAGCGAGACAGTCTTATTATGAAGGAATCATCCGAAGAATCTAGTGTTAGTTAATATGTGTACTTACAAAGCCTTTCCACTGATAGTTGCTACAGAAAAGCTGCTTCAAGAAAACTTTCCTTCATGAATTTACCAAGAATGGACATATTTTAAAATACTCTTAAGTAAAACACAATCATAGTACTTAAGCTTTTATTGAGTCCACCTGAGCAAGTATTTCCACAGGAGCAACATATATGTGACCTGGCAGAATACAAATCCTAAAAAAACACATATGTCGAGCCCATATTGCAATATGGCAAACCATGTAGTTATCACACAAAAAGGATTTCAACATTGCAGCCTTTAGAATATATGTGTGTGTGTACAGCATATATATGCTATATATTTTAGCATATATATATATATATGTATCTGTATAGCATGACATGTTGCTCTGAAGACTTAAAAAGAAAAAGCAGCTTCCTTATTCACTGCCATGTCAGCAGCTATAGTTTATGAAATCACAGTTTATAAATCATGTAGCTAGGAATTAGTCATTCAGGATTTTAATATTTAACAAATGTGACACTTTTTATCATCTCTAGGATTATATCATGTGCTGATACGTTCCTATTTCTACAAGACAGCAAATCTTAGTCCATATTTGGAACCAAAGGTATGTGTTCATTATTTAGACATATTTCTTGCTAATTATTCCAGCTGGAGCTGGTCCATAATATAATGGAGCAAAGGTGCATGAAATGTATCTGGCTGTCTTCCCACTGGCTAGTGTTTGCTAGATTGAGATATCATAGATCCATAGCAAATCTAAGAGTACTGGGAAAACCAAGGTGAGCTTTATCCTTTATATGTGGATATCTATTTCTTACAGATGGAAAAGTAATAAAAATTTATTTCTGGTCCAATATTCAAATATAATTTTGCCTGATATTATTTATGCACAATTACAACCATTCAATGACATTAATGCTTGCCCATCAGTAGGCACAGTATATGTAAACATCATTCTTCTCTATTCTCCTAGACCAAGAAAGTGTTTTGAAATTGTAAGCAGGCAATTGGTCTACTTTAATGTGCACTGATAGAATTTTAAAAGAGTAGCTGCACTACCACTCCCTACCACTGTTATATACCTTCCAGCAATAGAGATGATCACAGACTGGCTATTTCATAGACAATGAAGGGAATAAATGACACAACAGGAGCAGAACCTACATTTATCTTTTGATGAGTTTTTGTATTTACTAAATCAGGGTAGCCCGGCTCTGCCTCCTGAGAACAGGCAGTTCATAGGCACTGCAATTCTAAGTATCAGAATTTACAAATAGATCTGACTGAAAATGAAAATCTAATTTAGTCTACTGAAACTGTGCATTCTTGCATTTCGTGTCTTGGCATTTATCTTTGTCCACACAACCACAGGGATTTATGTCTATATTTAACTTGAAGATGTAAGAAAATGTGCAGCTAATAGGAGACATTGTTAGGAAGTATACCAACATTAAGTGTTCAAAGGGATTTCAAAAAGAAAACTATGTCTACTTCCATTGAAAAATCATTTGCAGAATCCACAAAAATATGCATGTGTATATTTCTTATCAAATTTGATAAAATATACATGTGTTTATAATCCCCACATATAAAAGTCTGGGCTTGTACTCTTTTTGACTAGAAGAAAAGCTATATTGCATACATTTCCTCCTATCCTCTTTGTAACTGAACTCATTGATTATTTTAAAAGCTCTTTCAAAAATTAAATTAATCCTATGACTGATGGACCATGAAGAGGCCTAAACTAGTAACAGGAATTCCTTCTGAATTTAGTTTTTTAGGATATTACAATTCTAACTAGTATTGTTCTCTGTCCATAAGAGCACAAGGAGACTACAAGAGAAGAATAAAGCTAGTAGCTGAGAATATATACCGGTTCAGATATATGAGCTAGAAAGTCTGAAATGAGACTTCATTTAAAAATCAAAACATGACATCCAGCACCAAGGCTGTGTTAACCAAATACTGATTCCCACTTAAAGTAACCTGGGTCCGCTGGATAAATAGCTGATTTTTGGACCATGGGAGGATATCTAAGAAGTGAGCCCTGAATGTGTGCCAGAAAGCACATAAGTTGGCAGAAGGGACTCCAACTGGTTCGTCTTGCAATAATTTGAGCATTGAAAAAAAAAAATGACAGAGTATCAAAACACATAAAATATTTTAAAATATTTTAAAACTCATATATCTACCATGATACTAACCAAAGTTAATAGAATCGCCATCTTATATCTTAAGTTATTTAGAATCAACTTTTTCTATTGAAAAATGGTTAGTAACTTTTATGGTTTTCCTAAATAATAAGTTACTCATTAGAGATATCAGATAAAATACAAAAGAACGTCAATGTTTTGAATCTCTGATGAAATACCATAATGTTCATTAGTTAATATTAATGCAAATGTTAAACTAAATATTAATGTAAATATTAAAGTAAATATTGATGGAGAATTTATAAGGCAGGAATAAGGATAGTGACGCCCTAAAATCACTGATAATTTTTGGTATCACTGAAAGTAGAGAGCCAGGAATATATGTGCTTCATGATATGATGTAAAATCAAAAAATTAGAACATGCTTATGACTCAACTCCCAGATATAACTATGAGCTTAAAGGTGACAGGTGACAGTAGAATAAACTATATGACATGGTGGGAAATGACCAAGTAAATTGCAAAATGTGCAAACTCTACAGGAGAATGAATCATTTCCTTGATAACTCAATGACATCTACCAGAAGAGGGCGGGATGGGGCCTATTACAGAATAAAAGTGATGACAGGAACAAGTATGTCTAGTGTGTTGTTATACAGTAGGGTGGCTAGGAGTAACAATAATCTATTGTACAGGGCCAGGGATTTAGCTCAGTGGTTCCACTGCCTGCCTTCCAAGCACAAGGACCCAAGTTCAATCCCTGGTATCAAAAAAAATAATAATAATAATCTATTGTACATTTCAGAAGCTAGAAGAAAGGATTTTGAAAGATTTTACCATCAAGAAATGTTTGAAGATATATATATGCTTAATCTGATTTAAATATTATAATATATATAAACATCACACGATACCCCTATTAATGTGCATATTTTCTTTATGTATTAGTTAAAAGTAAATATATATATATATATATATACACACACATATATGTAAAATCATAAAAAAGTCATCACAAATAAACATAATGAGTAAACACTATTTGGTTCCTGATTTGAACAAAACATGTCAGCAAAAATAATTTAGAGCAAATCAAGAAAACCTGAATAGGAACTGCATACTTGATACTGATAAGGATTTTGTTAGCGCGTTAATAGTGTTAAATGGAGTGCTATTTCTTACAGACTGAATTTCATTTACCAAAAAAATGATATAGTAGTGTCCTAACCCCTAAAACCCCAAAATGTGACCTTAATTGGATACAGGCTTTACGGAGATATGGTTAAATGAGGTCATTTAACCTCCAGCTAAAAATGAGGTCATTAGAGCGGGCCTTAATTCAGTAACACTCATATGGTAATGGGAGATGTAGACATAGAGATGGATACAAAAAGAAGGGATATGATCTGAAGCGACACTGAGAGGAGACAGTCATCCATCAGCAAGAAGAGAAGCTCAGAACAGTTCCTTCCCAGCACCTCCAGAAAGGGCATGCCTCTGCCTAAACCTTTGCTTCAGACTTCTGGCCTCCTGAGTTGTCAGATACTCAATTTCTGTTATTCAAGCCATCTAGTTCGTGGTACTTTTTATGGCAGCTCTAGCAAACTAACACATTCTTCAACTATCCTTATTAGTTGTAAATACCTTCTGAATTATTCACATGAAATAGCCTGGGTGAGAGTTCCATTCAAATTTTCTGGCAAGAAATGTGAGAAGAAATGAAAGAAGAGTAAAAATTATTGATAATTATTGGAGTGGAGTTATGGGTACAAAGGTTTTATTATACCATATCCTTTATTTGATGTGACCTGAAAGGTCCAGAAGACAAGCATTAAAGTGAAAAAAATGCATCAAATCAATATTGGGATTTAAACATGAAAATATAGGTACATTTAAGGCTGATTTCCAGAAATACATTCTGCCTCGTGTGTTCAGCGCCTAAGTGCAAATCCAAAAACCTAACCAGAGAACCTTGCAACTGATCAATTTCATGATGAGGATTTCTATTTAAATCCATTCCTCTCTAATGCTGATAAGTTGACTCTAACAACCAACTTTGATAAAGTTTTCATAAATACTATACAAAGAATTTGTACAGTTTATGAATCCAGTGTACTATATTGAATATCAAAGACACACACAGTAATGCTTCAGTTCACAAATACTTCTGTTTGTGAATAATTTGGTTCACAAACAAAAGTGTTCGGTAAAATTTTGCTTCCATTCACAAACTACATCGGGTGACAAACAATAGCATGGCCATCTTCCCTACACAAACGCAATGCAGCCATCTTCCACAAAATCATAACGCAAATTAAGTTCATAAACCAAGGTACCACTATATATATATATAATATATATAGTTATACAGTATATCATATATTTATATATAACATAAAGTTAATATATAACAAAGTTATATATAATTTTATTAGAAACATTCCTTATTATCTCAGAGAAAGATTATAAAAAAAAAGGTCCCTTGTCCCTTTTTAACATTTAGAGATTCCAATATCCTCCCAAATAACAGCTACCTGCCATTTCTCCATTATATTATCAGCTACAGTGAGATGAAGTAGATTGTTCCATGCTTTTTTAAATATATAAAATAAATGGCTATTTTAAAATTTACTGGTGATCAAAGCAGTGGATGTAAGTCGGTTCCATATCAAATTTTATTCTAGGAAAAATCAGGGCATGAGGGAACAAAGCATGCTTTAGGTACCATGAAGCAAAAGACAAATTTAGGTAGCTGAGTCAGAGTGGTCCCGCTCAAGAAATATGACGAGCAAAATTAAATGAGTCACCTTGCTGCCACTACACCATCCCATCTAGACTCCTACTCCTTTATTTTTTGTCCTCCTGGTAGTTAAGAGCAACACACACTCCCTGGGATATGGCTGAAGGGAACCAATGTTATCATCTTTTTTTTTTTCTTTTTATACTACTTTCTATGAGTCTCTTTTAAAATGTGGTCAACTGCATCCAGTCTGGGGATATATTTGGTTTAAATTTCTTCCCCAAATAAAGATTTTCACATGCAAAGCCTAGTACCATACAGGGATACATAAACATGGAACCCTAAGATCTCAGTAACCTAGCAGGTGTGGGATTTTATGTGCTGTTTCATGCAGATGGGTGACACATATTTCAAGATTATCCCATAACAAAATTAATATATCTGGTATTAAAAGCTAAGGGAAGTGAAAGGCCACTGTGCTGATTTAACTGGCCAATGAATCATTTTGTTGTATTTTCATTCAAAAAATTCTTCCTTAAGTAGCTCTACAATTATTCTTTGGATGTGAAAATAATTGCGGAGTGTTAAGCTATGACTTGGACACTGCTACAGCTCACAAGTTCCAATATCACCCAGAACCACAGGTGCGCAATTGTATGCATGTATATACAATATATATATAGCCAATGCTCACCTTTTTATCATATATTATGAGCGTATAACCTGGAATGTCAAAGTGGTATCTGTCAGGCTCATGCTACATCTGCAGTCTTAAAAATAATGCTATTGGATCATTAAGCATTCAATAAGTGTTTGCTGAATGGATAAATATGTGAGTGAATTATTGAAGCTAATAAAATCCACTTGAGTAAGAAAAAAAAATACTATGCATTTTGGTCCAATACTTGTACAGTGCAGATGATTTCTTCCCTTATTTTCAATTAACCCCCCAATTTCAACTTACGTTACAGTCTCCCATGACATTAATACAAAAATCAATACAGGAATATATATGAATTCAAATTGAGTTCATTTGCTGATAGATTAACTCCTAATCTGTAGCAGGCCCCTCATGTATTCTGCATATTTCAAGTCTGTATCTTGTTCACTGAATTTCACTCTCTTTGACCTAAGTGTAGAAAACTAATGATCACTTGACTTGTGCACTCACTGAATGAACACTGAGCAACAGTGATCCCCAAGCACACTCTTCCAGTAAAGTGGGAGAAAATCACGAATAGGACAAAGGTCCTGTTTTCTAAAAGTTTATAGGAAAGATAAGCACATAAATAACTTTTAAAATGCAGATGTTCTTAGTAATGAGAAAAGTACAGGCAAAGAACTACAAGAAACCATGGATTCCTTCTGGCTGGAATGATCAGCAGGTTATCTATGGGGAAGGAGCTTTTGAGCAAGGAGTATTTGGCAGTGGAGTTCATACAGAGAAGATAACCAGTCTACAGAGGATGAAGGAAGGCTTACAATTAAGGCCTAAGATATAAAACAAAAGATAAATGGAAAGTAGAATTGAAGAAGGACAGGGTTCACTATCATCTCAAAAAGCAATTTTTCTCATGGCCATGTATTTAGGAGCTTTACTCTCCAGCCTCGTTTACAGCTAGGTATGGCCACGTGACCAGCTTCTTTTCATGGCACAGGAATGTGAGCATTCTGGGTAAATCCCTTCCTCCTGCTTTAAATCAAATCACTTATCCTGGATTATCCTTGTTTCTCTCTTCCCTTCTCATGGGCTGGAAGTTTCTACCAGGTGACCAGGCTCCACATAAACACGAGAACAATGGGGTCAGAGGAGAATGGGTCTGAAGGCTATTTGCTGGGGCGGAGCCAGCATAGACCTCTAGACTTTTGTCCTACACCTCTAGACCTCCAGACCTTTGTTATGGCCTTGGGTGCCAGGCTGTCTAGGCTTTTTGGTAATTTTATACTCTTTAGGAGATGGAAAACGAAAAGGAGGCAGTCTTTCTTGCTATTTTTTTACTTTGTTGTTGTTGGGCTTTGGCATGTTCACCATTTGCTCTCACTGTGGTCTTCCAAGTCATTTCATTATAATTCAATAAGAAGGATTTGTTGGCAGTTGTGTGTTAAATGGACTGAAATAAAGTTAAGATAGTATCAAGCCAGGAATATCTTATATTAGAATGGAAAAGAGAGGACAAATTGTAGAAAATGTAGAATTCTGGTTATAAAAGATTATCTGGCTGTGATATTAGCCCAGAATTCAAAGGAGACTAGCTACTTTCAAATGAGCAACAGATTGAGGAAGAAAATGTAGAAGAGAAAATTATGAATATGGTTTGTGAAAAAAAGCATGCATAATGGTGAGTTAGAAATTTAGAAGATGAACCGGGAAGAATGCAGCTCTAAATCTTCAGTTTAAAAAGCCACTTGCATAAAAAATAAATTGAGAAAATAAGCTGTCATACCAGTCATAAACAGTGTACAAACCAGACAAGCTCTTAAAAGGGGAAAGGACAGGATTTCACATACCCATGTTTCATCCTAAATGAAAAGAAAGAAGTGATAAACCTCTCATTTTAAGTTCTTTTCAAGTAGCTCTAACATGTTAGCTATACATTATCAGACACTAGAAGAATGGTTTTTGAATAGTGATTTCAACTTTTCCCTACTGATAAAGGTAATGCATTTTTCTCTTAACATTTTTCTTTATACTTTCCCAGATAAGACTTACATGGATCTTATCTTCACTATCAGAACTGGCTGAAAAAATTCACCCAAAAATTTTGTTTCTGCGGAGATTACGTCAGTAACTGAAGAAAATTAAATTTTGGCTTAAGATCTATAAATTGATTACCTAGGTTGCTCTTACTCCATTCCAACACAGGATCTGAGAACTGAAGCACTGATTCAACCGGTGATCACAAATTTAATGTAGTCCAACACATCCTTACGTGTGAATCCCTCTACACCTCTCTTGACAAGTCTTTCCTCTGTCTAAATATCACCAGCTACTCACTGACATCATTGAAAGAGAATTCTATTTTTAAATGGCTCTATTTGTTAGGACATGTTCCTGATATAGTAGTGTAACCATTTCAATTCTCCATGGAAGATTCTCAATATAAAAATAATTCATTTTTCCCATGACTACCTTTCAAATATCTGAAGAGATCTATACCTCCTATAAGGCTTCTTTCCAGTGTAAATATTTCCATTTCCTTCAACCCTCTGTCATATACTTGTTTTCATTACTTTTGCCCTACTGGTCATTCCTTCTAGGGGAGGCTTCTGAAGCCCCCATTCTGTGGACATCCAAACTAGACTAAAAGATTAAATCGGGTTTGATCAATGGAGAATAGTCAGGAATTATCATCTTTTATATTATGACTGAGACACTATCCTAAAAAGTTTGGTATTAAGCGAAAAACTTTCTGAATAATAAATAATGCTAAGTATAATAATAATATATAATGATAAATAATAAAAGCACAAGAAAATTAGTTACATAAAATTAAAAAGTCTTCAAAAATATGCTCCTCTTAGGTTTGTATCATGCAGTAAAATTTTTATCCATGGAAGATATTTTATATTAATTCTTAATACATTTCATTTTAAATGAGTAATTCTATTATTCTAATCTATTGAGAAAATTAGCACATTCCTATCCTGTACCCAGATTATTTATTATTGCTTTATGTGTGGATTTTTGTCACTCTCCCTTTCAACATTATAAATAAGAAATTTAGAAAAGAACAATCTTGCAAACTGAACTCAGTAGAACACCACTAGAGACCTCCTTCTACAGTGATGCACTTTAATGAGGAAAATCTCATGTATGGCATTCAGGGTAATCAATATAGTTTGAATGTGTTGCTCAAAAGTTCATGTGTTGGGCCGGGGATTTAGTTCAGTGGTGTTGCTGCCTGCCTCACAAGCACAAGGTCCCACGTTCCACTCCAAAAAAAAAAAAGTCCGTGTGTTGGAAACTTGGTCCCCAATGCAGCAGTAATGAGAGGTGAGGCTTTCTGGAGATGATGTATTAATCCATTCATGAATTAGTGGCTTAACAGGTTAAAACCGCACTCTCTCTGGCAAGGTTGCTCTGTCTTATGAGGTGATAGCTGTGCTATATTGTGATTCAAAGGCCCTCATCAGACCTAGGCAGATGCTGGTAACCCTACTCCTGGACTTCCCAGCTTTCAGAACCATAGGTGAAATAAACCTCTATATTTTGGAAGCACATAACTCACACAACTACATTTCAAATATTTGTGACATGTGGTTCACAGGTATACAGCAATTTGCCTCAGGATGAATCATACTTTGAATCTTACACATATTTAATTTAGGTGATATGAAGATAATCTTTAGATTTCAGACATTATTCAATTCTGAAAGGAGCTAAGACTTCTAGAGCAGTAGGCATGTAATGAATGGAGGAGATGAATTGGGAGGAAAGGGAGGAGAGTAATGTAACTTGAATGTCTGTATCTTACCAAAATTCATACACTTGAGTTCCACTCAACGGTGAGTGCTAGAACGTGGGAATTGGGGTGGTGATTAGGCCAGGAGGGCAGCACGCTAATGAACAGGATCAGTAGCCATATAAAACAGGCACCGTTTCCACCCCTTCACTTCCACCGCGGGAGGGTGGAAAGAGAAGACAGCTGTCTGCAACCTGGAAGAGGGCTCTCCCCAGAAACCAGGCTGGGACATGGGTCCCAGTGTTCCAGTCTCTAAAGCTGTAAGAAATGATTTTCTGTTGTTTATGAGCCATCCAGTCTGGGGATCTTTGCTACAGCAGCCCAAATTAGGACAAAAGTATACAGTGCGGAAGAAGAAAGAGAGTTCTTCTAGTTTAATTTGTTGCTTGAAATAAAACCAAGAAAGATCTTTTGTTAGCAACTTCAGAGATCTCTCCTTATGTGGCCTTTGGCCTTTGCAGTAAGAGCTTGCAACTTTTGTGCAACTTTATTTATTTTTATCATTTAAATCAATGTCTTTTTGATAACTCTGAGATGACCAGCACAGCCTCAAATACTTACTGCTGCTCCTCTTGTCTTTCTGAAGGACTGATAGCACCATCGTGACACAAGGACACACGAGGAGGCTTCCAATGACTTCTCATCCTGATTATGATAAAATCCAAATGCCTTGTAGTTGTCTATAAGCCTTTACAGGAGCTGGCTTCTACTTCTCTGACCTTATCACATTTTACCTCCCATCAAATGTTTCTTCTCTGTCCCTGGTCAAACATGTTCTAACCTAAAAGACCTTCCCATTTACTCAGCCTGGAGTGAGCATTTGGTTCCCCTATTTGGATCTTGGCTCAGATGTTATGTTCCAGCCACAGGCTTCTCTATCTCGGGTGCAGCAGTGCCCATGCCCTAAGCTGTTTTTCTCTATCTCATTGCCCAGGTGTAATTTTTTATGGCAGATAAGTATTTACAGTATCAAACATCCTTATTAAATAATTAACCACCTTTAAACTTCTTAATTTTATATGGAAATAGTTAACGTGTAAGAGGATTTTTATTCCATCCTTTGTGTTTTCTTGTTCCATTTCTAACAGAACTAAACATGACTGATATATACCTGAGGATCAATCTTATTTTCATCAATTTATTATTTAAAATGATTGTGTATTGCACATGGGGAAGAACGAAAGGTAGAAACGGACTTTTTTATTTATTTTTTGTTTTTTGGTACCAGGGATCAAACTCAGGACCTTACACTTGTGAGACAGGCGCCGGAACCACTGAGCTAAATCCCCGGCCCAACAAAGATGTTTTTAATGGATAAATATGAATCCACTAATGAAGCATCCAGTTTAAGCAGAAAGTCTGCTTTTGCTGTTTTGTGTACTCAAGGAAATCATGAAAAATGTGGGAAGAGCAAAGATAGCGTCTGTAGCTGAACAATTACCATCACATATAGTGGGGTCTAACTCCAACAGAAAGTTTTCAGTGTTGTTCTGTGTTATATTAGTTATCAGAAGGCTTATATACCCTCAATTGCTTCAGCCATTTGAATATGTAACCATAACAATCTGCAAACAACAAAATTAACTCAGTAAAGTTAAGTCCTTACTAAAAATCTTAGAGCTAGTATGTGCCACTGCTCACTGAACATCATGGCAATTACTGAAAAACAACCAGTGAATGGCACGCATACCAATCGCCTTAGCATTGTATTTTCTTTGAAAGTTCAGGTGGCATACTTGAACAGTAAAAATATTAAAGTATAGGGGCCAGGGATTTAGCTCAGTGGTTCCGGCTCTGGCCTCCCAAGCGCAAGGTCCCAAGTTCAATCCCTGGTACCAAAAAAAAAAATTAAAGTATAAAGTATTTTCTATTTATATGTGACTTTGACCTCCAACAGTGAATAAAAATTAATTAATTGTCAGATGAAAAAAAATGGTGTCCTTAAAACTACCCATTGTAGATTTTTCTGTATTAGAAAAGTCATTAAAATCTGTTATATATATATATGTCATTAAAATCATTATTATATATATGTCATTAAAATCTTTGTTATATATATGTCACTAAAATCTTTGTTATATATGTCATTAAAATCTTTGTTATATATATATTTATGTCCAGTGAATTAATATATATATTAATTCACTGGACATAAATGTTTAGTATGATCCAAATTCCACCATAGTTCAAAACCACTCATAAAGATTCAAAGACCCCAAAATTAGAGGGCTATAAAATCATAAATCAAATTTGCTATTACGCATACTGAAATGGTATCAACCTTTCAAGTGCCAAAGATTTGAATGACTTATGAAGAGATGCCTTGTTCTATAGACATCATAAATCTATTGTAGTCCATGCCAAGGTCCATACTTAATAGTACTTCAACTGTGAAATGCTAATTTAAATCCACAGTTCAATGCTTTTCTTAAGAGATGACAGCATAATCTTGAAATTATTGATATCAGTCTTGTGCAAAGCAGATTCCCTGCAGAGGTGGCAACACATATCCTCTCCTAGTGCAGCAGCGGCCATCTTTGAGTTGGATGAACGAAGAGGAAGAAAATAAGCTCCATGTTATCACACTCATTAGTTAGGTGTCCTTCTCTAAATCTCAACTATAATTTAGACCTCAACTTTGAAGCTCTGCCATGTTGCCACACAATGATAAAAAAAAAAGTTTCTTGAGTAAGGGCATTCAAAGAAAAGAAAATTTGATATTGTTACACATTTCCAAAATTAGTTACCATATAACTTGTCCCATGTATACTTTGATAAGATTTGTGTCATCTTTCCTTATTGTTGTAACTATTCCATGTTTATAGGATATGTATTTCTTTTAAGCAAATCTAAAACGCTGGAAGACTTTCACAGAAGCAGAATTTCTTAGATAGCTGTATTACTGAAGTAAAGCTTGAGGTGAAAAAAGGAAGTAACTGAAAATGAGAAGTTAAAGAGTACAGCAGTGCTCAAATTATTCAAATTCCTCTTTTTCCTCTCCCTCTCCCATCTCTTTCACTATTATCAGCCTTTCACCAAATTTTCATTGATTTGAGGTTTGTTTTTTTTTTTTATAATGGTGGTGAGAACACTTCTGTCATCACTAGCTGCTGGTTAAGAGGGAACTCTATTTGGCGTATTTTCCTCCTTTAAGCAATGTGTGTCATTATCCAAAAGCTAATGACCACAACTGCATTCTCTTATGCTCTCAGATACCCCTTAGCAGGCTACACTTGATTACAAGGGAGTCACAGCACAATAATGTTCCTTGCTCTTTCTCGCTTCTCCTCATTCTTATGCCCCGCCTCCTCTGATGAAAGGCTCTAGACAATATAAGCCTAGTTATCTCTATTATCAACTAACTATATTTTATCTCTTCATATAAGCAAAGTTCTACTTTGTATGTATAATCACTGTATTTTTTGGTAAGTTTTACTAAACAAACAGATTATTTAAAAACAGAGAACAGAAGAAGTGTTTCTGCCAGTCAGAAACAAAGTGCTGTAATCATCATGATCTTCTGTGGGAAAGGAGTTTATTTTAGGATTTAGAGTAGCCTACAGATTTACACAGAGGACTAGAGAATTAATCCTGGATGCGGGGCTAGTGAGGTGATTATACAGAATGACAGCATCGCAGGAAGGAACATTTAGGATGTTGCCCCGGGCAGGATCACAGTAATTTTCAGCAGTGTTGCTGGACTCTTAATTTAGTTCCTACTGTTGTGAACAGCCTGTGGGCGCCCTGGACACATCACGAGGGAACACACAGATCTCATGCAAGCCAGCTGTCCTCACATGTTGACACCTTAGCAGTCAGAAAGCAGTGAGATGCTGTCTTGTTTGCATAGAAGGCAATGGGTCAGTGCTTCCTGTCACTTTTGAATCAACTTCCTATACACGCGCACATACAATGGAAGCAAAGTAAATATTCAGTGGCTGATGCCAAATACCAATAACTACTTAAGGCAGAAGTAGAAGGAAAATCTATTCTTGGGGGTTCATTTCAAGCATCATAATATTTGCTCATCAGTATGAAAACACAACTAAGCCATGGTGAACAAAACTGGAAACGTGAATCTTTAAATACCACCATTTTTTGTGTTGTTATTCCAGGGATCGAACTCAGGACCTCGCATTTGCCAGGCAGACACTGTGCCGCTGAGCTACATCCCCAGCCCAATGCCTCAATATTTTTAAAGGAAAAATATGGCTGGAGTTTGAAGGACGGTGTATGCCATAGTGAAGACAGAACTGAGACCACATGTTAATTTCAAGCTCTGACCCAGCAAAGTTATTAAGCTGAAGACCTGCCTTTCATTGTCAGAAACTTAATCAAAGAGAATGAGATCTTTCATTCCTGCAGCCAATAGAAAATGACCATGCTTCAATCATTAACCTCAATTTCAAAAAATTAGTTCATTTGCTTCTCCACTGACTTCATTCACGCATAGTTAACAATGCACAGAGCCTTGGTCTCACAGGTGCTGCTTATGTCTCTAGTGGCACCATTTATGTATCTATTAGTCCCTCATATACCTATTGAGGCACCTTATCATTCCTCAGCTTCAGATTCTACCAAGCAAAACCACTAACTCATACAAAATCGAAAACAACTCAATGATTGTTGTTCAGAAGAAATGTTTGAAAATGGTCTTTTACACATACATAAACATTTGTGGGTTGCCCTCTTATAATCTAATCCCTTCTTTCACCATCTTCACTCAGAATTTCCTCTGGTGAATTCCCTTGATCTTATCCCTAATTTTTTTGTACCATAATTCAAGAGGACATATGCTTAAACCAGGTAGTAAATTCTACACTGTTGAATGAAAATTTTGTTTCAGGGATGAGTATGTAAATCAGATAAAAGTAAGAAACTGAAGGAACCATTAGCTGGGGCTTCCAGGAGAGCCATTTAGTGCTCTGCTTAAGGGCAGGTACCAGAAAAAGACTTTGACTTCCTCTGGACTTCAAAGTGTGAAGTAAAGGGGTTGGACTCTTCTATAGCTACCATGTGAGAAGCCAGTCTGAACACTATGCCCATACAGAAGGAAGGTCACAGCTTGAGAAGTGCAGAGAAAAAAGCCAAAGAACAATGACATCATAAACCTTAAAATCAAACTTCATCAAGTCAGCCAAATCTCTAATTTTGCAGTAAATTCTTACTGCTATACTTTTTCCTTAAAAACCAATTTAGGCTAGATTTTCTACCATGTGTAACTAAAAGATTTGTATTTCAAAAGCAAACTGGAAAATAATTAGCAAATATAATGTTACTCAGAAAACCAAAAACAGTGGATATTTTATTTACAAAGAAAAATGCTCAGTGAATTATACATTTATCAAGTAATCAAAAGAAATAGTGGGTAGCAATGGCAGATTAGACTCAGAGTACTTGTAATGTCAAAAGAGAGTTAAGAAATACCCGTAAGTGTTTGTACCTGTGACTATTTTGTCCTTCTTTTACACCGAAAATATCAGTCAGATAAAAGGCATCCTAGACATTTATTTTACGAATACATGAGAAAAACAAAATCATGCTTGCAGCTGCCTTGTAAAGTTTAACTTTGATGGCAGTGTGGGAGTCTTTCAATGAGGAAAATCAGGAGAAGTCAAGCGTAAAACACCCCAGAGCTTGGAGGGGAAATTATGGTGTCAAAATATATCCTTTAACAAAAGCTAATGCAAAGATATTAGTATGGCATTGTGTGTACACCCACTCCAAGAGTAAAAACAGAGAGAAGTAGAGGAAATTCAGAGCAAAATATTTACAAAGTTAACTTTCAAAACTACTGACATTTTAAAACTATCGCAAAAAAATGCAAATCAGACAGAATTTTTTAAAATCACGTTAACTTTATAGTAAATACAAAACATGAGGGTGGATGATATACTATAAAATTAGCCTATTCTACAACAGAAACAAAAAGCTCTCATTGAGATCCTGCCAGGCAGTCTCTCAATGAACTTGAGCAACATGTAGACACCACATTACCTTCAGCTTGCCTGCACAATTTTTACATATGCTATGGAGAAATACTGCATCACTATAGCACCATGACAAATAACACCTTTTGAATGCATAAAAATTGCAAATTTATCTAATAATCTATATGAGTTCATCAATCCTATTTACTAAACAAATAGGTTCTCAATGCATTGTGCCTCTCAAAATTCTTCACTTTATTTCTCGCTTTCTTTTAAATCTTAATCTTACAGAAAATTAAAATGATGAATGCCTATTCTAAGAAGAAAGAGAATGCTTATTACAAGAAGAGGAAGAAAAAAATGTATATAAAATATGGGGGGGGTTGTGGGATGGTGTTTGGTGGCGAATTATGTCATGCAAATAAGAACACAATATTATGTAGGAACAATAAAGAGCAAGTGGAGTTTTCAGGATACTATGTGAGCATATACATCTCTCATCAACTTGGGCAAAGAAATAATTCCTTCCAACTGACTAATGGTGCTGCAGATTTCTAGAAGGAGAATATTCTACTTTTCAAAACCTATTTGTGAATGAACAAGCAGTGCTGAATTCAACAGGCTCCACAAATACTAAGGCAGAAGAGATTTGCTAAATTTCCTGAATTTGCAAAATTGAAAACAATGATATAATTTTCAACATCTCTACACACAAATAATTTCTGGAGAAAATATAAGTTAAAATTATACATACCCATATGTGTCTGTGTAGATATTTATAAAACTTGGTACAAACTGTTACATGATACTAATTAATTGTTTAAAACACTATTTAGAATTTCTATAATTGGTCTACACATCACACACTAAAACAGATAGGAATCTATACATTATTAGCAAAAGAACTTGGCCAAAATAATATTCTATTACTTTCCACTCCCTTTATGCTTTATATTCTATTGAATCATCTCTAACAGTAGAAATTTCTATAGAGAAGCCTTTCTGAAAGAAAGCTGGAGGACTAACATGTTAAAACCATTTAAAGGACATTGACGGTGTAGCTACTTAAAACCCAGGTGACATGGATAGCACCGGCTTGCTCTGTGAAAAGGTCTAGAAAAATTCTAAGCTGTCAAACACACATTCAGGAGACACACCCACCGTATCACCCAGCGCGAGGCCGTGGTCATTTTTACTGTTTTCATTTTCTTTTGCCTCTTTCGACACCCCATATCATTACTGAAAAACAAGGTGTTAAATCCGAATGTTTCATCAGTGATTTTCTGCTTCATATTTAACAAATAGTAATACAGTGGTACCTCAGTTCAGGAACTTAATTCCTTCCAGGACTCTGGAAAAGATGGCCGCGGTAGTGTTTCTCACCAGATGTGGAGCTCACAAACAAAAACAAAATTTTGCCAAATGCTTCCATTTGTGAACCAAATTGTTCAAAAACTAAAGAATTGTGAACCCAGGGACCACTGTATCTTTATGAAGATTTTACAATTATATAATGTTCAAAAACAGAATTATCAGTACAGGAATTTTTAAATCCCTACCAATTACAATATTTTAACTTTATTTTTAATTCTTAACTTTTTATTTCATGCACATCTGTTTTCCAATTTAAGGAGCTAATTTAGTTTTCTTGTTTCTCCATTTCTTTGTTCTTGTGATGGAAGATCAGCATGCCTTAGGTCATTTGTCATTGTGTTTTGTTTTGTTTTGGTTTGTTTTGGTTTTTGCTCCCCATGTATCTCCATTAAATCCACAAAAATCTCAAATTTTTCAGACACCTAATCCAAATTTTTATTATTTTTGGTTTGTAAAGTCAATTTGGCACTGTTTTCCACCACATGTAACTAAAAGATTCCTAATTCACGAATAAACTAGAAAATGACTAGAAAAATACATTCTTATTCATAAAAAACAAAAACAGTGGATATTTATTTACAAAAATAAAGTGAAATATATATTTATCAATCAGAATAAACAGATAGAACAAAAGGTAGACTACTCAGGTAACTTTATAATGCCAACTAGTTTACAAATACTAATAAATGGGTCTGAATTCTTACTTTGTGTACAATGGCTGACTCTAAAACACTGTATTTGAACAATTACACAGACATTGTCCTAAGGAAAGTAGTTGAATTTACATGTAATGCTTGATTGAAATAGTTGATGGTTTTTCTTTGGAAAATCAGGGTAAAAGCCAGAACAGAAATGGCAAAGGTTAAATTCTCCCAAGTTGCCAATTGATTCTTCTGTCAGAGCAGCAGAAAAGAACTCCATCCCTCATTACCCTTCCTGATTACCTTACAAGTTCCTTAGTCTCAGACTTCTTCTGGAGTCATCCTGTTAGCTAAAAACAAATCATGAGTCCACACCCTATCTCAAGGTGTTCTTAGCTCTGGGTACCAATCAGCTGTACTCCACAACGTAATGATTTCCAGCTCAGTGAGCACATGTTTTACACTTTTATGCTATAAAAGGAGATACATGAATTGAAAGATTTCCCCCATCTTTGTAATATTTCATGTAAATCAGTGCGTGAGCTGGGAAGTTATTATCCTTCTTGATTAAAACCACCCACCAAAAATTCAGATTCTAAATGAGTAGAGCCCACTACTTGAGAACCAGGAGTAGATTGGAACTACCTGATTTTTTTTTATATAAATTCGTTTCTCATTTGGCAAAGGCCATATCTGCACACCTGACTTAATTGAATTCTACATCTCGGATAGTAGGAAGTGTGATGTCAGAGTTATGTTCTCTGTGACGCTCTACATCATTAATTTACCTGTCTTCACTTATTCTCAGTAGCAACTATGAACTCTCCAGGGCTTGAATTCATTTTGAACTATTCTCGCTGTAATACTGTTTGCCTTTCTTTTTTAAAATCAACCTATACTCTGACTCAATGAATCCCATTTCAGATACCAAACTAAACTTGCCAAAGACTTTACAACTCTGAAAATGACTGTACAAAAGCACACTTCCTATTATCCTACTGGAAGCAACTTATGGAAGTAATTTCACGAAAAGGCTGATGTCAATGATAAGTAAAGTTGCATATTATGAACCCACATGAACTTTCTAATGTAAAAATCTATAATATGAACATTTAGCATAAGTAGTTTGCAAGGCCTAAGAAATTATATTAGTCATTTTTTTCTATGACAGATCAGAAATACGTAGTCAGAAAATAGATAAAGAACACAGAACAGAGAGAGTTGACATTTTATTAACAATCTCATTAAAATAAATGAGCTCACAGCCAAGCACAGGTCAAGAATCAATAAGTATTTTAAATTTAGCACCTGACATGTTGGAAATGAATGTACACATCAGAACACCCAGGGAAATAGGGACCATTCCTTGAAATATGATTCCAAACTATTGGATTCATTACATGAAAGTTCCAATAAATTTGTCTAAAGTTACAGATAAATAAAACGTAAAACTAACTGTGAAAAATGTCACCCAGATTTAAGGAAAGATAACTTGTAAAACAATATTAATACAAAATGAATTTCAATTTGCATGAAAATTTTATTTCTTTTCGAATGCTTATTGAATAGAATTGATATTTTTGTCACTGACTTAAATCCAAACATAACAAAACTTGTCATGGATACAATAACTGGCAAAAACTACTATTCAGGTTGTTGGCGCACACATACTCAGAGACCAAGGGTGATTTCCCACACCCTGCAAGTCAGTCTCAATCATTATGTGAAAAGACACGCTTCCTCCTTTCAGGGCATCTTACTGAGGATTCAATGACTATCATTCTTACTATTCAATTATTAAATATACCTAGAACTGGAGGATAGATTTTTGGTTGTTCTCACATGTCTGCTTTTCAGCCTTCCTCTGTGCATCATGCAAAGGTCCTTGACACATCCTTCATGTATTAAAGGCAGAGCAAAGAGACAACCTACCAGAATGGGGGAAAATATGTGACAACTATTCATGTGATAAAGGGATAACACCCAGAATATATAAGAAACTTCAAAAACTTACCAACAGCCAAAAAACTAATATAATTTACAATAGGCAAATGATCTGAATAGACATTTCTCAAAAGAAGAAATGCAAAAGATCAAGAATATGAACAAATGCTCAGTATCATTAACCATCAATAAAATGCAAGACAAAATCGCAATGAAATAATATCTCACCCCAATTAGAATAGCTAGTATCAAAAAAAAATACTACTAATAACAAAAGTAAGAAATGCTGGCAAGGATATAACGAAAAAGGAATTCTTCTACACTGTTGGTGGAAATGTAAATTGGTACAGCCACTATCGAGAACAGTTTGGAGATTCCTCAGACATAAAGAAAATGTGGTAAATATACCCAACGGAGTTTATACAACTATAGAGAACAATGGAATCCTACAATTTGTAGAACTATGGATGGGACAGGAGGCCTTTATGTTAAGTCAAATAAGCCACACATTGAAGATCAGCACCTCGTGTTCCCCTTTTCTAACATGTGGAAGCTAAAAGAGTTTCCCTGAATATAGATTCGCAATAAACAGAGATTTGAGAAGGGTGCGTTTCTGGGGGATGGGGTGGATAAAAGGTTGGATTCAGCCAGAGCATTTTGTTTTCATGTGTGAAAATCTCACATTAACCTCATTAATATAAACAAGTAATACATGTTAATAAAAATAATTTTCAAAAAGCAGTTCTAGCTAAGCTAAACTCAATGGTGCGTAAGTTCTTTCCATATATTTAATTAAATCCTGACTTTATTTCTGTCCTCTCCTATAGACAAACAAATAAGGAAAACAAAACTATGCAGCAGCAGTAATTAGTTTCATTTTATAGATGAGAAAATTAAGGCTTTATGAGTTTCATAGTTTGTCCAAAGCAAAAAGCCAGTAATGTTGAGAGGTAACAACTGAAACTGGATCATACAAACTTAAAATGCTACAATTACGCGTTGAAATATCTTTGTGTTTTGAAAAACTTACGACCTGATCAGCATGAACATGGTTCTATTTTCTTTTTGGACATACACACAAATGCACACATTTGTCTTTCAAAGCCCTGAATGGCTTTAATGGAATGCATACTCTCTTTGTTTTCTCTTCTTCTTTAAATATTCCATTGAACTAAAATAAAAACATGAACTCATACAAAATTATGGTCAAAAGTCTTTGCATTTCAGTATCTTTGTACAGGCAAGTAAATGATTTTTTAATCACAATACAAATGTTTGCCTTTAATGTGTGAAACAAGTTAATAAACACAGTGTAATGTTTTCTTCCTATATTTGAATAGCATATATATATAATTCATTCTAACATATATATATTCTATTCAGTTGGATATGTTCCTTAATGAGATGTTCCTCCCTTTTTGCTTAAATAATTTTATAAAAGAGGTTTTGAGTAATTTCTTTGCCATTTGATCAGGCAGAAGCTTTTAAATTTTAAAGTTTGAACCGTCCACAGGTGAGTGAAGTGAGTAAAAATAAGTAGGAGTGTTTCTTTCAAATTTTACCAATTTTAAAGAATAGGATCTGCAATAATGGCAAAAGTATTTCCTCTAAATGGAACGGAACCAATGTAGCAACTCTAATGCTAAATTAATTGAAAACTAACTATTATGTTGAAAAACTTATTCCTATCTTATAATATTTCCAAAATCCATTATTTTTGTGTAGTGCTTACATAACAGTTATATTCGTTATGATGCCAGAATTTCAATTTCCCAAAGAGATTGACATTTTCGGGTAATCTCCACAATTTTAGAGGCAATTCATTCTATTTTGATTTAACATTGATTAGCATCTTTGGAAATAATGTCTAGCCAATTGCTGAGCTAATCAAGGTAAATGGAGCCATGCATTAAACATTCAAGAATGTTATTCAATCACAAAATAACACACATTTCCAAACTCCAAATCAACAAATTAAAGCTGCCCTTTGCATAGCTTAATTTCTCCAGCTCATCAGTATTGTTGTGTACATTTATATAGTTATCAAACACTAACAACATGCTCCGGAAATAGGAAGCAGCCTGTCCTCCATGTCTGGGGATATCAATTAAGCAAAGGCCAAGGAGGACAAAAAATAATGAAAATACAATCAACAAGTCCATTTGTTTTGCTTACTTGGTTTTCAAATGACAAAGTACTCAATAAGTACACAAAGTTATTAAGGCAAAACCTCTATTCATCAGCACCACCAAAATAGTTTTGGCTGCGCATTAGGAATTTAAAACAAATAGCAGGCTCTGAGTATAATGTAATTGCTTTGAGCCTAAAATATTATTACTTTAATTTCAACTATAAAACCTTAAAGCAATTTAAAGAGAGTCTGTATTATCAGAATACTTTTAGCATAATCTATTTGAAGTATACCAAAAAATGGCAAAGGCTGAAATTTGGAAAATATATAGGTTACATCTATAATAGGATCTATAGATTCTTCAGGCTCCCTGGACATATATTCATAAGAAACTCTGAGGAATGAAAAGGGAATGACCACTCGGGGGACAGAAGGACAAAGCCCTTGTCCTGTGTCTACTGTTGTCCCCAGGTCTGCTCAGGATAAAGGTGGCTCCCGGCCTCTGTGCCTGCATATATGTGGGCTTCCAGCTAAATTATGCATATGTTCATTCACCCTTCAGCACAGGACCACATCAGAGGCATCCATGTTTTTATTTTGCTACCCATCATATTAGGATGTGCTTTTCCCTTAGTCTGTCACTGGAACAAAATATCCCTGTCTCTTCCTTTAACAGCTTACAATTGAAAGGTGTATCAAATGGGAACATAATGTCACAGTGGAAACATTTATTTTCCTCCAAAAACAATCTTCAGGCAGTAGAACCAACAATGTTTTCAGTAAGGCTTAAGGGCAAATCAAGGGCAGATTGTTTTAAAATTTCAGTTATTAGATTTTTTTTTTTCTCACTCCAGTTGAAAACGATGCTTTTATATTTAAAGCATCTTTTCTACTGGATGAAATTTTTTAAACTAGACTGGTAGGAAAAGTATGTTTTTGAGGCTTAGTTATTAAAATGAGACAATCAGAGATTCTCAGACTAATGAGTTAGCAGGAGAAAATGGGTGGGGCAGGCAGTAAGTGCAAAGGATGTTAATGTAATGGCACAGAAAATACATGTAAGAATTGCTAGTAACACTTTTTTCTGCCATTACCTACAGACTGATATAATCATTTCATGCAAGAAAACTGAAATCATTACACTGACAACCAAAACACAAAATAAGGTTCTTTGAAGAAATGCAAGAAATTCTGAATTAAGAGCAAGGACGCTCCAATCATAGCTTCAGGAGTGTTAAGCAACAGCGTGCTAACAGAATCTGGGTCTTCTGAAGGGCTTGTATTTCTGGCAGTTTTGTTCAATACATGACAAACAGCATGTAATCTTTCTGTTAAAAGGAATAAAATACCCATTTAGTGGAGATGAATTATTCTCTTACACTATTCAGTTCCATTTTAATAATATATGTCCTGTCTTCCCTTCTACTAAGCTGTATCATAGTGACCTGAAAAAGTTATAAACTCTGCGGAATAGGCTTTCTCGTGTGCACAAGTAAAATGATGACAAGGATTGTGTTATGCCTCTCTGGGGCTTCAATGCTGGTCACGGGATCTACAACAAAGCAGGTACTCAGCACTATATGCTGAGTGAATGATCAAATAACTTTGTTCTTACATCAGTTGCCTTCATGAAAATACAACAGTCGGTCACTAGAATGTACCTTAAAGAACTATTTAACCTTGGAGTTGTAAAGAGTCTTACAGGAGAGCTCATTAAACTCGCAGTCAATTTAAGAATCCGTTGTACAACTGTGAAGCTTGGTCACCTAAATCCTAGTTTAAAACTGTCACTGACTACGAATTCACTGTGCTGATTCCATTCAGTTCCATTTGTTAAACTTTCCTGTGTCCACTCACAAATTGCTTCCGTGCAACTTGCATCTTAGATGTGTCCGCTGGACCACACAAAACAAGAAAATTGCCTTTCCCCCTCACAACACTTCAAATATTTTGAGCCAGCTATAATTGTCTCACTTATTCTTTTCTGGCTTAATGTTCCCAGTCCTCTCACCTTTTTATTATTTTCTCATTTCTGGGTCCAGCCTCCAGGCCTTTTATGAGCTCTGAAGGCCTGCAGCTGCATACGCACTAGTTGATAATAATCGTCTATACATATAAAACTCAAATATGAATGAAAAGTAGTTTGTTTCTAGTTTGTTCTCTTTCTCTCTAGATTGTAGTGGTTTTATGTGGTCTTTAGCAGTTTTATTATGTTGTATTTAGCTCTGGGTTTTCATTATATTAGCCTTCCTGGGGTCTTAAGATTATGGATCTGTGACTTAATTATCCCTTTCAAAAATGTGTTCTCATTAATTCTATCTTTTTCTCTTCCTCTTTTCAGAAATCTAAATTATGTGCGTATGTTAGGCATGTATCACAGATTTATATATTCTTCTTCATTTTTAAGACTTTTCCCTCCTTGGGCTCGAATTTGGACCTTTCTGAGCATTTTATAGTTCACTAATACTCTCTTTGGACTTGACAAATCTGTTATTGACCCACCTTTTTGATTTTTTTCCTGACAATATACTTTTCAGAGTCTAGTTTTCTAGTAAAATTTTCCATCTTTTTCTGTATTTCTTGGTTTTTTGTTTCGTTTTGTTTTGTTTTGTTTTTTGGTACCGGAGATCGAACTCAGGACCTTGCGCTTGCAAGGCAGGTGACGGAACCACTGAGCTAAATCCCCTGCCCTTTTCCTATATTTCTTGAAAATATTCATCATAGTTTCTTAAGGATCCCTAATAGCTTCAATATCTAAATCAATTTTTGGTCTCTTTTTAATTTTATTTTTTTCATTGCTGATTATCCAGATCTGCTTATTTGTATGCCAGTGATTTAAAGTGAGTCCTATATAATCTACATAAATATTTCAAAGACTCCAGGTGGTCTTATTTGTCTCCAAACATAATTTGACATTATTTCTGAATGCAGGTAGAGTACTGAATCTTTATTTATATGTAGGTCTTAGGCGTTCTTGGGGATGGGATTTGCTTATGGGTTTTTTCTAAGTTGCCTTTATTCCTAGATCATAGTACTTCTGAGATCAAAATTGCAAGTTTGTAAAATGTGCAAGGACCACTCTACTTCATAGGTACTAAACTGTATTTTTTCTGTAGGCACACCATACTTCTGATATCTCTGCTCAGGTCTTTGATCTCCCGGACACAGGTTTCTACTTTATTCCAAGGACTCTCACCTGACACTTGTGCAGGTCAAGCATTGGCAAACCCTTCAGAGGAACCTGTACCCATTATTTCCAGTTCAGTTCTCTCAGATTTCTTCCTCACCCTTGAGTCCTGATGTACTCTGCACCCTAAAATGCTTCAGTCTTTCTCTCCCAATCAGCAAGTTCTGCAACTCTCTAGTAGGTACCTTCTCCCTCTTTCCTCTCTGCTGAAAAGGTTCTATAAGAGAAAAAGTACAGCAATTGTGAGGATAACCATGGTGTCTCCTCTCTAGGACACTCAAACAAGTCCTATCTGCTATGGGTTTCACGCATGCTGCCAATAATTTTATCACTTGTGTCAAGTGCAGTGAGATTAGCCAAGTATAAACACATTTGCTGAACATTTGCTGAATCTCAAGTGTTATTCTAAACAACCTACCAAGATGATTAAACCACAGTCCCTAGCCTTTCACTTCACTTAACGCAAACAGTAAAGTTCAATGTGTGAGGCAATTGTGGGAGAGTCAAAGAAAGCATTTACTCTTGAAGAGTCACTAGAAATAATTTAATTTGTTAACTTCTTATAAAGAGAATTTATACTCACTGTAAAAAAATCAGAAAGTAATAAAATTATGGAAAACAAAACTAGAAACTATCTCTTGAATCCCACCAGATGACACCTGCTATTTCATTGAGTGTCCACCAAGATTTTTACGAATGAACAAAAGGAAGAAAAGAAGGAAGCGTGGAAGGAAGAAAAAAGAAAACCTTAGAAGGTAAAAATGTAGTGCTTATAATATAGGTTGTGTCAAAAATACTAATAGTGGAAAAGATTATCTGCATATGAAAAAAAGAAGCAATTGCACTGAGGGCAAAATGTTCCTGAAAGCTAAAATATAAAGCAGGGGAGAAGCTGGAGTTGTTGGAAAAGTGGAAACTAAAATTTTCAGGAGAAAGAATATAGAATTTCAAGAGGAGAATGTGAGAATGCTCAAGTGTGGCAAAGATTTCTTACAAATATCCTCTGCATCTGACTCTCATTACAGCAGCCTAGGTGGCTTCAACTGAATTATTCTAAGCACAGCAGAGGCAGCAAAATCAGACTGCAGAGAGGTTAAAGGAAAAAGGAAAGGAGAAATTGAAGACAGTGACTATCAGTCATTCTCCTTAACAAGATGGACATCCAAGTAAAGAACAAGATAAGGAGTAAGGAGAGACTTGAGTATGTTCAGAAACTAAGGGCAAGGACTGCCTCAAAGGCAGAAACTCAAAATGCTGGCATGAGGACATGCACTTGATAAAATTTGATCTCTTGGGGCCGGGGATTTAGCTGAGTGTTTACGCTGCCTGCCTTGCAAGCGCAAGGTCCCGAATTGGATCCCTGGCGCGCACACACACACACACACACACACACACACACAGAACTCTTATTGAGATTTGATAATTTAGAATACAATTATAACTGGCTTTATTGTATCTATGTTACAGAGCAGACTCACAATAAACATAAGGCCAAACAAAATTACCACATCTTCTTCCCAAGAATTCATTACAGGTCAGGAGTGGTTGCCTAAATTGGCTAATAGTTCCATCAAACAGTCATCCTGCTGCATGCCGAATCTAAGGTCCAAAATACGGCCACAACTGCTGTGGAAGCTTGTGATATGGTTCCATCTTTCAATGAAAGAAAACGGTCATGGTTTTTTCTATCATTCCTTGAGAATCAGTTTCCAATAGACTAGAAAATAGCATTGACTAAAATTGCAGATACATATGGCAACAAAATTAGGTTAAAAGTGTTTGAAAGTTACAATTAAACTTTTAAAAACTTATCTGTAGAGACATTGTTTATTAAGTTAATATTTATTTTCTTTCAAATGTATTAGTTTTAAAACAATCTCAACCCTCGTCTAATTTTACATAGCCTTAAATAAATTATTTTGTACCTAACTGTAAGACTCTGAAGGATAAATTTAATGTAACTTATTTTATAAAATACATCTACTGGAAGAGAAAACAGTCTAAGCTTGCATTCTTAGGCATAATATATATGTATTCCAAGAAATAATTTCAGAAAATTTTCTACGAAAGAGGCAGTTATCATTAACTCCTGTAATATTCAAAAATATTTTGTAAGTTTTTCTTTGTTTTAATAAACTATATTTGATATACAACCTATTGCTTCATAGCCTTAATGAGTATCTTTTTGGATAATCATCCAAATAAAACTTCTAGAAATCAGAGATACACATCTACTCCATTCTCAAATCCACAGGGAGCACCTTTTATTTGTATTTTTATAAAGATTTCATTTAGAAATGAAAAGAGGCACTTTTCTAAAGGTGAAATAGAAAAAATCAGGGTTTTTATTCATTTTTTTTTCATATTCTTAGTGACCTTTAACAAAGAGATCTACCCCAGTATTCTGAACTGATCTGAATTTCTGAAATTTTTCTTTCATGAAAAATACTGAGAATGATCAATTAGAACTATACTTGGAGGACGAATCTTTCTGACAGGTGAGGGATAACTTTATATGTTTCACTAAATGCTATTATGCACATCACAGCCAGCGACTTTCTATTTTGGAAATCTTGTCACCCAAAGCAATTATACAGTTGCAAGGAGGAAGTTGCAGGATTTGTATGCCTATGACATTTATGCAATTCCTCACATTTTAACCATTCATCATCTTTCTCATGGTTGAACTTACATGAATCATATTTTCATTAGTTTGAATTTTTTACTACTTGGAAATACAGAGGAGCAACAGTTAAAGAAGGATAAGAAAAAATAAAGAATTTTCCCCTGGGGCTTACCTCATTCAAATTATAAATTAATTAAGCTTATATAATTTATATTTATTTAAGTTTCCAAGCTAAAATTAACTCTCCAAAGGAGGTTTAAAAACCCTTGGAAAGTTAACATCACATTGTAGAAGAAAGATGCATACCACTTTGCATTTGAAACCCCTCAGCAAGACTTCAGACACAATCACTCTGAAAATGAAGATAAAAGATGTATAATCATGAAATCACATTGGCCTTCAAAGATCAATACTAACAAGACCCATATTAACAGGGAAAAATAAGCATTTGAACTATTTTTAGGCAGCTTTTGGATAAATACAATATTATTAGGTACGTGACTTCAGAACCTATCTAAACTTCAGTGCTTTGCCGGTAAATGGGTATACACCACCACAGAGAACTGTTACGAAGATGACAAGAAATAACTCACTGACAGCCTTTACAGTGGCACCATGATCACAGAATACTCACTGCTACCACTCTACTGAGCAGGATTATTTTGCCCTAGTTAGGGAGCCACTGCATCAGACTTAAGACATGCAAACACTTGTTACGCTTGGCACATCAAACGTATTTACCTTTTGAGATTAATGAAATAATACTTTTACGTTTGTGATATTTATCCCTGTTTAGGTAAAAAAAAAAAATCCACATATGAATTTAAATATCCTAGATAGCTGAGAGAATTGTGTACATTTACATTCAAAAGTCTATAAAATTTAGATAAATTCTGAAAACGATTTAATGAGGAAAAGACCAACAGATTGCTAATATACTATACTAATAGACTAATTAATATACCATATTGTTGAGGCCCGGGGATTTAGCTCAGCGGCACCACCTTGCACTGCCTTGCAAGCTCAAGGTCCCAAGTTCAATCCCTGGTACAGGAAACAATGTATATAGTATATTGTTGAGTCACTGTTTGAATCCTCTGTTGGCCTCATTTACATCATATATCTCTCATTAAATCAATTATTGCGATCAGAATCTGATCTACTAAGCCAGAAGTATTCCTAAGCCTTCCCACAACACTGGCTTAGAGTGGAGAAGGAATGAATCCTGCCAAGGAGAATAAAGGCACCGGAGAAAGGAGAAACAGTATGCAAAAGGAGACCAAAAGATGTCTGAGATATGCATCACTGAGATCAGAAGTTCCGAGAACACTTCATGCCATAGATTCGTCTTCCTATCTGCTCCTCCCGTTCTCACCATATCCACCACTACAGATCCATCTGATAAGTACTAGTCTATGTATTGGGATTCACTGATTGATCAACAAACACCATGACAACCTGACCAATATACAATTTAGATTCAGTGGCTTACACAAATTCATCTACAGCATGTTAGTTTTTGAAGGACGGGTAATAGAAGGGTATCCTTCCATCCATGTTTCCCACTTCTACAAACATCAAGTGGATGCTCAAACACAACCACACATCTAGAATACAATTTGAAATCAGCATACACCATCTGCCTGTTTTCTAATTTGCAGCATTGAAAATCATAACCTCACTTCATTACCTAAGTCTTAATCCCTCTCCATATCATTCACATATCATTCACATGTACTTGTAATGAATATATGTATGTGTCCTTCGTAGACAGAATATTTAGTGAAGAATAAATAATTTGTTACTGAGCATTTTATTAGCTCCAGCATTCAGCCAATATGCTTCATACTTGACCATAAATATCTATTTGGCAAGCAGCACTAATTATTACTCTATTTTTTGCCTAGAAAAAACAGAAAACAAAAAGTACAACTTGATAGCCCCTTAGCCGTATTAAATACAACTTAAATGGTCAGATTTATCATGGTGCAATGTTCTTTATAATTCCCAGGCAGTGCTAGTATCAGCAGCCTACCCCTTTTTTCTCAATAGTCATCAGATAGGTCTAGATATACTTAGGAAACCACATGTAACTAAGAAAATTACTTAAATAATAAGACTCCCCAAATTGAAAGACCCAATTCAAAATGGGGATCTGAAATGAACAGACATTTCTCAAAGAAATAGAAATAGCAAATAAACATATGAAAAAATGTTCAACATCATTGGTCATTCGAGAGATGCAGATGAAAACAATGCTGAGATTCCACCTCACTCCAGAAAGAATGGCTGCTATCAAGAAATCAACCAGCAGGGTATTTAGCTCAGTGGTTCTGGCACCTGCCTCGCAAGCACAAGGTCCAGAGTTCAATCCGCAGTACCAAAAAAAAAAAAGAAATCAACCAATGACAAATGCTGTCAGGAGTGTGGGGAGAAAGGAACCCTTCTTCATTGTTGGTGGGAGTGCAGGCTGGTGCAACCACTGTGGAAATCAATATGGAGATACCTCAAACAACTAGGATTAGAAGTCCCATTTGACACAGCTATTCCCATGCTTGCTATCTTCCCAAAAGAACTAAAAGAACCACAGTGATATATGCTCACCCATGTTTATAGCAGCACAGTTTGTAATAGATAAAACTTTCAAACAGCCCAAATGCCCATCAACTGGAGACTGGATAAAGAAGATGTGGGTTTTTAATAAAATGGAGTACTACTCAGCCATAAAGAATGAGAAACTAAAGACATTTATAGATACGTGGATGCACACTGAGGCCATACTCTTAAGTGAAATAAATAGGACACACATGTGTAAATACCAAATAGTTTCTCTGGTGTGAAAAACTAAAAGTGTAAATAAGGATCAAAACGTATAATTGATATTTTGAAATAGGAAGAAAAGGTCTAAAGGAGTAGGGGAGGTGGGAGGGGTAGGGGAAAGGAAAGAAGGGAAAAGAAAAAATACGAGAAAAGATAAAAACTGGAAACAAAGCCTTTGTAAATAAGGAAGGGTGGAGGGGGTGAAGGGAGGACAGGGGAATGGGGAAAAAATAAGAATGCAAAGGTACAAGATCCCAATGATGAACGTAACTTTATTGCATACCTAAAATGTACCAATAAACAAAATGGGAAAAACAGAAAATGCCTAAGTAAAAATACTATGGGTGAAATGTGAAGCTTCAAGGCAGTGAGCTAGTGTTGAAGAATAAGACTGCTTTAAAATGAGGAAGACATGTCCCTGTGATTGATCTATACTCTGCTTTCATGAACTCATACATAAATCCTAGACTGGGGCTGTGAATGAGTGGGAGAGTGGTGACTTCAACAGAAAGAAAATAATAAGAGAAAAGACTGGCTTCGTATTAAAGGGCTTTGACACCAACAAATGTAATAGCCTCAGTGTTTCCCTGGAGAAGAGTTTGGATTATGGGGGCACTAAACTCATCAGTGGACTAACAGGCGGGGCCCAGTTGGCGGAGGCGGGTCACTGGAGCATGCCTTTGGAGGGTGTATCTCTCCCTGGCATTCGACCCTTCTGTTCTGGTTCCCAGGTACCATGAAGGAAGCAGCTTTGCTCAACTGTGCCTTCCACCATGATGTTCAGCCAGCCAATCATGGGCTGAGACTCCTGAAACCATGAATAAAATTGAACTTCTTTTCCTTTATGTTGTAAATGTTTGTTATTTTGACCCACTAACAGGAAAGTGACTGATACACCATTTTATTGACCCAATTAAGTAACAGGGCCAAAACCCAATTCCAAAAAATGATTCCTTTTTTTAACTGGAAGAACTACAAAGATACAAGTCATAACATGTGTAGGACAAGGTGAACAACTGAGATCAATACATTAATCTAAAACAAACAGTGAAGAAGAATAAGTACTGTAATACATTTACATCATTGTAAGATAAAACTGCGAGTTTACTAAAGTGAAAAATTTCCAGCAAGACAATCCAAAACTATTACTTCCTTGTAAGAAGTGACAGCTTTTGTTTTAAATCACCAATAGTATTGACAGCTCTGCCTGAATATTCAATAAGGCCTTGCCATCAAGAGATTTTATTTTTAATTTCTCAGAACATGTGATCTTACTCCAAAGTTAGTCACGTAACAAAAGAAGTACACACCTTCTTACCATCTGTCCAAAAGTAAAATATGGCACTAAGTCTAAGCATGTAATTAAAGCTTATAGATCACTCCATGGAAGAATGCCAGACTTAATTCATTAATCCATAAAGAAGAGAGACTTTGAATAGAGGTCAAGTGACTGTGGAAGAATTTAAGAGCCACAGAATCTAGAAACAGAAGCTCCTTCAAACGTGTACCCATTATAAATTTACCAGCTGCTGACACAGGAGAGATGCTACTCAATTCAAGAATTACTCTGAAGAGGAAACCTGCAGGCTGCTACCTGCTCTCTAAGAAAAACTTAAAAATAAGCAAAATCTTGTTACAGTAGTAAAATGTGTCACATTACTGTTTAAATTCATCAGAGACAGATGGCTAATTTGACTACACCAACCTTTGTTTACACTGGAACTGATCCACTGGTCCAGTGCCAAAAAACTGTGGTTTAAACTTCCCCTTACTTCAGCTACCACATTAATTCCAGGGTTCGCTGAGTCTCAGAGAACAGAATAAAGATTTCAACACATTCCTCATGGATTAAAGCAAGCGGATGAGTTCATACTAATAAATATTTAAGAACCAAACTTCCCAAAGACAACATAATGAATAATAACCGTGTTTACCACAGGTAGGCAGTTTTATATCCTACTGTATTATTTATATAAGAAAAAATATTGTTAAAATTGTTTAAAAACTTGTTAAAATTATTTTTTTAAATATTGTTAAATGAAAGACCCTATCACCAGCCACAATGTTTAAGAGAACAGAGATTCAGATTAATAGAAAGAACCTCAATGATTTTGTTACTTACAATTTAAAATGTCTGACTGTTTTAAGTCCTAATTATTTAGAAGAGAAGTGGTTTAAAAAAAAGTAAGATGTTTTGAACTTGTTTCACCAGTTTCATGGTATGTAAATGTGGGTTTTGGATATATGGTTTAGTGATTAAATAAAATTCCTCAGAACTTTTCCAGCACCGATGTTTTACTAAAATTTGACTGATTGTTTGATATGCTATTTAAAATTCATGAATTATTTTTTGTATAATTGGCAGAATTGGTCAGGAAGTTATTTGATGAGTGTTAAGTGAATGAAAAAGAAATTGATTTCTATTGGGTATACTCTGTAGATTGCAGTTCTAGAACACACTAAACTTTGTAGGTCACAGCATTTCAGTCTTAACAACCAGACCAAATGTTTTCAGTAATTATCTTTCTTATTGAGGTTGTGTTGCACAGAAAGCTAACTGTGCAACATCTCTCTTGGAGGTCCTTAACAGAGGGTTTTCTCAGAGTCAGAATATCAGTAACTCTCCCTGACAGACACATGGCCTTCCTATACATACATGTAATCATGTCATGTCCATCATTGGCCTTATATCACCTCATGAGGTCATCATGTGTTTGTTTCTGTTCCTCTCTCACTCTCCATTAATCTCTAAGTTAATTCTAAGGAAAAAATTGCCTGTCTACTCTATGTAATTAACAAAGCAACTACCCAGGATTAATCTTGGTGTCAGCACTTAATTACTGATAAGTGTGTATGTATGTGCTGTGTGTGTGTGTGTGTGTGTTTACTATGTCTTAGTCATTTTCCCAGTCACTGGGACAAATAACCAACACCTACATCTTCAAGGTGGAGAAATATATTTTTTCTCATGGTCCCAAGCTCCAAGCTCCAAGCCAGAAAAGGCATGGCAGAGGGGCTTGGATAGAGAAATGTTGCTCACATCATAGTAGCAAGGAAACAGAGAGAGAAGGGAGAAGTCAGAGGGAGAGAGATGCACTCTTCCTAGTCACAGCCCCAGCGACCCAGCTATTCAGATCCAACCCCACTTCCTATCAGCATTTTCAGCTATAAACTTAAAATCCAGTCACTTCCCACAGCCAGACGTACGTACCTATGTCCCTGTGGAGGACAATCTCAATCTCAACCCTAACATACTGAGAGAACTTAATTGGTATTTGCTCTCTCTCTCTCTCTGTCTCTCTTTTTCTTTCTCTTTCTCTGTCTCTCCGTGTGTGTGTGTGCGCATGCGTGTGTGTATTTTTTTCAGGGCAATTGGCACAGTCACTTACATGTAAAAATTCTTCAAAAAATGTATTTGGCCTGAATTAACTTCCTTCTTTCTATTGCTTACTGAATTTATAATGCTTTGCACACCATAAATGCAGTCATTTATGTCACTTGCCTCTCTTCCTCCACCTGTCATTAGGGTCTCACTCTCGAGTTCTTTGGTAACTGCAACTCAATGCCTTGGCTGGATTTTTCAACTTGATGCAACCTTGGGAATACTGAAAAGACAATCATGTGTTAATAATTTTCAGAACTAATCTTTTGCTCTCATCTCTTGTACTGTATTACTCAGGACCCAATCAAGAGTCAGAAACCATGCTGTGATTTAAACAGGTGCAGTTTAATATAACAAGCTATTAAATATAGCAAGGGATATATTATGTATACATTTATAAAACTATTTATACGTATATGAAAGTATAAGTAAAACTCTAGGGCTGAGGGAAAAGGCTCCAGGGAACAACAACTTGGGTAGATGCAGAGACCTCTCCAAGTGGAAGATTCAGATCTCTTTGGAAGAAGTAAGGGTGCTGAATAACAGAGAAGTCTACAGAGCTACCCAGACCAGCACTGGTTCACCGTTACTAGGCAAGCAGCACATAGCCCTCATGGTTAAAGCACATCACAGGCGGTCGGTGTGCACACAAACAAAGTCAGCGTGTTGGATTTTGCTCACCAGCAGAAGAGCAGGAGACCAGATGTGCATGTTGTCCCACTGGGAGAAACACAGCAAAGCTTTGCCTAACTGTGTAACTGGGGCATGTTGCTGAGGCAGAGGGCCACCAGATGTTCTCACATGGCCATTCTTGCCACAGAAGCCAAAAGCAAAACCCAGTCACACCAGATGTGGAAAGAGAAACCCTTCCACTGACAAAACTTAATTTCAAGATCATTGAAAAGGAGAAATGCTTCGAAAGGTCTAACTCCCTTCACAGCAGAGCAGATAATGAATGGTGACTCGGGAGCTGGGAGGCAATGAATGCATAACTGGAACATCACTCAGCAATCAAAAGGAGGAATTTACCTTCAGCGAGGACTTCATATGAGAACCTGATCATTCCTACATTCTCTCATAACTTGGGCCCTGCTTGTACCCTCACAAACAGTCTATTTTACTGAGCATACAGGTAGTTTAGGGGGCATAGGTTACTTATCTGTATCTGAGAGAATCAGAAGATACAAAGATCCTCATGGTGTAGTTTAGAGCAGGTTCAGCATAAACTCAATTCCCCAGGTAGCCTATCATTCATGGTCACACAGCTCATACTCATGTGAAAGTTGAGATGCAGCAATTATCCATAAGGCATTACAGATCTAGATCTATTATGGATCCTGTATTTCACTTCATGTCCCCTTCATGGGTCTCCTGAGAGTCCCCTAACACACTAGTGATTGCATTCAAGGCACCTGCACTTTGTCTCTCCCTTAGCCCACAATGCATTTTCCCTCAGAAAGCCAAAGGTTAAGATCCAGTCACTTGCTTCAAATGTCACCTTCTTCCTGAGACCTTTCTTTATATACTATTTAAAACAACAGCCAACAGATCTTGTACCTTTCACTGGTTTATTTTAACCCTTAGAATTTGTTACCATATATATTTATATATATATGGTATTTTGTGTGTGTGTGTGTATATATATATATATATATATATATATATATAGTATTTGATTGCTTCAGTTATTGTGTGCCATCCACATAAGAATGTCATGTCTGGAAGTGATTTTGTTATGTTTGTTTGTTTCTTCTAGATCTTACATCAGTGTCTGACACATACTGAGTGAACAATAAATATATGTGGAATAACTCTTGTCCTATAATCTAAGATCAGATTATTTCTATCTCTTTAATATTAAAAAATCCAAATCACTACAGATGCCACACCAGTAATACAAGCGAAGGCGGCTGTGGTGGATTGGGCATGTCTTACCTGGAGGTAGTAGCTACTCAATATCTCTACTGAAAAGTGGGACCACATAGGAGCAAGGATCAAGTGCTGTCATTTTTCTATTTTTGAAAAGATGTAGTAAGTGGGGACTCTGGGGTATATTCTCCTAGTCTATATATGTGGAGACTAATTCAATTTAAGAACAGAAAGAATCCAAAAATTAAACCAGAAGGCCACGTAACTTTTCCTCACTGTACATTAGGGAAATTCCTTGTTTGGTTTCTAAGCACACTTTTCCTGCAATGATGCTCAAACTCCCAGTGTTTCAAGCCTCCCTCTCATCAAACACACTTTGTCCTCAAAAAGACATCCTTGTCCCTTCACCCTGCACTCTTTATATGCTTTATTCCTTCAGTCTTCTCTGTCAGTAGCCCACACGTAGTAAATTTTCAGGAGGAGCATTTGCTTTGAACATTCCTTCTCCAACAAAAAGGGAGTGGAGAGGGTGAATTATGGTTCTCCCTCTTGGACACTGTGAGAACTTGGACGCGTCTCTACATCCACAAGCTCTCGTTTTCTCATAGTGTTTGGTTCCCCTGGAAACCACTCCATTTTGCTTCCCTCACAACCTTGCCAGGATGCCCAGTGGTCTCCTTGGGTTTTCCTTAGGTCTCTGGCTGCTCTTCCACTAAGCAACCTAAATCTATCTCTGCTCAATAGGGAGACTCACAGAAGGCTCCTCTGTCTTAAAATAGAAAAGCACTGATGCTATGAATTCACTTTATCATATAATGTTTTCTTTACCAAACTGCTCCCTCAATTCTTTACTGACCTTCTTTCCTTAAGGACAAAGGACAGTCAGACAGACAGAGAAGACACAAGAAAAGTGACATGAAAAGTAAGAGGAGGAGGAAGAATAAGAAACAATTGTTTTGTTAGTAAATGTTCCATGTCGGTGGTGACAGAACGGATCATGTAGTCCTAAGGCACCACTTATGTTCTGAAACCTGGGCTACATGATCATTATAAATAATTAAGAGAGCAAGGAGTATATCATAGTGAACTGAAATATTTATTTTCAATAAAGTATTTTTCTTTAACAGTTCATAAAAACGATATTCTATTCACATTCTCTGGTTATCAGATATTACAAACTCATGAAAAACTTAACTGAAATCCACTGCAGTTAGTGAACTTCGCATGAATTTTATGAAAAATAATAATAATAATAAAAAACTGAGCAGTCAGCTACCACGCAAAGGAAGTTAGAAACTGGTTGTAAATGGCCCAGCTAATGTTCTTCCAACTTTTCTTTAACCTTGGTGACATTTTACATCCTTGCTGATAAATTCAATCAAGATGGTTACTCTAGCTTTTAGGCTATCCTGTAGTACAGTTCAAAGAGTGAGAGCACTGGAAATTATCTGTAGGCTGAAGACATATCTTTGAGGTTTTATTTTTCAAGAGTGCATTTATTGATTAAAAAAAAAGAAAAAATTTATTCGCTATCTACAAGTCAAATTAAAATTTTATGTAGGTTAAGAACTATTTCTAAAATGCTATTATAAAAATGCTACTTTATTTTTCTTACATTTTAATTATCAACTAATTTCTCCCTATCAGCAACTGGTTAATGCAAAAATGTCAAACGTGTTGAATTAGAAAAGGATATTATGAAAATATTTCATCTTCTGTAGTAAAGAATAATGTATGCATACTTCTAAAACAACATGGGTGGTAAGAAAAAACATAGAGATATAAAAAGTAATTGTAATTATGAGAGCATTAAAAAACTATACTGCAAACAAATTTCACTAGTTCATGATTATAATTTATCCATAGTGCCTTAAGGTCCTGAATCAGAAAATAAACACTAATCCTGAAACAAGAAGATAGTTATATTGTTAATACTTCAGTTTAAGAGTTAAGGACACAGCTATGATCCAAAGCAGTAAATTTCATGTAACTTCTGAGGAGGTGACACCATCCATTTCCCAGTTTTTCCTTGTGGTTAATAAGTTAATGATCCTTGTTCTTGCTTCTTCAAATGAATTTGCTCAAATAATTCAAAAATATCTTGCATTTGCTCCTGCACTCTCTAGAGTTATAGTCATAAATCATCTAATCTATCTACCAGACTCCCAAAAAAATCTATAAATCCTGAAGGGGGATGTGTTTGAATGATGTTATCTAGGAGAGTAAGCACTGAAATACCATTCAGCAAAGTGAATATTACAGAGGGTTTATCCAGTGAGATTTCTAAGAAAAAGGGGAGGGAGGGAAGCTATCTGCTTCCTACTCCCTGAGAGAGTCAGTCCAAAGGAAGATTAACATATAAAGGCTTGAAAAAGTTGTGGTAAGCAAACATGATTAACTTCATTCAACCCAGTCTTTCCATTATATTTACCCTGAAATATTTAGCCCAGCCTCCTCACTCCTGACTAGGAATATCTTGAAGATTTGAGATTGGTAATTATAAAGTCCTAGTACTAAATGTACTCAAATGAGTAAAAGATAAAAATCCACAGATTCAAAATACAAGGACTGTGGAAAGTAGTCAGGGACTAAATGCTAGGGTTAACACTGCCAGTGAGAAAATAACAGTTATCAAAAATCTAATTGTGTTCAGGATTAACCAGTTATAAGACAAAGTGTTTAAGTTCCTTTGATGTTTACAAAATCATTAGGTTAAAATGCTTATTACCTTGCTTTTCTGATGCAAGATACACAGTTTGCATTATTTCAAATGGGCTAAGAGTTGTAATAGTATATATGCTTCCTAAATTGCACATTTTTAATTGCCAGAAAGATCAATGTGGAATAATCACAGCCACCTCAGATTTGAGTCTGAATGAATGGGTGTTACTGGATATGTCAGTCACACGTCTCCGGAGCCTAATGTCCCCTGACAGCTAAGATACCTCTTTATAATTGTGCTGTGCTATTTATCCTGTGTTTGCTTTGCTGTGAATGCTCTTGGTTGGTTACTACCTGTGCAGACATGTGGTCCCTGCTCTGTCCAGAACCACCAGAACCACACACTGAAATTCAAGTCAGCAGGCTAATGACTTCTGAAGTGCAGGGATGCAGGGACTGTCTTCCCACCCCACGTGGTATGAATTAGCATGGCCAGGCACACCAGCTCCCCACCCAATCAGGGGAGGAGAAAACACAGAAACAAGATCACTAAGAAGATCTCACCTGTACAGAGAAATAAAGCCACCGCCAGCATGGCGTCCCAGGGCCAGCGTAAGAGAGTTAAGCGTTGCTCCCCAAAACTACTTTAGTAGGTCACCAAAGATACTATAGGTTCAAACTAGGTTTGTTTTAAATGTAACCCATTTACGAAATGTTCCAATAAACTTAATGAATTAAAAAAACCCATACTTGACTACATTTAACCTACCAACAAAATGATACAAAAAGAGATGAGTTTAAAATAATCATCTATATGGGCTGGGGATTTAGCTCAGTGGTTCTGCTACCTGCCTCACAAGCACAAGATCCTGAGTTCGATCCCTGGTACCAAAAAATCATCATCATCATCATCATCATCATCTGTATCACCTGTGCCAACTGAAATGGATTTCAATTTTTTAAGAAATGAAGAATTGCTTTCACTATTCAACTATGCAACTCTAAGTTAAATATGTAAATGAAATTTCCTGATTTTGTGTTACTGTGAACATCTGTCAACTTCTGTGACAAATGAGTTTCATATCCATGAATTAATTCTAAGTCACTGTTGGCTGTGTTTAATAATAGTTGTGTAAATAAAAGAGCAAAATAGACAGGCTGATGCTACTAAAAGCTGATGGCTAAGCTCTAAATGCATTTAAGTGTCCATATTTAATAGCTGAGAAGCCGTTTAAACTGCACATCAAAAAATCCATCAACACACACTTTTATTTGAAGAGGAAGTCTCCAATTTGTGGTCAAACAGACTCACTATTTGGTTTAAAACATCTCATGTTTTCATAGATTAGAAAAGATTAAAGAGAAGGGCAGGGATCATGTGAGAGATTGAAGATACACTTCAGTTATCAAAAAAAGGATACGTTCATGGTTTAGTATATATTATAAAAAGAATGAAAGCCATATACTAGGTCTGCACATGCTAAAAGGAAGTGGACACCATGCAGAGACCTGCTACTTATAATGTATTATTAACACAAGGGACTTTCAGCCAAAAAAGCTTTCTCTCTTAAAACACATTTCAACTCTGTGGTGTTGATCAATAACATTTAAGAACTTTGTCATGGTCAAAGGGAAAATGAAAACCTGTTTGCATTCTTAATGGAGTATTTAATATTGATTACAATAACAAGAATAATAATAAGAGCATCAGTCTCTGTGTGTTAAAAACAAAAATAAAGAAGGGGATGGCTTTGGTCTGGAAAGCAATATCCCTCAAGTATACTGTAAACAATTTTTAAAAAGTGTGCGTGCAGAGATGCAAATATGGGATTTTGTAGCTCAGTTCATGAACAGGCTGATTTAAGGGTCCATCTATGTATCCAATACTGTAGTAGGCATTTGGGGGGAATATTTAGACATTTAAAATATAAACCCAATCTTGTAAATGACTTGTATGAACTTTCAGGAGATGAAAAAAACGATTATTCCAAATAGTCTATTAGTATGGTCAGAGAAATACAAATAAAATTTCACAGTTACTCAAAAAAGGAACAGTTATAGGCAGGAAAACTATACAGAAGGTTCCTTTCAACATGAACTTGGAAAATATGGCTTATGCTCAATGACAGAGTTTATCAGGCTGAAACAATTAGCATAGATAAAAAACAGAAACTAACAGGACAGTCTGAAATCAGTATGCAACTGGATGGGCCAGGAAGAGAGGAGTATCTGAATATTGAAGGATATCACTTGGTTTCAATGGGAAAGGTTTAAAAGATAAAAATCAATCATCAATTAATAATGAAGACTGATTTGGGTATTAGTTTTATCTGGATATATGAACTCAACATATATAAACTTACTATGTAGATGAAAAAGAATTTTGGCATATATATGCATTGTGATATATTTATTTTAGATTATATGTGTGTGTAGGTTTAGATACAAACATATCAGAATCATTACATATTATTACTGAAGACACTAAGTTTTATTTTCACAAAGATTTGTGCTCTCGCTTCAGCACCACATCTATTTTTACAAAGATTATTTGACCTCTATACTCAAAAGAGAACTAAAGAAGTTGTTCTCATAAATTCTTCCAAATGTATGTTGTTCAGAAGTACATACCTAGGATGCCTAAGTTTCACATAAATCATTAATTTCAATGTTAGTTCTGACACTTTTTTTCTTTCTTATTAAGTCTGTGAAACCAAAACCATACCTAAATTTTATAGTGTGCCTTTATACATCAGGGAATGAGTTAAGACACAGCTATGCGATAGAGAAAGATTGAATTTGGTGGACTCTAGACATTCACAACAGAAAAGGGGTGGGACTCTGAAGAAGAAGCAGGTACCAGGGACAGTCGTGGCCAGCAATTGCTGCACTGTAATTATGGACTGGAAACTTCTGAGCCCTGTATTTGCATCCTGGTTCCTCCACTGTGGCACTCGGTTGGGGCTTAACAGAATCAAAGACTTGAAAGAGAAGTCTCAGAATTTTCTCTCTTCCACTCCTCACATTCATCTTTTCCTTTCCCAGGATATGGCCTGCATAAAATACGGAGCACGAGAGGAGGAGCTGGCGATCAGTGACAGCAGGTGAGGGTGACAGTAGGTGAGAAGTTGGCAGCAACTTGAAAAATGTTAGGAGCAGGGGTTCTGGAATAGGAAGTGTGAGATCCAAACCTGGCTCTGTCCTTTTGTTGTGACTGGGAGCAAGTTACTTACATACTGTGTATACAATGGAAACAAACCACATCTGTCACTCTACCCATGCGGCTATTATTGTTAAATCTGATGACTCAAAAATACTTAGCCCTGAAGAGCAAATACAGTAACCATTCTTACCTACTGTTGCTATTATTGCCCATTAATAAAAAATATAATCATTCTGTAGTTTAAAAGGAGAAAATACATTAACAGGGCTTTTTAAAAGAAGACTCAACTGGTAAAGAAAATGGAGCCTTATTGTTATAATACTGTATGTGTGACAGACTCAATAAATGTAGCTGAGAACACTAGTTAAATAAAAGACCAATGATCTTTATGCCAACTCTTGGTTACAAATTACATACTTAGTTCCAAGTTCAGAAAATTTCATTTATCATACACCAACATAAATAGGGCAAATGAACTACATTTAAAAGCAAATAAAAATCTTAATTCACTCTATTAATGCTGCATGTACAGCTGATATAAAAAAAATGTAAAGGTCAAAAGGAATGATTAACCTTGGAGAAAATTCTGTTTACTCTCCCTTCTGGATATGTAGAATAGAAACTGCACATTAGTACAAATATTCAAAACTTAATATTATATTTTCATAATCCTAGCAATAATATAAGAATTTCTATCTTATTAAACTTAACTTTAATTGCTAAGCAAATTAAATTCTATAGTAATATAGTATCCGCAATATGCCTGCATATCCTTGAGTAACAATGTCTTTAATTTCAAAGGTGCAAGGTAATTTTTATGTACATTTTGAACAAGATTACTGTACACGTTATAATGCTGTCCAATGTAATTATTTGTGGAATCAAAATTATAAAACTATTGCTATGACTTGTGATGTCCTTAAAAATCAACTATTACTACAGCCATGTTAACAATAAGATCGACTTTCGTGTACAGTATGAGAAATTCTTTTTAGGCCTGAGTTCTATTTTATATGATACTTCTTTTAAAAATGTCTGAACTTACTCATATATCTGAATAGCATAACCATTAAATATGTGTCTATTAATTGGCATAGGAAAAGATTTCATGAACAAAACCTCAGTTGCACATGAACTAGCACAAACAATCAACAAGCGGGATCTCTTCTTATTAAAAGGCTTCTGCACAGCAAGAGAAATCACCAGCAGTGTGAAGAGACAGCCCACAATGTGGGAAAAAAATTTTACCAGCTGTTCCTCAGACAAAGGTCTACTATCTAGAATATAGAAAGAACTTTAAAAAATCAGACTTCCCAAATTTAAAGACCCAATCCAAAAATGGACATCTGAAATGAACAGACATTTCTCAGACAAAGAAGTCAAAGCAACAAGTAAACACATGAAAAAATGTTCAACATCACTGGTTATTCGAGAGATGCAAATGAAAACAACACTGAGATGCCGCCTCACCCCAGAAAGAATGGCTGCTATCAAGAAATCGACCAATAATAAATGCTGGTGGGGTTGTGGGGAGAAAGGAACCCTTCTTCATTGTTGGTGGGAGTGCAGGCTGGTGCAACCACTGTGGAAATCAGTATGGAGATACCTCAAACGACTAGGATTAGCAGTCCCATTTGACCCAGCTATTCCCCTGTTGGGGATCTTCCCCAAAGAATTAAAAGAATCATACCACAGTGACATATATGCACCCATGTTCATAGCAGTATAGTTTGTAATAGCTAAAACTTGGAAACAACCCAAATGCCCATCAACTAGAGGCTGGATAAAGAAAACGTGGGGGGTTTTAATAAAATGGTGTACTACTCAGCCATAAAGAATGAAAAATTAGAGGCATTTATAGCTAAATGGATGCACATTGAGGCCATACTCTTAAGTGAAATAAATAGGACACACATGTATAAATACCGAATAGTTTCTCTAGTGTGAGAAACTGAAAGTGTAAATAAGGATTAAAAGGTATAATAGATAATGTGAAATAGGAAGAAAAGGGGCAAAGGGGTAGGGGAAAGGAAAGAGGGGAATGTAATTAATATGAAAAAATGAAAAAATGGAAACAAAGTCTTTATAAATAGTGGAGGGCGTGAAGGGAGGGCAGGGGAAGGGGGACAAATAAGAACCAAGATACATCATGTGAACGTACAAGATCCCAATGATGAATGTAACAGTACTGTATACCTAAACTGTACCAATAAAATTAATTTTTAAAAACTGTGTCTATTACATGAGACAAGTTATGTGAATTAAAGATTACATAACCATGTTTTAAACATGTTTTTAAATCATTTACTTTTGAGAAATACACATTGTATTAAAGAAGGAAAAGGAAAACTGTAGGGCACCACAGTGATTATGAACGAAAACACTGGACTGGGTTTTCTCAGTCAAATCTCAGTGCAGTCACTCAGCTGCCCATCTTTGCATGCTCTCTATCTCCCTAATCTTTTGTGTCTAATCTGATTACCAAGGAGTTGTAAGGATTTTCTAAGTTAACAAGGAGGCGGACACTGCAGTGTCCGAAGTTTTACCCCACCTTTTTTAAAAGACAGATTTTTCTAATGAGATCTTTTTATATAAATTTGTCTAGTTGTGTAATAACATATGTCTTAGTTACTTTTCTCTCATTGCTGAAAAAACACCTGACACCCAGAGTTAAAGGGAGGAAAGGTTTATTTAGCTCACAGTTTGTAGAGGTTTCAATCCTATAACTATGGTTCCAAGGCAGGGTGGCAGAGGGGTAACAGATGGTAGCAAAACAACAAGAAACTTAACAGGTCTTTCTGCCCCTTTTATCTAGACCACCTGGATTCAGGCAGTCCCCAACCAATCAGTGTACTGGTTTAGTAATCACACGCCCTTATTCCCAGCATCACACACTCTAGATTCAGCCACCTCTGAAAAACCCACCTATGACCACATGAGGTTTTGGTGGGACATCTAGACCTAAACCATAACATTTTTCCCCTGGCCTCCCCAAAACTCATGTATATTCCTTTATGCAAAAGGCATTTAGTCCATCTCTAAGAGTTGTCAAAGTCCTAAAAGTTTCAGCATTGCTGCAAAGTCCAAATTCTCCTCTGAGATTTAGGGCAAATTCCTAGCTATAAGCCTCTGTACAAATAAAAAGAAAGTTAAACATTTCCAACATTCAATGGCACAGGTTAGACATTTCCATTCCAAAGGTTACAAATGGAAATATCAAGGAATGGGAATAAAGCAAGACCAAAATCCATCAGGGCAAAAATTAAATCCCACAGCTCCACTTCCAGCATCCCTGGCAATCTGTGGCAAGTTGTAAACTCCAAATGGCTTGGGTGGCTCCCTAGGGCACTTCTGGTGGCTGCAGTTTCCACAGCTTCTCCATTGGGCCAGCTCTCCTCTCTCCTTGCAGCTTTCCTCAGACATCCAAGGTCCTGGCTTCTGCAAACTTCTGGGTCTCCACTGCACCTTTGGCTTCACACTCACAGCTTCACACACTGCCCCTCAGGGGCACAGTGCCTGGCCTCCCAGACCTTCTTCTGAAATGTGGGTGCAAGCCTTCCTGACCCCACAACTCCTGCATTCTGCATGTGCCTAAAACCAGCACCATGTAGATGATGTGAAGGTCTACTGCCAGCTGGAGCAGTAGCCAGGCTTCCTTCTCTCTTGGCTGTACAGTGCCTATAAACCAAATCCTGAGGAACAACTTCCCTAGGCCACCGGGATTCTGGAACATGGTGCTCTGGGGCTGTCTTCTCAAAGCAACCTCTCATACTTTTGCAATTTTGAGGCTGCGCAGGGTGGAGTCCTGCTGCTTCTTGTGATGCCTCAGGCCATCTTTTCTATTCTTCTCCTTCTCAGCAGTCAAGTTCCCCTCTGCTCTATCTTTCAGACTATAAGTTTACTGGAGGTTCCTTTCTGGCCAAACTCAAAACATTTTAAATTATTCTGCTGGGTTCTTTGCTCTTGATTCTCAACATAAATCTGGCTAAAAGTCCCCAAGAGCAGCCATGCCACCACCTCAACATTAGACTGCCTTGAAATATCTTCTGCCAGACTAATTAGTCTGCCGCCCTTAATTTCAGTCTCAGGCAAAGTCTCTGGACACTCGCAAAATGCAGACAAACTTTCTGCCAAGGTATAACATACATCATGTGGAGTCCAAAGGCCAGTGCAGTCCTTCTGAGCTCTGATCAGAATCTCCCATCAAGTACCACCTAAGGTGTTCCAGCTCTGCTTTTTCAGCTCGCATCTTAGAACCTTTCCAAACTCTGCCCAAAAGCCATTCCCAAAGGCTCCTGAACCACTTGCTCAAGTATAGTCACAGCAATGACCCCACTTCTCTGGTACCAAATTCTGTCTTAGTTATTACTTTCCTCTTGTTGCTGAGACAAAATGCCAGATAACCAAAGTGAAAAGGGGAAAAGTTTACTTAGCTCACAGTTTGTAGGGGTTTTAGTCCATAATTGGCTGGCTCCAAATCAGAGTGGTGAGGGGCCACAGTTCATGGTGGACAAATGGTAGCAAAGCAACAAGGAAACCTTAACATCATCTTTCTGCCCCTTTTATCTTATCCAGACTACTGGGATTAGGGCAGTTCCAAATCAATCAGTGTACTGATTTAGTAACCACACGCCCTCAGTTCCAGCATCACACACTCTAGATTCAGCCTCCTCTGAAAAAGCCACCTATGACCACATGAGGCTTTGGGGGGACACCTAGACCCAAACCATAACAACACATAATCTCATGTTTTTGGTAATAGAGACAGTCAGAAAATAAGGGCTTTTATTGTATGAGATATAAGTATCACATTTTCACACTGCCTGAGTATATAGTATAGTTCAAACAAAAGATCTGATACCTTAGATATTCTCTGTAGCCTCATCATAGGTTCATGTGGCTCTCATTAATCATTTTGAAATGCTGAAAATATGGATAAGAGCCTTTCAATAATAATCCTTTCTTAGGAAAGAAGGGAATGGAATTAATATGAGAAAATGAAAAAATGGAAACAAAGTCTTTGTAAATAGGGAGGGATGGAGGGGTTGAAGGGAGGGCAGGGGAAGGGGAAAAACTAAGAGCCAAGAGAGATTATGTAAAGGTGCAAATTTCCTATGATGACTGTTATTATATTGTATACCTAAAATGTACTAATGATTAAAATGAATAATTGATAACAGGAAATAGGAAGAAAAGGTCCAAAGGGGTAGGGGTAGCAGGAGGGGTAGGGGAAAGGGAAGAAGGGAAAGGAAAAATTATGAGAAATGGAAAAAAATGGAAACAAAGTCTTTGTAAATAGGGAAGAGTAGAGGGGGTGAAGGGAGGGCAGGGAGTGGGGACAAAATAAGAACCAAGATGCAACATGTAAAGGTACAAGTTCCCAATGAGAAATGTAAATGTATCGTATACCTAAGATGTACCAATAAAAGAATTTAAGGAAAAAGCATAATAATAATCCTTTCTTGTATTTCAAGGAGTTTAAGGTTTCCAGATACCAATAAACAACAAATTATGGAAATCAAATTTCCAAGTAAGATAATGAATATTTGGTGGATGTTCTTGCCTAAAACTGACCAAAAATTAATATTCTTGGGATGAATATTTGGGAACTTGCATCAAATCATATATAATGCTCACATATTTTCAACATTTTGACAATTGTCTACCATTTGACAAAAGGTAAAGAATTTGTATGAGCTCCAAATGAGACACCTGTGAACACTTGGCCAGGAACAGTTACCTGTTATGAGCATAAGGATCTAGGTTGAAATTTTTAATGCTGATAATTTCTAATAACAGTCAGCGTAGAAGTAAATTGACAGATCATGCTCAGGTTGGAACATCACACAAAGTTGGAGGGTAGCAAAGCACTAATATACTGGATAATTACGTTTTAACTTGATAGTATCAGTAATCAGTCATAATCAGAAGCAAGGTATCAGTATTAAAAGTGGCCATTTTTTCACATGAAATAAAATTATCCAATTATGCTTTCTCACTTCTATTTTCATGTCTCTATTTGTGCTTCTCTTCTATCTTGAAGCATTTCAATTCTCACAAAACTTATCAATAATCACTTTTCTCCTGCCCTCACTCCTTCGGTGTATAAGGAAAGTTTATTGACAAAAGGGTAACTGTACACTTTAACCAGGTCAAATCTCAACATCCTTGTAATTTTCCCTTTCCCTTTAATATTCTCTTAGCAAAATATCTAATGATGGCATTTATAAGTAAAAGTTCTATTAAAATAAACTGCATACCATCGCATCCAGATTTCTGTGTGGTGAAATTATAAATATTAAGATTTTGAAAATCATCCAAAGTATTTTTCTTTCATAACAGTTTAGAGTGTAAATTTCACACAAAATTTGTCAGAGTCTAAATTTCTCCACATTCTTTATAACATGAATGACCTCTTGTTTTCTTTTTGGGTTTGTCTTAGTTTTTTCTTTTTAAGTCATCCTGATAGTTGTGAAGAAGTATTAATTTGAATTTTCAAGTTGATTGATTTTCTGTATTGATTTTGAAGCAGTTTTGAACTGAATTGTCTTGATGACAAACTATGTTTAGCAACTTTTCATATATTTATTGATCAGTTAGTTTCCTTGTAGAAATATCTATTCAAATCCTCTATCTACTTACAAATTGGATTATTTCCTTTTATTGACAATACATATTTTGCATATACTATATTATATTATAGTAGACATTAGAATTGTAATTATCTATATTCTAAATATAAGGCACTTATTGGTTGTAGAATTTAAAATTTTTTCTCCCAATCTATATGCTGTCGTTCATTATTTCAACGGTGTCTTCCATAACACAAAGCTGTTCAAATTTAATGACATCAAGTATATGTTTGTCACTTGTCCACTTAAGTGTTATATACAGCAAACTACTGACTAATTCAAGTTTAGGAAGGTTTAGCTCTTTGTTTTAAAAGCTTCATAGTACTAGCTCTTAATTTTATGATCGGTTTTTCATTACTTTCATGTATGAAATAAGACAGGACTTCACTGTTTTGCATGTGGGTATTCAGATGTTCCAGCACTGTTCATGTAAAGCCTATTTTATTCACCACTGAACTGCCTTGGAATGTGTACTGAAAACCAGATGATCATAAAGGTGAAGACTAGTTTCTGAAATTTAAGGCTAACTTCATTGATCTGTCCCACCCCTCACTGTATCACATGGTTTTATTTAATGTAACGTGACTGTAAGTTTTGAAATGAAATGTTATTCCTCCAACTACATCCCTTAAATTAACATGTGAACTTCAAGATCAGTTTGTCAATTTCTGAAAATAAACTACAGCTTATATTTTGATAGAAATTGTATTAAAAATGCAGATTAAATTGGGGAATACTGCTTCTTTACAAGAGTAAGTCTTCTAATTTAGGAAAACAATATCCTTCTATTTGGGAGGTCTTCAATTTCTTTCAAAGATATTTTGTTGGTTTAAGTGTATGAATCATGTACTTTTAAGGATATTAGCATGTATTTTATTTTTATAGCAAGAAAGGTATGAACAGTGAAAAGGGCCATATAAACTTTGGGAAGGGTATTGAGGATTGAGCCCAGAGCCCAGAGCCTACAATTGAGCTACATCCCTATCCCTTTTTATTTATTTTAAGAAGCAAAGTCATTAAATTTCCAGGCTGGACTCAGACTTGGGCTCCTCCTGCCCAGCCTCCCACAATGCTGGGATTATAGGTCTAAGCCACCCTGGCTGGCTCCATATAAACATTTTCAAAGAAATCAATTTAACATCCAATGAATAACTACTTAGATACCACATTGAAAGCATTTTTCAGTGAGACAGACAAATTTGGAATATCATTTTAATAATATATTAATTAAAATACATTTTAAAAATAAATTTATAAATGGTACTTATTTGGAACCCAGTGATAAAGTCCCAGTGAATAACCAGAATTCTCCAAGCAACATATCTATATGTTAAATAAAGCATTCATCCCCTAATCTTTTATTTTGGTAAAGGTATACTGCACTGAAAGACAGCAGAGGATTTAAATTTCTCCTAATTTTTTTTATATACCATGATTGAAAATTCAATTATTCTAGATTTTTTAATCATATTTTTACATAAATAATAATATATTAATCTTATGTTAGGTTTAAAACAATTGCATCAGTAATAATTATCATTGGACTTATTTCCCTTCACTGTAAACTATATCCTCAAAATCATGAAGGAAATAATGTGTAATTTTCTGAGGACTCCTTCAGATTTTCAATAAACAAGATCAATTTGTTTGAAAATAAGAGACAATATTACTTCTTTCTTTTCAGTATAGATGCACTTTATTTCTCTTTATTGCCTAGTCACCCTGCTAGAACTTTGAAGAAAGGTGATGAAAATAGATATTGTTTGTGATCATAAAAATATTCAGGCTTTAATGATTAAATATAATGTTAGTTCTAGATTGTTTTATATGTTTATAGATGCCCTTCTCAAGTTGAGGAATTTCACAGCTATTTCTAAATTGTTAAATACTTTAGATTTTTCAAATTCTTTTCTGTGCATATTAAAATGATCATACTGTTCTTTTTCATGTAGTGATAGATATTTAGATGGTGAATCAATCTTTATCATGAATAAATCCCACTGGTAATGCTGTATATTCTTTTATATAAGTGGTTGAGATTTGTTGATTCTTTTTCATCTACATTTGTAAGAAATACTGTTAGTTTTCTTGGTAAAATCTTGGCTTTAGAATGAGTTGGGAAGTATTTCCTACATTTTTGGAAGAATTTGTGAAGGGATGTTATTAATTGTCACTTAATAGTTTCGTGATATTCATTTGTTAAGCCATATATGCTCAAGCTTTTCTTTGTGGGAAGTTAAAAATGCTCTCCAAAGGTAAAACAATTTTTCTGTTTCCATTTGACTGAGTTGCAGCAGTCTGTGTCTTTCTACGTTTTGTCTATTTCATTTTGGTTATCTCATTTCTTTGCATATGCTGCTCATTTTTTTTTGTTGGTAGACAGAATAACGGTTCTCTAAAGATGTGCATGTCTTAATCCTCAGAAACTGAAAATATCTTACCTTGTATGGCAAAAGGGAATCAAAGTAGCAAGTAGAAATAAAATTGCTAATCAGTTTACCTTAAAATATGAATAGTATCTTTCTTGTCCTTGCTTTGGGTTTATTCTGTGCTTTTTGTTGCTGCTTGTTTCTTTGTTTTTGCTTCTCGTGGTGAAATTAGATTACTGATGTGAGAAAAAGTTTTATAATAATTATTTTTAGATTTTCAGCTGTAAGTTCCCCTGTCAGTGCTGCATAAACAGTAGCCAGTAAGTTCTGGTATGTTAAACCTTCATTAAACTCCTAGTAATTATAACTTCCTTTTTAACTTCTCTTTTGATTTTTTATCTTTGATTGGAGTCCTCAATTTGGATTTAATATAATTACTGAAAAGATCTGTCATTCATTTGTAACTGTCATGTATTTTTTGTGCTTTTATTCATTGATTACTACACCTTTTGTGGGTCAAATAGTTACTATCTTGTATAACATTTTAATTATCTTAATGTTCTTTAAACATGTTTTTTGAATACTTTCCTTAGTAGTAGTTTCCTTATGGTATTTTTTTTTTGATACCAGGGATCGAACTCAGGACCTTGCGCTTGTGAGGCAGGCGCCAGAACCACTGAGCTAAATCCCTGGCCTACTTATAGTATTTTAAGAACTTATAATAAAATGATTAGGATTGAGATCATAATATAGAAAAACTTTGCCCCAATATAGCTCTGTTTATCCTGTCCCATTTGTGCTATTATTTATATACAAATTACACCTGTCTGTATTACTGATCCACCAGTCAAGTTTTTAAACTATGAAGTTGCTTTTAAAATGAGCTGAAAGAGTTACAAATAGAAATATGTTCATAATAGATGCAAAAATCCTTAATAAGATACTGGCAAACAGAATGCAGAAGATCATCAAGAAGATCATACACCCTGATCAAGTGGGATTTATCCCAGGGATGCAGGGATGGTTCAATATACGAAAATCAATCAATGTAATACACGATATCAATAGAGCCAAGGACAAAAACCATATGATTATCTCCATAGACCCAGAAAAAGCATTTGACAAAATCCAACATGCATTTATGATAAAAACCCTACAAAAAATTGGAATAGATGGTCTCTACCTCAAACTGATAGAAGCCATCTATGAAAAACCAACAGCCAATATCATACTAAATGGTCAAAAAATGAAATCCTTCACACTAAAATCAGGAACAAGACAAGGATGTCCACTATCACCACTCTTGTTCAATATAGTTCTGGAAACATTAGCTACGGCAATTAGACAAGAGAAAAAAATAAAAGGAATAAAGATAGGTAATGAAGAAGTCCAACTGTCATTATTTGCAGATGACATGATACTCTATATAGAAGACCCCAAGAACTCCACCAAAAGTCTTGTAGACTTAATAACCAAATTCAGTCAAGTAGCTGGTTACAAGGTCAACACACAAAAATCAATAGCTTTCCTCTACACCAATGACAGACTCACTGAGAGAGAAATAGGGCAAATAATTCCTTTCACAATAGCATCCAAAAAAATGAAATACCTAGGAATCATCCTAATGAAAGAAATCAAAGACCTCTTCTCTGAAAACTATAGCACTCTGAAAAGAGAGATTGAAGATGATATCAGAAAATGGACAGACATCCCCTGCTCCTGGGTAGGAAGGATTAATATAGTGAAAATGGCCATACTTCCAAAACTGCTATATAGATTTAATACAATTCCAATTGAGATCCCAGCAGCATACTTCAGAGACCTTGAGAAAACAATCCAAAAATTCATTTGGAACAAGAAGAAACCCAGAATAGCAAAAGCAATTCTAGGTAACAGAGACATGACAGGGGGTATCACAACCCCCAATGTGAAACTATACTACAAAGCTACTGTGATAAAAAAAAAAAGCATGGTATTGGCAAAGAAACAGACTTGAGGACCAGTGGAACAGATTAGAAGATGCAGAAACAACACCAGACACACTCAGCCATCTCATCTTCGACAAAGGAGCCAAACACCCTCACTGGAGGAAAGATAGCCTCTTTAATAAATGGTGCTGAAAAAATTGGGCTTCAACTTGCCAAAGATTAAAACTAGACCTGTATCTCTCACCATGCACTAAACTAAAATCAAAATGGATTAAAGATCTAAATATTACAATATGAACTCTGAACCAGTTGGAACAGAGGTTAGGTAGAACCCTTGAAGATATCGATGTAGGAAAAGATTTTTATGAACAAAACCTCAGTTGCCTGTGAACTAGCACAAACAATCAACAAATGGGATCTCTTCTTATTAAAAGGCTTCTGCACAGCAAGAGAAACCACCAGCAGTGTGAAGAGACAACCCACAATGTGGGAAAAAATCTTCACCTTCTCTTCCTCAAACAAAGGTCTACTATCTCGAATCTATAAAGAACTTAAAAAGATCAGAACTCCCAAATTTAAAGACCCAATCCAAAAATGGGTATCTGAAATGAACAGACATTTCTCAAAGAAGTAGAAATAGCAAGTAAGTACATGAAAAAATGTTCAACATCACTGGTCATTCAAGAGATGCAAATGAAAACAACACTGAGATTCCACCTCACTCCAGAAAGAATGGCTGCTATCATGAAATCAACCAATAACAAATGCTGGTGGGGCTGTGGGGAAAGAGGAACCCTGCTCCACTGCTGCTGGGAGTGTAGACTGGTGCAACCACTGTGGAAATCAGTATGGAGATACCTCAAAGAACTATTTGACCTCGCTATTCCACTGCTGGGGATCTTCCCCAAAGAATTAAAAGAATCATACCACAGTGATATATGTGCACCCATGTTCATAGCAGCACAGTTTGTAATAGCTAAAACTTGGAAACAGCCCAAATGCCTATCAACTGGAGACTGGATAAAGAAAATGTGGTTTTTTTATAAAATGGAGTACTACTCAGCCATAAAAAATGAGAAATTAGAGACATTTATAGCTAAGTGGATGCACATTGAGGCAATCCTCTTAAGTGAAATAAATGGGACACAGATGTGTAAATACCGAATAGTTTCTCTGGTGTGAGAAACTGAAAGTGTAAATAAGGACTAAATGTATAATAGGTAATGTGAAATAGGAAGAAAAGGGGCAAAGGGGAAGGAAGTGGGAGGGCTAGGGAAAAGGATAGAAGGGAATGGGATTAATATGAGAAAATGGAAAAATAGGAACAAAATCTTTGTAAATAGGGAGGACTGGAGGGGTTGAAGGGAGGGCTGGGCAAGGGTGAAAAATAAGAACCAAGAGAGACTATGTAAAGGTGCAAATTTCCAATGATGAATGTCATTATATTGTATCCCTAAAATGTACCAATGAATGAATAATCGATAATGTAAAATATGAAGAAAAGGTCCAAAGGGGTAGGGGTAGTGGGAGGGGCAGGGGAAAGGAAAGAAGGGAAAGGAAAAATGATGAGAAATGGAAAAAATGGAAATAAAGTCTTTGTAAATAGGGAATGGTGGAGGGTGTGAAGGGAGGGCTAGGAATGGGGAAAAAATAAGAACCAAGATGCATTATGTAAAGGTACAATTCCCAATGAGAAATGTAATTGTGTTGTATACCTACAAAGTACCAATAAAAGAATTTAATCCAAAAAAAGAAAATAAAGAAATATGTTCATACTATCTTTTAGAAGCAAGATTATTTTTATTTGTGCTCTTTATTTCTTTATTTCATGTGGATCTGGCTCACTCTCCAGTGCTCTTTCATCATAGCCTGAAAGACTTTTTTGTTCTGTTTTGTTATAGTAATGTAGAGAATTGATAACTTCTATCAATTTGTCTGAGAATTTCTTAATTTCTTTTATTTATAAAAAAATAGTTTGGCAGGATGTAGAATTCTCTCAGCCAATCCTTTTCTTTCAGCACACTGTGAATCACCACTCATTCTGGCCTCCATGTTTCCTGATGAAGTGGGTTGCTGACCTTATTGAGAATCTCTGGCATGTCATGCAGTGATTTTTCTTCCTATGTTTAAGATTCTCTCTTTGTTTTTTGGCAATCTGACTATGCTGTGTTCAGGCAAGGATTTTTGTGAACTCTTCCTTCACGGAGTTCACTGATTTCCATGGATATCTAGATTAAGGATTTTCATCAAATTTGGAAAGTTTTGGCCATTATTTCTTCAAATATTCTTATTTCCACTTTCTTTTTCTCCTCTCATTATGAGACTCTCATTCTGTGTATCTTGGACCACTTTTGGGTGTCTCATCTCCCAGTCTCTAAGGTTCTATTCATTTTTCTTTTTCAATTCTTAAGACTGGATATTCCCAATAAACCTGTATTTGTTAGCACATTATTTCTTTTGCCAGCTCAAATTTGTAGAACCCCTTATTGAACTTTTCATCAAATATTACATTTTCATCTTCAGACTGTCTAGTTGGCTAATGGAAAGTTTTATATCTCTATTAATATTCCCTATTTTGTAACACAGTATCCTTGTATTTTCTTTTAGTTTTTCAGACATGACTTCTTTCAGTTTAGTGAATATAATTTTAATAGTCATATGAAGTCATTCTTTAAATAAGCCTGTCATCTGTCATTCCTCATGAATGGTTTCTTTTGACTATTTTTTAAACTTGTGTATGAGCAATACCTTCTGTTCCTTTGTATATAATATTTAGTGGTTGATGTTGTTGCTGAAAACTAGACAATTTAAAAAAATCGATGTCCTACCTCTACAGTTTGTTGCTGTTGTTAGTTTAATGACTCTGCTAGACTAATCCTGAAAGCTTATTCTTTCTCATGTACGATCATTAAAGTCTCTGCTTAGTGATCACAGTGAATTGCAGAGGATAAGACAGAAATTTCCTAAAATGCTGTGGGTCAATACATTTCTCAAGCTGGTAAGAGGAACTCTATGTGAGTGCTGGAGAAAGATCTTCAAACTCCAGAACATTAAAATGCTTTGTTAGGCTTCACTACTTTGTCCAGAGCTTACAGTTCAGCCAGAGTTGCACTGCTTTCTGGGCTTATCCACAGTGCTCCATAAGCCTGTGGCATCTACATCCCTAGGACTATGCAGAAATGTTTATATTTCCTATGGACTTCTGATTTCTGAGATTTTCTTTTTTGGTATCTTGACTGCCACATACTATGTGGCCCAATTGTTATGACTACTTCAGATAGATGGAATGTTTTAATGCTGACAATTGCAGCTGAGGTGTTTTCTCTTTTTCTCTCCCTCCTCCCAACAATTTCCTTGGTGGCAGGACTTTCCTTACCGGGTAAGCTCTGTGTTGGGTCAAAGACAGGTCCTATGAATGGAGATTTCCAAGTATACATCAAAGAGTGACAGTTCACTGAAGCTTTTCAAGGGGCTCCAAATTTCTTTGGTCAGCAGTGGCCGATTAGCTAATGATTTCCAAAGGTACTGTAAGCATGGAGCTGATGGCTTGCATAGCTACTGTGGAGCTAGAAAAGAGGGAAGACTGGGCGGGGGCGGGAAGAAACATCACAGAGCTCTGTTTGTAATTCAGAGTCTTCTCAAATAAACACTCCTTGGATTATTGCAACTCTGACTTTTTTTCCAAAATTCTAATTCAGGTTATATTGATGGATTTTCCCAGTACTTTCATTTTCTTTCTAAATACAACAATGTTTTTTTGGAGATTCTTATGTTACCATTACAGGATACAAGTGTTTCTATCATGATGATTGATACTTAATAATCCAGAGTCAACAGTTTTCAGTAATTCCCATCGCTGACCATAAAATACTTCCTTTAGGCTTCTGTTTGTTTTTTATTTAAGGCATTGGTAATTTTATTGCTCTTTGCTTTTGGTTACTCCTGTGTTCTCCCCACCATCTGCCAAAATCATATGTTGAAGCCCAACATAATGAAATGCAGAGCAGGGGCCCATAAAGCTATAATGAGACCCGGGTGATGCCCCAAGCTAATAGGACTGCAGTTCTCATAAGCCCAGCAGCCCCACTGCCCTGGCCACCACCCCACCCACCACATGCATTCACAAAGGACCATCTGTTACACAGAGAGAAGGCTGCTGCCTAAAGCCCGGAAGACAGCCCTCTCTAGAAGCTGACCATGCTGGCACCCTGATCGATCAGTCTCTCATTTCTGATGTCCAGAACTGGGCAGAAATAAAATTTTATATCGACTAAGCCACTGTATCTCTGGTATTTTGTTACACCAGCCCAATATGACACATATAGTGACTGTCTCGTCAATCTGCTTCTCAGGTCCTAAGCTGATTTGCTAGTTTTCCACATACATTTTTTACTTTCTTGATGTCCTTCCGGCCTTATAGTCTCAACATGTTCCTACTAGAATGCACAGCTATAAATCACCACCCCTCCAGACTTTCCTAATTTGACCAATAATTCACATCCCAGGTGCTCAGGGTCATCTTCTACTTAACCTGATTTTATGAAAAGTTTTTGAAACATTTGCAAACAAAGAATTAAAAGGTATATGGCATTTTCTTTTCTGTACTAATGAATTCTTTGTAAATAACATTATTTTAGTCACTCATGCCTATGGCAATAGACTGTACAATATCAAGCCACCTCAATATGTTGATATTCTTCTGCTTTCTTCAGAATCAGTAGCATTAAGCATACAAAAGTAATATGGGGGCCGGGATTTAGTTCAGTGGCTCTGCCACCTGTCTCACAAGCACAAGGTCCTGAGTTTGATCCCCAATACAAAAAAAAAAAGTCATACTCTATAAACAGGAAATTACTATCACAGCTGCTGATACCTCAAGAAATGTGCACATGAGCTTAACTCTGTATCTATTACACATCTATTTTTTTTTTTTTTTTTTTTTTTTGGTACCGGTGATCGAACTCGGGACCTTAGGCTTCAGAGGCCGGCACCAAAACCACACATCTAAACAAACCACCGGGAGCCTAGATATTTGGTGAAGGAAAAACAAAACCACAGTAATTCTCAGATGGTACATAAGTCAATATATGATTCATTCATTGAATTTTTTTTCTTAAATTCTTTTACTGGTACATTTTAGGTATACAATACGTTTACATTTATCATTGGGTACTTGTACCTGTACATGATGTATCTTGGCTCTTATTTTTTCCCCAGTCCCCTGCCCTCCCTTCAACCCCTCCACCCTTCCCTATTTACAAAGACTTTGTTTCCATTTTTTCCATTTCTCATAATTTTTCGTTTCCCTTCTTTCCTTTCCCCTTCCCCTTCCACTTCCCCAACCCCTCTGGACCTTTTCTTCCTATTTCAAATTATCAATTATTCATTTTAATCACTTTAAACCTTATTTACACTTTCAGTTACTCACACTAGAGAAACTACTTGAGAGACTTTTTAATTCACTGCCCTGAAACAAAATAAGGCCAAATTATTACCTCGCCACATCCTTGAGGAAACTGTTTTTATAAATAGACACCATCCCTGCATCAAGTAGTAAAGCAGAGTCTTAGAATTACAAGAGCATTGGCCAAAAGGGACAACAGTTTTGCCTCTGTAACAAGTTATATCCGGTAATCTTATTTTTGACTACCAGGTAAGATATCAATAAGACACTGCTTCATTGGATTCAAAGCTCAGAGTTTGATCCAAGGTCTATACTGACAACAGCAGTGCCTCTCTCAGAATCATTATACTGCCCAAGACAAGTCGTGACTACCATGCTGGACTGATTCCTGAGGAACAGCATGGGGAAAAGAAAGCAGTATAACTTTTTAGCAGAGATAAAGTCTCATTCATTAGGCTTCTAAAGTGTTTTCAGAAAGGCTGAAGTCCTCATTGGAGTGAGAAAATTCATGTTTAATGTTAATCAACTAAAATATATACATTTGCAGTGTCGTGGAAAGATACAAATCAAGCTTCTAAACAAATTAGGCACAATATATTACCTTCCAAACTAAACTAAAACTGTAATTAATACTTGCCTAGTATAATTAAGAAAGGGATATTTGCTGTTGATTAAGAAACTACTTTAAAACTTACATAGTTCTAAAGTCTGTCTCCACACCTTAGGAGGGTAGTCTTTCTTTTGCCTTTTATCACACACCATCCTTTAACTTATTAACGTCATTTCTGATTACCAGCTCAGAAATCACGGCACCTGCTCTTTGCCTGGGGAAAAACACTTTTGCTTTCTATGCTTTTCTGTTCTATCAAAACATCTTACTGCATGCAGCTTATACTTCAGGGTAAATATTGCGACATTTGCAGTTTCACATCACACTTAGGTGTGTACATATAGCTTCTGTGGGTCTCCAGGAAACATCCTAGTGGCATTTTAACACATGGTGTCTCTGGCATTCGACTGCAATTATTTTGCCTCTTCTCCTAATCTTATCTCTTATTAATCTCCAATGAAAAGTCTCTGCAGTACCAGAATTTTCCGTATTCTACAACCTTGCATCACCCAAGACTTTAAGACAAAATAAACAGTAGCAGAAGCAGACCTACAGCCCAGTCTTCCAACATATCATTTGTCCATGTCAAGTCCTTGACATACTGACAAACAGAACAAGCTCAAAATAATCTGTAAGCACATTTCTAAAAATTTGTAATTTTTCACAAAATGTTTGACATACAAATCAACTCCAACTTGTCCCTTCCCAACATAGCCTATCTTTATTGTCTTTGGAGTAAGAGATAATTATGTGACTGAAGAAGAGGAGAAACAGCAAAACAAATAAGATCAACAATATTAGCGCTTACAAAAGGAAGAAAGTTTTTTTTTCTGCTTCTCAGCAGGAGAGTATTCTTCATTCTGAGAAACTAATGGTCATTTGAGGTTTAATTTAAAATTAGGCTAGAAACAATTAGTTCAAGACATTCACTTTTCTGTCTCACTCTTCTTCCCTTGTCAGTCCTTGTTAGTCTCGTTAGCCTTTGTCTCCATGCAGTGATCCTACACATTGTAACACTCCCAAGGTCAGCCTTTGGCCTTCATTTCTACTACAGAAGCAGCACTCATCTTTCCAGAGATTCTACCATGAGCCATAGCTTTAAATACCACCTCAGGGCAACTACTTCCAGGTCCTTCTCGGGCCTCAAAACTCTCCTGTGAATTACAGACTATATAACAGTCTGCTCAGTGACCCTACCTGGATTTTAAATGAGAATTTCCAAATCAATAAAACCGGATTCAAATAACCAAGAAAAAGAAAAAAAACCCAAATAAACAGACCCCACAAAGTTCCATCACAGCTAATCCTCCCTCAGTAACTGACAACTGCATGATTTCTATTGTTCAAGAAAATATTCAGGTAATTCCTGACTCTTCTTTTTCTCATACAACAGCATCCCATTGCTCCTATTTAGTATAATGTCATCACATCTCCTATTCCCACCCCTTCCACATTGGCCCAAGCCATCATCAATCTTTCACCCTCACTCCCCGTTCCAATAATTTCCTAACTGGTCTTCATTGTCTACTGGTATTTTTTTTAAGTAAGAAAAGTCACTCCTTTGGTCAAAACCCACTGTCCAATTTTTCACAAAAGTTTACAAATCATTATACGATATCTTGCTACTTCTAACCTTGCCATATTATACTGACTGCATTTGAGTCCTTTGTAAGCTTCAAACACACCAACCAAGTGCTTGCCTCAGGACCACTGTACTTCCTTCCTCCTTCGCCCACTACCTGTCCTCAGTCAGCTGTCAGCTGGCTCCTTCACTTTGGGCCCCTTTTGCTTCCACGCTACTTTCTCAGGAAGTCCTCTTATCACCTTTGAAAGTGAAGCCTGGCACACTGTGCCACTTCCCTGCATCATCTGTATTCTTACCCTTATTTAATGAACTACATATTTTTGGTATATTATCATTATCTAATTCTCCTTCAGAACGTGAACGTCATGATGGTAAAGGATCCCGTGTATTTTTTTATTGCTTCTTGGCAATAAGAAAAGTATTTCTTGGCACATACTTTAACTATAGTGGTGAGACTTGCAGACAGCTGATATCAACTATACATTATGGTCAGCTCCTCACAACCCCTGCTAGGTATTCAGTAACTTCAATCATTATCTGATAGAAATGATTAACTCATTAAGGAATACACAAAATGTGTGGTACCTTTATTATCTTTTCAAAATTTCAAGTAGATCTTTTTTTCAAACATCTGGTCATTTGAAAGTTCTTGGAAAATACTGAAAGATAAACAGAAGATGTCACCTCTATCTCCAGGTTCTGGTATTTGGAAAAATTTATTTTTTTGTTATTTTCTTATGCAGACATTCACGTATGCATGTGTGGGTATACTGTGTATATGTACATATCTGTGTACATGTATATATATACTTATATATATATATATACTATAGGATATAATTCACAGCAAAAATATCAAATTATACATACTTTATAATGCCATTAACTACCAAAACCATTGTAATGGTGTTATTATAATACATTAATGCACATAAATTTACTTAGGAAATTTCATATTACCGGAATTTAAGTTATCTGAAGGTCCAACTCGAGTATCTTTCACATAATTTTGTCAACAGTCCAATTCCACCTTGACCTTTCTCCACTTGCTCAGAATCACTTATCACAGCATTCTCAGAATTATAATGTCCCTGGCTAGGGCATAAGGACGTACACTGTACTATACTTTATTACATTTGTAGAACCACTTGTATTCCCTACATGTTAGGTGTGCACTAAATATTTATTATTATCAAGATAAAACACAGTATGTTTAACTTTCCTAATAGCAAAGTCACACATGCAATTAAGCTGAGCATTCTGTTTGTTTTTCAGGAGTAGAAATGGCAGTTCCATATACTTTTGAGTCTTGTTTTAACCCTTCCTCGTTTTCTCTGCTATCATTTAATAAATCCATTTACTTTCAAGGAGTGTTCGGTTGCTGAAATCGCTCTCCATTACAGAAGAGCAGTTCTCTGGATGCCTGTGTGCTGGCTTTGGACCTGGGAGTTCCATTACAGGTATGATTGATTTGGGCTACGCTCCCTTCTCAGAGCTGCAGTCTACATCTGCCATCTGACTGTCTGATGATGAGTATATCGCATGCCTAATAGTTTGTTTGTATTTTACTTCACAGGAAAACAAATATGTGTATAGAAATTATGCTGCTAGGAAAAAAAACTTGAAAATTATTTTTTAAAATACATGTTTCGTTTTTTTCACTACGGCTGTAGGGAAGGACAGAAATATATACTTACAAGAATGAAGAAATCTTGAAAATTCACCATGCCTTCATAAACCACATTAGAACTAAACTATCCCAGATAAATGAAGATGAGCACATACAGGTCTAGCAGATGGCCAAGAAGTTCGAGATTCTAAGAGAACGTTTCCAAAGAACAGGCTAACGTTAAGGACACGTACTTTTTAATAAGTTTTTTAGATTTCTCTAAGTGTATTCATGATGAAGAATATTTTTAATGTTAGGTATTTTGTTTCAATTGTGAGCTCACACAATCTTCTGATTTTATACGCACTGGAGGAAGGATAGGCTCTTTAATAAATGGTGCTGAGAAAACTGACTCTCCACAAGCAGAAGAATCTAGACTGATATCTCTCACCATGTACTAAACTAAAATCAAAATGGATCAAAGAACTAAATATTAAAACAGAAACACATAATTTGCTGGAGGATGAAATAGGTACAATTCTTTTTTTTTTTTTTTTGTACCGGGGATTGAATCCGGGTCCTTGCGCTTGTACAGCAGGCAGCGAAACCACTGAGCTAAATCTCCAGCCTAGGTACAATTCTTGAAGGCATAGGTGTAGGCAGGGACCTTCTAAACAGAACCTGAGTTGCACAAGAAATAGTACAAAGAATCAACAAATGGAATTCTACCAAATTGAAAAGCACAGCAAAGAAACAATAAACAGAGTGAGAAGACAACCTTCTGAATAAGAAAAAAATATGCCAGCTACTCCACGATGCCCAAAATATATAAAAACTCAAAAAATTAGACCCTCTAAATAAAAGACCCAATCAAAAATGAGCAAGTGAAATGAATGCACATTTCTCAGAGGAAGTACAAATGGCCAATAAATACAATAAATACATGGCCAATAAATACAAAGTGCAACATTGCTGGCTATTAGAGAAATGCAAATTAAAACATCAGTGAAATTCAGCAGAAAGAATGACCATCATCAAGAAAAAGGTACAAATTCCCAATGATGAATGTCATCATATTGTATACATAAAATGTACCAATAAACTTAATGAAAAAAAATCAAACCATAAAAAATGCTGGCAAGACTTGGGGGGGGCACCTGTTCATTGGTGGCGGGAATGTAAACTAATACAACCACTATGGAACTCGGCATGCAGATTTTCAGAAAACTGAAAATTTCATTTCACTGAGCTATCTTCCCCCAAAAGTTAAAGGCATCAGATTACAGTGATACATACACACCCCTGTCTGCAGCAGCACAACTCACAACAGCCAAATCTTGGAAGCCACCTATATGTCCAACAACAGATGCATGGATAAAGAAAATGAGGTATTTATACACAATAGACTACTACTCTGCCATAAAGAAAAACTTGAGTCATTTGTAGGAAAACGGTTGCACCTTGAGACCATAATGCTGAGTGAAATAAATCAGACACACAAGTTTAAATAATGCATGGCTTCTCTTATATGAGTAACTCAAATTATAAATAAAGATCAAAATAAAAGATATATAATAGGAAGTACTAAGATAGATCTTTCACAAATGGAAAGGGGATCAACAGATGGAGGAAGCAGGGAGAGAGGGAAGGGAAAGGAGATGAAAAAAAGGAACTGAGATGTGTTACATACATGTACCAACTCCACACCAGAATATAAATAGTTCTGTACTCCATACACGTACTATTAACATTTAAAAAGATAAAGATGTTAGTTTTCTATTTTAGATGGGAATCAGTGGTTGAGACTGAATTCTTTCCATCCTAATCTACTACCTCTACAATATGGTTAAATTAAATGCAGAGTCTCAGAAGTATTCATTTCAAGTGGACTTGGTAATCATTTTTTTCATTCTCTTGGTTTTATTGATATGGAAACTGAGACCACAAGTTATGTGCCACAAATTGTTAAGGTACAATTTCATCCTTTATTTTCCTCTTCCCCATATTTCTCTTTTCTGATTTTCTCCAGAGGAGTTACAGAATAAACCCAAATCTACACAAATAGGTTCAACTGAGTCAAACACAACATTTTGAATACTGAGTTCTCTCCTATAAAATTTATGGGAAAGGAAATTATTAGAACAGAATGGTTACTTTCATCAAAGTACAAGCCAGCACCAAGCGATGGGCTTCATACTTCATATGTTCTCCCTAGATTTAAAACAAAAAACAATGGGGCCAGGGATTTAGCTCAGTGGTTTCGCAGCCTGCCCCGCAAGCTCAAGGATGCGAGTTCAATCCTTTGTACCAAAAAAAAAAAAAAAAAATGCATTGCCAGTGTTCCCTCTGACCTAATTTAGCAAGGTGAAAGCAAGAATCTGAGTGATATTTTTAACCCAGGTCATATGCTAGCGAGCCAGAGCACTAGAATAAGAACCCAGAAAATGTGACCTTTCACGGCTTTGCATTCATCAACACCACAGCATTCTTGATCACTGGAGACTGGGACAGGAGAGTGGCCTGGAGAGAGTTTTCGAGCTGGCTCTGAGATGGAGGAGATTCATTTTCTTCTGACCACTAGGTAAGGTGGAGAAACTTACAGCTGCCAAACTCAGCATTGGCATAATGTTGCCCTGAATGTCCAACTTTAAGTTATAACCATCCCATATTCTGAGAAGAAAAACTCGTGGGGCGGAGTATAACTAAAACTTCAACATAATCATGTTTTGAGAAGTTGTAAAAATTATTTAAGAAGCATTTTTTCCAGAAAAGAGCATAATAAAGACCAGAGTCACTATCGCTTTTCTTCCACAATACAAGAAATCATTTGGTAAATATTACTAGCTTCCTCTTTAAACCATTTTTCTCCACTTTCTTTTACCTTGTATCCTTGAGTCACATCGGGTTTCTTTATTAATTATAATGGTACATTTAAGTTATAAAATATAATGACATTCTTCATCGGAAATTTGCACCTTTACATAATCCATCTTGGTTCTTATTTTTTTCCCCATTCCCGATCTCCATTCAACCCGTCCACCCCTCCCTACCTACAAAGACTTTGTTTCCATTTTTATTTATTTCATATTGGTTTTTTACAAACATAATTCTATCATACACCCTCCTTTTCATATCATTCTGATGTGCAAACCCTGAGGAAATGCCTCCATCACCCCACTCATTGTTGAGAACAAAAAGTGCTTTACCAAACAAGCTGCAAGTCAACAAATCAGCTGCTTAGGTATCCAGTTTCCTCTGCCACACATCTTGGCATTTCGGAATATAAGGCCTATTTTTTTGGGGGGGGGTACTGGGGATCAAACTCGGGTCCTTGCGCTTGCGAGGCAGGTGGCGGAACCACTGAGCTAAATCTCCGGCCCCTATAAGGCCTATCTTGATCAAACTCAGGTTCTCACAACTTTTCTCATAGAAGGATTTTCTTCCAGATACCTGACCCGGTTGTGGCTTCTCTCAGGCTGCCTTCAGGAGGGTAGTTTTCCTCGAGTAGCCCTGTTTCAGGCCTTAGGTTGGGCCCTAATTCCAGCTTTGAATCTGGTTCTGTCACTGTAAGTGACTCACACCAGTAGTTATGGGACCCTGTTGCCCATTAAATCAAATTTAAACTCCGTCCCCTGGCATTTAAGACTCCACGATCTGATCTAACCCTACTATCAGAATCTATAACTCATCTAGCTCTTCATTTCTTTTGCAAAACTGTACACACCTCATTTCAAACCCTGCCCCACGCTTCCCCAGCCCTAAAGTTTTGCTCGCTGACTTCCCTGACTTGAGAAGGCTCTTGGCAGAATTCCACCTTAACTTGTTTGAATTCTACACTTCCCTGGAGTACATTTTAAAGTCCCATTCTTCCAGATTAGCCCCAGAGGCAAACTCTCATTTTCTAAAATTTTATGGCCATAAGCTCAACAGAGGAGCTAGACATCCTGGGTTTGAATCCCACTTGTCCAACTGGCACATGCTGGCCTGGTTCATTGCTTGAACCTCTGCCCTTTCTGCAGAAAGCAGATCATAATAGTTACAACATCAGAGAGTTATTGGGATGTTAACCGGAGTTTAATAAAATGAAAAGTGCCTGGCATGTAACAGATGTTCGATAAATACATTTGATATTATATCACATTTCTATGGTACTTTCTACAATAAATAATACAGCATTTAATATATATGAGTGTTTGATACTTCTCTCTTTTTTAAGGATTTCTGGGACACTTCATAATTGTATACGGTATTTTATAGTTTGCTAAATTTTCTTTATTTAAAAAATTTAATCTAAACAATTGTGTAACATGGAAATTATCCTCACTGAAACAATAAAAACTAAAACCAGGAGCTTAAGTGACTGTTCCAAAGATATGCATGACCAGTAAATATCAAACTCTTCCACATCACCCTTAATCCACTCTGCGCAAGGGGGCGGCTTTGGTGGGAGAGGAAAGTTACGCTTTAAGAATCTTTCCATTCCCTAGAGCATACAGTTCATTGCTTTTACAGTGTAAAAACATCATATACATATAATGAATTATTATTCAGCAGTAAAATAGAACTTTTCCCAGGATGCCTATGATACCTGTACCAATTTAACCAAAGAAGTAAAAAGTGCATCACAATGGATGTAGATTTACAAATCAAGAGGAAGTAAAATTTACAAAATTTTGAGGATAGGCACATATTAGTACTTAACTGATTACAAATACCCTAACAATATCAGGGACATTTTAGACATTAGTTCATCATCTCCTGCATGTGTAACAAGTCAAATAAAATAAATAGGTTTGGTTTTAGTGTCTGCTATTTCAAGTCTTAGAGCTATAAAACTTTCTGCTAGTTTAGGGTCACAAATCAATTGTGACAAAAGATCTCTCTATGACATGTCTTCAGGAACCACAGAGGAACAGATGACATTTATAATGCTTCAGTAGTCTGTGGAAGGACAAAAGTCAGGGTCAAAAGCTTGAGTCAACATCCAAAAGTGCAAATTAAAGACAAATTTCACCAACGTTATGGTGGGTCAAACTAGTTCCGTGTCCTCATTCATTCAACCAAGTTTTACTAAATACCTATCTGTGCCATGTTCTGTATCAGGCATTATAGATACTATCATGAAGATCTGATGGTTAGATAGTAGTACTCTTAACCCTGCATCCACAACTCCTCTGCGTGTGTGTGTACCTGTGTGTTAGCTGGAATTACAAGTGATTTCTAACAAAGGTTTGATTTTTAGCTTATATATGCATAACCTCTCCACTTTCTCATACAAAAGTTTACCTACAGATCCATAAGGCATGAAAAGTAATTTTTAGATTAGCTGTATTTTTCATTAAAATTCTTTTCACTTATATAATTGAAGTCTGAATTATCAGTCTGAATGGTTTACTTTATAAAGAATATGAATCACTAAGAATCAAAAAGAAAGAAAATCCTATGCAATCGTCAACAGTGGAAGTGAAAGTCAGTGGGAAGCAGTGGCACGGAGAAGGCATGACCAATGGTGAATGAGACCAGGATTTATGCCTGTAGATGAAAATGTAGTGCTTTCTAGAAATAGCATGAATCTTGAAAGAACCTCCAATCTTGGTAGGGACAGGCAGGGCAAAAAACATAAACAAATGGGAGGGAAGGAAGGAAGGAAGGAGATGGAAAGAGAGAGAGAAAGAGAAAGAAAGAAAGAGAGAGAGGGAGGGAGGGAGGGAGAGAGAGGAAGAAAGGAAGGAAGGAAGGAAGGGGATGGAAACAGAAAGAAAGAAAGAGAAAGAAAGAAAGAAAGAAAGAAAGAAAGAAAGAAAGAAAGAAAGAAAGAAAGAAAGGGAGGAAAGGCAGAGGAGGGGAGGGGGAGGGGGAGGAGGGGAGAGGGAAGGAGAAGAAGGAAGAAAGGGAGAGAAAGAAGAAGGGATGGAGGGACTGAGGGAGAGAAGGGGAAGTTAGTGCACTTTGTTAACCTAGAGAAATGTTAAGGCTAGTAGAGTGAGTACAATGCCAGTTTTTTGTTATGGTACTGGGGAATGAACCCTGGACCCTGCACATGACCACAATGCCAGTTTTGAGTTTAACTGGGCATCTGCAGGAAGTTTTATGTTCAACATAAATGTGATGTTACTGAAAATGATGAACTCATCATGCAGTTTTTCTAGAAGAGTCTTATGTCATGGTTACCTAAGCAAAATAAAGAAAAACTGTCAAAATTCCAAAAATAATGGGTAAACATTTCTGCATTTCAGGAAAAAATTAATGATCTGAATTAACAAAAGAATGCAGACTGTCAAGAGGTGAATTTTATAACTGGTCTCTATTTTAAGTGAGAATACTTTCGACAAGTTTTCTGGCATTATTATAACTGGTGCCTGGTAGTGAATGAGAATATGCTTGCCTTCTTTTAGGTGTACATAATTTAAATAATTCCCTAAGGGCAGGTAAGAAATATATGATGACACTAATAAGCAAATCTGGGTGGATTTATAATGATAAATGATTATTTTTAACAACGGAACTTTTCACAATTAGGGAATTTTTTAACTATCAGTCCTGCCTGAGATAGTCTTTTCTTAAGGAATTAAACTAAGGTGCTATAATCTGTAAATTTTACATTTTCTTAAATATATGTACATTTATGTTACATATGTTTATAGGCGTGTTTGGTTTTGGAATAATTTTACATGAAGTTGAAGATTTATGTAGGATTCTTAAGCCCTTTAAAACATGAATGAATAATATTATAGATAAAAAGTTAAACTAAAATATTATCAGAATAATTAAAACGCTATCTATCCAGACACACAACACATACAATGATCTGCCATGCGTTTTCCTTACAGAATCTGTGCCAAACGAGGCCTGTAATACAATGAGGAATAACCGAATGATAGAATGAGAAAGTCAACTTCAGTTACTAAAGCTCCAATGAGATCTGATTCGACAAAGAGACACCCACTGGCATATTATCACAGAGATGCTAAGTGTTCAAACACAAACTCTAGCAATCAGTCCACGCTCGCATGCTCAGGCAGCAGTACTCTTCATCAAGAAGCTAAATCTCTTCCATTTTCTGAGCCCAACCCAACCGTGACTGGAAACCACCATGGGCAAAACACTGCTAGGCGAAGTGTTAGAAAGCATCACCTTGTGAAATCCAGTGTCTTCAGTGTTTGTGACAGTATCACGTTTGCCTTTGAGGTAGCTGCAATATTGTCATTTGCTTGACCTGGAGAATCCCCTGGCTTCAACTCCACTTCCCTAACACCTCTGCTCTTACTGTGCCAAGAGGCTTGATCTAAGAATATTCTGCTAAACTAACACCTCAACACTATGCCTGTTTTTAAATATCCACCGCACCAAAATAAAAAAGGTCATGATTGTATGTACTGAATTTCTATGAGTGGCTGAAATGCTGCTATAAATTGTTACATTGTCTAAAACCTTTTATTCCTTTTGCTTGATGTCAAGTTCCAAATAACCAGATACTGTTTTTGAACTTTCCTGGCTACTTTACTATTAGCTCCCCCTATAAAGAGCCAGCTCTGCATTCATTTCCACAGACTCCCATTTTCTTTCTTTTCTTCAACAGTCAGTACAGCTATTATAATCCATAATAGTATGGATTATGTTCCAGCCTCCCTGAGTTATGACACAAGCAAGGTTATTAAAGTTAAAAGTTTTAAAAATCACATGTGGATTTTATGGGCTTCATGCTGTCTATATAGACGGAAGTCATCAGCCAACTGCTGCTTTGGGGATTTTACTCCTGTACAAGGAAGAGTCTGAAGGCTGCTCAGCTTCCTTTATTCCAGTCAGCTTAAAACATTTCACAGGAGTTGGGTTTTTTTTTTTAATTTTAAAATAAAACATAAAACAAAGTGAAACATTCCAATTTAACAAAATGTAATTATTCTGGAATTTGTTTTCATGACTACATGTAAGTATTGATGGTGATGATATGGGATATAAATAAGTAGTTTTAACAAAAACTTACAACCATAAAATGATAAATTCATGGTACAGAAAAAAACTTCAAAGTATATCTTTGAAGAAGGTGGCCTATGATTCAACCACTGAAATTGTATTTAATTGGTCATATCATGGAAATATCATAGAAATTGCCCCGAACACTATAAACTTATACTGTCTGGAGAGACTAAATATAAAGATAAAGACAGGTTGTACAATTTCTGTTTTAAAATTTTTCATTGACTGGTCAAACCATTTTTCTAGCCATAGGTACAGTATATTTGGCATATCTGAAATTGTTACTGGAGTCAAAATAAATTTTAAATACAGGGTTTCTATGTGATAAAGTTAAGATAGTATTTACCATAAAATATATATTTAAAAAATATACTCACTATAAAATATATAATTTCAATTTTTAAAGTTATCCTCATGTCCATGAACTAAGCCTGTATTTGGAGATTTTTTTACTTTCATTTTATAGTTAATTTCTTCCTTCGCATTTAACTAAAACATAAGATCATTTTGTCATTGAGATATGAAATTGGCTGCTTACTGAAATAAACAATAAATCTCATTTTTGGTTCCTTTTGTTTCTAATGCCTTTATTTGATTTTCAAAGTAAGTCTCTCTGACAATTTAAAGATCTTATATGATAACTAGGGTTGAGAATAATAATAGTACTGGATTATAAAATACATATTTATAGAATTTAGGGCCAAAATCTAATAGTCATTTTCCTCTTTTTAATCCAAAATTTGTTTATACATCTTTGCATCTCTGCCTGCAGGAGATGGCTCTGAAGTACGTGCTGCTAATCAAGGTGTGACATTATCAGGGCACAGCTGTTAATCCAGACCAGTCTGATTACAGAGAGACTGATGTGTCATGGATGGGGTTAGGTTCTTCTGCCCACACCAGATACAACCATACAGAAGTCTAGGCCATACTCTCAGCCACCACAATGAAGAAAATGTACACCAAATACTACACAGTAGTGAGGTCGCAGGACTCTGATGCTATGGTCCAGTCAACAGTCAATTCTTGAGCAATAAAAAATCCTAGAGATAAGAAATCCCCTTGCCCCTTAGCTCCATTTTGTGAAAATTTTCATTACTTACAGCTCACACCACCCTAATGGATTCAGTACACTAAAGGAATAGTTTGCGTGAGACCTCAAACAAGTGTATTTCAGATACCAATCGCTCTCTCTTGTGGTCTAGTCGACCACTGAAGTACAAGTAATAAATTCTAAGGTGTTAGTTTCAAAAAGGTCACTTTTAAGAAAAGATTTATCACAACCATGAGAAAGTGTAAAGGTGCTTTTAAGGATATATAGTTATATTCACAAAGCAAAACTATTAATGAAGTACTGAATGAAATGTTCAGGCAAAACGAATCTCATTATTGATGAAGATAGTGAAATGTCTAAAATGGAATTAAATCTAATTCTATGCACTGATCAAATGCAGTGAATAAGGAAAAATGTTTATTTATCCATAAACATCACCATAATGTGTCCTAAGATCTTAACCATAAAAATGATTTCCATGTCACTATACTTTCCACATAAGGACACAATAGACGCTAGCAATCAGACCTCTAAATTTATTATTTTCAAATCTTAACTGACAATATGATGTTTGAGTAAGCACAGATTTGAGAGTTTAAGATACGTGTTCAACCCCGGCATTCCTTAGCTTCTCTAATCTTATATTCATGCAAAATGGTAATAGTAATATCCCTATTATGAAATGGTCAGATGAGATGGCATACAACAGTATAAGTGACCAGATATACTCTGTCTTTTCATTTCAAAATTTCAACCAAGAGTATGTTTTCTCTTAAAAATATATAGCACACACCAAGTCACGCACATATATACCACGACACACCTGGATAGCATGTGTTCTTAAGCATGCGCATGCACACACACGCACACACACACACACACACACACACACTTTTCTCATGTGGTAAAGAAAAGTAAATGGAGCAAGAACGGAAAATCTGGTTTTGGACCTCTATCATTTACTTTTGTTATTCCATCTGCACAGCTTACCTTCCATCTCTGTCCTACTTTAGGAAGAATTTCCAGAGAATCCTAGGCTAACCAATTCCATTCCTTCCTCCAAATTCTTACATTGGATATGACATTTATGATTTCTTGCATTACTAGTTTTCTTCAAAAGGTGTGTTTATATACAGTTACTATGAATAATTCTGCTTTGTGTGTACTATTCATATTATTTTGTAAAAATCAATAATATATTTTTAATATCTGTATAAACTCTACATAAAATTTTGGTCATATTTCACACATTGGAATCTTCATAATTCCTAGTCATATATCTTGCTTTAATTATAAATATTTTGTATCATATTATTTATTACAATTATATGAACTTGATTAAAATTAAACTTTTAATGGATAAATTTTTTAAATTATGATCTGATTTAAGCATAAAACTCAATCATGAAAGATGTTCACATGATGAACTGGTAGTATACTATGGTTTTTCTAGAATTGACTTACAAAGATTCTAATCTTTCAGGTCAAGATTCTACTAAAACACACAGTAGACAACATATCTCTTATTTAAGTCTCACAGGACTGAGATCTCCACACCTCCATTGTTTGTAAAAAGATAGGCAGTCGAATTCCTGGAAAAGAGAAGGAACTGGAGTATAGACTACAGAAGCAGCAAAAGTTTTTGCTTCATTGGAAAATTTATCGGCTCATATAAAAGCATAACCAGAAATTCTTCCCAGGCAGCCTTACTCCACAGTATAAACCAATCAGTCATTTCAACCTCATAGAATGAATTGACTCAACCTGCATCTTCATACAAATGCTCATTTTCTTATTATTTTCATACTTTATCTGTAGCTCAGTGCAAAGCAATAATTAACAGGCAGAAATTATGCTGAGATTCAATTTAATTCATTTACCATTTTTATTTATTATTTTGAGCAAGTCTCTATGAAGTTATACAAATGACCAATCCTTCTGTAACTACTTATTTCTTTAATTTAATACACAATTCAGTAACCAAATTAAGATATTTGCATCTCTGCTTCATTTCATATCTCTGGAAACATTAATAGACATCAATGTCACCAAATTATCAATGAAAATGAGACTTGATTAAGATAGTAAATCTAAAGAAATGAGCACTACTCTTGGGGGAGAGAGATCTTCCAAGAAGATAAAGAATCCAACATGACATAAATTGACTATTTCTAACTCAGAAAGGTAGCTTCTAAACAGTCACATTTTGACCCTCTGAATGATACAGGCAGATACATTATTCCAATTCTGATTGCCACAGCCCCAACTACACCAAGTATTTTTTTTTAAACCCCAATGTTCAGCTTACTTGGACCTTCATTCAACCTTTAGAATTTAGTAGAAAACATATCTTTCTTATGCTCAGTTTCCTTATCTGTGAAATGGGGGGAAAGTAATAATTACCTAATGTGCTTGGGTGTTCTGTGGTTTAACTAATTAGAAGTTGTAAAGCCTGATAAAGCACCAACTGCTATTAGTTATCTGTACAGCCTGAATTTACTGGCCAACTTGTACTCCAGCTGCTTAAACACAGCTGCTCTTAATAAGCAGGAGAAAATCAGCTAAAAGCATATCAAGAGCTGATTGGAGGAAATGACACAGAAGGAGTGTTTTACAACTCGTGAATTTGTTAACCTTGTTTTAAAAATTAAGAAGTGATTCCATTGTGAGATGTTGCTGTCTGTATGCTGGAAAGGTGAAACAATACAGTATAAAAGCTTTGAAAGTGACAGGAAGAAAACACTTTGAACTGAATGGACTGCACTAAAAGTGCCTTTGAATCAAACCTGACTTTGCCCCCACTATTCTCTTTGTTCTGCTGATAGAAATCTGATGACACATTCAAATGAAAGGAGAAACACTAGGTTGTCAGTAGAGAGTTCTCATGGAGAAGAAAAGAGGTTCTATACACTACAGGTTGTGTTTTCAAGCTAGAGTCAGAGCAAGGCAGAGAGAAGGTTAAACCTCAGTAGATAAGAGGCAACTCAAGGACAGTTGTCCCTTCTGATGGCTGGCATCTTGGAATCTACTCATTGTCCTAAGTTACGATGCTTTACACTCCCCATATATTGTTTCTTGCTGAGCTCTTTGCTCAGGCCCTCAAGCTTGAATCCTATTCATAAACTGACTTCACAAAACTACTCTCCCTTTCCTAGGTTCTGAACCTTGGTTCAACAAGAACATTTCATTTTTCCCTGGATTCTCAGCCTATGTCATCTACTCCTATATTCCAACTCTGAATTTCTTACTCCAGTTTTATGGCATGAAGAAAATATCCAAAGATTCTTTTTATTAAACAATTTGTGGTTTTCTTATCCATGAAGTACCTCAATTCTAGTTTAGTAATATGATCTTTTCCTTTTAAAACAAGATGTTGTTTGCCTTCATTTCTAGTACTACTATTATTAATTCAAGAAATAAAAGTAATAGCTAAATTCATTCATTGCTTGTTCTGGATGAGAAACTTTACAGTTGTTTACATATACTAGTTATTTAATCTGCACACCAACGCTCTGAAGTAATACCTATAGCTGCACCCTCCTATGGATGAGGAAACTGAGGAGCTGAAGGGTAAATAAACTGCCCAAAGATATGCAGCCAACAAAGAAAGCTGGAATTGAGCCCAAAAAGGCTGGCCCAAGATGTTCTCCTCACCCCTTCATCCCAGCTGCTATGAGGCACTGAGCTCCTCAATCCCTCCTTCCTAGCGCTCACTGCAGAAGGAAGTGTGCATGTACATACGCGGGGGCTGTATAAAGCTGGCAGTCCTCTCCTGCTAAACACCCATGCCCTCTGACTTAGTACAGGTGGCTTCTGAGTTTACGGTTCCAAGTTGCTTTCCCAAGTACAGTAAGTCCCTGACTTAGGAAGGATTTCCATTGTGGAGAACGTTCAAAAACTGAATTTGTTCATAAGTCTGACAGAGTGAGTCTTATACACCTCTGACACAAGTGTACAACATATATTGCTTTGCATTTCCTAGCAGTCCCCTCCACGTCACTGCTGCTTTTCCTCTTGCTTCCAGACATTCTCACTGAGCACTGCGCTACTGCACACTACCGCACTGACAGTGAACACACAGCAGCACAACCGTGACAGTGTCCCGCAGACATGTGAGCTACTCCTGTGATTTGTTCACATCTATGAGTGTGCATAATGCAAGGTCCGATGGTGTCTGTGAAAGTTTGCAACTCGAATATTCTTAAATCGAAGGCTTACTAGAGGTCAGGATGATTTCTAACTACCACATCCTTTCACCAAATGCAGTCAATATATTAACTTTGTAGAGGGCATGAATATGGTACATGAAAGGATAGAGAGAATATTTTATTAAATAACTAAGAAAAATAATAAAAAGCAAACCTCGGTATCACACCAAAAAGCTATTCTTCTTAAAATACTCATGATATGATCTGAGGATTTAGCTCAGTGGTTCTGCTGCCTGCCTCACAAGTGCAAGGTCCTGAGTTCAATTCCCAGTACCAAAAAATAAAAATTAAAATAAAAAAATAAAATACTCATGATACGATTTCTATTGTTTAAATGAACAGCTTTCATATAAAATAGCAAAGAACAAAAATATATGACCCAATTATCTACATATTCAAATAAGTAATAAGACTTTCATTTTAATTTCATCAAAAGTAAAAATATTACTTTTTTGGCAAATAACCAAAATTATCTGGTTGACACTGAATACTACACCAATCTGGGATATTCCACCAGATCACAGGGAACCTCTACTCAACAAGAAGAATGTTGTGACTGCTAGTAAAAGTGGTATTTTCAGGAAGAACTACTGGTTATGCCAACCTCATAAGTCATCATCAAAAAAAAAATCTTGGGATTAAAGAAAGGAAATGAAGAAGTCTAATTGTCATTATTTGCAGATGACATGATTCTCTATATAGAAGACCCCAAGAACTCCACCAAAAGTCTTCTAGACTTAACCAAATTCTTTAGAGTAGCTGGATACAAGGTAAACACACAAAATATAATAGCTTTCCTCTATACGAACAACAGACTCACTGAGACAGAAATAGGACAAACAATTCCTTTCACAATAGCATCCAAAAAACTGAAATACTTAGGAATCAACCTAACAAAAGAAATCAAAGAACTCTTCTCTCAAAATTATAGCACTCTGAAAAGAGAGGTTGAAGACGATATCAGAAAATGGAAAGACATCCCCTATTCCTGTGTAAGAAGGATCAACATAGTGAAAATGGCCATACTTTCAAAACGGCTATACAGATTCAATGCACTCCCAATTGAAATCCCAGGAGCATACTTCATGGACCTTGAGAAAACAATCCAAAAATTCATTTGGAACAAGAAAAGATACAGAATAGCAAAAGCAATTCTAGGTAACAGAGACATGCCAGGGGGTATCATAACACCCAACTTGAAACTATACTACAAAGCCACGGTGATAAAAACGGCATGCTACTGGGAAAGAAACAGACCAGTGGAACAGATTAGAAGATGCAGAAACAACTCCAGACTCACACAGCCATCTTGCCTTCCATAAAGGAGCCAAACACCCTCACTGGAGGAAAGATAGCCTCTTTAATAAATGGTGCTGGAAAAATTGGGTTTTAACTTGGCAAAGATTAAAACTAGACCTACATCTCTCAATATGCACTAAACTAAAATTGAAATGGATTGAAGATGTAAATATTAAAATAGAAACACTGAACTGGCTGGAACAGAGATTAGGGAGAAATCTTGAAGACATAGGTGTAGGAAAAGATTTTATGAACAAAAGCTCATTTGCCCGTGAACTAGCACAAACAATCATCAAGTAAGATCTCTTCTTATTAAAAAACTTCTGCACAGCAAGAGAAGCCACCAGCAGTGTAAAGAGACAACCCACCATGTGGGAAAAAATCTTCACCTGCTGTTCCTCAGACAAAGGTCTACTATCTAGAATCTATAAACAACTTTAAAAAATCAGACCTCCCAAATTTAAAGACCCAATCCAAAAATGGGCATCTGAAATGAACAGACATTTCTCAAACAAAGAAGTAGAAATAGCAAATAAACACATGAAAAAATGTTCAACATCACTGGTCATTCGAGAGATCTAAATGAAAACAACACCGAGATTCCGCCTCACTCCACAAAGAACAGCTGCTATCATGAAATCAGCCAATAACAAATGCTGGCAGGGCTGGCAGGAAAGAGGAACCCTGCTCCAGTGCTGGTGGGAGTGCAGACTGGTGCAACCACCATGGAAATAAGTATGGAGATACCTAAAAGAATTAGCACTGGAAGTCCCATTTGACCCGGCTATTCCCCTGCTGGTTATCTTCCCCAAAGAATTAAAAGAATCATACCACAGTTATATATGTGCACCCATGTTCATAGCAGCACAATTTGTAATAGCTAAAACTTGGAAACAGCCCATTTGCCCTTCAACTGGAGACTGGATAAAGAAAAAGTGTTTTTTTTATAAAATGGAGTACTGCTCAGCCATAAAAAATGAGAAATTAGAGACATTTATAGCTAAATGGATGCACATTGAGGCGATCCTCTTAAGTGAAATAAACAGGACACACATGTGTAAATACCGAATAGTTTCTCTGGTGTGAGAAACTGAAAGTGTAAATACGGACTAAAAGGTATAACAGATAATGTGAAATAGGAAGAAAAGGGGCAAAGGGGAAGGGGAAGTGGGAGGGGTAGGAGAAAGGAAAGAAAGGAATGGAATTAATATGAGAAAATGAAAAAATGGAAACAAAGTCTTTGTAAATAGGGAGGGATGGAGGGGTCGAAGGGAGGGCAGGGGAAGGGGGAAAAATAAGAACCAAGAGAGATTATGTAAAGGTGCAAATTTCCAATGATGAATGTCATTATATTGTATACCTAAAATGTACCAATAAAATAAAATTTAAAATAAATAAATAAAATAAAATCTTAGATATTCTGCCACCTTGTCAAGGACAAGAAGTGACATTTAGAGGAATGTTTTTTTTAAACTATTCTTTCCTCTTGATACTTTAACTTGTACTGGAGATCACAGCTACTATAAGAATATGAATTTGAATTACATTCCATTTACCCAACACAAAAACAATTTTAGTCATTTTAAATTTCTGTCCCTAATCTTAAAACTCAAATATATATATGTATGAAATTGATATGGATATATAAAAATATTAATTAGGACTCTTTATATTATATGAATTTATACCTAGAACATAATTCACATGACGCAGTTTGGAATTTAGTGCCAAAGAAGTGTGGGTCTCCTCTAAAGAACTAGCATAAATATACACATATATATATATACACACATATATACATATATATGTATATATATACATATATACGTATATATTTACATATATATGTATATATATACATATATACACATATATTTCCTTTTCCTTTTCAATATTATACAATATAATTATAGTCTGTTTGCTTTTTTCCTTAACAGAAACTCCAGCTTTCTGGAAGCTAGGAGCCAAATTTGAATGTTAATAATAGATACTGTTTATCTGTGTGCTTAAAATTTGACATCTCTATATTTGAACAGATTTTTCTAATTCAATTCATCTTTTACTATTACATTACAGACTACTTTTTTAACAAGTATCAAAGACCTTATGAATTAGGCTTGTTGCAAATATTCAGCTTGCTGTAAAAATAACTTAACATATCTCTCTAGAGTACAGATTGATACTTCGAAAACTGATGCCATAATCTATTTTAATGGGAATATTAATATAATCTTAAGAATGACTAAAATAGAGAGATTCTTCTTCTTTACATCTCTGGCTCTCCATTTCCCTATTTTTGTCTTATCACAAAATCAAATTATGCTTTATAGTGCAACTATCAAACCAAACATTATAAATGCAAAGAGTTGTATTTCTCCAGTCTGTCAAAACCCAAAGTAAATATGGCAACATTGAAAGAGTGAAAAAAACCAAAAAGAACCAGTGTGAAGCAAATGTAAGAAAGAACCTTGCAGAAATACCCTAGCTTGTTATTATGGGGCATGAAGAAATTGTTAGCATCAATAATAACCATACGAATAGCTTACTGCAGATCAAACACTCATTTGACTGATAAGTAATTCATTAGGCATTTCCTCAAAAATGTGTAATGCATTTACTAGCTCAAATCTTCTGCCAGTGTGTCTCCTTTAGCCCTTTCAACTTTGTAGTTTTAAAGAGTATGCATGTCACACGGAGGAGTCCGCACCCCACAAGCTCCGTATTTTGCAAATGCAAGGTAGGGAGTATTATTAAGTCCAGGGGGAGAAAGTTAAAAAGATTTTACAAGGTCAAGAAAAAAAATCCCAGATACCAACTCAAGAATATTTTCCAGTCTTTAGTTGATTTCATCGGCATTGGTAGTTTTCCCTTTCCTTACAAATGAAATTTCACCAATACACTCCCCAAGTTCCCTCGTGAAGTCAGTCTCTGTAACCTTGGACTTGGTTTATGTAGAGTGCAGATTGTAAAAATGCTAACACAAGCCCATTACCTGCTATGCCCTTTCCTAACAAAAATAGAAGGAAAAAAAGAGAAAAAGAAAAGCCCAGACCCATTTTTCATAGTAACCTAGTCATACCACCATCATAATTCTCACTTATTTAAACTTTATCACAGAGTGACATATCCCAATAAAGCTGCACTATCTAGCCCAACAGCTTCAAGTAATAACAAGGTGGTTCACTGTAAAGATGTCATTCTGCTAAGTGTGTTGGTGTGTATGTTTGATAAGGCCAAGGAACTATTTTGTAGGACCCAAATCTGGGAATGGAAACCTTATCAATGCTAATTTTTCTTCACCCAGTAGCCTGTTGTACAATGCTGGATTAGACAAATAATTAATGATACATCTTCAAAGTTTTGTCACTTGTACAAGGTGGCCATCAGCTTTATAGATAACTGTATGAGTGGTTCCAATCGAAGAGAATAGCTTACACAACAGGCAATGGTTCTCAGCCTCCTTGCTTTTCTGTAGTGTAGAACAATGTACAGAACATGCATCTTCCCCCCAGTAGACCGGAGTTGGAATTCCGGTAACAAACACTGTGACCTTGAACATACAACATTTTCTAGCCTACATTAAAACATGGATAGAATACATACTTTAAAGATTTTAGTGAAATTATTATAAATTTTATCACCGTGAGGGGCACATTGCAGGTACTTAGGAAATCTCAGTTTTCTTTCAATCCTTCCTTTGTCTCAAGATATATTTTTTTTATTACACGAGGTTTGTTCTCACACAAGCATTTAAAGACATTCAATCTAAGAAATATTTTTCTGGATTTATCAAAAGTCCTATACGAACTTGGAAGCCATGCCTGCTTTCAGGAATCTTATGGCCTAATTTGAAAGGGGAAAACAGGTCATAATACATCACTGATCATCAAATGGAAATTTTTTGCTTCTCCAATGTAGGACAAATCTCTTGACTCTTTGAAGCTCTACTTTCCCACCTAGCCAGAGTATTCTTGAAGAAAGGCAGTAATGGGGATCTTGTTGTTCAGCAGCTTTGTGGGAAAGAGGAAGTTAAATGAACTAAGAGAAATGAACAAGAGAAATAACTTGCTTAGCAAAATGACTTCTCAGTGTTCCAAAACCATGCTAATGTACACCTTATTCTGTAGGAGTTATGAAAATCTCAGCTTATCCCCCTACCAAGAAATTATGTTAGTAATACATGACCAATGTAGGCCAGATTTAAGCCTAGCTAATTTTAATAATTTGCTTTCTTCTTGATATTGAAATACAGTATGGTTGTTTTTCTTTTTAACTGGTATATATCAAAATAACTACAAAAATAGTACCTCCTTTAAAAATATTCTTTAGTATGCTATTGTTTTCAGTCAATTATTTACATTAGATTGGTGATAAGAATTTAACCATTTAAAACAACCTATCTTAAATAAATTTTGGTGTACAAATATTCCAAATGATATTCTTTTATCAAAATAGGCTAGGTCAAGTTTTCATAGTAATGTATTACATAATGAAATCCTTCCAGATGAAGACTAATGAGGTGACGATGTTATATTTATTTTTGTCCATAAAATATATTATTTTCTACTTACTCTTGATTTTGAGAAAATACTCCAAGAATATCACAGCCTGAAGATACATGTTCTCACACTTCTTATATAATAGCAGAAATGTCACCAAAGTATAGAGTGCCACTGTCTTGTATTATTTGCCTTATGATTCATTTAATAATTATGAAATCTCTATTTTTAGTCTTTATAATGGTTAAAATTAATGATGAATAAGAAAATAATTGCTATGATTATAAAATATTAAATTGTTTCAAGATATGAGAAAAAAAATCACTAAAATCCTATAACATATCTTAAATTTATAAAAGGGTCCAGTGGTCAATATAATAACTAAAAGTTACATTAAATTTTATTTTAATTTTTTTAAAGTAATATATATTATCTGTGTCTACTGGATGACCTCTAAAAACAATAAAATTCTTTATACATCTTACACTGTTAGATCTATTTTCAAAAGACATGAAAATCTACAATTATATCCATAAGACAAAGATGGTAAAATAAAGGGGAGATAGGTCTTGCTACATGTCCATATTTCAGTTAATTTTTTTAAAAAGAAAATTGCTAAAAATGATTGAGAACTTATTACCATATGTCATATTATGTGTATAAGTACACATAGGTGAAATTTATAATTATATCTCATTTACACGGTAAATCCAAAAAAAGAGGATTTATAATTCCCACATTACAGAAGAGGAATCAGATCCAAAGAGACTGTTTTTTCTTCTATAAAATTCACATTACAATTACATTAGAGCAAGAATTCAAACTCATCAGCATTTTACATTCACCATAATTGAGGCCTTCACATGCAAGTTTGTGTCTTAACCAATTTTGGTCCATTTGGGCTGCTATCACAGACTACCTTAGACACAGACTACCTTACTTCATAAACACCATAAATTAATCATGCACAGTCCTGGAGGCCAGGACACCCTGGACTGAGGGAGGAATGGACTCTGTGTTTGATGAGAGCCCATCCGCCCGATTGTGCCCTAAGTGTCTTCACATGGCAGAGGGCAAAACGTCCTCCAGGGCTCTTTTACAAAGCCACTAATCCCATTTGTAAGGGCAGCGCTCCTATGATCTAATCAGCTCTGGAAAACTCCACCTCTTCATATTATGACATTGGACATTAAATTTCAACACATGAATTCTGGAGCAATTCAAATATTAAGGCCATAACAGTTAATATTTATAAAATGTATCTGCATGAATAAGATTCTCCCCAAGCCATTATCATAAGACATGTTAATAAAAGACCTGAGATTGTGAGAAGACACAATTAGAGAAATATTCCATCTGCCAAGTAATCTCTGAAAAGATAAGTACATGGGGTTTCTTCTATACATTTGAAAGCACAAGAAAAAAACTGCCAGCAGGCCTCTCGGAAACCATGAGTTTTCTTTGAAACAATATGTTTTTGCATTTTCCTGAGGTTTAAAGTCAGAATAAGGCCTGGGTGTTCTTACCCCACTGTTTGCAATTATGGGAAATAATGCCTTGCAGTGCACCATGCTGCATGTTGCCTCACAGCCAACCTGGTGACAGCGGCCTTCTCCACAGGCCACACATCAAAGGACTCACACCAACAGTGGTTTCCCAGCTTAGCATGCTTCCCTAAATTGCATTGTTTTACAAAGGAAAAATGATTGCTAATAAGTTTAAACTGTGATAGTTCAAGCGCTGGGTAAAGCAAAATTTTAATCATGTGAAATCAAGAAGCACTTACAAGTTCTCACAATGCCTCGTGTTTCTTCAGCAATTTGCTTTGAACGCTTGTATCCCTTTATTTAGCTTTTAAGTGCATGAAAGCCATAAATGTGGATTTTCATAGTCATATAGGAAAGAAAATGCTCCTCTAACTCCTCCTATGTGTCTCCCTTCATCTGGGCCCAGTCCCTGGCAAGATTCTCAGGAATGCAGTTCTCAGCAGGACTGGGGAATGAGAGTAAGATATCAAGCCACCCAAGCCCTGCTGGAGAATGACTATTCTGATTACTTGAGTTTATGAGAACAGGGAGCAACCAAATTTTCAAGGTAATATGTTCGAGCAGAGGCTTTAAAAAGGAATCAGCAAATCAATGGCTCCACTTTAAAATTAATTTAGCTGGGGGCCGGGGATTTGGCTCAGTGGTTTAGCCGCCTGCTGCACAAGCGCAAGGACAGGAATTCGATCCCCGGTACCAAAAAAAAAAATAAAAATAAAAATAAATTAATTTAACTGAGAGAGATGGGTGGAGCGCAGAAGGTCCCACCATTTCCAATACAGTGCCTAATGGCACTACCAGTCCTCACTTTGGGGGTAGAGTACACTTCCCTGCTCCAACGAGTTTGGATTTGCTCCAATGACTTGTGTTGATCATTGCAATAGGAGCAGAAATGACAGTTTGTCTGTTCAGACCCAAGGGTTCCACTGATAGAACACTCATCTGCTTCTTCATTGGAGGAGAATGGTCTAAGTAGCCACTGGTCCCAAATGCAAATAAAAGGGAAGCAGCTTCACTTTATGAGGAAAAGTAAATGTTTGCTAATATGCCTCTGAAATTTTGAATCTGTTCTTAGAGCTCCTTAGTATATGAGCATACTTCACACTATATTCTAAGAGTTATTTTCCGTAACTATTTCCCTCACTCTGCCTACAGATGCATTCATTATTTTATGGAAAGCAATGGCCATTTAATATGCAAGCTCTGAAATAAGACGGACCTTCATTAAATTAACTTCTGTACATTTAGTAGTAAAATGAACATAATACAGTGGACTCCTAGAATTTGCAGTGGTTACTTTTAGGAGCACCTGTGAATTGTGAGAATATGGTCAGAAAAGTCCCTATAAATGCCTATTAATATAGTTTAAACCTAAATATACTGTCTCCCAAAGGTAAGTAATTTAATTTAATAAAATACTATATTAATAAAACCTTAGAAGGTGCAGGGCATTTTGGCAGCATCTTAGGGATCTTAGGGCTTTAAGAAAATAGAACACTCAAGACAGCTACATATGGTATAAGAATATTGGTGCATCTGCCAGTGATGGGCTACAAGGCAGCAGACAATCAACAGCAAGGAGAAGTGAATAACGCTCTCAGATTGGTTACTTCCAAACCTCCCTGCCAAAAAAAATAATAATAATAATTGCGGAGGACACTTTCGGTTTCCACGAAATTCTGGGGGATTAGGCAAACAGTTATTAGTTAGATCCTAAGGAAAACTCCGTGAACAACTGAGGCAGTGAACTGTGAACCATGACTTCACGGGGGTATACTGAAATCCTATCTATCTCAGATTATTACTATGAGGATAAAATAAGAAAACAGACTTAAAATCCTTGCTCCAGTGTTTCTTATAACAGTAAGCATTCACTAAATGTCAGACATGGTATAGCTGCTTTTTCTTTACCTATGCCTTAATTACTGACACAGAATCATAGTACAGGCTGCTGCTAAGGGTCTCAGTAGAAAAATGGGAAGTGAGAGTAGAAAAAAGAAATGGAATCATCTTCTGGTAACCAATCTATATCAGTGTCACAAAAACAACACACCTCCACCCTTAATTGAAGATTTTCCATCTAAAAATTGCTACAGAAAGCATAGAATTATAATAAATTCATTAACTGTGATGCTGAGAATGGTTTGTATGTGTGACTGAGGATGAATTCTTTCACATGGGTATTATTTAAAATCTAAATGACGGAAATGTTTCTAGCTTATATGTTAAAATTTGTTCTTAGGTATATAGATTTTCTTTAGAAATGTCTTGATGACTCTTTGTTATAGGGCAGACCTAAAATGTTGCACAAAAGTCATCTGTGTTCAGAGGTGGAGCTTTCGGCAGGCCATTGGATCACAGGGCCACTACAACCACCAATGGATTAGTCTGCTGATGAGCTCATAGGTAAACCTTTAGGAAGTCGGGCCCTATTGGAGGATGTGGGTCAGTGGAGACATGAATTGGAAGTACACACTCACATTCTTGTCCCCACCCCACCAGCATCTCTTGGTTTCCTGACTCCCATGGGTTGGGCAGCTGTCCTTCATCAGGCTCTTCCACAAGGCCATTTCTGCCTTCAAACTAGTCGACTATGGATGATCCTTCTGAAATCCTGAGTCAAAGCTTACTGCTCCTCTTTAGGTTACCAATGTAAGGTATTTGGTTCCAATATACTCTATGTCTTAGTTTTCTATTTTTCATTAATTATAATACTTTCCATTTTTGATAAGAATTAGAGGCATCAGTACTGATTCTACAGGAGAAAAAATTGCAATTTATGTTCCCAAGTGCAGTCATACATGATATTTTCCTGTTTAGCTTAAATTACAGTAGTACAGTGCAGCACGTGCAGTGCCAGGCTTATATGAAATAACCTTTAATCTACTCAAAAGAACTGTAAATAAAACAAAATTTTCTCTGAAGTAATTTGATGTTCTAAATGAAATCATACTTTACATAGAAGTATCCTTTATTATAGCATTATTCAAAAATATCATCTCCTAATTCAGAATTAATCATCAGTTCAACATCTTTGTCAGGTTCAACTCAGTCTGCCACTTGCATACACTTCGAACTCTGGCAGGTGAGCAAATGTGCACCTTTTTGTGCTTGCTACACACAGCATTCACTTTGGTGAGAAATAAGCTCTTCTTGTGAAAACTTAAAATATTTCATCTAGGTCTGGGGATGTAGCTCAGTGGCACCCCGCCTGCCTGGCAAGCACAAGATCCAGAGTTCGATCCCCTGTACCGAGGAAGAAAAAAAGATATTTACTCTAAAGACAATCGAAATTGTGTCTTATCCATAGCTTATTAGTTCATTAAAGCATTACTGAGAACCCACAATGCACTGGTTTTGTCAATGTAGAGAGACAGGTAAGCAGAACAGATAAGCTGTGCTCTGGCAGAACTTGGAGGAAACAGATCATGTAAAAGTAAATAAGTGAGTAAATATTGTGTGATACAGAGGTTAAGACAGAATGATGTGAGAGAGAACAGCTAGTTTATGCTGCATGATCAGGGAAAAAATCTCTCTCAGGAGATGAGATTTAAGCCGAGCTCTGAATGACAAGCAGCAGTGAGCCAGCGAGAACAGAGGGCTTTGCATTCTTAGTTTAAATGGGAATTTGAGACTTCCATTCATCTTTCCAATTCCCTTTAAAGCTACTTAATTGAATTCTAATTTTATTTTCAGAGACTTTAGGGTACCATACTTTGGGGTGTTGAATAATCAAGATTTTATTGAAATATATTTTAATTCATATGTTGAGTTCTCTTAAGCTCAAAAAGTTAATGAATTTTTAAATCCCATCAACCAAATAATTTGCCATTAACTTGAAGTAGGATAGAGAAAACAGTGGGTTATAAATATACCTGTTTATTAATAACTACCTGTTCTTTATTTAAATCCCTGTGTTTGGATCTTGGATTAAAATAATCTAAACCTGCATTTATCTTCAAGCCAAAATATGATCCCTAAATAATATGTGATTACTCTCTCAGACAAATTTTTTATTAGCCATCTTTAGAAGTTGAAATGATTACCTTGTGTATAAATAACATTTTCTCTGAAGAGCTTAATCATCCCTTTAGACTTTTATATTTTTAATTACTTTAAACCAACGTAATCCTCAACCCATTTTAGTATTGTAAGAGGAAGACAACCTTGTTCTTACCATGCTAATGGGTAAACTGAGGCCATGGGCAATTAACTTACCTATTCCTGATTACTCTATTCCCTGTATTTTTATCAAAAAATCTGGAAAAATATATATAGTGATCTCCTTGCAACCAAAAGAGTGGATATTTGAGAAATATATAGATGCTTATTTAAATAATAAAATGATCCATTTTATAAAACCTTTCATTACTGTTGTTATTCTTCATTACTTTATATCCTGTATTTTATGATTTCAACTGTATCTAGAAATGTTCCTGAGGCCAAAAGCATATGTTTGAGAAACATATTGATATTTATTTAAATAATAAAACAATCCACTTTGATAAACTTGTCACTATTTTAATTCAGTGGTCCCATGAAATGTGTTAATCTCTCATTCGACCAAGCCTTTATTGTGTACCTCCATTTCCCAGAGACTGCCGGCACTGAGAACCCAAATGTGATCTTTTCTGAGAAAGAAGTCAGATTTTTTAATACCATTTATTAAACCAGGTAGAAATGACTCCACCTGTGAATAATCACTTTATTATAATTAGCCTTTAACCTAAGCACATGATGCTTTTTCAATCAACATTTGCTGACTGATAAAACTTTAATATGTAGATATAATCAAATTGCAAGAACCTTAAATAACACAAAGCTTTGTTTATAGCCTGTATATGGAGAAAAGCACCATTCTAATGTTGGGTAGAAAATTAAATTTCATATCTTTAAAATTCCTTAGCAACTCTCACAACAATCCCTCTCCATCCCTTCTGCTGTAACCTTGGTTCAGGAATTTAGAGCCTCCTCGATCATCTAAATCTGCTAAATCTCCCGTCTTGTTTAAGTCAACATCGCCTTCCATTTTTTCAACTCTATCTCCTTGTGTGTCATCCCTATGAATGACTATTTCTTCCAGACTGAGAAAGTGTGAATGTTTTAGATGCTCACACAAGTTCACTGCCTGCATCCCGTCAATACCACACAACTAAGCCAAGCTGAACTTGCAGTTTCACAGCATGCACCCTGCTTTACGGCTTCATGCCTTTGCCACTTGCTTTGTCTTCTTGGAAAGCGTGGCTCTTCCACATTTATTTGTATCAAGACTCCACTCAATGCAGCTTTTATTTAATCCCACCATCAACTTTACATATAGGTAAAAATGTATTTCCTCAATGGCCCAACAAAGGTTAATATATATTTAAATAGCAATCCCACATGGTAGCCTATTTCCAGAAATATACACAGACGTATCAATTCCTGGTTGAATACAGTCCACTGCAGGTTTATAATCTTTGCTTTCTATCTCAAATGGGTACTTTGATACTCAATGCATATATATTGAGTGACTATTTGGGAGACACCCTACATGTCTTACTGGAAACAAAAATGTGTGTGAGATGTGATGGCTGCCTCTTCCCCAAATCTCCAGAGACCGTATTTGTCCACCACCCTCCCTGAAGCATAAGCAGCACTCAGCTTCCAGAAAGGTGCTGGGTTATCTGGGTCTTCATGCTTACGATCCTGCTTCCCCACTGATAAAAGCTACCTAAACTTGACCCAAATTGCTTAACTCTCATCTATAAAATGAGCATTATGACAACACACATCTTGCAAAGCTGCTATAAGGGCTAATGAGAATACAAACACAATGTTTAGGAGAAAGACTGGCCCACAGTAAGAGCTCATTAAAGACATGTATTTGATATATAAGACTCTCAGATGTAAGGAGTAGAGCTACTGTCAGTCAACTGGATTAAAAAGAAGTGTTCTATTGGCTTCCAGAACCACAAAATACAGTATATAAGAGGCTGTCAAAATTCATTGATTCTCCTTCACTTTTAGACTTATTCTTTCTCTTTTCCTTTCATTTTTCCTCTTCCATATCTCTATATGCACCATTTCAACTTTTTAAATGACACATAAAATTGTACATATGTGGTACTATGCATTTTTTAAATACATGTAATGGTCAAATCAAGGTAGGAATATCTATCTCTTCAAACATTTATTATCTGTGATAAAACATTCAATAGCCTTTCTTCTATTTTTTAAAAATATACAGTATACTATCGTTATTTATAGTTACCCTAGTATGCAATAGTGTACTGGAATTGTCTATAGCCTTCCTCAATGCACTCATTCCAAGTTGCATCATTTATTCTTTTTTTTTTTTTCTGGTACCAGGAATTGAACTTGGGACCTTGCGCTTGCGAGGGAGGCACCAGAACCACTGAGCTAAATCCCTAGCCCATGCATCATTTATTCTTAATTCAACCCACTTGGTAAAACAAGGGGCAAGAAACATTCCCTTTGTTAGCCCCAGCATGTACAATCTCTGGAAGACCTGGTCAGCCAGGAACCAATCTCTTAGTTCACAGGAGAGACTGCTACAACTTGTCCAACCTAGGTAACATGGTCAGTCTTTCATTCCGGAAGGTGAGGTCGGTTACCAGAAGAGGGAAAGGGACAAAATGGACAGATGTAATCCACAGCTATTACATTACCCTTCTTAATACTTGGTCCTGCCAGGGATTTAGCTCAGTGGTTCCACCACCTGCCTTGCAAGCACAAGGTCCCGAGTTCAATCTCTGGCACAAAAAAAACCTTGGTCTTAGCAAAACTAAGCTTATTTTGATTTTTCCTTTGAAATACTACTCTCTAAAGAAGTGGTGTCTAGTGTGATGTATGAGCACCACAGCTACTTAGTTCTACTTCTGCCATGGCATGGGCCGATGACACACTACTTCACGGTGTACTCTGGCCACTTGTGTTAGACACTGATTACTGAGTCACTGAGAGTTTATCAATCTTATTGCTGCCCAATTTCATAACTCAGTCCCCATTTCACAGGTGTCTAAAACTGTTTCACTTTCCAGATTCAGGTCCAAAATACAAGGATTTGATTACAAATGTTTCTGTGACATAATCTTACACAGCACCAGTATGGAACATGAAAGCAAAAGTAGAAAAGAGGAGCAACACAGTTTGGTGTCATTAAGAACAGTTCTTTGCTATCGTTTTTCTTGCAGGCATCAGGGACTTGAATCCACTGAGCACCCCCGTGAGATGATCTTGGATACTTCTCAGAGTTGTCACTCCCAAAGACTGAAAAGTTCGGAATAGTTATATCCTTCAATATCCATTTGTCAGTGGGCAGGGCAGCTCCAGGTCATGCCCATCCCCCCTAATGCCCTCCCACAAAAGATGAAAGAAAACCTTTCCAACCAAAAATCAGAGAAAATTGCAGGAAAAATCAATGTGAAGTTGATGAGAAACAAGAAAGAATAGGCTGGGTCACTGACAGTCTTCTTGTAAGCATTCTCTCGTGTGACTGTTAGCCTGTGTTCTGTCCTGTGGAATAACCTTTCTTAATGACGATCTTGTCCCCAACGCCTATGTTTCAAACTTCCTTAGTATTCATTGTTTATACTAGCCTGTTTTTCTCTTGAAGGTCATTATCTTATTCTTGACTATGATGCATGATTCTTGAATTCCTATTTTTGATTACAAACTGTATCTAAACTACTGTATGCTTCTGCAACAGTAATAAGAGTATAGCTGGTTGTATTGGTTGACCTTGTTGCTCCTACGCATTCAACTGCCAACTCTATCAACACTGTCTCACAAAATTACAGTCCTTGCCATCAAGGAATTCACTGGCTTCAGGAAAATATAAAATGAGCAAACAAACTATGTCCCAACTTCGATATCTCTACAAAGAAGCCTTCCCTTACACCTAGAATTATGTCGGGGTAACACTCTAGGTTATGGAAGCACTTTAACTTTTCCTCTCAGAGTATTTATTACCCTTTTTAAATTTTATTTTCATATTTTAGTAACAGCTTTCTTGAGATACATACTTCACATAACTTTTTGTGTTCACGTCAGTGTTCAGTACAGTACATTCGCAGAATTCGTATCAATTGCCACAATCTAATTCTGTTAACATTTTATCATCCCCAAAGAAACCCCACACTCAGTACAGACACCTCAGGAATTCCAATATAATTTCTTTTTCTGTGAATTTGCCTTTTGAAGACATTTTATAGGAATGGAATCACATAAGATGTGGCTTACACCTGTGTTCTTTTACTTAGCATATGTGCAAGCCTCATCATGCTGTGAAATGAATTATTTCATTTCCTTTATTCCTGAATAATACTCCATTGTATGATGGCTATATCACATGCTACTCGTGTATTTATAAGTTAATGAAATTTGGATGTTTCTACACTAAGGGTATGCTTCTATGAAGAATGATGCACAAGTTTTTGGGTAAACCATGTTTTCAATTATACAGAGTATATACCAAGAAATAAAACTGGTGGATCTTAAGGAAATTCTGTGTGTTGTTTGCATTTTCATCAACTTCCAGTTTCTTATATTCTCACCAACACTGCTGCTGCCATCTATCTTATCAATTCTACTGGTAGTGAAGTGCTCTCTCATTGTGGTTTTTCATTGCATCTCTTGAATGACTAATGATATTGAGCATCTTTTCATAGGATTATTGACAACTAGCATGTCTTTCTTTCAGATATTTTTCCCATTGTAAATTGTGTTGTTTTCTTTGTCCTGAGTTTTCAAATAGCTCATACTTTTTAGGTGTAAGTTCCTCATCAGACATACAATTTTCAATTATTTTCTCCTATTTTGGGAGTTGTCCTTTCAATTACTTGTTGTCTTTTAGAGCATAAATGATTTGATTTTAGTAAATTTTAATGTAACTATACATTAGGTTCTGTTGTTGCCATAACAAATGACCATGAATTTACTGGCTGAAATCAATACAATATTATATTACTGTTCACGACATCAAAAATAAGTCTCCTGGGTTTTGGTCAAGACTGCACTATTTCTGGATGCTCTAGACTCTGTTTTCTTGACTATCAGTTTGTAGAAGCTCCACATATTTATTGGCTTGTGGCTTCAAATCATTCCATCTTCTGCTTCTATCTTCATCTTTTCTTTTGAATCTCTCCTTTTTTCTCATCCTAGAAAATCTTACTACAACTTAATTACATGTAGGATTATTTCTTCATGTTGAGATAAATAATTTAGTCACATCTGAAAAGTCCCTGTTAACAACATGTAAGATAACTACAGATTTTGGAGATGAAAATGGATACATCTTTGTAGAGCAGTTATTCTGCCTACTATAATCTAGTCTTCCTTTAATCCCTTGTGCTTTTAGTGTTATTTCTAAGAAATGACTGAGATCATGAATATTGAGGCCTGTTTTCTTCTAAAAGTTTTATAGTTTTGGTGCTTACATCAAAATCTCCAATTTATTGTGTTTATTTGGTATTACTTGTTATATATGACATGGGAGAGAAGTATAACACTATTCTTCTCCATGTACATATCCAGTCATCCCAAAACTATTAGTTCAAACCATTATTCTTTTCCCATATAATGGCCCTAGAGCCCAAAAGTTGTCAAAATTAAATTAGCATAAATATGCAAGTTTGAGGGCATCAATCTATGCCAAAGATCATATCACATTGTTTTGATTACTATAGCTTTGTAGTAAGTCTTGGTATCAAGTAGTATGAGTCCTCCAAATTTGTTCTTTTTCAAGATTGTTAAACTATTCTTGGTCCTCTCAATTTCCTTTTGGGATTTTGAATCAGTCTGTCAATTTCTGGAAAAAAAAAAAAAAAAAAAGGAGGCAGTGGAAGTTTTTAAATGGACTGTGCTGAATATGTAGACCAATTATAAATTTTGCAATTCATGAGACATCTTTTGATCTATTTTGGTCTTTAATTTGCTTCAAAAATATTGTGTAGTACTCAGTATACAAATATTACACTCTTTTTAGTAGATTTATTCCTAAAGATATTTTGATGGCATTATAAATGGAATCACTTTCTTAGCTTCATTTTGGATTCTTCATTGCCAATATATAGAAACACGATTGACTTTTTTGTGCTGATTTATTCTACCACCTTGCAGAATCAGTTTACTAGTTCTGTATGTGTGTGTATGTGCGCCCATGTACATGCATGTGCACGGCCCTTGTGTGGGGGGTATGTGCATGTATATTTCTTAGGGTTTTTCTATAAACAAAATCATGTCACTGGCAAACAGATATTTTTATTTCTTTCTTTCAAATGTAGATGTTCTTTTAGCTCCACTTGCTGGATATGAAAGGATGAGTTGGAGGTAAACAAAGTAAGATAGATTCCTGGAAGATTAAAAAGTGTGAACAAAAACATGACCCGTAATTGTGGATACTAGGTATATCCATAACTGAACTTCTTCACAGAACAGAGAAAGTGGAAGTATACCCTCATTTAACTCATTTAACTCGTCACCCTGAGTTAAATTACCAAAATATGAAGAAGATAATACAGATCAGTTAAACCAAGAACCATTCATAAGTATTTATCATAGCATGACTGTAATAATACTGCATTGAATTACATTCTGTAATACATTAAGTCACTATCAAAAGTTGGGAAGCACAAGATCCTGAGTTCAATCCCCAGAACCAAAAAAAAAAAAAAGTTGGAACAAGGAAATTTTTCCATTGACTTCATAAAGTAATATTTTTAAAATATGATGACTAATCAACCAATAATGATGAATTGTTGGGAAAAAATGTCTATTTAACCCAATTACATCCTAAATTTGGAACAAAACAGGGCATTTAATCCTTATTCTGTCAATAAATAAAACTTTAATAATTACAAGAAATGACTTTATTCTATGGAATCATACTGAATTGTAGTAACAGTTTGATGAGAAGATATTTTTAAGTTTGTCTTTATGGCACAGGAAAACTGCTGACCTCTGATATGACGATTCCCATGTTTGGCTGCTGAGACTGGATATCTGCCATTCATGCTCTCCCACTTATTTGTTAAAGTTTGGCAGGAATCAAACAATTTGAAAAGCTCGGGCTGGGGATTTAGCTCAGTGGTTCTGGTGCCTGCCTCGCAAGCGCAAGGTCCTGAGTTCAATCCGCGGTACCCCAAAAAAAGCATTCTGAAAAGATCAGTGCCATGCAAAGCCAGCAGTCTAGTTAAGACTCTGCTTGATTACTGGTGAGTTTAGTTTCTGTAAAGAATGTCTTAAAGAGAGATTTTTGCCAATGACTTGTGTATCTTAAACAATTCAGATTTAAATATAATTAAACCAAAGTTAATGAAATTATAAAAGTGTAAGAATTTTTAAATAAAACTAAAAAGATTATTCAAAGTAAAGCAATCATGTATTTCCTCACTCAGAAAGGTGTTCAGATTCAATATGCATTGGGGAAAACAGTCCACGGATAAAGTATAATTAATCCCTGTTTTAAGGATTGCTCCTTGGCAAGGGGTTCATATTAGATTAGGTAGTTATGCTTTTAAAAAGGACAAAGTGAAGAGATGGAGCTCATTTTAATTCTCTATTTTACCTTATTCTCTCCTATCTCTCTACTATAACGTTCTGGTTTTGATGACTGATTCCATTCTGATTATATTATCAACTAGGAGAGCACATCCTATCTTCAAAGCCTGTGAACGTGTACAACATTCTCATGAAAGGACAGATTCTTTTAAAGATTCCCTTGAAAACCCATAAAGTTAGTTTCAATTGACAGGTATAAATTAACAGAAGCACAAAGTTTTGGTTTGAACAAAAGAGAGTCTCAGTCGTCTTTGAGTTCAGTGTTCTGCAGAGCTTAGAGCAACAGATCTCAAGTGATCCTTGCATTTTCAGGACTCACATGCAACTGTGTTCACTATTTGCACAAGATCATGGTTAACTGTGTAGGTACAGTCAGTCCAGAGCCACTTCCCACTTGGCCCAGCTCTGGCCACGAGGTTCTTACATCTCTTAAGGTTTTAAACTAATATTCGTTGAGTATCTTCCGTGTCTAGACCTGCACTCAGTGCTGAGGACAGAGTGGAGGAAAAGAGCACCTCCCTTCTCAAGTTGCTTCTCAAGTGAAAATGTCCCCACATTTCTCACAACTGGCATCTTACTCTCAAGGTCTAGCTAAATCCACAAACAATCACAAATCCCATTCTCACATATACATTATTCTCTAAAACAGAGCCCATAGCTTAAGTTTCTCTTCCATCAGTGAAAATGACTAACAGGAAATTGTGCATATTGTAAAGGTCTGATCATTTTAGGCACACCAAGGGCCTAATGTGATGACTGATTGATAAGTTCCAAGTGAAACCATTTAATACTGTAAACCATGTTTTTGCTGATCCCCAGAAACAGAGAAAAATATTTTTAAAAACCCTACATACTCTGAGGAATAAAAAGAACAGCAACCCACAAAACATATTCTTCTATATTTTTAGTTGAATCCAAGTGAAGAATTCACTCAAGGACATGACAGCCCTCAGAAGTGAAAGACGTTAATTAAACTCTCTGAAGAAGCCACCCTCAGCTATGCATCTTAAATGTTTATCACCTGAAGTGAGTCACTGAGGCAGTACCCACGCTAGTCAAAAATATGTAGGCATGTAGTGATCTCTGCCCCATTACTCCCCGATATAACTTGGTGACTTCCAAAGGCCTCACTGAAGAGACTGGTAGTCTGCACAACATAGACTGCTTTTTTTCTATAGAATCAATCCTGACTTTACTAGCATTCCCTGTAAATCAAGTAAGCCAAGTGAAATGAATGCACCCTATATGATTCAATTTATCTAAAACTTGAGAATACAAAAAACTAATCCATAAGGGCAAAAAGAAGACAAGTTGTTGTGTGTGACTAGGGTGGGAGGATTGACTATAAAGGTGAGCTATGAGGTTTGAGGGTGTCAAGGAAGTAGTCCACATTTTGATTGTGGAAGATGTTATTCAGGTCTATACATTTCTCAAAACTTACTCATGTCCACCTCACACACACATATATATATATTACTGCATGTGAATTATGCCTCCATAAAAATTACTTAACAGTTAAAGAATCCCCAAAGACATCCAATTTTGTACTACTAATCCTATAGAGAAGAAGAGACTTACAAGAGAATTAACATAATTTAAACCACTGATTCTAAGAATTGCAACCTGAAAAGAGATAACAGCTTAGCTCATCATCTTCGGCTTACTCACACTGGAAAGTCAATTTTACTGGCTCATGTCCTTATTTACGATTCTCCTTGATGTTCCTATGTTTAGGGACTCTGAAAAAGAGTTTTGTTTTGACTGCCATCCAGCTCCACTGTGGGCATCATCTTCCAATCTGTCCCTTTTCAGAAAACCCATTCTGTTCTCTGGCTGTTTAGCAGGGCTACTCTATTACAAATGCAGAGAAACTACACTTTTCTCTCTTCCTCTTCTCCTCATACTCCTACCAGAAATTAAAATCAATATCATTAACACATAAATAATTCCTAAACATGTACTGTTTCCCAGGAATTCTGCAAAAAGGAATCACTTATTTAATCTTCAAAAGGTTCACCGACACCAATATTTTGTAATTCCCCATTTTACAGATGGAAAAAATTAGTCCTGGAGAGATTAGGTAACTTCCCTGACTTCTAAAAATTAGTAACTCATAGAGTTCTGATTCATGTACAAATCAGGACCTGGTACACATAACCAGTATGTTCTGGTCCCTAAGCCAATGCTATGTGGAGCCTTGCTTTGCACTAAGCGACAGCTAAATGCAGGATTCATGCCAATGTGTGACTCATTGTGTCACAACACTGAGACCACACACTTAAAATCCCTTCAGAGCCTTCTTCCCACAGAAGACAAGTGCACTTACTTGTGAAAAAGAACTGCTCAACTAGTCATGAGGCACTGTCATTACAATCTAAGGTCATAAAAATGTCCTCTTTAAAGTTAAAATATGTAGGTAATAATCAAGAAAAATCTAAGAGAGTCACCAACAGAAATTCAGGAAGACTACACATGTTCACCTGTTTATTAAGACTGTGTTTTGTAGGAGGTGAGCCACTCCCAGCACACAAGAGGAGGCTTCCAGGAGGCCATACCACCCCCACCAGCACACAGGTGGTGAGCCACGTGGGCACCAGCAGCACCACCAACCCCTCACCCTTGTTGAAATGAGAAGACACGTAAACAAGCCTCAAAACCAGACTTCCAGATCACCTACAGCAACCCCAAAGGAAAACGACATGGGAACACTCTGATACTCAACCAACTGGACTTCCTGAACTGGCAACAAAAGAGGATCTGGAAAAAATGAAATCAGCAATAAATTCTCAAATAACAGCAGAGATTGTGCCCATAGTGCAAGACATGATTAATAAATCTAGAGAGGAGCTCAGGAACATGATGGAATCCCAACATAGGAAACAAAATGGAATCCATAAAACACATGCAAACAGATTTCCAGGAGATTAAAAACTCCACTGAAAGTCTACAAAGCAGAATGAGCCAATGTGAGGACAGAATTTCAGATATAAAAGATAAGATTGCAATTAGTGACCTGGAAAAGAAAAACTGCTTTAAAATTGTGAGGGACCATGAGAAATCAATCCAGGAGCTGGTAGACGATGCACAGAAGAATAACATTAAGAGTGACTGGAGTCAACGAAGAAACAGGAGAGGTGCAGATGACATAAAAAAACTGTTCACAGAAATGATGGCAGAAAACTTCCCAAGCAGGGGAAAAGAACTTTAAATACAGATAACCAAGGCATATAGGACTCCAAATAGCCTTGATCAAAAAAAAATCTACACATAGGCATATAATTCTTAAGATTCCAGAAACCCAACAGAAGAACAAGGTTCTACAATCAGTTAGAGAAAAGAAACAAATCACATACAAAGGAACCAACAGAATCACAGCAGACTTCTCAGTGCAAACCCTCAAGGCAAGAACAGCTTGGAGTGATGTATTTCAAGCCCTAAAGGAAAACAGCCTCCAAGCCAGAATGATGTACCCTGCAAAACTATCTTTCAAAATTCAGGGAGAAATAAGATACTTTTATGACAAAGAGCACCTTAGGAACTTCATGAATACCAAACCGGCACTCCAAAAACTTTTAGACAATATCCTAGGAAAAGACAATGAGGATCACAAACCCAGGAAGCCCAGCAGAATAAATCCATCTGGAACAACAAGAAATTAAATGCAAATGGGGAGAATTAAACACAAAGAAAAAGTCATGACAATGATAAGTCAATGCATATGAGTTATAACCATCAATGTTAATGGTCTCAATTCACCAATCAAAAGAAATAGACTGGCAGAATGGGTCAAGAAGCAAGATCCAACAATATGCTGCATACAAAGAAACACACTTAATTCAAAAAGAAACTCATAGACTGAAAGTTAAAGGGTGGAAAACAATACTCCATGAGACAGAACCCCCCCAAAAAACAAGCAGGAGTAGCTATCCTCTTTGCAGATCAAGTGGATTTCAAATTAAAATCTGAAACAATCTGGTCCCAAGAATTTCAGGTAAGGGATAGTCAACTTATACATACAAATCTATTGTGAACATGTGTCTTCATTCCTCTCAAGTGAAAATTTAAGAACAGGACTGTTGATTTTTAACAGTAATACAAGAAATTTCTATATTCTTTTCCAAAATGGTTTTATCATTTTACATTCACATTAGCAGTATTAGAAAGTTCTAACTGGTTCACACCTAAGCTGACATTTGCTCTTTTAAAACTTTTAACTTCATCTCCCTAATGAGTATAATTCAATCTTGTTATTGTACTGATTAGTATTTTTCTGATTCTAGTGTTGCACACCGTTCCTTGTGCTGTACTGTCTACTTTTTAATTGGGCTGTTTATTAATGAGCTGTAAGAGTTCTTTATATATTCTGGGCATAGGTTATATGCATTATAAACATGGTCTGTTTAAGGACTACTTTTCATTTCCTTAATGATGTCATTTAAAGTGCTAAATTTTGATGGAATCTCATTTATCAATTTTTTTCTTTTATACATCATGTTTTTTATATCCTAGGAAATTCTTGCCTACCCTAAATTCATAAACATTTTCCCTTATAATTTCTTCTTAAAGTTTTACAGTTTTAGTCTTTCATATTTAGGTTCATAGAGCCTTTCAAGTTATTTTTACGTATAGAAATAAAGGATTGAGGTTAATTTTTTACATACGGATACCAGGTGTTCTAGTGCCATTTGCAGAAAACACTATCTTTTCCTCGGCTTTTGAATGGAGTTTATGTTCTATAAAAATGTTAATGTTAAATAATCTTTCAAAACCCAGGGGACCATATATGTGTGGTTCTATTTCTAGACTGTTTTATTCCAATGATCTATGTCTTTCCTTACACCAACACTGCCTTGATTACTGTAGCTTTAGAAGAAGTCTTAAAATTAGGAACTAAATGTCATCCAAAAGTTGTTGTTTTTCTTTTTCTTTTTACTTTTCTAGGCCCTTTGTACTCCTACATAACTTTTAAATTTCAACATCCAATTCTTCATTTATAGCAAGTATACATAGACCTGAATTTTTACATATACCTTGTGTTTTCTAATCCTACTAAATTCAAATACAAGTTCTAGGGGCTCCTAGAGATTTCTTAGTATTTTCTCTGTAGATGATCATTTCATCTACATATGAATATTTTACTTCTACCTTGCAATCCTATCCTAATTCTGTCATTTTATCACCAGACTATTTTGGTTTGGGCCTATGTTTCAAAGTTTAATGGACAGATGAAAAGTAGGCATATCTGCCCTTGTTCCCCACCTTATGGAGAAAGCATTGTATCTTCTCCATTCGTATAAGGCGTTTTTGCTGGAAGTATGGAGTACATGTCTTTGATCTGTTGAGAAGGTTCTGTTCTACTTCTAGTCTCCTGATAGCTTTCACAATGAACAGCTGTAGAATTTAGTCCAATATTTTTTCTCCAACTAGTGACAGGATAATATGGCTTTTTCCTTTCCTCTGTTAAAATGATGACTTTTGGGGCTGGATCTTCCAATGCTGAACCAACACTGCCATCCCTATTAACTAAACCACTTTCTACATACTGCCAGATCTGACTTCTAATAGTTTGTTTTGTTAAACAAATTTCTATGTTCATACTTTTTTCTTCTATTATCTTTATTCAGTTTTAGTATTAGCACAATATTGATTTCCTAAAATGAGGGGAGAAGTGTTCCTTCTTTTTTCTGCTTTAAATGTTTGATATAATTTATCAGTTAAAAGTATATAAGTCTGTTGTTGTCATATAGGTAGGTTTTCAAGATAGGAATATACTTTCTTTAATAGGTGCTATTCAAATTTTATATTTCCTCCAGAGTTAGTTTCATTAATTTGTCTTCCAAGGTACTTCTTAGAAGTTATCAAATTTGTTTCAAAAAAGATTTTTTGTAATATGCTTTCTATATCCTTTTAAATTCTGTAAAATCTGTGGTAATGTCTCCTAGGTCTTGATATTGTAATTTTTAAAATGTATAATTGATATTGTGTAATAGGAAGTAAAGGTCTAAAGGAGCAGGGGAAGTGGGAGGGGTAGGGGAAAGGAAAGAAGAGAAAAGAAAAAATATTAGAAAAGGAAAAAAATGGAAACAAAGTCTTTGCAAATAGGGAAGGGTGGAGGGGGTGAAGGGGGGGCAGGGGAAGGGGAAAAAAATAAGAACCAAGATACTCGTATAATGGTACAAGATCCCAATGATGAATGTAAGTGTATTTTATACCTAAAATGTACCAATAAATTTAATGGGAAAAATTTTTTTTTAAAAAAGGCTGTACTTTGACACTCAAGAAATTATATCTATGAAGTAGTCCGTTTTAAAATAAACTGAATATTTTAATTAAAGGAATTATTATTTTTCCATAAAACCTATGTCAGTTGGGAAAATATCCTATATGGAATTTCCGCACAATCTTTGTTTTCCTAAAAAATTCAATAGCCTTTTCCAGCAATGAAGATAATACATTATTATTGGTAATATATACAAAATATAATTTGACTACTCTTTGAGGTATACTAGAATTTGTTTCCTCATCTTGCATCTCTGAAAATAAAAAAAGAAAATAACTTCATATTTCCATTTTCATGAGATTGTTTATCAATACACATGAAACAAGTTAGTCATTTGAGTCGCATGACCTGTGCTCAAAAACCTCCCCTTATCATCATTAATTAATACAATAGCTTGAAAACACTTGCACACATCTTTTCTAGAATCAATGGCTGCTACACTGCCTTCCATTAGGCAAATGTAGTCAATTAAAATTTATTATAGGTAGGGTTAAATATATGATAGATTTCTTAAGAAGATATGGACACATACACACACAGAGTCTGGCCTTACTGCCTCCAAATATAATCATCCAATTCTGGAGAAAGGGCAAATATTGACTTAGTAGAGCAGTAAAGAGTGTGTAAAGTTTGCCAGGAAAAAAAACCAAATAAAGAAATAAACACATAATACTTTTTAATATACATTCAAATTTTTAAAAAATAGCTGCTATAGACACAAGAAAAGGCTCACAACATCATCAGTCATTTGGCAAATACAAATAAGACCCACAGTGAAAATGATTAAAGTACATTATATGCATGTACAAATATTCCTAAATGAAACTCAGTATTCTCTGTAACTAATACTTACTAATAAAAATGCTTGGAAAAAAGAACTACAATGTGATATGATTTCATACCTTCACACTTACTGTGAAGGTTATAATAAAATCATATAGAGCCAGGCATGGTGGTACACATCTGTAATTCCTGCATTCTGGGAGGCTGAAGAAGGAGGGTTGAAATTTTAAGTTCAGCCTGGACAACATAGCAACTGAGAAAGACCCTGTCTTGAAACAAAAATTAAAAAGGGTTAGGGCTGTAGCGCAGTGAGAAGATACTAGCTTCAATCCCCCAAAAGAAAACAAAAAGAAAAAAGAAAGAAAATAACAATCATAAGAATATATTGGAAAATTGTAATCCCTATGCACTGCTAGTGAAAATATAAAATCTTGAAACTGCTATGGTAATCCTTCAAAATGTTAAACACAGAAATACTATATGACCCATTTACATCTAAAACTGAAAGCAGCAATCCAAACATATTTGTACACCAGTGTTCACAGCAGCAATAGCCACAAAAGCCAAAATGCATCAACAAAAAGTGCCAATCAAGAGATGAATGGATAAAGAAAAGGTTGTATTTCCATACAGCAAAGTATTATTCAGCTATAAAGAATGGAATTTGGATATATGCCACAACATGGATAGACCTTAAAGACATATTTAGTGAAATACAGCAAAAACAAAAGTACAGATATTATATATTTTCACTTACATGAATTATGTACAACAGGCAAACTCAAACTAGGATGCAATAACCACGAGTTAGGAGGAAAAGAAGGGAGATACTGTTCAATGGATATTGAATGTCAAAGATGATTTTAAAAGTTTTGGGTGTAGATATCATGAATGTTACACATTTTAAATGTATTTGATGCCACTAAATTTTTCTATTTACAAATGGTTAAAACAATAAACAGTATGCAATGTATGTCTTATCACAATAAAAAAAAGAGAGCTGCAATCATCTCTAGAGTCTTCCCCACCTAAAGATTGTTCAGATCCTTTCTCCATAGAAACAAGAACTGGGAGAACTAACTGCTATGAGGTATATTGTAACAAAGGATTTTTTTAAGACAAAATATAGTTCAGTAGGAAGAATCTGGACACAAATTGTGAAGCTGAGGTGCCACCTCAAGAGTGTGTCATTCTCTATTTGTTTCCCATCAGTTTAATTCATATCCCAAACTTCATGAATAAGATCGTTTTGGAAAAGCATCATGGCTGTCCTTTTCTCGTATGCCTCACAATATCCTTATGCACAATTAGGATATTCCATAACTGAGTCAGTCATCTTAACTTACACACAATCTGTCAAGCTACTCCCTCTGAAACATAACTAGACAAAATCTGGTGGCAGGAAAGAATGAAGTCAGTGAGAAAGCGCCAACTGCTGGATTTTTCCATTTTATTCAAATAGCAGCAAATGAGATTAGGATAATTGCTGACATATACTTAGACACACACACAAAGTGAATCCATGGAACTCAAAGCACTTAAACACAGCTGAGTATTTTCCTGCATTCAATATTTTATTTCTTCCAAGAAGTAGTAGAAAGAGGCATGTGCTTGGAAGGAGTCACCATTTTTTCATTTAACCCCATCGATGAAGTTACCCCTCACCAAAGAATCTGAGTTCCCTACCTACAATACCTCCTCCATACATGGCACAAATGTATGGTGCAAGTTTTATTAATGTAGAACTGGAGTAATTTTTTAAATAAGCTTTCCGTCACCTCCTCCTTTCACAGATAAGTCAGGCCAGGACAGTGTTAATTACTTTCTCAAAGTCACCCCTCTGGTTAATGCTAAAGCCTGACTGGGATTCGAGTCTGCTGATGGATTAGTCTGTGTCATTATAACCTTAACTTGCTGCGTTGTGAAACAAAGAACAGGTCTGTTTGAAATATATAAAATATAAACTATGAGCATAAAGATTTAATAGAGGGGCTGGGGATTTAGCTCAGTGGTTTCGCCGCCTGCTGCGCAAGCACAAGAACCCGAGTTCGATCCCCGGTACCGAAAAAAAAAAATGTAATAGAGATTTAGGTAGATAACCCATTGTATATTCTGTATATCCTCAGTAATGTCACTGCCTCAGAGGGAAAAGAAGAACTGACTTGTCAGCTTATAGTGTAAAGGATAAAGAACTCTAATTTAGGCTGGCTGGGAAATTTTATCTATGTGATATGTGGACATCCAGCCTGCATGACTACAATGGCATTCCTCCTCTGTCACACTGTACGCATTTATCTCAGCAGGATATTCTAATACTTTACCTAATTCTTACTGAATTAATGGCTACACAGTTACTCTTGATATCAAAAAGTCTGTCCACACCTTCTCCAGGGTGAAGAGCCTCCCCTCTCTAGTCCCAGGCTGCTGAGGTCACAGAAATGCATCTACTACACCCACAGGTCCCCAGCTTTCTAGGCACCTGTCATCCTTGGACAGTACACGGCATCAGACATGTGGATCTGCCTATCAGATCACAAAAAAAAGAGCAGAGTGATTTAAATCAGTATAAATCCATCTTTGCCACTAAAAGGCAGCCTTCAATGAAGTGTCTATCTGAAAGTTGAATAAAAGCCATTTTCAAATGTTGGAAAAAGTTGTTAGCTAGCAAGTGTTCCTCAACTTAATGGGCAACTTCAACAAGAATTTCAAATTTAGTGATGCCAAAATTATATGCTATTAGTAGCACTTTGTAACAACACACAGAGGCATGTGCCACAAAGTATCTTTTAAAAGATTGTAAGACTACAGAGCTATACAGGGTAATAATACATGTCTGTCTTCACAAAAAGAGTACAGACTGAGGAACACTTGATATCAAATCAAGTAGGATTACAAAGCATCTTAATTTAACAAATATTTTTGAGCACCAACTGTATTGTGTATTGATTGCTACGTTGTATACTTTCTTTTGCTCTGTGGAATCAAGCTTAGTTGATGCCATCACTTAGATAAGAGGGTCAAGTAGAAGGTGTGAAGCAGGTAGTGAAGGTCTTTTGTGCGTACAGAAAGTAATAGGAGAGGCTGTTTAGAACAAGTATGATTACAGGGAAAGACTAAGGATCCATTTGGGGTGACAGTCCATAAAAGACTCTTGTGCCAGAAAATAATATGTATGTGACTTTCTCTAACTGTCCTCTACATGCTGGATCTAGAAGCCAAAAACATAAAAAAATTAAAAAATAAGCTCAAGAATTGGGTTATTTAGGGCAGTTCTTTTTCTAGAAAGTGACAAAGTACTAGGGAGCAAAAATTTAATGTATGGCCTTAAAACTATAAAAGATATTTACATATAGATCTATTCTGAATTCTTTGCCTAGGGATAAACCAGCTGTATTAATTTTCTTTTGTACTAGTCAACATTCTTTCTTTCAAATAACAATGACAGTACTCTGTGAGGTTTAGGTACATAGCTGGGACTCAAATTTTCTTCTTGAAAAGTGGACTGGAAGACTTTTTCTGGCTCCAGATTCGGGCTTCTGAGAGAAGGTCAGTGGGTCAGCTTAACCAGTGAATGGTGCTGACATGTGTGAGCCCATTGTATGTGTAGCTCTGGGAATGAAAGCAGGACTCTGTATGTATAGAACTGTACTAGGAGGTATTTTTCTTCAAACTCCAACTTGTCTCAAATACAAGAAATGCTCCTGAATCTGTACAAGGATGTTTTCTTACAAACTGTATTCTCTCCCCCAGCTTTGGAGTTTTGGTTTAGGCTCATTTTCCTGGGGTCACTCTGCACTATTTTAGATATGACCAGCTTGGGAAATGCACTCATTCAGAATGAGAAGGAACCTACAATATGGCGAGGTAATTAACTAAGGAAAGTCCTCTCAGAACCTTGGAAATCTGTCTGAACTGAAAGTGGTTTTTGAAAAATAAGTAGCACCTGTTTTGCTTCAATCCTACACCATCAATTTACCATTTCTATGCAATGATGGTGTTTAACAACCAACCAACTAGTGGACAGCCCCAATCACAAAGGTGCCAGGAGTGCCAGTCTTTCTGAAATATGAGAGGAGGCCCAGCACAGAACGAGTGCATCAGAAGCTCTCATTAGCGCCTGCTTTTACATCAGCAAATGCCAAGGGATGAGCAGCGTTAACTCTGATCAGATGAATCATTCATTAAACAGGAGGATAATTTCATTTTATTTTTAGAAGATGTTTACAGAGCTCTTGAGCATGATAAAATAAAAACAATTTCAATTCCCCTAAAATTAGGAGGAAAAGGAGCACACCTAACATTTCTTCCCTTACTAGGTTAAAACCTGCATATGTTTAGTTTCCTAGCCTGTCTCTATAGAAAACTATCTCTGGGAAAGACTAATCTGAATAGGAATTTCTCTATGCCTCTCTGAGAAACAGGAGTGAAGGAGAAAAATGTCAGACTTTTCCACCAGATCTGCAATGACAGGAAAACACTATCAATTTGCCTGCAGCATGCAAACGTGATGAAAGAGCTTCACCTGCCTAACACTCCTGTTTCCTTTGTTCAAGGCTCAGAGACTGGGAAATAGGCAGTGTTGGGTAACAGCGGCTCCACAGTGCAGAATAGGGTGAATACCGGATGACACGTTTGAATTCTGTTGTGATCAAATGCGCCAAGAGTCCAAGTGAGATGCTTTGTCAGTCTGAAAGCTTCAAGTTATTAATAAGAAGTGAAACAACATGGGCCGGAAGTCATACATGAAAGGGACTAGGCATCAGAATTGTACCCAGTGGTTGCCAGCAAAAAAATCACAAGAAGGTGCTTGTCTTAGCAACTTCATTTAGCCAAGTTAGGGATTTAGACCGATGACTCCAACTCTACACAATCTACCCCAACAGAAATCAAGACTACAGATCTGTCAGTAATACCATTGCCGGCCAAAGTGCAGAGACACGTAGTATTTTTACTCTTTGCACCTTCAATAATTTAAACAAAGGGATTGTGATTTTTCTAGTGTCTCACTGCTGTTTTTGCTTTTACAACCCTTTCCCAGCCATTAATGAAATTATCAGATTTCATTTGAATGCTTTATTAGACTAATACATCAGTGTGTAGCATTCCACACAGGGAAGTGTTAGTCCAAAGCATCAGAGTATGTCCTCGAATTAAGTACAGTAGATATAAGATCATCACTTCAAAGAAGTAGTTTCAAAGGGATACTATTTGACGTCACACTGAAAACTGCTTCTTCGCCAGAACACTCTTCTGAACTGAGAAGAGATCTGTATTCTGCATTGTGCTGATTAGCAAACGCTTTGCTTTTGTGCAATGACTAGCTAAAATCAGAATGTGGATTTATTTCCAGTTCTCCCACTCATCCCAATCTCTTTCTCTTTCTCTCCCTCCTCCTGCTTCCTCTATGTTCTTCATTTTCTTCTTCTGACCAATGTCCACAGTCTCAATCCTGGGAAGATTCTGCTGAACATACCTGTCACTAGATGACATTCCCCAAACCAAATCAGGATAAAAGCGGAAGGACTGATTTCAGTCTTCACTTTGGTATTTCAAGTGTCACTTTTCTCACTTTCTTCCCTCCTCCTCCTCCTTCCACCTCCTTCTCCACTTTCCCTTCCCCACCCTCATCCTCTGTTCCTTCTTGCTCTGTCATTCTGATCTTAATCCAAATCTCTCAGACTGAAAATTACACTTCATTCTTTGCAGCCCCTCCCATTAAAAAGAGGAATCTGTTTCTCAATTTGATGAATCTGGAAAAGCCTTATGACATTCAGTGTACATGACATCTTACAATTTCCTAGAAGGCCTCATTCTCACCCTCTTGATACCTGAAATGCTCTGAAGAATCCTGATCTGCTCCTTGAGGCTGAATAACCACATTAAGGGAGGGAGAGAACGCAAGCCAAACCAGCCAAATCACAACATCACCTGCAAAACAACTAGTAATAAGTCATATTTAAGCTACTAAATTTGGGCATGGTTTGTTACGTTGTGGTTTTGCCAGTCCCGGGGATCAAACTCAGGACCTTGTGCTTCCACAGGCGCGGTGCTACTGAGCTAAATCCCCAGCCCTGGCATGGTGTGGTATGAAGAAACACACAACTGATCCACTCAAGTTTTCAATCTCTCATTCTCTACCCTTCTTTCTCACTTTTTTTCTGTGCATTTTAAAGTCTCTTGTGCGTGTACTTTATCTTTCCATGAAACACAATTTGGAATCGCTTCCTTTTTTCTATCAAAACCAATAGTTGGAAAAGAAAGCTACATTTTTATGTGAGACTAATGAACTAATTTTTAAATGTTACATATTGAAAGAAAAAATTTAAACACAATGGTAAATATATATTCTATACGTTTTAAATGTATTTTATTAATCACTGTGTGGGGGCATGAGACAGATCCTCTCTTTGTCCCTAAGGAGAGGTAGCTGAATCTTGCCTGTATATAATGATCCTAAAGCCTCGACGTCCAGTAAAAATCTTACATCTGAGGCTACATACCAGAGACACCGCTTGCCTTGTGTCAGCAGAACCACCCACCTCACTTTGAAATTCACCACCCTTCCCTGCAGCACGCAGTACACTTCCCAAGATGTATGATTTGATTTGTTTCCCACTGGGAACAAATGGTTTGTGGGACAAAAAAGAGTCACTATGAGCAAGTCAGAAAGCATGTTCTTGTACAAAACCGAAATACCTTGTTTCGTGAACCCCGGGGAATGCTTTTTTCAAAAAAATAATAATAATAATTCATCAGTTTTCTCTACCCCTTTAACTTTAGCATTTTGTTGGCAGTTTAACAAAAAATAAGGAAGACTGTCCGTGTTGAGAGAGATTACACCATAAAGATGTCTCAACAAAGAAACAATGCTTGCAGTAGTATAACCAAATAGTTGAAATTTTAATTGGTACAGGAAGAATGGAAACAATTTTGAGATCTTGTTATCATTAAAAATTATTTGAGTAATGACTAGCAAGGGTTAAAATTAAATTTAAGATTTGCTATACAACTACATGCTCAGAAAAACATACTTCTCTCATAATGCGTATTTCAGTAGAAAACAATTAGCCTCACATTTAATTTCAGATAAATCTTGTTTTGAGATATGTGTGCCTTCTTTATTCTCTTGATCACAGTGGAAAGACAAAAGTATATATTTAAGGCAGTAAGAATTTCAGTGTTATGTACAGAATAGGGGATACTATAAGTAATAAATGAATTTTGTCCATATCCTTTTTTGCCTTTCTCAAGTTTTACCAGAGCTAAAAGAAAAATACCACAAAGTTATTTTATTTGCTATGTATTAACTATTTCTTGGCAAAATATAAAACTTAAATATAATCTTCCATGCCTTTAATTTTAAGACAAGTATGTTTGTTTACACAGGAAATGTTCAAGTCACTGTGTGATGGAAGAGTGGAGATCATGGAAGGCAAATTTGGTGAACAGGCTGAATGTACAGGGAATAGAGCATTCTTGTCAGTCATAGACTGGTTAAATTATTGGGATCAACAAACAAAGCAGGAAAGACTGTATCAAGAATAAGCACTTGGACTTCATCTTGTAGCCAGAAGGAATATGGGATTTGTATTTTAGAAAATTGGTTAAGAAGCAAACTTAATTCAGTACATTCAAATAAGTAGTCGATAGCTATTCAATTACTTCAAACAGGATAATGGTCTTATGTATATAAGAAATGGCATAATCTGTCCCCGTGGGAAAACTGTTTATAAAGTGATAAGACCAAGTAGTCAAGCAACACTGGACTGCGTCACTGCCATTTTTTTTCTGCATTGATTGCTTCTTCCCAGCGATTAAAAAAAATACAAAAAAATCTAAAGGGCTTCCTATTATCCAAATTACCATGACTTTCGTCTACAATCCCAAGACCACAATGACACTGGTAATGGCTTGAGAGATTTGATGCAAGTGCAATCAAATAAACATTTTAATGTCCAGCATCAATGTCTGCAACTTGTTTGGGGGAAGGCATCACTGAGTGGGGCACAGCACATAGTGCTGCTCCTGGACTCTAGCTCTACACACACAGAGTCAGTAGTTCCTAGGAAGCAGCGGGACTGGCCTTCTCTCATTAAGACCAGTTGCTATGACTTGTGTCTCTATGTCCCCCCTTAAAAACAGCTTCATGTGGTCATAGGTGGGGCTTTTTGGAGGTGGCTGGATCTAGAGTGTGTGATGCTGGAATCAAGGGTGTGTGATTACTAAATCAGTCCACTGATTGGTTTGGCACAGTTCTAGGTAGGATTAAGGCTGCTCCATGCTGGATGTGAGTGCTACTTGCCTCTGAATCAGTAGGCTGGATAAGATATAAGGAAAAGAAAGAGGGTTGATGCTGGTTGCTTGTTGCTTGTTTGCTTGCTGCTTTCTGCCTGCCTTGCTTTGCCATGAACTGGTTTTCCTCTCTGACGCCCCTCTGCCATGCCACCCTGCCTTGGAGCCAGCAGACTATGGACTGAAACCTCTACAAACTCTGAGCTAAACAAACCTTTCCTCCCTCAACTTGTGGTTGTTGGATATTTTGTCTCAGAAAGGAGAAAATAAAGATAGCTATCTACCTTCCTCTCAACAGGTTGGTTAGAAAAAAAAAAAATCATCCTAATTTTGTAAGATGAATACTTGCAGGCCGGGGATTTAGCTGAGTGGTTTTGCCACCTGCTGTACAAGCACAAGAACCCGAGTTCGATCCCCGATACCAAAAAAAAAAAAAAAGAAAAGCTGAGTACTTGCTTAAACAGCACATATACTAAAATTTTGTAAGACAGACAGCAGTAAGGCAAATCATGTGCCACTTTTTGTGTAGATCCCACCACATTCATGCATTCAAGCAAAAAAAATTGAGAACATCGAACATATACTGCTCATGAGAAAATTCTAAGCACAGATGACAGTGAACAGAATCTGCAAAAATACCTGCTTTCATGGACAACAAATGAGGAGGAGAATAAAGAGAACGTACTCAATGGTGATAATTAAAACAAGAACAGAGGGACCATGCATTAATGGGAATTCAGGAGCATGCACTGTGCAACAGAGTGGTCAGAAAGACCATGGCATGCAGACTTGGGTAGGTACCAGCAAGGCTATTTATTAGGAAAGGACATTCCAAACACAGAAGATCAAACACAAAGGCTGTGAAGTGGGCCAGTGCATGTCCACATATCAATACCAGCATCTCCCAAGTCCACATGGCTAGAAGGCATTGTAAGAGGTAATTTAGAGAGGCAACAGGGACCTGAGTTTGTAGAAAGTGGCACACTGTTATAAAGATTAGAGTGAGATAGGAGCCCTGCAATGTTCTGAGTAGAAGATGTCAAATATAAGTTTTAAAAGAATCGCTCTGGCTGCTGTATTGAATATGTACTGAAAGAAGGAAGCTGATCAACCGGTACAAAAGCTATCAGCAAATAGGAAGAATAAGTGCTAGTATTTATTGCACAGGAGGGTGACTATAAGTAATACAGTTATATATTGCAATAGCTAGGAATGATACATGTAAGACATGATGGATGTTAATTACCCTCATTTTCTCATTACATAGTATAAATTATCATTTATAATTTACCACACTTTAACACATAAAATGTACAATTATTATGTGTCAAATTTTTTTAAAAATTAACCATAGGGACACAAAGAGCAGAAGTGGGGAAGTAGGAGCTATGATTCAGTTGACAGGTGAAGACATATAAGTGGGATGAGGGTAGTAGCAGGGAAATGGGCTGGATTCTGGCTCTATTCAGAAGTAGGGCTATGTTCACAGATTGAAGTTTAGTCTGGGGAGCAAAATAGGGAGTCATGGTTTTTGCCCTCAGCAACTGGAAGAAAGAAGCTGCCATTTACTAAGAAGGGAAGGACGCCTACAACAGCAGGTCCACTGAGAGAAAATCAGTCCTCGGGGCTGATGCTAAGTGGTGTTTCATTTCTCAGGCAGTTGGAAATCCATGAGCTAACCAATGCACAGGGGTGCTCAGGGAAGCAGCAAGATTGTGGGACACAGCTGACATTGACTAGGTTGTTATTGGGCAAGAGCGCAACATAGAACGTAGGAAAAACAACAGGGGACTCGCTTCCGGGAGCAGCACTTGCCCAGTAAGGAGAGAAGCACCACAACCGGTTGCTACCAAGAACAGGAAGACGTGTTCAGCAAAGCACGGGCAGCAGCACAGATCTGCCGGTGTAAACAAATGCGTGGGGATTTCCTTGGAGCGGGGGGGGGGGGGGGGGGGGAGTACCAGGGATCCAATGCAGGCCTTCTCATTGAGCTGTGCCCTCATTCCTTTCATAATTTTTCTTTAGACAGTTCTAAGTCACTAAATTGCCCAGGTGGCCCCAAACATCCACTCCTCCTGTCTCAGCCTCCTGGAGTGCTGATATTACCGTGTGTGCCACTACACCTAGCTTCATCTGGGGATCTTGAGCATAATACTGAGAGGAAAAAAAAACTAGTTCTCTTATTTGGAAACATTTCTCACATTTCAAGAGTAATACTTAATCCAAGAAATATGGTTTCCCTCATCTGTGCCCCAGTTCTACTTCATCATGGCACCTATCTCATTTTACTTTATATTTTACGGATATGGTTGTCCCTCTGTCTTCGGCACATTATTAAATACTAGTAGCTGGCATGAAGCATCACACCCAGAAGGTGTAACATACAGCCTTACTCCACAGAATCCACGGAAGTAATGTAGGAGACCACACACTGTTGGGAGCAATGCTACATAATTTTAAGGAAAACTCTTTTGGTTAGCTTGGTTCTTCTGCCTACAACCCAGCTATGGAATTCCGAGACGTAATTCCCTTTTGGCCTCCGGTCACAACTGAGACCTCAATGCTGTGATTCTCCAGGACAAGAAACATCCTGGGAGCTGAAAACATCCTGGGAGGAACAAACATCTACTCAGTTCCTCATTGTTCTTGGATTGTTACATCTTGTTTATGCAGGATGTACTGAACTCTCTGCAAGTCATTTGTTACATTTGTTTCTCCCAATGTACTGAATAAAAGGTGCAGTAAGCTGAGGGCTTTCGTCTTTGTTGCCCAGAGCAGCACTGATCAGACCCAAAGCTCAGCTTCTTCTCAGTCTCATTTTTCTACCTTTCCTGTAATTTGCTGAGTGCTGCCGAGGCTCGCAGGAGACAAGGACTCACTGCAGAGGTTCTGGTAACGTCCCCTTTCCCCTACAACACACTCTCAAAGAAAGACCGTGGTATAAGCGAACTATTTGTTGCGTTATACTTATGAATACTTTAAATGGATGTTTATCAAATATAAGCTTTAACCAAACCAATAAAAATTGAGTATTATGACTTTCTTAAATTTCTATGCTCTACATACCTAACACTAGAACTGCGTCACTAGATTTTAAAAGTGAATTGTCCTGAACCTTCTTAAATAGCACTTATAATTTATTTTTTCACTACTGGCTATGAAAACTGAGGTGTGCTTCTATTTGAAACATGTTGAGCCTCCTTCACATAATGTACTGTTGTGTATGCTCCTGAAACATTGCCTGTATATTTTTCCCACATGAAGTGCTAAAACAGCATTGTTAGAAAAAATGTTATGCACAATATGTATACTGCAAATATATTCTACTTTCACAAGTAAATGGACACAAATATTCATATCTACTTTAAAATAGTGTTGACTGAGGCAAATGTACTCTTCAATATGACCATACCCAAAAACAGATCAAGTTTATCTAGCAGACCTCACACTTACTCTTTTTGGTTCTCTAGCAATTCAGCATCCTCTGGAGACCTAGTGATTTCATGTTTTCTTTCTCTTATAGCCTCTTACTGAAAAATGAAGTCAGCAAAGAATCTCAGACATTCACAGGGAGTTTTAAGCACCTTCCATATGCCAGCTACTGTGACAACTGATAGTTTTCTCATTTGTCTTTCACGCCAACTCTGTAACTATTGTTATCTTATTTTCCTGAAGAGCTGAGGACTGTAGAGTACTTGCCTAGGGGCACTCAATCAGGGCTGGCAAGGGTCAACCCCACTCTTAAGAGCCAAAGAGCCCTGTTTGTCATTGTATGAAAAACTGCCTAAAGCACATCTATCTAAATATTTTTTGCATCTGAAGCTATTAACAAGACTTAAAGAAATAAACCATACTGCATGGTGGTTTCAGACATTCACCAGGAGATAGGAATACATATTTGGAGCACAAGGTTTTGAATACATACACTGCTGAAAATTCTACTTCAAATACTGTATCCAACCCTTTTTCCCCAATACACACACTTAAAAAAGCAAATCCAGGGCTGGAGATTTAGCTCAGTGGTTCCAGCGCCTGCCTTTCAAGCGCAAGGTCCCAAGTTTGATTTCTGGTACCAAAAAAAAAACCAAAGCACATCCTATGCTTTTTACTACATTATCATAAAAGAGAGATTGTGATTTCAAATTGTGAGCTATGAGGTCTAATAATATCCAAAATATGGATTTATATGTTATCTGAAAATGCATTTATATGTAGCTCTTTTGATTTCCCCGGTGAATAATACACATCTGTCATGGCAACATTCATTACATGAGATGACAATATAATTTTCATTACCAGTAAAATATTTTGTGAATTTAACTTCCCATGTCAAAACACAAAAAGAAAAAATTGAACAAAGAGCCTGATTCACTTACAGTTTTTTTCCTTGTATGTTTACAGGAAATTTGTTTAGTTTCTTTCATCATATATTATTGCATGTTAAACACCTTTGAAATATTTGGGTTGTGTTCAACGTGGCTTCTAAACTACACTGGAGGGACAGACAGATGACAGAATTTGTTCCATCCTGGAGGAAATCTATACGCGTTATTTGAAAGGTATACTAAACTTTCCCCCTATGAAAAACCATTTTTTCTCACAAAAAAATTCTTTGGTCATATTTTCCCAGAAGTATGTTATACATTTTTTAAGTCAATGTTTTCACTCACCTGTATTCTAGTCAATTTGGTACCTCATACTAATAACAATACTGGTGCATATACACACAAACCTACATATTCACTTTCTTTTCATACTCATTGTACTAAAAGTAATTACAGATGAACCTCATATTCTCTCGTGAATCCTTGTTACTTAGAAGGGTTCACCTTTGAGTGAGTTTTAGAGACGGCTATGGGAGAAAAATGTTTTCTAATTTAGAACTGTCCAATAGGAGAGGGATCTAAAATGCTATTAGATAAGATCAAACCTCTGCTGACTCTGTTTTAACTGGATGAAAATAAGAAGGAAAAAAACCCAAAATGTGTAGCAATTTTTAAAATGTATTCCAGAAACAAACTATTTCCACATCAACAGTTGTCAGGATGTATATATAGCCCTGTTTCCTGATGATATATCTCCCTTGCATCTTACTCTCTTTTACAAATGGTGCCACCAGTAGAATCCACTTCCGGTGGGTGTAGATTTAAAAAAATGATATTATTACAGATTCAGCCCTACATCTGGTACATCTGGTATATAATGAATCTCCCAAAATTACTATTATTATTATTACTAGTAGTTTTATTTAGCAGTCACAAAGTGGATTCTCCAATTGGGGGGCTCATTAAAGACCTATTTGTTTTAATTTTTCTTGGGAACAAATAATTCAAGAAATACCCTTTGGCAAGTTTGATCAGTCTTCCTCATGTGTTGTGATTTTATTTTTGTTTGTGTTTTTTAGATTATCTCCCATGGATGTATGGCCATCAAAAAGACAACCACATTTATTTTATTCATTATGATCGCCTCAACAATAGTTACTGAATCAAAATAAAATGATACCGTTCAGAATATAAAAAATAACATTTGATTTACTGGTCCTTTTAATTCCTACCAAAGTTAACAATTTCAGTGATTGTATAATAAGGTATATTTATTAAGAATTAATATGAGATTTGAAACTCATGAACATTTTAAGCCCAATTCCAGCTATTCAGATTAAAGGCTATATTAAGTTTTCAGGGAGCCAAGAGGAAAACCACAACATGTATGATTCTAGCCAAAGCCAACACACAAGACATCTCATGGTGTCACAGGGTGGTGTAGTGACAGTGCAAAAAGTGGGATGTGCAAGTCTATGCTAAGCAAAATCTTAACTGGGTCTCTCCACCATCAAGGCAAGTTCTCAATGGGGCGCTTCTGGGTTTGTTGTGGGGTGAGGTCAGTTGGAGAGATATTATGATGAGGACAAATGTACTCTGAGAAAGCTCCCCTGGAGATTCGAATGAAATATCTCAAAGCCTCCATCTCATTTGTCATCAACTCAGGTGAGAACGATTAGATTTCAAAAGTGTGTAATCAATAACAACTCTCTTCCTGACTTGAGTTCTAAACAACTGGGACATAAGACCAGAACTTCGCCTTTCCTACTGAGAAAGCTGAAGCTGTGAAGTGTGGCTGGCAGGTGTGACCAAGTGGAATTCCTGATACGACTCCAGACCTGAATGGACTGAGGGTGCCCACTTCACACAGATACACTGGGACAATCTGAGCCCGCACCCTGTACACAAAGCTCAGGCACTAGTGGGGTGGAGCTGGACACCCTAAAGAGTAGATGTCGATTTTGCTTCCGTGCTCACCCAGCAGCAAAGTGATTCCAACTACCCTGGAACAAATGAGTGGGATGTGAGGCAGCAAGGAGCAACTAAGATTACTGAAACAGTGTAAGACAAATAAGCACCATCCTTGTTTCTGAATTTTTAAGCAGACAGTGAAATGTGAAGGGGCATTATTGTCAAATTTGACAGAAAAAAAGAAAGTGAATATCTGCACGTCTGCCCTTTTTGATGTGCTGCTAACATTCCCACACTACTTTGCTCCTGGCAGTAGAGGGTGTATGTTAACGTGGTCTGCTGCTGCATGCATGCTACAGCACAGATATAATTTTGTGATCGAACAGGTGATTTGCTGCTATGATCAGTACTGAGCCAATGTGACCCAAAAAAACCTCAATCGTATAATGCTGTTAAATTCTTCTTTACTCACCTGTCAGCAGTTTTGAGGCAAATACTTATTTCAAAACCCTTTCTCTTGAGGCAAATGTGAATTTCCAGCCACCCTTCTCTATGCTTCTCATGCTAACTCCTGGATCTACTACATGCAAAATGTAATGGGCCAAGTGGTAAATTTGGTCACTTAGGAGTTGTCACACAAATGGGAGAACTAAACCCCAATGATTTCTAAAATATGTGCCTAAGTGACCATAGAATAAAAAATACACACTTTTTTAGAGAAAGGACTATTAATGTAAGTTTTTCCTACAGTTGTACAAGTTCACAGATAGAACCTTCCCAAAACATCTGACCTAAAACATCAGAGATACGACTCGAGCTATCATTGAAGACTGCAGTATTAATTGCTTATGACTAATTACACTAATTACATATGACTATTTAAAACAAAACAAAAACTGAATATTCACCGCTTCATTCTCACTCGATTCATTTAATGTGCTTGAGAAACAAATGTGGTAGCAACTGCCTGGTGGACAGAATATCTCCGTCATCCAAGTAAGTTCCACTGGATGGCACTGATTTTATAGCAACACTGTTGGAACAGCCTTATTGTTAAATAAAGTACATTAAGAAGTTCAATGCACATGCCTCCAAAGGCATTTTTACAAGTAGTGAACAGTGACTATAATCTGAAAAACGGGGTAAATAATAACACATTTCTATGATTATCTAAATTTCATTAGTCCTGATTAAAAGAGGACTTACTGAACTTGCATGCTGCTATCAGTAATCACTAGAGTCTTAAAGTGATTCCTGTGCTACATCTACCAGCCTACTACATTTCTTGGACCTCATGTATACTCAGGTCTTTGTTCAGTCTTTCATAAGATAACTTCTCTGTGGGTGACTTAAAAAGTATAAATGTTACTGGGTGGTGTGATGCAACATAACTTGTAGTTACTATTTGTTTTTAGGTCAGCTATGTATTATTTATATACTTTTATACAGGATATTTTGTGTACACTAAATATGTAGTACAAATAGACAAAGATCAAGATAGAAATAGCTCAAGAAAGAATAATGTAATTGGAGAATGGAAGATAATTTCATATTCATTGCACAAAAATGAGTGAATGAGCAAAATTTTTCCATCAAAATGATGTCAGGAACTGGAAAGAACTCTCAAAATATTAACTGTGAAAAGATTTTACTATAAGCTGATTCTTAGATCCTGAATTAAGCTAAGAACTCATTCTTAGTTAATTCCCATCTCTCTTCAATAAAGGTGAAAACAGCAAAACCCAGAGCACTTTTGACAAAACAGTAGCTTTTACTGTTGCTTCCAAAAGGGAGACAAGGACAAACACATGCATAAATACACATAATAGTACTAGCTTGAGATGTCTTGTTCTAATCAATCAAAATTAAGTTGTATCACAGGGATTCTTAAGTATCATTCTCATCATTAAGTAGTGGAGACCCATTTTGTACCCATTTTTGCACATGAAAAAATTTAAAATGAAAGTTACATGAATTTTCCAAAATTTAGTCTGCACCCTCAGCAATGTGTCTCCATTTTCAATGCTCTGCTACTTCTGCTAATTGCCCATCCGTGTTTCCACAATATCAAAAGCCTACTCTTACATCCACGTTCATGTGATGTCTCTCAGGAAGTTTCCATCAACTGCAATCCTTCAAAGTGCTCATCCTTCTCAGGACTCTCAAATTCTTCATCTATATCTTGTTAGTGTAACACACACTCACTAAAGACTGTAAATCTGTTACAATCAGGCACTCCACCTTGTTTTTGCTTATTTCTGAATATCTACTACGATGTTCTATTTTATTTACCTTGAATTCTTTTCATTTAGTTTGCTATTACGGCTGGTCCAGTATTTTTAACTGGCTGCAAAATTGAAAAAGATCTCAACTCAGAGCATGAACAGAACTATCTTGAATTTAAAAACACACAAAAAAAATTATCAATAGTAAGGAAAAATACAGCTTTGGATTCATGCAGGCATGACTTGAAATTCCAGTTCCATAATTAGTGGCTTCCAAGCTTTTCAAACTTTGTATTGATGGCATTCATAGAGAAGACCACAGGTATAAGGCCTCCTGCAAGGAACACAAAGCCTTTCATTTTCGTATAACCCACCAGGGCTCCAGCCTCCTCGGGCCTCCCTTTTCCAGGTCCAAAGTTTAAGAGAATCAAGATCTTGGTCACACAGTCCTGAAGCAAAAATCTCTAGGTTACACTGCCTTACAAACACTGAGGTAACAGCATCTCTGAGCTTCTGTTTCTTAATATTAAAAATATATAACTATACATTCTCTACCAACCCACTGACAAGACCGCAAACTATATACAAAGCACCGATCATTATGTTACATAATAAGCAGACACTGATACACTACTTAATAATTTTAGTTCCTAATAAAAATATTCCAAATATAAACCAAGTCAATAAAAACTCTGTCAAATGGTCAGCTACATCATCATCAGGCAGCCTACTAACAGAGGAATGGTTGATTGATTTTTGGAATGAATAAGCAAACAGCCTTAGACATATTAAAACTAATAATTTCATATGTAAATCAAAGGCATATCTAAAACCACACATCAAGTGAAGGATGGCAGTGGCCATGATACAGGACTGTGTGTTCAGTGGGATCAGGATGGGGGAGGTAGACCGAGGGCGCAGTGAAACACCACCCTTGCCGGCAGAAGCCAATGGCGAATCTTTGAATGACCAACGCCCTCAAGAGACAACACAGGACTCTCAGAGGAGTAGGTACTTTTCCTGTACTCACAGGTCAACCACAAGGGGAGCTAAACTGCTCTTTTTATGCCTGGTCCTGACATTTAACAAGTCTGTGGATTTTGTGGTTTGTCTCCTTGCACAAATTCAGTCATCCACTTGGACTTTTTTGTTTCACCACATATTCAATGTTTGAACAGGTTTTCAATGCTGAGCCTAAATATGATTGCAATTTAACCTATGACCTGGTTAGCTGCAGCTGCTCCAATACCAACCGTGGGACCTGACTGACCCACAGGTTGATATGTTGCTGTCTTCATCAGAGCACACAGCCATCACCTAATTCTCATGACCCACACCCTCCCTCACATCTCTGTTACAGAAACAGCTGCAGCACAAGTCCACAGGAAGTCTGGGTGACAGGTACACACAACCTGTGGCTTAATGATGGTATTTAAGAGATCTAGAATTAAACACTGGTGGATGGAAACTGCAATCAAACAGTGCACATACCACGAATAAGGCACCAAATAGATGCCGAGGTTTAGAAATAAATGAATCATCAAGAAGCTAATAGCAATGTACTATTTTATCACATTATTAATCAGTTTCTGATTCAAGAGAATATTAATAACTCAAAGAACTAGGACTGGAAGTCCCAGTTTACCCAGCTATTCCCCTGCTGGGTATCTTCCCCAGAGGATTAAAAGAATCATACCACAGTGATATACATGCACCCATGTTCACAACAGCACAATTTGTAATAACTAAAACTTGGAAACAGCCCAAATGCCCATCAACTGAAGACTGGATAAAGAAAACGTGGGGTTTTTTTTATAAAATGGAGTACTACTCAGCCATAAAAAATGAGAAATTAGAGACATTTATAGCTAAATGGACACACATTGAGGCAATACTATTAAGGGAAATATAAATAGGACACACATGTGTATATACCAAATAGTTTCTCTAGTGTGAGAAACTGAAAGTGTAAATAAGGACTAAAAGGTATAATAAATAATGTGAAATAGGAAGAAAAGGGGCAAAGGGGAAGGTGAAGTGGGAGGGGTAGGGGAAAGGAAAGAAGGGAATGGAATTAATATGAGAAAATTTTAAAAAGGAAACAAAGTCTTTGTAAATAGGGAGGGATGGAGGGGTTGAAGGGAGGGCAGGGGAAGGGGGAAAAAATAAGAACCAAGAGAGATTATGTAAAGGTGCAAATTTCCAATGATGAATATCATATTATACACCTAAAATGTACCAATAAAAGGATATACAAAAAAAAATAATACTGGTGCAGGAACTAATGTGGGAAACAAGATGGGCCATGAGTTGGTTATAGCTGAAAACAAAGAATGAGTATACAAGGATTATATTACTTTATCTACTTATGTATATGTTGCAAATTCTCTATAATAAAAATATTTTAAATGCTAAAAAAACTAAGCTTTTAAATTAAAACAATAACTAGCAGTCAAGATACTATGGCTTATTCAAAGATATGTGGAACAAAATGACACATATAGTGAACACCACAGAGATGGTAACAAAAATGCACCAAGAAAATTGGGGGTGGGGACATTTAGCAAATACAAATTGAATTGTCTCATTAAATTAAAGGCTCAAAATTTTAAAGACAACATATTTAATTCTTATTTTCCCAATATATCATATAACAGTCTCAAAAGAAAGGGAAAGTATTATTGAGTCTACATAAATGATAAAAAGTTTCAATTTTATTGAATTTGAATTCCACATTCTTAAATCACAAAGGTATGATAATATCTAAGTGCCTATCATTGCGTAGTCTTTTTTTGGAGGTTTCCAGGGATCAAACCCAGGACCTTGCGCTTGAGAGGCAGGCACGGTACCAGAGCTAAATCCCTGGCCCCCACGTTGTGTATTCTTATGCATATAATGTCCTTCAAATAATGAGAAAGCAAAACATAATCACTGCTTGCCTATTGTGCCACAAATTTTGCCTCAATTTTTTTTTGCATATGTATGTTTCTCAAGTGTGAAATTAGCTTATACATGAGTCTTAAAACTGTCAAAAAATATCATAAGGAAATAATAATCTGGTGGCCACCTTATGGCTTGCATGCAGGATAACACATTGAGGTAAGAAGAATTAAAGGCAGCAGCTTTCACTCTTTGGGAAAAACAGGCTGTGCATGACCTGACATTTGTGTCCACTGTCACAGGGTTGGGTTGGCTGAGGCTCAACATCACTCTAATCATGGCACTAAAGCATGAGGTGTCAAAGCCATCCACTACGAGTTGCCCGAAACACAACTGCAGTTGTAATCATGGAGCATTCCCAAAGCTGACAGCTGGATTCAGTCATTCGCTTCTAAAACTTTAATACAACAAATACTTGAAGATTACTTAAACAGATAAAATCCTCTGACGTATTTTTCACTTTCCTACTACTTAACAATGGAATGATCTTTGTTTCTGAATACATACATTTGGCATAAGTGACCACACTCATTAATTTCCAATCTCCATTCCCACCACTCCTATTCTTTGTTTTTTCTTTGCTTTGCTTTGTTTTGTTTTGTTTTGTTTTTTGAGACAGGGTCTCACTTTGTAGTTCAGGCTGGCCCTGAACTCACTATGTAGCCCCAGGCTGGCCTCGAACTCAAAGCGAGCCTCCTGCCTCAGACTCCTGAGTGCTGGGACTATAAACATGCACCACCGTGCCCAGCTTCCACCACTCCTATTCTTGGATGATAGAACTTTACTGGCCTTTTATTCAGTCTCAAGTCTCTTCACAAATACATAAACTCTATTAAACACAACAAAGATATGGTCCTTCTTTCATCCCATTTTTCTCAGTACTCAGACACCTATGGGTGATCCTTCTCACCCTTACATGAATCATTATCTCTTTTCATGTAATTCTTTTGACCATATACCCACAGCCAATGGCATTTATTTATACATCCAACACACAAAAACCCAGGCATCAGGGACTGATCATGTATATTCTTTGGCCAATGCAATGAGAGGAGAAATTATATATATTCCTAAGAGGCAACAAATGGCTCTACCACTTCTCTCTTTTCTGTCTGCCTCAAGAGCTATTATCAGAATGTTGGTGTCATCACAAATGGACTAAGTAAGACACATCTCACGGAGGGAGTGCTCCTCTACTTAGTTTCTCCAGTCAAGAGGCCATAGGGAACGGTCACGGAACAACCATAGCCAACATATATTGTGAGAAATTAAGCTATTACTGTTGTAAGCCACTAAAAATCTGGATTGATGGTTACACAGCATAACCCAGAGAAAATGTATTACTTATGTTTATAACACTGAATAAATGAGAACTGTGTGTGGTGGTCAACCCTGTGCTAGTCAAGCAATAAATATTCAATACATGTAAGATACTATTCCACAGGTATCAGTTTAATTTTTTCATATCCTTTTAAGAAGAGAATTATGTGTTTTCTAAATAGCCATTCTCATGTCAAGAATGGTATGTGCTTAAAAACATGAATTACATAAACTAAAAAGAAAAGGCAACAAGGTATCTGAGGAGAAGTACAGCAGAGAATAAGATCTGGGGAGAGAAGGGGAGGTGGAATGGCATCACTCTTTAATTTCATAAATAGTTACTGGATAGTTAACTATGAATCAGAGATGTGGATAAGCATAGAATGACAGATATGGATAAGGCAAACCTGCTTTATTAATATGCAAAAATAATGAAAAGTAAGAAACAATTACAAGGACTGGATAGGGGTCCTCCGGTGGAGAAAAGTGTAGTGACTTCAAGGCACTTTGGAGCGGTCAATGAAGTTTTCTTCAGGTTGTGTCCTCAAGAATAAATGAGAGGTGAGTAGATGAAGGAGAAAATATGTAGATATAGACAGAATGTTTCAGGCAAAGAAAACAGTTGATGGTGATTATTTCCCATTGAAAACAAATAAATTTGTCGTAGTCAGTGAAAGGGTTGGACTGGGGGGAGGGTACAGTTCATCTTTAGGGAGGTTAAATGTAGCCATTACACAAAAAGGAACAACATTGAGTGGAAAATGAAAAAGTTTTCTAGATGCCATTACTAGCCTAATGGCAAGCTTGGTGGCATGAATTTTCAGAGTCACGTTATTTTTCTTCATACTGAGTAGGAGCCATTAACAGAGTAGCTTCAGGTTCCAGACAGTTGTACTGAAGACTAGAAGAGATTGGAAATATGAGTATTGGTGGTGACTCCAGACTATCATGTCAAGGTCAGGAAAATGAAAGGGATGGCAGAGGGACCACTCCTGAAAGATACAACAAAAACAGAGGTTTCAAGAGACTAGTGGTTTCAATGAAGCTAAATATAGATGTGTGTGTGTGTGTGTGTCATACGCTATTTCATGTAGTTACTTTCTTCCTATATCATCAAGATAAACACTGCTTTGGACCACTAAAACACAGGCCTGATTATATGTATCATAACAATTCCTTTCATTTCAAATATTTTCCTATTTATTGACAATACTCCATTTGCCACTACATTTTTTTTAATTATGGAAAACCAGTATTAATATCTTAATTTTATCTTGGGAAAAAATGAAATTTGAGAAAATTTTAAAACTTGCCTAAGATCCTAAAACGAGTTTGTGAAGGATTATAACAAGAACACAAACTATTATTCTTTTGATGCCTGCATCTTAAGCAATCTAAGCAGAAAACTCAGAAACAGAAATAGATTACCCATACAGCAAAATGCTAGTACATACTGAAATAATGCATCATTTCAAATAAGTTACTGTGTTTGATCCCCAAACCATAGCCCAGTGGCTGGCTTATTTGACCGTTCCAGGTGGAAATGTGTCTAGCTACATTAAACTCTCAGGCGATGTCAGCCTTCACATGCCCTCTTCTTTATTTTGATGCATTGATTGTTCTTTAATGGCTACTGGTGTGTTATCAATACTGTTTTAATTTAATCATTGTAAACTGTAAAGAATGTACTTACAATTTGGTAAGGGTGAAGGTCCTTGTCCCTTTTGAGAAATGTTTTATTTGCCCTTGAGAAAAAAAATCTATACATTTTATCAAATTATAAAGCTATATATAGAGCCAAGGGTTTGGTTCCAAGACCTGAAAATAAATGAATATTCTTACATACAATCACTAAAACAAAAAAATACTTCTCCAGGCTATGAGATAAATGGTAAACAATCTCCTTATGTGCTTCTAATTTTAAATTAAAATTGAGGTCACATTGAACTAGTGAAGTCAAAACCAATTTAGTTCTTTTGAGCTCAACAAGGGGAACATACACTTAGCTTATTTTCATTGTACAAAATAAATGCTTTTCAGATAAAATAAAGACTGTACTACAAATAAAAAAGGTATTATATAGAAAATAGCCAAAAAACTGTCTTCAAATGCAAGATATGTCAATTTTGTACAGATGTTTTTACCTTTACCTACATGAACATTTCTGTTAGAATTATAATTAAGTAGTACTTTCATTTAGACCAAGTTCCACCACTGATGTGTGAATCTTTTTAAAAAATCACTCAAACTCCCATTTTTAGAATTTCCTGTTTATAGAATCGGTGTGGTTCTTTCCGACAGTTCATTCGCCCTAAAAATTAAATATTTTGCCAAAAATATTGTGGCCAGGAAGAAGGAGCCACAAAGCTTTAAGACAAATCTACTGAAATTATGTCTCCTTTTCTGAAACTAGTTTTTACTTATTTTAGAATGACTTCTTTTGGAGTACTATTATAGTCTTAAATCTGGTCACATTTCTTATATTTGCAGCAAGAAATAAAGAACACAGATGTTCCTAAATGGTCTGTAAAACAAAAGAGAATCATTTCATTTAACTTCAGAGTACAAGATTCCTTGCCTCACTGAAAGATTTGTATAACAATGTTTTACTTAGTCTCCTCTTAAAACTTGTATTATATTATTCCTCCTAATCATATACCAATTCTGATGTTCATAATATCCCCTAAGAATAATCTTATATGAGATTTATACTGAATTTTCGGTTCTTAGAGTAACTCATTTTATGATTTTTCGTTATTAAAACTGGTAATTGAAAACAGACATATAGATTTATAACAACATTTCCATGTTCTGTTCCTTCATCTTCATTTTTCAATGCCTTGAAATAAGCCTTCCTCATTTATTACCTGCACTGCTGAAATGTCACTCTGAATATTTCCCTGTCTCTAATCTTATCACTTTCCAGTCTTTATTCCACATGACCGAGTCATCTCTATAATATGCTCATTAGACTAACTTCATTTTTCTGCTTTCTGGACTTCACAGTTTTGAGGGTAAAAGTCCCTTACGTCCACCTCACGCCTCCTATGACTTCAGGTCTGCCCTCTCTTTAGCTTCAGGCTCCTCTGCTGTCCTTACAAAGTTCATTCCAGCTAAGTAGAACCCAGGACAGGAGATAGAGCTTCCAGTAAATTCCAATATCCTGCTGCCTTCCCTTAGGATCTTTTCTTTCCCCTCTTTGGTACAATTGAGTTCATTCATACATGAGTTTTTGCTCCAGCATTACCGTACCCCTGACTAGACAGATGCTGTCCTATGTGTTCTCATTACATCTGTCTGTAATTTATGCTGAAATCCATTTTCTGCATGACAGCTTGGATATTTTTTTAAAGAATGTAAGCCTAATAATTTCACTTTAAGAAGTCAAGACTTGCCTCTTGAATCCTGGACCCTAACATCCACAGGCCCTTCCTGAGCTTGTCTAGCTTAAGTCTCCAACCTTATCTTCTTGGGATTATCACTCTTCTTATACAGTATGCCACCTGTCTTAGCCTATTTTATTATCATTTTTTGGTGGTGGGAAGAAGCAAACTTGAACTCTTTCTCAGATTTAACAATTCTCTTTATTCGGTCTCCACTTCCTTCGTAATACTTCATCTGAGAGTCATTCTCACCTAGTTTTAAGCAAATTTCCTGAGGGCATATTTCACTTTTGTTTTGTAGCACTTATTAAAAATGTATAATTTTGGGGCCAGGGATTTAGCTCAGTGGCACTGAGCCTGTCTTACAAGTGAAAGGTCCCGAGTTCGATCCCCAGTACAAAAAAAAAATTGTATAATTTTGTACTTGTTTGCATGACTTTAATTTCTGTCTCTACATCTTCCATAAGTTATATGAGGTCCAAGGCCATGAGGGTCTTGTTCCTCATCACTCTAAATACATGTCTAGCACAGGTAGTGGTACAGTATTCTACTCAGAAATATGTGTTGGATAATGAAGTCTCTTTCACTATTGCACTTTTCTTGAAGAATTATGATTTTTATGACATTCTAACCCTGAAGAATTATGCAATAAAGAATTCCTCATAGCACATTCCCACTAAATATTAGATCAACAAATGGACAATTTTCAAAAATGAACCAAAATTCGGAACATTCAAATTAGGCTTAACAGCATTAACCTTCCTTTTCTAGACATACCCAAGGATATGAATTGCTTTAGAATTACATCGTAAGGGAAATATGATGAATGCTGTGATAGACCACTCATATTCCCCTTCAGAAATAGATTTACCCCAACCCTCATGCTGGTGGGCACGTTGCAGAGAATGACCCTCCCAGGAAGCTCACTTGGTACATTCCTTCAGCTGAAGAAAACCATTGCTTCACACAGGGGCATTCATCCTTAGGAGTGTAAAGGTCCAGCCCCCTCAGCCTACCTTGGGACAAGGCTGAAGAGCTATCCTACCTCAAGGCCTCTCCATGGAGTCTCCCAAAGTCATTGTGGCCACTGTATCATCGCTCAACTTCTCCCTTCTCCCATTCCTGCTTCTTCCTTTCATTTCCAAACACCATGTCCTAGATGGTAAAATTCATCTCAAGGGCTGCTTCACTGCAAATCTCTCTGGATGAGGAAAAACTGTTAGAGTTGTATGTAAATAAAAACAGCAGATAAAGAACTTCTGGCACCTCGGTACTGTGGAGATATATATATTATTATCAGATAATCATGGAAACTATTAGAGGAGAGCCATTATGTTAATAGCAATTCTGATAAATGCATGTTTACAGGTATATTAGTATTTCTGGCATAGGTTTTCTAAAACTATTATTAAGCATTATATCATATTTGCTTGAAGGAAATACATATACTGTTGAAGAGGATCTTTTATCAAAAAAAGGAAACGATGAAAGGCAAGTGTGTGTATTTATGCCATGCCACAGCCATTTCTGTTTGTTTACCCTAAAAGAAAAAGGGATATATCTCTATAAACGCACTGGTTCAGACAGTAAGTGTTGTAGGATAAAGATGTAAGTAGTTCAGAGTGAGAAGGAATGTCTCACAATGAGAAAACATAGATGTTTGTTACTAGTATAAAGGAATTACCCAGCTGACTTTGGCAGTTGTTTTTCAGCAAGCTCGCTGAAACTTAACAGTTACTACTTTATTCCTTGTACCTTAATTATGCATAGTTTGTAGTTAAGCAATTAAAATTAGGCACATACCTTTTTCTAAAGGAATGAAAATTCTCCTTAGAAGCTCATTAGAAAATGTCTACCAGGAAAGAACGGGTTTCCCTTGAGGTGCCCCGGCTTCTCAAACTTAACTGTGAACACAAATCACCCAAAGGATCTCATTAAAATGCAGATTCTAATTCAAGGACTCTGTATGGAGAGGCTGCCTTTCTAACAACCAGGTGATACTTATGTTTCTAATCTATGGATTGCACTCTGAGCAACAAGGTGTAAAAGCCCAAGAGAACATGTGAGTAAGGCTTGTAGAAAATTATTTAGCTATAAGGCATTATTTCTGATATGCTGCTCAGTGAATAATAAGATCACACACACGTATGCGCACACACGCAGAAACATGCATAAGTAAAAGTCACATAACCATGTAATTGTGGTTATAAAATGAACACATCAACAAAGCCTAGTCAGCTTTAATAAGTACTTAGGGGAAGCACATGAAAACAATTTCTTTAATATATACCACAAAATACTATGTATTTTATAAGTACAGAATATATACTGCAACAATTCCAAGTGTCATTTTCTTACTACAAGAGCTAAATTTTCAAATTGTTTTCTGGGCACATATATATGAATATGTTGTTATGTGTGTATATCAGATACAAATATATGTCAAAATTTGTGTGATACACTTCAATGACACAATACAAGTTAATGACTAAAAAGCTATTCTGGTTTCATGTAAAAATCTTCTTTAGTAAAAATCTTACTTTTCTATAGATACACACAAAAGTATACAATACAGAAACTTTCTGGAGAGAACTGTATACTTTCAGATGTCTGAATATTGAACACAACTTATATGCACACCTAATATATATACTATATATATGAATTGTTATAATGCAAAGGAAAATAAAAACATTCACAACACCTGTTCCCTTCATTCAAATGAAGCCAGTACAGTTATGCTAATGTCCTGGGTACATGGAACAGCAAGATGCTAGAAACAAAACACATTTTTAAGATTCTTTCCTACTTAGATATGAAGAAAACAGAATCAGTATTGAGAATTGTTGTTTTATTATCTCTCTGCTCATCTATTCCTCACAGTGATCTTGTAAGGCAAGTCCAGCCCTTCTTTACAAATGAAACAAAAATGTTAAGTGAGCTCTTAATCATAGAGCAAGACAGCTTCTACTTTTCTTTAAAAAGATAACAAAAAATCCCCTTCAGTGCTTTCAACTATGGATGCCCATTGGAACCATCTGGAAAGCTTTACAACATGCTAATTCCTAGATTCCAGCTCTTTGAGATCCTAACTCTAGTAGTCTGGTGTTTAGATTTTATAGCCAGAGAAAGTCCATTAGGTAACCCTACTGTGTCCCCAAACTGAAAACCACTGTAGTGGGACATCTGAATGACTCTGGCCTGACCCATTGCGTTAGTGTTAAGCAAATAATTTCATCTTTTACTTCAAAATGAGTGCAGATGTTACAGAATGGCCACTTCCTCACCATGCCCAGGTACTTACCTCTATCCATGGGCTCTGCATGTGTCCTCTGCTTTCCATCAGACTCACTTGTTTTGTTTGCTGTCATATTCTCTCTCTCCTTCTCACCCCCCTGCCTAATACTAATTTTTTTCCACCTGAGTTTGGATACAACCTCCCCATCCCACCCATCTCCTGGAATCTCCCCGAGCATATAATCATCCTTTTATCCCGTTTTCAAACTTTCTCTTCCTGAGAACTCATCTTCTTTGCTACCTTAAATTGCTTCAGCTTCTATTTTTAAAAACAAAAGCCCTCTCTTCGTAAGCACATATATTTCTAGGCTATTCTATGGCCATCAGAATGAAATTTGTTCTCCAACTCATCCATGATGTACAGTGACAATGCCTGCCATTTATTTATTAGTCTGATTTCTACCCTGACACTTAATAGAATCAACTCTCACCAAAATCACAAAGGTCACATTTTATCTGATACCTCAGCATGGGACTCTTAACCTTTTTCTTTTTCAAGTTGGTTTTTTTTTTTATCTCTGCAACACTGCAATTTTCTAGGTCCTCTTCCTATAATCCAAAGGTCCTTCTTAGTCATACTGCAGACTTTTGTCTCTCAGATACTGAGATTCCTCAGTATCCTCAGGGCCCTATACTTTCCTCACACTATATAATGTCTAAGTGACATGAAACCCACATGAATATCATCATGAATATAAATCTCAAATTTGGATATCCTGTTTGATCTCTCTTGGGCTGTGGATTCATATAGGCTGCTATAAATGGATCATCTCCACAGCTGCCCGAAGTTAGCATTTTGGAAAATGAACACATAATCTTGCCCATTATCATCCATTGTTTCCAACAGCAATAAATGGTGCCATGATACAACCCCTTTCCAGACATGTACTGCATTCTTGAAGCCTCTCTTCTCCTACAAAAACGTTCAAGCCAATGATTAAGACTGTTTCCTTCTAGATATGTCCTGGTGACATGATCCTCACTCCCCCAGTCTAGCTGCTATTCTTCAGCATGGAAATTAGCATCTGAACAGTTCTCTGTCTCCAATACTGGTCCCTCTACTGCAATCTACACCTGGCCATCTGGGAGATCTCGTAAAAGATAAATTTAAAAGATCATTTTCCTTAATGCAAACATTCAATGCCTCATATTTCTCTTGGAATAAAATTTAAACATACTAGTTATTTTTTTTTTATTTTTATTCACACATGTCTACCATGCATACTGATTCCATCCAGCACGGGAAGTTGGTACATGTAAATAATTCATCTTAATTCTTTTTTTTTCATTCCTTTTCCTACCTTCCCTCTGTCCCTTGCAAAGATCTGTCTCCCCGTTTCCTATTACCTATCTTTTACGCTCTTTAATTTATTTATGATTTGGGTTTCTCATATAAGAGAAAGCATGTGATATTTAGGCTTGTGTTTCTGATTTTGCTTAACATCATTGTCTCAAGGTGCATCCATTTTTCCTACAAATGACTCAAGTTTATCCTTCCTTATGCTTTAAGAGACTTCTCAATCACTTTTATTTTCTAGCTTCATCTCATGATTTCCTCCTTCATATTAAAGGAAATGTGAATGGAGTTCTTAAGTGTCCCTGAAATTATCACATTCTCTCTGGCTTCTAAACGTTTTAAAGTTTAGCACATCTCTTTTCTCTCCCCTTCCTTCCCCAACCTCTCTCCCCTTCAGGATAAACTTTTACTTATTTTTCAAGTGTTGATTCAAAAGAAGGTGCTCAGACTTTAGTCTTAGGCTATCTTTACATAGAGATGCAGTCAATGCTAACTGTGGCAACTTAAGACAGTTGTTTAATGTCTCTAATGTGCAGTCACTTTTTTTTTTTTTTTTTTTTTTTGATACTGGGGATCAAACTAGGGACCTTGCACTTGTGAGGCAAGTGGCTACACCACTGAGCTAAATCCCTGGCCCCAGTCACCTCATTTTTAAAAAAAGGATAATGGAGGCCGGGGATTTAGCTCAGTGGTTTCGCCGCCTGCTGCACATGCACAAGGACCCGAGTTCAATTCCCGGTACAAAAAAAAAAGGATAATGGAAATGTGCACCTTATAGAACTTTGTAAACATTAAATGAGGTAATGCTTGTAAAGTGGTGGGCACACTGCCTGCTACATATTGTCAATGAATGTTATTATTCACAAACTACTGGGAAGGAGCCACTGTCTCTGGAAACGGTTTTTATCAGTATCCTAACTGCTCTCACCACGCCCTCTACTGCTCCCGTCACTGTCCCCATGACATGGAATGGCAGTGCCTTTTTATATTGTTCTGTATCCTCCACTATTTTAAAGCTCCTTAGGTCAAGACTATATCCATTTTATTCACTCTGAATTCCTGACATCTGGCACAGAGATGGGCCTTTAAAAGCACCAGTGAAACTGTAATGCAATAAAAGAGTAGGAGCTTCAGAATTTTTTTAAAAACACCACGTAGGCCATGTATTTTTGAAAGTGCCACCTTGCTTCTGAAAGGAATGATAACCATGGTGTGCACACCTGTACAACTGTGTAAGTTAAACCATTAAGGACTAATTATTAATGTTAAGTTTTCATTCTTTTAATTTTGGATAAACCTTAAATGTGAGATGATATATGTCATAAACATTTTATTAAATGAAGAATATAAATAAACTCATCAATAATATGATGAAACACTAAGTAGGTACATATAAAGAAATATCAAGGGTTTTTTTTGCAGAAGAGAATTTTAATGTATTTGGAAAAATTGGTCTCATCAATAATCTCTGAACTATGCATACTTTGCTTCTTTTACAAATCCCGTGCAAAAGTTTCAAAATTCTACTAATGTTACTGTTAAAGCAATACAGTCTCTACTTTGCAGCCCACTCTAAACACAAAATACATCCTTTTCTTTGGATGTCTCATCCAAATCATTTTCCAAAATTCACTCTGTAGACTGCCTACAAGACCCTGAGCTTTTGCAATCCAAGGATGAGTGCAAACTATATTAACTGGGTAAGAATTGTTTAGATGAGAAACTATCTCTGTTGAAATACTGTGGAGTTTGAAAGTTTGAAAAGCAGATTGTTTGTCCTTTTCTAAGATGAAGCACAGAGCAATATGTACCTAACCAGTAAATGGATCCTTTTAGAAAGAAAATAAGGTACATGTCTTTTAGAAGGTAATTTGGGAAAATGTTGGTATAGTTTGACCCCATAATCCTTTCTCTGGAAATTCACTTGAAGAAATGTTTTGAAAGGAGACAAAAACCAAACATATAAAGATGTGTATTGCAGTATTTCTGAAGATACAGGGAACAAGCAAAAATCTGCCTAAATTCAAAATGAAGAGTTTAGTAGATTATGAGACAAGATTCAACCCTTAAAAATCAAATTCTGACTACACTATAGACATTTTTCATCTTGCTACGTATTAAATAAAAACCCAATTTTTACATCAATTATGTGGAAATTATGTGTTCATATGAACAAGTAGACAAGAATGTGGCTAAGTGATAATTTATTAGAGATGTACAATTATGAAGTCACTTTATACTAATTCTATAAAATATGCATATTTGTTAGGCTTTCTTAAAAATTTCCAAATGTAAGAAAACAGTCCAGGAATTTTATAAACATTCTCCCTTCTGCTTATGAATCTGGTCTTCAATAAAATGGGTTTTTCCATAAACTGTATTTTGGGTTATATTTTACTCAAAATTATTACTTCTATATTTCACATGCCTAAGCCATAAACTTTAGTTTAAAAGACAGACTGAATTCAGTAACTGTTAATTTTAAGTTCAGCTACTGAGTTCTTCAGCCACAGTTTTGTTTGTTTTTTTGTAGTAATGAGAATTGAACCTAGGCCCTTTACACAAAACTACATCCCTGGCCCGTTGAATGATTTACTATTTTCTTATTTTGAGAAAGGGTCTAGCTAGGCTAAGTTGCCCAGGCTGGGCTCAAACTTGTAATCCTCCTGACTCAGCTTCCCGGTGCGCAAGGGTTACAGGTGTGCACCAACACACTGAGCTGAGCCACTTTATATACCATGAAGAAGAGTTTTCTTGTTTGATTTTGTGACAAATGACTACTACGTAGGACTCTAGGTAAATGGCATGTTGCTCTTTGCTCCTTTCACTTAATCACTGTTCTGCACAGATTCACTGCACCACTTCCAAAAGAGGCCATTACTGTGAAAGAAAACTGAACTCACTGAAAAGCTCCAAACTATGTCCCGGCTCCTCGCTTACTGATCTGTGCGACTTCAGGCGAGGCATTTAACATCTCTCATCCGGATTACTGGCATGAGTAATAATAACTGCCTAACAGAAGGGTTGTGAGCACTAAGTGTGTTTATAAACAAAAAATAATCAGACTAGCTCATGCCGAGTGGAAATATGTAAATGCTTATTATTTGTGTGGTCACCACTCTGTTCTAATCAGAGCTGGGATTGATATATTTTTCTTATATCACATTCTCAAAACATGACAATACATAAATGTTATGTTCCTAAGAGAAATTCTAAGAGAATTCTATTATCTAGAAATTTTAACCTTAGGCAATTCACTCATTTCTCTCATTATCAGGTTTTTCATGAATAAAATGGGCTGAATTCTTGCATTATAAGTTTCAGATAGGATTGAATGCAGCATACAATAAAAATAAGACAATATAATCAATTTATTCCCTCTAAATTGTATATGGTCTGGCTTTGTACCTAACACAGTAGATGGTTTACAAATAATAATTTTAAATGTTTCTCCAGCTACATAGATTTAATAAAAAATAACCTCAAGTGACCTAATGTCACGAGCTGACATTATCCCTCACATTTTAAATGTAATTTGGCCAGAGTACAAATACCTTTCTATAAGACTATCAAAAATATCTGTGAGTGGGGAGAAAGGTCTGCAGTCAGTATCTGATTTAAATCTATCCTCACAGAGAACAAAATTCAATGGTCCTTGAAATCAGAAGCGACTCAAACTTTCACAAACAATAATGCCCTTAAGGGCTGAGTGTCTGTTAAGAAAAATATCCTGCCTTGCTGTTATCTTCCAGTGAGAGTAGGCTTCATCCAAAGCAATGTATGAAGTATCCAAAAATATTGTAGAAATATATTAAATTAGAAAAGATAAAAATAGGCTTACCTTATCCAAGACATAATACAAAAGAATGATGTCAGACACTAAAGTTACTGACAAACACAGAGGCATCCATAAATATTCATTTAAAAGTTACCTACTTCAAAATTCTCAATGAGTAACTAAGAGAAAGCCAAATAAGGTGAAATATTTCTGAAAAAGCTGCTTAAGGAATAAGGCTTGTCAGTAAAGGACAATAATGTCTTATAGCATGGACATCTTATCGAAGTGTCTGATCTTTTCATAGTAATATAATACTTTCAACACTTTGATACCCGCTCAGACTCCAAAACTCCAAAAATAAGATATCCTCCAAGAAGTAATAAAGAATATCCTACTTACTATGAAAAGTAACAACTAAGTATAACTGGAAAGAAAACACATGAAAGCACAATGAACTCTAATCACACCTTCACCGAATGCAAATGAAGGACACAGCTTTGGTTGGTTTCTAGCTTTGAATTAATCCTCAGGGCAAAATCCACTAAAATTGTTGTAAGGCTGCAGAAGGCTACATCAGTCAGTGGACAATATCTAGTATTCAGAAGACAGCACTAATAAATGCATGTATGTATGTGTAAACCCAACAATTCCGGAAATTAAAAATGTGTAAGTATTTACAATGTGCTAAGCATCATAAATGTGGCATGTGTTTTCCCATTTCAATATATGAAACAACCCAATGAAACCTGATATAAATCCACATTTTATAAAATGGAAAACAGAGTCTCCTAAAACATATTTGTGGATTGGACATGTTTATAGACTTGAATGTCTTGTCCAAGACCACCCAGCTGGCTAGGGGTACAAACAATTCAAATCAGAGTAAGTCCAAAGCCGTTAACCCAGCCACTGTGAGATTCTGATTTCTGTCATAGTTAGGATGTCCACAGTTGAAAACCTAGCAGAAAGAATTTTAATTGCATAGATAGATTAATCAACTTTAGCAATAAGTTATTTAAAATAACCAACTTTGGCATAAATATCAATACAAGAAAATGAATTTGAGAGAAACAGCATTCTCTTATAGTCAAGTTCCTTCTAAGATAACACAGCTAAACAGTCACTGTAAACAACTAGTAGAGGACATAATTTTAAACAATTTTCTAAAAAAAAATATCCTTGTGGAGACTTGAATCCTAACGTTACTTGCCTCGTTTCATTGTTCTTTCTGAATGAAATATCATGCTAATTGATGGCCACACTGGCTTTGTAGAGGCAAACAGCAGTGTGCCTGGATTAAATGTCTTCGTGGTTACCCAGGAAGACGCGATGATACCACTCTGATTCATGTGCTTTCTGTCTCCTTTTATCATCATTCTCAATCAGATCCTACCAGGCTTTGAACATGTGATTATGGTCTTCAAAGCCACAACAAAGTCAAGAAGCTGGGTTAATGCAGCCTAGCAGGAAGAATTTAGATGCAGGCCCTGACTTTCAGAGTGAGGAATACTCAGGAGTGAATGGGTTACTGCTGGTCCACCTGTGCATGACCACAGACCTTGCCTGTGTGTATGGATGTGTGTGCCAGCATGCGATTCTTAGACATAAACATGAACTCCATTTTGCAATTGAAGTCATTCAAAATAAATTTAATTCGAACAGTAGGAGTGAGAGACAGAAAATTCGTGGGAAGATGATAAATTAAAAATCCAGTTCGTCTACAGCAACAACAGTACCTACAACAAAGATCCAAACAAAACTCTCGATGTCTCAAGGATAGAACTGAGTCGAAAACCAACCTCCATCAAAGGAGTAGCATGTGAGTGACGCTGACACCTGTGATACCCATGCTAGATAAGGAGGAGGCACTGCCAACATCCCAGACTACTTCATGCTCATTTATTCAGCCTAATTCCTCAGGTGATCCTTTTCATCTCTAACATCCATCACTCAGTTAACACGCAATCCTCTTGGCCTCTTCTTTCAAAATACCTTGGGAATATTCACACCATTTTCCATCTCAGTCCAAAGCATACCCAACTTTCTCCTTCTCCACGGCACATGCCTTCTAACAGCCTCTCCAACTCCACTGTCCAACCAGCCCACACAGCAATCCTCTGAGTGAATAGACGCTACATACCACCATGGTCACTGAGCCTTACACCTGGCCCCTGGTGCCTTCTCTGGTCTTAACTTCTGTTATTTTTACTGTTCTGTGGAGTACCTTGGTCTTCCCTTACCATAACGGACATACTCTTCCAGCAAGGTTTCAATGGGCAGAGTTCGCGTAAGCAGAAGGCTCTATCCTAACTTCTTCACATAATTTAGGTCTTCGATGAAATGTCCCCACAGGAAGTTCCTAACGGGAACCACCTGCCCTTGCTTTTTATCTTCCCATCTTAACTTACATTATTTTTCTTTTTCTTTTTGAAAGGAGATATTGGTATGTTGTCCATGCTGGCCTCAAATTCGCAATTCTCCACCTCAGCCTCTTGAATATCTGGGATTTTAGGCATGAGCCACAGGGCTTAAGTTAATTTATACTCTTTATATTACTTGTTACCACTTGATATGTATGTATGTGATTATGTATACAGATAGATATAAAGTTGTTTATTTTATCCCACTTAATGGAAACTTCATGAGAACAGCTATTTATGCTCATTGAGATGGAACTCAGTTAAAAACTTAACGAACATATTCTTTAGACACTACTTCTATCGTTGCATCATTCTTTAGTGTCTCTCACTCCCTGACCTAATTTGACCCAACCTGCCCCCCAAAAATCTACTTTCTTTCCTCCACTTCCTTCCCTTTGAGTACAACTGAGATAGTGTTCGTTTTCTGTTTCTAAGAATTTAAATCTTCCTTTTTCATTCATGACCTGCAGGCTACTTCACATTTCACCACAAATCACTACAAGTCAAATCTATTCACAACTACATTGTGATTCCTGTAAGGTCACAGGTAACCTCTTAGATTTTGAATGAAAATGCTACTTTTGTTATTCCTCTATTTATGGCATGTCGCATTACATACTGTTCTCTGTTTCTATGTCTGTTCCATTCAACCCCTACCACTCAGAAGGCCGCTTCTCATCTCATTTCAAGGACCTCTCTTTCCTCACCTATCCATCCAAAGACTGGATATGTCACTTTCTTCACAGTAGTGCCACTTCTGGATGACCCCTGATATCCACACAGCCTGGGCTCCCAAATCCCCATACTGACTCTTCCATACTGAGCCCCTTATGAAAAAGGGCCATAATATACTCATCATTAAATCATGAGCTCTAAGCACAACACTTGGTACAGAAGGGCAGGCAGGTGAATATCTAGGGAATAAAGGATGATTTCCAAGTCAACCTGTAACTGTAAATAAGCCCTCTCCCTAGTCCCTAAAGCTCTACCTGACAACAAGGCATACTTACCCGACTTGGAGTATCTTTGAACATGCTGAATATAATATGTTTGGAACATGTCATAATTTCCCCATGCCCTCGTCCCTCACCCTCAAGTTTAATACAAGAGTCCTCTTGTTTTATATTCTACCTATGAAGCAATGAAATCTACACATGGCAAGCATTTGAGAATCATTTCTATTCCCTAACTATGCATATGCAGATTTCAACTTCTGTAGGCTTCTTTTGTCTCTTCACTGAATCCAACCTCGTTTAGCATGGACACAATTATGTCAACTCATGTCCTTATTTCTTGCCAGATTTACTTCAATGACTTAATTGTCCTCCCTGCCCCCAGTTCTTCCCTATTAGTCTTTCCTATGGCCTCTCTAACATGTTGATTTGGTGGTTGTTTTGGGGGGTTTTTTTAATGGTACCAGGGATCAAACTCGGGACCTTGTGCTTGTGAGGCATGCAGTGGAACCACTGAGCTACATCCCCGGCCCTGGTGATTGTTTTTTAAAGTAAAACTAACTATTTCATGTTAGTTTCAGAAACTCTAGAGGCCTTCTTATATTTTTCTAGAATGCTTACAAATCTTACATGTACCAAGTCCTCATGATAAATATGATCTTTATGTACTGCAAACATGCACTAATAAAAAATAAAATAAAATTTTAAAACAATAAATTAAAAAGTGAAACAAAAATCAAATCAACAGTCTAGCATATCCTATAATGGCCCACATGATAAAGGTCTTACCTTTTCTTTAGACATCTTCCCTGACTCTGGACTGCAGTAGTTCTCCCACTTATATTCCTCCAAGAGTCAGAAACCCTGACTGACTGCACATACTTGCCTCTCTGGCTGAAATATACTCTCTCTCAGGAAGACCTTTCTTCTGTGAAGTCTTGCTTTCTTAGTGGTATCATCAAGCCATTTGTGCATTTCTCTCATTGTACATTTCACACAAGTTCACAGCATGGGACTGGTAAAGGCAGGAAGGCTACTGCTCTGGTTTACAACTACATATAGAGAGCTCAGTATGACATACACCTAGAAAGCACATTTCAAACATTTCTTGAATAAACAAGTTTGAAGTGATTTCTTTACTCTTTTGCCTTTCCTCTTCGAGTAGCTCTTCAGGTGCACGAAGAGATATTTGTCTCATTCACAGTGAGAGAAACACAGCAGCCATTCAATTTTTTGTTTTATTCTTTAAAGGAAATATAAATTATACATATATAGCTTCTCAAGGAAGTCACCACAAAACAAATAAACAAATAAATAAATAAGAACCTCAGAATTGTGGTTGGAGGTGCATCAGAAGAAGAGCAGGCCTCAAGATAAGACACAATGCCCAGGCCTTCATACCTCCCCCTAAGGGATAAGCAGTAACTCGGGATTATACTGCAGTTAGCACCACCAGGTCCAGGAAGTTCAGATAGGCATCTGTCATCCAGGTGGGTGACCAGAGCATCCAGACCCATCCCTTCCTGAAACCATCTTTGTTCTTTCCATGTGCCCTTGTACATGACCCTCTTCCCTGTTGGATCAACATTAACTAAGCAGCTAAACTCATAATCCTACAGGTTGATTAGAGTCTGATCCATGGTGTACCCACATTTGCTGTATAAATTACCCCTGCCATTGGGTCTTAACTTGAGGCCTGCTCTTCGTCTGATGCACCTCCAACCACAATTCTGATGTCCTTATTTATTTATTTATTTTGTGCTGACTTCCTAGAGAACCTAGCTCCTCTCTGACTGTATATTAATTTCCATCTAACTTTGCTACCTATAATATATAGGTATAATTTATATTTCTTTTAAAGACAAAAGGCCTCAGTCCCCTCACTTCTGGGACCCTCCTGTCCCTCAGGAGCTGTCTCTCAATAAATCTTTCCTATTCTTAATGTCCTTTGGAATTCATTTTTCAATTGTAGGGGACCCGAACTCGGCACATCTGACATCTAGCAGGTTGGGAGTTACATTTCTCCTGTATCACATATGCAATCCAAATTAATTATATCCAAACTTGCTATACTTGAAACCAAGTCAAGAACCCCATGACTTTCCAACAGATGAAAAGTAACCAAGAACTTACATTCAGTGCCCATTCTAAAGGAGGGTTTAGCTCCCACACGTTACATATCAGTTATACCCAGATCAAACAATTGACATCTTCTCAACCTTCCACGAACTACCAGGCAATCAGCTTCATGTCCTTCCAAACACACCAGGTGCCTAAACCCATTTAGAAGTCCCAGAGTCCTCAATGCTGCAGCTCCTAAATATCTACTGTACATCATAAACATTACAAATTCCATACTCCAACCTAACTAAAAAAGGTCAACTTCTGTAAGTGCAACCTCCGGGAAATTTCTCAATGGAGAGTTTTATTCATATTCTTCACGATTGCTGCCTAATATTTTAAACAATCCAATGTGACATATTTTGTTGTGTGCCTACACTCTGGAGACAAACTGAGTTTGAACCCCAGCTGTCACTCACTATTATGGAGCTTGGACTTAATCTATCTTTGCCCTGTTCTCTTTATAAATCCAACTAAGGGTAACAGCAGTGTGTACATACATGTATATGTGCACATACATAAGTACAGATGTAAAGTATTTAAGATACAACCCAGGAAACTGTAAGCATTACATATGCATTTGTTGTGATTATTGCTGTTATTCTGGATAAGCCACAGTAATTATACTCCAGTATGCCGATAACAAATCATATTCAACTCTTAAAGGAAGAATTAAATGTACAATGGATTCTGTGCATTTCCATTTATTTTAAATTCTGCCCATACAGAGTGATTTTTTTAAAAAGGAAAAAACACTGTAAAGTACAGTGTTATGCCATTGTAAAAAAATTCCTATCAAAAGTTGAAAAGGTATTTAATAAGCAGACTGTTTTAGCCTCTATGGTATTTTGTCAGTCATTCTTCAAATGACACAGAAATCACTAACATTCACCAGTTCTGGGTGTGAATATGTAACTCACTGATTTCTCCAAGCCCATCAAGTGTGCTATAAGGAGATTACTGAGGGAAAGAGGAAATGCAACTGCTTCCCAGTAGTTCCTCAATACTCACCTCCTAGGAATAGTTAATATGCAAGGGAATAATATTCTAGTTATCAAAATACATCTTTTTATCACCGGCCATTCAAATGCAAGAAAACAGGCAGCCACCAACTCTTAACTACCTAATGGAAGTTCTTAATCACTCTTTAAAAACTCTGCTGTGCCTATAAAATATCAAGAAGACATAATTGGAATGGCATTTTCTTTATTCAATGATACTCTTCTTAAGTCACAAAGATATACTTGGGGACAATCAATGCTAAAATAAAAGTTTAATAGTTTAGATTCTCCCTCTTCTTTATTTAAATTGGAAAAAAACTGTGAAGGTAACTGCTTAAATCAGGGTTTTTTTAATGCAATAGCAGCTAAAAGCTCATTACTAAAACTTACCTTGTTAGATATAATTTACATAGTGAAAAGGAGGAAATGAGCCATTAAAAGGTCATTCAGTGGATCAGAGTGAAGAGTAGGTGAGTTTTTTCACAGCTAATTTTATAACACTTCATTATAGCATCTATATATGTGAAGATAAAGGTATGTTTCTGTGAGAAAATGAATACTTTACACACTAGAATCTTGCAGTGGTAGGCAGAATAAGTGACTCTCAAAGATTTCCACATCCTAATTCCAAAAAGTTGTGCATATGTCGCCTTATATGGCAAAAGGGACTTTGGAAGATGTGATTAAGTTAAATATTTTGAGATATGAATAATATCCTGGATGGGAGGCAGGTTGTCAATAGGATCACAAAGGTTCTTGTAGGAATTAGGGAGGAGTTTCATAGTAGGAGAAAGACAAAAATGCTACTATTCTGGCTTTGAAGCACAAAAGGGACCATGAGCCAAAGAATGTGGGCAGCTTCTAGAAGATGAAAAAGGTAGTAAAAATAGACTTTCTCCTATTACCTACAGAAAGAACACAGCCTTTCAGAGAAACTAATTTTAGTCCTGTAAGATCCACTTCAGACCTCTTATCTCCAGAATTGTAAGATAAACATAGTATTTGACTTGGTTTTGGATACTTAATTTTTTACAACTACAATAAGGAATTAATGTACAATTTTCACAAAAATATGCAGCCACCATTTCTATATACAATTCTCATAATTCACAGTGGATATGTTTTACTATTTTACATTTTTCTGTTTTCATAAATATGTACCAACAATAACAGAAAAGTTTGCAAGAGATCCAAACAAGACCTAGCCAAACTATAACTATGTAGCCGTCAATTATTTCAGGAAAAATATTGGCAATAACATCCAACCAAAAAGGATAATTTTTCTGTTTTATCAACCTGAACACAAATTTTCATTAGTGGACTTTTTATTACTTATTACTGGGACTTTTATTATTAAAAGCTTCTATTATACATCATTTTATGTGTTATCGCCCTTAGTACAAAACCTGACACATGCTCAACAAACTTGACAGTTTGATTTTAGAGATGAATTTGAACCACAGAGAGATCTTTTGGAAAATGCGAAATCAGAATTTGAATTTGAAATTTACTAGCTCTGTAAGTCGTGTTCTTTACTGTGTGTCAGTAGAGCTACATACAATGTTTAAATATATCTATTGGATCAAGTTCAACACAACACATTAGAGGCAGTCTACCACACTGTAATTTACATGAATATCCAAGAGGCAGGATAAAATGAAATACACTGCCTTCTGCTAGGGCATTTGGTTGTCTACAGCAAATACTGCTTAGTATAATTTCTAGCTCTAGTCTCACACATGGTTTTCTGATACCTCAAATGAAGATGAAGCTGTTTTATTCACTGCCAGAATATATGCCATTTATAAGTCAGAAAGAATTTTCTTTTGTGCTCTGTTCTTTTCTTCTCTTTCAACACTGGGGATTGAACCCAGGTCCTCATGTTGTGAAGATTTATTTACTGTAAAATTTTAATTGTTCAAAAGTCTTTCAGGTCTGTACATACACTTCAAAGCCTTATGAAATGTGCTTCAAAGGTTTTCTATTAACTGCTGTGTCCTACATAATCAGCAGTAACATATATGGCCTGTTTCAAATTAATTATTCATATTATTGCACAGTATGTGTCTTTGCAGTGCCATTTTGAGAATGACTTAATCTATAATAGTAAGTATTAACATTAGATTCTAGCTAATAAGGTAAAAAATTCATAGTTGTTTAAAATGTAATTCTACTTCATCATCTGGCTCAGGAAATGGATGTCATAATATCTCTTACCTTAGATGATTAAAATATAAGTGGAGAAACAAACTTTAATCTTTTATAAACACTGCATATATAGCTGATTGCCTATCGTGAACAAAAGTAGTCACATTATCCATGTTGTTACAAAATTTATCTATGCTATTCAGTAGAGTAATATTGCATAATATGATGGCTTGTTTCTTTTCTCCTAGAACAAATTAACATAGAAATCAAATATACTTATGTCTGAAATGTGTAAGTTTTATAGCTGCTTTGATAACTTTTGAACATCAAACATTAAATAATATGAAATACAGAACCAGCTACTATAAACACTGTATTTTTGTCATCAGTTTACTTTCTCAAGTCTATAATTATTACGATTAACAGAGACACTTTTCTATAGCCTACAAAGCAACAGCAAAAACTCTGACCGCTTTAAATTACGTCCTCAAATATCCATTTATATACACGCATCTTCACACTGTATTTCATGTGAATCTTCTGATTATCTGCCTGTGTTATGATATTACAGTGTTAAGAGACATTAATAACAGATTGTGGAATTAGACACTTCTAGCTTCTAATCTGGGCTTTCACATTTATTAGCCACATAACTCTTTACAAATTTTGCAATTTTTCTGAGACTCAGCTTCTTCTTCTGAATTTTAGGATACTATGAAAAGAGAATTTTTGTGAATTTATGACACGAAGTGCCTGCTATATAGTACATTCTAGGTGAATGGTATTATTGTGGGCACAATTATGAATCCCCTGGTCTCTTCAATGACAGTATATGTTCTCTGAAGACAAAGACCATTCTTACAATTCCTTGAATGTTTTCCTAAATGTCTAGAAAGTACCATGCTATGTACATAATGTCTAATAATGGTTTGCTCAATGAACAACTGTAACAAAAAACAGAGAGCAATTAAGTACTAAATCATAAGGCATGGAAATAAAAGAAAAGCTCAGTTTTGAAGCATGAGATGAGTGGGCTGTCAGAGAAAGATCAATAGCAGACAAGGGAGCAGGACTGGAAATGAAGAGCAATTTTTAGCTGGAAGAAGACTGAATAAACAAAATGACGGAGTAGTCTCCTCATAATATGTTTCAGGATTGTAATTTCACCTGATTAAAGTGATCATAAAATAAAGTTTATAAAATCGCTTAAAATCACTTTGAGACTTCTTCATGTGTTTTTGACCTTTTTTATAAAACCATATTTAGATATGTTTTTACAAATGCAAACGAAAACGGAGAAAAGATAAAGCATTCTTATCTAAATTCACATCAGTAATTGTGCCATGTAAACATTTAAAATGTTTCATGTATGTATTTTGACCTCACGAATTATCCTTACAGCACTGATTTAGCAATAGCAATGCATTTAAGAAATACCTAAAATTAGTCATATAAAATATTTGTATACTCACTGAGTAATTTAATAATTATTTCCAAAATCATAGTATTTTTCCCCCCTGTGGTACCAAGGATCACTCGGGACCTCGCACTTTTGAGGCAGGCAACGGAACCACTAAGCTAGATCCCAGGCCTTGTTCTTTTTAAGGCTTTAATGACTGCTTCCAAGTTTATCAACAAACCAGAGTCTGTTCACTACCTAGCCAATCATTCTTCAGTCCAAACAAGTAGACATATTGTTCTACACTAAGTGCTCTAAGGAGAGATGATGAAAAAAATGCACAGCAAACAAATCATTTCACAGATACTTAAAAAAATACTGTGAGAAGTGGGCTATAGGCTTTTCTCTTTTTTTTTTTTGGTACCAGGGATCAAACTCGGGTTCTTGCGCTTGCGCAGCAAGCAGCAAAACCACTGAGCTAAATCCCTGGCCCTTAGGCTTTTCTATTACATGGAGACTCATGTTATGGAACCCCCAAGACATGAGCTCACTTCCTTGGCAACATCTCCAAACAGAACTTGGAACCCTTGTTAATGGGTGTCACAATCTAGTAACAGGCATCTCCCAAGCTCACTTGGGCGGAGACAGTCAAGAGCGAACATGCTGAACGGCTTCTCCACTTCAAGAGACCGCAGCCTCAGGACCCCAGGTAGAGAAAGTATCTGTGAAAGATTAAGAAGATGGCTGACTACATCCAGATGCCGCAGGACTGCCAAAGTCATCCCAGGGACAGTCTCCCCGGGAGTAACCACCAATGACCTACCAAAATCAAGGTACTCCAGTGAAGTTTCCCTAAGCCCAAATACCAACGGCACAGAAACTGGGAAGAGCACAGGGCAAGTATCACCAGGCCCAGAAACACCCAGTAGCTCTGGGCAGGTCTCCCCAGAGCTGGGCACAGAAAACCTGCAGAGTCAAAGTCCAGAGGGGGAGACCAAAATCACAGCCGCCGGCCCCCGAGAGACACTGAGAAGCCTGGTGTACATCCATTCAGGCCTGGCCACCACTATTGGAACCTTCACAGAGAGCCTTGCAGAATTCCGGCCAGTGTGGTCCCTGCAGGCAGTCAGGCCGCTCTCATTGTCTGAGCCCTGCCTGCCTGTTTCCCTGAGCGGCCAACCCATCTACGGTCCCTTCTTCCCAGGCACCTCCACCACCCACATCTCTACCCGATCAGCCCTGATTTTGGGAAGAGACATCATGACAAGATCTCTTGCGAATGCCATCCCATTTGAGGGCCTGTGTGATAAAGATCGAGATGTATGGTGTATGGACAGTAAACAGCTTTTCACCACACACTGGCTAGATGAGGAAGGAGACTGGTATACTGCATCACCTCAGTTGGAGCTAGAAGAGGCCAATAGCCTTTCTGAGCTAGAGGAAGATTCTGAGCTCTTAATTCATTCATCGCCTTGTATACCAGAACATCCTAAAGTGCCTTGTGCAGGAGAGAAATCCATCCACCACAGAGCTGCAGGCTGCTGGGGAAAGCTGTATTATGTGAATGGCCACACTGCTCAGGCCAAACGCTGCAGCAGGCGAGCTCACTATGCTGTCTGCACAGACCGTGTAGGGGGACTTGGCCGCCAGGTGTATAAGTGCACCAGCTGCAAACTCTCAGTTCACAAGAAGTGCCTCAAACATATCACAATTGAATGTGGGGAGCATTCTTTACCATCAGAGCCCATGGTGCCAGTCGATCCATCACCCATGGCTTCAGACCCTGCACACACAGCAATCCCACATAACCTTTCAACTTATGAAGCTTTAGAAAAAGTTGATGAAGAGAATGAGGCAGGGAACACCGGGGAAGGTGGCAAAGCTTCATCTGGTCGAAGTCTTGAGGACTTTGACTTGCTCTGTGTGATTGGCAGAGGAAGTTATGGGAAAATATTGTTAGTCCAACTGAAAAAATCAGATCGTATGTATGCCATGAAAGCAGTGAAAAAAGAACGTTTCTACATTCATCGGGTACAGAGAGAGAGGCGCATTATACAGCAGACATCCAATTATCCTTTTCTAGTTGCACTGCATGCTTGCTTCCAGACAGATAGCAGATTGTTCCATGTTCTAGACTATGTCAGTGGGGGAGATCTACTGTTTCATGTGCAGCAACGAAGCACACTTCCCGAAGAACATGCCAGGTGTTACTCTGCAGAAATCACTTTAGCAGTTAACTAGCTTCACCAGCTAGGAATAATTCACAGAAATTTAAAAATGGAAAATGTATTACTAGACTCAGAAGGGCACATTAAACTCATCGATTATTGCTTCAGTAAGGAAGGCTTACAGCCAGGAGACAGGACCCACACTTTCTGTGGCACTCCTCATTTCATGGCTCCAGAAATTATAAGACAGTAAGATTACAGTTTTGGTGTGGACTGGTGGGCTCTCAGAGTGCTCATGTATATGATGATGATCGGAGAGTCTCCATTCCATCTTGATGAGTGCTCTCATAACCCTTATGAAGACTCAATTGAGAATCTCTTCCAAGTAATTTTGAAAAGAGACACTGTCATACCTCGTTTTCTGTCTGTACAAGCTGCAAGTATCCTAGAGGGTTTTCTGACCAGGGATCAAAAAGAACGACTGGGCTGTCACCCTCACAGGGGCTTTGCTGATATTCAGGAGCACCCATTCTTTCAAAATGTGGACTGGGACATGACGGAGCAAAAGCAGGTGGTGCCTCCATTCAAACCAAATATCTCTGAGGGATTCGGTTTGGACAACTTTGATCCTGAATTTACTAACCAACCCGTCCGGCTCACCCCAGATGATAATGACATCATGAGGAAGCTTGATGGATATGAATTTGCAGGATGTGAGTATATCAATCGTCTTATGATGTATGAAGAAGGGGTCTGATCCTCATTTTTCAACTATGCATTTTACTTACATTCCCATTTAATGCTTGGAAAAACCTGTTACCAGCCTGGATAGAATTAACCATTCCAGAGCTGTACGGAAGCTAATTTTAATTTATTGTTTTGAAGTTATATTTAGATATAATACTTGATTCTTATACTCCATAGTAGAGAATATGGAATTTTTTGTTCATAGATTAATTTTTATGAACTTATTTAAATAACAATGAGCCAATCACTTGTTAACCACACATGTATATACATTCCATTTGTTGAGTGGGACATACTGCCTAATATTTTTTCTTTTTACTTATGATACAGGAAAACAATTTGTCTTTTCAGTAAAATATCTTACCTATGCTAGCTTCTCTCCAACCACATTACCTGTACCTTTTGGGCTCAGTTTATGTAGTCCTAGGAAAAATTCAAAAAATAGCAACAATTTTGAATTAAAACACATATACTTGTATCTTTTTTATATGAAGAGAATACAATATACGACTGCAAGCTTCAGAGGGGTGGTAGTTCTCGTGAAGTGGGGCATCTGAAAGTGGTTGGGGATAATTTCTTAAATGTTTACAAGTTTTGAATTGTTCTAAATTTGAAACTGGGTCATTAACTAAAATTAAATTAAACTAAGATTGTACCATTATAACTTATTTACATTTAGATGATGATGGTTACCTTTCAAATCCTTGGCATAAAAATGATACTAAAACAGAAGGATGATATATAGCATCCTAATTTTGGTGAATGATCTGGTTTTTAATTCAGAATGATTTGGAGTTTGTAAACATTTGATAAATTGTCTTTTAATCTTCTTTGGATGCCCCATTTCATGAGAAATATTACTTTTCCGGGGCTTGTAGTCGTGTATTGTCTTTTCTTCATATAATTTAGTTTGAAACTAATGAAAACATCAAAGGAAAATGTTTATACACACTCATGTGTTCATTTCCAAGGCATGTATGTTTCTGTTAATGCCTGGAACTTGTTTTAAAACAAAAAGCAGTATTCACAACATAGAGTTCTAGAGAATTCTAACATATCAGAAATATGTTTAGGATCTTGCTTTTAAGTGTTGCTCTTTTCCATAGAGCTTTTCAGAATGTAGACTAATCACCCAGGGTGTGTGTTCACCATGTTTATTACTGAGCCACATTAGAATTCTTTTGGGCTTTTGAACCTCATTTTGAGAAACACTTTCTTCAAGATACTCTTTTGTCCTCCAGTTAAATAGTAGAAAGTGTGTTCATGGTATAGTATTTTAAGATGTTAAGAGCGGAAATTTACAACTTTATGAACATTTTTGAACAAATTTTACATGAATGACTTCATTAGCTACCTTCCTCGTGCCCCTCAACAAAATCTTACCAGTTTTCTGCCAATGATATCCAAATGATGAGGATTTTTCTTTGTTGAGGTTTTCACCATTTTTCAGGGTGGTCTTTTGCTTTTCAATTTTTTAAGTAATAAGATTAACTATATTTTACAGAGAACTGCATTACAAATATGTTTTCAACTATTTTTGTGGTATTTGTGTTATGTCAGCTCTTTTCATGTCATATAGAAATTGTCTCAAAATACTCCTTAGGGGAGTAAGTCAGTTTATAGTCAGAATGGTTGACATTCTGGTGTTCTAAAAAAAAAACATTTTGCATAATCCTGTAGTCAGATCATTTTATGCATATGCAGCTTGGGTTAAATTTCAAATACTGTGTTCAGCACTGGTATATTTACTGTATACATTTGTTTTGTTTTGGTTTTTGTCATGCAGAACACTGACTTGGTCATCATAAGGTAATCTGTGTTGTGTTCTTCTTTTTTCATGTTACAGCCTTTAAATAAAACATTAAATATAAATTCAAAACAAAAACAAAAAAACCAAATCCTTAACTTATATTTTGACCTTAGCATGTAGCAAGTACAGAAATTTGGAAACTTTTGATCATTATAAGGTGCATATTTTACCATGTATGAAATTTTGATGTAATAGAATTATCATTATATTAAAAAACAGTAATGTGTCAAATACTGTGAGAAGTACTCAGTGATGGAGTATATAAAACTGAAAGGATTAAGAGTGGATTTACATTAAAATGGGGTGCTCTACTGATCAGTGATGTCATGTATTGATGAGCTGAGCAGCTAGATGTGCTGCTGGCCACCGGAGATGGGGGGCCGGAAGGGTAGGCTCTCCTCTCCAGCTCCTCCCTTTTCTCTCTGCTTCCGGGCTGCCATGGGTGGAGCAGCTTTCCTTGCCCTGCTCTCTGGCCATGACACTGTACCTTACAGTGGACTGAACCCACTGGAAATTGAGCCAAATACCTCCTCCTTTAAGTTGCAGGTATTAGGAATTATGTTCCACTGACAGGAAGATGATCAAGACAGGCCTTATCAAGTTAACAGAAGGCTTGAGTAGAACAAAAAGATGAGTCTCTTGTACATGAGAGAGAATTCCACACCTTCATCCGTCTTGGAGCCTGGCATTGTTTTTTCTGCTGTCTTTGAACTCAGGCTTCAACATGAGCTCCTTCCAGGCCTGTAGCATGCTGGCCTCTGACTAGAAGCACCATCATCAGCTCTCCTTGGTCTGCACCTTACCACCTCAAAATCTTAGGACTAGGTGACTTCGACAACTGCATGAGCCAATCTTTTACTTACAGACACACACACACACACACACACACACACACATACACACACACATTTTCTTTATTAGTCCTTTCCTCTGCAGAACCCTGATATTACAAAGCACAAAATTTCAGAGCAAAGGGCAGGGATGCACACAGATTCTGAGGCAAGAAAGGCCTTGTAGCTTTGCTGTGTCTTCAGAACAATGCTTAAATAAGGTAGAATCAATCTGAGATGAGGCTGAAGAGGCAGAAAAGGGGCTCATCTTGAATGCATGAGAATGACAGTAGAATTTGAAAGTTATCTTCATGAGAATGAGAAACCACTCCATAGTTTTAAAAACCAGAGGAGTGACATGATCCGTTTTTTAAATCATGCTGGCTTGATACATGGGTGTGTATACGGAAGGTTTTTCAAGTAGGATGTAGAGAAACTATCTCAGAGATTACTACATTCATAGTACATTACTACATTCATAGAGTCAAAATATAAAGATGGCATAAACCAAAGTAGCGCCAGTCGTATAACTGAGCCCTGTTTTGCAGGCCTGATCTAAAAGTAATGGATTGGTTTTAGGGGCATTACAGAGAGGGCAGTGTCCAGCATGACCTCTAGATGAATGATGGTCCAACCACATAGCCCTGGACAATTTTTAATGAGAAAGCAAAGGATATAGAGAGAAAGATTTAGGTGAAAAGACTCTGGCTTTTGACATACTAATTTTGATGCCTTTGAGAACACTAAGTGGAAATGTGAAAGAGGCAGTTACACATATCGGTCTGAAATTCATTAGAAATACCTAATACACAGTGCAATTTTGAAAGTCATTAGACAGATATGGCATTTACATTGCCTCCAGCAAGAAGGTGCACTGAGATGAAAATAGGGACAAGGACAGAGCTTGGGAATCCTTTGGCAATTAAGGAGAAGAGGAAGAACTAGTCAAAGATATAGAGGAGTGTTATCTAGAAAATGGATTTATCTTTAGAAAATTGTGTTGTCTTTTACAATAAAGTAGTATTGGAACATCTCAAATTTATTTGGAATAAGGAAGGTTATTTACAGAAAACTTAAATAAGGCCAATACTCCTCTCATTTAGTATTCCTAAGAATAACATTTTACATAGACTTTATAAATTATTGACAGAGAAACTTCCGCTTTCACTACATATACATACCAATCAAGAGAACTATCAAATAACACATAAATGTTCTTAAATTTTCCATAAATCAGAGTAACTTCAATGGTGGACAAATCACAAAGAAGTAGTATTTTTTATTTGCAAATATTAATTTATGTAACATTCACATTTTATGTCTTAAATAAAATTAAACTTGTATTCACATATAACAAAATTACAGAATGACATTAAAATTGTTTCGGGATTATATAAATATTTCCTGAAATAAAACAAGAGCTGTAAAACATCAACAAACCAGGTAAACAGATGTTAGGTAAGTTACTAAGGACTACACCTCAGATTCAGAAATCAGGATTTCAAAATCTATAGAACTGGCATATGGAGCCAAGATAACACCAAGAAGTAGCCTGAAGTCTGAGACAGATTTAGACTGAAGATAAGCAGGGACTCCTGTACAAATTCTCTTTCCCCTGTCATCACCCTAACTTCCAAAAACTAATCGTGGTGGGCATAAGCGCTGTCCTATCAGAACATCAGGATCCAGTAGGAACCCTGATGGATGGCAAATAATTACTACCCTAAGAGAAACTGAAACAGCCACACGTAAAGTTCTCTAAAACATAAAAATCTTCTTTTTTAATGGAACACAAGAGTCAAGAGGCAAGCACAGAGAGTGGCCATGAATTTTCCAGGAAAGACTTCATTCGTCAAGGAACTATTGTGAAAGCAACAGTTTTGTGCTATGACTGTGCTGAGGTCTATGAGTGAAATGGTTGAGCTTCGTGTAATTCTTTGTCTTCCCTCGGTCTACTGGGGCAATGCACCGACAAATGCGTACAGAGTGTCTCAAGTGCTTGAGAGGCTGGGGAAGCAGTGATTACAACCCCCACAAAATCAGGTGACTATTCCTGGAGGCCGCGCATGCAGTATTTGAGGAAGACAACAGAAACCTGTAATCGATTCATTACATTGCTACAAAAACACAGAGATTTAAAAAATCCAGAAGACCAGATAAAGAACTTAATTATAAGAGCAAAAGTCTGCTACATCAAAGGAACAACCTATATCAGGAAGAGACAGAGACATGGAGATTTAGGAAAGTAACATCAGGTTTGATACCATCAAAATCCTTGACCATCAAGTTCCCCTGGACCATGGGTACCCCCAGAAGTCTCCTTGCTGTTAGAGACCAGTGCTTCCTGCACTCCTTCCCCCTTGCTTGAAGAAAAGGCCAATTACTCCTCCCTGAAGGAGGACACAGGCCCCATACAGAAGGTCACCACCTCCTCCTCTGGCAAACAAGCAGTTATCTAGGAGGAAATCACAATCAGCCAGGAAAGCACTGGGCTGGCAAAGAGAAGAAAGTGGCATTTGTCTAAAGGTGTCACAGAACCTAGCCAGCAAGTACAACAGAATCAGTGGAGTAACTTGGGTACTGATTCTGAGGATTCAGGATGAACTGGGACCAGAACATAAATAACTGAGAGTTTATTGATGCAAAACAACACTTTTCACCCTTAGCAGCTAGGCCCAAATCCTGACCTGATAGTCAAATCAATAAACAGGGTTAAGTTACAGCATAACCCAACCCCGAAGGCTGTTAAGAAGACCCTGGAAGAAAAGAAACTGCATTCTCAAAGAGGTGGTGTTCGCCCATTAGAACCAGCAGGAGCAGGAAGAGTATGTGGCTGAATGGACTGGGAGTGGTGAATCAAAATGAGAAGGAGCTTTATAAAATTGGAAAAGGGATGGTTTTTTAATGTAGGACCCTTAATACTACCCTGATAAGGACCACAGGAAATGGTACAATAATATTATTAGGTAGACTGGTAAGTGACACACCTTACTAGGTGAAATAGAGATGTGTAGTAGACTAGGAGATTAAAAAACAATGTATTTTATTCCCAACAAGGGAAATGGTCTTGTGCTCTTATAGTCACTTTGTATTACTGACCCCAGTGTCAGCCTGCTAAGGTTGTCACAACAAAATATCACGGTGCGTGGCTTCAATAACATTAGTTTACTTTCTTATAATTGTGGAGATTGGAAGTCCATGATCACAGTGCCAGCAGGACTGGTTTCTTTGAAAGCCGCTCTCCTTGGCTTTCAATCACTCTTTCTAGTTGTATCTTCCTAGGATCTTTCCTCTGAGGTCACAGCATCCTGGCATCCTCGTGTCTCTCTCTCCCTTTCTCTTACAAGGACACAAGTCCTTTCACTCGACCTTCAAACCTCAAACCTCCTTAAAGGCCCACTTTCCAAATACAGTCACACGGGGTGGGGGGGACGGGGTTAGGGCTCACACCCATGAAATTCTGCAAAAATGGTTCGGTAATGAAACCTGTGGTTGCCAAGATGCAGAAATATGTTGTATGACAATGGAGAATTTTTTAAATTTTACCAAGGCTACTGGTTATGGCAGTGGAGTGAGAGATACACTTTGATTACTGCTTCATTAGCACCAGGGCTCTCTAGATAATGAAGTTAACCAGCCAAACAATGTATTGTTTGTTTGGGGTTTTTTGGTACCTGAGATCGAACTCGGGTCCTTGCGCTTGCGCAGCGGGCGGCGAAACCACTGAGCTAAATCCCCGGTCCGCCAAACAATATATTGTGATCACAGAGTGACCATGAATATTTTTTTAAATTTTATTTTACTGGTACATTTTAGGTATAGAATATAATGACATTCATCATTGGAAATTTGCTCCTTTACATAATCTCTCTTGGTGCCAAGAATATTTTTTAAAGACTAAGAATAGTGAAAGACCCTGATTACTTTTTTACCTTAATGCCAAAAAATGGACCAGCTGAGTGTTTCTGCATTAGTGACAAGGGTCTCCACACATCTGAGACCAGAACTGACAATATGAGATGTCATTACAGAACTAGATTCCCTGATAGAAGTGGGAATAACAGGACCCCTAAATAACAGCGACCAGTTTCAGATGGTAAATTATCCAGCAACAATGTTGACACAATTATCACAAGAAGCTACACAGTTGTTAGTGTCAGATAGGGCAGAGGGCTTCTCTAAATTACCTGTTGCCCCACCTTCAGACAAGACAGAAAATTAAAAAACAACGCTGCATTCAGGAGTAACAAAAAATAGCAGTACCACCCTCAAAGACCTACAGCGAGCAGATGCTATAATCCAAATGACAGTCATTTTTCACCAGCCTGAAGGATGTAACAGTCAGCTGGACACTGGAAGCTGAACTAGACTAGCACAGTTTTACCAAGTGGAGCTGCAACTCCAAGTGTTTACCCACTTGTGCTATCTTTGCTAGAGCAGACCAATACACCTTTAGGTCACAGTGATACAGGGCACCAAGTAATCCAAATAAGCAAAGTAATCCAAACAAAGGAAATATTATAACTCCCAACCTGCTAGATGTCTGAAACACGAGTTTGTGTTCTCTAAAATCGAAGAATGAATTCTAGTAACAACAGAGCTTAAGAGTAGGAAAAATTTATTGAGAGAAAGATAGTTTCTAAGAGAGCCAAAAGGGCGACCAGAAAGTGGGTTTGCCCGGGGGCCCCTGTCTCCCAGGAGTATTTTATGGAGCAAAGCCATGAGGTGAAGTGGGTACAGAGTGGGACAAAGCTGCAGCCAACTAATAAGACCCAATGGAAAAATCACAAGGTGACGTGAGTAGAAACAAAACCATGACCAACCAGTAAGATACGTACAGTCGCCCAAGTAATATTGATTAAATGGGGATCAAATGGGAAAACTGGTCACAGAGCAAGTGTACATGGATTTCCCAAAAGGAATGGGCCAGCTAGGGATGGCTTGGCCCTCAATTAAGGCAACTGAGGTCTATTTACAATATCAATCTCTGCTCTTCATCCCTAAGAGAAGTATGTGGGTGTAGTAGTTTCTCTTTTTTTAATGTTAACCTTCAGTGAATGTGCCTCAACTGATTTCTATGCTGAGGGCCCACCCCTCCCCACTTGCCTTATAATTTCAAACGAACTTAGCCATCTGCAATAATAGTACCAGGCAACTGATCTAGCAAATGTGGCCTTGTTTATCTCTATCACAAAGGAGAACCAAAAACCGTTCTCACTGACTTGGGGCAGAACAGCAGGATACACCTACCATCCTGACCCAAGACTTTGAGAACTTTTTCAGTTTTCTGCCTCAATATAATCTGAAAGAAGCTGAACTTACTGGGTATTAGAAAGAACATTACATTCCATTCTATCAGGAACATCCAAAAAGTGAATGAGATAAGCAAAAAGCAGCAGATAACTTGTTGGATGCACTGCTAAGGTTCGAGAGCCCAGAGGATGGAAAATAAACACTCATCAGTGAAAGTTTTAGGAGTCAAAGACCTAAAGAGAAGGGCAAATTATTGCATCTCATATTCCCTGTGAATAAGAAGGTAGGAGGCCTCACAGGATTCAGGAAAGACCATTCCCATCCTGGCAATGCTACTCTGACCTCTTCACCAAGTACCATAGAAGGATGCCAAGTGGGCATGAGGTCTATGGCAGTTACAGACTTCCAAGTTCCACTGAGAAAATCTTGCAGCTAGAATCGTGTAACCTCACAAACCCTCTGATATCAGAAGTACCTTCAGTGGCAGGACACAGGACGGTTTATGGAAAGCCCCAGGAGGAAAATCACAACGGAAACACCTAAAGTTTTTGAGCAAGCCCATTCACAATAGGGAATTACAAATCATCTGAAAATAGTTTATGGAGTACTACTGCACCCTTGTTTACACAGAATGCCTGAAAACAGGCTACTAAGAGACCATGTGGCCAAAAATATTCATTCTAAGCTAGGTTCTTTCAGCCAATTCATAAGGTCAAGAACCTATAACAATCCATAATTAGGTGAAAATAGTACATTCAAAAATGAGCACAAGTAGAAAGAAGGCTGCAACAATTTCTCAGATTTCACAAGTCCTCCTTAACTGTGAGCTTGATGCTATTCCCATCAATTGATGGGATCTATATTCAAACTGTCTCTGCTTCAAACAGCAGTGCTGTGGAGTTGATGAATGTGACTTCCAAGGTAAGGTCCCAAGAAAATCCATCCACCCTCTCAGCACACTTGATCCTGCTGCCATTCTATGAAGAAGCATAAACCACAGCAGGGCCCATATGAATAGGCCATGTGTACATGTTCTATCAACCTAGCTGAGATCTCAAGCATCAGCCAGTCTTCACCATCACACAGGTGAGTGGAGATGCCTCCAAATAATTCCAGCCTCTGGACTGAAGGTGCCCTACACCTGCAGGTCTTCCCAGGTGAGGGCCCACAAATTATAAAGCAAAACTAAGACATTTGACCATGCCACATATGACCTCTTGACCTACAGAATTTATGAGTATGCTAATGAGGTTGTATGATCCCACTAAAGTGTAGTGGCTTATTACAGAGCAATAGTAATTAAAAATAAAGTCACAAGCTAAGAATACAGAATGGCCTAACCAGTTGGCATTAGTCAGCTTGTCCTCTAGCACCCTAACATGGGTTTAGTGGGGATAAGAAGGAAGAAATCACAGTAAAAGTGTGGATATTATGCATTCAGTGAATATAAAGACTTCCATGTATCAAGGCCAACTTAGCTGCTGCTAAATGTCCAACATGTCAGAAAGAAAGACCGTGGATGCACCACTCCTCAAAGAGACTAACCAACCATTTAGTAGCAATTGAGTATACTGGGCTCTGTTTGCACATAAATGAATACCAGAAACTTATCTTAATTAGACTTAACATGTATTCTGGGTATGGGTTTGTTTCCTGCCTACAGGGATTCTACAAACACTTCAGAATATATGAGCCACGAAGACAGAATACTTCATAATACTATACTAAACAAAGAGATCCCCTGAAGAGAAAAGAGATGCCACAATGGGAATACCATCATAGAATCTGCTGATACCATCACATTATGTTCTGCCACTCTGCTGGTCTGACAGAATGTTAGAAGGGTCTTTCGAAGGAGCTGAGAGAACAGCTTGGGTATGATACCCAGAGTGGTCTGGACACCACGCCACGATATAGTAAATCCCCAACAATGACCATTATGCATAGCTGCACCCCCAGTAGGCAGAATACAAAAAGTCCAGGAACTGAGAGTTGGAAGTCTGCACAGTGCTCAGCTACATCCCAGTGAACCATGTAAGGTGCCTGTGCTTCCTGACAGCAGAGTTCTAAGCTCTACACAGCTAAGATATCTAAATTCCTAGAGAGAAAACACTTCCCCTAATAGCAACAGCAAAAGTCTCCAACTACTGTAACAGTTGTCACCTATTCACTTTGGACTGCTTACACAAAAGACAAGCATGAAAAGAAAGAAGGTGCATTTTCAGCAGAGACAATTCAATTTGTTTGTAGGAGACAAGTTTCCGAATACACAATGTAAACAGGAAAGAAGACATCCAGCACCCAGGTGACCGACCAATTTGAATAGCAACAGTCCCTTCTCTTGATCTGACCAAAATAATGACCAATAACACCAACTGCAGCCTGAGAAGGCCTTCATAACAGGATGTTGGTCCCATTAGTGTCAGTCCATTAGTCCTTTATCTAGTTCATCAGAATCACTAGCTGAAAGTAAGGGGAAATCTATAAAGGTAGTAGAAAAAGGGGGTGAGGCACAGCAGTCATTGTTCAAGATCAGGCACAACAGCAGGAGCTCAAGTTCATCACAGTAACTTTCTTCTTATAAGACCCCCTAAGAAAAGAAGCTTCCTCCTGGATGACCAGTTTTCCGATGAGATGAACTCTGAGTAAGCAAATAAGAGCAGCACAAGAGTTAAAGTCTAGAAAATATGAAGCTTCATTAAAGAGTCTTCTGCATGAAGCCATAGACTGTCCCAAATTCCAAAAGTGTCACCTGCTGACTGCTCATAGCTGAGTTCTTCCCAGATTGTTGCCTTCAACCAAAGGGATCTGCCTTGCTCAGAGAAAGTGCCTAGTCTCCAGAGGAGCCTATTATCCAATGAGTGGTCTAAAAGGGGTTACAAAGGAACTTTCTTCTATTTAGAATACCTCTGAAGGTCCAGCCTAGCTTCACACCATCTCATCTAAGCTTAGAAATCTATTGCAACTGAATCCAAGTCTGCCTTTCCCTGTGCTAATCACTGGCTCTCTTTCCCTTTTTAAAGGTATTCTTTCCAGGGGCATGCCCTAATAAACCACTTGCATATAAATCTTCCCTGAGAAAGTCAACCTATGACATGCAGGTACCACATACTGCCTTGATCTAATCTACCCTACTAATTCCATGATCTGGGAGCCTTATATTTCCCTAGGAGAGCAGTCCATCTTTTTGTTTGCTTTTTTTTGTGATCTGGAGCCTTGGCCATGCTAGGAAAGCACTCTACCACTGAGCTATACTTCTAGCTACCCAATCTCTCCTTCTCTTTATTTATCTGGGCTAAGACTATGACCAGGCCAATGCATCTGCTCCTATTCATGCAACTGCAAGTTCAATCCCAAGGTCACAGCCCAACAGTATCTGAAAGTCTGCCTTACTATTTTTCATTATTTGCTTTACCAAAACTTCTCCCATGTAGAAAGGCTGAGTCTTTTGTTAATAATTTGCAAACATCTAAAATGTCATAATAATCACTGGGAAAAGATGTAAAATGAATGAACAGTAGTAAAAGCCATCAGAAAATATTCTTAGATCAAATTCTGAATGATCTTTAAGAAAATCTAGACTTTAATTTTTGTCACAACTCAACATTCAAATGGCATTTGCAGCTTCATAAGATATTTCATCTTTTATTTTTTAAGAATGTCTATTCCTGCCTTTATAGAAATTTATTAAATTATTAATTATTTATATAGTATTCAGTCAAATAATAACATACAGATACACTTAAATTGTAGGCACAGAATTTTATAACTCAATGATTAAGTCATTATCCACCTCACTCAAAATAGACCATGCATCTATGGTATCATAAAATGCAAAAATTGGAAGTGGAGAGAGACATAAAAAACTGGTGCATTACATTCCGTAATTACTTCCAAATATAGCATTAAACGGGTAAAGTAGTAACAACATAAAACCTATTAAACTCTTCTGAATTTGGATTTGACTCATCTTTTACTCTATTCCTTCACAGAAGCCTGCAGTTTAAGTTGAAATATTTGCTTGCAAAATGCACAGGGCCCACACAACATCACAATATATCACAACTCTCAGTATGGAAAGAAATCATCTCCCACTACCTTCAAGTATTTCGCCTGGATATTAAGAAGTGAGTGTTTAGAGAAGTAATTAATAAAACCAATGCTTCTCCATGTTTTTAAAATAGAGATCTGGCTTTAAAATACAATATCAGCCCAGTTAAAGCAGAGAATTAATGAATTCCCACTGTGAAATGTGCGTGTAAAAAGAATTTCAAGGCACTGCTCTTGCGGACAGACTGAAGAGTTAAAGTTCCAAAGACTCAATTGCCTATGAAAATTTGGGGGTTGCTATCAGTTCAAGAAAACATCAGCTGCTTAGAAATGCATGGCACTACAGCAGAACATAATACCTTTCCTGTTCTCTCTTGAAATGGTTTCCTATGGAAGCAGTTTCTGTATCAACCACACAATTGCCAGAATGGTACAGCGTTATACTATATGACACAATAACTGCATTCAAACAGCACAGGAAAAAATGACTTTTATAGTGGTGAATGCTCTAGCTAAACGCCTAAAACAAATCACTGAGCTACACTAATTTGTAAGCTTTGAGGTTTGAGGAACTCACTGGCTTGCAATCAACTGTCTTCTTGAGCAAAGCAAGATTTTCAAGAAAAGCAATCCACTTATATGGTCTTCTCAATTAATTGTGCAAAAAATGTTCAAGGAATACCCAGAGGGAGCTCAAGGCAAAAATCAGGCCAGATATGACTTGTAACTCTGCATCTTTCTAAGGCCGGGGACTGTCAATCAGCCTGGGGGAGGACAGAGTGGTACACCTGATAGTGGTTATTTTTTATTAGCATAATTTTACATAGAGGAACAAAACTACTGTACTTTCATGAAATGTATAGTAGAGCCATTTCTTCCTTTTTACAGGTTACTAATTGTGAATAACTTTAAACTATCACATTAGTCCAAAAATAAATTACACCAAGGAGAGTCTTCAGTACAGGCATTTCAATGCTAAAAAAAGAAAATAAATTAATCAAATCTTTCTACTTTAAATTTAAAAACTGTATGGTATAAAGCGGTGACATTAGCTACCTATATTTGTGAGGCAAGAAGCTAAAATTTGTCACCCCAGTTATATTTCAGACATGTACTGTTTGAGATAAGTTTCATGCACAGCACCATGTGAGGTAGATAACCGGCAGGTTTCAATCACAGTAAGTATAATCACTCACACATCTGAATATAATTTTAACAATACATAGAAGAATATGTACAAATACTCATTTTTACATACACATCATATGTGGTTCTACATTTAGCCACAGCAACTATATAATAGCTTTTAAACTCTATGATTTTCAGATTTCCAATCTATCTAAATCAAAGTATAGAGTGTGGTTTCAGGCATATAAAGCTTCCAATACAAGATCAAGCATATAGCAGGCTCTTGATAAATGACAATCATTTTATTAAAAATCACTATATCCTATGTTAAAATAATTTTCTAGATGGAAAAAGAAAAACCTCACTTAAGTTTGGTTTTCTATGCACACATGACTGCAGATATTCTTAATACATTAAAACTTACTTAAGAAGAAAAAAGACCACTATGAAGGCCTGACTAATAAATAGTACAGCAGGTATGGTCTTTGGTGTGTAGAAGAGACACTGGGTCTCAAGTGCATACAGCACTACAGTGAAGGTAAAATAAACTACATGTGCACTGCTGTACAGCTAAGATTTCTCATCTGCCAACTGTAGAAAAGGAAGGCAAGAAATAATGTAAGTTTCTCATGGCACTGTTTTACACTCATGAATGACACAAACAAGAACGTATCACAGAATATATTCAAAAACAAAATGGAGGTGAAATGAGAAACTGTGTACCCTGCTGCCAACAGGAAATCGGTCAGTTTTGCAGGGGAAGAGGGAAATCTACCTGGTTCTTTGAGCTTAACCTAAATAAATATCAGCTATTTAATAAATATCAGTTCTATTATCATTACAATTCTAGATATTATACATATCCTCTATACACAAATGTAGTATACATGTATTTGTTTTTATGTGTATCCTCTTTAGCCCTCTTGATACTAAACATGAAGTTTTCAAAGCGCATCTTTCCATCAATCAGCTCAGAAAACTAAAGCACAGTACATTTCAAAGATGACAGATAAATGTTTTATGAAATAATATCTAGAATTGTAATGATAATAGGGTTCAACAGCAAAATTACAGTGAACAATTAGAAAGCTACTTTCAACCCAGCTACTGCAGTTGCAAAGATGTGATACTGAGACATAGGAAATCAGAAAATCCAAGGCAGATAATTTCAGGCCGCCATCCCCTGGAAGTTGCTCTTGTCTTAGGAAAAGACTGGAAGGTCTTCACAGTGATGATGTCATTGTGTAGCTGCTAACCTTGAATGGTCATGAGAGAGCTGCACCTCCTTCAACAAATTTATTTCAATGAATCCATTCAAAAAGAAATATATGAATCAAAGATTGAGATGTCATTCATTGTGAACTAAGACTAAAAAATCTACAAAATGAATACAGCAGCTCTGTTTCAAGGAAAGGGAAAGATGCTCTAGATTAATGTTAAAAATGAATAAAAAGTGTGACTCAAAAGATGAGAGCGAATCATAACGATGGAGGAAGTCACAAAAAGAACAAGTACAGTTAGAAGACAAAAACATACCCACTTCTTGATCAGACAACTTCACTAACTGTGAGGTAAGGATGACAATGAACTCTGAAACTTCTTGGAAGTGATACCTGTTCATACTACACACTCTACTGTTTGTATATGCTCCAGGTGACTTGTTAAACTAAAGTCAATATTCTCAACTGTGATTTTGCTGTCTGCTTACAGATCTGAGTAAAGCCCACTTTTGATTTAGTTACAGATGTACTAACCAGTATGTCCAACCAACATACAATTAATAGAAAGTCTGACACCCAGGAGACTGACCTAATTCAGTGACTGGCTGTAGCTATCCTGTTTTTATCAAGATGAAGATGGACTATGGAAGTCATCATCATCCTCAAGAAACAAAGTGTTTGCCAAGGATAATTAAATACATTATGCGTAAAAATGTCATCTTGCATATACTGCTATTTAACAATGAGTAAGGTCTGAGCATTTTCAGTGAATTCTAATTTAACAATTTCTAAATGATTTGTTGAGTACATGGAAAACTGCAATTTTGGCCATTTTGGGGTCAAAATTAGAAGATGTTACAGTATCACTTTGTGATAGCCTTGGTTAATTATTTTTCCTCACTTTGTGTTTTTAAATTTCCAATTATAAATATCCTAACAAATATGTCCTTAATCTTTTCCATTTAAATGGGTTATTTTTATATATTAGTATTTTTCAATTAGTCTACAAATGGAGCATACCAAAGATATTCTTGCTCCTTGGTACAAAAATAAGATCTATATGTATGTTTCAACACACTTGTATATTTACACATAAATTTACCCATGACTGTGACATTTAAGATATGCTAGTGTTCTCTGGGGCTCCTAAATGAGGAGATACCAGCTCCCCACTGAGTACCGCTATTAAGGGACAGAAGGGTTAAGATCTGCAAGGCAATGCGTATTCCCTGTGTACACAAACTACAATGCCACAGAGCACCTTCACGTACACACTAATATTATTGACACTGTTAAGAAATACACCTCTTGAGTTATTTTGTGCTGATGCCCTGAAGTCTGAAACACTGTGTATTTTTTAATACATTAAGTTTACTGCTACATTTTAGGTACTGAATATGATGACACTTATCATTGGGATCTTGTGCCTGTACATGATGTTTCTTGGTTCTTATTTTTTCCGCATTCCCCTGACCTCTCTTCAACCTCTCCATTCCTATTTGCAAAACCTTTGTTTCCCGTTTTTTTTTTTTCTCATATTTATTCCTTTCCCTTCCCCTACCTCTCCCATTTCCCCTCTGGGCCTTATCTTCCTCTTTCATATTACACTGAATTATTTTTTCAGAAAATAAATATAACTTGCTTTTCATTAGTTCCTAGACCTGTACTCCACCCTACAAACTAAGTGACAATCCCATTATGAGATTCAGTTATTGCAGCAACTAAACCCAATTTTTTTTACAAAGAGGGCGAAAATTCTCCACGCTTTCTTGTATCCTAGTTTTTAAAATGCAACCCCACTTTTTAGAAAACATTGCTGCTATTTATATTTTTCCTGGCTACCTGCCCATTCCCGTAACAGTGTACCAGATAAGAAAACTGAGGGGCAGAGATTAAGCGTTTTGCCTGAGGTCACACAGTGAAGCTGCAGCTGAACTGGAAGAAAGCCTGGCTCACCCAACAGCTTCTTACTGCATCATGCTGCCTTACACAGGAATGAAAACCCGTAAGAAAATGCACACCCATCTTTCCATGCAGGCAATGCATTCATCTCAGTGGCTGCACATTTGTAAGGAACAACGTGATGCTTTAAGTCATAGTCGGCAGCTGCTGAGCAGCACTTCTTTCTCACATTGTAAAAAGGTTTTGAAAAGTCTTTGACGTTAACTTCAAAAGGCACTGCTATGTAGGTTCCAAGCTTCCCAAGTGTGTCTAGATTTTGTTAGGCCTTAGTATCCCACAGGAGCCTGGGGGACAACTGTCCTATCTTCGGAAGAACAGTTGGCTTCATGTGAACACACTAACTCAGAATCGTGGTGGACATCAATATTACAGCCAGTTCCAGAGTATAACACAATAAAATTTTTGGCATATCTATCCTCACATGTTAGATAATAGCACAGTTCTGTTAAAGGACAGATACCTGTTTCTAGTTGAGGTGAACTCTGAAGCAATTGCTTAGGCTTTATTACCTACGTTAGGGTTGTTTTTCCTTCTGCACCAGGAACCCTCCAGCTGGGATTCATACGTAGCTATCCAATTCTTCTGTCTTTACCTACATAATGCCAACCCACTTTCAAGGCCCAGCTCACGATACCTCAGTGTTTTCAAGTTCCCTCTCACCAACAGCAACTGTAATTGCTCTCTATAACCTAGGCACAAACATTTATGTCTTTTTCATAGAGACTTGTTTGATTTGTTTTCACTTGGTTTTATCTCCACATTTATCTTTGAGTTTACAACCCTTATCACACAGCTATATGAATTAAGCATACAACTTATACATTAATTTGTTTACTGGAGTTAACTGAACTTAACATAAATCTACACAGAATTCCCACTGGTCACAATTTCTGAAAAGTAGCCATGTCCTCCTGGGACATTTTCTGCCTTCTTAGGGTACTCATAGGAGCCCGTCATCCTCCTCAGTGAGAAGTCCACCAAAGAGAGGCCTGGACCCAATTCACAATTTTACTCAGAAGTCACAGAAGGAATCTCCCGTTACCTCACCTGAGCCCACCTTTCCCCCCAAATTATACAATTAATGAGCACGGAAAATAATCTCTCCCACCACCAGAGGCTCTCTTTAAGAACCTGTATTCCCTCATACTTCCCTTCAAGGGACCAGAAAAATCTCCCTGAAGAAGTCTTTCAGCCAGAGATGCCTCTTTTTTGCTGTGATGCACTTGAGCAAGGTTCTAATTCCTTCAGAAAATAAAACAAGACTTTGCTGTTCATCATTACTAAAAAAGCAGATACATTTTTCTGACAGCCTTTTTTCTCCACCTCTGTCAGATATCATCTGCCTCATGTGCCATCCATTAGGACTCTGGACCATCTTCTATGAATCAACCTTCCTCTTTGAGGCACTTGCAAAATCACACAATTATTTTTATTTCGCCCATCCTCATTACAACAAAACAAGACAAAAAATACTCTGCTTGAAGATATGGCAACCCCATCTGGCCACTACACAACAGTCCTTAATACAGATTTGACTGTGAATAGCAAGAAACCGATGCCTATTATTATGCAAAGTTATAGAGGTAACATACTAAAAGAAAAGAAAAAGTTACATGGTAATGTCTAATACAGTGTCTTTCATCTTACCATGATGCATATTTAAGTTATAAATCTGCTATATATGTATGATAATCCAAAGATTTGTTCCAAATAGTTGAACTCCTCTTCTATGATTGTAAACTCCTAGAGAATACATGATTTGGATTAGGAAAGAGAAATCATCATTCTTCATTTAATCAGTGATATCAACAGGAAAGGAAATAGTGATTTACAATGTAAGATAAGTAATGGTACTGTGACTTGGAAAAATAGTAAGAAGCTAATGTAAAAAGAGCTTATGTGAGGGCCAAGGATTTAGCTCAGTGGTTCCGGCGCCTGCCTCACAAGCACAAGGTTCCCGAGCTAGATTCTCAGTACCAAAAAAAAAAAAAAAGGGAGCTTATACGAGATCAGTGCAAGATACTATAGTCTCAAAAGAAAATGGAATCGCACTGGTTTAAAACAGAAAATAAAAGTGTATGGCCCAATAATGAAGCATGAGAGTTTTAGTAATTTGAAAAAAAAAAAAAAAAAGACAAAAAGGAAAAAACATGTCCATTCAATGAATGTGCTTGGACTCTGAAAAAAAAGAAATTTCACAAATATAGGACCTCCAATTGCCTGACATGATGGAAAAACCATTGTGTCTTAAATTGGTGACATGATTTAAAGATATTTTAAAGTCTCTTCTCACAACTTTATCATTTTATAAGGTCAAAAGTTTATTCGTTGGATTTGGAAATAAAAATAGGATACAGTTTTCTATGAATATAATCATTTATTCAGTCCGCTCCATGTAATATATTTACATTGACAGTCACTGAAGCAAAGAAATGAAATTTCATTTTGTGGGACTATTCAGTTAATAGCAATTATAATGAAGCTAAAAGTGTTCACCTATTCATACTTGAAATATATTCGATACAATGCATTGCATACCCTACCAAAATATTCAATAAGGAGAGTAATGAAGACTTTCCCCAATTTAACCCTGAGCTGATAGCACAACTTTAACCTCCAAAGCGCACAAACTCTACAGCTCAATATCAAGATCAGTCTGGGATATGTGGCAGTTTTCAGGTGGAGCCCAACTCCTGCAAGATTTCCCAAAGTATGAGGATCACGTCAGAGAACAGGAGTTATGCATCGCCTCTATACTTGAAAAGCAGCCCAAGATCACGGCTCCTGACACTCTCTTCATAACACAAAAACTGAGCTCAAAGTTCACAAGCTCTCACAAGTTACATTAAAATAAGAAATTTTAATAGAATACAAAGTATACTCTTTCAGAAAAGTTTCTTTGTACCCTGCTTTTCAAGAAAAGTTTAAGGCAGTCTACCACTGAACAACAAAAATCACAATGGTATAATATAAATATGAAGTATCAAAAGCAAAGACAATAAACTTAAGCAAAGAAATGAAGACAATGAAAACTGCTTTCCTGGAATAACTTTGGTGGCATCTACCCACCAGAATTACCTGATCTCTAAAGCTTTACTTCTGACTTCTAATTGTCTAAACCTTGGCGTGGTCACTGACTTTTATTCCAAAAAGATTCCTCAGCCTTGGCTTACAACCTGCTCAATCTAAAATATTAAGCACTTGCCCAGAGACATACAATGGATCCTTGATTCATGGACTCAATTCTCCGCACAATTCTGGTCACAAACCAACTGGACAAGAACCGAAGCAAATTGCCCCATACTGTCAACACTGAACCCAACCACTAAATTTGATTCGGTTCTCATCCAACTCAGTCTGCAACCAGATCATGGAAAGAACCAAGTGTGTGAATGGAGGTCATATTGTACAAGACATAACAAAGTAACACTGTATCTGCCCCCTTTGCATGTGAAATCTTGGTAACCAGCAAAGACAAACAGTAATACAGTAAACAGACAAAAAATAATTTCAAAGTACAATGGGCATCCCATCCATTTTCTTCAGTGACGGTGGCCAACGTGGTGGCAATACAAAGTGTGTGAGTGCAGTGCATGTGTGAAATAAGGAATGAGATGACAGAAAGAGCTGTGTGTACGTGACAGAGCTTCAGATTGATTTTGTTAAGCAGTATTTAGGAAGTTATCTCCAACTCTGCCACAAGTGGACACTGTAAATATGGTGCAGTCAAAAACACTATCCCATCTCAGAGTCTCCCCAGACCTAAACGGGACAAAGTTCTAACCAGTGCACCTAGGGACAACTCTGCTATGAAGGTGCAGCAACCTGAGATGGCCGACAACAGCCTGCTGATTTTCCATGCAGTCTTCTCCTTTTGGATCCTTCTATCAGGTACAACACACTGACAGCCTCAAATTTCCTACTGTGACCTCCTGTCTCACTCTCTTCTTTCTCAAGTCCTCCAAGTCATTTCTGTCCCATTTGCCCAGGGTGTCATGCTTAAATTACATGAGATTTACTGATACTACTCGATTTGATCTAATATAGCTTGCTAAAATGTCAAACGCGTGTTTGATAAACTTACCCTATTAAATCTTACATATTCTGGAAGCTCCTTTGGACAGAGAATTAACTATTTCAGAGCAGCAAGTAATTGTTTGATTTGGTTCCCAGTAAAGCTATCCAGATATGGAGTTTTATTTTGTTTTTCATTTACAATAGTGATCTATGTTAAAACAATCATAAGATTTTATTAAGCTCCTTTGGAATTAGGGTCACGATGATCAGAAGTAAAACTACAGTGTGAGACAACAGAGTAGTTGTCCTGCTTTTTATTTTTAATCAAGCCAACTGAGAAGTGTACAGGAGGTATGGTTCTAATATTGTCATTATCAATGATAGCTCTAGAAAACACAACTTAATAGCTCAAACGATTCACTACTGCTTACAAAGAAAACTTTTAAAACCAGGAAAATGCTTCAGATTACTAGCTATAGATGATTTCAAAAAGTTGATAAACAGCTGGCATTTACATTCTGACTTCCATGCTCTGTCTAATTAATTACTCTAAACTTAATACAATGTGAATGAAATTGAAATGTCCCAAATAGATAGGTATCCGTTCATTGCTAAATAACTTTGGTTTTCAGTGGCAAATGTTTAGGCAAAAAAAAAATTCAAACAAAACTTTAAAATTCTACTTGCATTTTAGGGAAAAAAATTTCAATGCAAGTAACTTAAAATTCAAGAAGGTAAAATTTACTGCTCAAGAATGAATTTTAAAAAATAAATGTCTCCAAATGCATATTATCCATTAAAGCAGTCACTGGAAGAAATCCACGTGCCTTTCTTATGCTACACTATTTTCTAAGAGTTTTTGGCAATTTTCTTTTATAAGGGTTTTCAAATAATTTATATTTCTTTAATGTCACATCTGATATGAGATATGTAAGGAATATATGACAGAACATTACAAAAATCACTAATGGGCCGGGGATTTAGTTCAGTGGTTTCGCCGCCTGCTGCGCAAGCACAAGGACCCGAGTTTGATCCAGGGTACCAGGAAAAAAAACAAAACTCTAATGACATCAGAATTATTTGTAAAGGGTAGACACATGCAGTTGAAGCACAATTTCCCTTACTCAACTGCCATGCCAAATCTAAATGTTAGCTTCTATGCAGTTGTCTATGCAAAACTGAAGATAAATGACAAGCATTCCTAGGTCTGTAACAGAAACTTTTACACCTCAATACTGCTCAAAGTCGCCAGACTAATTTTGCATAACAGGATGAAAGCACAGTACTCAAGACAACATAACCTACATTAAAACAAGTAATTTCAACTTACTAAAAATTAAAATCTAAATTTTATCCTGAGTTTTTCATCCAGGAAGTAGAAGATTAAAGAGGTTTCCTGGGCCACATCGTAAATGCTTTCTATTCCCTCGTGGACACAGTCACTGAAACATAATGCTAAGAAGTAATTTTTTGTTCGTAGTATGAATGGTTATACATCCTGTGAATACAGGCAAATAAAGAGGCATAGGGATATAGACCTTTATGCCAGGCAAGTTACCATCTAGGTTTTTAAAGTTTCTCCTTAAAATTTTCAACCTTTTCCATTAATCCTTTTCAAAGACCTTCACGTAAAATATTCAAAAAACACTTTATAACCTTACATTAAATCTTTTTTTGTTGTTTTGTTTTGGTTTTTTTTGGTACCGGGGATCAAACTTGGGTCCTTGCGCTTGCGCAGCAGGCGGCGAAACCACTGAGCTAAAATCCCCGGCCCCCTTACACTAAATCTTATATCTACGTCCTTTGCAACTGACAATTTTAACTAAATAAAAAGATTCTATTAATTATTCAACAAATAAAAATAAAACAAATTAAGTTAAGAAAAGTCATGAGGCAAGGCAGTGAAAGTTTAAGTCCATGCCCCTGGCACTCAGACTCCCATGTGCACTGCAAGTAATTATCACCCAGGTGATGAGGAGGGATCGCTGGGTGCCACACTTTCAGTTTCCAATACAGAACTTCAGGGAGAGGTCCCAGAAATTGCACTTCCCACAAGTTCCAGGTTGATGCTGATCCTGAAGATCAGGGGCCACAGTGAAAATCTAATTCCTGTGATATGTAAAATAGACTTGAGATATACACATATATAGATATATCTATATCTACATATATTTCACCCACCGAATAATTAACATTTATTAGGGCCAGAGATGATGATTAATACTTTTCACACAAATCCAGTTCTATTCCTGGCTAAATGACTAATAACCACATCAACAGTGAAAGAAAACAAAACAAAGACCACCATCCTCATCCCCGACCAGCTCAGCCTTCTCTTTTACTGATAAGTGACACAGCCCACTGATTGCTATTTATCTACAGCCTTACACTTTGCCCTTTTCCACTCCCCAACACAAGACTCAGCAAGACAAATAATCTGCTTGACCAAAGTGACAAGAAAATGGAACCATCCTTTTTTAATCCTTACAGTTCCAGTGTTCCATCCACCTCCCAGTTTTTCTCACTGTTCTTTAGCCCTCTGCATGCCCATGCTTGCACTTGGACATACACATACACACAGACGCTGACACAATTTAAGAAGCAAGACGGGAGATCTTTTAACTAGGACGATCTGAACCAATGAGAAAAAAATGCAAACTTGAACTTGGAACAAGAGGAATTCACTGTCCCAGAGCGAGCAACTGCCATTTAAGGATGATCTCAGCTGTCCTCATCCCTAGAATGAATGAATTTCTGCCAGCTGCTCAGGAGACATGGGTGACCAGCAGTCACAGAAGCACTAAGTGAATTCCTGCCCTCCTCAGGCTCCGCCTCCTGCCTTCCTTCAGTCAAGCTTTGAAGAGACTCTGCATCTCTCTCCTGCACTCCAGCACCACACAACACAAACACACACACACACACACACACACACACACACACACACACACACACCACCCCAACCCCCACTGTTCCAGCCTCTGCTGCGGCCAGACAGTTGCCTTTCATTTGTGAAGGAGATGGTGGGCAGTGGGGAGATTCAGGTGCTCAGAGGTTTCTCGGTCCAAGCAAGGGAGGGAAGGAGGAAGACTTGAGAAGGGAGTAGCAGACAGCAGGACAGAGGAACCAGCCCCCTTTGACCCCAGCACTGCTGAGCCCCGGACCCAACACAGTCTAAAAGTAAAAGCTGAATCCAAGCACCTGCCTTTCCCCTCCAACTGTCCGCCCAAAGCGCCCAAAGCGCGCTGCATGTTCCCACAGAGTTTGAGGGCTCCAGGTACCTGGGCACTGGTGAGCCCCCGTAGTCCCTTCTAGGGTCTGCAGGGAAAGCTCTCACACTTCCACCAACACAAACGCCTTTGGGCCCTGGGGCAGCCACGGGCCTAGCCCTGCAGTGCTGGGGCCCAAATCCCAGAGGGAGACCGACGGCAAGGTGGGCTGGATTTCCAGCACACATCCCAGGGATACGGGAAGACCCGCTGTGTGTGCGTCCTGTCCTGATGCTCAGCGTCAATCTCAGCACCAGACCTGGAGAACCCAAAAGTGCTTTTTCTTTTGGGGTGCCACCTGCTTGTCCCAGGAAAAGACTTAGAATTCAGCTCACACGTGTGTGTGTGTGTGTGTGTGTGTGTGTGTGTTTGAAAGTCGAAAGCCGAGAGTGCCAACTGCTGACAGGCAAGAGAAGCTGGAATTGCTTTTGAGGACTTCAAAACCTTCCAATTAAGCTCACCCCTCTCTTCGTCCTAACCCTCCCAGATCTGGGTTTTCCAGAGAAGAGCTGAGATCGGGTTCCCTCTGCAAGGAGCTGGTGTCCCGCCCCGGAGCCCAGGTGCGCGGACTTGGCCGTCCGTTCATTCCCGCCTTTGCTCATCCATTCACATCAACACGTCCCTCAACTGCGTCTGGCAGCGAGAATCTTGCCTGCTAGTTCCCTCCCTCAAGTCAGTGCTCATGGCAACGGCTGGTGCAGAATGCAACTCAACTGTCACCCCACTTCCTGAGCCGGAAAATCAAGTCATGTAGGCATCCACAGAAAAGAGAAGGTGGAGAGGCGGAGGGGGCGGGAGTGTGCGTGTGCTTGTGTGTGAGGGGTGGGGAGACTTACGGGGTCACATGCGAAGGTTCCTTTCAGGGGAAAACAGCGGTACTGACACCGCAGCACGCTAGGAGCCGAGCCATTATTAAATCAAAGACCGCTGGAGCCCGCGTCTCCCGCGGGGATAAATCAGGGCAAAGCCACGCGTCCGCGCGAGTGCGAAGCCGCCGGCGTGACCCAACTCCGAGCCCGAGTCGCGGCGCCGGGGGAGCCGCTCGCAGCCCAACCCGCAGCGCGCTCGCTGCCTCCTCGCCGCTCCCGGTAACGTGAGGAAGTGTAAATCAAAATCCACACTGGGAGGGGCCCCGCATTTTGGCTCGGCAACCTATCCTGCCTAAGAATCACAAGGTCACCACGGCGCCGCGATACCAGATACCACTCACCGTACACTCCTTGGCCGGAGATCCCTTCGAGGAGGACTGTCAGCAGCCACACGAGACCGTAGACTAAATCCATCTTCACGTGAACACGAACATATCCAGCCCAGGGGGGACGCGGTGGGCCCTTCCGGAGGCCGGCGGCCAGCCAGGCGCGCTCCCCTCGCGCCCGCGCCGCGCCGAAGGGCCCGGGAGCCGCTCGCCGAAGGAGCAAGCGCCGTCCGTCCGTCCTTCCCCGGCGGCAGCCGCGAGCCGAGCGCAGGAGCCCCGCGCGCCCCACACTCATGCACACGCACACACACTCACTCCCGCAACACAATACCCTGCCACACTCTCACACGCACCCGCACTCGCGCCAGGGAGGACCGCGGGGGGCAGCGAGGGAAGGAGCGCGAGGCCGGCCGAGGGTTCTTCGGGGACCGAGGCTCCAGTCTCTGCAGAGCCGGCCGCGCTCGGTCCGCGCTGGGCAGGAGCCGGGGCGCCGCGCCGCGCGAGTCAGGCTCGGACGGCCGGGAGCAGGAAGTGGCCTCTGACCCGGAGCACGGAGCTGGGCGCTCTCGCCTGGGTTCTCCTTTACAAAGTAACTCGCGAAGGTCCCCAGAGCAGCGTCAAGCGGCGGCAGCGGCCCGCCCGCCCGCAGTCCGGAGCCCCCAGCCCTGCTGTCTTGCCTTCCCCCATTCCATCAGTTGCCATTGCAACGCCAATCCTGTTACTCGGTACAGGCTCGCATCGCCGAGCGGAGAGAGGAGGAAGAGGAGAAATGGGGCCGGGAGACGGGGCTGAGGAGGAGGGGCCGGGAGGAAGGCAGGCGCGGAGCGGAGGGTCCGGCGGGGAGCGGAGAGTGCGTGTGCAGCGCGCCCCGGCTCCAGCCGCTGCAGCCTCCGCCGCCGCTCCCCGAAATAGCCTTCAGCGCCCGCCAGCGAGGAGGGTACTCGGGCCAGCCGCACAGTTCCGGGAGCCGAAAGCAGAGTCCAGACGCTGCCACTTGCCGGAGACGGAGAGGAAGACGGAGAGCGCCGAGCCGGGAGCCGATCGGCACAGCCGTCCACGCGTGCCCACCGGCGCCGCGCGCGCCCTCTTCGCTTCCGCGCCGCCCCCGCCAGGTGGAGGGGGTGGGGGCGGTCGGGACAGGCGCGAGTTTGGAGGAAGCCGCCGCGGAAGGGGTTTCCCGCCCGGGCTAGCGTAGTGCTGGCATCCAGAGGCGAACAGCGGAGCTCCCGCCCGGCTGAGCGGGCCGCAGCTGCGGCAGGGGAGCCCAGGCTGGGCGGCCGGGATCCCGGGGTTCGCGCGGGGATGCGCGCCGAGGAGGCGAGAGCTGGCTGAGGAGGACGACGACGACGACGACGAGGAGGAGGGCGAAGCGGCGAGCGCCGGGCGCAGGCGGACGGGCTGCCTGCCGGCGAGGAAGGCTGTGTGTGGTCACGTTGTGCGCTACGTGTTGGGAGCGCGAGCTGCTAGCCGCAGCCGGCGACGTCAAAGCCGGGTGCGCGGCTCGGCTCCTTCCTCCGGCTTCTCTGCCTCTTCTGCTCCTCCTCCTCGCTGCCTTCCAGAGCGGGCCCCGGAGCTCATCAGTATGGACGGCGCCGAGAGGCTCCGCGCGGCCGGCGGCATCCGGCCTCCAGCCTCCCCGGCCGAGCCCTTCCCGCTCCCCGGAGCTCCGCGGGGACCCGGGCCGCTTATATACCTGCTGTTGGCGTTTGCAAGCCGAGGGCCAGCTACCACCTAGACTTGCGGTAATTACACGACACGTTGTGCCTCCCGCTGCCCAAGGTCTTCCAGGATCGCTTTGGCATGGCTAGAGGGCAGAATAGGCCACTGCACTTGGAAAGGGCATCATTTCCTCCTCCCTGTTTCTCTCTTTTTTAGTGTGATACGGGCGTCACAACAGATGAAGAATGGGAGGGGGGGGTTACTAGTAGTTCAGAGATTATTTTGTATGTAATGTCTCCCAAAGTTAACTACTTGGAAAAAATTTTTTCCCTTTTGTGAAAGACAGGGTCTTTCATTAGGGCAAAGCTAGCTGTTTGAGGAGCTTAAAAAACGCATGGTTACAAAAGGATTGCAAAATCCAAAGCATCTTTTATTTGCATTAGAATAATTCTAGAACTACTTCGCCATAAATTAATAGGGAAAATCTGGGAACATAGGTGTGAGCGTGATTTGTTTCTGTAATCAAAATAATCAGTTTTCTGTACGCAGTCCACTTTGTTGAATATATTCTCCACTGTCCAGAGTAAAAAAAGTGACTTAAATGGTTTAAAACGTGCATCCGTACATGTGTCACAAAAGTAGTTGCTGTGGAAAATCTGGAGCACAGTGTTCATGTATCTGTGCCCATAGTAGACTGGTTTAACACTGCAAATCCCTCTCTTCAAACTGTCTTCAGTTGGGAGGAGGGGACCCCACACACTAGAAAATGAATAGCCCTTTTCCTCTCTTAAGAAATTTGTGCATATTCATTTTTATAGGCCGTGAGCTAGTGATTATCTTCGGGGTCCACAAGGTATGAGAAACCAAGAATTTTAGAGGGTCCCAGAAGATGGCTAAGTCTGGAGCATCCTTTGTAGTATTGAGATAACAGTTTGTATAGAATGAAGTATCACTCCAGAAGCAAAATTCAATGCATGGCCTTTCTGAAGGGAGATGACTGAAGCTTGGTTATTCGTCACCTGTAGGGGGGACATTTTTCTTATGATTCTGCCTTGTCTAACTAGATCATTCCTACACATGGCAGCACAGAGCTTCCTGGGGCAACAAAGGGCAAGTACTGTCTCACATGGAAGCTCAGAATGTGTCTCCTCCATGGGCTGTTCCAGGTTGTATCTTGTTATGTACTGAGGTAGTGCTTCAACCCGCATTTGTTTTTTAACTCTTAGTTATGGAAATCCAGGCTCTTCAAGCGATTGCAGCACTCTAGATTGGAATACTTTATCATCCCCAAAGTCAATTTATTACCGTAACAAACCAATCCAGAGACAGTGAGAACATTTAATCTGGATTACTCTTCTTCACATTCAGCATTAGGACATAAACTGTAGGAATGCAGGGCTTTCTTTCCCATTTAATTTGCATCTCTGCGTAGGGAAAACCCATGTACTATGCAGCCCTCAGCAATTCCTGAGTGAAATATTTGGAGCTTAGACAACCTGGCCATTTTGCAGTTTATCTCAATAGTAGTTGAAATACAAATAGAGTAAACAACCAGGCTCTATCCTAAGTATTGAACTTTTAAAGACTTGTATAAGATACAGTTTCTTCCTTCACGATACACACATTCTACTGGGCAGTATGTGCTAATCAGCACTTGCCCCACTACTTCTGTTGACACTGCAAGTGCTATAAATAAAGTCCTGAGGCACAATTTGGGAGAAATTTTGTGTGTGACCATTGCTTCAATTACACACTACTGAGAAGAAACATGACAAAGTCAATACGTTTTTAGGCTGTGCTGACCAAACAGGTGTATGTGTAGCCACACTTAGTACTGGCTGTTCAAGGCCTCCAGGTGGTGAGCCTGAGCTGAGCCTCAGGACATGAGGGAGACGCTTTGTCCAGAGAAAGGAAGGAGCTCTCAGCAGCCGCACCAGGACTGTTATGGAGTCAGACACAGGATATTTCACGCGGCCCAATTAGAGCAGCTTCCTGCAGGAGAGCAGTGGAAATGAGTTCAGAAATGGCCAATTTCTTGGACTTTCACACTGAGCATGAATTTAACATGGGGCCCAGCCCCCTAAGGAATTCTTTCATTGCCCACATTGCTTTATTCCCTGGGTCCTTCCTAGAGCATGCTTTCTCTGACAAGGACAGCAGTGGACACTGTCGTTTGTGAGAATGGTTATGAAAATGCAGGGGCTTTTCTCTGACACTTTGAATTGCCTTAGTCAGCTGTTATGCTCTGATTGACTCTAATTTTTGTTTAGAATTTCTGCCTCCATTCCCCAGTAGGAGCGTGACATTTCAACCTAAATCGCATGGTGTGGCAGTGTCATGGAGGAGGTCATAAGATCAAGGTAGCAGGATAGAAATAAGAAAAGAACTGGTAATTCTGGGGCTATCACTGAATAGGGAAAATTCAGAATATCAGTGGCAAATCTGTCTTTCTTTCCCATCCAGACTCTCATCACAACCCAAGTACCAGGCCTTGTGTGTTACTTACATATTCTTCCTGTTGATTTACTGGCCAGCAGAGTCACACAGATTCCCATGCCCGTGTTGCCTGGCTAGTTTGTAAAATCCAACAAGAATGTAAAAATCACTAGTGGTACCCAGGTTATCTCTTGGGAATTCTGCACACTGACTTATTGCTCCACAATTATTGCCAGAGGAAGCAATAAAATACCCAGAGAGTAACAGCAAATTCGGGGTCCACATGGAAAGTGAGGTGCCCAGCAGAGGCTGAGTGTGTGAATTCTGTTTGGAGAGGATGCCAAGGTAATATGTAACCAGATGATGGGGCTAAGCTCTCAGATATATTGTGGCTGCCACTGAGGAGTACCTGACAAACTGAGGAAAGTAACACCAGAGGCAGAAAATATGAAGCAAGAGCCTTGGTGTTTTGATCGTTTGTCTTCAGCTTAGGAATATTAACATATTTTAGAGACCTTTTACTCCCTTGGTAAAGGGACCCCCTGGCACATATGAAACTGAACACCCTCATGCTGGTTCTTAGTTCTAGATTTCCAGGATTTGTGAACCACTAACAATTTCCATACTAGTTTTTATCTAAACCCATAATTAAAAGCTTACCCTTGCAGGACATGTTGCCCCAATTTGTAATCCCAGCACTCAAAGAGGCTGAGGCAGAAGAATCAGGAGTTCAAGGCTAACCTGGACAATTTATTGATTTATCAAGAACCTATCTCAAAATATAAAGATGAACAAATTTTTTTTTAAGCACTGAGGATATTTGGTCCGTTCAGGGTTCAATCCCAGAGGAGAGGGTGAATCTTACCTTTAGGTGCTAATTTACTGTAGCCTAGTGATTTTATTAGTCTGTTCGAGATTTGTTCTTATTCCTTCAAAGTCATGACGCTGACATTATTTCATAAAAAGACACAAGACTGAGTTGTTTCAAAGTGGATGTTCAGGGCTGGTCAGTATAACAAAGTAGGTAAACATCTGAGTGTTTTCCACTGGACTACCATGGGCTTGAACTTGTGTGACCTTGAGAGCTTCTTCATCCGGTAAAGGAAGAGAGCAAAAAGATTGCTGAAGAGTTTTAAATACGTGGAAGATACCATAGTTCAACACCGGGCACATAGTGCTTAAATAATACCATTATTAATGATTTTGATATTTTTCTGAATGAGTTTGCTGAAACAGCATTAGTGTATAGGACTAGTAACTTGAATGATTTCCACTGGAGGATAGCTGACAGTTTAGAACCTTTAGTTTTATAAGTATGATGAAGCATTACTTTCCTTGCTTTTATTCAAAATTCATCTGCCCTATTTCTGTCCAGTCACGTTGACTTCTTAAGCCTTTCCACAGTTTTATCTGTAAGGGCTCCATAGTTCAATATTTATGAACAGCATAATGTCTTCTGAAAACTTGAAAATTTGAGAGTACAGTTTTGCTTAGAGATTATTTTTGAAAGAGCTGCATTCCTGGTTGTGTCCTTGGAGAGCTCCATCACTTAAATATAAACAGAGAAGCCCTGCTTAACCCTGGGCTTGCTTTACTCTCTTATAAGAGGAGTCTTTATCGCTTCTCAGCCTTTTGGCTAAGATCAAGTGTAAAAGAGGACCCTTATGAAAAGATGCATTACACTTCTGGGTCACCAATAAAGCAGATTAAGACCAAAGTAAAGACAACATCAAAGTTAAATTAGAAACTTTATGTTGAAAATATAAAGAAATCCACTGTTTCTGATGAACAAGTGATTTGACTAACCCACAAATAAGGTATAAATGATTAGACAAGAGTTGAATGCAAAATTCTACATGTGCAGTGATGGACAAATGTGTATTAATAGTAAAGGGAAGAAAATTTGAATTCTAACCAGGTGATGGTTTTGAAATTTACCATCACACCACATTTCTATAGAAATGCAACTTTTAACATCCACTGTAATTAAATCCTGTCTGCTAATGAACTACTCTTACCAGGTGATGGTTAGATAAGTGAAAGAAAGCAAGAGAGTAGGAAGGAGGAGGAAGAAGAGGGAAGAGGAGAAGAGGAGAGAGAAGAGAGGAAAGGAAGGAAGAGAGAAAGAATCGCAGTCTCTTCTGAGTTTAGAACTTAGTCTCTTTTCTGTATTTGCCAGCTCTTCTAGGTTTCTCTCCTGTTCTCACCCCAAGAGTGTTGGTTCGTGTTTTGTCCTCATACTGAGTAGAGGTGTCCTCTTAACACCCAGCATTGCTTGCCTGCACTAGATCTTTTTTTGTCCACCACTTACCCTGTGGCATGCATAGCTCACATTTTCACCCCTTGTCTCCCCATCCCAAGAGTTCATTGTCCCCTCTCCCAGCTTCTCCCAGCCCTCCAGCCACTGAAGCATTTCTTGGGCCACTGTAGGGAACAGGGGAAGGGGACGTTACCAGAACCTCTGCAGTGAGTCCTGGTCTCCTGTGAGCCACGGCAGCACAAGTCGAATTACAGGAAAGGTAGAAAAATGAGACTGAGAAGAAGCTGAGCTTTGGGTCTGATCAGTGCTGCTGGGGAGGGGGGGGGGGGCGCAAATAGGAAAGCAGCCCCCCCCCCTTTACTGCACCTTTTATTCAGTACATGGGGAGAAACAAATGTAACAAATTACTTGCAGAGAGTTCAGTACACCCTGCGTAAATAAGATGTAACAGTTCAAGAACAATGAACTGAGTAGATGTTTGTTCCTCCCAGGATATTTTCAGCTCCCAGGATGTTTCTTGTCCTGGAGAATCACAGCATCACCGGAAGCATTACTGAGGTCTCAGTTGTGATCGGAGGCAGGCCAAAATGGAATTATGTCTTGGCATTCCATAGGTGGACTGTAGGCAGGAGAACTGGGCTAGCCAAATGATTTTTCCCTGAAATTATGTAGCACTTCTCCCAACAGGCCACCACAAAGTTCTGGCTCTCTTAATCCCCACTCTCATTAGGTACAAAAGGGCATTAGTTTTCATTTTCTCTTTACCTAAATATTCCACGTTGACATTTATGTTCCTTTGTAGAGTCTCTGATTTGCGCTGTTAGAGTCATTTTCATCAAGAAATTGAGGCAAGTTTTAAAAAAACTGCCTGTGCCATGGACTTACTAAAGTGTATGGAGGGCTGGGGATTTAGCTCAGTGGTTTCGTCACCTGCAGCGCAAGCACAAGGACCCGAGTTCGATCCCTGGTACCAAAAAATAAAAAAATAAAGTGTATAGATATGTAAACACTTAACTTCCAATTCTCCTGTCTCCCCTCACTCCCTTCCTTTCTTCTCTTCTTTTCTCTTCTCTTCTCTTTTTCTTTTGCACTTCCTCTCCCCCACCATAAGCCTCCCACCACAAGCCTTCCACCAGGCCAAAGTGGTTTTCATCTTCTTTGTAAAGAAGAAGAAGAAAAAAAATGCACCTTTGTTCAATCTTTAATTCTGCCTACTCTCCGGATTATAGAAAAACTATATCTTTAGTCCACCAAGCTAGAGCTTAATAATTTAAAACTTGAGTCTGGGAGTTCTCCCAGAAAGCTTTTTCTGTCAAATATCTGACACTTCTCCCTGATTCTGCCCTTTCTCTGAAGAGATAGTTCAGTAAATGTACAAAGAAAAGCAAGAATTATATAGAATCAGAAATAAATTGCATATAGAACATTTTTTTTCAAAATATTAGTTACATATAAACAGCGCAAACCTCTATAAATAAGTTAGTAAGGAGGGCTGGGGATTTAGCTCAGTGGTTCCACCGCCTGCCTCATAAACACAAGGTCCTGAGTTTCCTCCTCGGTACCAAATCAAAAAATAAGTTAGTAAGGTGGTAGGACCAGGACCTGACAAGCTGGGGTGGCCTAAAAGAGCAGAACAGTGTTACAGAGGCTGAAAGGCAGATAAGACCGACCAGATAAACACGTACCTCAGTTACCCAGTGTAGGCTGACATGCAAGAATACAACAGAGCGAAGAAGAGAAGAGACGTGGCAGAGGGAGCTGTTCGTGGTGTCCCCACAAATTTATCTCCTTCGAGAATCTAAGAATACAGCCTTATTTGGAAATAAGGTTTAAGTAGATGTAATTGTTGAGAAGAGATCACACTGGGGCAGCAAGGATTAATCCAGTATTACTTGTGTCTTTATAAGAAGAGGAAAAGGCATGGAAACACACATATAGAGAGAGAGAGGAGAATGCCATTCAACAACAGAAATCAGATTGATATGTCTTCAAGTTAAGGAATGGCCAGAAACACCAGAGGTTAAGGGGAAGGCATGGGACAATTTCTCCTTGGAGCTTCCAGAAAGGCCATGATCCAGTCACTTTGACTTTAGACCTCTGGCCTGCAGAACTAAACGTGTATAAGTCAGCTTTCCTTTTGCTGGATGAGACACCAACACCCACAAAGGAGGAAAGCTTTAATTTGTTTGTGGTTTCTGTCCATGATCAGCTGGCTTGAAGGCAGAGATATCATGGCAGAAGGACATGGGAGAGCAAAGCTGCTTAGTCCATAGCAGCCAGGAAGTAGAGGGGGTGGAGCGTGCTAGAGAGGAATAGTCAAACAACCACATATAGTGCCCAAGGCCACGTCTTGATCGATCCAGACATACCAGGAGCATGCTGTACTAACCTGGTAGCTGTTTCTCAATCCAATGAAGTCAACATGTCAGGATTAATGTTCACAGTAAGAGAATACATATCCATTGTTTTCAGCCATCTTGTTTTAGGTAGTTTGTTACAGCATTCCTAAGAATTTAACATGGAAGCTCCTGGGCAGGAGTCTAGGCTGTTTGAGACTCTGGAGCCACTGTCTAACACCCTTGAGTGGGGAAGTTTTCCTCTAAATCATTATGAAATCACACTTTCTTGATGGGTGCAAATTAGGTTACTTGAGTAACATCAGAGTCTTCACATCTGTAAAGTACAGTTTACTTCGGGAAAACATTGTGAAAATTCAATGGAATAATGCTGGCTAAAACACAATGATATATCCTGACTTTTCTCAGTGAACCAGAGAGAACCAAGAAAACTGGAAGGACTCAAAGCATTCCTTTTCCCAAATTAAAACTTTGGCGAGGCTGCTCTCTAGATAAAAGTGGAGAACCTTGGGCTGTCTCCTAGAAGAATTGAGACAGAAGTGCCTCTGCCCTCCATGTTCTTTATGTATCTACTAAGCAGTTTTCTATGTGGCAAGTGCCTGAAAAAAGAGAAGCCTTTAATTCTCCTCTTTTCCACACTCTTCTATGATTTCTTCTCCCTCTCTTAAATAAAATTTATTTAGAGCAGAGACTTTTAAACTTTCTTTTCTTGACATTATTAACTGCTGTTTGTTAACTGTATTGAATATTTCCTTTTCTGTGCAGAAGGTTTTTTAGTTTGATGCAATACCATGTGTCAGTTTTTGGTTTTGTTGCTTGTGCATGTGGGATTATATCCAAAACATCTTTCTTCAGAACATTATCCTGAAGAGTTTGCCCTATATATTCATTTCATATTTGGGGTCTTACATTTAAGTTTTGATCCACTTTGAGTGAATTTTTATATATGATGAGGGTCTAGTTTTATATATGACAGGGGTCTAGTTTTATTCTTCTGCATACATATAGCAATATTTCCCATATAATATATTGAAAAGACTCTTTCCCTTAACATATGTTCTTGATGCTTTGTTGAAAATCAACTGGTCATAAGTATGTGGATTTATTTCTAGGTTCCCTATCTGTTCTCTTTGGTTCTATGAGTTTAAACAGTGGCACAACAAAAAAGAAGGCTTTCTGAAAAGTAATTTGGAGCCAAATCCTGAAGGACATCATGGCCCATGTAAAGGACAGACTTTATTTTCAATGTAAGCAGAAATACTTTGACAATTCAGAGAGATAGAAATAGAGAATAGAGATAGAAAAGGATAGGAGGAAAAGAGAAAATAAGAATCTTTGGAGAGGTGAGAACCTATAGTTATAAGGCAGGTTGGCTGTGGCTATGTATGAACTGACCTGGAAACTGATCATATGATACTTAAAATCAATTTCAGAATTAAGAAAAAAAAATTTTTATACATCCAGGAACATGGATTATTTCCATGTTCATTTACATTTTTTAAAGTTCTTTAATAATATTTTTATACATATATAACAAATTTTTTTAATTATACATTGGTACTATGAACAAGAAATGTTTGAAATTATATTCTCTAATTTTTTGACTGATTATTATTATTGGCATATAGGTATACTGGAGAGCTCTGGCTGCTATAACAAAATGCCATCCATTGAGTAGTTTAAACAATAGAAACATATTTTCTTACAATTCTGGAGGGTAGAATTACCAGGACAAAATCCTAGCATGATTTAAGTCTGATTTGGGCTCTCTTTATCGCTTATTGACAGCCATGAACTTGCTGAGTCCTCACAGTGTAAAAAGAAAGAAAGGGGAAATAAAAAGACTCTGATGTCATTTCTCATAAAGATACTAATCATATCATGAGGACTCCATATTCATGACTTTATCTAAACCTCATTGTCTTCCAAAGGTACCATCTCCAACTGCCATCCTTTTGGAGTTAGGGCTTCCAGTATGTAAATTTTAAGGTGATGTAATGCAGTCTGTAACAGAAGAAAAATTATCTGAGTTTTGCATATTCATTTGTTAATCAGATAAAATTACTTGGTAAATCTATTTTTCTTTTCATTGATTGCCTTGAGTTTGTCTTTTAGCAAGACAACGATTTAATCTGCTAATAATGACAATTTTGTTTACTTCTTTCCAGTAGTAATGAGTTTTCATTCTCTCATTTTTGTGGGATTTTATTGTTAGAAACGTTCATTATAAAAATGAAAAATGGTAATAACATGTTCCAGATTCTAATTTGAATGTTTGTACCATTTCATAATTCAGGATGCCATTGAATATTTGTTCCACATGTATATATAGACAATTCCTAGTTTAATAAAAAATTTGTGCTGGCTTTTTTTTCTGGTGGTTCTCCTACCTAAATCACCCAATTTTTATGGTTGATGAATTTAACCAATGCCTTTTGGTGTGAATTATAATCTTTTTATGATGATTTTAAACTTAGAAATATTGTGATGGCAAAGACAACCACTATACAAACTTAACATGTACTAGACAACATAATAAATATTCTATCATTTAATCATTACCATAAAGCAGGAGACAAATATTAAATTTTTGCATTTGTAAAAGCTTATAATTAGGTTAAATTCATTAGTAGATGAAGTAATAAATACAAAACCATCTGATCCAAAGCCACTTTGATATATTTGTTATAACCAATCAATTTTAGTTGCTATTAATATATATGACTAACTTCTATTCCTTGAGATGTAGCAAAATTTCTAATCCATTTGAATGTGTTACTACATCAACATTCAAATTGCTTTATGAAGCATGTCATTTTTTGTTTCAAGATGAGAAAACTGAGACAGGATTTATGTTGAAATATTTTTATATTTCTAGAAAATACATATCTGTAATAATATTGTAGTGTTGAATTTATATTCCTGTTAGAAATTGATCTGAAATTTCTTTTTAGTGCCATAATCTTTAGTTTAATTCTGATTTGCATGAGCATCAGAATATCATCAAAATTAATACATAAAGATTCAAAGAAGTTACCCGTTAATCATCTGGACCTGAATGTTTTTGGAAGGTATTGTCTATTACTGTATTCACTTTATTCCATCCTGAGGAAGTCATGAATTTCTTTTTTTTTTTTTTAGTACCAGCGATCAAACTTGAGACCTTGCGCTTGCGAGGCAGGCGGTGGAACCATTGAGCTAAATCCCCGGCCCAGTCACGGATTTTTTAACATTTATGTTAACACAGTTTATGAACAATGTAGTCTTAAAATTTAATAAACACCTTTTCTAAACATGTTTGCATCACTTTCTTATTTTCAAACCTTAATACTTTATTTTGTGTGTATGTACATGAATGTATGTTTTGTAAATTTTCAAGTTTCATCTTTAATTTGTCTCTTCAAATGTGTTTGTAAATTATACTGTTTCTTTTTTACAAATTGTCTTGTTTTTATTTTCATCTCTAATTATTCCTGTTAGGTTCCTTGGAATAAGTTTGGCATTCCAGTTATAGTTTCTTAGACTGAATAATTAGTTTATTTTTAATATTACTGATAAAAGTATTGACATTTATACCTCCTGTCCTGAGTGTAAAATTTGCTATTTCATTATATTTTTGACATAATATAGTGTCATTTGTTAGCTTTCATATACACTGTAACAATTGTTCCTTTGAATTCTTAATTGCAGTTGCCATGGAGAATTTTTTAAAAATTTGCTTGTGAGTAGTTACCTACATGAAGTATGGCTTACTGCAAAAATGATGCACTTATTATATATAGCTTATACTATACAGTTTATACTATAAATGATACTGACTATATCATTTCTGTTTTACTAAGTTTTTTTTTAAACTTTCTCTGTGGCCCTTTAGACTTTTCTCCTAGGTATATTTTAGGAACTTTGTAAGTACCATGGAAGTTTGCCTGTAAGATATATAGTTTTATGCAAATGTAAAAATATAAAACTAATCTTAATCAGACTATTAATATGCTCTGTAGCCTTCAATGAATGCTGCACCAATATATTTTGTCATTTATTATTGCAGAGGACAGGTCTGAAGCCAGCTTAATTTTTCATCTACTAGTGGTGTTTTTCAAAGTGTATTCCATGTTTTTATCTTTTGTTTGTGACTGACATATTTTATAAGAATATATCTGAATAAAGACATTTCCAGCTAACAGTGCTTTAAATGAGATAAGCCCTCCTACTTTTAAAAATTCCTATTCTATTTTTTTTTTCTTTTTGAGACAAGGTCTCATTGGACCAGGTTGGCCTTGAACTTGGAATCCTTCTGCTTCACTATCCTGAGTGTTATGATTAAAAATGTGAATCCAGGGACCCAGGATTTAGCTCAGTGGTGCTGCGCCTGCCTCAGAAGCGCAAGGTCCTGAGTTCGAACCCCAGTACCAAAACAAATGTGAATCAAAAGTTCCTTTCCTTTCCTTTCTTTGGTTATTTGAGACAAAGTCTCACTGTAGTCTGGGCTCGTGGTCCTCCTGCCTCTGCCTCCTGAGTGCTGGGATTGCAGATTTGTGCCGTCACACCCAGTTACCGAGCCCTTTCGTAGCTTTGGAATGTTGTTTCTGAATTATGTCTTCTCTGTAGTTAAACAATATTCTTGACACCAACTATGACTTCCTTAAATATAAATCATATATAGGTGGATATTATAATCAGAAATCTGTATTGTATATGTGTGTGTGCGCGCACGCATGCACATTCATTCAGTCTTAACACTTAAGTCTGTCCTGTTTCTCGTTAACTTCTCACGCTTCTGGCCCATATGCTACTTTGCTTTTCTACAGCACTGTACATCCACTGGAGAATCGAATCACTGATTTATATTTTTCCTGAAGCCTTTTCATAATTAACTACTGTATTGCTTTTGTTACTGCATTTTGTTTCCTTTTTGCATCTTCTACTGATGCCCAGGAGGTCAAATGCCCTGAGAAATAAGTAACTAGAATTTTCTTTTAGATACATTGTTGTGAGAGATGCATTATTTCTCGCTGCTGTTTGTTACTCTTCTGAGGCGTAGTTCTGTATTACTCCAATGCTGAACAGTTTTTCTTTTTAAAGAGAACTGAGGTCTGTGAAAATTTATTTTTGTTAACAACAAATGGATTTTTTAGGTCCGACCCTCTTTCTCTTTGCGCGGTGCTGAAATTCTCTTCTGAGAGTCATAACCAAGAGTAGGTTTTTGTAGCTTTAATAGGGCGCAGACTGTGGAATTCTCTGTTACCTCTTTCTTTTTTCTACTACTTCTATGATCTGTTTTTCTGGTTTTAATCCAATTTAATATACAAATATTATAATTCCTAGCATCCTGCAGTGGAGTTTTTTTAATCACACAAATAAAGAACTGCTAGCAAACTTTTCAGAATTATGCCCGGTTTTCATGATCACTTGCCATAATAAATTAATACATCTTTTAAAAAAGAAAAATTTGGGGCCAGGGATTTAGCTCAGTGGTTTCACTGCCTGCCTCCCAAGCGCAGGGACCCAAGTTCAATCCCTGATACCAAAAAAAAAGAAAAAAGAAAAATTTGTAAACAGGAAATTTTTAAGAAAATAATTGCTTAATCATCACTCAGAAATTCTAGGTTAATAATAAAAATGTGTTTTTGTCCTTCAGTAGTGTTGTAGTCAGGGCTTTCAAGGGAATAGATTTAATACAGGACACATAAGTTATAGGATTATTTCATAATAGTCATCCACAAAGTCAAATGCAAACGAGTGCGAAAGATCTGTCCACACACTAAAGATCGAAGAATCCAGCTGAGGGCCTGGATCCCATGGCAATGTCCCACACAAGTCCAGCTGAAGGCCTAGAAGCCACGGCAGTGTCTCATACAAGTCCATATTGGGGATCTGCAGCAGGAAGGCCCACAGGCCAGTGGTGGAAGCTAGAAATTCTTCATTGGCAGGATGAAGAATCTGTGCCACCGGGCTGAGGGATCTGCGCTGGAGCCAGGAAGTGACGCTCAAGGTGAAGACCAGAGCTCCCCTGAAGAGAACAGCAGCCTTCCCTGGCTGGCGACAGCAAGAATAGCTGAGTTCATATCAGGAAAACCAGACAACAGCAAACTTCTCCAGGAAAATCAACAGCATACCATCTTTCCTTCTTGTTCTCCTTATGTGTCATTTTGGCAAAAATCCTCAGGTGAGTCTTCCACGCCCAGAACCGCACTCACTCAGTTCACCTGGGTGTTCCTAGTTGACAATTAGTTAATCCACCACAGATAGTATGGAGCAAATATACTCAATATTCAAATAATATTATCACATTTAGATAATAAAGCATCCAACTAAATATAACATTATTTTTACAAATTGTTGAAAACTAGTAAGACTACTTACTAGAAATTAAAATAAAATTGCATGGGCCAGGGATTTAGCTCAGTGGTTTCACCGCCTGCTGTGCAAGCACAAGGACCCGATTTCGATCCCTGGTACCAAAAAATAAATAAAATTACATATAAAAATATTAATTTTATGACAAATTATTAAAATAATTCATCATTATTGTTTTTCCCTTTCAAACTAAAGACTTCATCTTTACAATGACTCCATTTTGGTTTTTTGTTTGTTTGTTTTTTGTAGTACCGGGGATCGAACCCGGATCCTTGCACTTAGCGAGGCAGGCAGTAGAACTGCTGAGCTAAATCCCCAGCCCCTTCATCTCTACAATGAAAACTTCCAGCATGCACAAACGAAAGTTCTCTCCTCTAGTTTATTTTGCTGATAGCATATATTTGCCATTTACTTATCTAATTTATCAAGCATTTCTAGATTATGTATGTATCTTTACTGGACTGATTTACTCAAAGATGTCAATTATATCTGTCTAAATCAATTTTTGAAAAATAAATTAAGAGCATAAATTTCCAGGGATCTTGTAGGCGGGGGACAATATAATAAAGCTGTCTAGTATTATTTAGCTCTTAATCCCAGGCACTTGAATTATGTATCAATGAATAATGTAACTAATTGTAAAACTTGTTCTTTCTCCAGTATCTTTCTTGGTATAGCTAATCAAATTCTTCAAGAAATATAAGTGGAAAGGGGCTTTGTTCTTCATCATAACAGTCTAGGTAACTTGGCTCAAACTCTCACCTGAAAAGCAGCACTTTTAAACATGAGTTTCTGTATATCTCTTCCTCTATACCTTGAACTACATCTATACTGTCTTTCCATCCATCTGTGCAAGAGAAAACTGACAAGACATAGGAATTTCAAGCCAAAGATCTAAGAGAAGATGAAAACTTAAGAAAGCAAGTCCAGCACTTGTAGGAATTTTTCTTTAAGAATAATTAGCATATTCCTGAAGAGATGGCTATAAGCTTGAAAAGCGAAGTAAAACTTTGAGTGAGTTCAAGGACCTAGAGGAACACAATTTGTGAGACAGGAAATAATAGAACCTGGTAAAATGCTTACTTAGATTTGAAACCTCAGAAGCCTGCAAGTTAGGAGTAAGGATGAAACTGAAATGGAACAGCTTTCACTGGATCTGAGTCACACTTTTGAATCAACTCTCTTATTAGATTAAGGTAATCTAGAATTGCTACTATGCAGACGTTTGCCAGAAGTAACTATAAATACATTGTCTTAGATGTCAAATAAATCTTCAGGTGCTGTTATTAAACAATACTGGTCACTCAATCCAAGAACTGAGTGCTGTGGAATAAAATATGTTCCCTCAACTCAAATATTGAAGTCCTAACCCCCAGTATCTCAGAATGTGACCGTGTGTAGAGACAGGGCTGGTAAGGTGTTAACTTAGACAAATGATGCCATGGGTAAGCCCTATTCAAATATTATTTTGTCCTTAGAATAGATTAGGTAAGTTGTATAAAAAGGAAAAACAATGTGAAAATATAAGAGGAACATGCCATCTACAAGCCAGAATCATGAGAAAATAAATTTCTGTTAATCTTTGATACTTTGTCATGGCAGCCCTGACACACTAATACAGTGAACAAAACCTAAGAATACAAAATAGAAATATTTAAAGGTAATCCAGCTAGTGGTGGTATTGTTTTGCTAAAAAGAAACAAAGTCTATGCTTATCATGTTTGAAAAAAATAAAAGATGAGACACATAATAGGAACTATTAGAATAAACCAAATGGAAATTCTACAGCTGCATAATTCAGAAACTGAAATCAAGAACTCAAAGATGGGTTTAATAACATTTGATACAAAGAGAATATTGAACTAGATGAGAAGTCAGGAGAAAATTGACCAAATGAAACACAAAAGTTTAAAAACATGGCAAGTACACAATAATACATGAGATGAGGTTGAGAAAAAGCCTGTGTTCTGAATTACAAGAGGGAAAAGTGAAGTACTGAAGATTTAAAGACATAATAGCTGAGAATTTTAAAAACAGATGAAGGTATATAATATCATAATAAGAAGGTATAGAAGAAAATGTACCCACACATACCAAGGTAAATATGCTGTTAAAAAAAGAAAATCCCCCAAACCAACCACAGTGAAGCAAAAACTCTCATAAAGATTCTAGAGACAAAAATGAATTACCTAAACAGAAATCAAATAGGGTTCAAGATAGATTCCTTTAGAACAAAATTGAAGCTGGATAAAAGTGAAAACATCTTCACAGAACTAAGAATTCCATGCCCAGAGAAAATACCCTCCCAACATGAGATGAATGAGATTTAATAACAAATGATGCTCACGCTTATAATAAAAATTGTAAAAGAAAACAGCACTAAATGTCCACCTACTGGCACAGCAAAAGTTCAAGAATTTGAAAATATTATATCAGCAACACTTGGAAAACAGGTACTCGCATATACAAAATGGCTCAACAACTATGGAAAGAAATTAGGCGGTTTGGCAAATCACATATGCATTTTTTCTTTTCCTACTAATTATTCCAGAAATTTATACCTACATATATGAACATATATTAAAGCACAGATGGTACCCAAAAAACCACTTATACTACTATTTTCAACAGGAGAATAGACAACAAGCCAAATACAAAATACTGGAGATTGATAGGGTGAACTATGGCAAGATATTTAGCTAAGGAGATTTACAACCTAATTTTTTAAGCTATGCCATGGTTTATCCTTTTGCCTATAGTAAAATTTGAGAGATGGAAGATAAATTTATGGAAGAATTATTGAACAAAAGGAACTAGGACTGATGATTTGGGAAATTCTCAGTCCACCCACATGAAAAAAAAATCCTAAAAGAAAATTACTTACACACAGAAAATAGGCTCTAGAGAAAATGCTGAGGGTGTGACCTTAAAATCCTTTTATGGAATGCCAGAAAAATCAAAAGATTTAACCAAGTATTTAGTCATACAAAATCTCTTATTAAGAGATGAGTTTTGTGACTCACAGATCTTCCAAATTAAACTCTATGGCCTTGTATTACTCATCTGTCTTATACCCAGGATAATCATAAAGAGAAAAGATTTTTGGTTCATAAGTTCTAGTGGTTTCAGTAAAAGATCGGGCAAGTCTAATGCTTGATTTTATGTAACTCTTTTCTCCCTTTTTCTTAGTATAGCTAGTGTTGTGACTGTGTTTACCTTTTCGAAAAGTAACTCTTTGCTTCAATGATTTTTTGCATTGATTTTACACTGACTATCTCATTTATTCATACCTGGATATTTATTTCATTCTTCTACTAACTTTGGATTTTATTAAGAAGATGATAATAATAATAAACAGTCCACCAATAAAAGCATATGCACTTCAGCAGTTCACTGTACTAATAATGTCTGGAAGCTAATGGCCTCCACTTTGAGCACCTTGTACTTGTAGAGCCTAAAGGTAATTTGTATTAATCTCATGATGTCTGAATAAATTTAGTATTAAGATATGTGTACAAGTTTTTCCTTTCCTGATGTGTACATTTTTTGGTGGACTCTGTATATTCTAGTCAACTTTTCATCATAGTGCTAAAATACTTGAGAAAAGCAAATTAAAGCATGAAACGTTTATTTGGCTCATGATTTCGGAAGTGTCAGTTCATGGTGTCAGTTCCATTTACTTTGGATCTGAAGAAAGAATATCACAGCAGTGTAGCATGTTGGAGTAGGAGGCTGCTCACCTCATGGTAGCTAGGAAACAGAGAGAGGAAGGGGTCAGGGATAAAACATACCCTTCAGAGGCACAGCCCTAGTGTTGTACTTCCTCCAGCTCAGTCCATCTGTGCTTAATCCATTGAAGAGATTAGCTGCCTCATGATTCACTCACTCTCTAGGCCTTACCTCTGAACATTGCTGTGTTACAGATCAAACTTTCAGTCTATAAATCTTTGGAGAGTGCTTCATATTTAAACTGTAACAATGTGTAAATTTATTAATTGTAGCAGATAACTTTTATTCATCTAAAATGTATGTGAAAACTAATTTTTCTGTGATCCTGTCTTTAAAAAAAGTCTATTTTTAAAATACCTAAAACTACATAAAGAGGATATTGCACCATTTTCCTTAAATTGATATCATTGTGCATGTAGAAAAATTATCATATTGCTAGATTTTCATGTTTTATTGAAGTAAAACTGACATAAAATTTGTCAGATTAAACTCTGCAGTTTGGTGATTTTTACCATGTCCATTGTTGTGCAACCATCATCACTATCTAATTCTATTATATTTTAATATTTTTATTACTTCCTTAATGGGATCCCCATACCCGAGAAGCAGTCACATTTCTCCTTCTCCACAGTACTGGAAGCCACTTTTGAATTTGCCTATTCTGGACATTTCATATAAATTACATTGTACAGCATAGAGTGTTGTATGTTTCTCTTTCATTTAGCATAATTTCAGTGGACATCTATACCGTAGCATGTATCAGCACTTCATATTTTTTATGGCTTGATAATATAACATATTATGAATATATCACATTTCATATTTTTGTTGGTGGACATTTGAATTGTTTCCACTTTTAGCCTATTACAAATGATAGTTTATGAATATCTGTAAATATTTATTGTGGATGTATGCTTCTAGTTCTCTTGAGTATATACCTAGAAATACAATTGCTAGATCACATGGTAATAGTATGTTTAACTTTTTCAAGAGCTGTGAAACCATTTCCATGAACCATTTTACATCCCTATCAGCAAAATACTAGGATTGCCATTTTTCAACATCCTCATCTACACTTGTTATTTTCATTTTTCTAAATACCTGATTCCTAGTGAACTGGTATGAAAACTGGTATGCTGTTGTGGTTTTGACTTAAGTTTCCCTTATGTGTAATAATGTTGAGTATCTTTTCATGTGCTTATTGACCCTCCCTGGAGAAATATCTGTGCAGATCCTTCCCCTACTTTTTAATTGGAATGTTTACCTTTTTCTCATTGATCTGTGAGAATTAGTTATATATTCTGGATACCAAGCACTTATATGAGATTTGAAAATATTTTGCCTCATTCTAAGGATTGTCTTTTCACTTTTTAGTATCCTTGAATAGCCCAAGCCTTTTAATTTTGTTGATGTTCAATTTATCTGTGTTTTCTCTTATTACTCTTTTCTCGTATTAAAAAAACCCAACTGATTCAATCCTAGGTTTAGAAAATTTTCACCTATGTTCTCTTTTAAGTGTTTTATAGTTGCATTCACATATTTTTTTTATCTCAGTTGAGCTAATTTTCAGTATGTAGCGTAGGGTAGGGAATCCAACTTCATTTTTGGATGTGGATATACATTTGTCTGATTACCATTTAATGAAGAATGGTCTTCTCTCAGGGTATAGTCTCAGTATCCCCATTGAAAGCCAATGACAATACAGTCATTTACTTTTTTCTAGACTCAATTCTATCTCAGTGACATAATGTCTATTCTTATGCCAGAACCATGGTATTTTTTTAAAAATCAACTTTATTGCTACATTTTAGGTATACATTATGATCACATTCATCATTGGGAATTTGTATCTGTACATGATATATTTTAGTTCTTGCTTTTTCCCATTCCCCTTCATGCCCTTCCACCCCGCCACCCTACCCTATTTACAAAAGCTTTGTTTCTGTTTTTTCCTTTTTTGCTCATATTTTTTTCTTTCCATGTTGTTTTTGTTTGTTTGTTTTTGCGGTACCAGAGATTGAACTCAGGACATTACACTTGTGAGGCAGGCACATTGCCACTGAGCTAAATCCCCAGCCCACTTTTCATGGTGTTTTGATTATTAGTTTATATAAATTTTTGAAATCAGAAGTGTAAGTAATTGCTCTTCTTTTTCAAGGGGGTTTTAGCTGCTTAATTTCCCTTGAATTTCTATATGTAGTTTTGGATTAATGAGTCCATTTATGCAGAAACAGAGAACAAAAAAAGATGGTATTTTAATAGGTATTGTGTTGAATCTATATATCAATTTGTAGAACAGACTTTTATTGAAATATTAAGTCTTCCAATTCAGTAACATGGATTGGTTTTCCATTTATTTAAATATTTAATTTCTCCCAACAGTGTTTTGCAGTGTTCAGTTTATAAGCCCTACACTTCTTTGGTTAATTCCTTTCCCAAGTATTTTATTCATTTTATTCATATTATAGATGGAATTGTTTTCATAATTTCATTTTATATATTGTTCATTACAATTATTAAAATATAATTGATTTATGTGTATTTATCTTGTATCATGAAACTTCACCAAACTACTTTGTTAGCTCTAATTTTGTATGTATAAGTGAGTTATTTTGAGTTCTCACTATGTAAGAAGATATAAAGTGTAAATAAGGATAGTTTTAGTTTTTTCTTTCCAGACGGATGGTTTTATTAATTTCTTTTTCATGCCTAATCACTCTGACTAAAGCCTTTAGTAGAAAGCTGAATAGAAATGGACATTTCTGATAGTGGACATTTTTGTTTTGTTCTTTATCTTGAGGGTGAAGCTTTCATTCTTTCACTGGTAAGTGCAAAGTGATCTGTGGTTTTTCAGAAAAGTGCAAAGTAGTCTGTGGTTTTCCTTGCTCTGCCTAATTTGTGTAGTATTTTCATTATAAAAGGATTCTGGATTCTGTAAAATGATTTTTTGGGATATACAGAGATAACATGTGGATTTTTCTTTCATTCAATTGATACAGTTTATTACATTGATCTTCATATGTTGAACCAATCTTACCTTCATAGGATAAATTTCACTTTATTATGGTATGTACTTTTTAAAATATGCTCTGGTATTTGGTTTGTTAGTATTTGATTGATCATTTCTGTTGTACAAACATAAGAGTTGTTGATCTGTCGCTTTCTTATATTGTCTTTGTTATTAAAATACTGCTAGCCTTTTAGACTTTCTAAATCAGAAACTTTTCTACTTTTGAGAAGTGTTTCAGAAGGATTGATTTGAAAATATATGAAAATGCATGTGGCAACCAGCAGAATCTCCATGTGAGCTTTTCTCCTTGGCATGGGAGGTCAGTGGTGTTCACCCAAAGGCTGTAGTCACTCCAGCACATCTGTATCCCTCTGTTCAGGCCAAGTCCCTTTTCTCTGCCTAGATCTATGAAATGCTCCCCCTGCTTCAGAGGCCTCTCTGTCCATACAACCCAGGCCGTGACACCTGTCCAAGAAAGGGCATGTCCTTGCTCATGTTAGTAGCTGGGGAAAGCAAGCAGACCATTGACCTCTGTGCCTGATATAGGTAATGCAGGATGGGTTCAAAAAGACTGCTGGATGAAATGCCAGCACTTTCAGACACAGCCACCTCTGAAAGATACTCAGGCTGGACCTGGGTTTTTACAGTGAAGGGCAGGGCCCCTACATGCCTCCCAGGTGAACTTAAACTTTTCTGGGGATCCATGTCCAGTCCTGTAGCAGGGTGACACCAGAAAAACTGGAGTATAGCTGTTATGCAGTTGCTCTGTGGCTCAGTCCTAAATAACTAACCCTTTTCCCAAATGTCTTGTAAGTAAACCCTTTCAGATATGGTGGGTGCTGCACTGGATTTCCTCCCTCCAGCATGCCTTGCAGAAGGACTCATTTTAAGAGTAAAAAAACCAAATGTTGTTTTTGCAGTTTATAATAACCATGGATTTCTATTGGGGCTAGTGCTCAGGCTGATCTACTATTTCTCCCTGGAGCCTCCGATCACCTGGATTTACCCTGCATCCTTGGTGGCAGGTACCCTCTCCAGGAGCTGAAGTGACTCTTTCAGACTGCCTTGTTCCTTTCTCTATGCTGTGCTCCTTCTCTCTGTTTTCTCTGCAACTTATAGACTTCTTGTCACCTCCTTTCTAATTCCCAGAGATTCACCCATTTCATTCTCTTCACCAAATTGTTGTCTTCCAAGTGTCCCAACTCCAGGTCCCAGAGAGGCTCCACTTCGCTGCTGGTCTCTGCTCTGCCATCTTGAATCTCCTTCTACAGTAGTAGATACTTAGATTCCTTACTAAGATATATGTGAGCCAGAAAGTCAAAGAGAAACCTCACAAAACTTTAGGCTTATAACTTCAATGAATTTTCTGAGAGTTAATGATCTGAAAAACAAAATATACTCTTCCTGGTAAAAGACATAAGGTCTGGTAGATAATTTTGGAATTTGAAAGAAACATACACTACATTTGTGTCTTTTACTTTAATCTATATATGGAGTTACCTGCACATTTGAGCTCCCAGAGCAAAAGAAGTTTCTGAAGCAAGTCCAGTCTCCAATACAGTCTAATTTTCCCCTTGGTCCTTATAGTCCATGAGATCCAATAATACTTGAATAATCTATAGCAAGTATCAGTAATGTATGGAGAATCTGGTAACAACCTGTAGTAGAATTGCAGTCTGAAGCTCAAGAAATTTAGAGAAAATCCATATATTCTTTGCCAGACAATTCTTTTCTATTTGAGAAAGTTTCTGGCTTCTTTGTTGGCATTTATCCTGGCATTAATGTTGATCATGGGGTATTAGATAACCATAAAGCTGTACTTTTATGCAGGAGTCACTTTTTTCTGATCCACCAAACTGAAGGCTGGGTATGAGCAAGGGTAATATATCATCAAGTAGACATAGTATATAAGAGATAGCTCAGGTATGTCCCAAAGGTATAAATAAGTTAGATGAGCAGGTGGCTCTGACTTATTTGAAGCCAACTCTTGCTGCATTGCCTTTTGTCTCTTAGCCTGTACTTCTGGCTTTGTGAGGGAGTTCTTTACGATCTGTGGACTGAAAAAAAGTCATAGAAAACATATACTGTTTTGTAGATGGTTATGAAGTAAACAGCTGCAGATTTACAGTCCCCCATTAAGATGAACCTGGAAGGCAATAGTTTAGTGTGATATTCTGTTAGGCATAACATTGTTTTCTAACTTCTTACTTTGAATGGACTAAAAGACAAACAGACATAAGAAATACACTGATTGATGTATAGATAGTTGTTAGCAATGTGGTTGGATGGCTAGGGACTTGAAGAAGTAGGAATGAAAGAAGGAACTTTTGGGAAGAGGTATGTAAATGGACATCTCTGAATGGGCACACACTGTGAAGATACTTTTGCTCTTTATGAATGCTTATTAAGGCATGTACTTAGGACAAGAGTCTACATAATAAGGTAGACAGGGATGAGGATTTAGCTCAGTGGTTCCGCCACCTGCCTCACAACCAGAAGGACCCGAATTCAATCCCTGGTACAAAAAAAAAATAAAAATAAATAATAATAATAAAGTAGACAAATGACTCTGTGGGTGTTGGTGCCTTCTTTCCCCAGCCATACCTGTTCTCACTCAAGGAACTCATGAACAAAAAGCCCATGGTGGAAGGGTTGAAATATTGACTTCCTTTAATCAAGACTGAGATAGACAATGCCACTATTAAATGCTCCATCTGCTGATAACACAACCCCACACTGAATTCTCTCTATAGTCTCTCTATTCTCTCATGTGGGTCAGTATGGTACTTGGAACTAGGTTGATTACATTGGGTCATTTCCAGAGGTAAAGATTTAAACTTATAATAAACGTTTTCTGAAAATGGTTTTCCTTTGGGCACATGATGCTTCACTTAGCACTGCCATCTGTACTCATGGAGTACTTTAATCACTGTCCTGAGATTTTGCACAGCATTGATTCTGATCAAGTAACTAATTTTTCAGCTATAATGGGCTGACTGAGTTAATTAGTCTTACTACACGATCTCTGATCCAGAAGCAGTTGGCCTAATATAAAACTGGAAGAGTCACTTATGATGGTAATTGTGAGCCCCCATTCTGAAATGATGTGAACTCCTAGGGTAGAGGTATATGATGCAGGATATACGTTGAATCAGAAACCATATTGTCTGGTTCTTTCTCCCACATAGACACTGGAGTGTGAAATTCAAAAATAGAAAGAGTTTCTCACTCTTTGACCTAGTAACCCTAATATAAACTGTTTGCTTCCTTTCCCAAAAGCCCTGAAGTCTGTAGGTTTCCAGGCCTTACTTCTCAAGAAGGTAGTATTTCCCTTACGAAACAATAATTCTTCCATTCACTTTAAAGAGAACATTGTTATCTGCACATTTTGGGGTTTCTCATGCCTGTAAGTGAAGTGATAAAGGAGTTACTTTACTGAGAGAAGTGACTGATCATAACTACTAAGGAGAATTTAGTCTGTTTTACACAATAGAGAAAAGAAGATCGTGTCTGTAACCTAGAGGATTCTATGAGATGCCTTTAAGGACTTCAGTGACCATTAGTAAGTCTAATACAAAATGACAACATAAAAAAGTAGAAACTATGAAGAGCACAAACCTTTCAGAAATAATGGCTTACCCTACTAGGTAAAGCACCATAGCCATTAAGGTTACTAAGGAAATTTAAAGTATAAAATAGCACTGAGAAAAGGAAGTCAAAGATGCTTCTTCAAGATTAATTACAAAAGATTAATCACAATTATTTAGATGCAAATTTTCTCCTGGCCTGATGTGTATATGTGTATTTCACATCCTCTTTTAAGCTTACACACTTTTAAGGTAAATCCACAAGAATTGTTCATGAATTTGAGGATTACCTAATATAACCAACAGTTGATTCAGTGACTGTCTGAACTATGTATCTTCTTAGTGAGGAAAGGGCAGGAATTTCTTTACTTGTATGAAATATGTTTCATCTTATCAGGTGGAAATATATAACTCTTTTGTTTTCCCCTTCTTGAGTTCTACTATAGGAATAGTTTTCTGTGCTGCTTTTCTGCCCTTTTGAATCTACTTTTACTTTTTGTCTATTAACCACTTCTTTATCAGTTAATAGATCTTTATATTGTTTTCCTGTTCAGATTTCTATTGTAGTTTCTATCTCTTTCTGTACTCTGATTGATATACAACTTAACATTACAATTTATTACTACTTGTCATGGTTTTGTAGAGATCAGTAGATGATTCCCTGAGTGTCATCTGGAATTGTAGTAGTTTATCAAGTAGGACTACAGAGATAAGAAGGCTGTACTTTGTTGGATAGCCAAGATAGCTCCCTCATATGGCTAGTAGTTGATGCTGGGACCCTCTTAACTACAGTATCAGTACTGTATCAACTACCTATGGACCTGTGGTTTTTGCCTGTATGGTGAGTGGTTTCTCAGAGGTATCATCTTTAAGGTAAATTTTCTAAAGGGGGAAAAAGAAAGATATACCAAAGCCAGTTAAGTGCACTGTCTAAAACAGCTTTGTCAAGAGTCTGCTGTAAGGGCCGGGGATTTAGCTCAGTGGTTCTGGCGCCTGCCTCACAAGCGCAAGGTCCCAAGTTCGATCCCCGGTACCAAAAAAAAAAACAGTCTGCTGTTGATGTGTTGTTAGGGTTTCAGTACTAGAGGGCCACTCAAGCCCGGTTGCCTATAGCATATACTACTGTTATATTCTTCAGAAAGAAACAGAGTATTTAGAATATGCTGTCCCTATAATCCTCTCCTTGGACCTGGATGAGACTGTATACCTTGTGCATAGTTACTGGGATATGGTTAGATGCTGCAGGATTCTGCCCAGCTCTAGACAGAGTCACTGTGAACAGACTAGCCCCAAGCTCCTGTGTCTATCTGTGGCTGTCACAGCCCACAAAGACCAGCACTTCACTGGTTAAGAATCAATGCCCATTATGCTATGGGTTCCCTAGTGCTGAGGTGAACACATGCCGCAGGCCGCTCACTGCAAGCAACCACAATTGGTACTAGCTGGAATAAAAGTCTGATAGACTTGAGTTGATTCCCACACTGGAATAGTTCCAGACTTTCTGTTTGCAGGCTGGTGTGAGGATAGAGGCCATTAGGATTTGTCCAGTGTTACAGGTGTACCGGCCCAGCATTAATTAATTAATTAATTAATTTCCCAGGCAAAGTCTTGTGCTTACTACCATCTTCTACAGCCAACGAATGAGATTTTATGCCATGGTTTGCATGGTAAAGGCGGTTCCCTGGCTTCCTGGGCTAGTGCTAAACTGGGTCATACTAAAGTCACAGCAGGGCCATGCAGTCTCTGCGGGATGGAGGTTTGTCTCAAGCTCCACCCAAGACTAGAGCTGATCTGGTGAAAACTCAGGTCTGTTCCATCAGCAATCAGATCTTTGTCTGGTACCAGAGTCAGTGTAGAGGCTTTATGAGTGCTAGCCTACATCTGGGGCCTTCATTGTCCTTTAGGTGCCTTTAGGTCTCACCAAGATGGGCATTTCCCTCCATTTTGAAACAAGCCCTGTGCAAGCTTTCCTGCCTTGCTTCCAGGCAGGTAGGATCCTGCTCTCCTCTGTTTGCCCCAGGTTGGGAGACTGATAATAAAGGCCTTGAATTGCCTGCCTCAGACAGTTGCAAATGCTGAAGTTAGGGGTTGTTGGGATCACTGTTACCGTGTAGCCTAGCTTTGAGTTTACCTTTGTGGACCTGGTACTTGATTTCAAGTTAAGCCCAGGACCTAACTAACTCTTACCATTTCCCAAGGTGGAATTGCCTCTCTAGGCCCTGGGCTCCTTGGAACTAGGGAAGGGTGATACACACAACTCTTACCTTTCTGCCTTTTTCAATATGTCTTTCATTCTGCTATACTAAAAGCAGCCAGTATTTTTTTAATTTAAAAACTTTTCATTAGCACATAATTGCTGTATATAATAATTATATTCATCATGGGGATTTGGTACATGTACACAACACATCTTATTTCTTTTTCCTTCCCCCCTCCTTCTCCCTCCCTCCATCTCTAGATTCCCATCCCAGTTAAAAAAAGACTTCTCTCCCTGTTTTCTACTATCTATACTTTATTTTGCTTTTTAAATTATTTGTACTTTGAGTTTCTTATATAAAAGAAACCATATGAAATTTAAGTATGTATATGTCTGATTTATTTCACTTAACATAATGACCTCAAGGTACATCCATTTCCCTACATATGATTCAAGTGTATCCTCTCTAAGGCAGAGTAGTACTCTATTTGCATATAAATACCACATTTTCTTTATCCATTCATCTGTTGATGAATATAGAGGCTGTTTCTGAGATTTAGTTATTATGAGTTGTGATGCTATTAACATGGGTATGCTTGTATCACTGTAATATAATGTCTTTGAATCTTTTGGGAAGATACCTAAAAGGGGAACACTTGGATCAAATAGAATTTCTTTTTTTTCAGGGGGGAATCTACATATTGATTTTTATAGTACTAGTGTCCATTTCTACCAACAATGTAGAATGGTTCCTTTTCCCCCTACAGTTTTGCCAGAATTTTTTATAATTTGATTTCTTAATGATAGTCATTCTTTCTGGAGGAAGATGGAATCTCAGTGCTGTTTTAATTTGCATTTCTGTCATGGCCAAAGATGGTGAACTGTTTTTTTCAGGTATTTGTTGGCTATGTGTACTTCCTCTGAGACATGTCTATTTCTTTCAAGTGGCCGCTTTTGCATTTGGTCTTTCATTTTGGTGGATTTACTTTTCTAAGTTCTTTATATAATCTAGATATTAGTCCTTTAGCCACGGAAAAAATGTTTTTCACATTCTGTAGGTTGTCTCTTCACTCTATTGTGTTGTTTCTTTGCTGTAAAGAAGCTTTTTAATTTGATATAATTTCTGTTGTTCACTGTTGATGTTATTTCTTGCATAATTGGGGTTCAAAAATTCCTTACTTATGCCTATGTATTGAAGATTTTTACCTATTTTTATCTTCATGCATTGTGTTTTATTTTTATTTTGAGACAGGATCTTGCTGTATATTCTAGGTTGGCCTTGAGCTCACTATGTAGTCTAGGTTGGCTTCAAACTTGCAGCAATACTTTTGCCTCAGCCTCCTGGGTGCTGGGATGACAGGCATATGCCATCACACCAGGCAATGTTTCTGTTTTAATATTAGGTCACTGATCCATTTTGATTTTATTTTAGTACATAGTGGGAGATAATAGGTCAGAATTCATTCTTGTGCATGTGTGTGAACATTTTCCCCATAAGCATTTATTAAAGAGGTTCTTTCTTCCAGTTTATGTTTTTGGCCCCTTTGCCTAACATCAGATTGGTAATAATCTGGTTATGCATATCTGTTCTTTTCCCTTGATCTACATGATCATTTTTGTGTCAGTATGATGCTGTTTAAATCACTGTAGCTTTGTAAAAGAGCTTAAAAATTGGGACTATCATGCTTCCTGCTTTGCTCTTGTTATCCAGGATTCCTTAAGCTATCCTGGGTCTCTTCTGATTTCATATTAATTTTAGGATGGTTTTTCTAGTTCTGTGAGGAATGCTATTGGTATTTTGATTGAGATTACACTAACATTGTATATTAGTTTGGAAGTATGGCCATTTGACTATATTGGTTCTGCCTATTCAGGAACATGGGCTATCTCTAAATTTATAATGTCTTGTCTAATCTCCTTTTTCAGATTAGTAGAGTTTGTAGAGGTTTTTCATTTTCTTTGTAAAGTTAATTCTGAAATTTTTAATTTTTCTTGAAGCTATTATAAATAGTATCGGTTTTCTAATTTCTTTCTTAGTGGGTTTCTTATTGGTGTTCATGAACACTACTGATTTTTGTGTGCTGATTTTGTATTTTGCTACCTTGGTCGATTTGATTATTGTTTCTAGGAGTTTTTTGGTGGGGTTTTTTTTTTTTTTGCATTTTTATCTAAGGGATCATGTCATCTGCAAATAGGAAGTTTGAATTTTCTATACATATATTCCTTTTATTTCTTTCCCTTGCCTGATTGCTCTGGCTAATCTTTCAAGGTAATGTTAGCTTCCAATGCTTTGGGCAGTACACTTTTCTTTTCAATTTCAGAAAAGAGTTTGAGGAGTATTGGTGTCAGATTTTCATTGTAGTTTGTGGAATTTATTGGTGAATCTATTGCATCCTGGGCTTTTATTAGTTGGTAACTTTTTTATTACTGCTGCAATTAATTGCCTGTTATTCCAATGTTTAGGGTATTTATATCTTCTTGATTCAGTTTTGGTAATTTATATGTACATAGGAATCTATTCATTTCTTCTAGATCTTCCAATTTATTGGAGAATAGGATTTGTAAGTAATTACTAATAGTCTGTTGTGATTTTGCTTTTTTATTTTCTAATTGCAGTTATATGGGTGTTTACTTTTTTGGGTAGTTTGACTCAGGGTTTTACTCCTTTGCTTATTCTCTTGAAGAACCAACTCTTTGATTTATTGATTTTTGTGTTTTTAGTATCTATTTCATTAATTTCTATTCTGATCATTATAATTTCCTCCTTTGTATTAGCTTCAGTTTTGGATAGTTTTTATTTTTCTAGTACCTTGAGTTGTATGTCTAAGTTATTTATTTGGTCTTATTCTGTTTTTCTGATGTGGACTTCCTTCTCAGGACTGCTTTCCTTGTGTCCTTTAGGTTCTGGAGTGTTTTACTGGTATTTTTGTTTGATTATATGAACAGTCATATTCTTCCTTGATTTCTTCTGATCCCCATTTTTCATCCAAGTTGCATTGTTCAATCTTCATGTATTTGCATAAAATCTGTAGTTTCTTTTCCCTTCAATTCCTAGTTTCAATTCACTATGATCTGAAAATATGCATAAGATAATTTCAAGTCCTTTTTATTTTTTAAAGTGTGTGTTATACTCTAGTATGTGCTCCATTTTGGAGAAAGTTCCATGTACTGCTGAGAAGACTTCGTATTTTATTGCTGTTGGATGGAACACCATCAATATCTATTTAGTTCATTATTTCAAAGGTGTAGTCGAATTTTGTTGATGTTTATCTGACCCTTAATGTTTAGTAGTATTTGTGCTGTAGAGTTGGATATGATGGCATTTGGTGCATATATATTTAAACTTGCTATATCTTCTTGTTGAATTATTCCTTTAAGCAATATTTAGTGGCCCTCTTTGCCTCTTCTGATTAGTTTTGGTTTGAAGTTTCCTTTGTCTGAAATAGGATACTACTGCTGCTTGCTTTCAAGCTTCCATTGAATGGAATCAATACTGTTTTCCATCATTGGATTTTTAGTCTATAAATTTCATTTTGGATTAAAGTTCTGCCTTGTGTGTAGAATACCGTTGGATTTTTTTTTTCATCAAATCTACCAATCAGTTTCTTTTGATTTGGGAGTTGAAACTATTTACATTGAGAATTATTACTGAAAAGTTCTGACCTATTCCTATCATGCTTTTTTTCTGTTGCTGATACTTTTATTTTTCCCTTTTGCTTAACTGCTTATCCTGCTTAGGGTATTCATTTCATTAGGCTTCTGGCATCATTTTCTTCATTATATCTGTCTAGGACATCCTTGAGAATCTTTTGGAGTGCTGATTTTGTGGTCATGAATTTTTAAAGTGTTCTTTGTTGTGTAATGTCCTTATTTCTCCTTCAATTTTGAAAGATAATGTTGCAGAATGTATTTGTCTGGATTGAAACCTATTTCTTTTAAAAGCTTAAAACACCTCACTTCAGGCTTTCCTCATTTTTAAGGTTTGTATTGAGAGGTCTGCTGTAATTCTAATGGATTTGTCTTTATAAGTTATTTATTGCTTTTCTCTAAAAGTTTCTAAGATTCTGTCCTCATGTGCATTGGACTTCTGACATTTGGACTACAATGTGTCACAGACATATTCTTTTCTGATCATGGCTATTTGGGTTTCTTTGTGTCTTGTTTATCTGTATTTTGAATTCTTTCCCTGTGGTTGGAAAGTTTTCTGCTATGATTTCTACAAACAGATTTTTATAGCATTTGTGCCATCTTCTAAATTTGCTCTAAGTCTAATTAATCGTTGATTGGTCTTCTTTGCATCATCAAGCTATTGTTGGATCCATTTCCTATTTTATTTTGTTAATTTTGAGGTGTTTCTGAGTATATGGTCACCAACATCAGCAGTATCTTCTAGTTCTGACACTTTCTGCTGACATGGGTTATTTCTGCTGTCCTTAATTTCAGTAAAATTCCTTATCTCTTGAATTTCTGGTTGGTATCTTTTCTTTGCTAAACTGGTCATTCATGCTTTAAATAGTTTGGTTTAGCTCAGCTAGCTTTTTATTTATCTTTTTTTTTAAGTTCACTAATTCTTTGGTTTTATTACTGCCACTATCTGGTTAGTTATATCATTTTTGAGCTTGCTGAGTACCTTTTTAATCTGTTTTTGTAATCTTTTGTAACTTTGTATAATTCAGACATTTGGTTTTTTATTTCCTTCCTATTGAATTGACACCCTTTGGATCAGCTATGGAGGACTTGTAAGTTTTTAAAGGATTCTGTTGCCTTGTTTTAGTGTGTGTGTGTGTGTGTGTGTGTGTGTGTGTGTGTGTGTGTGTGTGTTGAGGCTTGGAGATCAATTAGAGGGAAAAGACTTTGTTGCTAGTATGGAGAGTTCTTTAGTCAGTGTCTGCTTTCCACTGACGTGACCTTGGCTTTCCCTACAGTTTGGTACTTGTCTCCCTGTTTGACCTACTCAGTTTAATTGATTTGGACCTAGTTGCTGTGTTGCAAAGAGAGACTCCCTACTGGCTATATCAATGTCCACAGATCTAAACATACATCAACCATGTACATTAAAACTTATTTCAACAATTTCACCCTCTTATTAATGTCCTGTAGAGACTGCTCACTGGCTTTCAGATTCTCTGATGCAAGTATCTTACTTACTATGTCCTCTTCTTGATAAGAAAAGTAGAAGAATTTTGAGCCTGCCCACCTTCCAGGCCACTACTGAAGTGCTGGCTCCCTCTCTAGGGGTCCTGGAGCCTCTCCCAAGATGGAGAGGACACTGGGCCTGGGGTGCTAGTGGTGCCCTGGTTTAGGAATGCTCTGACTTCCCTTTCTAACCCCCCACATACTGGATTTTGGTCCAGTGAGTTTCTCCTTCTGTGTTTGCCTTCCTGTCCATAGCTTGCTATTCTGCCGCTGCCTTTGTGTCCCTGCTTTCCTCCAGTGCACATAGGGGAGCCTCCTTCCCTTCCTGTTGCTGCCTAGGCAGCCATGATGGATTAGCTCACACTACTCTCTCTCACCTCATTTCCTAAGCTCTTGTGAAGGTAGTTTGCTGGGTGAATTACTGCTCAATTTGGCATGGCTTTGGGGAGAAAATACTTGAAGATCTTACTCAGGTGCTATCTTGCTCTACCCCATAGAAGCTTATTTTTATAATGTCTTATAAAATGACCAGTACACAAAAATTTGGGAGATAATAAAAATGTGTTCCTTCTTGAATGTGGTTGGAGAAACTCAGCCTTTGACAGTAAGTTCTTCTTACTTTCCCATGTCATTACCTCAGGGCCAGTTATTATAAGCCATTTTTAACTATTCAATTAACACTCTTAGAAATGAGTTGACATGATTCTTATTAAGTTCAAAATTCTTATTTTTCCAAATCATAGCAGATCAAAAGTGAGAAAAAACTGGAAAGAACAGATGGAGGAAGAATAACAAAATATAGATGATTCAAGTATTAAAATCAAAAGGAAACATAGATAAAGGAGGAAAGAAAAAAATCGTGTGATACTTCAGTATTCTCACACAGAAGAGAAATAGATGGTAATGATTAAGATTGAAATGATTTCTCTTGTATTAAGGAAGAATTTGTTGTAAGCATGTATTAGTTATGGTGATAACATGTAATACCATAAAACATTCAAGAATAAGTAGCACATTAAGTAAGAAGTTTAAGTCTTTTAAGATGAAATCAGCTGCAGAAGAAATTTTGCCTTCACTGGGCCAAATAATCTTGACTGTTGATATACATGTAAGGTTCACTTAGTCCAAATATCTGAATATATAAATAGGTCAATGGAAAGCTGGACAGGTAGACAACTAGTCAAATGTGTAAGCAGACATCTAAGGCCTTGATAATTTGGAACTTATTGATAAAAATACGAAGACTGTATCGATAACAATTAAATACGCAATTTGAAATGAATACTTTTAGTGAATCTCCATAACAATCTCCATCATAATTTATAGATGCTACAAAGTGAATATTACTAGCAGTCTGGAAGTATTTTTGATTTACTCTCAATTAATGTAGTTAAGGAAGTAGATTTTGTTGAATATGTATTTGTATCTGTTGCTATCTAACAAATTACCTGAAAGTTATCACCCTAATATATTCACCATCTTATGTAGTTCCTAAAGGTTTATCATCCTGCAGCAGCTTAACTGAGTGCTCTCATGGGGTTGGAGTGAAGCTGGAATCAGATCTTGAGTCATCTAAAGGCTTTACGAGGACTGAGAGACCGACTTTCATGCACACCTGGTTAAGGGCAAACCTCCACTCTCCAAACTACTATCATTAACATAAAAATGGTGCTTGCTTGCATGAAATACAGGGAAAATCATAGAACAAAAGAAAATATTTCCTGATAAAGAGTTGTTGGACATATCAAAAGATGTAGCCTAAAAGTTTAAATGTCTATGCAGACAAATTAACACCTAAGATTTCCTTTTGCATTACAGCACATCTGTCCCATTATCAGGGATTCATACTGTACCAACTGTAAGGTTTTACAGGGTTTTGAAAAGAAAGAAGAAAACCTACCATTTTCAAAGTGATAAATCGTGTAGATTCTCATGGGCTTCCAAACTACAACATCACATTATTAACAGTTTACATTTTTTCAATAATTATTTTCTTTACCTTATGGGTATAAGTCCACTTCTAATTTGTGACACATTTCTGAGTTTATTTATCCATGTATGTGCCCAATTCTGTTTGAGAACCTTGTAATATAAGCTACTTAGGGGAAAAGAAAGATCTTTTTGGCTTCTGAATGCTTTCTCTTGTTCTTTTTATTGCTCTTAAAAGAAATTTCAATGATGGCACAGATGACTGGAGGCCACAGTGTTGAGTGATTCTGTGATGATAGCTTGAAAACTTCAGAAAGTATTTCAGGAATAATAGGTACCAGGGAGAGTATCAGCAGCAGCATTACATGTGGTTCACAGCCAGCCAAGACTCCAGATTTTAATAAATAGTCTGCACTGAGAATATATTGTGTAATAGCCTTCTTCAATAGAGTGAATTCTTATAGCACTGATGATGAAATCATATACACAAAAAATGACTTTTTAAAGGCAAAATAATCATTTAAAACTGTGGCAAGAGGCATTCTTTTTAAACTTTTTTTTGGCATGGTATTGATCTGAATATGGAAAATGACAACTGTTTTTTAGGCAATATACTCATAATTACAGCTGCATGGAAATTTTTCACATCATCTGTGATATTATTTTTGCTGGAATATTTCAAATTTTGCCAAGGGCCTCTTTCTGTTAATTTAGTCATAGATAAAAATATGTATGTTTTGTGTAAGAACAACTTACCATATTCTCTATGCTAAAATTACAGTCTTTTTCTCTAGGAAAATATATTAAGCTTATATATTATTTAGAGAAAAATAAATTAATATAAGGAGTTGTCACAGTTAATTCACATTTGATTATTCGGGATTTTTGCATAGTGAAGTTAACTTGGGTCATTTAGATAGGCTTTTGGCTTTTAGTAAGAGAAAGCACAATTAAACATGAGTTAGACAAAATAATTAATTCAATAATTATAACAAGAAGTATTGATATGTGTGGCTCCAGAATTGTTGAATTCTATACCTCTGAGAGGCTCTTAGTTTTGCTGTCACGACGACAAGATCAGTTACGCAACCTCAAGGGTCCTGTCTCTCCACATCAGGGACCAGGCATGCAAGAAGAAAGGGCACGGATTCCCTTCCATTCACTGTCTCTTTATCAAGGTAGACTCTCTTACATCATAGACAGTTCCTCTGGGTGGCTTGTTCCATGGTCCATGCCTATCAGTTGAAATGGCTTATAGATCAGATACCAGTTACCCTTTTATTGGTACCGGGAATCGACTTGGGTCCTTGAGCTTGCGCAGCAGACATCGAAACCACTGAGCTAAATCCCCGCCCCACCAGTTACCTTTTTAATGGCAGTTATACATCCCTCGTAAAATAGAATGCCAGAGAAAACATTTGACATTTTTGTTTGTTCAGATTAATGCTGCACATTTTGAGCAGTTTAACTGACATATTTCTTCAGTTGGCTTCTCTTTCCCTGTCATTTATTGAATATTTACTGCTATCTAGGCACTGTATAAAACTTTTTACTCAATTTTTTTTAGTTCCTAAGACTTCTTACTTAAGAAAGAGTAGGTTTTAAAAAGTTAAATAAGTGGGGCCGGGGATTTAGCTCAGTGGCACCGCACCTGCCTTGCAAGTGCAAGGTCCTGAGTTAGAGCCCCAGCCCTGGTACAAAAAAAACCCCTAAAAACCCAAACAAACAAACAAAAAAGTTAAATAAGTCATATAAGTCACACTCAGGAAATAACAGGACAGGGGTTCAGGTACAGTTCTCTTTTACTCTCAGCTTTTGTTTTTAAGTACTGAAAGATTCTGCTTATCTTTCACAACGCTTTCATTTTTTCTTTTTTACAAAATCTATGTAATCATGTTCTAAACTATGAATATTGCCCTTGGACTTAGATACTTGACAGCTCTATTCTCACTTTCCCCCCTTTCTCTTGTACTTTTCCTTCTTCACACTCTCTGGGGATTACTTCCCTAACAAACATGTGAAGGGATTTTTATGAGAACTACTTCAACCTATCAGATAAATTCCTTGTATAGTAATTGGCACAGGAATTCATTTTTCCTATTAAATTTTATTTTTTCTGAATTTCATCTTCATAGCAAACTAGATTATTTGTAAAATATGAGTATTTAGTGATTAAAGATATAATGATGATATTTACTCATGGATAAGTTGGGATTTCCTGTCTTATTGAAACCTTGCAAATTGTCCTAACAGGCTATTACTGTGCGCCTGCAAGCCTGGTGCCTTCGTCAACTCTTTCAAAGGCCTATCTATAAATATAGCCATATTCAGAAGTACTCAGAGTTAAGGTTTCAACATATGATTTTTAGGAGGACACAAGATTTGCAGGTGCAGAGAAAAGACTGTAAGAGGACACAGTAAGAAATCAGCCACCCATAAACCAATGATAGAGGCCTCAGGAGAAAACATACCTGTTGACACCTTGATCTTGGATTTCCAACTGCAAAAATTATGAGAAACTAAATTTCTATTGTTTAAGAAATCCAGTATGTGATATTTTGTTATGGCAGCTTTAACAAATGAATATACTTTCTTTATTCAACAAACATTTACTACAAATGGCCCTTCTACTCCACATACATTTCTGCTACATTGGGGTATAATGTTGAATACAACAAATGAATGGATAAAACAAATGAAGTGTATGTGGACTGTCAGAACGCTGGAGGAAAAGAGCAGAGTCTGAGGGTTTGTTCTTCTCATGGTTGTTGTTGTTGGACAGAATGATCAAATTCATGACCATGAAAATGCACAATAAAAATAAAAGAATTCAGGTGAATTTTTTTGAGAAAGATAAATAAATACATTTATTATTTGTAGTAGGTTATACAAATGCATGTATAATAATTTGGAATCTCTTAAAAATATTTTGTACAGTATTTAACTGTACATTGTAACAACTAAGTTCTTTTTTTTGTAGGGTTGTCCAAGTAAGGCATGGATTACAGAAATAGGTAATGTTATGCTCTTGTCTCTCTCTCATTTTACTGGACCCTAAATGTATATATCTTAGGTACATGGAAGTTGAAATGTTTCAAAAGAGAAATTAGCAAGTGAATAGGTGGAGATATGAGAATGGAAATGAATGCTGAGGGTTTGAGCTTTCTGATAGAATTCCGCTTTGGAATGTATGACCTATAGCATGATGAGAAAACTTGAACAGCAGGACCTGATGTTCCTGGTACAGTGTAACAGCCTTTCCAAGAGGAAGAAATTCCTAGAATTTCCAAAAGTAGGGTTATACAATAGGAATATAGAGTTGTGAGCAAAGCTGAAAGCTTTCTCCCTAAGGTCTGTATTTATTTGAGGAACAGAATTAAAATAAAGGAACCATTTTCCCATTATCTTGGAGAGTGGGGGTGACTCTACTGCCTCAGGAGCACAGGAATCTGGTATAGCCTGGTGGTAGCAATGTGCAGGTAGTTACTTAAGTGGGAAACTGAAGGATTTGGAAACCTGGGCTAAACTGCAGGTATTTGCAGAACAAATGGGAGTGGCGCTAGCCTTGGTCCTGATGGTTCTTGCATGCATTGCACATATCGTCAAATTATACAGATTCTACATGGAGAGAGCCTCTTGAAAGGAGGCTGAAATTCTGAGTAATGGAGGCACAAATTATAGGGACAGTGACTAATCTGACTTATTTTGTTCCCACAGATGAATGGAGCCTTCCATTAATGTTGATGTCACTGAGAAATACTCTCAAACCTACACGATGAACAAGTTGACTACTTAGTGTCCTCATTGGAAAGCTTTTTAATTTAAGAGGTTTGAAGTTAAAACATAATTCTCATACTATGCATTTCCTACTACAATTTATCATTTATCAATATTCAATTACCACATGACCTTTAAGGGAATCCATGCATCAGAGCTATACTTTATCACTCAGAAACCTTAAAATTAATAACAAAACTTGGGTTTTGAATTTAATTAAATTATATAATTTGTGGGTTTTGATTCTGCTTAGGGAATAATGTTTGAAACCCCGTGAATATGTATGTATGTATGTATGTATGTATGTATGTATGTATGTATTTGGGATTGGGGACCAAACTAAGGAAATCCAGACAAGCATTCTAGTATTAAGCTACCCCATGGTTCTATACTCCACAATTCTAAAAATTAAGATTATTCTATTCTTAGCACTTTTACTGAGTTTCTGAATGACTTACTTTTACTCAAATATTTTCCCCAGTTGTCCAAAAAATTGTGAAAGAGAAAGGCAATAATTCTTGTAAAGGGCTGGGGATGTAGCTCAGTGGCATTGTGTCTGCCTGGCAAGCACAAGGTCCTGAGTTCAATTCCCAGTACCGAAAAAAAAAAAATCCTTTGGCCGGGGATTTAGCTCAGTGGTATCGCAGCCTGCTGCGCAAGCACAAGGGCTGAAGTTCGATCCCTGGTACCAAAAAATAAAAATAATAATAATAATAATAATAATAATTCTTGTAAAGGTCAACTTCAATGATACAAAAATTCTATAGTAAATCAATCTTATACAAATACAAACTGCACAGTGTTGTTTGATTTGCCAGAATTTATAGGAACTTTTATCTGACACATGGGTTTTTTTGTTTTGTTTTGTTTTTGGTACCATGGATCATATTTGGGACCTTGCACTTGCAAGGCAGATGCCAAGACCATTGGGCTAAATCCTTGGCCCTGGCACATGTGTTTTATACTGGGGATTGAACCCAGGGCTTTTTCACTGAGCTACATCCTAGCTTTTAAAATTTTAATTTATATTCTATTTTTCATTAAGTAGCCAAATTGCTTAGCTCAAACTTATTCTCCTACCTCAATGTCCCAGAGTGCTAGAGTTACAGGTGTGTACCACTATGCTTGACTTGAGGTGGATTTTTTTTTCATGAATTCAATTTCTTCTCCTCGTATGCATTTTGTCTTTCTCAACTCTTCATTTTTCATATAGTCTAAATTTAAATGCTGAAACAGTTCTCTTTTGCATGATCATTTGCTGTCTTTAAATCAAGAGCTCAAGTCATCCTGAGTTTATGAGCTTCTTGTGATTGTCAAGTATTTAGTTCCGACTACAAAACATTATCAGTTAATTTCAGAAAGGAAATTAAACAGGTCAGTTACCTTCCACCTCTCCTGCCAATTCACATAAACATAAAAGTCATCTTTTACATTTTTTTAATGAACACTATTTATCTAAATAAAATCAACTTGAAGCCAGTTTTCCCTCCTTTGCTTTGTTCTGTGTTGTATGAAATTGTGAATCACCACCAGCAGTTATTCCCATATTAATCCAAACACCTTGTTGTAAACAGTTTTGTGATGTTTAATATTGAAAATATTTTAAGTTCACTCATTTAGAAGTATGGCAATCCCCTTCCATCTGTGGTTTCACTTTCTATGGTTTCAATTACCTGTGGTTGACTGGAAAAAAATAAATGGAAAATTCCAGAAACAATAAATGTCTTCTGCAAAATGCTGTCCTGCTTTTCCCCACTGTACCTAATCTATAAATTATCTTTATTAAAGATATGCATATAAAGGAAAAACAAAATATATGTGGGCTAGAATACTATTCATGATTTCAAGCATCTGGCCATTGGTGGGCCTTAGAATATATTTCTGTAGGATAAAAGAGGTCTTCCCTATTGGGTTGATGGTGGTTCATGATGAAATGTAAACAAAAGGACGGGATCACATTTAAAAATTGATGAGCACTAATTAGTTAATAGATATTCATAGCTAGGACAGATATTACCTTTTATATTTTTAATAACTTAAAAGGACAATTCATTCAATCTTATTTTGGGAAGACTTTCATAAAGACTGATTGTAGTGCTGTTATTAAAATTATATAACACATTTGGATCTGTCATGGCTTAAATTGTTGCAATTATTTTTTGACTATATGTATAAGTTATAGAATATCCTCAGAGCTTAGCTAAGGAAGTCAGATTATGCTCCACTTGTGTCTATAGTCAATAGATGTGTGTGCATATTGGCAAAGCTTATTTATCAAAAGACTGTAAAAATGGATTTTCAGATTTTTCTTACATTGATTAAATTGAAGATTCTCTGGGCATTTTTTATTACAATTCTGATTCATGCAACCTAAGGTGGGCCACAAAATAACACACCACGGACATATGTTTGTATGTGATACGATGGCTGAGAGGAAAGAGAACATGTCCATATTAAACAAACAGAAATCATAGTATTAAGTGCTCCCTTTGATTAAGAAAAAACCAAAACCCCAAAATCTCTTTTGTACTTGCTTGTAGGCTTTTCCAATACTAAAAGCAAAGAGTCACTACAGTCAATTAATGAAGAGTGTGCCTTATTCATCTTTCTAATACAGAAGTACACATTAACATTCTCATGAGTCCTCAATCTAAGCCACTGTCTGAACTCAGCAGTTATGCAAAGTATAGAAGTGTGTCGATTCTTTTAGAGATCAGCATGGTAGTGTTTGCTTGCATTCTGCTGGCGGAGAGGCAGGGAAATGAATTAGCCACAGAGTGTGAGAAATGAAACTCCATTATAGCTGGATTGTGTCTCTTCCCCAAGGAAGAGAGTGGGGTTTAGACTCTAGAGAGGATAACCTTTGCCAGGAGTTACCGTTTGCTTCTTTAGATTGCACTAGAAAGAATCCCATTTAAGTATTGAGTCAATCACATTTTATTGTGGCATAGAATTTAACTCATAATATAAGCTTGAGGGATGTAATTGTACATACATTTTATCAGAGCAAACCACAGTATCAGTTGATTTTCCTAGTGTCTTAAATGTAACAACCAAGGGAATAATAAATCGAGGATTACTGGAGACATAGAAAAAACAATTATCCAGTTAAAATCAGTTTTCATAATATTTTTAGCAAATTATGTTTTTCTTAAAAACAGAAGGCTATTATGCATGAAGTAGCATTTAAAGTTTATATTTGTGTTAGGGACAAACCTGACATCACCATTTAAAGGAGGAGAGGGAGGTTTATTTCGGTTCACAATTTCACAGGGATTGGTTGTCTGGCTCCAGGGGAGAAATAGCACGGTAGAAGAATAAGCTGCTCAACCCATGGTGGTCAGAAGCAGAGAGAGCAATCAAGAACCAGAATGAAAGGGCCACCTCCCTGGCCTTAGCCCCGGTGACCCCTGTGCTCAGATTGGGTCCTACCTCCTACAATGCATTCAGCTGTGAACTCCCCGGATGACTGATCACCAGTGAGTCGATCGCCTCCATCTGATCACTGTCCCAAAGCCCCACCTCTGAACACATGAGATTTGGGGGCCACATTCTAGATTGAAAATCATGACAGTGTTTACCATGGAAAAGCCAGAAAGTAAGTAAAATGAGAGCAATGCAGATCAATACTATAGACATTTGGATAGAGAATAAAATGTGGACTTTCTCTAATGGAGGATAATGGAGTTGATAGACTGCCTTAGTAGATCATTTTCTTAACTCTAAAGAAAATTTCCTTTAATATTTTATCCCTGGCATAAGACATGTAGACATCAGGCATAGTCTTTCCTGTATATGCATTTTGTTAAAACTATAAGGAAATTGCCAGGTTATATTTTCTAGGGAGTACTCAGCCATCTCACAAAGATTTCTATCAATAAAACTGATTTTAACAAGTGAAATCAGTGATTTATAAATAATAGAAGCACTACAGGGCCGGGCATTTAGCTCAGTGGTTCCAGCGCCTGCCTCACAAGCGCAAGGTCCTGAGTTCGATCCCCGGTACCAAAAAAAAAAATGTCCTGCATAGAAGTACTACAGAAAAATTCTTTCAGAATTAGAATATTCTAATAAGTGTGTTAGATATCAAAAGTGCACTGTCATAATATTTTAAATTATCACGTCTTTCTTTAGCTTAAGAAAACCAAATTTTGATTCTATTGATATTGTAAGTATAAATAAATAAATCAATAAGTAGCTTTTGTTACCTGAAGATTTGTCAATTAATAGCTACTAAGAACATTATATTTTTAAACATGTTTTTAATTTTATCCTATTTTATTTTGGTCATATTAAATTTTACTCTTTTTTGTTGTTAGTCATTTACTACATCATTTTTTCTTAATATTTATTTTTAAACATTTTAGTCTTTGATTCTTCTGTTGCTTTTTGAAGGATTTTTATTTATTTATTATTTATTTATTTATTTATTTATTATTTATTTTTATGTTTTTATGATACAAAGAGATTTACAAACACATGGTTCTATGGGGCTTCATCAGGTGCCACTCATATAAGATGGTTGTACATTTAACTTTAGAACTATAGTGCAAAAAAGAACTTCTTTGAATAAAGATAGCTTTGAGAGACATTTATTCTTCATCTGGTAAAATCTGGGAAACAAAAGGCAACAGGGAATGAAGAGAAACCAGCCTGATTTCAGACTAAATCAAAGTCTATGCAGAAGTAAATATTTGAAATGTAAGCCCTACTGCTGATTGGGTGTGCAATTTTAATAAGGTAACAACATTTAGTGATATATATATATATTGTCTCCTAAAGAGAAATTATAAGTGACAGCCTTTATACTTTTCTCTTCATCACATGTAGATATTCAAAAATTGATAAACTTTTATAATTTTCCTTACATTCAATGAAGAAATGCATATCATGTTAAATAAACTATACAACAGAAATGTTATCTAAGTCAGATTTCATAAACCTTAAATTGTTTTTAACTGGAACCATTAAATCAGTTTCCAAATTTATTTAATACCACTAAGTTATGGTAAAAGCAAGTGATGAAAGAAAGCAAATTAGCCAAAGTATATTATTGAAAGTCAGGATATTTATACTACTTTCCAAGTTAATATTTCCCCAGTGTTAGGTAAGCACAGTCTCATTATAGGGGATGGACAGGATGGTATCAGAGATAGTCATAGGCTCTTTCAAACATGTTTTGTAAGATACTATAGGATTCTGTTTTAGTAAATTTTCAAATAAAACATCAGTCTGCAAAAAGAAGGGTAAATATTGATAAATTCATATAATTTTGAGGAAAACAAACACATCCCTTCATAATATATCCCTATTAAGATAAATTTGCTTTATCTTCACAATGTTCTTTTAATATCAAAGAATAGGAAAAGGGCACAAGTGTAAAAGCAACATTACAAGGTTTAGAAGGCCAGATAAAGATAAAGAGCCCATGAGCAGAATGTTCCTGGGTAGCAGTATATCTCATGTCATTGTGTTTAATCCCTAGTACGTAGATTTAGTGATGTGAGTTGTTTCTCTGGACATATTCTCTACCTCTTCTATATTTTTTATCCATTTAAATGATTGTGATACTTGAACTGGGCAACTTTTACATAAATATACCACTCCAAATTTTAAAACTGTTCGTTTGTTCACATTCCTCTCAGAGCAAAATTTAAATTCCTTAATGAGGCCTAAAGGGCCCTCCAGTACCTGACTCCTGACATATCTCATCAATCCAGTCTCTCAAAGCTGTGCACATTGCATTCATTCATTCAGCTAATCAACATCTATTTTTTCAGTGTATACTTTGTATCAAGAACTGACCTAAACTGTGAGAACAAAGGTAAATGTGATGTATTTTCTCTGCTCTCTTGTAATTTACAGTGCAGAAGAGGGAAGGATCCACTGCCTGCCTCGCAAGCTAAGGACCCCAAGTTCGATCCCCGGTACCAAAAAAAAAAAAAAAAAAGAAGAGGGAAGGATTACTCCATTTTGTTAAACACAAATTTATTGAGTACCCACTATATTCCAGGCACTGATCCAGGGACTGATGAAGTAGCCTTCATATTATACAAACAAAAAGTGAAAAATTATATATTATATATTATATATTTTAATTATATTAAAATTAAATTCAGTAGAGATACTGAATTTCAGCAAGTTGGCAATAAAGAAGTAAATGCAAAAATAAGTGATTATAGGTTTGTATATCAATTAATACTGGGATTCTGTAGGTTTTCATGATGGTGATGACTTATCTCTTTAAAGAGGTGATATTTAAACTGAGACAAAGGATAAGATGGGTCCAATTGTGGCAGAGTCACATTGGGTAAGACTGAGTTGGGAAAGTTTGGAGTGTCAAAGAATCTGAACAAAGGCCTGGGCAACTGGAGAATATTTCAAGGATACTGAAAAAGTTCGGAGCAGGTAAATAACAGAGCATTGAAGGTCGTAGTGATGAGCGTATGTTCTATATTTAATTAATTTTATTTATTTATTTTTTATTTATTTATTTATTTATTTTTGTACCAGGGATCGAACTCGGGACCTTGAGCTTGTGAGACAGGCAGCAGAACCACTGAGCTAAATTCCCAGCCCTGTTCTATATTTTAAAACCTTTAATTTCCTGAAAAGGCTGTGCTTTCCATTGTCTTACACCTTTACCTGTGCTGTCCTTTCCTACCCACCCCCTACACTCCCAATAATATATGTTCCTCTTCAAAACTTTCTGCCTTTTTCCTTTCAAACTCATTTTCTGCTCCTGCTTTGTATTCCAGGAAGGCCCTCCATTTTTTTGCCTCAGTTGTTGGCTGCACCACATAATATTGTAAATCACATGCTTGTTGGAATCCATAGGCTGTCGTTTTGTTGAGTACAGGCTATTTCATTCCAGTCTTTCTCTACTCAGCACCCAGCACAATGGCTGGCACACAGAAATTGCCTTGCAAATATTTGTAGAACAAATGTGTTCATTTCCTAGTGTCCGCTCTGCCTCAGTGCATTTCATTCAATGTTCAGCTTGTTCAGCTCTTGAAATGTCAATCATCCCCAAAGCCAGGAAGCAGCATTAGACATGGTGATTGCTCTCCTAAGTGCCTTCTCTTCCAGCTGGGAGCCAGGACCTGGCACTGAAGCCAAGCTACAAGTGACCTAATTAGTCCTTTGGTTATTTAAAAAAAAAAAAAGTGGGAATAATCATGAGCTGGGATGGCCAAAAACCGGGAAATACAGGGTGTCATGTGAGCTGAAATGTTTATGATGCCAGATGTAAGTCTTTTAGACAGTTTCAGTGGTCTCCAAAACAAAGTAGTTTGCATTTTAATTGTTTTCAGGACCTTTTATCAACAAAATATGTTCATTGGCTAATCAAATCTTTGCACCACATTAGAAATCAACAGTGTGTTGGCTACAGAAATAAGATGCACAAATCTCTCTGGCCTGGCTATAAAAGAATTTCTGACAGCAGAATTCAGCCAGATGCTGCCTATCTTTCTGGACTGTAATTTTGGGGCTAACAAAGAGTGAGCTGCCTTCAGATCCCAGGCTTCTAATCAATGTCAGGGAGTGGATGCTAAGAAGGCAACTCTCCCGGAGGAGTCGGTAGCTAATGCATCTTTGACAGGCTTTTAATGTTTTTTTTCTAAAGGCTCATCTCTTGCTTCATAGTCACAGTGTGTTGGTGAGTCTGATAGCTGATGTCACAGATAAGTGCAACTAACACCCTGTTGGTATCTTATTTGCTCAGGGGAAAAGCCAAGGACAAGATATTCTTCCAACAACACAACATTCATGGAGTGGCCAAGGAAATTAAAGATTAGAACTATATTTTGCAGATGATGGCTACTGTTACCAAGAAATTAGTACACTAATTTTAAATTTGAACACTCTTGTCACTGATTAATACACAATACTATATAAGAATTTCTTTGGAGGCCTTACATACCATTCAGAAACATTGAAATGGGCTTTGAAACACAAAGTATGTATTTATTAAAATAAATCATAGAAGCTTGTGTACAATTATGCAATGAAATAAATCCTACTATATAAACATTTTCACATGAGCAATAAGTAGTACCTAGTTTTGAGGATAACAGCATCAGAGATGGAGAGGAAAAGGAGGGGAAGGCAATGTAAAAAGAATTAAGATGTATTAAATATATATAAAACAACTCCCCATGTTTAATGTAATCTTTATGTACTGCATATGTGTGCTCATAAACATAAAAATTATTAAAAAGACATGGTCTAAGAATTCAAAAGGACAAAAGCTACTCAACAATGTTAGAGCCCAAATGATTAAAGACTACTTGAGCTGACTTTTTATAAAATCACTGATATTGACAAAATCCGGTTCTGCTTCTTTTGATTACTCTTTCAAAGGAGGAAACTTAGAGTCATAACCACTGATGAGCACTTACAGTTTCCTAAGCATTGGGTTACACAAAACCTGGCCTTGGGCTGGTTTGTACAGATGTGCACATTGACATCACAGGATCAACTAATACCAGATGAACAGAATGGAACAGGAGCCTAGAAAATTAAATGCAAATATCTAGGATAATCCAGCTTTAAAGTTATTCATTTTTAACTTCAGAATTTCTTAAACTAGTTCTCTTTCACAGTTTAAATATTCCAGGAAGGTTCTACAGATTCATTCTGCTTCAAAGGAAATGTCAATAGTTCTATAAAACTGCTTTCTGATGATAATAATATAGATAGGGCTTTCTCGTGTATATACATTTGCTGTACACATTAACTGATCATTTAAATATTGACCTTGAAGATTAGAGTTTAAATGCATTCATATAAAGTGGTCTGGAATTATTTTAGCCAAAATATAACTGTATATTTTAAATGAATATCTTCACTTCTTTTCTTTACTATGTACATGCCTACTCTATAAAAATCTTATCTTTCATATTTAAACGTGAATTCTATTGCTTTTCACTTCAGATTCAGGGGTCTGTGGGACTCGAAGTTCATACATTTTCAGTTGCCTCACAGAAAAAAACTATCATTTCAATTTTATATAATAATTACATTATAATTCTATTTACTTTGCATTACAAACAAAAAGCATGGTAATGCATTTTTATTGAGAAACAAGAAGAAATCATGACAAAGTGTTTCCATTGATGCAACAAAGTCACTATTCTCGCCAAAGCCCATCAAAGGTAATGCTAGCTCTATTGGTTCTCTTTCCCACCTGTGGAACAAAATACTCAACACTCACAACTTAAACTGGGGAAGGTTTATTTGGCTTATGGTTTCAGAGGTTTAAGTCCGTGGTCATCTGGCTCCAAGGCAGCAATACTATGGTGGAATGGGGTGGTAGAGGAAACTGCTCACCTCATGACAGCTTGGAAGGAGAACACAGGGGAACAGTGCCACAGAGGAAGAGGTCAGGGCCACATATAGTCCCCAAAATGATGCTTACGTGGCCCACCTAAACACACCCAGAAATGTGCTTCACTACTGCTAGATCTCTTCATTCAGCTCACTTCACAGTCAGGATTTAACTGTCGAATCAAGGTTGGTTCTACATCATTGGTCAACATTGCTCCTGCTCTGTCGGCAACTGAGGCTTGGATGCTGTTAGCCATTTGGATATACTTCAGTCAAATCAAATTTATTAGTTCCCTCACGTCTTGCCACAGAACTACTTACACCAAATGTTAGAACATTTCCTTTTCCCAGTGTCAGAAGTTTTGGAAGTTTTACTTGCACTATATGGCAGCCTCTGGCCTACAAGTCAAGCTGGAACCCAAGGAGTTAGTCCAAATGAAGATCTGGCTGACCTTCTTTGTGCATTATATGGAATCACTCTTCCTCCATCATGGTGCAGCTATTTATCTTGCAAGATGCTGTCAAACTGCATCCATGTTCCCATATGATGATTTCTTTCTAGGGAAGTTTCTCAGACTTAAATATAAATTGGCTCCAGAAGAACATTCTTTATGTTTTTTTTTTTTTAAATTAAAATTTAGGATTATTCAGGTTATGATCAATGAAGACAGGAGTTAGCTCACATAGTTGAGATAAATTTTTTTTCTCTTTATTTCCTTACAATTATAGGAAACTATAGTTTAAAAATTCAGCTAGTTATAGTTTCTCCCATAAACTACACAGGACTGATAAATATTCACTTATGTATCCCTCACAACTAAAGGAAACCATTTTTGCAACTGTGGAAGTTTCTCCTAGATGCTATATTATGGATCTTATAGTTTTTCTTATACCAAAATTTAATCCCTCTCTACCCTGGCTCCTAGTATCATGAAGTGGATGTTTATCTGTATTTTTTAAATTTTTCTAACAGAAAGTAAGCAGTTCTAAATATGGATTTTTTAAAAACTAGAATATACACATAATTAACCTTCAATATCACTGGATATTGACCAGTGCTATAATTATTAGAATGACCAATTAATGAATAATAAAATCTACAGGCCCAGAACTCTGCTATAGCAGTGATGAACCAGACAAAACATCTCAGCTTCAACAAAAGTGGCTTTGGCTCTTTCTGTTTTTGGAGTTCCATGTGAGATCATTACTCCCCATTTCTTCTCTCCCTTCTTTCCTGTCCTCACTCGCTTTCTTTCCTTTCATCTTTACATCTTCCATTCTTTTTCTCTGTCTATTTCCTTTCTTTTTCTTCTGTTGTTTCTGAGTTTGAAGAAAAAGTTGTTCATAATAAAATATTAAAAACTAATCACTCAGGCTGGAGATTTAACTCAGTGGCCCCATGCCTACCTGGCAAGCTCAGGGTGCTGAGTTTAATTCCCAGTACCAAAACAAACAAAACAAAAAAACCCAAAAATAAAAACTAATCACTCATATTCTCATTTACAATAATCTAGTTTTAACATTCTTTCATACTTACTTTCAAAAGAAGTCACGATGAATAAATTTACAGATCCTTTTGATGTAATGACCCCTACACACTTCACCATACCCTCTCCCTCCCAGAGTGGGGCTTTGGGTTCCTCATTATTCTTATAGATACTGTAGAAAAATATGCTTAATATGTCACAATTTGACAGCTTAAAATTCATGCAATGAAAAATGTGTCTGCTTCCCATTTGTGATACAGTTCCTTTTTAGGATCAAACTTGGGACCTTGCACTTGAGAGGCAGACAGCAGAACCACTGAGCTAAATCCCCAGCCCCTGTGATGCAGTTCTTTTGCGTTAGCAATGTCTGTATCTTTTGGAAGTGTTCTATGCACTTAAAAACATATGTGTGTTTGTTTATATTTCCAGTTGAACAGAATTATACTGTACACATTCCTAGGCCCTCCATCTTTTTACTCATAAAGTCTGTGGCAATTAAAGGACTGTCAGCTGCTAGACTGATGTGAAAGCTGCCCAGGGGATTAGTAAAACACACTTCTGGGTGTGTATGGTTGGGTCATGGAGGTGTGACCTTGAGTAAGTCTGGTCCCTGAGCTCTTCCTCTCTGATGCTGCCCCTCTGCTCTGCTTCCTAACCCCCATGAGGTGAGCAATTTTGCACCGCCAGGCCCTTCTGTCATGATGCTTTTGCCTTGGAGAGATACAACTCCAAACTGAAACCATTCAAACCATGGGCCAAATTAAAACTCTCCTCCATTAAATTATGGCGGGGTGGGGGGAGGATTGGGTATTTTATCCTAGCAATGGGAAAGTTGATAAAAAGCCTGAAAGTTTTCTGTACATCACTATAGATCCATACATTGCTTCAAGTAACTTCTTAGTTTATATTGTTTTGATGTTAAGTAATTTACTAATCTCTCATTTAATAAACATTTCAATTACTTCTGGTATTTTTCTACCATGAGGAATACACAATGAATAAACTGGTTTTTTGTTATCATTATTCACTTTATTATTAGTTTAATTATAATTATTCTGTGAAATACAGTTCTAACATGCATTCTTATTACTGATAAATATTACAGATATCTCCTCAAAAAAGTCAGACCAATTTACACTTCTCACATATACACACAGAGAAATATACATGCAGATTACATGAATATATATTTTCTTCTCCAACACTGTAGATTACAAAACTGTTAAATAAGATTTTATTTAAAAAGAGTAGTTAGTTATGCTAAAGCACATTGGGAAACAGTTGACATACACACACACACACACACACACACACACAGAGATCAATTTGGGATAGGTACAAACAGCAAATTTCTGACCCAGGACAGATATTTTAATGTTTTACAAGTATAATTCTAGTCAAATTAATTACTCTATCAGAATATCATTTTTGATGAATCAAAGTTGTTTTCATCAAGTTTTGGCAAGCATCCAGGCCACACGACTACAACATTGCTCAAGATACAGAATGTTTTCGTCACCCAGGAAACTTTCATTTATGTTTCCTTTCTATAACTTCCACCCATCTGTAAGTTCTCGCCTGATTTCTATCAGTTTAAATTAGCATATTTTTAAAAAGTCAATGTAAGTGAATTAAACAAGATATACTAGTTTAAGTAAATCTTCTTTCTCTCAATTTAAGATGCTTGAGATTTATACATGTTGTGCAACTTTCCAGTGCTTAACTACTGGTTTGTGTTTATGTATAATTTTTAAATTGTTTCTCTTGTAGTGATAGACACTGGGATTGTTTCCAGATTGGCATATTATGAATGCAACTTCCACAAATATTCTTTTACAATTCTTTTTTTTGCAGAGGGAAAAATGCATTCATTTCTTTTGGATCTGGGGGGAGGGGATTAGGTCATAAAGAGATCATTCCTCAAGCTCAACTCCTTAAAGAATTGCCAAAGCACCTGTAGAATTCGTTGCACCATTATAGGATCCCAGCAGCATTCTGTGAGAATTTAAGATGCCCTAAATCCTTTGGAACATTTGGTGTTTTTAATATCTTTTTAAAGTTTAGCTAACCTAATAGATATAAAATGGAATCTCATGCTTCAAATTTCTTTTTTTTTTCTTAAATTCTTTTATTGGTACATTTTAGGTATACAATAACTACATTTATCATTGGGTGCTTGTACCTGTACATGATGTATCTTGGTTCTTATTTTTTTCTCTATTACCTGTGCGCCCTTCACCCCCTCCACCCTTCCTTATTTACATAGACTTCATTTCCATTTTTTTCTTTTCTCATGATTTTTCCTTTCCCTTCTTTCCTTTCCCCTTCCCCTCCCACCATCCGTACCCCTTTGGACCTATTCTTCCTATTTAAAATTATCAATTATTTGTTTTAATCATTTTTATCCTTATTTACACTTTCAATTTCTCACACTAGAGAAACTATTTGGTATTTACACATGTGTGTCCTATTTATTTCACTCAAGAGTATGCCCTCAATATGCATCCATTTAGCTATATATGCCTCTAGTTTCTCGTTCTTTATGGCTGAGTGGTACTCCATTTTATTTAAAAAACCACATCTTCTTTATCCAGTCTCCAGTTGATGGGCACTTGGGCTGTTTCCAAGCTTTAGCTATTACAAATTGTGTCACTATAAACATGGATGCACATGTATCTCTGTGGTATGATTCTTTTAATTCTTTTGGGAAGATACCCATCATGCTTCAAATTTCTTAATTATTAATGACGCTCAACAGAGCTTGCTTCCTCAGCACATATACTCAAATGATGCTGAACACCTTTTCATGGGCTGGCTAATCCTCATTATCTATATATCTTCTATGGTGAAGTTTCTTTTAAAATATTTTTCCCACATTTAAATAAATTCATCTTTTTTACTTTTGGGTCTCAAGAGCTCATAAACATTCTGAATATAAATCCTTTGTCGTATATATCCAGAATGTTTATCCTTTGATGTATATGCTGTAAATATTTTCTTCTCAGTTTATGGCTTCACTATTTTCTTAATAATATGTTTAGCGAGGGTGGGGGATTTAGCCCAGTGGTTCCATGCTGCCTTGCAAGTGCAAGGTCCTGAGTTTGATCCCCGGTACCAAAAAACAAAAACAAAAATAAAACAAAACAAAAGGGGCCGGTGATTTAGCTCAGTGGCACCGCATCTGCCTGGCAAACGCAAGGTTGTGAGTTCAATCCCTGACACCAAAAAAGAAAAAAAAAATAATAATATGTTTAGTGAGAACTTTTTTTGTTTTCATCAACACGCATGCACAATTTACCAAGTCTTATATTGTAATAACCACTTTTGAGTCCTAGAAAGTTGTTGCCTACCAAAGTTGTGAAGATATGTATCAATCTTTTCTTTAAAGAAATGTTATAGTTTTAACTTTCAGTTATGTCTGTGATGCATTTAAAATTATTATTTAAAGACAAAGTGAAATAGAAACTGAAGATGCCTTCTATATAGTTAGCTAGATTTTCAAACACTTTTTGTGGAAAAGACTTCATACTGTAGACTTTTTTGATGCCTTTGTAAAAAAATCAGTTGAACATATACATGAAGATTTATTTCTGTACTCTCTTCTTCTGATCTATTTAAGCACTCTTACCATTGTCACATTATTGTGATTACTGTAACTTTAAATACATTTTTAAATCAACTGAAGAAGGTCATTCATTTCGAAGGGATAAGAATTGAAAGGAGAGATGAAATACTAGGAGGATATGAATACCGAGAGGTGATGGTAAACAGGAGGAAAGAAAATCTAATGTACATTGTAGAGCAATGCATGAAATCACATTAAAATCATATTAAAATCACATTTAGAGGGCCTGGGACTTGGCTCAGTGGTGCCGCTGCATGCCTCACAAGCACTAGGTGCCGAGTTTGATCCGGTACCAAAAAAAAAAAAAAAAAAAGAAAAATCACAAAATCACATTTAGAGCTTGTAACCTGAGCTAGAGGCTCTGGCCCCACTGTTAGTATATTTATTCAGTTTGAGAGATGCTTATTTTGTTTTATGATTTCTTTAAAGCTCTTAGTAGTCAATCCAAGACTTTTCTATCATGACAAAGTTATTTTCTCATATTCTCATTAAGGAGTAGTAAATTTTAAAAAGTTTTTTAAAAAAGCTATGCCCCCCTATAAGTTGTTTTGATATTTCTCAAAAAATATCTGATACCTTTGAGACAGCTAATGTACTAGATTTCACCTAATGAAGCTAAAGTTTATTGTGTTCCCATAGAAAATATATGATTTGTCTCTGGGGCATTCAACTCATTTACATATTTTATAACTAGTTTAGTAGTTTACTTTAGTAGTTAGGTTTGTCTTTTAACTACTTTGTGATTTTTGTTTGAGGGGAAGGGAGTCTAACATAAATACTATTTGCTCATAATTTCCTTGGCAGTCACAAACAGCTTTTAGAAAGTCCAAGACAAAATTAGACAACCTCCAATGCTTTTGGAAAATGTTTCTAATATTAATACTTTTCAGTAGGAAGTTTGTGCTGTAGAATCTTCAGAATATTCAAATGAATGTCATACTACTCCATAGGTTTATAATAATTTTGTTCCAGTATTTCTATTTTTGATAATTGAGATAGGTCACATTGCCCTTATCTATACAAAGTAAGCAGTCCTGTGGATAGTTTTACTTGTCTGAAAAATCCATTGAATTTCTTTCTATAAGAATTTTTCAACATATTAAAAAATGCATAATCTATGATGATTCCATTGTTTCCTCAAAATGTTTATGCAGAATCGTTACTTCTTATGTTAGAATAAATGCTTTACATGAATAGAATGTATTCTAGACCAGTATTATCTGCTTCAGCATACATGTTAGCTCCTAGGTTGTGGGCCTATTTTGCAGATGAAGAGTTTTACTCCATTGTAAGACTGAAACAGGTAGATATTTTCAATCCAAAATACTGGCATGAGGTTTATATTTTAAGAACATGCTTCCTGGGTTTACAAAAGACAGCTGAAAAATAATAAATAAACAGACAAACAAAATTGGAGATAAGAAGTTGGTTGGCAATTTGCAAAAAATGAAGTGGAGGTGGAGGTGTGTGGCCTACTGAAGGTGGAGGGTCAGGCTGCAACTTTGTACCCTATAATGTGGTTAGGAAGAAAAGACTTGTGGGAAGTGAGAGGCAGTCATGTGCATAGCATCATTCACAGGGACAAACAAGTTTAGCCTGAGTTGGCAACTTGCCTAGTAAGTTTGAAGAACAATTAATAACAGAAAAAAGCAATACAGGAAGTAGTAGGAGAGGAAAACAGAGTAAGAAAGATAGATGATGCTTTTATATTAAATAGAGCCCAGGAAATGATTATACAAGCTTTGACAAAAATGTCAGAAATGCCTAGGAAAAGCAAACAGGTGAGGTTTGTTTTTGGCGCAGGCGAAAATGTAGATTTGAGGAAGGCGAAGGGTGTGAGTACTTGAGAGAGGGGAGTTGGCATATTTGGTGTGGATGGACCTAGGGATAAAGTATTTAAAGTTCATTTTTTAACTACATAAACGTCTCCAAAATCTCTCAGGTTGTAAACGGTATATTTTCTCTAAAGCTCCATTTGAGTTTCTTAGGTTTGAGGACTATTTATTTACCCTTAACTTTCTGTGATTTATGCTAATTCAACCTATCAACTATGTAAACATTTATTTAATCATTCTCCATTCAGGAAACATTTTGTTGTGTCCAGGTTTTGCTAAAACAAATCAGATTCCTGTAAGCATTTTTATAATTTTCCTCATGTGTATGTGTAACAGTTACTCAAGGGGTTATTCTAGGATTTGAATTATGGTGTCTTGGAATGTGCATATTTTTGAATTTTACTTGATAATTTCAACTTTCAAATATTTCTCCAAATTTGTTGTATCAAATTACCTTCTGGTTCTGGCGCCTGCCTCACAAGTGCAAAGTTCCAGATTTGATCCTTGATACCCAAAAAGAAAAAAAAAATTACGTTCTACCAGCATTTCTTCTATATCCTCACAAACAGTATTATCAGACATTTTGATATTTTCTTATAGGTGTTAAATTTATTACATTCTGGTTGTGAAAAGCATTTTTCAATGAATAATTAGGTTGACCGTCTCTTACATTTTTTTTTTTGACATATGTTGTGTTTTTCTGTGAAATGACTATTGTATTTTGCATTTTCTACTGAAGTAATAACTTTTATTTAATGTGATAAAATTTTTGTAGGCTCTGGGTACAAACATTTGTCAGTTCTTATTGTTGAAATATTTTCTTTGAATTTGTATGTTGTCTTTATGTTGACTTTTGATTAACATATGTCATGATTTCCTGTTTTATGTTTCTTTTAAAAAGTTTTAAATTTTGCTTTTCATATTGACATTTTTAGTCTCCTTGGAAATATTTTTTTAACATACAAAATTCCACTTAATTTCTAAAATAATAATTTTACAAGGATCATTTTTAACAGTCCACTGTTTTCCATTGACAATAGTTCCATATTAATTTGGGGTGCACATGTTATTCTGAATGCTTTAGTATGCTTAATTTACCTATTCATTCCTCAGTCTTAGTTGCTTTATGTGTGTAGCAAATCTCCACACATAGAGAAATAATTTCACAGTTTTTTTCAGGTGCATCTTGGACCTAGATCTTCCATACAAAGTTTTTAATGAAAAATAAAAAATACAATAAAACATGTTATAGTGATTATTGAAGTTCATTGATTCTATATGTCAGGTTGACACACTGAAATTGAGTTTTTCTGGTCTTCTCATGATTCAATTTTGGTAATTTTAATACCTTAGAGTAAAGTTTTATAATTTTACTAGGTATTTTAATTGTCTTAGAATATTTTAGTTACCCTACTATTATAGATAGATGAGCCAGGTAGAAACATTATAGGCAGTGGAATAGGGAGAAGGACAGGACAAAGGTGAAACAAACCACAGCACCACATCAGACTTCCTGGCAGTACACACAGAAAGGGACAGATCAACCTAAGTGGAGGGGATTTGCTGGAGGGTTATTGGGGGCTTTTGGTATTGTAGACAGCTAAGTTAATTATAAATATTAGAGCGGGTTATACAGGGCTGGAGGCCAGAATTGTAAAAGGAGAGAAACTACACATCCTTGTGCTTCCCCTGGGGATAAATAGCAGTGATTGATATTCTAAATAGGTATCAATCACCTGGGTAGGGGGTCAAGGTTTTAACCCAGCCTCTCCAGGAAATATCCCTGACCCCCACCCTTACTGAAAATCCTTGTACATTCGCTATGTGACTCGCTTCCCGATTGGACCGCCATTACCTAAGTGACTGTACGTGTAACCTTATTGGATGTTCATGGCTGTGGTCCACATTGTACTCACGTGGGTTTCACCCCATAAATCTCCTCTGTAAAGTGGGGTCTTTGGCTACCCACTCGGGACCCCTCCTGCCTCTCAGGAGCTTTCCTATCAATAAATATCTTCCTACTTTTAACCTCCATCATTCCTAGGACTCATTCTTCAATTTCTGGAGAACAAGAACTCGGCGTGTCATATAGTTAACAGGTTGGGAGATATAACATTTCGTATTTCATATATCCCGGGACACTACTTTTATTAATAGTACTCAAGTCCCATTTTAATGTTTAAATATAACCTACATGAAACTTTATTTTTGTACAGTGATTTTTAAAATACAACTCTTATATTGATAACACTTATTTATGACTTTTCCTTTGGTTTTTTGAGACAGGGTTTCACTTTGTAGTTCAGGCTGGCCTTGAACTCACTATGTAACTCAAACTAATCTCGAAATCTTGAACTCCCTGTGATCCTCCTACCTCTGCTTCCCCAGTGCAGGATTACAGGTGTGCACCACCACGCCCGGCTTTTTCATGACTCTTAATTTCATATCTTTTTAGCTCCAAGAACTGCACTCACCTTTCCATCTTTCTAGGCCTAGAGACAGAAGCTCAAAAACTACATTTACCAAGATGTCTCTTGAGCTGGGTTGCCATTGTATTGTGTCAAAAATCAACGCTCTCAGGAGCTTAGAGGGAAGGAAGGAGGTAGAAGCTCCTGAGTCTGTGGCTTCCATAGGCAACTGTTGGCTTTCACAGTGGCAGCAGCTGCAGCAGCATGGCTTTGCTCAGTTAACTCTAGTACTATTGTAGACAGGTAAGTTAGGTATCAATCACCTGGTTGGGGGACCAAGATCTTCCAGGAAAGATCCCTTACCCACTCTTATTGAAAATCCTTGCCCGTTTTCTTGTAAACTTGCTATGTGACTTGCTTCCCCATTTGATCTCTATTTAATCAATATCACCTAAGTGATAGGTCTCCCACTACCGCCGCAGCTATTATGCATAGTAGCTGCCCTCTTCCTATCGTGCCTTGCCCCCTCCCCTGTGTGACGTCATGCCAAAATGGTTGCTCCCACCAAAGAATAAACCCTTCTTCCCAGCATGGCCCTGTTCCCGCCTAGAAAGTAACCTAATACTCGCTCACCTCCTACCACCTAGTGACGTCACCGGCTCCTCCATTCCCTAGTCACTACCTCACTCAACCCCATCTCAGCCTCTACAAACCCCACCCCAGTCTCTATAAAAGACTCTTCCTGCCCCAGCCATATTGCTTTTGTCTCTCCTTTGTTCAGAGACAGCCTGGCAGATCTATTCCCCTAATAAAGGCTTGTTGTGGCCTGGTCTGGTCTTGGTCTTCTGCCCTTTTACCTGACACTAAGCAACTATACTTGTAATCTTATTGGTCGATCATAGTTTTGTCCCGCCTCATGTCCACCT